>NC_087239.1:3209163-4495225 GCF_034640455.1 Diachasmimorpha longicaudata
TTATAGAAGGTACAAAATCAAAATTTACTATGGTAAAAAAACAAATAAATCACCCAATAAAATAGAGAGAATACAATTTTAGGACTGACTTTTATAACTTTTATTGGCGTTAGACGGTCCTCATAAGTCTAGAGGTGTAATCAGCCTTCCGGCCATTTTACGCCCTGCCTTTAGGCAGCCGTCTACTCGCTGGTCTCGAGTATACAGGGTGGTCCGATTAGGGGTGTCGATTCTGACCAGGCATGTTTTGGGGGTGATTCTGAGCAGAAAAGTCCTTTTCCACTTTTCGCTCGGACGCACCCCTGCAGAGATATGGGGGTGAAAAGAACGGCCAATGGGGCGCGAGCATTGTGGGGCACTCCGTCCGTGTGCCGCCGGTAAGCAGTGTGTGTGCTTCCCCTTCTCCTCGGCCGGACGTTCCATTCCGCTAGTGAGTGAGAGAGAGAGAGAGAGAGGGGGGGAAAGATATTTCAAGACACTCCTTTCGCGGGAGGGGGGGGGGCTGGGGTGATTAAAAACCAATTATTATTTATATTAGTATTATTTATTAAAATACAAGATTCTGAAAACCACGGGCATCCCCCTTGGCATTCCGCAGCAAATTGTTTAAATATTAATTATCTCATTATGCAGGGGGCCTACAGTATTTTGTTAAGAGATCTTTTTTATTGCAAATTAAATTTACAACAAGAAAGGTCTCTTGACAAAATACTGTAGGCCCCCTGCATAATGAGATAATTAATATTTAAACAATTAGCTGCGGAATGCCAAGGGGGATGCCCGTGGTTTTCGGGATTTTTCCATAAAAAAACACGTTTTGACAATTATCTTGTAAACAAATGGGTTTACAACATTTTGTCAAGACGCGTTTTTTGCCGGGAATTCAATTATAAATATTAATTATTTGAGATAAAAATCGCGAAATCGTCTTCTTTTATTAATTAATCGCGGTTTTTTGTTTAAATTTCAAATCGATTTATTGAATAAACAAATGGATTTACGGGACCCGCCATAAGACATTTATTGTAGACAATTTGATTCTCTGCAACAAATCTCTTATGACAAAAGGCCGTAAATCCATTTGTTTAGTTGATAATCAAGAAAACGCGTTTATTGCGCCGGATTCCCCCGAAAATCGCGAGCCATCCCCTGGCAATGTAGAGATGCATTGTTTATTATTAATTATCCTGATAAGAGGCTCTTTTACAAGATTTTGTCAAGAGACCTTTCTTGTTGTAAATTTAATTTGCAATAAAAAAGATCTCTTAACAAAATACTGTAGGCCCCCTGCATAATGAGATAATTAATATTTAAACAATTTGCTGCGGAATGCCAAGGGGGATGCCCGTGGTTTTCAGAATCTTGTATTTTAATAAATAATACTAATATAAATAATAATTGGTTTTTAATCACCCCAGCCCCCCCCCCTCCCGCGAAAGGATTGTCTTGAAATATCTTTCCCCCCCTCTCTCTCTCTCTCTCTCTCACTCACTAGCGGAATGGAACGTCCGGCCGAGGAGAAGGGGAAGCACACACACTGCTTACCGGCGGCACACGGACGGAGTGCCCCACAATGCTCGCGCCCCGTTGGCCGTTCTTTTCACCCCCATATCTCTGCAGGGGTGCGTCCGAGCGAAAAGTGGAAAAGGACTTTTCTGCTCAGAATCACCCCCAAAACATGCCTGGTCAGAATCGACACCCCTAATCGGACCACCCTGTATGTGCCCTACGCGCTAACTCGTAGAGCCCCTTTATACCGTCCGCGTCGACAAGTATATCTGTGCATGCAGACCCAAAAACCTCTCACCTGACTTCATCGAACCCGCTGCATCTTGTGCATAGGTGAAGAGGATCCTCCTCCGTCAACCCGCATCTTTTGCATAGGGGGTCAGTTTCTTTGCCTATCCTCGATAGGTACAGAGCCAGGGGCCAGTGTCCAGTGATAAGCCCCACTATAGCTCGGAGCTTAGCCCTGTTTAGGCCCAACAAAGTTTCTGCAATCTTCCTAGTGGGTCTTTCCAAGAGGGATTTCGTGTGTCTAGCACCCGTCTCCGAGTCCCACCTGTCCACAATCCTCCTGTCCCCACGCTCCTTGACCAGGTCCTTCACAAAGTCGGTGTGCACGCCTACGCGCTCCACTTCCCCCTGAGAGGCCCTTCTGCATCCGTTCTTAGCTAGCTCATCGACTTTCTCATTGCCTCTGATGCCAGCATGGCCCGGAATCCAAGCCACCTCTAGCCGATTGTGTACGGCAATATCCTCCATCAGCTCTACGCATTCACCCACTAGTTTTAAGCAACACTCGTATTTGAGTATCGCCCTCAGCGCGCGTCTGCTGTCTGAGTAGATGAAGATCTTTTTGTCCTTGTCGCCTTTCTCCAGGATCATCCTGGCGCAGGTCCTCAGGGCAGCCAGCTCTGTTTGGAGCACGGTGGCGTACTCCAGACAGAGTACGCAACCGTGCAGAGTATGCAGACAGAGCTGGTTGCCCTGAGGACCTGCGCCAGAGCTGGATTGAGTCTAGCCCGATGGCCTTCGCTATTGCGTGCCTCTCAGACCAGACCCCCGCTCCTGCTCGTCCGCTCACACCAGATCCATCTGTATACCAGACTAGCCCCTGGGGCGGCGTCCAATCCGCGTTCTTTCCTGACGGGGTTTCCCCCCATCTAAGGTTGACAGAGAAGGTCCTGTGAAAGTGCCATCTGGGTCTGCAGGCGTCAGCACCGCGCAACAGTAGCCCTTCCAGCTCTCTGTGTGCGCGGAGGACACCAGCGTGCCCAATCCTAGCTCCCTTCCACGTTCCCTGTAGCCGCAGTCTTGCAGCCGATTTTGTCGCCTCGTCCCTTATGATTAGGTGTAGCAGTTGCATGAAGAGCAGGGCCTACAATTTTAGGACGTCTTTAAATCCAAGTATAGTCCGTCTCTGCGATCCTATCATACCAATTTCTACTTTAATTTTTTTCTCGTGCATTAATATATTTTTGCTAAATGAATCATAGAATCTCATCCCCCAAAATTACACTCAATCAATCATAATTACAAGTTTCCTTCCACGAACATCACTTCCATATTAATATTTCCCAAACTTTTCTAGATAATTTAACATTGACCGCGTTACGACAGCTCCTTGCAAAAGTGAAATCCCTGTAACACAAGGACTATTCCGCGAAAAATTGATTAAAACTGGTCATTATTTCCTCCCAAGTGCCTGGAAATATCAGAAGGATGATGACAAGATTTATATTTCTGTGTGTGGCAGTGGTCTCCCAAGCTGATCAGGTAATTAGCTGGAATCAATTGACGGTACATTCAATTTGGCTAAAAACTACTTAATTATTAATTAAACATCAAAAGTATAAAATATCAATTAACATCCAGATTCATCACCATATGACGAAACGAGAAATCCAGGATGTCTTCCGAGTCTCCCGTCATGCAGCAGGTGCGTTTCAAAAATCTAAAACAATAAAAAACAAATGTAACAACAAAAAATATTTAGTTCCTCCTTACGAAGTCGTTCCTGTGCGCCATAAATTCAGCAAAAGGAGTGCAGGTGACGAATATGAATTGAACTTGAAGGCATTCAACAGGACAATGAGACTTCGTCTCGAACCAAACGAAGGTATGTTGTACGGATTCGGCACTCCAGTGTTTACCGTCGTTCCAGACAAGTCCCAACTTCACGGAGTCAATTACGAAAAAGTGCATGATGTGAGTAGCAGAATAAGACATCGTTTTTTGATTGATTTTTGCACTCAGTAAACATTTTTTTTAAGTGAAACTTCTTTGCGCTCGTTGGGTTGTAATTCCAATATCGTATGTAACGAAAAAGCGACAAGAAAAGGGAGGGGATGGCGCGCGTGGTGAGGCAGTCGAACGGAAGGAGACATGGGAGAGGAACGAACAAAGAGGATAGACCAAAGTAGAGGCTCAGTTCTGGGGGTTTGACTGACGCCAGTTTCTCCACGTTACCGACACGATTTCACCCCCGAGGAGACGGGGCGCCACGAGTCCTACTGGGGTATCTGCATATCGGCCAAGCGGGGGGGCTCCGTTCGTACTTGTTCAACTGTACAAATGATCAACTGTACACAGAATTTTCAAACGGCGAGAGCACTGTTTGAAAATTCTAAAATTCTAAAAAGCTAGGCTGTACATGTGGCGCTGGGTCCACATGTACAGCCTAGCTTTTTCTCTCGACAGTTGAATCCTTTCACAGTGGTGCTCTCACCGTCTGAAAATTCTGTGTACAGTTGATTATTTGTACAGTTGAACAAGTACGAACGGAGTCCCCCCGCTTGGCCGATATGCAGATACCCCAGTAGGACTCGTGGCGCCCCGTCTCCTCGGGGGTGAAATCGTGTCGGTAACGTGGAGAAACTGGCGTCAGTCAAACCCCCAGAACTGAGCCTCTACTTTGGTCTATCCTCTTTGGGAACGAAAATGCGATAGATTCGGAGTAGGAAAAAACGAAAGCGGGGTAACCTGCGTAGCGGGGTATTAGCTCGGACGAAATGAGCCATGAGTGTCATGGGAGGGGGGGGGGGGTGTAGGGGTTGCCGTTAGTTTTATTCGGCAAATCACAACCCACCAACAAAATGTAATTAAATAACAAATTACAATATTTGATGCGTTAATATAAATTACAAAAGTACAAGTATACTAGTGATTCCAAGTTGCAGGATGAGCGGTTAGGGCTCGACTGACTATTGAAAACCTGAAAAAGGAAGAAGTCGGAAAATACTAATATAGGCGCGACTGAGTTCATATTAACTGGATGGGTGATGTCACTGATGTCCAGACGTCTCAGCTGCGTGCGTGTTGATTCCGTGCATCACGTAGACGTCAATGTCAATGTCAATGTAGCGGGTCTATGTGCTCCCCCCCCGGAGCCCGGTCTGGACTATCCATTTTTTCAGTAATTTTTCTTGCAAAAATCATATGGAGAATTATCCTGTTCCCCTTCCTACGTCATCCAAAATCCTATCCAAAGATTTCCTTTGACGTCACAAGAAATGTGGAACGCTATATAAGCTTCCCGTCTTGATGATAACCCCCCCCCCCCCGTCTTTTATTCTTGTGACGTCAAAGGAAATCTTTGGATAGGATTTTGGATGAGGTAGGAAGGGGAACAGGATAATTCTCCATATGATTTTTGCAAGAAAAATTACTGAAAAAGTGGATAGTCCAGACCGGGGTTTGAACCCGGGACCTTCCGATTATGCATCGGGTGCTCTCCCAACTGCCGGGGCGGCAATGTGGCGGGGGGAGGGGGGGAGGGGGGGGAGCACGGTAAGTAACTCCGTAATGTAGGTACGTGTGTACGTACGGAATATCGATGCTAAAATTCATACATATAGCATTATTGGCATATACTCCCTCTGGTGCAGCAGAATTAGGAGAAGATTTGCACACTATGCCAACGATTTTAAGCAGTGATTTTAATGTCAATTTCGCCTTGAAAGAAGCTCAACCACTTGTACAATTTTTAGAAAGTAAATTTAATTTAGTAATGAATAATAACCCCAAAGACTCAACAACCAGATCAGGCACGACAATAGATGCAATTTTCTCAAGATATTTAAATAATTTACAATCACGAGTTTTCATATCATATTTTTAAAAGATACAAACCAATTGTATCTTTTCTTGAACATGAAATTATGGAACTGAATGAATAGATTTTTTATAAATGGAGGCGAAAACATCAACTATCTTTTTTCATTAACCTAACACCTTTAAAAATTCCAGAATAATGAATAGTGGCTTCTGTTATCGGGGAAATATTTCTATCTCATAAAACGTGCTGGCTAGGGTGTGTATTTTCATTTTAAGTGCCCATCGAGATCCATGAAGTTTCACTTCTATCGCCTAGCTTTCTAGGTTGACAGTTTTTTTTTGTATTTTTTTTAAGGCTTTTGAAGGTGTCGGCAAAGCCTATCGTGATGACAGGACGAGGTCAGCAGTTGTTGTGAAGGAGCGGCCAGATCAATCAGTACAAATATTTGGACACATTTTGAATGACTTTGTTATCAAACCCTTACCACGAAGGTTCAGGACCCTCGTCAGAAATAGGACGTACTATGGCGATACAGGCGATCGATCTGAGCAAACACATCATATCATTTTCAAACGACTTAATATTATTAATGATGATATTCCCAATGAAATACGTAAGAGTTACAATTCTCTTCGAATTATTTGATGCCTAAAGAAGGTTAGGCGGTGTTTCATGTTAATTTGAGAGTGAGTTTCTCTGGTATCCGGTAGCTCAGTTGGTAAGAGTAGCCGGCGCGATACTGGGAGACCTGAGTTCGATTCCCAGCTGGGGTAAAGCGGAAATTTCTTCTCTCTGATTATGATTCTCTTCAAATTTGAGGTTTAAGAAAATTTATGTAAAACATTTTCATCAGTTTCGAGACATCTGGGGTTCTAGTTATTTCGGATAGTGCGCATGGGAGGGGTTTTTGGTTTATGCATTGCATCAACGTTGCAGTCTACATCTTCAAAGCTGTTAGCGACGATTCTGAGCTCGGGAATGCGGGTTTTGTTTGACGAGACTATTGAACCTTTTTAATTAAATGAGTTCTGCAGACAGAAATATGTAGTGATAAAATACGAGACATAAAATATCGGTACGCGACTTTTTGGCGCCGCCGTTTTGGCATCACTTTTTTGGCGCCGGTTTTTTTGGCCCTGATTTTTTGGGCGCTCATTGAAATTTCGGCGCTCAAAAATAAAAGTCATGAAGATGCGCCGAATGCAATGTGCGTGTGCATGTGTGTGTGTGTGTGTGTGCAATGTGTGTGTGCATTTTTTTTTGTGAATGTTTTCTGTCGTTAATAACTGATTTCGTAATGTCAAATTGTTAATGGTGTTAAAAAAAATAAATTTGGAATCACCAAAATAAATATGGGCGCCAAAAAGCCTGCGCGCCAAAAAATCCGGCGCCAAAAAGGTGGCACCAAAAAAATGGCGCCAAAAAATTCTGTTCCGGTAAAATATACACGGGAAATGCCACCATTTGATTGGTTGAAATTGGGATGAAAAAAATAATCATTGGAATTCGATCAATTCCAACGAACCGTTCACTGGAAATTTTATTGATTATATTGCATGTGGTATATAGTACTGCTCTTGTTCATATAAGAAAATTTCTTTGAAAATCTGTAATATTTTTAATAATATTTTATCGGCAGAATTCAGAATTTTTTTCAAGAGTTTTTTAAGACTAAAAAATTTTGTAACTAATGGACTCGAATTTCTTTCAGTACAATCATTACAATTTGTAGAAAAAAAATTCTACGTATGTATATCACCGATTTATTATTTGATTATCAGGATTAGTGAAAGACACATACGGTGATCTAAATGAATTGCCCACCAACACATCATCATCCCGAATGCATACGCCGGACGTAATTTATCCAGAGATTTTGATCATTATGGATTACGCTTTATTCAAGTAAATCTAATATTTTACGTTGTGTAGACAGAAAGAAGTTAAAAAAAAAATTAGACCTCTAGAGGGCCAGAGATGGGACGAAATAACCATTTTTAGATCAAGTTTTGCTGGAAAAATTAGACGTGGGAAGTTAATGTTTGTGATAAAACTCACCTTCGTCCCTCGTGTCACCTTCTGGATGTCTAATTTTTACCTAAAATTTCATTCCGTGAATGTAGAAACGATTCTTTTCGTCATTGCTGCTACGTTCAGGGGATGTCGACCAGTGCCTTTTTGGTTAATTGGAAACGAAAAGTCTAACCATGTAAACCATCGATATGTATAAGAAGTATTTTACTCATAGAGTGACAGGAAGTGTTTTCTACGTGTCTATCCTGTGCTGTCGCCAGTGCGGCGACTTGGTTCCCGTACGCACTCGGGTTCCAGTTCTCACGAACCCGGCAAAAATGTCCTCGGAAAAAATATCCTCGGAAAAAATGTCCTCGGAAGAAAATCCTCAGAAAAAAAATTCTAGGGAAAAATGTCCTCGGAAAAAATATCCACAAGAAAAATCTTTATTTGTCATTTTTTCATTTTTTTTTCCTAGCTTTGTCACACCTCCAAGTTGGATAATTCGTGTTTACACGTTTTTTAAAGTACATGTATCCACGCACTGTCTCACCCAACTTGACATCTTTATTTGATCGTATGATCTCCATTTTGTACAACCAGACGTGGTAATTTGTGAAAATGGACTGAAGAGACCGCACGGTCCCCAGTCGCAATATTTCGTAAATATAAACATTCGACTCAAAAACTGAGAATGTACATTCCCCCTTTGTGCTAATCACAGCCCATGAAATAAATGAACGAAATAGTCAGATGTGAGAACTCAGCTCAGTGCAGTAAGCGTGCGCCTGGTGCTGTTGAAAACGTGGGATCGATTTTCCATAAAATGAATCATCGTTTTTTCTCAAATTTTCATTTAATGTATTTTGTCGGCAGTGGCAGTAGGCTTAGCCCCTGGACCCCACCGGGGGTTCCCCGTGCACCTCACGGAAGTTTCATCCCTTGACCCCACGAGGGCTCCGCCGTTTGACCAAAGAGGATTGACTGAAGTAGAGGCTCAGTTCTGGTGGTTTGAGTGACCCCAGCGGAATCGTAGTACCTCACCCCAGAAGGCGCAGGGCGCCACAGACAATGTTGGGGTGTCTGTCCATTTTAATTGCAAATAATTCTTAATCCCTATCTTACTACAGATAATTCTCACCAAAGAGGATAGACCAAAGTAGAGGCTCAGTTCTGGGGGTTTGACTGACGCCAGTTTCTCCACGTTACCGACACGATTTCATCCCCGAGGAGACGGGGCGCCACGAGTCCTACTGGGGTATCTGCATATCGGCCAAGCAGGAGGGCTCCGTTCGTACTTGTTCAACTGTACAAATGATCAACTGTACACAGAATTTTCAAACGATGAGAGCACCGTTTGAAAATTCTAAAATTCTAAAAAGCTAGGCTGTACATGTGGCGCTGGGTCCACATGTACAGCCTAGCTTTTTCTCTCGACAGTTGAATCCCTGCACAGTGGTGCTCTCACCATCTGAAAATTCTGTGTACAGTTGATCATTTGTACAGTTGAACAAGTACGAACGGAGCCCCCCCGCTTGGCCGATATGCAGATACCCCAGTAGGACTCGTGGCGCCCCGTCTCCTCGGGGGTGAAATCGTGTCGGTAACGTGGAGAAACTGGCGTCAGTCAAACCCCCAGAACTGAGCCTCTACTTTGGTCTATCCTCTTTGATTCTCACTTTCAGAGTTTCTTTGAAACCGCGAATCAAGAAACCATTCGATTATTGTGTCAAAAAGTTGAAAAAAAAATGGCAAAACCGAACCCGGTTCTAGGGCTTGGAATGACCCCTTCCCAATCTCCTTAATTTTAAATGAAGCATCCTCATATCCTCTTTCCTGCTCATCCTAGTGTTACCTAATTTCAATGGAAAAACCACATTTCGGTGACGCAGAAGACTACACCTCTATTTTTAACTAGACCCTCTGACAGCGGGACTGCTACTGAGAAATTGCTGAGCCCGCTGAAGGTCAGACACCCCAGCATTGCGTGTGGCGCCCTGCCTCTTCTGGGGTGAGGTACTACGGTGCCGCTGGCATCACTCAAACCCCAGAACTGAACCTCTACTTCAGTCAATCCTCTTTACTCTCGACTCCGCAATGGGGACTCCCCCATTTCGCAAATTTTAGGCATTAGAGAGAAAGGCAATGGGGATGAAATGCGTGACCGAAGGGATATTTTTTCCGCGACCCCTTTTCGCCATCAGCAAATGTTTAATCTGATTGATGTGCAGGATTTATTGAAAATTCCGATACAAAACAGAAAGACTTTTCGTTCCCTAGTTAACAAAAAATGACACAGTTCGCCACTCCCTTAATGTAACATCACTAACAGAAACTTTCGTTTGGACACTTGTGTAGCGGGGTGTTTTGACTCGTCTGATTGGCAGCCCTCGGCTTCGGCTAGGGCCGCCAACACACACTCGTTACCACCCCCTCGCGCTTGTACCGAAATACACCATTTTTTCACTGACTCATTTTTTTTTCGTAGAACTCAGGACAAAGATTTGAAGAAGGCATTGACATACCTGTTAGCCTACTGGAACGCTGTTGACCTCTTGTACAAGGAAATAAGTAACCCGAGAATTCAATTGAACATTGCTGCATTCATCATATCGACTGTAAGGAAACTCATTTACAAGAGGGGAATCCAAGAAAAATGGAAAATCAAATAGTGCATTAAACTCGATTAAATTTATTGTTCAATCATTATTTAAAAGATTTGACCGTAAAAATATTGTCATGAGGGTGTCACAAGGGTTATCACATAAAGGGTTTCAAAAATGGGATAAAGTAAACTCGTGTATTTCTTTTGCGTATTTCTCTCTTTTGATGTTATTCCATTTTTGAAATATATATTTAAATATGTATTTAATATATTTTTATTTCTAGTCATAATTGTCATTTTCCAATTTTGCAAAGTAATTTTTTTACTTTTCTGATGAGGGGTCATAACGAACTTTTATTCCACAATTTATCCCATCCTAGCCATTCTCTCCTGCACTGTTTTGTGGTGAATTCGATTTTGGGTGGAAAAGTAGTCATCTTGTAAATTTCACAAATGGGTAAAACGTCAATTTTATGAGACCCTTCCTGGTAGTGTGGGACACACGAAGAGAAAAGTCTGTGAAAAATCGCTGCATTAGACACTAGAATCGAGATGCAAAATACAAAATATTAGAATATTTCAAATCAAATTTTGTAATAAATTTTGTAATTAATGATATGTGGCTTCATAAAATTAACTAAATAGCACAATAAAATATGTAGGTCTATCATTTTTTATTTGAGTTTAAACGAAAATTTTTAAAAAATCTGTTTAAAATGCTTATTACTTTATTTTATTTTGCCTTCCTTCATTTTTTACTGCGCCACATCGGAATTTTTTGGTAACTCATTAATGAGTTTTACGACATTGTTAATGATTTTAATTAAAGTAAAACTAAATAAATTAATTAGTAATAAGTAATCACTACATAGTATAAAGCAAAGTCGCTTTTTCTGTCCCTTTGTCCCTTTGTACGCTTTAATCTTTGAAACTACGCAACGGATTTTGATGCGGTTTTTTTTAATAGATAGAGTGATTCAAGAGGAAGGTTTATATGTATAATAACATCCACTAAATAGTGGAGAAGTACTGTTATTTTTGAGGTTTCTAATGTGATGTCGTAAATAATTACATTTTTTCCGCTTACATTGCAAACGCAGGCTGAACCCAACGAGTTTTATCAAAATAATGTACTAAGTATTGTACACATTGAAAAGGTCTACAGAAAAGTCCGTGATGGTATATGTCTATCTCTTATGGATAACCCACAATAACTTTTTTTTGCCGGAGCGAGCCGCTGTGTTTTTATATACAACGTTCACAGTTTTTCTATCAGGATTGCACCCGTGCGAAGCCGGGGCGGGTCGCTAGTAAGTAATAAATTAAAGTTTGGATCGGCCCATGTCAGAATGGCTGACCATATAACGCCCATCTCATCGTCCATTGGACTGAATGTTGACGATCCCGACATAAAACTTCCCAAATCGATAAAGAAATTTTACTAAGCGACAGAGTAATTCTTCTAAAACCTACAGTTTGCGCTGAGGTTGTAAGGCACAGTTATTTTTATCGGAATCACACTATAAAAATTCACAGATTTTTCTCTCCCCGTAGAGGTTAAGTTCGTTGCCCCACATACGAAAAGTTCTGTGTCCAATCATTTAACGTCGAAGGTCATCACAATGTATCATAAACCGACCGAAGGGATGTGAAATAATTCAAAAAAATATATTGCTAGTCAAATTTCCAAACAGAGGAATTTCCCATAAAAATTGTGGTACGGGTACGGGGGTGTGAACAAATCTGATATTGTGAAGGTAAAATTTCTGGGGATATCTGGTGAATTTTCACAAAAGTCTGGTAAATTTTACGTTTATACCAATAAAATGTCCTGTGTCACCACTGGAATTTTCTCTTGATCAGCACTTTGCGCTTCATTTTCTGCGCTAGCACCATAATTTTTTTCAGAAATTTCTCTCTACGTATAATTAATGATACGCCATTTATATTATGTAACTAAGGCCAGTTTTCATCTAAATTATCGCGTAAGTTTATTAACTAAGAAAAATGGACTGGAGGTAGTGGAAGGGGAAGTTCTTTCGCGTATGAAACGTGTACTTGGCCGATACGCTACCGCGTATCTCGATAATCTTTATTCGTTAGTAGCACTTCCAATCCTCATGTTTCACTAAAAAAGATACAATTCTATTGAAAAACGTTTCTTCAAAATTTTATTGGTTGAAAATTCAAACTTCAGTGAGGGGCAATAGGAAAAAATTAAAAAAAAAAAAAAAATTTGGAAAAATTTCATTATTGGAAATTTACTGAATGTCGAAATATCGGAATGAACGATTATATGTAATTCTATACATAATAATTTGCGAATTTTTGAATTATTTCACTTCGTGTGTCTATTTTTATTCATTTTTACTCTTCTCTATAGCAAAAAAAATCACTGAAATCCCATTGAACTTTCCAGAAATACGGTGGAACTCCATTTTTTGAAAGGAACAGGAAAGACGGATCAATGGTAGATGCTGATACCGCAATTGTCCAAATGAGCGAGCAATTTTATCACGAGTCACGGTTTCCATTCTCGAATTATGATTTAGCGGTGGCAATGACCCGGTTGAGTTCAAGTTTCATAAGGAATGACAGTGAAAGCAATATTGCAACTAATGAGACTGACTTCATTTCAGACTGGACCTGTACACTCTTAAAACGAATACACCATACACGGAGATATTAGGTAAATTATAATTATATTCTAAAAAATAACATTGTAGATGTACATTGAAAAGTTCAGAGATTTTTCAATTTTTAGAATTTTCGCGAAATGTCTGAATTATTTTTAAAATTTCCTCAGATAATTTCGCGGAACAATTTTTTGTAATAGACTTGTGGTATTGTTTTACACATCGACAATAACTATTAATTATAGTATCACGTTCTGTAGATTAATTCATCTTAAAACTGTCTTATCTATCGAGAATATTTACACTAAAAATTAAAAAAATTGTATCGCGAAAATTTTTAGGAAAAATGTCAATTTATTTGATAATAAATTTGGCCACAATTAAATTGCTGAATTGGAGTATCTCACGTTTTCTTACTCCAACTGCAAAAATAAATAGTGGAAATGTTGGATTTCGTGGTTTCCCCGGGTTCCAAATTCACTCTTCTAGACTTTTTATTTTACCGGATGTTTAAAGAGAACATAGGACGTAATCCGAATTTATATGGGGTAGTATCGAAAAGCCACTGCACCTAAGGTGCTTTGTTTTGTAATTTTCGAGTCAGCCATTCCTGAAATGGGGAACTTGTATGCGGCCTAGATTTGAGAAATAACTCTATTAATAAATAGTTTAACGCCTATGGAATACTCTCCAATGAAAAATGCATTTTAACTCATTGCAGTTTTTTTTAACAATCAATCGAAAATTGCATAATTTTGAACCACTTTTTAACGCTCGTGACGTCATCAGGCGGTGACTTCGGGTTCTTATTGCAGCCGCTAGATGACAGCACTGATATTTTTCTAAACGTCAGCCGGTGTCAACAAACAGTAGAGGTTATATTGTTAAATGTCACTTCTGCCCAGTAATGGGCGAGAATAACCTGCGGCTTCAGACCACAATTATCGAATATTTTTGCACGCAGGAACTGTTATAAACACTTTATTCGGTGTTGACACAGTTGAGTTCGCACACGATGGTACAAAACAATATTTGTATGGTTGTTTTTTAACTTTTTTACTGTCATTTGACATTTTGGAGTATTTGTGAGTGTTTTAATCAGTTAAGGTTAGGTAAATTTGATATACCGACGGTAGGAATCTATGATCCGGTAGATGACGCCACATGCGGAAGTATAGGACCCGCCTGATGACGTCATGACAACTTTTGGAGCATTTGAAAATTTCACTTTTTGAACAATCGATAATTAATTGTTAAACGATTTTTTAAATGTTTTTCCATGAAAAATCTATTATTAGGACCATTAACTATGTAAAAAAAAAATAAAAAAAAATCATGCAAGTTCCCCATTGTATTACCCTGAGCGCTCCGGCGGATGCAAACAGTTCACGAAGTACGTGAATAGTTGAAGAAATTTCGTATAGGGCTGGATGATATGTTAAGGGCATTTAATTGATTAAAGGATATGCTCGTGAAAGTGGTGCCTGTTGGGTTGATGAAATTAACAGACGAATGAATGCAGTCGCTATCATTGAGGACAATGGAGGATTCAGCGCCATTCTTAGTACTGCTCACGAAATTGGACATTTGTAAGATATTTGAGTGTAAATAGAAACAACTAGTGGTAAAATACGAGACTTAAATTTTGACGAGTTAATTACGATTTTGAAAACGTAAATTACGGCTCAAAAACCCTAAATTACGGGTTTGGAAGGGTAAATAACCATTTCAAAAGCGTAATTTACGTATCAATAACGTAAATTACTGGTTTGATAACGTGAATTGCCATTTCGAAAACTTAATTAATCATTTTCAAGAGGTAAATTACGCCTCTTAAAAACATAAATTGCGATTTTGAAGACGTAAATTATAGCTCAAAAAAATGTAAATCACGAGTTTGAAATCATAAATTACCATTTCAAAATTTATAATTTTTAAAACCTAAATTACGATTTTGAAAACGTAAATTACGTTTTTTTGGGACGTAAAATACAAGCTTCCACCTTATGATTTATACTTCTTTCCTCGTCATTTACAAGTTCTCAATCACCTAAAATCCTTGATTGATGAAATTGCAAATGTAATTTTTAAAAAATCTTCTTTTGTCAATATGAAATTTTTACGGTTCAGATGATTCTGAATTATCTGAACCCAACATTCACAGAAAAAAAAAATTTTCAAAGCAATTTCGAAAATATCACGCAACAGGCATATCAAATCAATAAAAGAATCGCAAAATTGCCCGAATTTTCCTTTCTTTTTCTGTAACTGCAAAGATTTAGAGTAATTTAACACTTGTAAATTTTTTATTGGTTTAATAAGCGTCTTTGGCAATATTTTCCAAATTGCTCTGAAAAATTATAGAAAAAATGTTTCTGAAAGTTGGGCCCAGACGATTCAGAATCATCTGAAACGTAAAGATTTCATATTGATAAAAAAGATTTTTTTCGATTCGAGGTTGGATCTCGTAATTTACATGTTCAAAATCGTAATTTCGATTTTTGGAAATCGAAATTTACTTTTTTTTTTATCGTAATTCACTTTTTTTCTAATCGTACTTCACTTTTTTTCTAATCATAATTCACTTTTTTTCTAACCGTAATTTACTTTTTTTCTAATCGTAATTTACTTTTTTTCTAATCGTAATTTACTGTTTTTCTAATCGTAATTCACTCTTTTTCTAATCATAATTAACGAGATAGGAACTCGCCCTTTACAAGTGTGAAATTGTAATTAAAATTTTTTTGAGATGTAATTTACGTATTCGAAATCATAATTCACGTGTTTAGATTCCCTTCGAACTCTCGTACTTTGCGATCAGTTTTTTCTGCGTGTCATTACGCAAAATTGACGATTATATGACAATTTTTCTTTTCGAGATTGGGTGCCCCGCATGATGGGAGTGAAACCACGTTTGCCTGCGAAGATCGAGCAGGATACCTCATGAGTCCCATTCTAAGCCTTCAGGAGAATAGTTTTCATTGGTCCGAGTGTAGCATCAATAAGATCCGGGAATTCGTCAAGTAAGTTCATTCACCATTCCCCCAGATAAAATGTCTCCTTCACACTATTTTTTCCATTTCCGTATTTCTAGTTCTAAATCAGCTGAATGCCTGTATAATGTTCCCAAACCAGGACTTCCTTTGGACAGAGAATTACCAGGAGAGTTGCTTTCATTAGAGGAACAATGCGAAAAATATGGATCAACTTTGTGCAAGGTATTTCCTGTCATTACACATAACTCTCACTCTTTGATTATTTTACTCCACAAGAGTGAGTGACATCTCTCACCAATGAAATAATTAATTTAACAAGATTTGCAAATCTCTGAAGAATCTGCAGGGTTCAATGAACTTTATGCATGTGCACGGACACAAAATTGAATGAAAAATTACTGTGCCGGGCACTATAATCGAAGTGTAAAATGCTAGATTACTGGAATGTACTTTACTCACACATAAAAATTCCTATCAATACCGTAAATTTTTAAATAAATTTGATAATTAATGGTTTGTGACTTCTTAAAATTTCCTAAACAGCACTATAACATTTGACAGTCCATCATTTGTCACTTGAGGTTGAATGAAAAATTGATAGAAATGTTTTAAAAATTCCAATCTAGGTAATTTTATTTTATTGGGCCTTCCGTCATTCTTTACTATGCCACACAACCCCCACTCACTAAAGTTGCGCACGCAAAACTAGGCCCTCCGAAAAGGGACAAGTGTAACCCACAAGAGAAAAGGGGAACAAAAAAGGGAGGGGAGGAACATGCGACGTGTCATGTATCCTCTATGTTAGGACTCTAAGTCAGCCTGGCGAATACAATGAACAATGTATTTCCACACGTGCTATACACATGCAGTGGAAAACCTTTAAGGGGTTATTCTCATGTGAACGCCTATATTTTACCACTTTTTCGGAATTTTTTTTTTATGCGACAACAACCTTCAATCATGTTGATTTTTTAATATATTTTTATTTGTATTTTGAAATATACGAAAAAACTTTTTTTTTGGCGTTTTTTACGTTTTTAACATATATTTTTTTTAAGTCAAAGTAGTCCCCAACCAAAAAAGGTAGTTCACTGGTCAAGGTGATAACGGCTGTTCATGTTGTCTGAGATAAAAAAATCGAATGGATTATTATTCAGTAGATCTGTGGCTATCGTCCCTACCAAATATAATCAATTTCATTAAAAACAAAAAAAAATATCGAACTTCAAAAAAAAAATCACGAAAATCTCCTTCTTTTTCGTTACAAATCGTTTAAAAAAAATATGAAGATATTGTCGAAAATAAACAATTGTGGTAGGGACGATAACTATAAATGAGTAGAAGAACATATGTAAATTTTAAAGCAATCGGTTGAATACTTTTTCTTGTAGGACCTTGACCGTTTCAGAAAATGATGATTCGAGAAAAACGCGTTTAAAGTTTAAAGCCTGGTAGACAATCGCTTACGACGCGTCGGTGACTATGAGCTGTAACTTATCAAATACTATGAATTTCGGTCTGAATTTTTCACAGCATCTTTTCAATAGGTTTTACTGTCAAAATATAAAAAAAAAAAATCGATTTTTTGAAATGCTCACATGAGAATAACCCCTTAAGATAAACAGAAAGTAATAGTTTACGACCTAAGACCGACTTTAAAATAAACTCGACCCTCTAAATTTTTCTTTAATAAATCTGTGTATTTAACGTGAATTTCAACCTGACATTTCAAATTGAATCATTTTGTTCACACTCGGGAAATGTTTTTTGTTCCCTTTGTCCATTGTGTGGTGGAATAATCTTTTCCAATAAATCAAATTTAATTACGCAATTTGAAGCTCGCGGTGATTCAAGCAACACACGCGCCCCCCTGACCGCTCGAGATGTCAGGACATCACAACAGCAATTTTTCGGTAACTCATTTTGATTGGTTAATGATGCGCCCGAATACATCCGATTATTGCCGACGTTGGACTTCGTCATGAAAAATGGTGCATCCATGAAGAATGGAGAGCATGAGGCTGAAAGCTGAACCAGAGTTGTCCGAAATGTGTGTGCAAAGTAAGCAGTATGGAGGGGTTCCGTTCGTACTTGTTCAACTGTACAAATGGTCAATTGTACAGAGAATTTTCAGACGGTGAGAACACCACTGTGCAGGGATTCAACTGTCGAGAGAAAACCAATTCACTGAAACGTTCAGAAGCAGATGCAGATCTGCTTTCTGCTGTACGAAATTGGTACAATAAACTTTATATCTCACAAGAGCAACATTCCCTTTATTATTTCAAGGCGCATCCGTCTTATTTCGCGTGCGCACCATATACACGATTTCAACGAATGTGTGAAGGTTTCGCGTCATATGCCTATACGGTTCTGAATTCTGAACATGATGTATCAGAGTAATGTATTGAAAATAATGTGGTAAGACACCAAAAATTGAAAACTTTCATATGGACCATTGCAGAATCTTCATTCGAAAGCGAAAATTACTTACAAATCAATCAATTTACGGTGAGTTACATTCAGACACAACTGACTGTCTTCGAATATTTCAATGTTTTAGGCTGACGCCGATGTTTGTGCAAGCTTGTACTGCTTCGATCCGGAGATTCAATTTTGCCTGCCAAAAGCACCGGCTGCTGAAGGATCCACTTGTGGCAATAACAAGGTTAGTAAACAAACTGAATTCGTGAGTGTGAAGTTATCGAGGAGAGATTTTAGTTCATAGTCTGAATATACAGGGTGTCCCATTTGAAAGAATCCACCTAAATATCTTCTGAAGTGGGCAAGTGACAGGACATGTTTTGAGAAATTACTAGAAGGGTTTCAAGGGCGACATTGCTTGCATGCATTTTTTGAGCTTTCAGGGACATGCTTGCAAGCTGCAAGCACAGGGACCTCTTTTTAAATGACAATTGCATTGCAACTAATGTCTCAAAACATTTCCTGTCACTTGCCCCCCTCAGGAGATATTTACATATGTCGATTGTTTCGTATGGAACACTCTGAATATGTATTGAAAAGAGCAAAAACAATACGATCAAATTACTGACCTATATAAGTTTATATTTATCATACTATGAGGTCATTGTTGCTTGGAGATGCCATACGAGGGGCCATTCATTCAAAAATTCGATGACACAGTGATTGCTGATTTCATCTGATTTCGAGATGATTTCAATGATTTCTTGAAATCGTTGATTTCATGTGATTGCCAGGGATTTTTTTCCGGTGATTGCACGATTTCACGATTGTAAATGATTTAACGACGTTTCGTTAATAACTGTACTACTTCGCGTGTCGTCGAAATTGCCAGTTCAAACGCGTCCAACGTCGATTTGGGGAATTCTGAGAAAATTCGTCGATTGATTTTCTCTGAGAATTTCTTGAGTCGATCCTCTCGCGTTGTGTGTTTGTTTTTTTCCGACGTAGAAAAAGCGTCCGGAGTTGAAAACAAAAGTTGGTTAACACCTCGATGCAAAACACGTTGAATTCATCGAAAATATTCCGTGTATATTTCACTTATTTAATACATTCGAATTTTTTTTGTCTTATCTGCGGACGATTTTCTATTTATTTTTGGTGTTATAGTTCATGCGATTTCACTGATTGCATGGCATTTCACTGATGTCATGTGATTTCATTTGGAGTCACCTGAAATTTATGAAATCCCAGAATTTCTCTGATTGCAATTAACTTCGACCGATTTCATGAGATTTCAAATATGATTTCAGCCCGAAGTGACACAGTGATTTCGCGAATGAATGGCCCCTCGATGCCATATGTGTGGTCTTACAACGAAAACTCTAATGAATGTTTACATAATATAAACAAATATCTGTTTATGGAAAGCAAGAAACCATGATGGCGATGCTTGGGTTTTTGAGACTTCGAGATCGTTCGCTAGTTCGCCGACTGCTCCCGAAGTGTGAACACATCTGCGTAAAATATAATTCAATTGCTCTTACTTAAATGTCTATTCATTTATTAACCTGGCTTCCAATTAAAATCCAATATCCACAATACAGTTTAGTATTTTTTTTTATTATAGCAGCCCCAAGAAGCTCCATTTTCCACTACTAATAGTAGTCAACATGGCGAAGAAATAAACCCAGATCCAACGTAAAATAGTCAACCAATGATCAGCTGACCCGATACAAAAAAAAATGGATAGATTTGTGTTTTTTTTTTTTAATGATTATGGAAATAAAGAATAGCGAGCCCATACCGAAGACATTTCTCTATCTTAAGTTTAAGTTAAAGCTGAAGCTTAAGTTGAATTAAGATTCTTGGTTGCGAAGTCCATTATACCTAAAAAATATGGATCACTCAGTTCATGAATAAACAAACTTTATAATAAAAAAATATTAAAAAAAGGTAAATGAATGGGCCGTAGTCTTGCACGAGGTTATCGTTTTGTGACCTCGTAACCGAGTTGGAATGTTATATTAGATTTTATTGGAATATGGATGTAAATGATCAAATTATTTGAGACACAATGAAATACGTTTAGAATATTCTTTATTAGCACGAGGAAGGCACGTCTTAACTAGAGGACCGTTGTCCAGAGACTGAAAACTATATCAAAGGGAAAACGCTCTCAGGGAAAAGAAAAGCAATTTTATGACTCAAAGGAACACAGTCCGTTGTTGAAATTTCAGCATATGTTTAGGATTAAACCGTCTCGAAAGCGGAGTACAACCGATCGTAAATTAGTCCCTTAGTAGAGCTGTCTCCCAGAGAAATAAACAAGAGGTGTCGAGTGATTTTTGTAGGACAATGAAAGAGCTGTACTCAAATATTCCAACAGATTTTAATTGGAAGCCAGGTTAATAAATGAATAGACGTTCAAGTAAGAGCAATTGAATTATACTTTACTCAGATGTATTCACACTTCGGGAGCAGTCGGCGAACTAACGAACGATCTCGAAGTCTCAAAAACCAAAGCATCGCCATTATGGTTTCTTTCTTTCCATAAATAGACATTTGTTTATATTATTTAATAAACATTCATTAGAGTTTTCGTCGTAAGACCACACAGACGACTTCTCCAAGAAACAATGACTTCATAGTATGATAAATATAAACTTAGACAGGTCAGTAATTTGATCGTATTATTTTTGCTCTTTTCAATATGTTAATTAAAAACTAAAGGTTATGAGGCAACCCCCGTTGGCAGGGTTGGGTAAATCGGTGGGATCTAGGGTTTTTTACTTTATACGTATAATACACGTAAATTATGTAAAAAATGTATGAAATGTATTTTACGGTTTATTACATTCGACCGGATTTTGAATGCACGTATTTTACGTAAAATACGTTAAAAAAGTATAAAATGTAAAAAATATCTAAATGGTTGTGGAGGTCGAATGTCATGAGGGTGCTAAGTAAATGGCTAAATTTCATGAGATTCACTAGGGAGTTATTAAATGTTACTAGAGGCGAGCATTAAAAGGATCACAACAATGTTACTTTACGATAGTACTTCTTACGCTTGTGACCTTCATGAAATTTGAGTTCTCCTTGTTACCCTCGTTAATTGCCGGATGGTTAACCAATTTTTCATGAAATTTGTGTTAAAAACGAAAGCATTGAAGCAAATGTGAAAAGCTTTGTTTCAGTTTGAATAATATCGATATTTCATACATAGATACATAATTTATCGATAGATTTAAATGTCAATACTGAGCAATTCGGGGTTATGATGTCTCGCCGGGTTACTAGGTTCAGGGTTGGCGCTTGACAGTGTGCGGAACGGGGAAATGAAATACCTAGCATGTCGCGAAAAATATGAAATTACCTTTTCATCGAATATTTTAACTCTCATCAGTGCAAAAACATGTAAATTCCATGCGACACGGCGTGACGTATAATACGTATTTTACGTTGTTGTATGAAGTGTATATTACGTTTTATACGTTTGAAAAAGGTGACGTAAAATACATGGTATAATACGTGTAAAATAGTATGTATTTTACGTGACGTATTTTACATGCCCAACCCTGCCCGTTGGCATTAACTTACTAACGTATGGATCGTCCCAATAAATTTATGAACCGGGTCCTGTCACTTCTTCGGTGGGGTATAATGTTATATTTATTTTTTCTAGCACTGCATAGGTGGCCAATGTATACTACGAAAGAAAGAAAATCGTCAAAAAACCTACGAGGCACATGAGCAAAATCGTCTCAGATGATCCCACTGGTAGATGAAATTGTCTGATGATTAATACGGTAATGAAACGGAATTAGTAATTGATCCTCGCGAATTCTTAATTAACTTCTTAATCCGTTATAAACTCCAAACTGATCGAACTGCCATTGATTAAAATAACATTAAACTTCTTTCTCGTTAGCTTCAATTGGATTCCAGTCGACGTTCCACGAAGTTTCATCAGGCTGTCCAGAGAATCCACATCTGGTTGAGGCTTCGCTAGAGTTCAACCCCTGTTCAATCAGGATTTAGTCACAATGTAATCGTTAATTTAATCAAGGGACAACGAATTTTTCTAGTAGTAACTGTCACTATCACCTTTTAATTTAATTCAGAACACATTGAAACCATTTTGCAATCAAAATGTGATTGGTATTGCTGATGATCAACATTGATATATGTGAAACATACGCAGTAGATTAAATCCGAATTCTGTCCAATTTCCGTAATATCAAATCTCATGGTGGAGTCTAGAAGTCATTGGTTGGCATTTTTTAGAGAGTTTTCCAGCCATCATTAAGTAATTGATATTAAAAAATAAAAATCCAAACCCTGTATTTCATTCTCAAAGAGTTTATCAATTCGTAGAAATGAGCAGTTGTAACGGAAAATCGTGGCGAACAGGAGAATCAATACAACAAAAAATACCAATAATTCTTGTTTTTGTTTCTTCATTTATCAACTTATTTAAAATGAATCCCGTTAAAGTTTCCTCATAGTGAAGGTCGACCTTGAAAGACCTATGGAAGTGCCACTGCGGTCTGTATGCGTTTACTCTCCGGGACAGAATCTCACCCAGATCTACGTCCGCCGCAAGAATGGCCGCATGACCACTCTTAGTTCCTCTGCAGGTCCCGCAAGCCGCATCGGGGGGCTCCGTTCGTACTTGTTCAACTGTACAAATGGTCAACTGTACACAGAATTTTCAGACGGTGAGAGCACCACTGTGCAGGCATTCAACTGTCGAGAGAAAAAACTAGGCATAGTCAAATCTGTACATGTGATGTCCTGAGCTTGATAGCCACTATATGTCACTATACATCATTAATCTTAGTCCACGAAATTTAAATTAATCTTAATTTTTATATTTTTAATCAGTGTCGAAATACGCACAAAATAAGTAGATACAATGGACAATGGAGAACGAACAATGAAAACAACACCACCAGTGTGGGAAAAACCGTTACGCATAAATCTTAACATCTTGAGGTTAACTTTCCCATTTATTTACCCGTAAAATTCGTTGGATAAACATTTTCTCCAAACCTGAAACTTGAGAAGGAAATCATAAATCTTCGAATCAATACAGTCTAGGTCGTAAAGTACCAGTTCTGTTTTTGCTCATGTTTTGATTCAACACGTGTGAGGTCTTCTTTGTCCATTGTATCGAAAGCTGAGGGCCTGAATCCCTTGACAGAGACAACGCGATGTCACACGTTTTCCTTTTCCCCGCTTTCCTTATTCCACCCCTCTTCCCATTTTCTTGACCAAGTTGCGTGCACAACATCTAGACTAGTGGGGGTTGTAGGACCCAACCCTTGGAAAATTAGTTAAGTTTAGTCCAGTTCGATTTTAACTTGTTTCATTGCCGCTTCTCTCTTCAAATAGTTAATCGTCAAATTTCAGTCTAGTTTTGGTTGTTAGTTTCTCTGAATGTTTATTAATATTTCGAGACTCAATTTAAGATTTAAAACTTATTAAATAAAGTGTGTGTTACGTGCTCTCCTAAGCACTGCTGTTTGCATTGATTTTATTTGGAAAAACCTGAATCCAATTATTTTCTTTCAACGAGTTGACATCGATGGAGTCCTCATTAGAGGTTTAGCGGCTAACGAATTCCATGAATTTAAAACTTGGCGCAAATATTCGTGAATGGCGCCACCGTCCGACTAGTGACTTGATAGGACATAACATACATGCGCGCAGGGTCGGTTAAACAGCGTTGACAAGGTAGAGATTGATAGTTTTTTCTCTCGACAGTTGAATCCCTGCACAGTGGTGCTCTTGACCATTTGTACAGTTGAACAAGTACGAACGGAGCCCCCCCGAGTTATCTCCTCGCTACCTTGCGTCTAATTTGACTCATGCAAGGGAATCTTGCACCAAGCCACATTCAAGTTTTAATGTCTACGTGGGAGGTAGTTGTTTATTTATCAGCCTTTTGGATCCAAGAGCATCAAGATCATGACACTGACAATCGGCTTGGTAAGAGAATTAACAAACTTTCAGTCACAGTGCAAATTACCACAAATAAATGCTAGATCAAACAGTATTTTGACGAATCTATTCACAGGTGAGCAACTTTTATTCAGTTAATTGCCTGAAATAAATTCTTTTAATCATTCAAATGAGTTTTTTTTCTGAATAAAAGCCATGATAGTTCTATTTAACAATTTTAACAATTCTTTCCTCGATGCCCACTTCTTCGCATAATCGTTTTTTTGTACCTGGGAATCCCTCTAAAATACCATCAATAATCTCAGATCCTATTCTCTTCCTTTTTAAGTATTCACGAGAGTACTGGTCTCGCAGTACTTCAGCTTTCTTCTTATTTTCCCCCAGATTCGGCTGACTGCTAGTCTTCTCAACCAGATGATCCAATTTACTCTCGAGTGCTGTCACCTGCAGCTGAAGCATATCCCTCTCCTTGATGGCTTCTTCTAAAGTTGGGCCGGATTTCAAGGCGCCCAATTTTGCCTCTTGAATTTTGACTTCATGCTCCAGGGCTTTTCGTCTCACTTCTAATTCGGCTGCATGAGCTTGCAGATCACCGCTAATTTTTTTCAACTCAGCAGCATTGTGTTTTGTGTCTTGACATACACAATAGATCTTCTGTTTTCCATATACCTAGAAGTCATACAAATGCATCAAGTTGGGGAAAATTGAAATTGATAAATATTGCGTCAATTCTGCAGAAATTCTGAAATAACTAGTTGTGGCCAGAGTCAAAAAGAGCCAAAAGTAAAACTAGAATTTTGTCAATTAAATATTCTTGGGGCAACAAATTTATTAGAAATGGGATAGTGTGATGATTCATGACGTGTAAATGTTAGTTTATTCACATATAATACCACAAGTGGTTCAAAATTATCGAATATTTCCCGATAGATTCGTTGCAAACAAATGTCGTGCTTCGCACTCGTGATTTTTTAGCCTGAAAAACTTGCCTCCTTCATTTGTTTGCAACGAATCTATCGGGAAATACTCGATAATTTTGAAGCACTTGTGGTATTATATGTGAAAATGTTTCATCGGAAGTTGTTGTACGCAATTTAACTACAGTTCACAAACATCCATCAGACATAACATACCTTCTCAAAAATTTTCTTCTCTTTCTTCAATTTCTCCAATGCCTGCTGAATGGCTGCCTTACTTTTCTCATTGGGAAGTTTGGAGACAATATCATTGAAATTGTAGGGCCTGTTCTGAGTTTTGAGGAAATTATGGACCTCTTCAACCGTCCCCATGGTGCCTTCATATGATTATACTTAGAATCTCAGGTAACCCTGGAAGGATAAAACGAATTTTTTCATAATACATAGAAATTGGTTTTTGCAGAACACCAATGCTAACGGTCTTAGAAGAGTCTGGATGACATTGCAATCACTGCGACGAGGTAAACGTGTTGAAAAATTGAATAAAAATTTTCGAGATCCTAGAAAATTCTAACAAAGTCGGAAGTGAGAGTTGAATCGTCTCTCAGGGCAGTGGATGAAATGTTAAATCCTCGTTTTCTTTGAGGTTTATTGGAAATGAGGTAATTTTAAGCGATTCAAAGCTTGTAATTAAGTATTCTAAGTACTTTTATTTATATGCTGGAGAAGGCACGACGTCCGTGATGCGCAGTGGTGTCAGATCGGGGAGGAAATCCCACGCAAAAAGGATTGACTGAAGTAGAGGCTCAGTTCTGGGGGTTTGAGTGACCCCAGCGGCATCGTAGTACCTCACCCCAGAAGAGGCAGGGCGCCACATGCAGTGCTGGGGTGTCTGTCCGTCAGCCGACTCAACAATTCCTCAGTAGCTGTCCCGCTGTCAGAGGGACTGGGTAAAAATAGAGGTGATGTCCTCTGCGTCGTCGAAATGTTTTTTTTTCCATTGAAAATTAGATAACATTAGGATGAGCAGAAAGGAGGATATGATGATGATTCATTTAAAATTGAGGAGATTGAGAAGTCGTCATTCCAAACCCAACTGCCATTTTTTTTTTCAACTTTTTGACAGAACAATCGAATGGTTTCTTGATTCGCAGTTTCAAGGAAACTCTGAAAATGAGAATTCTCTCTAGTAAGATTGTGTGGGAAATATCTTTACGACGGGTCCACTGGGTCAACCTATTGTAAACGTCTCCGAGAAGTGCTGACACACTAGGGTAGTTTATGACCAAACAGCCCAACACGTGGACAACCCAAGGAACAATGGGGCCTTGTCTTTGAGACCTTTCCCACCCTGGACGAGTTGAGGGCGGAGGACACTCTAGATTGAGCTCTCGAGGAAAGCACCCGAGTTTTCCAGCGCAGTAATCCCTTAACGTGACTTACATCTAAAAATTGTTGTAACTTAATCTAAATAAATATTGTGAACATTTTGATGAAGGTAAATCGATTTTAGTTCTCCAACAATAGGGATTAAAAATTATTTGCAATTAAAAATGGACAGACACCCCAGCATTGCATGGTATAGGGCATTGGCATCAGTTTAGATTCAATGACAAAGAAAATAAAATTGGAAGACATGTGATGTGTATGATATGTATGATAAAAATATGTGTGAAAATTAAAATTATTTTTTACAGGATAACATTGCTAACAAAAAGTATAGCTCGGATAGTCAAACATTACCTGAAGATTCACACAAAAATGAAGGACTTATGAAAGTATCACTGATCCCAAATATAACGAATAACTCATAAAATCACTCATTGTAGAAATATTTTTGAAGAAAAACCAAACAAAAAAAAAACTCACTGTGGATAACCTCACAGCATCAAAACTTCAGCTCCTCTTTTTGCCTGTCCAAATTTTCCTTTGAAATCATACTGGAAATTTTAATAACTCAGACAAAATTAATACACACAATTCTCCTTGATGGGCCTCATGGAATATACATTTTATTTTGTTATGTAGATAAATACTAACCCGTGCAGGTGAGTGACTGAAAAACCGTCAAAGTACAGAAACTAAACAAAGGGTTGAACACTGATTAATTAATATATTAATGAGAAATTCATTGACCAAATAAATTCAGTGATCAGATGGTGTCTGAAACACTTCTTTCGTCAACAAGTTCCTTTGTTGTGTCGTTTAATATCATCAGGACAGTGTGAGCAGGAAGATCACCAGGGCCAAGGGCCAGAGTTATCCTTTTTGCTATTGCGTTCCAATCTGGTTCTCGGATATTCCAGGTGGCGGATCCGTTGGCCGTGAAATGTTAAACCCAGAGAGGATTCGATCCTGGGGGAGAGATTACAACCCCGGCCCCTGTTGGCGGGGGGGCTCCGTTTGTACTTTTTCAACTGTACAAATGATGAACTGTAGAGAGAATTTTCAAACGTTGAGAGCACCGGTGTGCAGGGATTCAACTATTGAGACAAAAATGTGGCTGTACATGTGGACCCAGCGCCAGGGTTGGGTAAATCGGGATGGGTCTAAAATAGGTACATCCGCAAAGAATGGTACAGGAAGTGGCGGCCATTTTCCCCAGAAGTTTCGGGGGTAGGGCCATCTAGAATCGCTGTAGGGAACTGAAAAAAAAAATTTCTTTACCTATTGAGAAAATTACCGATCGGAGAAAGGAATGCGAATGTCCTCTATCATAATTTTGTTGTAACAAAAAATTTTTATGTTTTATAGATGGCGATAGTAATCCGCAAATCATCTTTCAACGTTCTGTCAAGGGATGCTCATCCTAAAATACTAACGAGAATGTGCATGGAAGCTATATGCCCCGTTTTTTCAAATAATTAATTAATTGTTAATGAATTAATTTATTGTATCGATGATGGTTATTCACTCTTTGAACTTAATCAGATATTTTTTTCGCAGTGCTCTATAATATTTCTTATTAATACGGTTAATTATATATAATTGGACCAACCTAAATTACCGGTGATGGAATTTAAAATTTAACAAAATAATAAATAAATAGTTGTTCATTCGATTATATATAATTAACCGTAACAATAAGAAATATTATAGAGCACTGCGAAAAAAATATCTGATTAAGTTTAAAGAGTGAATAACCATCATCGATACAATAAATTAATTCATTAACAATTAATTAATTATTTGAAAAAAACGGGGCATATAGCTTCCATGCACATTCTCGTTAGTATTTTAGGATGAGCATCCCTTGACAGAACGTTGAAAGATGATTTGCGGATTACTATCGCCATCTATAAAACATAAAAATTTTTTGTTACAACAAAATTATGATAGAGGACATTCGCATTCCTTTCTCCGATCGGTAATTTTCACAACAGGTAAAGAAATTCTCTTTTTTAGTTCCCTACAGTGATTCTAGATGGCCCTACCCCCGAAACTTCTGGGGAAAATGGCCGCCACTTCCTGTACCATTCTTTGCGGCTGTACCTATTTTAGACCCATCCGGTAAATCGGTGGGATCTAGGGTTTTTTACTTTATACGTATAATACACGTAAATTATGTAAAAAATGTATGAAATGTATTTTACGGTTTATTACATTCGACCGGATTTTGAATGCACGTATTTTACGTAAAATACGTTAAAAAAGTATAAAATGTAAAAAATATCTAAATGGTTGTGGAGGTCGAATGTCATGAGGGTGCTAAGTAAATGGCTAAATTTCATGAGATTCACTAGGGAGTTATTAAATGTTACTAGAGGCGAGCATTAAAAGGATCACAACAATGTTACTTTACGATAGTACTTCTTACGCTTGTGACCTTCATGAAATTTGAGTTCTCCTTGTTACCCTCGTTAATTGCCGGATGGTTAACCAATTTTTCATGAAATTTGTGTTAAAAACGAAAGCATTGAAGCAAATGTGAAAAGCTTTGTTTCAGTTTGAATAATATCGATATTTCATACATAGATACATAATCTATCGATAGATTTAAATGTCAATACTGAGCAATTCGGGGTTATGATGTCTCGCCGGGTTACTAGGTTCAGGGTTGGCGCTTGACAGTGTGCGGAACGGGGAAATGAAATACCTAGCATGTCGCGAAAAATATGAAATTACCTTTTCATCGAATATTTTAACTCTCATCAGTGCAAAAACATGTAAATTCCATGCGACACGGCGTGACGTATAATACGTATTTTACGTTATTGTATGAAGTGTATATTACGTTTTATACGTTTGAAAAAGGTGACGTAAAATACATGGTATAATACGTGTAAAATAGTATGTATTTTACGTGACGTATTTTACATGCCCAACCCTGCCCAGCGCCACATGTACAGCTTACCTTTTTGTCTCGACAGTTGGATCCCTGCACACCGGTGCTCTCACCGTTTGAAAATTCTCTGTACAGTTGTTCATTGGTACAGTTGAGAAAGTACAAACGGAGCCCCCCCCTATGGACCCGAGTTCGATCCCAGCCTCCATCGTTTTTTTTTCTTTTTTATTTATATTACATCAATTTTTTTTCTATAAATTGTTAATCATTAATCGAAATACCTCAAGAGAATCATATAAAATGGTAATTCGAATGATGATTGACCATTTCTTAAAAAAAAGACACTGCAAGAGATATCGAAATTATGTAGGAAACAGGGATCGCTGAATCAATAAATTAAAATGATAGTTGGATTTTTAAGGTGACAATAATTAATATCCCTCTTACCCTGTAAAAAAAAACAAAATGTTTGACTATTAAAAGACTCTGTCAAGTTTAATCTGTGCAAAAATCTCGGGGTCATTTCCTCTCAATTAGCTTTTACGGTGAGCTGCTAGGAGGTCTAGCTTAACACAAAGGGACCCTCGTGACCCTATAAGAATTCACTTTAACCCCATTCAATAACAAATATATTTTTCTCCTTTAATATATTGATCGGGTAACTCTACGACCGCTTGTGAGAGAGCAGACTATGAAACTCTCATCTTGAAAGCGTGTTTATTTATTTATTTTTTTATTTATCAACAAATTATTAACCGCAAATTTTCGAGCTCTTAATAAATCAAAGCGAATTAATATGTGTGAATATTTATTTAAAAAAAAGGAACGGCATCCTGTTCCTCGTAATCGCATCCAAAATAGACTAAAGCCATCTAGGAACAGATTCAGTTACCACCTGTTAACCCATTATCCCTTTTAAAATGAATGCTCACCCAGTAAAGGTATCGTATTTTTCAATAGTTTCCTAAGTAGACTCAGCATCTCGTGCCCAACCCCATTTTCCTACCCCCCTTTTCTAGCCCCTGTGGAGACAATTTTTTTTACCCCGTCGGCAATTCATGAAATGGGGTAGTGAGGGTGGAAAAATGGGGTTGACATTTATAGGTACCGATCAAATCAGAAGAAAATCATTCTCGTCATTGGTGGATCCAAGAGGGAACATACCGCTGAGAGTTGGCCACGAGATACTGAGTCTACTTATGAAACTATTGAAAAATACGATTCCTTTACTGGGTGAGCATTCATTTTAAAAGGGATAATGGGTTAACAGGTGGTAACTGAATCTGTTCCTAGATGGCTTTAGTCCATTTTGGATGCGATTACGAGGAACAGGATGCCGTTCCTTTTTTTTAAATAAATATTCACACATATTAATTCGCTTTGATTTATTAAGAGCTCGAAAATTTTCGGTTAATAATTTGTTAATAAATAAAAAAATAAATAAGTAAACACGCTTTTAAGATGAGAGTTTCATAGTCTGCTCTCTCACAAGCGGTCGTAGAGTTACCCGATCAGTATATTACAGGAGAAAAATATATTTGTTATTGAATGGGGTTAAAGTGAATTCTTATAGGGTCACGAGGGTCCCTTTGTGTTAAGCTAGACCTCCTAGCAGCTCACCGTAAAAGCTAATTGAGAGGAAATGACCCCGAGATTTTTGCACAGATTAAACTTGACAGAGTCTTTTAATAGTCAAACATTTTGTTTTTTTTACAGGGTAAGAGGGATATTAATTATTGTCACCTTAAAAATCCAACTATCATTTTAATTTATTGATTCAGCGATCCTTGTTTCCTACATAATTTCGATATCTCTTGCAGTGTCTTTTTTTTAAGAAATGGTCAATCATCATTCGAATTACCATTTTATATGATTCTCTTGAGGTATTTCGATTAATGATTAACCATTTATAGAAAAAAAATTGATGTAATATAAATAAAAAAGAAAAAAAAAAACGATGGAGGCTGAGATCGAACTCGAGTCGACAGCATGCGATTTGAGCGGGACTGCTACTGAGGCGTTACCGGCTTGGCCGATATGCAGATACCCCAGTAGGACTCGTGGCGCCCCGTCTCCTCAGGGGTGTAATCACGTCGGTAACTTGGGGGAGGGGCTCCGTTTGTACTTGTTCAACTGTACAAATGATCAACTGTACAGAGAATTTTCAAACGGTAAGAGTACCACTGTCCAGGGATTCAACTATCGAGAGAAAAAACTATCAATCTCTACCTTGTCGACGCTGTTTAACCCACCCTGCCTCGCCTGTACAGGTGTGGCTATGCCTAGTTTTTTCTCTCGACAGTTGAATCCCTGCACAGTGGTGCTCTCAACGTTTGAAAATTCTCTGTACAGTTGATCATTTGTACAGTTGAACAAGTACAAACGGAGCCCCCCCGTTGAAGCTGCTTCATTAGGCCCCCGCAATCTCCCCCAATTATCTCCTGCTGGCCATCTCTTCTTTCATCTCTGGTATAAAGTTCGTGGTGAAGCAAAGCCTCGTGCTATCGCGTCAGGGCACTTGACAGGTTAGGGTTAACCGAATCCATCAAGCTATTCATCCTAAATTATTATCCACCAGTTCCTCGAAACATTAAAATTATTGCCATTCCTGTACGTCACCAGAATCATCTTCATTGGGGAACAATGGCAGTGAGAGTACAATTCGAGAACAGTAACGAAGTCGGTGTGTTCTCCAAGCTGACGAATGCGTACTGTCTTGTGGCAATCGGGGGATCCGAAAATTTCTACAGGTAAGAACTCCCTCATAAAACTCATCTACTCCTCAGCTACACGTAAACAAGGAAATGGATTTCTGCAAATTCCCACCGATGCCATGAGCATATGCTCTGATTACGACGAATCGTCTTACTTTGAAGCTTCAGAAAGCATTTTGAGGATGAAGATTAATGATGGGATTTCTCTCCTGATTTCGAATTAGATAAATCGACTTCATTATTGATCTGTCTTAGAAGAGAAAGGGAAAAATTTTAATTAACATTTTAATTAACGTTGTACTCCAGCAAGTTACGATTGCACAATGTGACGACTTCCCGGCATCCGGTCCCCATCAAAGTCGACGTCAACGTTGACTACTGTCTTAATCTTCAATATCTCAACCTGATTATGTTTAACAAATTGAGTCTCGTTTTGCAGTTGGACAGAAGACCTTGAAAATGAAAGAAAAAGAATTTTCAACAGCTCATCCTGGTCTCAACTGCTAGTCCTGGTTTATTAATCATAAAATACCACAAATGGCTTCGATCATTTCCGGTTAAAAACGTTAATGCAAAATATGACTACGTTTATGTTTCTAGTGTCTTCGAGGCTGAACTGACAGAAACAATTCCAGTGATTCACGCCTCCATCGCAGGATGCAGAATCATCGGTCGACTAACTGTTGGTATGTTCAGAAGATCTCGAAAAAATATATGAGAAATCAGTTAACTGGCTGTATAATTACTAAAACTGCTCTGAACTCTGCCAGGAAACAAAAATGGCCTCTTGGTACCAAACACAACAACGGACATTGAACTTCAACACATTCGAAACTCACTACCAGATTCTGTGAAGGTTCAAAGGGTCGAAGAACGACTTTCCGCTCTTGGCAATGTTATTGCGTGTAATGATTACGTCGCTTTAGTCCATCCTGATCTTGATAGAGTGAGTTATTAAGTCAGTCTGAATTCATTTAGCTCATTGTTGTCAATCGTTTTGGGATAATACGTTAACGTATGCGAGTGAAGGAGGTTTTTCGTTGTCAAATAGAATTTTTTTAATTGTTAGAACTTTTTCGTTGCATTTTTCGAGGTACGCTAACGGTAAAATTTTTCCTTCAACTCGTGTACGTTATCTTCCTGGCCTATTTGGCCCTCTATATCACGTATGGTGTCGTATTCGATCTTTCTAGTCGATGAAAAATGATAAAAAAATGTGGTTGATGGTACAATATTCACATTTTTAATGACATTTGTTCAATTTTATTGTCTGTTCTAAGTTTGAAAATACTAAATTTTCGCATATAATACCACAAGAGCTCCGAAATTATCGGATATTTCCCGATAGGTTCGTTGCAAACAAATGAACGTGTCAAGTTTTCCAGTTTAAAAATCACGAGCTGGAAAACTTGACGAGCTTATTTGTTTGTAGGGAACCTTGAGGGAAATATCAGATAATTTCGAAGTTCGAGTGGTATTCGGGGGATTATTTTTTGCATCCAAATGTTGGCCGATAGAATTGCACCATGAGACATAATTTTCAACGAATTGCCATTTAATCTGTCAGATACAATTGAGGGTTACTTCATCATTTGTTTTTTTTATATAGGCAACATGCAAAATTTTCACATATAATACCACAAGTGCTTCAAAATTATCGAATATTTCCCGATAGATTCGTTGCAAACAAATGAAGGAGTCAAGTTTTTCAGGCTAAAAAATCACGAGTGCGAAGCACGAGTGATTTTTCCTGAAAAACTTGACGACTTCATTTGTATGCAGGGAACCTAGAGGGAAATATTCTATAATTTTGAAGCTCGAGTGGTATTCAGGGGATTATTTTTCCTATCCAAATTTCGGCCAAGAGAATTGTGCCATGACATGAAAAGAGGTTTATTTGGTTAGGTGTCGTTTGTTTACCAAAATATTCAAAAAATTATCGCTGATATTCGAGGTAGGCTATACAAAATATCAACAAATGGTGCAATTCTATTGGCTGAAATTTGGGTGGGAAAAATAATCAGTAGTAATACCCCAAGACCTTCAAAATTATCGGATATTTCTCGAGAGTTTCGTTGCGTAGCAACGAGAGGGATAAGGTTCGCAGGTTAAAAAACCCGAGCGCGAAGCGCGAGGGTTTTTCTGCGAATCTTATCCCGATCGGTGCTACGCAGGGAAACTGGAGGGAAATATCCGATTAATTTTGAAGGTCGAGGGGTATTTGGCTGGATTATTTTTTTCATTCCAATTTCAAACAATTAAATGTGTGGCATTTCACGTCATATAGTATGGTTGTTCACTCGTAGTCGTGGCTTCTCCAGCGTATATTTTTTGTCTGCACAAAATGCAGAGAATTATTTCCAAATTGTGGCTTTTGTCTTCACTGTATTATTAGGAACATTTAAAAAAATTTTTTGATCAATAATCTCCAAGGATTCCCGTCCAAATCTGCTCATGTCGAGGTAAAGTCTTTGAACTTGATTTTTTGTAATGACAGTTTTGGGGTTTGAAACGCGTCCAAATTGTTTATCGGATATTTTCATTGCTTAGCAACAAACAGGGAAATATCCGAAAAATATCCGAAGTAAAACTCTCTTACTTGTACCACGTGACGGGAAATGCCACCATTTGATTGGTTGAAATTGGGATGAAAAAAATAATCAGTGAAATTTCCAAGAATTTCCGCTAAAATACCGTGTTGACTATATAAAATAACGTCCAATGGTGCAACCCTATTGGCCAAGATTTGGATGGGAAAAATAATCAGTACAATATGTGTAACACGTTTGATATTTATGGCAAATTTCTATTAAAAAAAATTGCGAATGAAAATAACTCGTGAAATATGTGTTAGGGATTTTGTTGCAAAAACATTAATGCAATTTTGGATTTTTTTATTCAGGAAACGGAGGAAATTCTCGCGGACACATTGAAAGTCGAGGTTTTCAGACAGACAGTGGCCAGTAATGTTCTCGTAGGGTCGTACTCCATTTTGTCGAACCAAGGGGGTCTCGTACATCCAAAAACATCGATACAGGATCAGGATGAATTGTCGTCCCTCTTACAAATTCCATTAGCGGTAAATATTTTCAATTTATACGTGAAAATAAGAGAAAATATAGACATTTTAACACGCATCGAACAATTTCCCGGAAAAACTCAAGTAGTTCTTTTTAAAATTCCATCAAATCCAATAAATTATTTAAAGCAAAAGGAAAATATAGATTTTTTCCATTCCAACATTTATTATATGTGAAAGAATAATTTTATGAAAATTAAATTGTTGAATACGTGTAAAATTCAAAAGAAACTTTTCCACAATTCCTGAAATGAATTGTCACATGGAAAATTATTTATGAAACTTTGCTTCACGCAGTGTCAGTTCTCATTAAAATTAACATCAATCAGATAAATCGATGTCAACCATAATAAACTAGATTTTTCCTTAATCATTCACTTTCCAGAAAAAATCTTGTAATTTGTCTCAATTTTCAATGTTTTCCAAAAAATATTGTGTGAAACAAGGGCTTTCTCCCCTGACAAATGTATTTTTAAAGCAGTTTCAAACCTCTCAGAGGGAGTCGGTTCCTCCCCAAACGACCTTTAATCACCGGAGAACCAATTGGGTCTGAAAGCTCCAGCTTTCATACTCATCCCATTTTTATTTCGCAATTTCTCGGGGATGTTATTAACTCAGTTGAGTCACTTTCCAAAAATCATCAGTTACATGACCGAGGGATTAATCCACGCAGCTAATTAATCTGCTAATAATTAGATTTTAATCATAATATAATTTTCACAGGCTGGAACAGTCAACAGAGGAAGTGATGTTATCGGAGCAGGAATGGTGGTGAATGACTGGGCGAGTTTTTGTGGTATGGATACAACTGGTACTGAGCTTTCGGTCATCGAGAGTGTCTTCAAGCTCAATGAGGCAACACCAGGAGCGATCACCTCCAATATGAGGGCATCCCTTATAGAAAGGTGAGCGAATATATTTTTCATTCGAAGAATTCGGACTTCTTTGACATCAGACTAACGATTTTTTTTTCGTTTCAGTATGTCCTAGGGAAACTGCGATTATCAATCTTTAATTATAACTTCTGGGCGACATGAGGGAGAACGTGATGTCTGCCTGTACATAACTCACGATGATGCTCCTGTAAAGAGGGATTAATGACCTAAATTAATTTTTTTCCTTAGAAATGCAGAGTTAATTGATATGAGTTGTCATTCTTATTAATCGATCAATCGAATAATACAATAAACAAATGAATAATGATAAGTTTGACTGAGTGTGAAATTTACACCATTGACATTCAGCATTGTCACTCCATTCCATTCAACCATAAATCACAGACTCATCAAATTATTTCATGTGTTGGAGAAAAAAAGAAGAAATAATCGTTCACTGTTCGTTTTTAATTACATATTAATAAGATATATACAGTAATACCAAAGTAATACTCATTGGCTGTGGGTTAATAACAAAATTAAAAGACGAATTGGCAATATTTAATTTGAACACATTTCGTATCTCTAAAGACAACCAATTGATATTGATCTGACTTGTTTAATTAATACATCATTTCGTTGGAGAATCTGGTTTGATAAATAGTATCTGCTATTAAAATTTCAGTTACAAAACTGAAAAACTATATATTGTTTTATCAATTCATGTGTTTGCTTCACTATCGTCAGAAAAGAGGCCATAAATCGCTGAAAAATGGAAGTCTAAATTCTAATTCATTAAAATCGGATCAAATCGGATTGTTCAGTCGTGGAGTGGTGGAATCGAGTGAATAAAATCAATTTTAGAATCAATTACATGTCTCCAAATTTAATGAAGGCAGAGAAATGTCTACGAGAAACATTTTTTGTCGATAAATTAACCGAAACTTTCAACTAAAATATTTGTGAATCTAAAAACTTGAATTTTCATCGAAACTGATGCACAGAAAAATTCCACTTTGTTTTTATGTAAAAGAAAATCCAGAGGTTCAGTTCTTCCTAATGTTTTAATATAAACAAATTAATTTCTACACACCCATATGAACTATTCTCTTGAGATGTTTTTAAACATAACTGTTATAACTTTTACTGCTTCTGTTTTCTTTCGACTGCTCATTATGAAATTCATGAAAAAATATGGCGTTAACCCCAGTATTATAATTCATCCATTTTATTTTATCGCGTCTCGCATTCGCGATATTCTTTGTTCCTCAAAAAATTCCAGGATAATCCTCGTACCTTCGGCATCAGATGTTTAAAATCCTATACTCTCCGATGAAACCCCCACACCTGGTGATCCCAACGTTGTCCAGTCAATATTTTTTCGCGTTTCAGTAATTATTAATTACTATAATAATTAATTACAATAATAATTAATAATCAATTACTATAATATATATCATAGCAATTATTAATTGCTATAATAATGCATTACAATAATAGTTAATAATCAATTACTATAATATAAATCATAGCAATTATTAATTACTATAATAATGCATTACAATAATAATTAATAATTAATTACTATAATATATATCATAGCAATTATTAATTACTATAATAAGTATTATATTGTATCAACGTCGTGACAGTTTTACAAAATTTCCACGCCACTCTGACCATAAATTTTGTGACAGATCCAGTGCATACCGTACCCTCGTGTGACGACATTGTGTTTCCCCAAAACTATTTTTATCCAGCCTTTTGGTATTTTCTGGTACCACCGTCTCCCCGAATGCTGCACATGAAGCCCTGACAACTTCTACATATTAAATCCCTGTGCACGAGCCGATGGAACAGACCATCAAGTGTCAGTGACAGCTCCATCAATTTCTTCTACTAAAAGCCAACGTGGCGTTGGGCACCAGGAACCTGTGCTGCCAAGCGAGGCACGTCAAAGACGTCCAGAAGCCGTCGACCGTCGTTGGACTGGAGATCCATGACCAACAATTATCGACTAGCGACTGGACAACGACTCCTGGTTAACGATTTTTAATCATCAATGGTCAATTCATCCCATCGCAACTCCTGTCGATAATCTCCAGGAGACGGTGTCACTGACAGGGCACGTCACGTGAGGGAGAAGACACCTGAGTCTGATTCTCCTCGATATTTAGGACACTCGGACAGTTCGAACGATTTTTTTTTTAACAGGATCGACTTCGTAGGGCTCATTCCTCGATCCAACTGCTTCGATGACGTTCTCAGGGCCCCAGACATCCGTCAGAACACGTCGAGACCGTTCGGCTGAGGACAGTAAACAGGAATTAACCGAACTGCATTCATCAACTTCATTGTACACCATTATCTAATCTGGTACCATCCGGTTTTTATCCAGGAGTCAACGTACCCCGCCGTGATGTACCTGAGTCTGGATCCAGCGACTTCGTCATCGTCAAATGGTGTCGTACTCGTCGAAGTTTTTTTTATATTTTATTCCGGCCCTTTCAGTCCTCTTCTTGGCATTTTTAATCAGACGTCGATGCCCAGGTCCCGTTATATCGCCGCGTCCTGATCAGCTTCAGACCCGAGGAACTCGGTCTTCCCCTTCGCAGTGACAAATATCAAGGTCGTGCAGCACTAGCTCCGTCACAAATTACAAAGTTCGCATCATCACTCGGTTCAGTTTCGTCTCGCGACGCATTAATAGCGGCAGCAAGGGCCAGCCCTCATCAACACGACCTCAACCAGATTCCCAACATCTTCGACGACTAGCATCAATGTCTTGTCGAATGTCCCCGAGACACTCGCCCTTCCAAAATATCGTCCAGCTCATAATTTTATTTTCATTTTCATCGCTAAATAATTCAACTGTTCGACGAATTGATAATTTCCATTTTCTTGTCGTTAAAATTTGTTTTGTTTATATCGGTTGTCGTTGTTTTTTGCAGAAAGTGAGTACTTGTGGCGTTATTCAAAACATTAGGATTCGAATCTTAATATCAACAATTTTAGTTTGTTATGCCCCGATAATTTTATTTGAGACAAACATCTGTCAGGAGGTATTAAAATTCAGTCATTTGTTGTTAACGAATCATTCGCTTGTTCGAAACTGATAGAAACAAAACCCTGCAAGTACACTCTGTATGTCCACACCAAGTTATTATTCCTATACCCGCACCAAACAACTAGAAAAAATCTTGAAGAGAAGCTTTCACTACAACAGAAAAAATCAAAAGTAAATAAAAAATGGTTTCACAATTTTTTGTCTCACCGAATGTGCCAGAATGACAATTTCTACAAATATCTGACACTATTCGAACAAAATTAAAATTTGTTTATTTATCCGACCACTCGCCTCCTGAATTTTGTAATTTGAAACGAACAATAACCCCCACAAACTGGTAAACTTCTAGTAATTCTCTGCTATGCGTCAGTGATAACTGGCATCTTGCCTTCTCCCATTCGTCAGATGTCCACTCGACTATTTGTTACCGTCAAAGTAATATCTGCAAGGGCCGAACTAGAGTAGAGGAAGCTGCTCGGCATTGAGTAGTTCGTCAGCTGCAGGAGATTCGGATCGCATCACTAAGGTGATTCCTGCTGTGTACGAGGCTGGGATTCTAATGTGAGTGGGTCCAGTGACGCGTCCTGATGGTCGTCTTGGGTCCACAGATTCACGGATTGTATTCACTACTTGACCTATTCATGTCACAAAAAAATATCCAATCATAGTTATTATTCAATTTGCCTTAGATAGTCTTTTCAATTGAACAGTAATAAATGTTCTTCTATTGTTAATGTATTTTTATTTTTAAGGAATTGCGGGGCAAGTTTGTGGAAGAATTTGCCACTGCCCATGCCCCGACGACTTTCAGCCAACATTTCTTGTATTTTATGATTTTTTGTTGATTTTAATTGACAGAATCAGTTAAAATTTCTATCCTCTGATTCGATTTTTTATGAAATTTATATTTTCTGCTGTTTTATTAATTTTAGCTGAGAAAATTAATTGAAATTTCTAATTTCTGATTCTATGTTTCATAAAATTTCTATTTTCTAATTTTTTGTTAATTTTAATTGAGAGAATCAATTAAAATTTCTTCCTCTGACTCGATTTACCATAAAATTGATATTTTCTGCTGTTTTACTAATTTTAGTTGACAAAATTAATTAAAATTTCTAATTTCTGATTCTATGCTTCATAAAATTTATATTTTCTAAATTTTTCTTAATTTTAATTAACAGAATCTTTTCAAGTTCCTTGATCGTTTTATGAAAGATAATAACTAAATAGATAGTACCAATACTAATAGATAATTACCAAGAACATTGAGCTTTCTCCACCGATGATCCATTTGAGTGAGTGGTGTTAAATCAGTAGTGGGATTCCAATGCGCCAAAACGTCTGCTCGACGAATCAATAGAATATTGGGGCTCACCAGCTGATGCCACACGATCTAAATAACCAAATAAAATTGTTCAATGTAGTAAAAAAATCGCGGAATACATTATGATGATAAAATCCACCAGATCTCACTTCGATCAAATGAATTACCTGTTCCGGAAGGCATTCAAGTGGATTAGTGAAGTAAATGCCAGTTTGACAGACGCCAAAGATCATTTGATGATGCCAAGCATCAGGTATTTTAGTTTCTGTTCCATAATTCTGGAGATTCAATGTAGCTATTGGCGCAGCACCTGGAAACAATAAAAAAAATTTACAATTTGAAATGTTCTTTTCAACTACCGACATAATATCTTACTCTGTAATTTCACGAGATAATTTCACTCCAAATGCATCTGACTTTTGGAGACGAAAAAAATATTTATGGAGAAAATTTCCCAATCATTAATTGATCAAACTACTTATTTAGTTATTGAATTTAGCAATACTCTTTTTAATTTCATTGTGGCACTTAATGAGATGGCACTTGATGATGAGATTGATGAGATGAAACATGCATGAAGACAATGAAGAAAAAGATGGATCAAATTGTTTCGTTTACAAAGAAATTTGGGAAATTATTCTGTTGATTATTTTTCCCATCCAAATCTTGGCCAATAGGATTGCACCATTCGACGTTATTTTGTATAGTCAACACGGTATTTCAGCGGATATTCTTGAAAATTACACTGGAAATTTTGCATGTTGATATATATAAAAAAAAACAAATGTTGAAGTAACCCTCAATTGTATCTGACAGATTAAATGGCAATTCGTTAAAAATTATGTCTCATGGTGCAATTCTATCGGCCAACATTTGGATGCAAAAAATAATCCCCCGAATACCACTCGAACTTCGAAATTATCTGATATTTCCCTCAAGGTTCCCTGCAAACAAATAAGCTCGTCAAGTTTTCCAGAAAAATCACTCGCGCTTCGCGCTCGTGATTTTAAAACTGGAAAACTTGACACGTTCATTTGTTTGCAACGAACCTATCGGGAAATATCCGATAATTTCGGAGCTCTTGTGGTATTACATGCGATTATTTTTCCCATCCAAATCTTGGCCAATAGGATCGCACCATTCGACGTTATTTTATATAGTCAACACGGTATTTCAGCGGAAATTCTTGGAAATTTCACTGGAAATTTTGCATGTTGCCTATATAAAAAAAAACAAATGATGAAGTAACCCTCAATTGTATCTGACAGATTAAATGGCAATTCGTTGAAAATTATGTCTCATGGTGCAATTCTATCGGCCAACATTTGGATGGAAAAAATAATCCCCCGAATACCACTCGAACTTCGAAATTATCTGATATTTCCCTCAAGGTTCCCTACAAACAAATAAGCTCGTCAAGTTTTCCAGCTCGTGATTTTTAAACTGGAAAACTTGACACGTTCATTTGTTTGCAACGAACCTATCGGGAAATATCCGATAATTTCGGAGCTCTCGTGGTATTATATGTGTAAATTCGGTTAATGCTAGATAAATTAAATTGAGATAATAAAGAATTAAATTTGATATCCAAATCATCTGATATTATTTAGTAAATCCCTATCCACAACCCAATATCTCCATTTTAACTATTCAACAATTTTAATGAATAACAGAAGAGCTAATAAAGAGCCAGTAAAATTTTCTATCATCTCTTTAACAGAGTCATTTGAAAGTTACAACTGTAAGTGCTAAAAATCCCAATAAAGACTTCAGTGGACTCATTTGGGTCGTCACTTCACCAATGACAACCCTCTTCACATCATCTAATCAATAAAAAAAATTACCCCGAGAAATCCAATAGTGCAGCCAATGCGACAACGATATAGCCCTCTCCGGATAAAAACTAAAGAATTTTGTGATCACAGCTCCATTAGTTGAGAGAGACAATCCCCGAATGAGATCCTTGTGCGTTGCACCAGCTTGTGATCTGCTCACAAGATACTTAGGTAGTGCACTTCCAGGTTCCCTCTGCCTAGTCGCTACACTCTTGATTAAGACCTGCAAATTGTTTATAAAATACCTTAGCTCCATTATTCCTAATCGCAAGTGATTAATTGATTATTCTTGAGAGATAAATGACGCATAACTACAAGGGCAAATACTCAAAAATATTTCAAAAATTTTGAACAATTCTTTCAGACAATTTTTCTTTAATTAATGACTTATATCCAGAGTATGGGAGTATAATTAATGAGTTATATCCTCGACGTGAGATGACCACCATTTGTACTCGTAATTATCGCTTGTCAATTTCTCCCTCGAAGGCCCTCAAGAAGGCAGAATGGGGAAGAGGAAGGAGGGGGGCGAGGGGCAAGGGAAAGGAGGGAAGTGCAAATAAATAAATAAATAAATAAATAAATAAATTAATAATAATAATAATAAATGGAAAAGAGGATAACAGGAAGTACTAATAGACATATTAAGAAATGTTTAAGAGGAAGGACAGAAAGCAGATGTAAGTCAACAAAAATATATAAATAAAATATACACGTGATAATTAATATACTAAATGGAAGTGGGTAGACTAAAGATGAAGAGGAGGAACAGAGGGATGTGCTGGAGTTGATGGAAAATAAAGAGAACATTTGTAACAACAAAGAAATATAAATGAATTGCCTAAACTGATTTCTCTCTCTAGTTAGTTTTTTGTCGATATTTATGAAAAAGTTTGGGGAAAATGTTCCGAATTTTTCTAGTTTTTTAAAAGTAGATATTTAGAATTTTTGATAAGGTAGTGGATACAGAATAATATTTCTAAGATGGAAAAGTAAAACAAAGAATCATCAGTCGAGAGGGCATACGGTGAGGACCTTTGTTTTATTGTCTGTAGTTAAAGGGAATTTTTCTGTTCTGAGATAGGGGCGAAGTGACATTTCTTAATGGCAAAGCAGAAAACAATTTTTAATTAGAAAGTTTGCAGATAAAAAATAGAATAAAGAACATTTTGGCTGGAAAAAATTAAAGGAAAATGGAATTAGAGAGGAACAATTTCGGTTTCAGTCCAAATGGGAATCAAACTCGAGTCTCCCAGCTATTCCACCGGATACCACAGAGAAATGACTCTCAAATTCAACAGAAATAGTGTCTAACGACACTTAGGTATCAAATAATTGAAAGACAATTAGAATTAGAGAGAAAAAAACCGCTCAAGTCTTCAACAAAAATGGAAATGCTAATTATTAACGAGGGATTGAATTAAATCCTGATTTTTTCATATTTTTTCTAGAACAACAAAAGAATCATTCAGTGAATTCAGAAAAAAAAATCACGATTTATCATTGTTTAATCATTGTTGTTATGTAGTTTATCTGGAGTGTTGACGTATTCGGTAGGTTTTGAATACCTCATTTTTTTACAAACCTCAAGGGAGAACGGAACATCCAGGGCGAGAAGTGCATTAACAGCTGACGTTACACCACATGCTGAAGTTGCAATCTGCGTAACTTGTTTAACAGTTGCCTCTTGTTCAGTCCAAAGCATGACCTTCTCCACTGGTTGATGGCCATCAATTCTCTCGGTGTACAATTCATTCTCCAGATTGGAGTCACCACTTTGGTTGAAAGCTGTTTGTTTATTGAGCATCAGTTTCTTCGCCATCATTCGATGGTAGAGAGTTGAAGAAAGATTCACTTTTCGGGGATTGAGAGCTGAATTTTCCAGCAGTGGTACAGCTGCAGCATCAGCCCACAGTTCAGAATCAGCATCTCTACTTTCACCTGGAGATATCAAATCACCACTTGTGTTGTGATAGCTGTAGGACTCTCGGAATGGCAGACCGGGATTTCGCTGGATGCCTGGTGTGCTTACCCTTCCTGCCAACATTAATCATTTTAGGAATGAAAAAAAATGTACAATAAAGTGATAAAATTCGATGGAAATTAGGAAAATTGTTTTTGAATGAGAATAGATGATATAGTTATTAAACGTAAAGTTTGACATTTGTCAAAAATAAACACACACACATTATTTTCACTATTCATTCATTATTCATTATTATCTATTTTTTTCATTATTTTCATTATTTTTTTTTTATTTTTATTTTTATTTATTTTTTTTCTCGTACATTCATTCGTTTATTTGATTGACTCGACACATCATACGATCCTCTAGCTAAGACGTGCCTTCCTCGTGCTAATAAACAATATTTTATAAAGTATTTTCACTCCGTCTCTTGAATAATTTGTTCACTTACACCCACATTCCAATATCGACTTATTGCAATCGCACTGATTTATAAATTTTCAATTAACTCGTTACTGTGCCATAATGAATCAAAAATTTTCTTTATCCCATAATCCCCATAAAAACCATCACTTACGTATTCCCGAGGCCGAGCTGTGTCCACTCTGCTGAAGACTCCCCCCACTGCTCCCCGCGGGCATATCAACTTCGTTCTCCACTTCACAGCTGACATTGGGCTCCTGCTCTCGGCACCGACTATCAGCCCCGGCTGGACTTTTGGACACCACCTTCGCTCCACTTAAATCATTCAAAAATACTGGATCCTCGGCCTGATCAAGTGCGATATTCTGAATGTCCTCACTGATGGACGCGAGATCGCTGTCACCAGTGTCCTGTTCACACGAAGGTCCAGGATCAAAATCCATCTCCAAAAAGTCCATCTCCGGACTGGATCGCCCACTCAACGGCTGTCCAGCTGCCTCCTGTCCATCAGCGACCCTCTGATTGACTCTGTCATCAGACTCATCAGTTTCATCATTCCCCTTGTACGTGTAGATGCAGTAATCCTCCTCGGACATGTCTCCCTCGTTCCCAGAGCTCGAGTCTCGTCGATCTCTTTGGGGTCGTTGTAAGCCACTGGGGCCAGGTGTCTCCCTGCTTCCATTAATATTGGGCCTGAGGAAGCCACAAGTCCCCTGGCTTGTGGAACCGATGCAGCATCCGATGTTGTTGAGAGCCCCAACCGACGCATAATCTTCAGCGCTTGAGCTGGAGCTGCAGGAGACCTTCGGTGGACACTTATTGATGCCACAGATGTAGTCCACATTGTTCCTCATGTCTGCGTTGTCATGTGGATCGTGGACGATGGAGGAAGAGGTCCTTGAGGATGACTGGGGAGCCGGAAAGTTGGCGTTGAGGGGTTTGAAACGACCTGGGGACGCTGGATCATCAGATGAACCGTTCGATATTCCCATGAACTTCAAGGGCTGGGGAAGCTCCTCTCCGAGGTTATTATTCAGTTTATATTGGTCCAGACCGTTCTGAATCTTTGATGGTGTACGAGACCGGGGATCTGGTGATTCGTTATCGTTCGGGAGTGACGATTCGTCCACTTCAATGTCCATCTCGGTTCGAGGCTTCGCTGACTGCTCGTGTGGGTCCATCTTTGGGTGGGTGGTGAGGTGATGATGAAGGGGGTGCTCGTGCCGTGGCTGGAGAGAAATAAATTGTCATGAGTTTTTCATGGTCTTTGTTTAGGAATTATGATTGTCTGTTAGAGTTTTTGCGAAATTGTGGCTTAAATAATTGAGTTGTTATGAATAACTCTAGTCGGGTTATTTCCTGGTTGTTGTAAATTAGCTGACTAGGATTATTTATAATAATATAGGCGACTATTGTGATTGTGATCAGCGACCTTGACAACATCGGTCTTAATGATAACAGACAGTGGATGAAAAAAAAATCCAGAATTCACATGGAACCAGGAATGTTTATAAAATATATTTCAAATTTTGTCTTGAAGGTGTTGTTTATAATTTAAGTGAGTACCCATTCTCCTGAAACGACATTCAAACAATTAATCTAGTTAATTCCAATAAACCTATTGTTTAATTACAGTAGGAAACCCCGAGGGGTGTAGTGCATATTCGCAATATCATTTTGTGGAGGACAGATTCCTAGAATTTACAACTCCAGGAAATTGAAAATTGAATGTGATATTCCAAGGAATATAAAAAACATATAAATTCAATCATAAATTATTGAGAGTGCTTGATATGTGTGGACAAAAATGAATGGTCTGTCTACAGCTGTTTCCAGTCCATCTCAGTATGTTATAGTTTTTATAGTTTTTCTCCGAACAGTACCGAAATGTTTAGAATGGTTTTCATAAATAGAACCAGAGAAGAAACTGAAAGGAATTAATGAACAAGGGCCTTTTGTCAAATGGGTCTAGAGTGTGAAATCTTTGGTCACTAAGAGTCAGTTGATCTGGAGACATCATACCAGAAAGATATACCTTCTGCGTGCGATAATAAATAATTAAAGTTGATGGTTAAATGGTTTTTATATTATTGAGACAATCCCTATCCATAATCCAATAGAACCAGATTTTTTCATTCATTCATTCTGCTTCTAAACAAACAAATGTATAAACAGAATAAACATGTGATATTGGATACACCAAAAGTAACCAGGTGGACTGTGAACAGAAGGAAGGACAGGACTCGATGTAAAACAAGGAAAACATTTGTAACATCAAAGGAATAAACTGAAAACTCCTCCTTGAGGTGAGATGGCCACCATTTTTATCCATAATCCAATATAAATCATCAAAATTAATTGAATGTAATGAAGGTCTGTGGAACATAACAGCTAATGACAATCCGATCGTAAATATAATTTATCAATAATGAACATTAACAATTATCACGAGAGGTGCCTTTGGAAGTTCGTGACTATCAACAAAAAGCTGAGACATTGAATCTCAAATTTTATTCTAAAAAGCTACAGTTGAAAAATGATTCTTCTAATTTTTTGTGGACCAGCTTTCAAGCAAGATCAATAATAATCGCTAAATCGATGGATTCTAATTATTTATTTATTATTCCTACATTCCTCAAGACTTCATGCAATTTAGTGACTCAAAATCTAACTTTTTATAACACCGAAAATAAATAAAAATGAACTTCTATTGAAATTGCAGTTCGATTCATTCGTATCTCCACTCAACATATGACCAATCAACCCAGGAAATATGATAAATTAGATTCGTTGGGTTCGAAATGTTTATTGGATCATTGAGAGCATTGATGAAGTCTACGTTTAGCTGAATGCAACATCTGATGACAATGAAACCAGTCAATTTCGTTTGTCGATCGTGGACATCGTCAAGGACCTTCACCACTGTCTGTACAATCATATGCTCAGATATTCTAATGACCCCAAAACTCCAATGACACTGAAATCATCAACATTCAGGAACATATCTAGTGGAGAATTTTTAGATATAAAATATTTTACGACTCCTCGACGATTAACAGTCGTAAACATCCTCTAAATCGATGAGATTCACCTGTGCCAAAGCTCTATATTTTTTACGCCAGGAAAACTGGGAGTAACCTAATTTTTCAGAATCTCATTTTTCAATCCTTTGTTCCCCCAATACCCCTTAACTACCCAAAAAAATCCCCCAAAAGGACATCTCAAGTCTTCTAATTATGGAAATAATTTTCCATAAATCCGATGGAGCACCCCAGCCTGTCCATGAATATGTAACTTGTTGCAGAAGGTCACATGTTCCTGGACCTCTGTACCAGTCAATATGTCTCCCCTTAGCAAGTCCTTCCACCCCGAAACCAAAATATTCCATCAAACATCCCCCAGAAATCGTTCAACAATTTATTTTTCCAACTATCTGGAGTAAAGTGCGTCGCGAGCATAAAAGCGTACTCAACCTCAAAAAAATGACAATAAAATGAAGTACCTTGATTGAGTTGAAGGATCCAGACACTGCCTGCAGTGCATATTACCTTAACTTCATCGATATTCAACAATTAAGAGACTGAAATTGTTTTTTTCTGTCGATTGTTTACGTGAGAGAAAATAGAGAAACGTGTACTGTCACTGGCGCTAATGAACAGAATGAATGCCAGGTACTAACATTTCTGGGAACATCAGCCCCGGAAATCAGCTGATTTGAGGAAAGAGGTTAGTCGTGCATTGTACCAGAGATTAGGGTCTGACTGTACCAAGTGTCCAAAAGCATATTTACCCTCAAGCAACAACATTTTTCATTTTTTTGGGCTGCGATCCCTGAAATTCTGTGTTTGGCACTGATTCGTCTTGATTTCCGACATTTAACCCAAAGCATCAGACTATGGAGATGTGGAGCAGACTTGAGAGTCAGGGAAGAACGAGAGCCTGAACAAACGATCTCTTACATTCATCTCATCAGCTGCCCCTGGAAGGAATAAAGCAATTAAATCATGTGTTGGTGGTCGTGATGAGAGAGCAAGTGCTCGTGGGGACAATCCAGTGCTGGAGAATTTTCTTTGTGTGGAATAGGAAGAGATAATTACTAAGGATCGTGATGAATATCGTGAAGATCAATTTGAAGAATGTGATATTTGTTTTGCTGGCTCTCATGTCAACCGCTGTCAACGATGCTCATATAGGATATGGTAATGATTATTTAAAGTTAGGAAAGTATTAAAAAAATTGGGATGGATCCTGGTTCGATGATTCTGTTGGATTTTTTTTATTATTTAAAGTGTTGAAATCTGTACATAAGATCTATTTATGGTGTAAATCTAATACTAAAGTCTTAACTAACATTATTGTAAATATTGATAAATTATTTGTATGGACTTAAAGTCATTTCTATTTGGAAATTTGGTGGGTCTATATGGAGGAGACCTCATTATTGTAATTAATAATTTGTTTCTTTGGATTTGGAAATTTGGGGAGTACCACAGGATGTGGTGAAAATCTTGAGATTCTGCTCCACATGAGCAGAGTCTGGGTCATTTATCATTCCATTCCATGTAGTGATGGTCCTAGATGGTGGGGGTTTGCTCAAATACGATTGACACTGACAATAGATTCTCTGGGTAATTTACGTTGATTGTGTCAGGTGGGTGGAGATTGTCTGAAGTATAATTCAAGGTATTTGGTGCCTTTTTCTTAGGGTAAGTCAGCTGGTGCTAGAATCATGTTTGTTGGTCTAGAACATTCCTCTCTTTTAAAATGATTTCGGTAACCTGTTTCGGTGTCTGTTGGATTTTGTTGAATTTTGGAGAGCCTTTTTGCAAATTTACTGGAAGACCTCTGGACTATCAGGACAACCTCTAGCTTTTTTCGAAATTAATGAAATTCGTTTTTTTCTGTAACATTTTATACTGTATTTTCTATCATGATCAATTCAGAGGAAAAATTTTTTTAGTAAAAAAATTGAAATTTTTTATTTAATTTATTTAAAACCAAAAATTTTCAATTTAATTTAATTTGAATGTTCTATTAATATTAATTCCGAGGAACAATTAAGAATTAAGTCTCTTTGAAATTTTTTGCAAAGCAATTTGACTTATATTGGTAATAATTAATTCTTGTTAACTTGTAAATTTTGTCATTCATTTTCTAGTTTTTTTATTTAACAAAAATGTGCAATGCAAGAGTTCAATTTTTTTCGACCAGAAACTCATAATTATAACCAAAGACAGGGATTTTCTTACAAATATTTTAAATTGTTCCCTGATTGTTTGCAAATATCTAATCAAAATAATAACTAATAAACTTTTTATTTCTCGTTTCAGAAGACATGATGAGCAATGCTTACACCAATTACACCTATAATAACAACAAAAAGGTAATGTTTATTCGATATTTCTAGAAAAAAATTGTTCTTCAAGTTAATTTTGATGTTCTGTGGTAGGATGACTTGTATGCAATGTGTCCCATTGGCAAAATGTGTACAGACTTGAGTGGCGACTGCTTGAAATGTGAGATGACAACAAATTGCGTTTATGGAGCAACTTATACTGCCAATTGCACTGCTCCTGAGCCAGTTGATTGTGTGGTACGTCAATTATTTCAATAGAAAAATGAAACCGTAGAGGTGAATCGACAATAAGTCAGTCCAGTCACGTTAGAAATAAGAGCAATTATTTTAGTAATATAATTTATCATTGTCATATTATTTATTTTGAAAGTATCGCACTATTACAATGATTTTTTTCCTTCCTTCAAACAAAAATTTAAACATTTTTATTTTCTTTTATAATGACTTCATTGATTTATCTTGATAAATCAATCAATAAATCAATCGATAAATCAATGATGTCAACGTCAACGAGGAGTTTTCAGTTTATTCCTTTGATGTTACAAATGTTTTCTTTGTTTTACATCGAGTCCTGTCCTTCCTTCTGTTCACAGTCCACCTGGTTACTTTTGGTATATCCAATATCACATGTTTATTCTGTTTATACATTTGTTTGTTTAGAAGCAGAATGAATGAATGAAAAAATCTGGTTCTATTGGATTATGGATAGGGATTGTCTCAATAATATAAAAACCATTTAACCATCAACTTTAATTATTTATTATCGCATGCAGAAGGTATATCTTTCTGGTATGATGTCTCCAGATCAGCTGACTCTTAGTGACCAAAGATTTCACACTCTAGACCCATTTGACAAAAGGCCCTTGTTCATTAATTCCTTTCAGTTTCTTCTCTGGTTCTATTTATTAAAACCATTCTAAACATTTCGGTACTGTTCGGAGAAAAACTATAAAAACTATAACATACTGAGATGGACTGAAAACAGCTGTAGACAGACCATTCATTTTTGTCCACACATATCAAGCACTTTCAATTGGTTCTAAGTAATATTAAATAATGCACTCAATATTGTCTGTTGTATTTTGTGTTTCAGGGAAAGAGAAAATTCTCAAAAGAGTTTATCTGCAGATACTGCTATCAGACGGAGCATTGGGAACACCACTGCCAGCAAAAGAGCAGTTGCAGCTCAGTGTCCTCACCACCGCAATATTATAAGTAATATTTTTTATTCAATTATTGGAGGAATTTAATTTAATTCAGGTGAAAATAATATTTCAGGACAAATTGTACGGTCAGTGGCGATATACTATGCTTAGGGAGGAGGAAATTCATGAAGAATTTGAAGTGCAATTGGACAGGAGGATATCGCTGGTCCACAGCTCTCATTTTGAGTATAACTCTTGGAGGCTTTGGAGCTGACAGGTGAATAATAACTCATGAAAAAAAGCATAATGTTTTGGAATAATAAGGTCCGGGTGGATACACTGAATTATCTGGAATAGATAAATTTTGTTTTACTATTTTATCTACAATTTTTCTGCAGTTTTGCATCGAGAAGAGATGCACAGAAAAAAGAAAATATGCTGACAAAAAAGTAAAAATATAAAACCCTTTTTAATTTATGTTATGATAATTACAATTAATGCAAAGTCGATAATCCTTGATTCGGTGGAGGAAGGGGGAGGGGAGGGCTTTAAAGATAAATGATTTCCTGACGGGTTTGTGGAGCATTATTTTTCAATATTGTTCTCTGAAAAATTATTAAATATTTTTAGCAATTTTTGAATTACTCTAGTCTTATCGTAAAATATCTAGAACCCTGGGAATTACAAAAGTTCATTGACGTGGGGATCAACTGTCACTTTGCAATCCACCAGATAGTAACACGAATGTGGCCACCTCTTCCTCTTCTTTCGCAATAAAGTGACAGTTAATAATCTCCTCAATTAGGTCTATGGTAATTAAAAAAATTATAAAAATATTCAAAAAAAAATCAGAGAGCCATATTTTGCAATTGTTCTTCGCATCTTGATGTTTATAACCGAATAATTTACACTCTGGATATTTCCCCTTCACCGCCCCTCCTTTCTGATGCGTTAAAGTAGCAGCAGATCGCCATCTCAGGAGAATATTTTTAATTCTCAGGGTTCTACTCGCCCGGGCTTATCCAGAGAGTCATGTCAGATGAATTTTCACTGTTGGCCACTCACCATTGGCCCGGGTGATCTCCCCTATAACCATTAATTTGCAAGATTTTTTTTCCTCCATAATTTTGACAAATAGTTGAAAATGTCTGAGTTTGTTTTGCTGTTTTTTGCAGATTTTATTTGGGACACTGGCAAGAAGGGATTGGGAAACTCTTCAGCTTCGGTGGTCTAGGGGTCTGGACCTTAATCGACGTAATGCTCATCTCCATGCGATACTTGGGACCTGCTGATGGCTCTCTGTACATCTAAAATTGAGTAAACAACTGCCATTTGTCAGCAGAAATCATATCACAGACTATATTTATATTTATTCTTTTTTTATGCTGTGTTATTGTATACTTGAGTTGGAGTGAGACACTTCTTCGCTATTTGTGCGACGACAATTTATATCTTCGGTTCTTTCGTGTATATAAATTTATAAGTTATGGATTTTTTTATTTATTAAGTAGAATGCGAATCACACATTTTTCATTTATAAATTTTTCTGGATTAACACCGAATCATTGGATGTAATTTTGATTTTTAAACATTCGATTATGTGAAACATCATTCGTCTTTATTAATTGATGTACAGTAACGATTGTTGTACATGGGGTAAGCTCAATATTCAAGCGTTAAACAAAATGAGAAATAATAAAATGATTTTTAAAAGGTAATTCACACAATTCTTTACAACGTTCCTTGACAGATATAAATGAAAATTGGAGAAATAATAATAATTAATGGTGTTGTTAACTCGAATAGATTTGTTCTCTGAAATATTTTGAACGAAAAAAATTGTCGTATTTTTAATTGCAACCGGATAATTTAATTAATAGAAAGTATTTCCATCTCGCAAAAAAATTGTTATTAGTTAGCGAATTAGTTGTCAATGGAAACTTAGACATTTTAGTTTATTCGTGATTTCTTCTTGAAATATCCTTCATAAACTTACTCAATAACGAGATAAATCTAGAGTGTAAATATAATAAATAAATATGGAAAAATTGGTGAGTCGATCAGACGCACAAATTTTTGGGCAACTTTGTTAAACATTTTCCAACCGATAGAAATTATGTGTATAATGTTTTCTATTAGAAATTTGTTCCTCAGAAATTTATGATGAAAAATAACAAGAAATATACGGGAAAAGGTGTAATTCACTTATTTAATTTGAGGAATTTAATTTAATTCAGAGAAAAAATAACCGATCGATTTTTTTTTCTATCAATAGCTTGAATCCACTTTTGCCTCTTTGCTATTGTCCAGGAATAGCCCTGAAGATAGGCCTAAGTATACTCTTTCCGAACGTTATCTGGATTATTTTTTATTGGAATCTTTTAACTTATAAAACCGGGTAATTTTACGCTCATGTAACATTACTACGAAATTTCCTAAAATTATATATATTTTTGTCACTGCTGCTACGTTCAGCCCGTGTCAAAAAGTGCCTTTTTCTTTACTTGTAAACAAAAAGTAAAAACTTGTAGACGAAAAGACTTTTTCTTTACTTGTAAACAAAAAGTACAAATTTGTAAACGAAAAGACTTTTTCTTTACTTGTAAACAAAAAGTACAAATTTGTAAACGAAAAGACTTTTCGTTTATTAGTAAACAAAAAATGACACAGTTCGCCACTCCCTTAACATAACATCACTAACAAAAATTATAGTTTGGATACACGTGCGACGGGGTGTTTTAACTCGTGTGATTGGCAGTTCTGCTTCGCCTCGGGCCGCCAACTATTTTGATGAACCTGACAAAAATCCCTAGCATTTTCAAAGAATCTATTCAATAAATATTGAGAGACAGGTAAATAGACAAACTAGAAATGGCTAATGAGCATAGGAAAGGCAGGACAAAACACCAAATCTGTCAATACACTGCACATAAATCATTAATATATTTATAATTTTCTACATCACGTAGTAGATCTCCACGCCTTTCTAGACCAAAAAATCTAGATAATGTTCAGAAGGGAGTAGACCGTATCTTGAAAAACATAATTGAACTTTATTACCGCATGAAAAAATGCTGAAAAAATCTTGCTATTTACCTTAACAAACCAATATCCTCCAATTCCACTTTCTTTAGCAATTTTCTAGAAAACGGCTGATTAGATTAAACTAGAAAAACTGTTTTCAGGGTCTACCCCCTTCCAAGGTCTCCCGAAAATTCATACCCACGATGTGACTATTCCTGAAGACTTTAATTCAAATTTTTGTGGATAATTACAAGTCTCGTGAAAACGTAGAAAAGTTTTTTCATCGCGATCCAACTTCGTGAGCCATTAAATAATAATGAAATTAAAAAATGAGCTTTACTCGTTTCGAAATCATCAGCGGTTTTCCAGAAAATCGCAAAAAAACAAAACACCGGAGGATATCGCCAGTTACTCCTCGAGGACCGGTTGCATTATCCTTAGAACGTCATCTAAAACAATTATTCTTTGAATTTTTATCTAAAAATTTCAACTTATTAGCTCATCAGCAACTCGATAACCATTAATTTGTTTAGAAAAAGGGGATATTTTTATTAAAGATCTGCAGGTGACCATCAAAGATAAAGATAAGACGACGCAGGAAATCCTTTGGTGCATCACAACTAGATATTTTTATATTAATTAATATCCTCTTCAACAAAACTATCCACCCATAACTTCACCAAAAAGCTTTTCCAAAATGTTCACATTTTTGTTACGTTATTTTCAAACCAAATTAATAATCGAAGGTCACCCTGACAGATAATCAAATTAAAACATTTAATTAAAAATTGAACGAAATAATTGAATGAGATCTCGTTCTGCAAATAATGAGACCAGCCCTCAAGTTACTAAATCAAATTTCACCAGAACTGCAAATAAACTCATAAAACGTGTGACTGAAAATGTTAAATATTTCCTGCAATATTGTTTACATCCAAATTAGATTCATTTCCCACGTTTTCTGTTGACCAATCAATCAATAGTATGAACGTATTAAAAATTTATAACGCAAAACATGCAAAACTCAAAGTTCCTCCACTTCATTGTTCCGAGGCCTCTTCGAGTCTCCGTATGACTCTCTTGTAATCCTCCTCAAGAGCGCGATACTCCTTCTCAAGTGCCTGAATTCTCTGTTCAGCAGGTGGTATAGCGACACTTCCCTTTTTGTCCAAGTTCTTAAGGGCAGACTCCAATTTCCTCAAGTCATGAAGCTCTCTCTTATAGGGAATATTGAGACGTCTCTTGACAGCAAGTCTGTACTCCCTGTACTCCTGTTCATTCGACAAATCAGTCATTTTCAGTCTCAGAATCTCGTAAACTCGTCTCGCCTGTCTCTTGTTAATTTTGAACCTTTCCCTGGCTTCATTAGCCATTTCTTTATTGAAACTCTGTAACAGGAGCTCTCGACTGAAGCTGGAAAGGCTCATGCAGTTCATGGCGTCCACGTAGTCACGTACACGTTGAAAAGAGATTGCTGGATCCTCGACAGTGATGTCCTTAACCTCACTTCTTCCAATGTACTGATGATAGATAGCTTTGAGTAAGTGAGCACACAGTCCCATTTTCTGAAAGGGAGGTAGAATCAGAATTTGTGCTATTCGAGGTCTGGTGTGATGGGGATATGCGTAGTATTGGTAAACTGTTGCGAATCCTATTGTCGCATAACAAGGACTCCCAGATGTGGATGTGTATTTTTCGTACCTGTCATGAACAGAAAGCAATTTGAGGTTAAAAGAAATTTTTTTATTATTGTTTAAAGTGTTGGAATCTGTACATAAGATCTATTTATGGGGTCAATTAAATACTAAAGTCTTAACTAATATTATTGTAAATGTTGATAAATTGTTTGTAAGGACTTAAAGTCAGTTCTATTTGTAAATTTGGTGGGTCTAGATGAAGGAGACCTCATTAGTGTAGTGAACAATTTGTTTCTTTGGATTTGGAAATTTGGGGTGTACCACAGGATGTGGTGAAAATCTTGAGATTCTGCTCCACATGAGCAGAGTCTGGGTCATTTATCATTCCAATTCCATGTAGTGATGCTCCTAGATGGTAGGGGTTTGCTCTAATACGATTGACACTGACAATAGATTCTCTGGGTAATTTACATTGATTGTGTCCGGTGTGTGGAGATTGTCTGAAGTATAATTCAAGGTATTTGGTGCCTTTTTCTTAGGGTACGTCAGCTGGTGCTAGAATCATGTTTGTTGTTCTAGAACCTTCCTCTGTTTTAAAATGATTTCGGTAATCTGTTTCGGTGTCTGTTGGATTTTGTTGAATTTTGGAGTGCCTTTTTGCCAATTTACTGGAAGACCTCCGGACTATCAGGACAACCTCTAGCTTTTTTCGAAATTAATGAAATACGTTTTTTTCTGTAACATTTTATACTGCATTTTCTATCATTATCAATTCAGAGGAAACATTTTTTTAGTACAAAAATTGAAATTTTTTATTTAATTTATTTAAAACCAAAAGTTTTCAATTAATTGAATTTCTAATTGAAATTTACAGAACTTGAGTTTCTTTGCGGATTACAAAAGTAACGGAGAAAATTTCGGTGACGGTAACGCAATTTTTCACTAAACATTCAGATAAAAATTATGGAACGCACCAAAAAAAATTATTACATAGGTAATTATTATTGCATATTTCTCTTCGTGTGGATATTGTTATACATATCTTTATTTCTCCCATTAATGTAACCGACGTGATATCAGAATAATTTTCATTAGTAAAAAATGAAAATTGAAATTATTAAAGCGAGTATTTGTATCACAAACAAAACTTTAAATTAATTCCAGTGGAAGTATTATATTTATCCAGTTGTATACATCTCCAGAACATCTGGAGAAATCATAAAAAATGTAACTTTCCCAAAAAATTTACCAAGACGTGAATATTTCCAAGAATCATCATAAACCTCTAGGTTCCCTGCATACAAATGAAGTCGTCAAGTTTTTCAGGAAAAATCACTCGTGCTTCGCACTCGTGATTTTTTAGCCTGAAAAACTTGACTCCTTCATTTGTTTGCAACGAATCTATCGGGAAATATTCGATAATTTTGAACCACTTGTGGTATTATATGTGATTATTTTTTTCATCCCAATTTCAACCAATCAAATGGTGGCATTTCCCGTCACGTGGTACAAGTAAGAGAGTTTTACTTCGGATATTTTTCGGATATTTCCCTGTTTGTTGCTAAGCAATGAAAATATCCGATAAACAATTTGTACGCGTTTCAAACCCCAAAACTGTCATTACAAAAAATCAAGTTCAAAGACTTTACCTCGACATGAGCAGATTTGGAGGAGAATCCTTGGAGATTATTGATCAAAAAATTAAAAATAATGTTCCCAATGATACAGTGAAGACAAAAGCCATAATTTGGAAACAATTCTCTGCATTTTGTGCAGACAGAAAATATACGCTGGAGAAGCCACAACTACGAGTGAAAAACCATACTATATGACGTGAAATGCCACACATTTAATTGTTTGAAATTGGAATGAAAAAAATAATCCAGCCAAATACCCCTCGACCTTCAAAATTAATCGGATATTTCCCTCCAGTTTCCCTGCGTAGCACCGATCGGGATAAGATTCGCAGAAAAACTCTCGTTGCTACGCAACGAAACTCTCGGGAAATATCCGATAATTTTGAAGGTCGAGGGGTATTACTACTGATAAATAGCCCTGATGATGAATGTGTAAATAAATTTTTTAAAAGGACCAATTAAATGATTAATTGGAGCCCTTAAAGCCGTTAAAGTTGTAACTTTTGGAAGCTTTCGATTACCCATTTTGATTGTTAATTAATGAGAAATATCAGTGACGAATCTTCGATATTTTCGATTCTATTCGAGATTTGGGGTGCGTATTTTTACCATTTGAAAATGGTTTAGATCAAACAGTAAAAGAAATTTCTGATAAACGAGTAGGAGGGATTGATTAATTCTTAATTTAGGTATCTCTAACATTAGTGGTAAATTGGAAGTTTTACTTACATATTGAAATAATGCCATTGATCGTCATCTACATCAATGAAGCTTGCTGCATCGATGTACCACAATATAAATGTTTGGAGACGATCGTGATATTCTTTGAAGTCCTTACAAGTCATATCAGCTTTGTAGACCTCGAAATGACGAACTTGATCATTATCTGCAGAATAAACATGTGAACATCATTAAAGACAAATTGAAACGTATAATAACATTGACTCGAACTCCTGAGTTCGACTCGAACGGGATTGACGGTCTTATATTTTGCTGTTTTATTGCGCAATTGCAAATAGATTTTTTATAACAATTATATAGATTCCATAGAATATATAGAATATATAGAATATATAGAATTATATAGATGATATAGAATAGATTTTTTAACGAACAATAAATGAATAGTGAATATTCTGAAAGAATCATTGGGAATAATGTTTTTAGGTTTTTGTCGTGAATTGCGGAATGAAAAATGAAAAATATGGGCAAATTTGAGGTTTGAAAAAATTGATAATTTATGGAAAAAAATGTCAAAGAAGGATTCATCCAGAAAAATATGAAAATTAACTGATTTGCCATCAACTTTTGTCTTCAAAAAACAGTAAATCAAACATGCACCCAATACAAATATGTAAAATTGTTTATTGAGTTCGAATAAAATCGTTTTGGAGAAATAATTAATTTTTAATCAAAAGAAACTTTTTATTTTTTTTCAGTTTCAACGAAGAATCCTCATAATTTTAGAATAAAAAATTGGAGAGAGATGGAGTTTCATTAAGAGTCTATTTCCTCCCCTCATAAGGGTTGGAGACAGTTTTATATAGGAGCCGCTAAGATACAAAAAATGTTACAAGACTCTGCTGAAAAAATATTTAAACAAATTCAGAATAAAATCCAACTAGAATAAATACGAAGGAAGACCTGTTTTCCAGTACCTGAAATTGATAATTCATTAAAATTGTACTACGGTCATTAGGGTGACCGGACAATTAGCCCCTTTCAACGACACCTCCCACTGTGTGACAAGAGAACCTGAGTAAAGGCGAATTACTGTCGGCCTACTGTCAAGGGTTCCCTAAGGGTAATTTCCATTTTCTATATAAAATACATTAAACAAAAAAAAAGGAAAGACAAGTTTTTTTTTGACTGATGACCGCAATTTGCGAGTGTTCCCTTCATCATTGATGGAAATCAGAAGTGTCAGAGGTCGTTAGGGTGGGAAAAAATTCCGTGTCCGGATTCAATTAACGAAAGTTGTTAACAATGCTGATCGACGAATCGATAAATTCGGGAGATTCACTAGAAAAAAAGGAGAAATAAGAAAAAATAAGTAGAAATAAGAACTAAAAATGTGAGAAAATTTTATTATCGAAGTAATTGATGGAAATTGGGCAGATTATGCCAACGATGTCAATGACAGTCGAGGCAGATACCGGTTAAAGGGTCTGATTGTCCAGTCATCCAATCTTAATGCGCTAATAATATTATTTCCTACGATAATGTGATATATTATCTAACCACCTCATTAATTTGTCTTAATAACTACTGTTTGCGCAATTATCATTATTAAACTCACCATGAACTGAAAATGAATGTAATAATTCACCAGCTGGCCTAAAATTTTCATCCTGAGCCAGTGACTTGATGAAGGAATCCAACTTATCATGAACTTTGGGCGGCAGTTTCTCTGTCATCTTGGAAAGAACCTCATCAGGTTCAACCCCTTCGTACATATCGGTCTGGAGTTTCTCGGAGTAGCTCATACCCAGGTAGGTTTCCAAACAACCCGCCGAATAGTACAACTTGACTTTTAAATCCTTGTACCCGAATATTGATTCGCTGTCGCCGAACACCTGGTGGGACATCTCGGGTGAGAAGGACGTCTCATCGTCTTCCACGTCCTCTTCTTTTCGCACTAGTTTGAATTCGAGTGCGTCGTTGCTGTCGCTGACGTAGGCTTTCAGACGTGCCTCTGCTGCTTCATCCATCCTGTTCGAGAAGAAGACACGTGAGGATTAGATTGAAGGGGTGATTAGATGGGAAAGTCCCAGGTCTAATGTATGTAATAATGATAAAAAAAAAATTATTAGAGAAGGTCAATGACCTCGAGGTCAACTGCGAAAAGCCCTGAGAGAAGATGACTCATAGATATCTCTCAGGATATTCATAAATTTATAATTTTCTTCTGTTCTGGGGAGAAATGATTGAAATTGAAAATTGAATGAGATATTCCAAGGAATATAAAACACATATTCTAAATTCAATCATAAATTATTGAGAGTGCTTGATATGTGGACAAAAATGAATGGTCTGTCTACAGCTGTTTTCAGTCCATCTCAGTATGTTATAGTTTTTATAGTTTTTCTCCGAACAGTACCGAAATGTTTAGAATGGTTTTAATAAATAGAACCAGAGAAGAAACTGAAAGTAATTAATGAACAAGGGCCTTTTGTCAAATGGGTCTAGAGTGTGAAATCTTTGGTCACTAAGAGTCAGTTGATCTGGAGACATCATACCAGAAAGATATACCTTCTGCATGCGATAATAAATAATTAAAGTTGATGGTTAAATGGTTTTTATATTATTGAGACAATCCCTATCCATAATCCAATAGAACCAGATTTTTTCATTCATTCATTCTGCTTCTAAACAAACAAATGTATATCCATAATCTAATACAATCGTATCCATAATCCAATAAAATGAGTAAAAAATAATCGACACCGGAATGAAAACTCATACACTCGACAAACGGAGGTGATTATAGCCCAGGAATGCACCCTTGGAATTATGTAATTAGGTCATTATGGTTCCATTAGCGTCGAGGGGTCATTCATTTGTGAAAGTACTGCGTCCCTTAGTCCCACTGAAGTCGTATTAAATCACTGGAAATTTAGGGAATCGTTAAAATCAGAATATTTCATTGTTTCGGAGAATTTCGATTGCAATTACTTGCAATTGATGACATCGCATGAAGCAACAAATTAATAATTCTATTCAAATATTAATATTAATATTAATATTGATGAGATGAGTTCATCTTCACTCTATTATGTTATCAAATTGCAATTGTAAGATTGATTTTTATCAATTCCCCCTTTTTCCCTGGAATAAATGGATTAACAAATTTGGAATGACTCAAAATCATGTGAAATTGTTCCAAAAGTTCTATGAAATCCCACGAAATCGATAATTATATGAAATACGCGAACTTCTTTTGAAATCGTATGAAATCGGCAATCGCTTTGTCACCAAATTTTCAAATGAATATCAGCTCGAAATTTGGATAAATATTTATTAGTGGCCCTTCAACTAGTTTTGATTTGATGATATACGCGAGCAAAAATGGAATAATCGAGATGAAAATTAGTGAATTCCAAGCGGATTCTGCAATTTTCTGGAAACTCTAGTATTTTAACAAAATATTTTTTAAAAAACAGGAGAATTGAAATATCTCATGAAATAATGATTCCATTCAGCCCTTTTCCATGACCAGAGATTTCATTCCGAACCGGAAACTTCATCCAAAACTTCAAGTTGATCAATTAATTTTTCGTAACGAACTCGTGCTAACAAAATTTTTGTGACAAAAAAAATAAAAATTGCAGTATTTCGAAAACTTGTCGAGAACGGGTGCAAAAATTCCGACCGATTAAAATAGAGTACATCGAGATAAATATTTTGAGAGGTAAAAAATGGAAATCGGTTGAATAGTTTTCGAGATATTTGCGAAAAAATGTTAAAAAACAAATATTAATTCATCAAAAACAGGTGGACCGATTGAGCTGAATTTTGGCACAGATTTAGGCCTTAATAATAACCAACAATTTACCTGATTTTCATTTTTCTCGAAATAATTTTAACAATTTATTCCTTTAATTTTCTAAAACAGCGGAATTATTGATGTAAAGAATTCCGCTGCAATTGTCGTGCTGTGCAAATTATGTATTTATACGTTCCAAGGGATTCTACATCATTTCTCTGCAAAATTAATAAACGCAAAGCTTCCGGTCGGAATTGAAACCGTTTTTTCTAAAAAAAAATTCTTAAACCGATCAACGAAAAATCTTGTCATTTAATAAAATTGAAAAACGTGTTATTTCCACATTGAAAGTCAGGGACTCTCTATAAAGATCTAAAATATCGCACAAAAGGATCAATCGTTCATAATATGTAAAAAAATTATCGTCTTGAAACTCCAGGGGTGCAGATTCACCCCCCCCCCCTCCCCCTTATCTATTTAGAACCTTCAACAAATTACTTGAGAAGGTAAAACTCGAATGGCAGTTGTTTTTGACTAACCACAACTCCAAAAAATTGAAAAATCTCTAAAATTCTTAAATATTTCTATAACTTCCATCAGTTTCTATAAATAATCATCCCCGAAGTCATCAAATATTATTGTAGGAATTATTGAATCTTGTAGAGCTATTGAATGCAGACACCACACACACCTCGATCTCCCCTTCCAAAAAGTTCCGATTGCTCCAAAAAATCCCGAACACGAACTATTGCTTCCAACAAATAAAATCCCTACAAAACAAAGAATAACGAAATTTACATAATTCGTCTTTCCTCCAATAATTTTGCATAATAAAATAAGATAAGAAGATTAAATGCGACATGAATAATCGAGAATTAAGCCCCTGGAATCATCAATTGAAAATATCGGTTTTGATTTCTATCGAATTATTTATTTTTCATTTTTAAAGAAATTTGTTGCAACTTCTTGTGAGAACTTGCAACTGACCATCGGCCGAAGGTCTTCAGCCGACATTTTTTATTTTTATGACAAGTATGCATGGATCGATATAAACAAGTAATTCTTCGTAATATTTCGAGATCATCATATTAATAAACAATTAATTTTCTTTGATTTTCTGAATGAGAATAACATGCCCATATTTGTCATCACATCGACAACGTGAAATTCTCTGACTTTTCGCCTCCATTGTTCCATAAAAATAGGTAAAAAAATACGTAGAATGTAAAAAGAATCCCAATAAATTAAAAAAAAACTCTCCAAGTGTGTGTGTGTTGATTAAATTATTTTTATAAAATTACGGCGTCTGATTTCGTCAACGGTCGTCCCTGGCACCCTAACCTCAACATGAGACGAGACACAATTCACCCAAACAATGCATACTTATTAATTATCTCTATAACGACTTGGAATTCTACCCATTCCCAAATATAAATTCATTAAAATACCTACATTCACCAGCACTTAATGAACTACTTCACTAAAATCCCTTTTGGCTCCAATAACGACCTGTACACAAAAGACTTCTCTGATGTATAACCCCTCTAGCTTCGCGCCAAATCCTTCTAGTACTCCAAGCAAAGATTATGAAGATTACTGAAGCCCTCAAAGGATACCCTAAATTACCAGCCACAACCCCCCAGTGGCGTCTCCCACCCTAAGCGGGGGGCGACGCCACCGTCGACTCTGGCGGCTGCTGGAGCTGCCGACACTGGTGGCCTGGAGAGTCCAGAAATTCCCCGATTAATTAAAAAATTCTATCTCTGTCCCTAATGAACATTAAGGAACGAAACCAACGCTATTCGGAAGAGACGTAGATTCTCCTCCATCAGGCGAAGTTTCATTCCTTAATCTCTGTAAATAAAAATTAAAAACCTGGGGGAAAATCGAAGGGCTTCGACGCCTTCGACGTTCCTCCTGATTTTTCATTTTTATTTACCGAGATTTAGGAATGAGACTTGTCCTGATTAGAGAGAATCTAATTCTCCTTCGAATACGACTAATTTGAATTGTTAAGAGTCATTAGGGCGAGCTGTGGGCATCGGCAGCTTAGCCAGGCCAGGACCGACGGTGGCGGCACTACCGTCGGCGTCTGTACCAGCCTGGGGTGACAATATTTTTGGTACGACATCTGGTACAGGGCAGCTTTTCCCAGAGCCATTGGTGATTAAGAAACGGTTAATCCAGGTATGATGTCTGGGTAATGAGGGTTAGGGAAGACATCAGGTAGATTTCAAGACAGAAGAAATATTTAATGTGACGAGTCAGGAATTGAAAGTAAACATTTTTGTTATAATTTGTTTGTGTTGTTGTAATTTTATTGTTATTGATATAACATAATAATATATAAATAATAATATATAATAATGATATAATAATATGAAAGGTAATAAAATTGTTTTGGAATTTGGAGAATATCAAAGAAAAACGCAACTTATGGGTCCATTAAATCTCTGATGAACTTCATGTTAACTAGATGTGGTTTATAATTAGATAAAATAATTAATTAGATGTATTATTGAAGACCCATTTGTATAATTCGAATAGTCTCGCTTATTCTGGCTAAGATGGCCACTCATATTCTAGAGAAAACAGTAGGGAAAGATGAGACATAATTTTATAATGAGAATTGAAATGATTAAGAACAAGTAGATTGTAAATAATAGCAATAATTAAGATAACAGAAAAAATGGAATAGTCCCAGATAATTAATATTACTTAATTAATTCAGGTGTTTTGAAGGCCCATTGCAGAGCATTGTTTCCTCATTCGTTAATTAAAATTAATAATTGATTAGTGAATTCGAACTGATAGTGAATATTCATTATTTTGTTAATTCGAAATTCTTCTATGGGAAATGGTAGCACTCCATTTGCGATATTAATTAATAAATATAACGGGAAGAATCATTACTTATATTTATAAACTATATGTCATTTGTAAACAGTTTTAGATACTGAGAATGTTTTTTTGACTTTCAATAAAAAAATCGTAAATGGGGTCTTACACTTCTTCCTATAAAAATTTTAATTAATAGAATAATGAATGGCCACCATCAAATTCAAAGTAATTTGAGATGAATTGCAAGTTTCATTAATTTACAATTATGTCGTATTAAACAATTGGGAGTGAATTAAATCTTATTAATTAAAAACTTTTCCGTTTTAATTAATGAATATCATATGAAGGATCATTGATAGTCTTATACCCATAAACTATGCATCGCCGATCAACAATTTCGAATATATTGTCAATAGTTCGTTTAGCCTACAATAAAAAAATCGGAATAAGGGTGCTAAGTTCGCTCTATAAATTTTTAAAAATTTTCAAAAGAAAATATTAACTATCAAATCCGGAGTAACTTAAAGCAAATTTAAAAAAGTAATTAATTTTCATTTATATGGTATCAAACAATTGGGACTGAATTGAATATAATTTAGCAAAAACTTTTATAGGGAAACATTACCCTCCATTTCCAAAATATTAATTAACGAATATCACATGGAGAGTCATTGATACCCTTATACCAATCAACTATATATGACCTACAAACAATTTCGAATGGATTGATAATGTTTGTATTGACCTTCAATAAAATATTAGATATGGAATGTTTTCTCTCCATAAATATTTTTAATTAATAAGACAGAATATGTACTATCAACTTGGAAGTAACTTGAAGGGAATTAAAAAATTAATTTTCAATTATATGGTATTAAACAATTGGGACTGAATTGAATTTGATTAATTAAGAACATTTCAAGGGAATCGCTACCCCCACCTCCGATATTAATTAATGAATATCACATGAAAAATTCTGCCTTATGTCCATTAATTATATATCATTTACAAACAATTTTGATTACATTAACAATATTTCTTATGACCTTCAATAAAAGAATAAAAAACGAGGTGCTATTTTGTCACTATAAAAATTATGTAACTAATAAGATAATAAATATTTACTACCAAATTCAAATAGCCTACAGCAAATTGAAAAATTCATTAATTTTCAATTATCTAGTATTAACAAATTAGGACTGAATTGAATTTTATTAATTAAAAACTTTTGTAGGGACAAGTTACCCCCGCACTCCCGATATTAATGAATAAATATCATATGAAAAATTCTTACTTATGTCCATCAACTATATATCATCTACAAACAATTTTGATTACATTAACAATCTTTCTTGTGACTTTCAATAAAAGAATAAAAAACGAGGTGTTATTTTGTCACTATAAGAATTATATAACTAGTCAGACAATAAATATTCACTACCAAATTTTCAATTATTTAGTATTAAAAAACTGGGACTGAATTGAACAAAATATTCAATACGACCATATTCATTGGTTACGAAATAATCTTCATATTGCAAATCCGTATCACAAAATGGCATCATTAGGTGTCTAGACAATTAATCCTAATCCCCAAAAGTTCTCCCCCGTCCACTCATTCAGCCAGCCCCTTTCGGCCCCTACACCGTATGGGCCCATGATCATAGGGCCCAAAGTGGCGGCTAACTGAAGGTGGGGGTACCGAGATCGTCCACCGATTGGCTCCCCCCTCCTCTCTGGGCGTGTTCTGGCCGAGCTGGCAATAATTCTCGGTGTCAAATAAAATCGTGAAAACTGGAAGACAGTCAAGCCCCAGCGTTTGAAGAAGACAGTTGTCTTCTAGAGTTGTTCCAACAGTTCTTCTGCTGTCATAACAGTGCCAACATCCGAATTCAGTGTTTGATAAAATTCATTGACTTTACATTTTCCCGCGATCAAAGTCTCGAGCGACTTAGCTGCCTCCTGGAGCATTCGCGTACCACTAAAATTCCATCCAACCGCGAGTCGAGAAGCTTTTTAGTACATTCCGAACTCACAAAGTCAATGGCGTTGAATATTTTCCTAACCTTGCAACGAGTGTTCTGTGGGAATGTTGTGTCAATTTTTTAACTCTTCGAGGCTCCTACAAAATAAAAAACACTAATACCCTCGAAAGAAAAGGATAGTGAACCTCAGTGAAGTGATAATCACGACTACAGTCACCAATTTTCGATCCTAATTGTCTTTTATTTGGGTTCTGCTCAGGTTCTTACCCTCGGTTTTCTAGAAAATTTATACCCAGACTGTTCTCAGTTCTGTCGCCAGTTGAGTTTGTGACCGAAGACGCGATATCGGGTGAGAAACCCTAACCCATAATGATGTCATTGAATGTTTGACAGAGAAATTCGTTTTACTCGTTCAGTGTTTTATAATTAATTACGTAGTGTAATCGTTTTCGTTGAATGGTCATCCACCATTCAGACAAATTTCGAGTGTTTTGTTAGTAGTCTAGGTGCATAATTAAACATACCAAAATGTGGTCATCACAGGGTGGTAATAACAATACAATCACAACAAATACACCAGCGTCTCAAAATTTACGGACATTGGGTATGACATCGGCAATAAGTGTTGCTGAGCCTAAACCAAGTGATATAACGAGAACAAATGAGCTCAGAGAGGTGTTGAAGCCGTACAATGTGTTCGAATCCGAGGAGGAGCTGAATCACAGAATGGAAATACTTAGGTAATTGTTGAGATGATAATTTTAAGATGATAATTGATGGACTTTGTTGGAGTTTTTGGATTAACTTTTATGTTTGTTTTACAGTAAATTGAATGCCCTGGTGAAACAGTGGATCAAGGATACGTCTATCGCTAGGAATATGCCACCCAATGTTGCTGAGAATGTTGGTGGAAAAATTTACACCTTTGGATCCTACAGATTGGGAGTCCATCACAAAGGAGCTGATATCGATGCATTATGTGTTGTGCCCAGACATATATTTAGAACAGACTATTTCGGCTCCTTTTTTGAATTACTTAGGAAGCAGCCTGAGGTCACCGACTTGAGGGTAAGTTATTTTTTCATTCCTCGTTATGTTGTGTGCTATTTCATCAAGTTAAAACATAATTACATTCGCTAAAAGAATATTATTAATTATTTATTCGGATTTGATAATATTTGAAGACAATGTGGGACACACTGACTATTTCTATAATTAAAATTTAATGTCTTTTCAATTAAAGTTAAAGTTAAAATAAAGTTTTTTATAATTAAAACTTTAAAGTCTTAAAGTCGCGAATTTGGTGCTAATGTTTTTTAGTTTATGAATATGGTTCCCTTGAAAATAGAATCAACATATAAAATTAAACAATTATGCAAATATAAATATGGCCCATATGATGACTTTAATGCGTTCGAACGTGTGAGAATTATTAGAAAAAAATAATCAAATAAAAATGAGAAGATAAAGAATCATTAAATGGATAAATAATTGGAAATAACTGAAACCCCTCATTCATGGGCCGCAGTTTAATTTGTTGTTTCATTTATTAAATATTAACGAATAGAAAAAATAGTTGAAAAATAGTTGATCACATGAACGAGTAATATAATTGAAAAAAGAAATTGTCAGTTGTAATGTCCTACGACTTTCAAAATTATTGAATAATTTCACTATTGTTTTTTGTATCGCACGAGAGGATTAAGTTTAATTAATTGATTTCGAAGGTTGAAGGGCATTCGAGGTATCGCTTTTGCGTTCTTATTGTGGCCAATTGAACTGCGATTTTATCGGTCACGTGGCATCACGCAGGAAAATCTAGCAAAATCGTGAAACATATTTTATGAGATACTGCAAAATTATTGTTCTAATAATTCACTTGTAGCCAATAAATTTATCAAAATATATCTGATATGAAAGTGTCATGTGACCCCGAATAATACACTCTAATTGGTTAAAATTAGAACGGAGAGAATAATCAGTTTAATTTCTATTTTATTAATTTTTGAATCTTTAACAGAAGTTCTCATTGTTCAGAAATTGGCCGGTTCTTCTTATAAATAAAACGGAGGTTTATGTTCTACATTTTATTTCATTATTTTGGTTGAGGAATTATCAGAAAATACTCCAAAAATATTATAAAATAAAGTGAACGTTCTAAGGAAAATTACAAATGATCAGATGAAGAGAAAGTTTAATCGTCACCAGTTTGACCGATTTTCAATTTCGAAATTCAATTTTTTGTGATCGGAAAAAGTTTATGTCGAAATAAAAAATTCTGAAGGTCGGGTAATACCTCAGTGTTTGTTAGTTTGATCATTCATTCTCTTTTGTTTACGTTTATCGAATTCAGAAGTATATTGGTCTTGAAAATACATTAAACAAACTCAATTTTTGCTTCCAAATGGAAGCATTGTAATCGACCAATTTCCCATTTCTTATTTTTTATTCCTGATGATCTATAATGATCTGAATAAAAAAATGCGCAAACACTAAGTCGACTAAAAATTCAAAAAAATCTAAAATTTAGAAAGTACATGGACCTTATGAGATGTTAAACATTTTATTAAACTTGAGAGATGTTAAACTTTTACTGAATATTTTGAATATTTTTTCTATATTTAAAAATAAAAAACAATTACGTTGTAGCTGAACATTCCAGATCCTAATTCCTATTTTCAATCTTATTTGTTGCATTAGAAAACTTTTTTGAGAGGAAACAAGCGATGGAAATCGAGGAAAATTCATGAAGCAATTAGAAAATCAATATTTTTCTCATAAATAATTTCATACATATGAATAATTAATTTTCCAGATTTTTCGTTGAATTTTTGTTTTATAACTGCGAATTATTTATTTTTGTGCTACTTGAATTTTCCAGATCTTAATTTCTCTTTTCAATCTTTTCATTTCTTATATTAAAAAATTTTTTTTGACGAAACAAGAGATGGAAATCGAGGGAAAGTTATGAACAAACTAGTCAATCAATAGTTTTCAAACAAATGATTTTATACACATAAATAATTGATTTCCCAAAATTTTTGTTTCATAACATCGATTCATTCATTAACATCAATTATTTATTCTTCTGCGAATGAAAAAGTAGACTAATGGATATTTTTAATTATTCCGTTCCTTTTTTAATGCACCCTAAATACAAAAAGTGTTGAAGTACAACCGAAATTACCCCAATGTACCTCTAAATAATACTTCTATCGAATATGTCCATCTGTAATTACTATTTTCATTAATTCACGTTGTTAATTGATTCATTGCAGGCAGTGGAAGAAGCCTTTGTACCGGTCATCAAGATGAATTTCGATGGCATTGAAATTGATATGTTATTTGCCAAACTGGCACTGAAGGAAATTCCTGATTCAATGGTATGTAACTACTGATAATGTATGAGAAATCAGAATACGAAAATATTGCCTACATTATTTACCACTTACGATTTTATTTTTCAGGATTTGCAAGACGATATGTTGTTGAAGAATCTGGACCAGAAGTGTGTGAGGAGTCTTAATGGATGTCGAGTCACCGATGAAATACTACGACTTGTTCCTAACATAGAGAATTTCAGACTTGCACTGAGAGCTATCAAATTATGGGCAAAACGTAAGATTTTTATTGACAACAATTTCACCTTTTTTTTTTGGAAAATTTTATTGAATTTTTATTAATAATCCCACGTGAATTAAAAAATCATTCAATTGGTTTTGTTAAATAGAGTAAAATTGAGCCTTCTCATGAATAAATATATAAACATAAATAAATTCATAAATAAACTTCTTCATAAATAAATTCTGATGTTTGAAAAAAATATGATATACAAAAAATGTAATTTTCTACTGTGCGATTCAGTCATTTTCAATCGAGATTTTCTTTTTTATTTCTAGGTCACGGAATTTACAGCAATGTTTTGGGTTATCTCGGTGGTGTATCGTGGGCGATGCTTGTTGCGAGGACGTGTCAATTGTATCCAAATGCAGTTGCTGCAACATTAATTGAGAAGTTTTTCCTCGTATTTTCACAGTGGAAATGGCCCCAACCAGTTTTGCTAAAGCAGCCCGATAATGTTAATCTAGGTTTTCCAGTTTGGGATCCAAGGGTGAGTTCCTCTGAGTTTATATTGCATGGTAGTTGGATTGATACTCATTTAATTACTGTCGAGAGTGCTGATTACACCAAAAAAATGAGCATAAAAAGTTTGAAATGAAGAAAAATTTGAACCTTTTTTTAATTTAAGACCCATATGCAGAGTATTAGAAAAAGAAGTAGTAGAAAATTTTGAATTGAATCCTTCCTCTTCATGTTTTTGTTGTATGGCCACTATTTAGTGTGTGCTCACTTTAATTTTTAAAATTTTATTTATTAAAAATGCACTTTGAAAATGTTTCCAATTTATTCTCTTTTCAAAAGAATATTTATAATTTCGAAAAATCTCCTACTAACACGAACATCTGTTTGAAATCAGATGGATGTGTAAATAAAAAAATACCATGATAAATAATTTAGATGACGTTCGGGTAGAAGAATAGAATAGTTCGGGCCTTAACTCTCTTTACTCATTAAAGAAATTTATATTTTTTAATTCTATGCATTGATTTCACTTCTTAGTTAGACATTGATTAATTAACATTTATGTCGAATACATACAGCAACTTAATTCCCAACCGCATGAATTAATAACAAATTAATTAAAAAAATCATGAGTAAAATTTCATTGACCACTAATTAATTAAGAAAATCAGCACATTTTTAAGAGTTTGACATGAACCATACTATACATTCTATACTACATTACTATACATTTGATGATTTTCAATCATCAAATTCGTCAATTAAATAACCTGCCAAACTTTCAAATAAAATCCTCAATATTCGAATTTATTGAAATTACATTTTGCACCCAATTATTATTTCAAAACATTAACTTTTTGCAAATAAATAATTAACATTGAAATCGGTCTCTGGTAACCTCTCTCTGGCGTATGATAACACAAGACATCATTTTTTTACGATTCCGTATAAATGATTTTTACGATAAAAAATTAATTGTTTATAAACTATTTGTGAAAAATGTTCTAAATCATCAAGAATAGATAATCTACTCAGGGAATTTAGGACATGAGAGGGCAGAGGGGGTCGAAAACAGTTGAAAAATAGTTCAATATTTCTAACACTTTGATATTATCATTTAAATTTAGATTTGCAAAATTTAAACAATATTAAAATTATTAGATAACGTCCGAAAGTTGAGGATTGATAGGGAGAGAACTGCAAATTTATCTATTTGACTAGAAAAGTGATCAATCATAATTTAAATAATTTTCTGACTATTAAATATTTAATCTTGAAAAAACAACATGGGAGGAAGCTGGATTTGTTAACAACAATCTCCGCAATGCACACATCACCTGACCGTCCTTGACAATCACCTTTGTCTATATAAATTAATAACAATTACAGTGGTGATGCAATACCAATGTTGCAGCACCGAATTTATTCAGTTGTGATCGATAGAATTAATTTTTTCAGAAAAAAAAATTGCATTTCATTCGTTTTTTAAACTGTGATTCAATAAATTTACAGGTGAACGTATCGGATCGGTATCATGTAATGCCGATAATAACTCCAGCATATCCACAACAAAATTCGACATTCAACGTATCAATATCAACGAAGACGATAATGCAGGAGGCTTTTGAACACGGTTTATTATTGACTGAAGAGATCATCATGGGTAAAGCCACGTGGGACAAGTTATTCGAACCTCCAAACTTCTTTTGTAAATATAAACATTATATTGTGTTGCTGGCCAGCAGCTCGTCCCCAGAAGAACAGCTGGAGTGGTGCGGTCTCGTCGAGTCGAAAATACGACATTTAATAGGTATTTCATTACAATTTGATAAATTTCCTCTAATAATTATATTTTTTGCGCAAATTGAATTGAATATTTGATACAAATATGTCAATAAACATGAATTTTAATGTTTGAGATTTTTGTTTCACATATTTTCTATCAAAGTTGTTGAACACGAATTTTCCAATTTGCTTTCGCTAAATTTTATTTTTTCTTGTCAGACAAATTTTTGCAAAAAAAATTCCCAAAAAATATTCGCACAGGAAAATTGATATCAGTTTTTTTCTATCGAATATTTTATGGAATCAACACAATGACTAAATGAAATTCCTGTGTTTATAACATAATTACCGAGCAGATCCCTTATTCATTAATGAACAATTAATAAATTTGTGGTCTCTCCTCTATTGTACTCCCATTTTTATCTTTTTCGAATTCTTTTATTAATTTAATATTCAATCTTTTAATAGTGACATTGGAGAGGAATGCACACATCAAACTTGCCCATGTAAATCCCGAAGGGCACACTCCAATCAACCCTGAACAAGGACGTTACTGCTCGATGTGGTTCATCGGTCTGTCATTTAACAAGAGTGAAAATATTAATATTGACTTGACCTACGACATCAAAACATTCGTGGAGACAAGTAAGTTATGAGTTTTATCTATCATATGGAGTTATCCAATGGCCTGTGAATTGTTACTTATTCTAACTTTGTTTATACAGTTGAAAGACAAGCTGAACAAATTAGCATGCTGAAGGAGGGCATGTGGATTGAGGCAAAACATGTGAAGAGGAAGGATTTGCATCTCTATGTATCACCCAAATTACTTAAGCGTGAGAGAAAGGTAATTAAAAAAAATGATTTCGGTGGTTGGCACCATTTCCAGTCAACTTTTCATTTCGGTTAATTCATTCTTGATGGAAAATTCCATAAAACTTGAAAAATTGATAACAAAAAAAAATCGTAGGATGATATAACATAAATAAATTAGAATCAATTTTTTGTTTGACAAATAACCAGTTGAAAATAGCAAAATGGCATAATCTTTAAAGTCTAATATAATTCTTATAATATTTTGAACACATTGAATCAAAATTTTTACAAAAAACAGTCGATGATTCCGTATTAATTATTGTTGCTCTCATTTCACAGGTTTCCGGAGGTGGACATCGTAATGGAAGCGTAGCAGCTGGAGAAAAGACAGGTAGCCTTGCTCCAAAGAGTCAGACGGAGAGCATAGGCACAAAACGTCTCTCAGATCAGAGTATCGACTCTGGTGGAAAGAAACGGAAGATACAGGAGAACGAACCATCGATCAAACAGGCAAGAAAATGAATCCATTAATTATCATATTAGAATGGTAATTCTAATGATCACCATGGTTTCGTGTCTCCAGACAGAGAACGGTACTTTCCCAGGCGAGCCTTGTGGGGAAGACAGTAACTCTGGATTTAGCCTTGATGAATACAAACAGAATTTGGCACCAAGCAAGGATGTAAGATTTAATAATTCTTCATAAGATTTTAGTGAACGTAAAATTGAGATATCACTTATTTAAATTAATTTAATTAATTAAAGGATAAATTAATGGAAGGAATGAAGGGAGACGTTTTAAGAGCGGGAGGTCAAATGCGAGGATCTTTCAGCAGATGCTATTATTTATAACAAGTCATTAGATAGCTCTTTTGTAATATTATCGCATTCCGGTTATTATCTAGATCATGTTCACCACCAGTAAAATTCAATTAATTTCCCTTAATAATTAAAAGCCTCCCGAGTGACTGATTGGCATCTGCAAGATGTGGGTTCGAGACCCATACGGACGTCTTCCATAAAAACAAAAATTATATCTTTAAAATTCATTTTTCAAGCTGGTGGAAATTTCATAACGATGAGACTATTCACTCTAAATTTATATCTTTATTTTTTATGCATATTTCTTAGTCTAAATTGTTCCACAGGAGGTGGATTTTTTCTTAACAATTTTAAACCTAAAATTTACGAGTTTAGCCTTTAGGGTTCCTTTATGGAAACTCGTGTAAAAATCGGATACTTTTTGTTGACGAATAACTGTAGAAAACCCATCGCGAGATCGATGTATATATGAAAATGATTCGAATGACACTTGTAAAATATTTATCGATAAATTCTATTCTAAATTTTGGTAACATTGATGGGAATCAAGTAAAAAAAAATTAAAAAATTCTATTGCAGTTCATTTATTTCATGACAAACAACTTACAAATTCACGCTTTGCATGCTCATAGTTATATAAATTTAGATTAATCGTATTTACATATATATATGCATTAAAATCGGTTTACATATGTATATATACATTTGAAGCGAAAATCCTCGAAGACTGGAATAAGTCGTTTAGTCTGATACATTGTTGGCATGATTGTTAACCATAGATTTTGATACGTCAATTGAATATTTTAGGAAACATCAACTGGTAGCTCAACAGTCCCCCAGGAAGTATGCACTTGACGGAATCATGGCTGTCGTATGAGAGTACATAAGTCGATGGATTCACGTTCAGGTTATTTAGAATATAAGCCACTGTCAAACTATTATTCACTGCCCATTGATCGAACGTCTATCTGGCCCCATCTCCCTTCCTCCCACTATTCAACAGAGTTACAACATTGTTCATAAACTGTTGAAGATGACGTACACAGGTGTAAAATCCTAACCCAACTTTTAGATTGAATTTAGATGATTCGTACATTCAACCCGACTCGGCAGAACCGATTTCAGAAATTGGTAAGTCAATGTTATTGATGAACGACCGAAGGACCCTGAGGATGGGAGAAATGCTATCTGGAGATTACCGTAATCGAGCACTTTTAATTGATGTTGCTCGGATGTGAGAATAAAAATGAAAACAATCAACGTTAATGAGTCAATATTTTTTTTATCGTCTCGATATATTTTCAACGTTATTTCATTATTACTTAGACTGTATTGAGATGGTTTGCGATGACGACACAGTTGGCTTGAGTTATTAAATAATTAATAGTAATTTTAATGAGTCTCCGGATGAAAGTTTCGTCACTAGCTGTTGTATGAAATTTTTTACTTCGCAAAATCATTGAATATGCGATTGGATCAGTCGTATTACTTCTGTAGTTATTTTTTACACGAAATACTGAAGATCAAGAAGTCATTATTCGATATTTATTGTCCAATTGTCAAATGGAGAAGTTAATAAATTTCATGCATAAACTGGACGAGTGCAGGACGAAGGGTTTTCTCGTTTTCTATTTAGATCCTGGTTGCAATTTTACGGAATTTTTTTTAGTTTCTTTGTCCACGAACCCACATGTATTATCATCCACTCAGTTTTGCATAACTTGACATTATTTTCAGGGGATTAATTAATTTTTGTACTGAAAATAATGGAGTTATTGTAGTTGCAAAGTACATCACTGTAAATTTATAACGCAGTCCAGTCATCAGGACGAATTATCCTGCTGGGGACAGAGAGAGGGATGAACATGGGGGAGTAACAGTGAACAACACTGCACAGGTCCTAAATAGTTCTACGTGGTGAATTATCGGTGTTGATTACTCCTAGCAATGCAACCTTGGAGGGACTCTGTATCATTTGACGTAATAATATAGGTGATAACGATTTAATAATGAGCAACGTGACGTGCTTTCTGCTCATGTACATGGCTAACATTTTCGTCATTATATTCTTTTTGTAAATCGGAAGTGACTGGATGATCTTTTCCTGACCCTTCAAGGAATAAAAATCGAACGGAAAAATGTTTATTCCTTTCTCGTGTGCATGATATCTTAGTTATCGCTTCTTTAGACATACGATTAACGTTTCATCGCTCTCCTGATGAAAAAGTTACTGAAGTTGATAAATAATTTTTAGCAGTGAACTGAAAAAAATTGAAAATTCCAATTTTACGAGCTCCTGATTATTTAATTATTTTGATTGCTAGCGATTCTAAGAGAAATTTCTTTCCCAATTTGGCGGAATGCGAAAGTTTCTCGGTAGTTTCACCCGAATTTCATTTTATCGCAGATAATTTCATAATCAAAGGTATGCTCACGTGTGAAAAAATTTAATAGAAAAAAATTTTGGTAGTTTTTTGCGGAGAAATAATAGGGAATGATATTTCCAAATAACAATTGCTCAGGATCTTTTCTTATAACAATTAATTCACAATTTCTTTTTTTATTTCATAATGAGAAAGACATTAAATTCCCCTAAAAAGACCTGGAAAGCAATGACATGAGTTTGGGAAAATCAAAACCTATTAATTCGTAAAATTCAAAGTAAACAGAACAAAATATTGCAAATTTTTACGTAAAAAGATGTTGCAATATTTTGCAAAATTTTAATAGAGGAGAAGAAAGCTTTAGGTTTTTCTATTGAATTTTCATTTTGATTTTCATGTTTCATCAATTCACTGCTGAAATGACAAAAGATGAGATAATTAAGCGACTCCTTAAGTGGTGGTACATGTAAATAATGATCCAATCAACGAAATGTATATTATGCCCCGACTATTCGTCCATATTAGAGAATATTTCGAGACATTGAAATCTAAATGACAACCTTATGATAAAAATGCAACAAAGAATGAACCATATGGATGTTGAGTGGGTATTTCTTTGTTGCGATGTACAGCACAATGGGTTTATTAAAACTGAAATTATGTCAGACTATTTTCGGTTGTAATCGGTAAATTACTGCTGAAAATAAGTTGTCGAAAAATAAATAACTTGAAAGAAAAACAGATTCGATTGGAAAATGAGGTAAACAGCGTATAATAAAGTGAGTGATTGTTGTAACAATTGATGGACTTTTATTCGCGTTTTTATTTTGTCCAGGGTTCAGTAGAGAAATAACGAGTAAATATATTGATATGCGAGAATTATTCATAAGTATATTATTCAAATGAATGTCTAATTCGATTTAAAATATATTTCCTAAATCATTATTGTCCATTCTCGTTTTATATGAAAATCGAATAAAGAAACACAATGTCTTATATATGTCATATTCACGTTAATCATGTGGCAATGTATCATCCTCTGTACTTCGTTTCTTTAATCAATAAAGGGAAAATAAATTTTTCTTCCGTCACCTTTAACAAATGTCTTGGTTACTTATGATTGAGTTTCCTTCGAACTCAATAATTTTCCCTTATTTAAACAAACTTTATAATCTATTCTTCTATAAAAAACTACAAAATTACAAATATGCTCGTCGTTATTACAGAAAATCTAGAGAATAAAACCTCACGATTTATCAGTTAACAATAAATTATTTATGCATTCAAACCTATTGGTTTATTCTGCTATGAAAAAATATTTTTTTTAGCTAAAAAATATACATAAATTGCCTTTTCACTTCTTCAATATTCAGTAGTCTTCAATATCCTTAAATATCTAATTCACATCAGGTGAGAAAAAAAATCAATTAACAAAATAATCATTATCTTTAAAGTTTTTAGAAAATAGGGAACTTCATGAGGTGGAGTCTTCACTTTGCAGTCGATACTGTCCATAGAGTGAAGAATGCCAGAGCCCATGATCTAAGTCTTCAGATGGTTTACTTGAGTCAGGAGCATATCAATTTCTGATTTTTTTTCAAGTCTCAGGAAGTTTATGAAAATTATTCTTCCTGCAATTACTAATTTCCTTGGACTTAAAGAGAGAGCCTTCAAAGTATCCAAGGAAATGCAACCTTTTTGATTTTTTCAAAGTCCAAGGAAATTTACAAAAATGATAAATCCCAAGAATTATTAATATCCTTGGACGTGAAGAAAACATTAAAAATGTCCAAGAAAATATACTCTTTTTTGATTTTGTTTTAAAATCCCACGAAATTCACAAAAATCGTACTTCCCACAATCATTAATTTCCTTGGACTTGAAAAAAACATTAAAAATGTCCAAAGAAATATAACCATTTTTGATTTTTATTAAAAAGTCTACTAAATTTCCAAAAATCATAAATCCCTCAATTATTCATATCTTCACCTTTTTATCTGAAAAATATTCGTCTAACGCCCACCTTTCCAGGAAAGAATCCACGCCACCAAATTTTCAGGTCTCTCTGCAGGCCTGAAACTCCTCATCTCCAATATCTATTCAGAAAAAATATTGATAATTAATTAAACAAATGAGCATATCCAATACAATGAAAATTTTCCACCTCCCACTATTCCAGTTAGTGTTTTTAGAACTTCAAAATGTTGCAGAAGCTACTTTTTCATAACATAGTCAAGATTCCCGAAAGAACAACGTGCCATTAATTAATTAAATTTAATTTTTCCATTAATACTTTGGATAGTCAACATTGTAAGGGCGCCTGTGCGCAATATCGATGTTGGCGCTTCATTCGGAATGGGAGGAAGGAAGGGAAGATGCCCAATGCATCTGCTAAATATTGCTAATGCAACTAGTGTCATTGGTGCAACAGCAGCTTCAACTTCAATCTCCCATAAGTGAAGTTCATTCCATCATCAATTAGAGGCTAATCAAATACCCAAAAAACCATCGTGAGTGCAGATAAAAATTTTGGAAGAAAAATTCAGTTGTTCCCTTACAATTTACAATTTTACTATCTCTTACAATTAATAATTAATAATCAATCAATCAACAGTTTTCAATATGAAAGGAAAAAGAATCACCATCACAGGAGTCACTCTCATTGTGTCAGTATTTGGACTTGCTATAATTATGTACTACTTCAATCAAGGTAAGCTGCGTCTAATCATCCACGAATCCACCAATCAAATCTATTTTCTGAAACTTCACCTGCAAACTACAATAATTCACGAATATAAATGTATTAGAAGCCACTTGACTTCAAAAAGTCAACTGTCCGCCCCCTTATTTTTGTTACTTCATCACTGAATTGAAGTTGAAGGATTAAATCATCTCAATTGATGTGGAAAGCTTACACGTGTCGTCTATAATTTACCTAAATATCGATAGAAAATTGTGAACACAAACAAAAAAAAATTATTTTTTCCCAAATATTTATTTACTTTATAAAAGTATTTATTCTTTCAAAATTGTATTTCTTCGTTTTAATTACTCCTGATGGGGATCGACTTGGTTTTAAATCATGATAATGACATGACTCTAGAGAATGAATACTTTGTACGTGACCTTAAATAAACTCCACCAATAATAATAATAATAATAATAATAATAATAATAATAATAATAATAATAATAATAATAATCGTTATTATTAAAATAATGCATAATAATTAAAAATATAAATAAATAAATTATTATTATTATTATTATTATTATTATTGTTATTGTTGGAGTTTATTCAAGGTCACGTACAAAGTACTCATCCTCTAGAGTAATATGATTATCATGATTTAAAACCAAGTCGATCTCCATCAGGAGTAATTAAAACGAAGAAATACAATTTTACAATAATATAATAATAATAATAATAATAATTATTAAATAATAATAATAATAATTATTATTATTATTATTATTATTATTATTTGCCAGATAAAATGGCCTTTTATATTCCCAACCCAATTGTGTCTGTACATTTATATATATATATATACGCTACATATTATATTTAATCCATATATATATATATATACAGGGTGTCGAGCAGGTAGGGGCGAACTCTAAACAGGCATGTTTTGGGGGTGATTCTGAGCAGAAAAGTCCTTTTCTACTTTTCGATCGGACTCACCCCTGCAGAGATATGGGGGTGAAAAGAACGGCCAATGGGGCGCGAGCATTGCGCGGCTCTCCGTCCGTGTGCCGCGGGTAAGCAGTGTGCGTGCTTCCCCTTCTCCTCGGGCGGACGTTCCATTCCGCTAGTGAGTAAGAGAGAGACAGGGGGAAAGATATTTCATGACAATCCTTTCAGGGGGGGGGGGCGCTAGGATGATTAAAAACCGATTATTATTTACCTTAGTATTATTTATTAAAAGACAACATTCTGAAAACCGCGGGCATCCCCCTTGGCGTTCCAAAGCTAATTATTTAAATGTTAATTATCTCATTATGCAATAGCCTTACAGTGTTTTGTCAAGAGATCTTTTTTATTGTAAATTTAATTTACAACAAGAAAGGTCTCTTGACAAAATGCTGTAAAAGAGCCTATTATCGAGATAATTAATGATAAACAATCGCGGGGAAATTTCAGAGGGGATAGCTCGCGATTTTCGCGGAATCTGGAGCAATAACCGCGTTATCTTGATTATCACGTAAACAAATGGATTTACGGCCTTTTGTCACAAGACATTTTTTGCAGAGAATAAAATTATCTACAATAAATGTCTCCTGGTGGAATCCCGTAAATCCATTTGTTTATTGAATAATTGGATTTGAATTTTAAACAATAATCCGCGATTAATTATCAAATTAAGACATCTACGCGATTTTTCGATAAGATCATTAATCTTGTAAACAAATCTTTATCTTGTAAACAAATGGGTTTACAACATTTTGTCAAGACGGCTTTTTTGCCAGAAATGCAATTTTAAACATTAATGATCTTATCGAAAAATCGCGTAGATGTCTTAATTTGATAATTAATCGCGGATTATTGTTTAAAATTCAAATCCAATTATTCAATAAACAAATGGATTTACGGGATTCCACCAGGAGACATTTATTGTAGATAATTTTATTCTCTGCAAAAAATGTCTTGTGACAAAAGGCCGTAAATCCATTTGTTTACGTGATAATCAAGATAACGCGGTTATTGCTCCAGATTCCGCGAAAATCGCGAGCTATCCCCTCTGAAATTTCCCCGCGATTGTTTATCATTAATTATCTCGATAATAGGCTCTTTTACAGCATTTTGTCAAGAGACCTTTCTTGTTGTAAATTAAATTTACAATAAAAAAGATCTCTTGACAAAACACTGTAAGGCTATTGCATAATGAGATAATTAACATTTAAATAATTAGCTTTGGAACGCCAAGGGGGATGCCCGCGGTTTTCAGAATGTTGTCTTTTAATAAATAATACTAAGGTAAATAATAATCGGTTTTTAATCATCCTAGCGCCCCCCCCCCCTGAAAGGATTGTCATGAAATATCTTTCCCCCTGTCTCTCTCTTACTCACTAGCGGAATGGAACGTCCGCCCGAGGAGAAGGGGAAGCACGCACACTGCTTACCCGCGGCACACGGACGGAGAGCCGCGCAATGCTCGCGCCCCATTGGCCGTTCTTTTCACCCCCATATCTCTGCAGGGGTGAGTCCGATCGAAAAGTAGAAAAGGACTTTTCTGCTCAGAATCACCCCCAAAACATGCCTGTTTAGAGTTCGCCCCTACCTGCTCGACACCCTGTATATATATGTGTGTCCCGATGACCCTCCATGAATCCCTCTGGTACGGAAAGGTTTTCACCACTGAAACTTAAAAGAGCAGATGTTTATATAATTAAATGTAATGAGTTAGTTCCTGATGCCTGGTCTGTCTTAATCATCAGATCCCTCACTTATATCCTAGTCACAGATCACTTCCAGCCTTTTGCTGGAGTCGTAGGGTCCTCTGTACTCCCTCCAAAGTTGTCTCTCTCGACTTCCTCTGTGGTCTGCTTCTGCAAGGTTGAAATGTAGCCTGTAGAGCTCCCTTTGTGGTCTGTCTGTCAGGATGTCCACCAGTCCTTGTGCTAGATCGTCAGCATCACAGCGTCTCCCAGGCCCTGATGGACTCAGTTAATAATTAGTCAATTCAGTTTATTTCGTTGATGGTAGAAAGTTTTTCTTCATTAGAGATGGGATAGCTGTAATGATTCAAATGTGTGAATGTTATTTTATTATCTTTTGTTTAATACACTTGAAAGGCACAACAGCTCTGGTTCGTTTCCTCAGAGGCACTAACTAAAAAGACTAAAGGGCCTCATGCACCTCACTTTGGACCCAACAAAATAGAGCACACACATCGTACCCCAACTTCTCAGAATTTTCACCCATAAAAATGTTTTCCAATCTCAAGTGCAAACACCAGAATAAAAGAAATACAAATCGTACAAAGACCTCTTCAACCCAACTGTAAATTAATTTTTGATAAACCGTTTGAAATGTCAACTCCAATATTCTTTGTTTCACATCTCCACAAGCCCCCTCCTCCTCTCTTCTATTAACATTTAATTCACCAATTGCTGTGCCCATCTCTACATTTTCAATAATAAAATAATTTTTTTCGTTATTTTTTTTTCATTTTTAGTTTTTATCTACACCGGGTTCCTCCTTCCCCTCCATCCTCTTCTGATTGCTCGCCACCTTCTGCTTCCATCCCTCTCTTCAGTTGTGTTTTGCTTTGTCTACTCCTCTCACAGCGCCTTCTCTATCCTTCCAAACCTATCACAGTTCCCCTTCGTAGCTTGATCTCTAAGCTCCTCTATTATCCTTTCTCTCCAACGTCTTCCATTACTTTTTTGACTTCATCTCCAAGATTTTGACCATATCCTGTGGTACTCCTCAAATTTCGAAATCCGAAGAAAGGAATTGTTAATATTTTCAAATAATCAACACTTCATTTATTTCAATGAACGCAATTATTTATTAATATAGAAAGGAACAAAATATCTCTAATTTCCAAATGACCAAAGACACTTCTCTTCATTCACCTCATTCTCACATTTTCACCAGACCCTCGTCGCCATCTTTTTTTTTATCCCTTTTTCAGTCGTTCACCCCCTATCCGTACAAAACAGAAACTATTCTAAATTACATTTCTTAACAACGAATTGTTAACCAGCTGAGGAAGTCTGCCCTTACTCTTCCTCATACAGTGAACAAATTTTGGAAGTGGACCAGACTTCAAGTGCATAGAAATAATTTGTCAATATTTAAAGGAATATAAGTTAAAAATTTTAGTATTAAATTAACAGTAAAAATAAATCTTATATACAGGTTTCAACGTTTTAAATAATAATTTTAAAAAGTTATTTAATGCTCATAATTATTGCAGGAGTCCACTTCAGGTTATGATTAACATGATTACATGATTAACATGATTAAAATATAATCAGAATTGGCAGGGAATTACTCGATTTCAGGAATAGAGAAATTAAAAAATAAATACTTTTCCAAAGTAAAACAATATTTGGCAAAAATAATTTTTTTTCTCACTGAATGAACACATAAAATGAATTAATTAATTAATCAAAGTTCCTTTTATCGGTTGAATAAAGTTTTCTTTTTCAGTTATGATAATGAATATTAATGAATATCGTCTTTCTAATTATTACAATGAATATTATGTCCCAAATAATTAATGCACTGCTGTCTGATGATGACGATGAAGAACAAAATTCAGTGCGTGAAAAATTTGAAGCCCATTCGTATGCAGTAAAAAGCACAATGAGAGTGTGTTTGCATTCCAGACGAGTGTCCCATGGGAACGTTCCTTTGCCAGAACAGCACGATATGTATGCCACAGCGTAGCTGGTGCAATGGTTACGAGGATTGCCCAGAGGGTGATGATGAGAGTGATATACACTGCTGTGAGTCAATTACAATTTGATAAATTATTGTCAAATGAATATGATATAACGCGCAGACACATCGTATGACAATGCACACGATTTGAAGACCAGTGGAAAAGAATGATATTAAAAATTGTTAAATATTGTACCCTACACGGAGAGGAAAATTCTTGAAAAATTTACGGATTGGGATATGGGTAAAAGTAGACAAATAAATGCAGCGACACAATCAATTACTTTAAGGCGGTATTCTGGTCTAGAAGCCGAAATTTTAAGCATTTTTCAAACTAAGATTAAAGAAAAAAGAGAAACATTTTTCTCAAAGAATTTTGAGAAATTGTCAATCAGTAAAGATGTCGCTACCGAGTAGACCTTAGCAAAAAAAAAAGAATTCACAAAATGGCGCTGACTTGAAAAAAAATTTTTTTTACTCTTTTTTTTTGACCTTTTCGAATTTTTTGAGTATCTTCCCTTCCTATTGGGTATAAAAATTAGACCTGTAGAGGGCGAAGGGTGGGATGAAATGACAATCAACCACTTTTTAGATCAACTGATCAACTTTTGTTGGGAAAATTAGACTTGGGAGGGTTCATCCCTCGTTTCGTCCCCTCGAGGTGTAATTTTTGACTAAAATTTCTTTTCGTGTACTGTTTCCTTCTGTAAAATAGTAAATATCTTGTCTTGCTGAACTCTTCTTCCTTTCTTTCTTTTAAAATCGTCTTCTTTTGCTAAAATTCATCGTCACATCCATGTAATTTAACAGAGTGAGCCCCAGGTTCGAATCCTTTGACATTAAAATAAATTGAAAAAAAAAATATGCTGATTCAAATATTCATTAGAATTTTTTTCTGAAGTTGAGTTGAAGTATTTCGTTTCATCACTTTCTGGTCCTAATGAAATCTCACTCTGCTATTCTCTTGATTCAGTTGACGCCAGTGGATATTGGGATTGGTTTTTCAAGCAGCGTCCAGAGGCTGCCCTCGCTACATGCGGTAATACTCAATAACTCAATATTAATTTTCATTTTCAACAATGTCTCCTATTGTTCCTGTCACAACAACACGTTCAACAACTTGGTTACAAAACCAACGTCAGAAAAACTCGACTAAATCAATTTGATTTCAATCAAAATAACTTTATCTTAGAATTTAGTGTGAAAACGATTTAATGGAAAAATCTGATTCACAAAATATTACCTGGGAAAACTTAATTAAAATTATTTCCACTGATGTAGTGTCTAAAGTTCGTTGTGCGTATTCATTGGATTAAATAGTAGTTTTGGGACTCACCCGAATTTTTTAATTAACAACTGTCTACATGTTTGTTTAAAATCACTATTCGTATAAATCGAAAGACACTGGAAAGATATTCTATTAGTTATTTTTATAATTAAAATAATAAGCAGACTCTATTTAAAAAAGTGTGAGCTCAAATCTGAGCGAACGCGAATTTTCATAACCTGAGGCTTTTTATCTCTCTCTGCAAGACACCGTTTTTTATTACTAACTCGTCACTCTGCACTTTTAGATTGTCCTAGAGTCCGGGGCTGCAATTGTAATAAATGCCGAGTCACCTGTGAAGAGCTCTCTGCTGTACCTCAAGATTTGTCCCCCAACGTGACGGCACTGTAAGATGAATCAAATAATCTGCTACTATCATAGATATTACATGACAAAATATCACGCGATAAAATATTATTAACCAAAAATATCACATGATAACATATTATAGATCAAAATATCGCAGATGAAAAAAAAATATATTGCTTTTAAAATCGTAATTTTTTTTTTCAATTTCCTCAATTGGATTTTCGGGAATTAGTTGAGTAATAAAATACAGTCAGTAACAAAATTAAAACACGTAATATTTTGTCTGATAATATTACGTCTCTGTAATATTTTGGTGTGCTATCATCAAAATAGTCTGCTCGTGGATTTAGGGTTCGGTGCAGATTATTTTTCTTAGTCAGAGTTCCTTTTCTAACAAAATATTCTACAGAATAAAAAACCTCCGATTTCTTTCATTCGAAAATAATTTTTAAGGAAAGAATTTTGTCTGATTATCAGAATTTTTAAGTCAGGAATTGATGGTTTGTAGATTTAAATGAAATAAAAAATGGAAGAGGAGAATTTTAGGTCGCGTTCATTAAATAATTGTTGTTAACAATTATTTTGATAGCACTGGACTGAAGCACGACTCCAAATTTTAAATAAGTTTATTGGATTATGGGATTGAAATAAACAACACTTCCGTTTGTATTTTATTCACTTCATAATTTACTCTTTATTTGTGACTCTACTTTCGTCAGGAGGTATGTTCCTCTACAGATTCTCAAGACAGACTAAACTCAAAGATAGTAGAGCCTTATTTTGGGCCTCATGGACCAGAACATTTCCACCCCCAAAAAGGTTTTTATTTATAACCCTATGACCACTTCTGGTCGCCAAATGTTGCTCAGCAAAAAGGGTAATAAAACTTTTCCCTTTTTTTTTAAACATTTGGGCCCTACCAAAGATTCAACAAAGTTTTATAACAAAACGTCCGAAACGTCATTCCGATCTTTGTTGATGTCTTCAGGTGTTTCCGATTACTTGAAGTAATTAATAACATATTTGGAAATTAAAAAAGAAAACTTTTGAGTAAATTCGTCCCTTTAATCCTGAGAAATAGAAAATGATTTAAAACATTTTTTTCATCATTTTCAATTTATTGTGGAAAACTAAAATTTTAAAAAATGTGGAAAAGAAATAATTGACATTTCAATAAAAATCTAAAAAACTGTTTCAGTGAATTTGATCAATTTGATAGATTAGTTTGGTAAAAGTTTTGGGACTTGAAACGAGAGAAAGTCTAACTAATTAATGAAATATAAATATATTCGGTTTTATCAGATTTCTCATTTCGAATGGAATTGAATATTTGAGAGAAGGAGCTTTTTTGAGACAGTCAAGACTGTATTGGCTGTGAGTACATTATTTATTTATTTATTCGTTTATTTATAAATAAATAAAGTATTTAGAGTACTTTATTTATAGAGGTACACACAGAAAAATCTAATCGTAAAATACGATATTAACAACAACAACGAGGAGAATCGTCATCACCTATGCACAAGATGCAGTGGACTCGATGAAGTCAGATGGGAGGTTTTGGGGTCCGCATGCACAGATATACATGTCGACAGAGACGGTATCAAGGGGCTCTACGAATTTGCGCGTACGGCACAGATACTCGAGACCATCGACTAGACGGCTGCCTAAGGCAGAGGGTAAAATGGCCGACAGGCTGATTACACTTCTGGACTGATGAGAACCGTCTAGCGTCAATAAGAGTCACAGTCAAGATATTAATAACCTATTACAATTACAATTACGAGTAATTATGATTTTGAAAATGTAAATTACGTCTGATAAAAATGTAAATTACCAGTTTGAAAACGTGGATTACGATATCCGACTTCGTAAATTACATTTTTTTGGGTCGTAAAATATGAGGTTCAACTTTGTTATCTTTCCTTCTCGTCATTTACGAGATCTCAATCATGTTAAATTTTTGATTGATGATATCGTAAATGCAATGGATAAAAATAAGACGTTTTTTTATCAATTTAAAATCTGTACGTTTCATGATGTACGTCCAAGATGATTCTGAATCATGTTGGCTCAACTTTCAGAGACATTTTTTCAAAAATTTTGCAAGACAACTTCGAAAGTATAACAAAAGACGATATTTTTAGAATATTTTTTTGAGATATAATGTACGTTTCCAAAATGATAATTTACGAGTTTAAAAGTCTCGTAAATAACGTGTCAAGTCTCGTATTTTACCACTAGTTTTTTCTGTCTGTATAACGATTGTGTCGTGGAGTAATAATAATTAATAATTGATGGATCCTAATTACAAAAATTGCTTCTGTTATGATGATTTATACCTCCAGGATTCTCACCAATAACTCCATCAAGGAAATTCGTCCTGGACATTTTAGAGGATTATCTTCCCTCGAGACACTCCTGGCAGATAATAATTCCATCGTAACAGCTGATTTTTCAGACTTTGCAGGCAGTAAATCCCTGGAGTTCGTGTAAGTTGTTATTCATCATTTAGTACCACAATTACACACACACACACACACACACAGAATAAGTTGATAGGAAGCTCAACAAAAGTACCTTTTCACTCGGGCTGAATGTAGCAACAGTGACAAAAATGAATATATGTAAAGATATGATGCCTCTAGTAAATAGCACTAACACTGCACCTCATTATGTTCGCTAAATTTATTTAAATCCTTCTACGAAAACAAATCTTTTTTTGTATGTTACAGAAACTTGCGGAATAATTATCTGACAGAGAAGACTCTTCGGTTACCAGAGCTCCCGGCGTTGAAAGATCTGTGAGATTCTATTTTCCTAGTTCCAACAAAGAAATCAGAACGAAGCTGTAAAATGATTCAATTAACATTGATTATTGTGCAGTATTAAAGTAATATTTTTGGATAGAAAGCAGTTCAGAAAATTAAATTGCAACTCCTTAAGAAGGTTATGAGGAAAATATTGGACTTTCGTTGAGATTTGGAGGTATTCCTCAAAAGTCGTCAAAAAGACAAGTTGACTTGAATTGTTTTACGCTTGTCCTTCTGAATTTCTGAAAAATTTATGTGCATTAACTGTAAATTGTGTTCACATCAGGGTTACGAAACCTGATGTGAACACAATTATCTTTTCTTCTCAGTGGAGCGGGCAATACTCTTGACAGAATTACAGCGACTCAAAATACCGAAAAACAACTTAATCTTTTCTTTGGGGGGGGGGGGGGTTAGGTAGGTCTTGAAAGGTAGGGGGGTGATTAGGAACTGAGGCTAAAGGAGAGTTCCTTTGTTCCTAACATGAATCCTACAAAATGGCGGGCCAGGGAAATTGAGGAGCGAGAGTTTTGAAGGCGACAAATATGGATACAAATGGGTCCGTCTGGGTATTGGAAAGATTTCTGTAAACAGGAAATGGGGGAAGGAAGGAATATAATAAAAACTAAAAATTCCCTATTTTTTCGTGGAATTTGAATGAATTTATTCATTCCAGGCAACTGGATTATAACAAAATAAGAGCCATCAGCCGGGAATTTCTAGCTGGGATGCCTTCTCTCCGATCACTGTGAGTAATATAATTTGATATCATACGTGTCGATATACAGAGAAAAGTCTGTGGAAAATTCCTGTGTCGAATACTAGAATTAAGGCGCAAAATGCCGGAATACTAGAATGTGTTTTACTCACACATAGAAATTCCTGTAAATACCGTAAATTTTATAATACATTTTGCAATTAATGATATGTGACTCCGTAAAATTTGCTGAACAGCACCATAAAATTTGACGGTCTATCATTTTTCATTTGAATTTAAATAAAAAATCGATAGAAATATTTTAAAAAATTGCTGTCTAGGTTAGTTTATTCTATTGTCGAATATAAGCGATTATTACGTACGTCGGGCTCCGTCATGGAATCTGTGGCATCAGCCATGTAGCGACCATCTCCTCGTCGTCCATTAGACTTTGAATTTGATGGTCGCTGAGGCCCGACAGGCGGCGCATACTAGGCCTCTATTGGGAGGCCTCAACTTACGTTTATATTTTGGTTAAATAACGAAAGCTAGTCCGGGAACGATTTGTGTATAAATGTTTATTGTAACCAAGATTATTCACATATAACGCTATCACTATTACTACTCTACTCAGAGAGGATAGACCCGTACAACTAACTTCTCTGTAGTCCCCGTCCTCTCTCATGCGATCCATAACCCAGATAGACAAAATCCGACTTGCTGCCTTGTCACTGTCGACAAAAATTGCTGACCCATTGTCCTGGCACTGTCGACAGTGGCAAAGTAGAAAGATCGACAGTACATCGACAGTAGTAAGCGGATTAATTTCGAGGGTCGTTTTTTTATGGGGCCCCATTAGACCGTTCTTACGAGCCAGGCTCGATGACTCAGAAGGGGGGGTAGACCCTTTTTTGAGAGATCCACGGTAGATGACACTACCGTGAATTTCGATGGACCAGTAGATGCCAGTAGGTTGGGGGATGGTGGGGAAAAAATCAGGGTCCGTTTTTCATTTAGCAAAATTCTTACAAAAGTTATGAAACAGGGCTGCTAAATGAGTTAGATGAATAGAAAAAGAAAAACAGGATGACGAGAGAAGAACAATGGATGAGGAATCATTGGAAAAATCACCAATACCCCTGCGTCCATCCGTTTACTCAAGCAGCCCGCCTGCAACTAACGCTCTGCTGTATCGACCGCCGGCGACCAGAACGTGGAGATTCGAAAAATTGATCCTACGTCATCTACTGGAAGGTTTTCAGAGCAAAAGGTCATAAAGCAATAGTAGTAAAAGGCTTATGAGGAGCCTAAGGATGGACCCTTTGACAACGATACTTTTTTTTATTCTCCCTCATAATCACCCAACGACAGCGCTGGCTATCTGGGAAAGAAGAGTACACATGTAACCTCACTCAAGTCTCATTCTCAACAATTTTAAAAAATCTTTTACAGTACCATGGAAGGAAATGGATTAATCTATATCGATCCTCATGCATTCAAAAATCTTGGAGGCCTCAAAGAACTGTAAGAAATTATGTCAGTCAATCACGCGAAACGGAAAAAATTCAAGAGAATTAACTGGTGATCATCATAGAGTTTTCTCTTGAACTTTTTTCTTCCATGTGATATTTACCCCTAGGAAAGACTGAAAAATGTTATTGAAATATTTCCCATCCCCAGGAATTTAGCGGACAACGAAATCTCTGTAATTTGGGATCACCTACTTAAGCCACTCGTCAATTTGACCCAGCTGTGAGTACTCACAATCCAACAGAATGAATAATAATCATGCAATAGTGTTAATCCAGGAGAAAATCCAGACATGTAATTCATCGTTTGTTTGAAAGCCTGAGTTCGTGTTATATTCTGATCATTAGTGCTCAGCACTTTGTGTACAATCGACGCAAATGTTCCACTTCACACAAACAACGCAGTATCGTTATCAAAGAGGATTGACTGAAGTAGAGGCTCAGTTCTGGAGGTTGGAGTGACGCCAACGGCATCGTAATACTTCACCCCAGAAGAGGTAGGGGCGCCACATGCAGTGCTGGGGTGTCTGCTCGTTTTTAATTGCAAATAATTCTTAATCCCTATCTTACCACACAAAATCCTCATTTTCAGAGTTTCTTTGAAACTGTGAATCAAGAAACCATTCGATTGTTCTGTCAAAAAGTTGAAAAACAAAATTGTAGTTGGGTTTGGAATGACGACTTTCCAATCTCCTCAATTTTACATGAAGCTGTTGGATTTAATGATTCAAATCGAAAAGAATCCACACTTCAATTACATTTATTTATTTAGAACAATAGTCCTCCTTACAGTCACCTGCTGTGCGCCTCGTCGACTGACTCCCACTCTTATGAGTTCGCTTGCTGCGCCCTGCCACTGCGCACACACACACAATGAAAGCACAAATGTACTCCGTTCTCAACAGAAGCATCATCATATCCTTTTTCCTGTTCATCCTAGCGTTACCTAATTTCAATGGAAAAAAATATTTCGACGACGCAGAGGCCTAAACCTCCATTTTTAACTAGTCCCTCTGATAGTGGGATTGCTACTGAAGAATTGTTGAGTTGGCTGACGGCTAGATATCCCAGCACTGCGTGTGGCGTCCTGTCTCTTCTGGGGTGAGGTACTACGATGCTGGTGGGGTCACTTAAACCTCCAGAACTGAGCCTCTACTTCAGTCAATCCTCTTTGTTCGTTATTCTAAATGAACCTGTGAAGATGATATGATAGAAAATGTTCTTCCACAGTATGATTGGATACAACCCCATCAACAATCTTCAAATATCGATCTTTGATGGACTCGTCCACCTCCGTTCGTTGTACGTATTACTCCCTGTTGGGAGTATAATCTGCATCCAGCATACGATAATAAGTAGACATTTGCAGGGGCCTCGAGGAAGTCGACATGGAAAACTCCAGAAACAATGCCCTTTTACCATTCAAAAATCTCGAGTTCGTGTAAGTAAATTAATGAATTATGAGAAGGAAAGCGCGGATTAATTCATGGAAAATATGCAGGTACTTCAAGAAATTCCACTACTGCAATACTTACGCGCCGAATGTTCAAAATTGCCGTCCAGCAAGTGATGGTAAGACATTTAGAAGATGATTTATGCAGCAAAGTTGTTATTGGAACTTGTAATAGGACTTTCGAGATGGTTACGATTCACTTGAACTCTTCCACGGAGGGGGAATGATATCGTGGTTGCGTTGGGCGTTCAACGCAGCTGGAGGGGGGAAATCGAAATGAAGAGTGGGAGTGACAGGGAGAGGGAGTGAGTGAGAATGGGTGTGAGAGTGCGACAGGGGAGAGTGAGAATGAGAGAGTGTGAGAGCGAGAGTGGGAGTGTGAGAGAGAGAGAGAGAGAACTGAATTTTTCATAAACTAAAAAAAATGAAAATATTTGTAAAATACTTCTTTAACGAATAATGACAAATAGCTGAATATAAGGGGAAATTGAAAGTGAGCACTTGCCGAAGAAAGTTTCTAGGAAGGAGGTCGATAATTTTGCGACCAACGGTGTGAGGAATATCTCTCCTGAATTTAGTGTCAATTCTACTTTATAAAGCAGTCATCCTATTTACAACTGTCATGGCAACAGGAAGAATAATTATATCATTACCCAGTTGGACATTTGTCAGCAAAACAATTTGGAGAAATTGATGTTTTCAGGTGTTTCTTCATTGACTCATCTCCTCGGAAAACCTCTCCTGAAGGTCGCTGTCTGGGGTATATCGTCAGTCACGTGTATGGGTAATGCACTTGTCCTGTGGGGGCGTTTCACAGCTAAGGATGAGAATCGTGTTCTGAGTATTGTTATCAGAAATCTTGCAGGTTTGTCAAACACAATATGTACGTAAATAAAATGGAGTGCGTCCCCGTTTTCTGACACTCTATTACCAATCTTCATAGATTGGACGATAGTAGACGACTCTTTAAAGTTGATTTTTCAAGTATTCATGTTTCCTATGTGGTATGCAAAGAAGATTGACTGAAGTAGAGGCTCAGTTTTGGGGGTTTGAGTGACCTCAGCGGCATCGTAGTACCTCACCCCAGGAGAGACAGAGCGCCACACGCAGTGCTGGGGTGTTTGTCCGTCAGCCAACTCCACAATCCGTCAAGAGCAGTTTTTTTCAATTGCAAATAATTCTTAATCCCTATTTGACTACACAAAATCCTCATTTTCAGAGTTGTTTTGAAACTACGAATCAAGAAACCATTCGATTGTTCTGTCAAAAAGTTAAAAAAAATATGTGTATAAAATTTATGCACGACAGAAGTGAATCTTCTTAGCCACAGATTGTTGAAAAATTTTGTCTGAAGTTTTTGTGATAACTTTCAGAAGTTTTTATTGAGCCACACAGGAAGATTTCAGAACATTTTGCCATTGAAAATTCGGGGAAATCTCGTGGAGAAACCAATTACAATAGTCAATTTCTGTTCCATATTTCTTTGGAAATGAACAGAAAACAAGGAAATTGCTGTCAATGCATTTTTGAATTCGGGGAACAGTGACACCGAAGCCCATTTAGGACAAAAAATCAGGAAATTTACGATTTCATCGGAAAATCAAGGAAATTGATCTCCAATATTCATATTAGAGTATATATTTAAATAAATTACGAAATTCTCATTTTCGTACCGCTTAAAATTCGGGAATTTTACTACAAAAGGCATTTGATGCCACTAGATTGGTAATTCCCAGTGAACTATCCCGATATTAATAAAAAGGTTTTATTAGTATTGTTCATCATATTAACAAACTGAGTCATTTTCTTACTCCGAATCTATCGCGATTTCGTTTCTCTCGCATGTCTCTTTCCGTCCGACTGCCCCACCACGCGCGCCATCCCCTCCCTTTTCCTGTCGCTTTTTCGTTACATACGATATTGGATTTACAGCCCAACCAGCGCAAAGAAGTTTCACTTAAAAAAATTGTAGTTGGGTTTGGAATGACATCTTCCCAATCTCCTTAATTTTAAATGAAGCATCTTCATGTCCTTCTTTCTACTCATCCTAGTGTTACCTAATTTCAATGGATAAAAAATATTTCGGTGACTCAGTAGCGGGACTGCTACTGGAGAATTGTTGAGTCGGCTGACGGGCAGACACCCCAGCACTACGTGTGGCGTCCTGCCTCTTCTGGGGTGAGGTACTACGATGCCGCTGGGGTCACTCAAACCCCCAGAACTGAGCCTCTACTTCAGTCAATCCTCTTTGGTGGCATGAGTGGTACCGGCCGCGGCCTCTTCTGGTACTTGCACGACAGGAAAATTGCCTCAGTCTTACTTTTTGACAGTTCAAGCATCGCCGATGCGAAGAAGAATAATAAATATTGATTTGAATAATTCAATTGTGGACTGCTTCCAGTTTCGGATATGCTCATGGGCATTTATCTCTTCATCATTGGTCTCGTTGATGTGCAGTTGCGAGACACATACAATCAGCAAGCAAGTGTGTGGATGTCCTCCTGGGGTTGCACCCTCTTGGGAATACTGGCAATGACTTCGTCTGAAGTATCAGTTTTAATTCTTTCCTTCATGTCCATTGAGAGATTTATTCTGATTGCTGCACCTTTGAAGGGACAGCGGCGGTCTTTGACACCCCAAACTGCTGGTGTCTCAATGATCTTTATATGGATAAGTGGAATCGCTCTTGCACTTATACCAGGTAATACAAATTAATTCATTAAAATTTAATTCACTGCACATTATGTTGTCGAAACAAAGGAATGTCAAAGTCGTGATTCCCGACAAAATCAAATATCCCTGGTAGGAGATGAGGAATGGCCAACAGTGGGCCAAGACTCGCCCAGTGTTGGCCAACGCTGGCTTACCCTCGGCTGACTGTCGGCCATTCCTCATCTCCTACCAGGGATGTCTCAGGGATTTTTAGTATCCGTATAAAGGGTGTAAATTTATTGGTAGAACACCTGTTCTTCCCAAAATCGCAATGGTAATATGACCTTCTGACGACGAGAAAAATACGAATCACAATATATTGCCTCCCCTTTGGGGAGGGAGGGGGGCTGAGATGATATTTCCCGCAAGAAGTGCACATGGGATTTTTTAAGATGCTGCGCGAAACGATTCTACCAAAGAGGATTGACTAAAGTAGAGGGTCAGTTCTGGGGGTTTGAGTGACCCCAGCGGCATCGTAGTTCCTCACCCCAGAAGAGGCAGAGTGTCACACGTAGTGCTGGGGTGTCTACCCGTCAGCCGACTCAACAATTCCTCAGTAGCAGTCCCGCTACTGGGTCACCGAATTTTTTTTTTCATTGAAATTAGGTATTAGGAGTGTGAATAAGTCTTTCCCGTTTTTTTCAAATTTTGAGCCTTTATTGTGAAAAAATGGTTACAAATGAATTATTGAAAGTATTGGCCATCGTCTTCTTGCGTTTGACACGAATCTTCATCAAGCAAAGTCGCCAATTCTTGATCTTCAAAGATTTGCGGCCGCCCGGAACGCTTCTTGTCTTCCATGTCGAAATCACCACTTTTGAAGCGTCGAAACCATCCGCGAACACTTGAATCATCGACACAACCTTCTCCATAAGCTTCCTGATGCAATCGATGCGCCTCGGCAGCAGATTTCTTCAAATTGAACCAATAAAGTGAAACTTCCCGCAAATGACGTCGACTCGGCTCAAATTTCGACATTTTCACGATATCAAAAATTTATGATGCGAAAAAATTTCAACTAATGTGTTAGTGTGGAATTGTTGACAGATGAATAAGCTTTGATTATGACATATGTAACCATTGAATACTCGCACAGTATTGGTGGCGGCATCTCTTACAAAAAACGGGAAAGACTTATTCACACACCTAATAACACTAGGATGAGCAGAAAGAAGGATATGAAGATGTTTCATTTAAAATTCAAAAGATTGGGAAGATGTCATTCCAAACACTACTACACTATTTTTTAACTTTTTGACAGAACAATCGAATGTTTTCTTGATTCGCAGTTTTAAAAAAACTCTGAAAATGAGGATTTTGTGTAGTAAGATAAACAGTAAGAATTATTTACAATTAAAAACGGGCTGATACCCCAACACTGCGCGCGGCGCCCTACCTCTTCTGGAGTGAAGTACTACGATGTCGGGGTTTAATAAATGAATGAATAGAAATTCATAATTCAAAGGAAAAAAACATATTGATTATCTAAATTCAATGAGTTTTTTCAATTGGATCTCTGGGAAGTTGGACAAATTTACTTAAAACTCCAATCCACTTTTTTGGATCTACAAACAAGACACTGAAACCTTCAGAGCTGAGCCTCTGCTCTAGTCAATCCTCTTTGTTCCGAACAGTGAACTTGACAGATATCGCAAAACACAGGATATGTGATCACGTGTACAGTCAACAATCGGCTTCATTGTGCACTAGTAACATAATTTCTGATTGAAAGCGATCCACTGGCGTAGCAGCACACGTTTCTACGGTCTCAACGGCATGTGCTTCCCTCTTCACATTGATGATCCCTTTCTCATCGGATGGGAGTATTCGGCGTTTATATTCCTCGGGATCAATCTCATCGGGTAACGTCACTTTAAACTTAATTAAGATTAATTGGGCGAGGGCTGGGATGGTTCAAAAATGCAGGTTATTTTATGAAGATTGTGTCACAAGTTATTGAATTCATTCAGACGCTGTTCGAAAAGGAAGACAACAACAAATGAGTAGATCTTGGTACTAGTCCAGAAAAGAGGTTTTCGCTCATGTGATAATATCACTGCCCTGTGGTTTAAGCTCGCGGCCGAGGTAGCGCTGGTCCTTATTCTTATGGCAACAAGACATGACATGCGGAATCGATTAGTCGAAGATGGGGATCATAATCGAAAGATGGCGGGTGGCATAGCAAACACGAGGCCGCCTTGCGGTTGTCCAGGGAACTAGCATTTTCTATATAAAAAGTAACACGGGTCACCAATCGAACATATTAGATTACAGGGATCGAAATAATCAAAGATTTTTGAGTATCTTAAATACTGATTATTATTTAAAATGATTTGGTTGTAGACAGTCGAGAGGTACTATTCTGAGCGAAGATGTTAATGTATTCAATTGATCTCGTGGATTTTCGATGCAGTTTGACCAGTGAGAAGGAGAACACTGCGAGACGAAGGTCAATAATCAGTGAACACGTTATTAATGCTTCTAATGTCACTTTATCATTAATAGAGTGCGACTCGTATATTTGGTGGGTTAACGGGTATTGCAAAAATCTAAAAAACTTAGCTTGAGAGTGAATTTTGAACTCGGGGAAAATACTGAAATGGAAGAGAAAATGGCGGATTTCATGGAGATAATCGATTATGTCATGGCCATAATCGATCATCGAACAATCGATAATCGATTTGTGAAGAAGCAGAATCGGCATCAACGCTCCGGCCGCAGAATCATCAAGAATCTTGAATTATTAGTCGAATGCGAACTCGGACAAGAATCGATTATCCAAAATTCGAACTCGAATTTTTGATATCTGGAATCTCATTTGAGATATTATCATTTCCTTCTAATCCACAGTGCGAGGGATTCCATAAAAGGGGAATTTCTTTTTTTGGTGTTTTTAATATTTCGTGAGCGGCGTCTGAATCTATTCAGACGCCGATATGTGGAAAAATAATTTAATGATTTATAAATAATATAATTAATTAATTATAGATAATATAATATATAAATAATATAATTAATTAATTTATAAATAAAATAAATTAATAATATATAATTTTAATTTTTGAACCATTCTGCTCGTCGCTCTCTCTCGTAATCTATTTATTTGCAGCGTAATTATGATTAATTTATCTTTTAACAGGCTGATAGCGATTGGATACGTGTACGCCGGAATGTTCGCCAGCATTTGGCGGACTCGACACAATACTCCGTTGTTTGTAGGAGATTCCGAATTTGCCCTGCGCTTTTTTTTCATCGTTTTCACAGATGCAGCTTGTTGGGCGCCGATTATTCTTCTCAAAATTCTCGCATTCTTGAAATATCCGGTCCCTTGTGAGTATTGACAAAGTGACTAGAATAAATAAAAAATTTTGGAAAAGTTTATGATACTTTATGCGTGAGAAGAACGGGGAATTTGGTAAAATTTGAAACTTCAAAGTTTGGGCGATGAAAACGTTGAGAATAATTAGTGAGGGGCTTTGGATATATCTGACGAGGTACCAAAAAAACGGAAATATTTCGGGTTTTACCGAGTTTATGGGGGTCTTTATGCAAAAACGTTTTTCATCCTCAATTTCGATAAATCTAAGTGTTTAGACTACTGTTCACCGGTTTCTGAACAGTTAAAAAACTGTTCACAGCCGAGCTCATGCCTGTGAACCGCCATCGTTGTCGTTTAGTCAATTTTTTTTGTAAATATTAGGTATGTGAATAAGTCTTTCCCGTTTTTTGTAAGAGATGCCGCCACCAATACTGTGCGAGTATTCAATGGTTAGATATGTCATAATCAAAGCTTATTCATCTGTCAACAATTCCACACTAACACATTAGTTGAAATTTTTTCGCATCATAAATTTTTGATATCGTGAAAATGTCGAAATTTGAGCCGAGTCGACGTCATTTGCGGGAAGTTTCACTTTATTGGTTCAATTTGAAAAAATCTGCTGCCGAGGCGCATCGATTGCTTCAGGAAGCTTATGGAGAAGGTTGTGTCGATGACTCAAGTGTTCGCGGATGGTTTCGACGCTTCAAAAGTGGTGATTTCGACGTGGAAGACAAGGAGCGTTCCGGGCGGCCGCAAATCTTTGAAGATCAAGAATTGGCGACTTTGCTTAATGAAGATTCGTGTCAAACGCAAGAAGACGATGGCCAATACTTTCAATAATTCATTTGTAACCATTTTTTCACAATAAAGGCTCCAAATTTGAAAAAAACGGGAAAGACTTATTCACACTCCTAATAGAAAAAACTAAACTCTCTCTGGTTATAGTTCTCTCCGAATTTTTTTGTTGGTTTTTATAAATAGCTTTTTTAATCATTTAACTTGTACATTCTACACATCATCGTTTGTAATATAGAAAATACGATGAGCCTCGACTTCATCTTGTCACGCCTCGTGCTGCAAACTTCACACTCCTCACAATGCTCCACCTATCGTCCTCATGTCATAATCTACTATTCTTGATGATCCTCGACGTCTTCATTTCCATTCGACGATTTCCGAAAGATTAAAAATTCCACTGCCCTCGACGGGACTCGAACCCGCGCCTCACCGGTTCCGTCCTCCGGACGAGCGTCTCAACCCATTCAGCCACCGCCCAACAAAGATAATCGAGACTGACCCAACGGTTCATTAACTCGAATATTTTGTATTTCCGTTTGTTTATGAAGCGGATCTCCACGCGTGGGTCGTGATCTTCGTACTCCCGGTGAACAGCGCAATCAATCCACTTCTCTATACATTTACAACTCCAAAATTCCGAGAACGCTTGGAGGAAGGGTGGGTGGGACGGCTTCGAAATTACGTCTCACGACGAACATCTGCTCAAGGTACCCAAGTCATTTAAAAATCTTCTTTTATTACTCAACAAATGAAGATTTTTTTTTTCAGATTCTCGGGGATCTTTGGGAAGCACTCAACAGAGATCGAATTCATTTTTGTCTCTGACCACCAAATGGACTGGCTCCGACCGAAAATACAGATATCAAGAAACACTGAATTTACAAAATAAAATTGGTTGTTTTTGTGTAACAAATCATGCTGAGTAACTCATATATTACAAAATCATAACGTATTCATTTTTTTTAACGATATTTCTGGTCAATATAAAAAATGTTAATGTCTGAATGCACCTAAACTGTTTATTCGTGAACTGATTGAATTATTGAAAAATTCTTTGGATTCCTAGCGGAAATATTATTGGGCTTTCATTGTAATAAATTGATTAAAAAACAGATTTTCTCTACTTTTAAATATATTTTATTTATAAAGAGACTTCATCTATTTTTTAGGTGATGAGGATCCTCCTCTGTCAACCCACCTCTTTGACAAGGGGATCGTTCCCCTTGTTGACAGAAGACGATCTGTTTCGTCCTCTGTCAACCGTTTAGGCAAGCAAAAGAACGAGGTGGAGTTGTATTGCATATTATAACCGAAAGTCCCCGGGGGTTTTCTCCAAAAGAAGTTGAAAAAAAATTTTTTTTTTCAACAGAACAGAACAGAACAGTGAAAACAACAGTGAACAGTGAACAGTGGATAGTGGACAGTGAACAGTTGAAAAAAAAGATTTTTTTTTCAACTTCTGTTGGAGAAAACCCCCGGGGACTTTCGGTTAGAAATTTCCTCGTCTAAGAACACCACTTCCTTTAAAATTATTCTCAAACTCATGCAGTCCCATACTTCACTCCCATTCATAGCTCTTTATAATAAAAAAATTCCGTTAACATTCTCTGCAACTTAATTCCTTGCAAGCCTAGCTCAAGGGATGAGTGCAATGTTCACTCATCTTTTCACGGGGTCACTTTTTATGACGCGAAATTTTCCCATTTTACCTGAGAACGTTGACGATGTCTTCTCCAACACAAGCATGCATTTTTTATGTCTAACCTTTTCCTTTGGCCAACACGTCCAAAAATCGGACAAGACACTTCCTCAAGAACAGGAAGATTGAAGTGACCGAGGCAGTCTAGTTTAACTTTGGCTGGTTACGTTCAATTCTAATGAAACCATTTTTTCAACAGTTTATTTAGGCTCGCCATTTATGATCACGTGACCCCCTCCAACCAGACCTTCCAATATATCTTTCTGTGACATAAGTAAAAACACGAAGGTTACAATGTAGACTAGCTGATGATCACGTAGTTTCCCAAATGTCTGGCCCCGTCTGTATCCTCTCCCCGTCAACACATGTGACGTTGTTTTGCTCCCATCAAATGAAAAAAGGGTGAGAACAAGTGTTCGCATCAAGATATAAATTTTTTCATAAAGACTTCGTTTCTCCACGCTTGCAGAGATCGTTGGACATCTGCTCCGTCAAGGACATCCGGATGAGCACGAGGCAGGGAAAAAAAAAATCATCGGCTGTCAACGAAAAAGAGAAGTATGTTAGGAGTGTCGTATTCGGTAACCAAAAGAAAACCGAATGTTATATCTTCCACCACACGACGTCACGTCTTACTAGCAACATCGCATCAGTTGATCAGCCTCCCAGCGAGAGCTCCAGTTGGTTATTGGCAGTTACTGCCAGTAGCACGTGTGCTTCGGAGAAAATTTGACTCCGGCTTCAGGAACATCTTCTGACAATTTGTGAATTCATTGATGTATTTCATCACATTCCAGTGCTGTATCTGATACGTGAATTTTTGTTGTCGACGTCATGGAGATAAAAGCATTTGGCTTCTTCGTTTACTTCGTCATCGGTTGCATTCATTTACGAGGTACATTTACCAAATTGATCAATTAATTTCTCGTCCCTAGAGATGACAGTTATCTAGAGTTGTATCGTGATGTCGTTGTGGAGGTTTCCTCGGGATTAGGTAGATCGAAGAAAGTCGATTCTTTCGATGATGGGATTGACACAGAAAAAGGGGATCGAAAAGTTTCGCTTTTTTAGATAATTTATAGTCGATTTTTATGGAAAGTTTATGAGAAATTATTTCGAATTTTATCAGTTTTTTGGATGAATTCTATCGAGTCATCATGTAATTGTGGAAATTTTTTAATTAAAACTTGTTGTGTATGATTTTTTAATTTCTTAGAATATTTTCTCATGAGAATCGAAGTAGAATATGAGGGGAAATGAATAGAAATTTTACGCCAAACAATTCTACACAAAAAAATGAACATCTAATGACATTAATATTGTATAACTCTTTGGAAAAGTGATATAGAATATTTTGATTTTTTTTATTGAATTCTGATGGTACTTGAAGAGTTTCAATATACATTCAATGAAATTTTTCGTAGGAAATTCAAAGATTTTAAATGAAATTGTTTCACGTGTGTTTGTTCGAGATTCAAAAATTATAGCACGATTTTCGTGGAAGTTTTGTATACAGTAACCTTGGATTAGCCGAATTGTTAATGAGGAATGAATATTAATGAGGAATGTTAAGCGTTAGTAAATAATAGTATGAGCACATGATTATTGATAATTTAATAAATATTAATGAGCCTCCATAGATTGGGATATATCAGTACAATCGCATGCTTGGATGTGTGCTTCATCCGATCGATTTTGTTATTCACTTAATTTTGTTATAGCACTGATCCTACTACAATAAACATTTCCAAATCAAATATATGATAGATCAAGTTAGGAGCCCCCGTTTGCTAAGGGAAGAGCTTAGGAAAAACCAAACCCCAAAAGCTGGAAAAACTGGTGCTGAATAATTTCAGTAGAATGCATCGACGATGCCATTTCAATGAGAGGTTTTTGTTGAAATCCATATAGTACTTTTTTTCTAAACTCAGATATTAATGAAAACTATAATATTTAATGGAATAAAAACCATAATATGTAATTATTTTACAGGAAAAAATGCAATCAAAATTGATCATGTCAGGAAATTTTAGATCGTAATATGTCGAGATGAAAATTATGTGATAATTTCAAGTTCAAGTTTCAAGTTTAAGTTTCAAATTAAAAAATTCAAGCTACAAGTTTAAAAGTCAAGTTTAATTTTCAAGTTAAAGTCTCCAAATTAAGCTTCAAGTTTAAGTTTCAAAATTAAGATTCAAGTTTAAGTTTTAAGATTAAGTTTCAAGTTTACGTTTCCAGTTTAAAAGTCAAGTTTAATTTTCAAGTTAAAGTCTCCAATTTAAACTTCAAGTTTAAGTTTCAAATTGAAGTTTCAAAATTAAGATTCAAGTTTAAGTTTTTCGATTAAGTTTCAAATTTACGTTTCCAGTTTAAAAGTCAAGTTTAAATTTCAAGTCGAACATTCAAATTTAAAATTCAAGTTTAAATTTCAAGTGTCAAGATCAAATTTCAAATTTAAGTTCCAAGTTGAAACTATTTCCAAGTTTTGCTTATGATATTGAGGCCCAACTTCTTCCTCTCGTTGCAACGCAGGCGAATATGACGAAAATTATAAGATTAATTCTCACGCCCAAGTGGTATTCGAGGATAATTTTCCCCCTTCAGATTTCGACCACCCACAGGACTAGTTTTTGTAATTACGTGACACCTTATGCGTACACCAATTAACTTAGAGAATTACTGCCCAGTTCACGAAAAACAATTAAAGTCTTCTGCGAAATTATCGCTTTGATAATTCCCCTGGCTACAGGTGAATTACACCTGTAAACAAAACTGTCACGAAGGTGTCACTTCAAAAACAGTACTCTAACTTGTTGAAATCGCAAGGCAAAAATAATCGTTTATAATCCCCTTGAGCTGTAAAATTATCTAATAATTTCAGGACTTTTTTGTTCTCTAGAAAACGAGATAATTAAATTGGGCCCTACATTTTCCAGCGCTGCAGTGGACTCCCTGTCATACCCAGACGAACATTCGAGAAATCACACGATTAATTTCGAAAGTGACAGTAATCTGCCAAAATCGTGGGAGACAATGACTGACAAAAAAATACAATTTTGCCAATTACATTTATTTCCAACAAACAAATGCCCAAAATGTCCATTGGAAAAACCGCTTCAAATTCTTGTCAGAAAATTTAATTAGGAAAATTCTAATTTCCTCTCAGTAATTGAGAATCTGCTGCGGAATTATCTGCGATAATTCACCGGTAGTCAGGGAAATTATCAACACGAAACTGTCATGAAGATGTCACGTGGCCCCGACTGACAGTGACTTCACTTTCTTTAAAATCTAATGGGAAGAACAATCGTAATTAATTCTCGGTATTTTATGGATAATTTATAACACTGTTGTTGACAACTTTATAACCTTGCGCCAGATTGTTAATGCAGGCTAGATGATATAGATCAAATCGTCTACTCTTATCGCGAATTAATCAACGATATTTCTGTAGACACATGATAACTATTTCTTTCAAGTAATAGGAATTCCGATAAATCCGCACAATTGACGTATCATGATTGTTTATGTGTAATGAACAGGAGATGCAGCGAATGGACGGCTGGAGCAGCAGTTCGAGAAGTGCTGCAGTTTGGGGACATCCTGGGCATCGGAGGGACTCAGATGCGAGAAATTTGCAGGCCCAGTTGCGGGAGTTCCCATGGTCGAGCAGGCGATGTGTCTTGAGACTGTTGATATTTGTTGTATCAGAGAAAATCATCAGAAGAATTGTGAGAAGGGCATGAAGAAGGCGAGGAAGGGCCTCATTTGTTCACAGAGCACTGATGCTGGTGGGTCTAGGGGTGGACAGAGTGATGGGTACGAACAGGATTGCTGTGAAGGCTGCAAACTTGGTATGAGGTTAATTATGTCCTCATAAACAAATATATTCTGTATTGGAAATGGGATTATGGTTTAATAATGTAACGTGTGAATCCTTTTTATTATTTTATTTTATAAAGTGGAAAGGCCCAATGGCTCTGCTTCGTTTCCTTAAGGGGTTATTCTCATGTGAACGCCTATATTTTACCACTTTTTCGGAATTTTTTTTTTATGCGACAACAAACTTCAATCATGTTGATTTTTCAATATATTTTTATTTGTATTTTGAAATATACGAAAAAATTTTTTTTTTTCGTTTTTTACATTTTTAACATATATTTTTTTAAAGTCAAAGTAGTCCCCAACAAAAAAAGGTAGTTCACTGGTCAAGGTGATAGCGGCTGTTCATGTTGTCTGAACTAAAAAAATCGAATGGATTAGTATTCAGTAGATCTGTGGCTATCGTCCCTACCAAATATAATCAATTTCATTAAAAACAAAAAAAAATATCGAACTTCAAAAAAAAAATCACGAAAATCTCGTTCTTTTTCGTTACAAATCGTTTAAAAAAAATATGAAGATATTGTCGAAAATAAACAATTGTGGTAGGGACGATAACTATAAATGAGTAGAAGAACATATGTAAATTTTAAAGCAATCGGTTGAATACTTTTTCTTGTAGGACCTTGACCGTTTCAGAAAATGATGATTCGAGAAAAACGCGTTTAAAGTTGAAAGCCTGGTAGACAATCGCTTACGACACGTCGGCGACTATGAGCTGTAACTTATCAAATACTATGAATTTCGGTCTGAATTTTTCACAGTATGTTTTCAATAGGTTTTACTGTCAAAATATTTAAAAAAAATCGATTTTTTGAAGTGATCACATGAGAATAACCCCTTAAGGGGGGAGCCTGCTTTAGAGGCTTCAAATCTATATTTTCAAGGATTTTTTTGGAAAGGAAAGAAATATATATTTGAAGAGTCTTCTCAAATTTTTTTATTATTATTCATTAGATATTCTTCATGTTTGAAGAAATTTACGGAGGCGCCTCGAGTGTGTAATTTCTGTGTGGTGGGCAAGATGCAGGTCGCAATTTTCATGTGAAACAAAAGAACAAAAGAAATGTTTAATTTTCAATAGTGTAATTCCCAGGTTAACCACGAAAATTCAACAAAAAGTGAAAAATTCTACAATTTTTCGCAGATTGAAAAAAATGCATTTTTATTAAAAAAAAATTTACTTTAAATCGTTTAAAAATCGGATTAATGTTAACTTTCTTAAGATATGTTAGGTTCACCTGGAAGAGAATTTAATTCCAAATTCAACGCATTTTGATTCGTTTCGATAGGACGTTTATTTTTTTCCTACCTTGTCCAACAATTTGAAAAAATCATAAAAATGGAAATCCGAGAAATGGCGTGTCAAAGTTTTCGTGATGCTCGTATACCTGCTCGACGCTTGCACACTATTTCGTCTGTATCTCCGGAAATAATCCGAATTTTGTTCTGAAATTTTGGAGGCATATTTTTGGATAGTTTAGGAAGTGATTTACGCAAAAAAAAAATCGGTTTTTTGAAGTCTCTAAAGCAGGCTCCTCCCTTAAAGGAACTAACTAAAAGACTAAGGGATACAACACTCTGGACCTGATGACTCTCTCATCAACAATGGTCTCACTGATGCACCTGTGTATACATTCAGAAAACAGAGCACACACATCACCCCCAAACTTCCTAGAATTTTCTCTCATAAAAATGTTTTCCACTCTCAAGTGGAAACACCGAAAATAAAAGAAATACTTATCATACTGTGAGATAAAGTAAGCTAGTCCCGGAACGATTTGCTGATAATTGTTTATTGTAACCACTATTTCTACTCATTACGTAATGCTCTCCATAGTAATTACTGATTTTTTTCAGGAATTTTAAGTGGATCTCTGGGCCAAAATTGTGCTTTCAAAGCCTTTCGGTTCGGCAAACCCTGGGACTCGGCCTTCTTAGAATGCTGTGAGAAGGCAACCACCTCGTCACCAACGACAAATGATGACCAGAGCACAACTTCTGGAAGTACAGTGAAGACAACGGTAACCACTCCATCGACTACCTCCACTGATTCGACTGATTCTGGTGAAATCTCGGTTACACAGGAATCGGATTCCTCTTCTACGAGTGCAGGGAATGCATCAACACCTCGTAAATATTTTTTTTTATTTCTTCCCAATATATGAGTTGTAGAAAAATGATAGGATCGTGAAAAGAGAAAAAGAAGAAACTGAAAGTTTGAAAAAATATTTTTGTTTTTAGTTTTTTTGGTTTTTGTTATGGTGCCCTGAGAGAAAAATATCATTTGGCTAATTAAATATTCTTTTGATAAGACTTGAAAGCGGATTTTTGAATGGAAATTTAGGGCATTTGTTTGTCGAAAACAAGTAGGATTGGCCAAATTATATTTTTCTGTCAGTCTGGAACTGTTCCTTATGTTTCTTGAACTTTTCCAAAACGTTCAATTGATTTTCACGTTTTTTCGTCATTGAGAACATTTTTTTTACTTTTCACAGTTCCCATTTTTCATATTTCAATTTATGTTTTGATTTTTCCCTAAATTTTCAGATTTTTAAAACAATTTTTGTTTTTGCTTCCAAATGGACGTTTCATATTTGCCAAAATTTTTGATTCCATAATTTAAATTGCAAATTATCTAGATTATTACGAAATACGAAAAAACGATGTTTTTATATCATGTCTGTGTGTACGTGCTGGAAAATTCACAATTTTGAAAATTAATTTTGGCAAAAATCCTAGATGAATGTTTCTACTCTGACCAAAAAGATCCTTGAGCCTGACCATCTGCAATTATACCCAGTAATTAAAAAGAGTATCGCTTACTGTTGACAGTTACTCCCTCAGAAATGAATTTATTGACCTCTTCCACAAAATCTGTTCAATAATCTTCAATTGACCTACGATTGAAGGATCGCATTCATCATTTTTGTGGTAAACCTTGGCTGACGGAAGAAATAATCCATAATCCTTAATCAAGGTTTCGATTTCTCGTGTCCTTTCTCCTGTCAACTATTACAACTTCGATAACTGAAACGAGTCATATCTTCGAAATGAACTGTCACAAAAAATCGACAAAAATTAAGAAACAGTTCAATACCTTCAATAGAGCATAAATCACGATTAATTTGCCACGATTAATTAATAAATTCAAACTTTCAACAAAAACACTGAAAAAAACTAATCGTAAACTACGAGATTTAAAACGTAATTAACGTACTTTTGAAAACGTAAATTAGGTCTAATAAAACGTAAATTAAAAGTTTGAAAATGTAAATTCTGATTTCTAACCCGTAATTTATAACTTTGAAGACGTAAATTATTTCCGTTTAGGACGTAATATATGAGGTCCGACCGGGTGTTAATCACATAAAATTCTTGATTAATTAAATCGCAAATGCAATAAAAAAACTTTATTATCAACACGAAATGTCTTCATTTCCGATGATTCAGAATCATCTGACCCCAATTTCCATAGACATTTTTTCAAGAATCTTCCACGAGAATACCAAAAATGTTACTAAACACGCCTACTAAACCAATAAAACATTTACAATTATGAACTTTCCAATTTGTCCTCCGTAATTTCAAAATCATAAATCCTTTTTTCACCCGTAATTTACATTTTCAAAATTCCGTAAATTACCTCATAAATCTCGTATTTTACCATCAGTATTTTATACCTAGAAAAACAATTAATTATCACTAATACAATTAACGATTCCCCCAGGTTCTGACGACTTATGCCAGATGTTCAAGGGTCTCCTATGCTCCCACATATGCGTCCCCACCAAAGGATCGTACACCTGCGCCTGTCCCACTGGGTACGTCTTACTCGAGGACGAAAAAACCTGTCGCACCGATGGCTCCATCACCGAATCCTCCTCTTCCTCAGCGATGTCCACCCAGTCACCAACAACCCTGGCGATGCCTGGAGTCACCCCAACACTAGCCTCAATGCACTGTCCCCTGGGCTATCGTTACAACCCATCCACTAATCTCTGCAATGGTACGTAATTAATCCCTCAGACTAGTCTGTCTCAATTGTTGTCTATGCAATGTCCACTGTGGAATGCTTTGCTGCGCCAATTGATTGAGTTTATGGTACCGAGATATCGGTGGGTATGACAAGGATTCTTTAACTCTGGAGTATGAAGAGAGGTGGCTCATGCATTTGTTGAAATACTCTCCTAATAATAGGACCAAAGGATTACGTGGAGCACGAGGATGCCGGACAAGAAACGTGTCCACCTGGTTACCAATGGGATCAAGAGGTTCACACATGCAGAGGTAATCAGATAATCTCATTATTGTTAATGTATTCAATTGATCTCGTGGATTTTCGATGCAGTTTGACCAGTGAGGAGAAGGAAAAGTCTGTGAGACGAAGGTCAATAATCAGTGAACACGTTATTAATGCTTCTAATGTCACTTTATTATTAATAAAGTGCGACTCGTATATTTGGTGGGCTAACGGGTATTGCAAAAATCGAAAAAACTTAGCTTGACTTTATACCAGGGCGTTCTATGCCAGACTAGCCCGAGGAACAACACTCAAGAATCGAGTGGCACCCGGAGAGGGAGAAAAGAAAATCAAGTCGATTCTAGAGCGTTCCATGAGTGTCTCGCCTCCGATTAGCGACTTTCAGGGGCGCGGTATCATCAATTGATTTCCGATTATATAATTTGATTTCCGATTTCATAAATTGATTTCCAATTTCATAAATTGATTTCTAATTTCATAAATTGATTCCCGATTTCATAAATTGATTTCCTATTTCATAAATTGATTTCCAATTTCATAAATTGATTTCCAATTTCATAAATTGATTCCCGATTTCATAAATTGATTAGCAATTTCATAAATCGATTGGCAATTTCATGAATTGATTGATAATATCATAAATTGATTGGCAATTTCATAAATTAATTTCCAATTTCATAAATTGATTTCCAATTTCATAAATTGATTTCCGATTTCATAAATTGATTTCCGATTTCATAGATTGATTGGCAATTTCATTAATTGCTTTCCAAATCAAGTCGGTTATATTGCGTTCCATGAGTGTCTCGCCTTCGATTGGCGGCTAGATTGACGGATTGTGGAATAGCCACGGAATTTTTTCTGAAATTTCCCAAATTTTTAACTGAATCGACTGTGAAAAATTACGATACTGTCGGGTAAAATTTCCCAGTCGATTTCGCAATCGGCGAGCGAACTGCGAGTTCCGTAATTTTTCCGAAATATTTCTCGTCATTCAGAGCAAAAAATAAAAAAGTAAAATTTTGGTTTTGTTCTGCGAACGTTAAGACAATTCAAGAATTCGAGGCTCCACAATTTTCTCTATTGGATTCGAGCTTCTGATAGGACCCAGTTGTAATAAACAAAATTTTCGGTAAATTTTCCGTAGCTCAGTTTGCAGTATCTGACGCTAAACGAGGAGATTTGGGTTCGAATCCAGGCTGAGCTGTGCGGAATTTTTCGTGTCTTAATTCAAGTCCTAATTTGAGACTAATTAAACTCAATTTAAGTGCAATAAATTCCAATACTTCTATCATATATTTACTGAGTTTTCCAGATATCGATGAGTGTTCTGATCCTGAAAAGACAGCATGTCCCAGTGAGACTCATTTTTGTGTGAATACTCAAGGAAGTTTCACTTGTCACGGATTGTCTACTTCAAAATCATGTCCTGCTGGGTTCAAATTCAACGTCGTTGAAAAAATATGTAAAGGTAAATTACACAAAATGCATCTTAAGAAGAGATATAAAATGCCATCACATGTTCTAATCCCCTAGACGAGACCACGATTATTCATCACTATCATATCATAATTTTGATGATATTGTCACTTTGTGTGGTAAATAGGTTAACAGTGATGATTCTGATCACCAAATGTGTTCACTCGCACAGGGTACGGACACTGAGGAGGTGATTGTGAGAGTTTTGTTGCAATTGTCTTTATTTGTTTCACTGATTTACTTGAAAAAAATCACAATTACATTTAATGGATCAAACAATTTTATTTTTAAACCGAAAACTGTATTATTTAAAAACTGAAGACTGAATTTAATTATATAGAAAAGGGAGTGTAACCGGGAGTGATGTAACTCATAAAGAGATACAACTGATAGAATAAGTGTAAGAACTTAGCCTGATCAACTGGTGATTCAATAATTATAGAATCTTGACACTTGGGTGAAACCAACGGAACTAACTTGAAATCAAATAAGACGAAACTCTTTATGTGAACGCACGGACCATGGAGAGATTCTAGAACTTCAATTTCTTTATGATAGAGAGTAGCAGTAAAATCATCCGAAGGATTAGGAACCATAAATATTTGTTCACAATAAAATCACTCGAAGGATTAAGAATCATAAAAATTGGTCCACAATAAAATCATTCGGAGGAGTAAAAACCATAGCAATTGGTCCACCATAAAATCCTGGGAAATGCCCGACTATAATGAAGGAGTAATAGATGAATTTTATTCCCACTAAAATAATTAAAAGATTTAACTTTCAATCAAACAATTCTCGGGGGAAATCCCAGTTGAGTAATAAAAACACAAATTATTGTAATTTGACGAAACTATTGAAATTTAAACAGAAAACACACCTTCTGCGACAGAATAAAATAAATACATCGAATAATTACATAAATTAGGCCCAATAAAGTTGAATAGCAGGTGATAGGGGAAATTCAACTATATGAAAGCCCAAGTAAAGTATAATAAACAATTCAAATAATTGTAGTCGAAATCTACCAAAATCGAATCAAACTCCAACGGACGTCGACACGATCTGCACGATAAGAGACACTCGTGAACAGAATCGAGACATAAACACGAGTTATTACTCAAAATCCAGTGACTTTTATCGAAGATCACGAGATCCTAAAAAATTGCAAAACCCAATCCTCTTAAAAATTAATCTCAAATATCTGAAATGTTTACTCTCAACTCCACGACATTTCAAATCTCCTAATGTGACATTTGTACATGTAGTACGCGCCTATTTCTAATTTTCAATAACAAGTGTAATGAAACTTCCGCAGACGTCGACGAGTGCGCAGAAGGTCTCCATGGCTGTCTCCCGGAAGTAGAATTCTGTCGAAATACAGAAGGCGCCTATGAGTGCGATGTCCAATGCAGTAGGGGCTTCACCTTCAGTCAGAGTCTGGGAATCTGCATCGGTAATTAAATTCCCGTGAACTCTATCTGTAGAGAGACACGTAAGTTTTGATTTTCAGGGGCGCGGTATCATAAATTGATTTCCGATTTTATAATTTGATTTTCGATTTCATAAATTTATTGGCAATTTCATAAATTAATTGGAAATTTCATAAATTGATTGACAATTTCATAAATGGATTGGCAATTTCGTAAATTGATTGGCAAATTCATAAATTGATTGTCAATTTCATAAATCGATTTCCAATTTCATAAATTGATTTCATAAATTGATTGAAATTTTCATAAATTGATTGGAAATTTCATAAATTGATTTTCAACTACTTGTGGTTTGCGTAATTATTGAGTTTTACACCCCACCCCAGAAATAACAAATTTTCAAAGAAATCAATTTTCGAAAAACTTTGAAGACTCCCAGGAGGATCTCGTCACCACATCCTCCAGATTGTTCGTCTATTTCGCAATAGAACTACTGAAAGTGTTTATCGCACGCATTTGTCGACACGTTTTTCCTCTTCTGGGCGTGAAATTACTGAACTTTGGAGAACGATCTTCAGTTTTTCGAAACCCATGACTAAATTGGTTCACTCACCTCAATAACTAGTGACACCTGGAAATCAATGAAATCCCCCTGAAAATCAGAGCTATATTATGTTGCTAGCACTAAAACTGTGTTTTCTCTCTCCAGCTCCGCATAACATTTCATCAATTCCGAAAACTAATAGGTGCACGTAGCATGACAAAACTCGGACCGTCCTGCATTTGAGTATCTTTTCCCCCAAATCGTCTCCAGCAACTAATAATCCTGATTCCTCCAAAGACATAGATGAGTGTGCAACCAACAGGGTCATCTGCCCCAGTGATAAACCGACTTGTGTCAATAGTCCTGGGGGATACAAGTGCCTTAGACGCGAGACGCCTCGCTCAGACAACGATTATGAAGTGGAGAGCATCAATGCCAACGAAATTTCCAATAATAATGCGAACGGAGAAATGCCAGAGAAAACGAACCGTCTTGTGGACTCACAAGAACAACATCGAACTTCCGAGGTACGTTACAAAACTGTTTATTCTTATTTCAGTACAATTCACATGAATTTATGCTTTTCATCAAAGAGGATTGACTAAAGTAGAGACTCAGTTCTGGAGGTTAGAGTGGCGCCTGTTTGAGATGGAGACGAGGATGCGGTGCCGATTTGGGATCGGTGGGGAAAATAAAAAGACACGAGACACGTTAGACTGATGGGGGATGCACTTAATTTATTATAAATAATTTGAGGCGCAACCTCGCGTCGTTCGGGGACCACGTCTAAATATCCGGTCGAAAATATCCAGTCCAAAATATCCAGTTAAAAATATCCAATTCGAAAATATCCGATAGTAAAAAACCCAATAGCAAATATATCCGCGAACATTGAAATGCATGCATGCATGTTTTTGGGATGATTTTGGATCATTTTAAAGCCGCAATGTTTTTGAGATAATCAAAAACATGCATGCATGCATGATGATGTTCCGAGCGGAACCCATTTTACTGACCTTTTTACGGGGTCAAATACCCTGTTAATGTATTAATGTATTCAATTTATCAGGGTATCTTTGCTAGCTCTCATCAACAGTAAACCTTGAAGTAGCCTGCTTGCTTCTGAATTTTGATTTATGAAGGACTGTGACCAATTTTTCATTTTCTGACATCAGGATTTCTGTTAAAGTTATCGATTCATCTCTTATGATCAATGAGGAGAGGAGAACAACGGTTAGACGAAGGTCAATAAATATTGGACACGTTATCACTATTAATTAATGCCCCTTTTATTAATATGTGAGTGGTACTCGTAGACTGGGTGGGTTAACGCGTATGATACAAAAAAATAGAAAAACTTAGTACGACTTTTCAATGCAGCGTTCTACGCCAGACTGACCTGAGGAACAAAACTCTCGAACGCCGAGAGCCACCTGGAGAGGGAGAAAGAAAATAAATTAGTCCCTTCGAGAATGTTCTATGGTCATCCCTCTTCCGATTGGTAAACAGACCAAAGACAGACCCGCGACGAACCACTTCAATAACTTCTTTGACATATTCACAGACATACAGTCGTTTACAGTCTGTCCCTACCTTTATGACTCTACGCCACGAAAAGCCATTAACATTGGAATTTGAGAATCCGTCTGTTCCATAAAGGTTAAAGACTTTATTGCTTCTAACGACTAGTTTGAGAGACACTTTGTTTAAGACCGAATCGAATGCTGATGAAGACAATATAGAAGCTGGACGTCAGATTGCTCCAACTCTTTACTCTCGCCCAAATTTTGCTTATGATAATATTATATCAAATAATTTTAGTCCTTTATTCTTTCGAGTGAAGTTAATTCAATACCTCCAATAGTGCGCGGGATAAGATAATTAATCTCACACACACATTATTTCAAGTCACATGGGGTAGCTATGTGGTACTTGGCATTTTGTATTTCTTTGCATATGTTGGAGAATATCCTCAAACTCACAATTATGCTCGAACAAACAGACATAGTAAGGCAATGGTCAGGTTGAGCTTTCATTTTATTAAGCAATCATGAATGAGAAGAGAAGTTTACTAAGTCACGTGACTAATTTTCATTATACTAACAGAATAATCGTGGAAGTCTCTTTAGGCATTACTTTAAAAAATCTGATCCTCTTTCACAGAAGCTTCGACATGAACCTGGAGGGAGTTCAGCGAATGACAGCCGTCTTCTCGTCTCACAGAAACAATATCCAACTGACCATGAAGGGAGTTCGCAGAACGACAGCCGCCTTCTCTTGCCGCAGAAACAAAATCTAATTGAAGATGGAGGAAATTCACAGAACGACAGTCGCCTTCTCCTTCCACAGAATCAATATCCAACTGTTAAGGTGTGTGCTGATAGTATATGTTAATGTATTCAATTGATCTCGTGGATTTTCGATGCAGTTTGACCAGTGAGGAGACGGAAAAGTCTGTGACACGAAGGTCAATAATCAGTGAACACGTTATTAATGCTTCTAATGGCACTTTATTATTAATAGAGTGCGACTTGTATATTTGGTGGGTTAACGGGTATTGCAAAAATCGAAGAAGCTTAGCTTGACTCTATACCAGGGCGTTCTACGCCAGACTAGCCCGAGGAACAACATTCGAGAATCGAGAGTCACCCGGAGAGGGAGAGGAGAAAAGCAAATTCAAATTTATTCTCGTATCTTCAGCTGAAAACACGAGTGGACCAATTTTTTCAAGTGAATTCCGAACGACATATAAACAAAAACAATATCATTTTGAGAAACTAAATAGTTCTCCTGAGCAGCTCAATATTTTTAAAAAATTATGACGACATTTCCGACAAATCCCGTACACTAATCATCACAAACATTATCCACTTTGGAATCACTCTTCTGTTGGATTCCAAAACGTAAAAGTCATTTCTCTTTGAAAAATCGTTATTTCGAGTCTACTAGCACAAACTTCAGCTCTAGCTGGCTAATTCAATTCGAGGGGCAAAACTGTTCTGTCTTCTGATTCTAAAACTGCATTTTACAAAGTACTTAGCCAGTTAGTCAGGAGGTTAGAGGAACTGGAAGGAGAAAGGCCCAAATCTTTAATTAGCCAAAATTAACGAAGGAATGTTTTTTAAGGGCTAAACTTGGGAGGTAGGGAGAAATGAGAAAGGCCACGTACGGAGGTATTCGGGAAAGTCGTTTGAGGAACGTTATGACAGATTTGCCCGGAGATTCCAATTAAGTAGGGAACGTGAGGAATTCGAAAATGTGCGGATTATAGTAATAAAATGATTGGAGAGCAGGAATGATTCTGAATGAGACATCTCGATGACAGAAGTAAGGTTTTGGGAAACTACTAGGGTTTATAGTGGGTATGCAACACTTCAAAATCAATTATCTCTCTTGAGGGGGGGGGGGGGGAATCCCTTGACGACTCATCACCTGATGTTGCGTCACGTGGTGTCCTTCTGCTCTGGATACCGTGGCCTCGGCAATGAGGCAACTGAGTGCTGTGGCGAAGGTTTAGGGGAGAGGGCTAGGAGTTTACTAGGGAGTGATGTTCCCCAATGGTAGCTGTAGGGGTGGGGGAAGGGTGCAAAAGACCCCGATGCATAATCGGAAGGTCCCGGGTTCAAATCCCGGTCTGGACTATCCATTTTTTCAGTAATTTTTCTTTTTCTTTCAAAAATCATATGGAGAATTATCCTGTTCCTCTTCCTACCTCATCCAAAATCCTATCCAACGACTCCTATGACGTCACAAGAAATGTGGAACGCTATATAAACTTCCCGTCTTGATGATCTGCCTCATCACAACGTACAACTATTATTCCAGACCTTGAAAAGACTCTGTCCTCCTGGTTATCGATTCAACGGTTTCAAATGCGTGGACATCGACGAGTGCTCAGAGGGTCCAGTCTGTCAGGAACATGAGCGCTGCGTCAATCGTCTCGGTGGATACGACTGTCACCTCTTCTGCAACTCAGGGTGGTACTTCGACAGACTCTCGAAGGCCTGTCAGGACGTGGATGAGTGTCTCCTGGGTCGTCACAATTGCTCGCAACCAACGCATCTCTGTCACAACACAAACGGCTCGTTCGCCTGTCTCCCAGTGCCTCCATGCTCCCTGGGATATCGCAGGGGGCTCGACAGAACCTGCGCCGACGTCGACGAGTGCCTGGAGAATCTCCATAATTGTCGACTTGAGTATCACCAGTACTGCGTCAACAAACCTGGTGGATTTGACTGCATCACTCGTCTACCGGAGTGTGAGGATGGGTACAAGTACTCGCTGGTCACCAGAAGCTGCGAGGATGTCGATGAATGCAGAAGTCCTGCGGTCACTCCCTGCGATCATCGTCTGCAGGAGAAGTGTATTAACTTGAAGGGCTCTTTCAGGTGCGAACGACCGGTTGAAGTTGTCGCCCCGCAGAGGAACAAACCTGCCTGTCCACCAGGGTATCGGTATGATGTTATGAGAAGACAATGTCAAGGTAGGTTTTCTATAAAAAAGATGAAGATGTTCTCCATCATAAATTCTGGAATCATTCAAAGATTGATCGAAAGTTGAGGGTAATGCTTGCTAAGTGTCTTTCGTCTTGTGGATTGTTCCTGGTCCTCTGATTGTTATAATTAGCTAGAAGTATTGATTAGGTTCCTTGATGAACCAATAATTGACAGGCGATTTTATTCAGATATCGATGAATGTCGAGAGAAGACAGACATATGTGGCCACGAGGTGTGTTACAATCAACCTGGGGGTTACAGTTGTGCCCAGGCACCGACTCCGATCACTAAGGAACCAATTCGCCAGCAAACTTTACCCACTTCTGGCCCCATGGAGTGCTCCTCAGGACAGAGATACGTGAGGCATCGAGGGTGCGTTGATATTAACGAGTGCGAGGAGATCCAGGATGTCTGCACGAGTAATGAAGAGTGCGTTAATAATGTGGGGAGTTATGTATGCAATTGTCGCACTGGATTCAGACGAGATAATTTGACTCAGGTAATTATGGGGATGAGGAAACCTTTAGGGTGAGGATACTCACCCAATAAGACTTGTTGATGATTATTAGTGGTTTTTTTTTTTTATTATTAAACAGTTTTAAACCTGGTCGGTTTAATTTGTATACAAATGGTAGGATACAAGAAGGTTATATTGCTTAAATTCTTATCGAACATTTTTCTAGAAATTCACTAATGATCATAATAGATTTTTTCTCCAGTCTGGCCAAAAATTCTCCAGAATAATACGGTGGAAAAAACTTTTGGTCGCATAATTTTTTAATCATTATTTGTCTAGCACCATTATACAATGAACACTCCCAGAGGGCGTGTTCGATATTCTCGTTCTCGTGTCCACATTTACAGCTTGGTGAGCTAATGATCCCAACCCGCGCCAGTGATTCTGCTAGACTATGATGGTTAGCCCTGGCTCTATTTACCCATGATATGGTCTTACGAATCAACTTTTCGCCCTTAAACCAGGATGTTCTTTTTCTTGCGTAATTATTAGTGGGTTGATACATGCTCCTAGGGCTGGCTAATTTTAAAATCATTCGATTGATTCATTAAAATAATTGTTTATTAGCTCAACTGGAATGTGATAATTGCCTGATGTTTCTCATTTCTGTTCATTGTCTTTGAGTAATTGATTATATTTCCAGTTTTGTCCAATTTCTTTTTGTCAAAACATAAACGCAAAAGGAGGACATCTTTTCAAAAAGGATTTTGGCAGGCTGTCAATTAACATTTTAAGGCAGACTGTCAATTAAAATTTGAAGAAAGTCCTCCGAAAATTTCAACCAAAAAGTGTGAGGTAGATATTCAGGAATGAAAAAATTTGATAGAAAAGGTCAACGAATTCGAATCAGCCAATTTATGAATAAACACCAGAACCTGATAGGCTCGCTTAGTGTGAAGTTTGCTGCAGGAGGCATGGTAAGCCGAAGACGAGGATTGCCGAAGGGAATTCGAGTCCCAGGTTTACCGCGCCGAGTACAAGTAAAGAAATGAAGGAAAGCAAAAGTTACTTTTTTAAAATCAATAATAAATATTTCTTTCATTTTGAGAATATTCATGTGAATATTTTTCATGTTATTAACATTCTCACGTGGGGTATTGTGACACTGGTAATTTAATATTCTTCTTTTGAAATACGGAATGTTCCTGATTCTCTCACCGAGTAGCGTGTCAATGTGTCCCACTCTACGGTGAGGCCCTTTTGTGGAGAATTTTTTAAGTTCGATTGAGAAATTGGCTAATTGATTAATTGGCTAATTGGATAAACACTACTGGAATTATATTCAACTGTATATATATTTTGGTTGATTTTATTAAACTATTCAGTAGAAACTATTCTGTAAAATTCATTCATTCTATTTTCTTCTACTTTTATTAAAAAAATTAAGTTCAAAAACTTGAAAACTTTGAGCAGAATAAATTCCAACCAAAATTTTTCAGCAAAATAAATTACATAAGAAGATCTAATTCGAATAATTGCTTAGAGAATATTTTCTATCAATTTTATATCCCAAAAGACTAAAAGCTATTAAAAATTTTACTTGAAAATTGTTCGAATTGTCCATAAATCGATCGCATGATTTATATTTCGAAAAAGTTTTCATCGAAATTTGTTGACTGCGCCACATTTTCCCAACCGTTTCTTCACCTACTCCACTACTTCCTTGGACTCTCATTTTCATTTCAGGCCTGCGTCGATATAAATGAGTGTCAACTTCCAAACGACTGCCTGTCAACCCAGAGATGCGACAACACCCTAGGGAGCTACAATTGTGTGAGATTCCTTCCATGCGGTACAGGCTACACTCTCAACGCAGCCACCGAAATCTGTGAGGACGATGATGAGTGTCTTCTGGGTACTCATGACTGCGGGGAAGGTTACCATTGTAGGAATACTCTAGGTTCCTATCGGTGCAATAAGAACCCGAGAGGCTCCCAACAGACTCCCTCACCTAGAATTACAACTCCACGTCCTCCATCAACACTCGTCACGACGACCACGACGATGATGACTTCAGTAATCGATTCGCGAAATCAACCCGAGAGAACTTGTCCGAGAGGGTTTTTCCAAGGAGGTAAATATGTCGGGGAGTGACAGAGAGGGAGGGGGAGGGGGAGGGTTGGAAAAGTAAACATCGAAATTCAAATTGGAATAAAAAAAGAAAAGAAACTTAGACGATTCACGTAAAGTTGAAAAATTTGAAGTTGTGAAATGTGCCAAAGAGTCTGTCCAGTAAAGGCTCAGTTCTGGGGGTTTTAATGACCCCAGCGGCATCGTAGTACCTCACCCCAGGCGAGGCAGGGTGCCACACGCAGTGATGAGGTGTCTGCTCTTTAGCCGACTCAACAATTCCTCAGTAGCTGTCCCGCTGTCAGAGGGACTAATTAAAAATGGAGGTGTTGTCTTCTGCGTAACCGAAATATTCTTTTTTCATTGAAATTAGGTAACACTAGGATAAGCAGAAAGCAAGATATGAGGATGCTTCATTTAAAATTACCCAGCTAGCCAAAATCCGACTTGCTGCCTTGCCACTGTCGACAAAAATTACTGACCCACTGTCCTGGCACTGTCGACAGTGGCAAAGTAGAAAGATCGACAGTACATCGACAGTACTAAGCGGATTAATTTCGAGGGTCGTTTTTTTATGGGGCCCCATTAGACCTCTCTTACGAGCCAGGCTCGATGACTCAGAAGGGGTGGTAGACCCTTTTTTGAGAGATCCACGGTAGATGACACTACCGTGAATTTCGATGGACCAGTAGATGCCAGTAGGTTGGGGGATGGTGGGGAAAAAATCGGGGTCCGTTTTTCATTTAGCAAAATTCTTACAAAAGTTATGAAACAGGGCTGCTAAATGAGTTAGATGAATAGAAAAAGAAAAACAGGATGACGAGAGAAGAACAATGGATGAGGAATCATTGGAAAAATCGCCAATACCCCTGCGTCCATCCGTTTACTCAAGCAGCCCGCCTGCAACTAACGCTCTGGTGTATCGACCGCCGGCGACCAGAACGTGGAGATTCGAAAAATTGACCCTACGCCATCTACTGGAAGGTTTTCAGAGCAAAAGGTCATAAAGCAATAGTAGTAAAAGGCTTATGAGGAGCCTAAGGATGGACCCTTTGACAACGATACTTTTTTTTTATTCTCCCTCATAATCACCCAACGACAGCGCTGGCTAGCTGGGTAGGGAGATTGGAAAGACGTCATTCCAAACCGATCTATCATTATTTTTTCAACTTTTTGATAGAACAATCGAATGGTTTCTTGATTCGCAGTTTCAAAGAAACTCTGAAAATGAGAATTATGTGCAGTAAGATCAGGATTAAAAATTATTTTCAATTAAAAAAGAACAGACACCCCATCATTGCATGTGGCGCCCTCCCCTTCTGGGATGAGGTACTACGACGCCGCTGGGGTCACTCAAACCCCCAGAACTGACCCTCTACTTCAGTCAATCCTCTCTGGAACAAGATTCGGTCACGATCCTCAAGGATTCCCCCAACTCTCCATTCTTCATAATCTCACATTAACAATATGAAATCCGCCATTTTCTACACGTCAATCCCCAGCCGAAACCAATAGGCTGACACCCACATCCTATTTACGAACCCACAATCACATTAATCCCTCTAACTTCACGCGTTCGACTATTTCCCAATCGCTCACTTTTCACCGCGGAAAATTCAAATAACTTTCGCAGAGCGCGCATTTGGTCGTCTCGTATATCATAAAAATAATTTCTGTTTCCCAGGTAGAGGGGAGTGCGTCGATATCGATGAATGCACTCAAGGCCCATCGAATCCCTGCAGCTCGTCCCCTCTCCAACAATGCATCAACACCATCGGCTCCTATCAGTGCCTCTCATCAGTGATATGCGGTGCTGGTTTCACTCTGGACCCAAAAACAAACGCTCACTGCGTCGACATCGACGAATGCTCTGACGGCACTCACAAGTGCAACGCCAGACAGACCTGTGAGAATCGTCCAGGTGGTTACGTCTGCGCCTGTCCCCCAGGACACGCCCTAACATCCAACAGAAACTGCGTGGACATCGACGAGTGCAGCATCTACGCCAGGAACATCTGCGGTGCCACTGGACAATGTGAGAACACTGTTGGATCCTTCAGGTGCATTTGTAATTCCGGTTTCGAGAGGATCGAAGGTGGCAACGGCTGCGAGGACATCAATGAATGTCAAAGGCACCCGGGAATATGCCAGCACGACTGCATCAATGTCTGGGGGAGCTACAGCTGCGTCTGCAAACCTGGCTACAGTCTCAATAATGACAATCGGTCCTGCAGCGATATCGACGAGTGCCAGATGTTCAAGGATAATAATCTGTGCGTCGGCTTCTGCGATAACACTCCAGGAAGCTACGCCTGCAGGTGTCCAGATGGCTACAGACTCGGCGAGGATGGAAGGACTTGTCAGGATATCGACGAGTGCGCTGCTGGAGTTGTCTGCAGGGATCCCAGTGAGATGTGTCAGAACACCAGGGGCGGGTACAGGTGCAATAGGATTCAGTGTCCTTCGGGATATCATCGGGATCAGGAGAGGAAGAAGTAAGTCGACTGATTGAACACTTTCTGATACATCTTTCATCATTTTTCAGGCAGTTCTATTGAAGAATTCAATACATATTTATTGAATCCCTTGATCAGTACACTGAGAAGTCAATCGCATAAGCCAGATTATGTGAGGAACGATTGGAATAAATATAACTCAGATAGATAAACGTAAACGAGGCACGTCTGCTTGGTTTAGTATATTGAGATCGACTAACTACAATATTCGGGGATTATGTGTGTGTGTTTACATTGGTAGTTTGTGGGAGTGCCAGTGGCGTTGTGTCTGTTGGTGTATTCAGAGTATTGGCCATCGTTGTATTCTAACAATATTTTTCACACGTGAGAAGGGGAATTGAGCTGGGATCTGGTTCCGGAAGTATTTTTAAAGGATGGGCGAGATGAAAGTGGATACGGGAGGATGTTCTTTAGAATGAAAAAAATCACTGCACGTGTTGATCACTAAGAGTCACTATTTTTTATAATAAATGATTAATGTCGATTATAAACGTCACTGTGGCGAAGAAGGTCGCTATAAAAGCTCTGTACAAACAAGTTAATTAGGTGCGGTACAATTTAACTGAATGCCATGACCAAATAATTGTGCACGTGCCGCGCCGAACTATAATCGATGGTCGAGAGAAGTCACTTGCGAGCGAACCGTATGATGAGCGGAAGGGGAATGATGGCGAGTCCTGTGGCCGGAGGTGGCAATTGTCTTAAATTCGAGGTCACATGATCCAAATAAGAAGAATCCCGAAGAAGTGATGAGTTGTCCCTCGAGTGTCTCTTTTCTTCCTCTTCTTCTATTCTACCTCTTTTTATCCCAAATACCCTTATCCACCTTTCACATTCTGGGTGTCAGGCTGACACCAAGGACCACCACCCCGAGGTTCCCCGCGGGAGCCATGCCTGCGTCAGTCACTTGTAACCCGGCGCCGTCATGGTTGCTAAGTGTCCTTCGGCCATCTGAATCGGCTGACAGTATGGATTTTTCCAAACCCCCCATTGGTAGTGGGTAATGGCCTAAGTGTTTGTTATCATGTAAGTAGAGTAGATTAATAGGCCATGCGAGGTTTCCGAACACCATAACCTGGCAAGGTTGTTTTCATAATACCGCATTGAGTGTCCCTCGAGTGTCGCCGGAGGTGTTGGGGTCAGGAACTTTGGTCATCTGAGATAGGTCACCAGTCAACCAATACCGCCCCGCAGGGTGGAAAGGGGGGGGGGGGGCAAACCCCCCTGGACCACGAGCATGACGAACCCGCGGACCCTGAGTCCAACTGGGACCCTCCCGACACGCTCGAACGCATTTGAAATACGATTGTGCTTCGTGTGCACTTCACTGGGGACCAAAACCTCGAGATGGTTCTATCTCTACTAGACGGACCACCAGTTGAGGTTGTACAGGTGTACTTGAAGTAATGATAATGCCAAGTGCGTGGTGTGTGTTCCTGGTTGTGTGCATGGTTGCCAAACCATTCAAAATGGCATCCCAAAAGGTCATACTCCGCAAATATCCTTTGCGTGGGCGACACATTATATTGAGCACCGGGATTCGATAATATTACCAAACATAAATATGGAAACCGAATCATGGAAATCGGTACCTCGCTGAGTCCTAAATTCCATCAGATGTTCTTTTGATTGTAATGGCATCCGTTGTGAATTTGGGAAACGGACCATTGAGGGGCAGTAATGCTTGAGGTCCTACATATCTGGGCTTAGGCCAGGGACTACCGCCCCGAGGTTCCCCGTGGGTGCAATTTCGGTCCTTTTCAAAAACGAGAAGTGCTGGCATTGTAGCGAAATGTCCTCCAGCTTGCTGGCAGATGTGGATTTTTCCAAGACCGAAGAAACTTTGCAGCGGTCTTGCATTTTCCGAAAACCATAACCCGGCAGGGATGTTTCCTTTCCTTTTAGGAAAAACAGCATTGAGTCAACCAATACCGATAACCCAGAGCAAGTAGGGCCAATAAGTGTGTGTGTTAAAAATAGAAAATTCGGTGGAAAATCGAACATATAGCGTTCCACATCTTGTTAAGTCACAGAAAATTGTTGGATCGGATTTTGGACGGGGGCAGGGAGGGAACCAGGATTTTTGTCGATTTCATTTTAATAGAAAATTTCATGAAAAAGTGGATACTCCACACCTGATTATACTATTGACTAATTCATTAGAACTTCACTTCAATAGAATTTCATAACATAACCTTGACACGTCTATTGCCATCCACTGTTGACTGAATAATAAAATCACAGTTTCTGACGATTATTTTTAGTGATCGCAATAAAGAGGGAAGAAAAATGAATCGTTTTAATTTAGTTTTTGGTAATGATTATTTACAATAGCGAAGTAATAAACCGTAATTCACTCTCGAAGTCGAGCTGTCTGAGAAATTGTCCAGTGGGCTGGCGGGCAGACGCCCCAGAACTGCGTCTGACGCCCTCTCTCTCCTGGATTGAGGTACTACGATGCCACTGGCGTCACTCCAACCCCCAGAACTGACCATCTACTTTAGTCAATCCTCTTTTCCCTGAATATTGATACAAAACGACGTATTGGTGGGTCCCACTGCTTCACAGTAAACTTATCACCGTTTACCACTTCACTACTCAATTACTTAATAATTTTTATATAATTATCGTAATCCCCTTGATTTTTGAAATGTGGAATTCATCAACACGTTAATTTTTCTTTGCAGCCGGTGTGTCCGCACCTCCCGTTACTGCCCATCCGGGGATATCTCCTGCTATCAATTACCCTCCCACTATTCCTTCAACTTTATAACATTTGTCAGTCTCCTCCCAATACCTCGTTCCCGACAGTTGGAGCTCTTCACGATGAGGGGAACTCACTTGCCAGGATCAATAGTGAGGTTCAGCATGGCCCTCATCAATGCTCAAGCACCTCCAGGAGTGACTCGAGCCACTGAGTCATGTTTCGCCCTCAGGAAACCCTCACCCTCACAAGCTGTACTTGTCTTAACGAAGAGCCTTCCTGGACCACAGGAGATTGAACTCGATCTCAGTATGGAGATATATCATGATACAGCTTTTGCTGGAAGTGCAGTTGCCAAACTCTTTATTTACGTAACGCAGTACGAATTTTGAGTGAATCATCTCAGGAAATCATAAGTATTTTCCTGTTAATTCAGTTGTGAAAGAAAACCTCTGCATTATTTTAAGAAACAAACAGAATTTAATTGTTAACAAATTTAATGAAATGAAGGAATGCACGAAAAGAATTCAATAGATAAGTTGTCTCTATGAAATTTTGTTGAATTTTCATCCGAAATCTAAGGGAATTCTATTTATTTATTTTACGCATGAGTTTCAATAAACAAAATTAAATTTTGTTCTGCATTTTTCAAAGGATATTTTTGTATATAGTGAACGATAGATTTGAATTGTTCGTAGAACTTTAGGCACTTTTTTCTTTCATTTTATCGTTATATAAAGATTGTACACGAATTTATGCAGAAAAATTACAATCAACGGACTTCGTTGAAGTTTATAATTTTATGATAGGGTTTAAACAAATGTAATTATTTAGTGCTGCTTTAATATAATTAGAATAGACTCCTCATAGAGATCGAGTGCGTATTCAATAGAATTTCATAACGTTTTCATACTCGTTTATACAGATGCTTTAATGAGATCGAATCTAGTGATTAATTGTTATCAAATCAGTTAAAAATGACACCTCAAATTTCTATTTCCAATAAAATTAAATGCAAAAAATTATAATTATAGATTTTTTTCTGTAAACTCTGATAGATGTTTATACTTCTTCACCGCAGTAGTAGAATTTTCTTCTCTAAAATGTTCTAAACGTTCGGCTCATAATGTTCTCCCTTCAAAACAGTCGAATAATTAACTAGTGAAAGGGATTAAAAAATAACACAAATTTATATGAAACATTGATTATTATTTGAGATCATTGGTTTTTTTCTTCTTTTTTTCTCTCCTTCGAGTTCATAGAGAGCTCTTTCGTTGTACCCAGAGACATCTTTCACGCAGGATTATTCTCCCTTTTGACCTTTTTCATTTACATTTACATGTAGATAAAATAAACGAACACAATCACCACGTGAGCAAAGAGAAAACAAAATATCTAATTACATTCAACAAAACAATCGAAGGTGAAATGCAACAGGGAATTTGCGTTATTATTATTCCTTCGATTTTCAATTCCTATTCAAACTATTGATTAGTCACCTGTAAAGTAATACCTATAATAAATATGCGTGAGTGAAGATGTGCAAGTTCCTTATTAACTTAAGGCCCGGATGGAGGTATCGTGAGGCCCCTCCCCCCACACAACAACCACCTAAGATGGCGGGGTGCCCGCGACTTTTTGAAAAGCGGAATTTTTGCGTAAAAAATTGAAAAAATTATTTTTAAAAATGGTCATGGTCATGATAATGACACTTCCCATCCCCGAAGTGGCGTTGGTGATGGAAAACGTCCTCTAGTGTACAGATACCATATCATGTGGCTGATGGTCAGCGCATTCCGTACGTTTTTCATCGTGATTTTTGTGTTATTTGCGATAAAAAAAACAAGAAACCGATGTGACGAGGGGTTCCTCTAGTGTGCGAAAAGTTGTGAGTTCCAATCCCAGCGGATGCGAATTTTTACCGACCCGAGACACCGACGCGCGGGAGACTGTCGGTAGGGCAGTCGCCTGTGTCGGTATGGGTTTTTCCTGTGATTCCCCGTCCTAACTGATATTCTATAGGAATGTGAATACGGCGCGGTGTAGATACCACAGCAGCATGTCTACATACAGAGAAATATTCTGCAAAATTTACGGAACTTGAGTTCGCTTACGAATTGCAAATGTGGGTAGGAGAATTTTCGTGACGATAACGCAATTTTTCCCCCAAAAATTGAGATAAAAATTACGGAACGTGCCGAAGAAATTCTGTCAAATTTTCCTCCGTTAGATGTCGTGCCGGGATTACGAAAGATATACGTCATTTTTATTGAATGTTTCTTTTTGTATAGGGTATGTTAGGGCTAATTAGCCGAAAAAAGGGCGGAAAGGGCCAGAATATAAAAAAAAAAAATTAAACAAAATGAGAACTGACAGTAGATTCTTATCTACTCTGGAATTATCGAAGAGATACGTAATTTTTATTGAATATTTCTTTCCCTGTAGAGTATATTAGACCCATTTAGCCGAAAAAAGGGCAGAAAGGGCCAGAATACAAAAAAAATGAAGACCAAATTAAGAATTGGCGATAAATTCCTATTTTTTTCATGTTTTGCAACAAAAATTCCTTTTGTGAAAGTCCCTCGCAACCTGTCATATCGGATGGCTGACCTGGAAGGGGAGATTATCGCGACACCTCTATCGGGGCCTTAATAATCGCCCAATTAAATAGAGCAATGATTGTTACAGTGGAATTACTCGCATTGTGCATTAGTATCGTGTTTTTCCTTATCCTATTGTATCGTCCCACATGATGGATGGACTGAATTCATATTGCATCCTCCACTCAACAATTCAGCACTGAAGTGATAAACCGAGAAAGTTAATTTCGAATATGGGCCAATTTTCAATGAATACCTCGAAGTCTTAAGAAGACAATTAAATTTTCATTAGAATTACCTTCATGCAGAGCTAAATAACTGATACAATGAAATTAATTACAACGATTCCGCTATCCTCCAATGATTTAGAAATTTTCATCGAAAATTCGACTGAATAATTAGTCGACTTATCTCAGTTTATCACTTCATTGCCGACCTATAATCACATTTTTTAATGAGATAACGAGAAATCAATCCGAACGGAAACAAGGCGCAAACAATTAAGTAATCATTAATAATCACAGTATTGGTAAGATCTTGTTCTTTGATGGATTTATACACGAGCGAAAAAACATGATTGATTGGACATAATTATAATTCAGTGGTGAATCAAAACGTAACTAATTACTTTATGTTGTCATAGACGTAGAATTCCCTGAATCATTTCAGGAAAAGTTTTGGTCAGGAATGTTTAGCTGTAAGATATTTTTGTTAAAGTTTTTCAGGAAATTGTGCTCATTATTCCGTAAATTTGAAGATTTTGAGAAAGAGAGTTCCTAATTAAATCGAGATAAATCATCCCTTTGAGGAATATCGATTCCTCATCTTTTAGGGCATCTAATTATCTCGAGAATGAGAATCTTACGAACATTTCTCTTCAAGAATTTTTTCTTCTACAATATTTGTTATTTAATGTTTTAAACATTATTGGGATAGTGGAACAATGAGTCAATTCACATTGACTTCATTTTCATTTAATAAACATAAATAAAACTGACATTTCCCTTTTTGAATTCAAAGATATTGACAGACAAACAATGTTATTGTTTATGATTTTTTACAAGAGATGTCGATGTACACCGTAAATACATTAAAGAAACACGAAAATTTCAATTGAATCTCTTAACTTTCCATCTCAAATTTTTCATCGCTCAAGTAAATCCAACAAAGTCGTCACATCTGAGTTCGTACGTTCGACCCCTGCACCACCGAATTCTCCATCAATTAGCAAAAAAAAAATAACCTTTTGCTCTCGGTACCATTCGGCCCTGAACCAAAGGGGAAGTTTCCTCCTTTGACATTTGAATCAGTATTCTAACAGCCTAACTAATGATTCCACCAGCGGAATAGAAAATGCACGACTATGTTTTCTTACATCGACTAAAATCGAAAAATATATTCATGATTTCACTCTCAATTCCGCCCCTGGATTTGAAGAAAAAAACACATAACGTAGATTACCTAATTATTCAACAAATCTAATAACAAGCATGTGTCAATTCCCTAGAAAAGGTCGACAGTCACTTGACAGTTCCATTAGATTTCTACAGTAAATTCAGTTTTTTTTCCAACAAAATTCTTGTCAATTGTCGTCAAAGGTGACGCCAGTTGGGAGAAAAGAATTTTGTTCGTAATTGTTTGCTCCCAATTGTTGTTAAAGATGACGCCAATTGGGAGAAAAAAATTTTGGGAGTGAAAATTTCTACTGAAAAGAGTTTCAGTAGAAACTATTTTGGAATTTTTCTTCTTATTTATTATAAATAAATAAAGAAAAGAATAGAAGTGCCAAAATTTCTCTGATCAATTAATGTGTCACACTGATTTAATAAAGAAGGAGAGTTTTATCATTAATTTCCCAGAAATGTTTCCCACTGAACATATCATAGAATTTTGATAGAAATCTAATGGAATTTCATGCGAATGTGACATATTTTCCTACGAAATAATTTCGTACATGAATGCATCATTCCCTAGGAAGACATCAAGATAAATATAATCTCATGTCCTGAGATTTGTCTTGGGATTGGTCGAGATTTCTGAGCATCCAATATTATTCTCTAGATGAGCAAATTCCCTCGAAGCTCTGCACACGTAATTCAACCGCTCATACAACTCTGACGTACATCCAACATCTCTGAGATCATTAAGCCAATACGATGACGTGTGACGCGTAGCGTCAATGTAAGTGACGAGATAATCCTTGGATCGTGTGCCCTGAGAAACGACAATTTTCGTGTGATCGGAGAAGAAATTTACCTGGAGAAGTGGTACTGTCAATTCCATAACAATGGCTTTGTCGGTCCGGAGCCAGCGACGCATTCGAGGTACAGAACCATTCCTTCTGGACAACTTGGCTGAACCATTGTCACCGATTTCCCCACCATTCGTCAAGTGATCGTCCATGTATTCGCTGAAGTGACGAAGCAGCTCGAGTTTCTCATGTAGATAGGAAGGAACATCGTGTTCACGGGTGTAGCGAGTCACTTCGTCCTCTGGAGTTGTGTATTCCACTCGTCTGGAAGGGAGAGGATGAATTATTCAGTTTGTTAATAGGTTTTTTTTAACGAGATTTAGGTATTAAATTGACAATATTTCAGAGGTTTTTGCGGGGAGCACGTCTAAATATCCGGTCGAAAATATCCAGTTAAAAATATCCAATTCGAAAATATCCGATAGTAAAAAACCCAATAGCAAATATATCCGAGAACATTGAAATCCGGCTTTAAAATGATCCAAAATCATCCCAAAAACATGCATGCATGCATGTATAGTGTAGTTCTGTAAATTGTTGTAATGAAAAAACTAAATTAAACTAAGTTATTTTTGTGTACAATAAAGATCATATTCTTGTTGAGTGAATATTTGCTTTCTTGATTCATTTTTTTTTGGTCTTTTGTTTCGTGGGAATTTTTGTATTGGATTTGATAGCATTTGGATATTTGTGTTTTGGATATTATTGTTTTAGACATTTTTCATTGGAGATTTTTGTTTGGGTATTTTCGACTGGATATTTAGACGTGGAACCGTTTTTGCGTCACCCCAATCGTGGAATTATCATATTTTGTAATTGTGTAGATGATTGGACCTGAAAAATCCGAAGTTGTGTATAAACATGCATAAATGGGGCGGCTCAACCGTCGGTAACTGGGCTCCTGCCACGACTATGACACCCCAACGAAAATGGGAACTAGTCCTGTCATGATAACACCAGCTCTTGGGGATCTAGCATGAAGAATAGAGACCAGGAGACCGAACTAGTGTTGTCCGGAAGAAAGAGGATTGACTGAAGTAGAGGTTCAGTTCTGGGGGTTTGAGTGACCCCAGCGGCATCGTAGTACCTCACTCCAGGAGAGGCAGGATGCCACACACAGTGCTGGAGTCTCTACCCATCAGCCGACTCAACAATTTCTCACCTTAGTCCCGCTGTCAGAGAGACTAGTCGAAAGTGGAGGTGTAGTCCTCTGCGTCACCGAAATGTTCGGTTCTACCATTATTTTTTAAACTTTCTGACAGAACAATCGAATGGTTTCTTGATGCAGTTTCAAAGAAACTCTGAAAATGAGGATTTTGTGTAGTAAGATAGGGATTAAAAATTATTTGCAATTAAAAAAAAACTGCTACTGCTACTGAGGAATTGTTGAGTCGGCTGACGGACAGACATCCCATCATTGAATGCGCGTTTCTCATAAAAGGGTCCATTTTAGGGCTTCCTACCCTAATGTTCGATTTTTTTCTCCATAAATTTCTACTCTGAAGTCAAGGAATCAATTAACTTACAAGAATGCATTTCATTTTGAGTTCACCAGAGTGACATCGACCCTTCATAACAATCTGAACAAAGCCCTTCACTCAATATAAACTCCTACCTCACTCTGAACTCCATCGAAACCAAATGTCTCGACGAATTTCAATAGAACAACAACCGAAACAATAGACAAACAATTCTCCTCACCTTTTGTCACAAGTGTAACTCATCTTGGTACTGTCATTAAACAGAACCCCAACCGATCGATCGGACAATTGAAAGCACAGTCCGTACTTATTCGAGTAGTCAATCCACTTGGTAACAAACAATGGAGCAAGCCCTTCAATGGGCACTGGGTTCTTCCCCCCCCTCGTCTGTCGAATTTCCGCGAGACAATTTTCAAGTGCTTGATGCATGAGAGCACTCTCCGACGACTTCTTCCTATCCGGACACAACAAATTTCCAAATCTCCTCCTCAGCTTCGTCAATTTAGGGAACTTCCTGATGAGCCAGTTTCCAACTTTATCGTCTCTGTTCTTCTCCCGCTGAATTGGTGGAAGAATTCTGGGATTGGGCTCCATCAGCCTGACATTACCATTGTCAATCAGCTTGATACTATTGGCAATGGGTGTCTCCATTGATTTAACTAGTGGCTTTGGCATCTGCTCCACCAGCGGACACACTATTTTCTTGGACATCGTGGATGTGCACGAGGTCGAGGACAGAGTTGCGGCGGAAGGGAATGAAGTCATTGGTGCCACCAGAGTCTTATCGTTATTGTTGTTCAATGGTCCCTGGAGACTGGGCTGTGGAGGTTTGTAGCAGCAGGCGTGGGTCAGCTTCTCCGGCACGAACTCCATCGTCAGGTAGGCATGATCCTTGACAGTCTCCAGTGATGGTCGCAGCTCAGGAATCGGTTGAAGCAACCACTTTATCAAATCCTGGCCATTTCTACTGAGTACAGTGTCATTCAGCTTCTTGTAACGATTATTGCAGATTCTGGAGTACGTTTCCTTCAAGGTCGGCGTGTCGAACGGCGGCTGACCCGTCAGGAGAGCGTAGAGAATGCACCCCAAGGCCCAAACGTCAGCTTCGTAGCTGTAGGCCTGTTTGTAAAGTACCTCGGGTGCGATGTAGTTCGGTGTTCCGCAGATCGTAACTCGACGTTTCTGACCGTCTGGTCTTGTTGCCAACCCAAAATCACCAATTTTCACTATCATTCCGTCCGACAGAAACATGTTGCCAGGTTTGAGGTCTCGGTGAACCACCTTTTGGGAATGGATGTAGGCGACTCCGGTGACCATTTGCTTCATGTAGTAACGAGCCTCGGGTTCGGTTACTTTTCCTCGGTATTTCAGGACGTGCATCAGACTCTGGAAATGAGAAGGCGAGAGTTAGAGATTTATCTTCGGATATGGGGACGATGGAGGACTTGATGAGGTGGAATGGTTGAACTTGGTGATGGACTTGGGAGTGTGGGGAAAAATATGATTTTGTTGATCGTAGGTGGTTTGGAGGAACAAATGCTAGAAGTTTTTATTGGTGTTGGATTTTTGATGAAATAAATAAAGAACAAAAGTGTATCTTATGCTCTTCTGAGTGTTGAAAGACATTTTTATGGGTTCGAATTGTGAGAAGTGTGAGGTATGTTTAGGCTTGATGTTAAAGATGTGGAGAAATCTGAATGATTAGGACTCTTTGAGAGGATGTGACTGGAAGGTCCAGGGTGTTGTGTCCTTTTGTAGATCTAGTTAGTTCCTCGAAGGAATCGGTATAGAGCGGATGTGTCTTCCGAGCATAATCATTTGAGTTCAAAGAATAAAATAGTTTAAATCACTAATTGAATAATTATTATTCCTTATAACCCATTTCCAATAATTGGAAAATACGTTTTAAGAAACGGGTGGATTCACTGAACTATCTATTCTAGATAGTATCTATCTCGAATAGATAGTTCAGAGTAGATATATTATCTAGAATAGATAGTCATGAATAGATAGAATAGATAGACTATCTGGAATAGATAGTGAACTATCTAGAACCGATAGTTACGAATAGATAGACTATCTAGAATAGATAGTGAACTATCTAGAATCGATAGTTTTAGATTTTCTATTTTATCTACAATTTTAGTGCAGCCCTGCAGAAAGGCACAAAAAAATGAAAATATGCTGAAAAAAATAGTTTCGAAAACAATAAAAATATGGAACCTTTTTTGCGTTTTTAATTTCAATGTTAAAATAATTGTACTAAATGCAAAGCCAGTAATGCCTGATCTAGCGGAGGAGGGGGAAGAGGGGAGAGTTATAAAAGTAAATGATTTCCTGAGGGGTTCAAGGAGGATTATATTGAGAGTACTTGGTACGTGCGGATAATAATTAATTAAAAAGAAAAAAACAAAAAAAATTTAATGAATATAATGTGGGTGAAAATTTCTCCGGATTGTCATGAGAGATTTATTCCCTACATTTAACAATCGTGGTCCATAATCCAATAGATCATTTTCAAAGATCGTTCTCTGAGAAATTATTAATTCTTTTTATCAACTTTCTAATATCAATAGTTTTACTCTATAATGCGTAGAAACTTGAGAATTTAAAAAAATTAACTGAAACAAATCACCGATGGACATTGACGTCATCTTTGTCCGTGAGGTTAGCAGAAGAAGGCAAAAAAATACGTCAAATGGTGCCTCATAATTATCCGCTTCCTTACTTATGTTTTTGAAGAATTTTCTATGGAATTACGTCAGATTTCGTGAAGCTCAGAAAAAATCACACAATTTTGTAAACAACAATATTATTGGAAATGAGATAATAGTTAAATGATCAGACGTGTGAATCTCGTTTTAACTCTTTTATTTTATACGCTAAAAAGGCATAAACTAATGAAACTAACTAATAGAGTAAAGGGATACAACACCCTGGACTTGATGTCTCTCATCAACAATAGTCTCACTCATGCACCTCTCTATATATTCAAGAAAACAGAGCATACACATCACCCCAAACTTCCTGGAATTTTCTCTCATAAAAATGTTTTCCACTCTCAAGTGGAAACACCAGAATAAAAGAAATACTAATCGTACAAAGATCTATTCATTCCATCTGAAAATTAATTTTTGACAAACATTTGAAATGTAAATTCCAATGAATATCAAAATGTCCACAACACTCGTTGTAAAAAACAAAATTTCTATTTATAAAGTTCTAAACGAACTTTCTAAATTACAAAATTTATCAGAATCAAGTTATTTCCCTTTGTCATCGATTTTTTCTTTAATTGATTAATTATTACAGTACCTTTCTTGGGCAGGCTTCCAGTAACATATAAACGTTCAAGCTGTCCTCGAAGTAATGATGCATCTGGACAATATTCACGTGATTCAGGTCTTTGTGAATCATAATCTCACGTGCAATCTGTCGAAAAAAGTGGGAACATGAGTTCTTCGTTTCTTTCTTTATTTTGTATGACATTTTGAGGTGAAGTCGAAGGGGCCTAATGACCAGGTTGACATGAATATTTTGAAGCTGAAGGGAGGTAGGGAAATTACTGCCAGATTTTTTTTGTAACTCAAATCACTCCCAAAAAAGGTAGAAACAAAATTTTCATATGACAGTTTTTTCATTTCCTATGAGATCCGACTTCATCATCATTAGAACACACCTTTTATCGATTATATTATTCAATGTTTATTTAAAAATTTCAACTTCAATACCCGTCACTTAGAGACAATCAACAGTTATTGATTTCGTTAGAAGAAGAAAACTAATTTTGAACTTTTTAAAGTTTTTTTTTTGAAAGGAAAAAGGCGACATTTGTTAGAGTTTTATTGCAGCGCACAACTGAGTGCCATTAATTTTGTCAATTAAATATATTTTAAAAAAGTGTTTCACTTCAAGTCTTGAAAGTGTAGACCCAAACTTCATAAAAATCGGTCCCAAATTATCGGTCCACTCGCAGTCCATTATTTTAATAGTGAAGTGGCAAAACGAAATAAGTCCCCTTTGACTGATGACCAGTTTTTGACGAGTATCTCAAAATCTATGAGAGATAACAAAATTGTTATCAGAACCTTTTTGGTAGAGTGAATCGAGAGCTACCACAAATGTTATATAAAAAAATTCGGAATTTTCCTTAGATTCCGAGATATTCCTCAAAAACTCGACGTAGAGACTAGTCAACTTATCTCGTTGTACCACTTCGCTGCTGATTTGCTACAGTAATGCTACGCTATTCATATCTTCTTTAATAAAAATATTTCGTAATTAAGAGAAATATGGGAAGAGAGTGATCCAGTTGAAAATTCTAAATAAAAGTTAAACAAAATAATTAATTCAGATAACGTTCTAAAGGTAATGAAGGTTACTCCCTATAATATTATGAGAGATAAAGATAATGGATTAAATTCGAAAATATGCTATGAAAATTTAATTAAGGTCTTAATTAACTTGACAGTTCTTACGTAATTTATTGAGGCTCAAGAGTGTACGCACCTTTTGAATGTGGATCTTTTGCATACGATTTTTTGGAATAATCTTGCAAGCATATCGTTTTCCATTTGCAACATCAGTCATCAAGTAAACCCTTGCGAATCCTCCCTAAAACAAAAATTAAAAATCAATGAACTGTTTAACATTCGTCAACATATTTTATTGATAAACCTCCCTCCCCCAAAATTTCCTCATACTATAATTTCTTTATCAAAATCGCATTCAGTTACTAATTTGTTCTATTCCATTCCCTCCATTTCCCCCATTTAATTCATCAATAACATTAATTAGAAAATTATATTTTTCATGACCCTTATTATGATGAATAGACAATTTCCTGGATTTGAACTACCACTCAATATGTACACAATGGATATTGTTTTTATTCTTTGTAATTTGAATAATATTATAATCATATTTCTTAAATAATGAAAATTGTACTCATTATTTTATATTTCAATTATATTCAATTCAATTATATTTTAAATATATTATAGCTGAGTTGTGTCGTTTTTATCGAAATAACATGACTGTTCTTTGTCTCTGGAGACGATCAAGTCCTGGAATGACAGGGGCTGACCGATCTACGATTAATAACGAAAAATATAATTCAATTTGTTCTTTTCCAAAATGTTATGTTTCCAAAAATAAACAAAAAACAAAAACACCTCATTATACATCGAGAGAAAAATATAATTAATAAACTAGAATTTAAAGCGAATTTTCCAATGAAAATTTCATAAATTTCTTTGTCCAAAACAAATATCATTAGCAAAATTATATTTCTCTCTCAGCGCAACTTTCATTACAATTTCACACTCAAATAAGATGTGCTGATAAAATTGATCGTAAATTCATGATTAGACCTCATTTATCCACTTCGATATTATCTGCAATTCATTCGTATCATCTCTAGTCGACATAGCCCTTATTAAATCCTTGGAAAATTGTTATTGTTATTGTATTCATTAAAATAAATCCACACAAAGACGGTCGGCCGAACGGTCTGGAGAAGAAACCTGCAACGAAAGGAGCGACTTCCGCTGGAAACCACAGCGAGAAAACCGGGGTACGAAGAAGATAAAAAAAGTGAAGGTAAAAAAAAGGTGCATCGAACTGGCATGGTAGGAGTCAACGTCCACCTTCTAAGCGTGAATAAAGGAGAAGAACAGCAGGTATAAAGAAATCAAGGATCCCCTCTACCGGTGTTTAGGTTCCCACAGAAAAGCTGAAAAAAAACATCCGCCGATGCTGCACTCATAAGAGAGATAGATGAGACACGTGGTGACTGGATCAAAGTCCTACAAGAGAGAAAAGTCGCAGAAAAATTACTGTGTCGAATGCTAAAATTCAGGTGTAAAATGCTAGAACACAGGGGATGTCCTTTGTTCACACAAAATAATTCCTATTAATACCAGAAATTTTGAAAATTTTTTGACAAATTTTGAAAATTTTTGACAAATTTGCAAATTTATATCGAATTCGGCCATAAGGAAAAAATGTAAAATAGCAAGTGCAACACTAATGACTCGGTAAATAAGTCATAGTAAGCCATAAGCTGGGCTCCGACACTTAAACTAATTATAATAATAAATAAAAAATCTCTTGAACTAATCACACGATTCAGGACGACTTCAATCCCGATAATCGCATTGCAGAGTTTTTTTAAAGCAATTTTTTGAAATGCTAGTGGTAACGACTTTTTTTTGGAAAATGAGACACCTTGAAATATGAACCCCGGGAAAAATAGACCATGGCGAAAATAGACCAAGGTAGATACTCTAAGTTCGATGAGCTTTAACATGTTTTCGACGTGGAGACTATTTCTTCCGGGTCTATTTATTCCGATTACCTTGAAATATCTCGAAAAGTTAGTAAAAATAGGCCTATATATTCCAATTAATTGTGATTCGATTTCATTTGACCACATCTCGCCAAATATTCTGAGGTCAGAAACTGAAATCAGTTGAATAGTTTCTAAGATATTTGCAAAAAGAGGTTCAGAAACAGACGAGATTTTCAGAAGAATATCTGGACCGATTGAATGGAATTTCAGTACAGACTTAGTCCTTAGGAATATCTGTAATCTGACGAAATGGCAGCTTTCTCGGAGCGCCTGAGCCCTTTATTCCTCCGATATTTTTAAAGTTGATCACATTGAAAAAAAATATCATGTTGTCAATCATATTTATCTTAGATAAACAAACGCCTGATTTTTCCATTGGAAAATTCCCTTTAAATTCTTGTGAGAAGAATATTTAATTAGCAAAATTATATTCTTCTCTCAGTCTCTATAAATTCAATATTTTTACGTTTCAAACCCTCCAACACTTTTTTCAAAGAAAATCTCCAAAACTTTCAATGTATAATAGTATATATCCTGTTTGAAAAATTCAAAGGAATCGAGTAGATAGTAGTCGAAGTATTAAAGAAACTAGATTCACATAAACTTGAATATCTTCGAAATATCGTCTAAAAGATCTTCAAAAAACAAATAAACCAATGTTTATCCTTGACATTCACGAATTGGATTCAAATTGTTTACATGCAAAGAAATTTCAGGTAAAAATTAGACCTCCAGGGGGCAGACGAGGTACGAAGGTTACTTTTATCAGTAGTAAGGTCGAGGGGTATTTGGCTGGATTATTTTTTTCATTCCAATTTCAAACAATTAAATGTGTGGCATTTCACGTCATATAGTATGGTTTTTCACTCGTAGTTGTGGCTTCTCCAGCGTATATTCTCTGTCTGCACAAAATGCAGAGAATTGTTTCCAAATTGTGGCTTTTGCCTTCACTGTATTATTAGGAACATTATTTTTAATTTTCTGATCAATAATCTCCAAGGGTTCTCCTCCAAATCTGCTCATGTCGAGGTAACGTCTTTGAACTTGATTTTTTGTAATGACAGTTTTGGGGTTTGAAACGCGTACAAATTGTTTATCGGATATTTTCATTGCTTAGCAACAAACAGGGAAATATCCGAAAAATATCCGAAGTAAAACTCTCTTACTTGTACCACGTGACGGGAAATGCCACCATTTTATTGGTTGAAATTGGGATGAAAAAAATAATCCCAAAAATTACTCCCCAAGTCTAATTGTTTAAACCAAACTTGACGTAAAAAATCCTTGATTGTCATCTCGTTCCACTTTTCGCCTTTTGGAGGTCTAATTTTCATCCAAAATTTCTTCCCGGATATGAATAAAAGCATCTTACCTTTCCCAGAAACGGTCCTTTATGGTACGCATTACCCTGGACCGGGTCGACGATGTAATCTATTTCATTATCACTAGTTGTGTGATGCTTCTCCCAAATGGACGTCAATTTGTTCTTAGACTGTGATCTAACGATGTCAACAGCTGGTGCTACGTTAAACGACTGTAACTGGCTATTGTTGCTGGTTCCAGTGCTTTGAGATCGTCTGTTCACCAATGAATCTAGTCCATCGAGGCTTCCAATGCGCGACGGTGTATTTGAGCATTTCTGGTCAATTCCACGGGCCCGTGAACCGGTGATAACTGTCATGGATAGACTTCCGGGCTCCGAATGTGCTCTACGAGTATCACAGGTCACACCAACGGACAATTCTATAAACGAGGTAGCAGCGACACGACAGGTTCTACCATCATCAGAACCACGAATGATTGATCTTCTTGGAGAACATGTGGGATTACAAATTCTGTCATAATTTACTAAAGAATTCATCAGTGAATTCTTCACATTTGCTCCAATTTCCTGAGAATTTCTCGATGGAATACACGAGACAGGCACTTTGGCATCTCTTATCGGAAGTCCAACATTGACCTTGTCAACAGGTTGATTAATAAGAGTAGAATAGTCTTGACATCCGTTGAAGTACTTCGGCATTTGCGAGTTTTTTAATTGATTTTTAATACTCTCCGAGCCCTCGATGATCGAGTGTCGTTCACGTGACATTTTCAGGATATTTCTGTCAACTTAGAGGATCATATCAAAAATTGTCTCCAGATGCTGTCCAAATGATGTCGGTTTATCACGAACGATCGATGCTATTCCTCCAAAACAGTTTCAGCTGCCTTCTTTCATTAATTGAGCGGTGGGGAGCTCATCCTGTGGACACCATTGATTTCATTATTATATGATGCCAGATAAATGAAGAGTTGAATGATTAACGTGTTAGATGGACTTTATAAATTTTCAAGAAGATGATGAACTACGACAATGAGGGGCCCATGTCATGAATTTACTTTTAGAGCCCTCCCCTCTCCCTCCCCTCCCCCTTCATCACCAAATCAGGCATTACTGGCTTTGCATTTATTGTAATTATCCTAACTGTTGGAAGATTTGAACGCAGCTCTTCGGTTTATCTTCAAAAATCACTCGACAAGGTTTATGATGTGTTTGGAAAAGTCTCCAGAAAAGGACTAATTTATAATCCGTTGTGTTTTGAGCTTGAGGGGGTTGTAATCCTTATCAGATGTGGAATGCAAAGGAAACTCTGTCCTGTGGAGTCATAAAGAAAGTTCTTTTGTTTTTTTTTCCTTAGAAAAGGTTTTTCGAATGGTCAAAATTTAGTCTCTGGATGGTCCTCTAGGTCAGTCGCGCCTTCCTCGTGCCAATAATAAAGAGTTCAAGTTTATTGGGATATGAGTAAAAGTGTATAAATGAATGTAGCAAGATAATCAATTACTTTAACGAGAAGATACTTTTTGGTTTTATATTTTATCTGCATCTGTTTTTATATCTTTTGTGCCTCATTAAAGATGCCCAAAAAATATTTAAAGAAGTGAAAATATCGAACACAACTTTTTAATTTATAGGTTACTAGTGGGATATGAGTAAAAGTAGATCAATAAATGTAGCAATAGAATCTATTACTTTAGCTAGAACTCTTTATTACTAGCACGAGGAAGGCACGATTGACCTGGAGGACCGGTGTCCAGAGACTAACTTCTTACTATATGAAAAACCTCTAGTAAGGGAAAAAACAAGAGAACGTTTATTACCACGTCTGGTAAGGATTAAAATGCTCTCAAGCTCAAAGCACAACGGATCATAAATTAGTCCTTTTCTGGAGACTCTTTCAAGCACATCATAAACCTTGTCGAGTGATTTTTGAAGATAAACAGAAGAGCTGTGTTCTAATTTTCCAAAAAAGTCAAAGTAATTGATTGTGATGCTACTATTTATATACTTTTACCCATATCTCAATACTAACATATAAATTAAAAAGTTTGGGTTCTATATTTTTTACTTTTATTAATATTTTTTGTGCATTTCTTATGATACACAAAAGATATAAAAACAGATGTAGATAAAATATAAAAACAAAAAGTATATTTTCCAGATATTTCAGTGTATCCAACCAGACCTTAAGATAAAATTTACCACGACAGGTGTGATTAGGCACTCCCTTAATTGACTTTATCTTTTTTTCAATTATTCGAATATCTCCGGAGTTCATGAGAAATAGAGGAACTTCTGCAGGAATTTATCGTATGGAATAAATGAGGTTTGCACAAAGGCCCTGGATAAAGTCCACGTAAGGCAGAGCTTGCGTATTCCACACAATTACATCCCTGACCCTGTGTGCCGCACGCAGATACTTCCGTGATCATGCGTGTCACACGCAGGTACTTGTAGAACCTCGTGTGGCACACGCAGACACTTTCAAACTAATGTGAAATATCCACGGACTCTTGTCATCGAAATCAATAGCCCGCAGGCTGTCACAAATCTTCGGGGGAAATTATCATTTCACTTCGAGGAAATTCGGGATTGGAATTTCAAGATTCGACGGAAAAATCAACAGAAATTAACAATCCTCATATTTCTGACGTTAAAAATATTAGAAGTTGTTGTAAATTAAGAGAAGAAAACTCAGAATCTTCTGATTTTTCCTTTTGAGAAGAAAAATCAGAAGATTCTGATGTTTCTCCTCAAAACGAAGTCAAGTATTTATTAACTTTTGAGAAGAATAATCAGAAGATTTCGATTTTTCTTCTCAAAAATTCATATTAACATACCATATTCATATTATCATATTTATTAACTTTTGAGAAGAAGATTCTAATTCTTCTTCTCAAAAGTTCATAAATACTTGACTTCGATAAAAATTAATAAATCCATTGACTTGTCAATAAATTTGAAATTTTACAAGTTTACCAACAAAATATGCTAAATGGGTAACAATATTTTTTTTTCAACTGTGGAATTGAAATTGATGAACAAATCAACCATTTTTTGTCGGAGTGGAGACACTAAACTTCTTGGAAATACTGATTAATTATCATTCCAATTAAATTTCCGTGAAATTTTGCTGTTGTCATATGAAAATCTGATGAAAATATCCCTAGAAACTGACTTTTCGTCAAAAATATGTGTTGGACAGTGGCAAACGAATATTTTTCGAAAGGAATGAACTGGTTTCCATTTTGATGGTTTTTGTAAGATTTTAAAGCAATAAAATTCTCGAAACGGCTCACAATAAATCGAAGCCAACCAATCAGCATTCATTCAGGAAAATATTGTATTAGTACTATTAACATAAATATTTCTTCCATTTTCACTAGTTATTTCCCTCTTCAATCTTCCATTCCTCCATGATAATGTTTACAACTCAGAAAACAGACAAATAAAACCTTAAAATTCCCCTATTCTGACCCACCATATTCACATTTTAACCCAAAATTCAGGAGAACATCCCCAAAAATGAAAAATTACATTGAATGCTTACTGACGAGAAATTTCCTAATGTACCCTGAACAATCCTATCAACCTGTCACCAACATACCACCTTCAATTCCCAACCTGCAACTGAAAGCAGTCCGGTCAACAAACCAGCCATGTCTTCTTCTGAGACCAAAACTTCCACATCCCATCACCATTCTCACCTCAAAATCATGTAGTTTCCATATTCCCCAAAGCTCCAGTGTCCCAACCTCTCACTACACCAAAAGATCATTAACAGTAGCAGCCAACGAGTCTTTTTTTATCTCCGATCTGCACAATAATATCGTGAACACCACACACTCTTGTCCAAGACTTCCATCGTGTTACACAGAACGCCCCGAATTCCTGTCCACTTTATGCCATCCAATGCTGTCTCGAATGCAATAATTGCATCGACTAGTACAGCTACTCGAGAAAACCTGTCTCGACAACTTGACACAGAGACCAGCGGAAGACTGAGGAGGTGCGGACCCAGGGGCGTGTTACGAGGTTGCGCGTAGCTCCCTTTACCGCTTCGTCCAGTTTTCATTCCTAACTCTCTCTTTCTCGCTCTCTGTCTCCCTCCAACTGCCCCCCACCTACTGTCGCACCCGAGAGATTTTACCCTTCGACTCTCATATAACCCAATGATGAAGGAATCCGAAAGAAAACTAAAATATCACCGGGACGACGGTGCACGCAATCGCAACTATTCTTTCTTTTTTATGCTGTTCCCTACGTCACCGACAGTCTACGCCCAAGAGCACATTTAAGCTTCAACACTCTAATCCCACTATTCCAACCACAACTTCAACTGGTGGATGTACATTAAATATTTAATGAAAAAGGTCTTGTCTTAATTTCAACCTCGAAGGTCGGGACAGTGTCGTCCGAAAATAACAGGTGCTGTGATATTTTAATTTTCATTCTGAAAGAAAAGAGACGTTAACAGCTGTTCCATAATATTTTTCTCTCGACGATTGATGAAAGTGGAATAATAATAATTGGATACAACAAAACAAACTACATTATTATATATATATATAGAGACAGCTACAGATGTGACTGTCAATTATTAGTAGCGGATCTCAAATAAATTTTTTTAACCAAGTTTTATTATCAGAAAAAACAGTCAATAGTTACAATATTTGCAACCTTAAAAACTAGTATAAAAAATGGTGGTGATATCGAGATACGCGGTTGCGTATCGGCCAAGTACACGTTTCATACGCGAAAGATCGCCGAACGCTACCAAGTATTTATACACCTCACAACTTCCCCTTCCACGCTTGGGTAGTGGGAGTGTAAAATCTCTTGCCCATTTTGAAAAAATGTTTGAAATCCCCCGAAAAACAAAAAATGTTTTTGGAAAAAATGCGCCGAGCATATATTTTGATGTTATTCACTTGAAAAAAAAATTGGAAAAAGAACTTGAAACAACAATTACTTAAAAATTGAAGCCACAATTATGGAAATTTGAAAAAAATACACAAATAAAAAAAGACGCGAAGCTCATTGAATTTACCAGTTGCGAAAGCTGGTGATGATAGGAGTCCATAAACCGTTTTGAGTTCCCTATGAATGTCTTGACTCAGACGAGTCCCATAATATCCTACAAAGGACATCACAGTCAAATCGAATACTCGACTCAAATCGAAAGGGGTAAACAGTCCATTGTGAATCAAAAAATTAATCAGCAATATGGTCAGGATCAACGTACTTGGCGCGGTTACATAGCAACATAGCAACGATTTGACGGATCAAGATAGATCTCTTTAAATAATGTGCTACACGGTGTTACCTGCAACCTTTTTTTTGATTATCGGTCATGTGATTACAGAGGTCGAGTTGAAATACTTGCGCTCCCTTGCACGAGAGTGTTAGGACTTTCAGTTGGAAGGCCATGGAGACAATCACCTAATTGTTGAAGTGGATCGCCATTTGGGTAAAAACTTACGGTTTAGTTTAGTTACGGTTTGCGTTGCAAAAGTCCTAATTCCTCTCCGGAGAGTACCTTGGACAGAAAAAACTACCCGATTCGAGTCGCGAATAGAGTCAAAAACCACTCAAAAACCCCAGGTAACTGGCTAATTACCGTAAAATATGGATTAGAATGAATAAATTAAGAAAAATAATAATAAAGAAAGGAACATGTAATATTTAAGGATTTTCAATATGTCGCGCCCTAGCCCCGCGAATGATAGTACGCGTTCCCACCGCCGCGCCAGCGCCATTTGGGCGAATTCGCAAAATTCCCCACTGCGACGCAACAGGTACGAGGGGGGGGACGCGAGGTTCCGCCATTAGAGTCCCTGTTGCATCGTGACACGTACAACATCGTCTCTGGAGGAGCTCCCAAGGAAAATCGTTCTGGAGAATCCAGCAACACCCCAATCAGTGGAGAAATCGGTTGAACGCGACTCTCCAAAGATGGTAAGTACCAGTGTATATATTACCGTGGTGTTACCGCGGGAAAGGAATGCTGAATCCTCGAGTTGACCTGCGTGGATCGAAATTGCGTCGCTACCTCACATCAAGGACGCCAACGACAGGACCAGCGATTTGGAGGATCGAGAACCGTCCAAACGCCTGGAAACGCCACCTTATTTTCTAAGAACCAAAATGTTACCTTAAGTCTTTGAAAAATAAAAAGATTTGGTTCAAGGAGGACGAATAAGGTGTCTCGCCAAGGCGATTGACGCAGCTACCTTTTTCTGCTACCTCATCCTTATCAAGCTACCTACTTTCGTGTAATATCTATGCTGCCTAAGCTATCTCAGACTTCTCCGACCGCCCGGGGCTTTTAGGGAAAATTGCGCTATTTTTTTGTTGCGGTTTAGCTCTCTTTCAATTATTAAAAAGTGGGGAATTCCGGGTTGGGCATGGGGACGCTATCTTTTTGTTACGATTATTAAAATTTATGGTTGGAATTCCCACTAAGTGAATAAAATAGATGAGAGGTGTCGAACCTCGTCAATAATTAAAATCAAGCTCTCTGAGAATCGGGAATCGTTCTGCTAATTATTCAGAAGAAAACTAAATTAAATACATTAAGGAGATCGGACAATTCTCGTTAATTAGAATCAAGTCCGCCGAAAATCGGGGGTTATTTATTAATATCGCGAACTACCTATTGTTAAAACGCTTTGATAACCGCCCTCGCTCCTGAAAAATCCGGTTAGCTACTTATCTCGCTCTCTCTCGGTTTCGCGCTACCTATAACTCTTCTCTCTCTCTCAGATTCGTGTCTAATCCCTGAATAGTCACTCACGCGACCTGGCTAAAGGGGAAAATTATTTTTGAGTAAATTCCATAGTCGAATAGATTCGCAAAAGATATTTTTTTTTATTATTTAATTCGAAGAATCTTGGATATCCTGGAGTAGATTGTTGTCATTCTATATATGAAATTATGAGGAGTGAAAATAAATTACTGGTGATGAACCAAGTTCGAATTAACCATTTATCATCCAGTATTAGTATACGCCTGTTCCTTGACTAGAATTAAAGATGAGATTATCGATTTCGATTCCGATCATGCGTTTTCGTTGTTCTTGTTTTTCTTGTCCACGAATGCATCCCTCTCTCCACGACCCACACACTGAGCAACCGCGCAGTCCCGTACCCTCGTAATCCACATTTCCGAGTATGCTTGTCGAATTCCGTTTTGTCGTTAGTGGATTTTGGGGAATAATTAGTAAGCATTTTTTATTAAAGGCTGGTTTATCTGCGGTTCGTCGATTCCACGTAATCAAAAATTGGCTGGCGCCCTAAATTATTCAAGAGAGGACTATTGAGCTGATAATTTTCCCCGAGATCCCGTTTATGTATTGAGTTTTTAGCGTTACGGATTTGTTGGATTACGAGAACGAAGGTAATGGTTTGGCAAAGTTTATGGAGAATCGAGTTATTTGGATGTTAGGAGATTGAGTTTTCGCTGAGGCCAAAGAAAAACCGTTACAAGCTTTTCTTTTCTTTTCGATTTGAAACGACGAAGAAATTGGAAAAAATTTAATGAGTAAATTTTTAGTCCGAATGAAGCACGGAATATTGAACGATTCTACAATAAATAAAAATTAATTCTATTTGCTATAAATTGATGAGTTTATTCTGTCCTTTTAAAGCCTCATGATTTTCGGTGAAAACTGAATAGTTTCCAGTGAATTTTGATGATTTTTTGATTGAAGAACATAAAAAATTGTCCAATTAATTCAGCTTCCGCTGAACACAGCATCTTCATGAAGTCCTCATAGACGAACATTTCACGACAACTCACACAAAATTAATTTCATGTTTTATTTCTTCAGTTCTCCAAGTTTTAAAAACCATCGCACAACAATTCATGCCTATCATTTACCTGAAAGTGAATTGATTATTAGGAAAATGCAGTAAATCATTTTTTTACTGAATCAACTACTGAATGTCTCGTGATTCTATGTTGAATTTTTCATAAAATAAATAAAGAACAAAAGTCAATCTTATTCTCTTCTGAGTGTTGAAAGACATTTTTATGGGTTCGAATTCTGAGAAGTGTGAGGTATGGTGTTTAGGTTTGATTTCAAGTATGTAGACAAAGTGGAATGAATAGGACTCTTTGAGAGCATGTGACTGGAAGGTCCAAGGTGTTGTTTCCCTTTGTAGACGTAGTTAGTTCCTCTAAGGAAACGATATAGAGTGGACGTGTCATTTGAGTTCAAAGAATAAAATAGTTTAGATCACTTATTGAATAATTATCATTCCTTATACCCCATTTCCAATATTCTAAAATGAATTGAAATGGGTTCCATACTTCGTAAGTCGATGAGTTTCTTCCAGACAAAGTATCCAACATTTTCAAGTTGTTCATTCACCATATTGTTCAACTGATGACGACGAAAAGTTATTTGATTCCTTCAGGATCTTTATGAAATCTTCACTGGCGAATATCCCACAGAAGTCAGGTAAACTTTGTTCCATATTTTCAGTTTGGAATTTCCCCAAATTTTCAGTTACTATTTACCATAAACATCCCCAAGACTTTTTGACCAATCAAAGAATGAATAAGAACACGATTAAACTTTTGTTACCTGCTGTTCGTTTGAGGATGATTTCATCAGGGCTAGTAATATTCCTCAACAACTCAGATGTCTCTTCAGCTTTTGAAAGGTTTCGATGAATATTAACTGTAATTTTTTGATGTTCACTAACACTAATTTTATTACCCTCACTGCCCTTAAACAGTGGAGTATTATTCGACGACGAAGTATCACACCTAAGATAGTAAAGTTTGTTATTAAAATCGAAGAAAGAAATAACTGAAGTAGAAATAAATCCCATGACAGGTAATATTGGATGCGCACTTCTCAGACATGACAGGAACGCCGCTGCTGGAATGAGTTTTTCCTTTTTCTGCAGATTTACTTCTATCACTTCGTCTGCTGCCTGTGGGTGACGCTGATCTTGATCGTGATTTTGATCGTCTTCGTTGCTTCTTTACTTCTAATTCTCGAGCTCTTTTTGCCTCCCACTCTTGTATCATCTTCGCTTTACGTTTCTCGTGCTCTAGACGTCTTTCCTGTTCAATTCTCCATTCTCTTCTTTTTCTCTCCAGTTCTTTCAGTCTATCCTTGGAGAACAAATCCCTCGGGTCCCGATACTCTTTCGATCTGTTGTCGTTTCGTCGCATTTTTACTGACGATAAATCGATTATCAATTTAATACGCATTTAATACGCATTTAATACTCCTTTCGTATTTGAAAAAGGGACTGGAGGTAGTGGAAGGGGAAGTTGTGAGGTGTATAAATACTTGGTAGCGTTCGGCGATCTTTCGCGTATGAAACATGTACTTGGCCGATACGCTACCGCGTATCTCGAAAGTCATTAACATTGATATCATCTACTTTGTTGAATCCAAACAAGACAACCAAATTTATCTCAAGAGTTCCTCTTCTCATTCGCTCCTGTCCCTATCCAACAACTGTTTTTTCTAAATAACACACTGTATTAAATTGATAATCGATTTATCGTCAGTAAAAATGCGACGAAGCGACAACAGATCGAAAGAGTATCGGGACCCGAGGGATTTGTTCTCCAAGGATAGACTGAAAGAACTGGAGAGAAAAAGAAGAGAATGGAGAATTGAACAGGAAAGACGTCGAGAGCACGAGAAACGTAAAGCGAAGATGATACAAGAGTGGGAGGCAAAAAGAGCTCGGGAATTAGAAGTAAAGAAGCAACGAAGACGATCTAAATCACGATCAAGATCAGCGTCACCCACAGGCAGCAGACGAAGTGATAGAAGTAAATCTGCAGAAAAAGGAAAAACTCATTCCAGCAGCGGCGTTCCTGTCATGTCTGAGAAGTGCGCATCCAATATTACCTGTCATGGGATTTATTTCTACTTCAGTTATTTCTTTCTTCGATTTTAATAACTAACTTTACTATTTTAGGTGTGATACTTCGTCGTCGAATAATACTCCACTGTTTAAGGGCAGTGAGGGTAATAAAATTAGTGTTAGTGAACTTCAAAAAATTACAGTTAATATTCATCGAAACCTTTCAAAAGCTGAAGAGACATCTGAGTTGTTGAGGAATATTACTAGCCCTGATGAAATCATCCTCAAACGAACAGCAGTTACAAAAGTTTAATCGTATTCTTATTCATTCTTTGATTGGTCAAAAAGTCTTGGGGATATTTATGGTAAATAGTAACTGAAAATTTGGGGAAATTCCAAACTGAAAATATGGAACAAAGTTTACCTGACTTCTGTGGGATATTCGCCAGTGAAGATTTCATAAAGATCCTGAAGGAATCAATTAACCTTTCCTCGTCATCAGTTGAACAATATGGCAAATGAACAACTTGAAAATGATGGATACTTTGTCTGGAAGAAACTCATCGACTTACGAAGTATGGAACCCATTTCAATTCATTTTAGAATATTGGAAATGGGGTATAAGGAATAATAATTATTCAATAAGTGATCTAAACTATTTTATTCTTTGAACTCAAATGACACGTCCACTCTATATCGTTTCCTTAGAGGAACTAACTACGTCTACAAAGGGAAACAACACCCTGGACCTTCCAGTCACATGCTCTCAAAGAGTCCTATTCATTCCACTTTGTCTACATACTTGAAATCAAACCTAAACACCATACCTCACACTTCTCGGAATCCGAACCCATAAAAATGTCTTTCAACACTCAGAAGAGAATAAGATTGACTATTGTTCTTTATTTATTTTATGAAAAATTCAACATAGAATCACGAGACATTCAGTAGTTGATTCAGTAAAAAAATGATTTACTGCATTTTCCTAATAATCAATTCACTTTCAGGTAAATGATAGGCATGAATTGTCGTGCGATGGTTTTTAAAACTTGGAGAACTGAAGAAATAAAACATGAAATTAGTTTTGTGTGAGTTGTCGTGAAATATTCGTCTATGAGGACGTCATGAAGATGCTGTGTTCAGCGGAAGCTGAATTAATTGGACAATTTTTGATGTTCTTCAATCAAAAAATCATCAAAATTCACTGGAAACTATTCAGTTTTCACCGAAAATCATGAGGCTTTAAAAGGACAGAATAAATTCATCAATTTATAGCAAATAGAATTAATTTTTATTTATTGTAGAATCGTTCAATATTCCGTGCTTCATTCGGACTAAAAATTTACTCATTAAATTTTTTCCACTTTCTTCGTCGTTTCAAATCGAAAAGAAAAGAAAAGCTTGTAACGGTTTTTCTTTGGCCTCAGCGAAAACTCAATTTCCTAACATCCAAATAACTGTATTCTCCATAAACTTGGCCAAACCATTACCTTCGTTCTCGTAATCCAACAAATCCGTAACGCCAAAAACTAAATACATAAACGGGATCTCGGGGAAAATTAGCAGCTCAATAGTCCTCTCTTGAATAATTTAGGGCGCCAGCCAATTTTTGATTACGTGGAATCGACGAACCGCAGATAAACTAGGCTTTAATCAAAAACACTTACTAATTATTCCCCAAGATCCACTAACGACAAAACGGAATTCGACAAGCATATTCGGAAATGTCGATTACGAGGGTACGGGACTGCGCGGTTGCTCAGTGTGTGGGTCGTGGAGAGAGGGATGCATTCGTGGACAAGAAAAACAAGAACAACGAAAACGCATGATCGGAATCGAAATCGATAATCTCATCTTTAGTTCTAGTCAAGGAACAGGCGTATACTAATAATGAATGATAAATGGTTAATTCGAACTTGGTTCATCACCAATAATTTATTTTCACTCCTCATAATTTCATATATTGAATCACAACAATCTACTCCAGGATATCCAAGCTTCTTCGAATTAAATAATAAAAAAAATATCTTTTGCGAATCTATTCGACTATGGAATTTACTCAAAAATAATTTTCCCCTTTAGCCAGGTCGCGTGAGTGACTATTCAGGGATTAGACACGAATCTGAGAGAGAGAAGAGGTATAGGTAGCGCGAAACCGAGAGAGAGCGAGATTACCGGATTTTTTAAGAGCGAGGGCGGTTATCAAAGCGTTTTAACAATAGGTAGCTCGCGATATTAATAAATAATCCCCGATTTTCGGCGGACTTGATTCTAATTAACGAGAATTGTCCGACCTCCTTAATGTTTTTAATTTAGTTTCCTTCTGAATAATTAGCAGAACGATTCCCGATTCTCAGAGAGTTTGATTTTAATTATTGACGAGGTTCGACACCTCTCATCTATTTTATTCAGTTAATGGGAATTTGAACCATAAATTTTAATCATCGTAACAAAAAGATAGCGTCCCCATGCCCAACCCGGAATTCCCCACTTTTTAATAATTGAAAGAGAGCTAAACCGCAACAAAAAAATAGCGTAATTTTCCCCTAAAAGCCCCGGGCGGTCGGAGAAGTCTGAGATAGCATAGGTAGCATAGAGATTCCGTGAAAGTAGGTAGCTTGATAAGGATGAGGTAGCAGAAAAAGGTAGCTGCGTCAATCGCCTTGGCGAGACACCTTATTCGTCCTCCTTGAACCAAATCTTTTTATTTTTCAAAGACTTAAGGTAACATTTTGGTTCTTAGAAAATAAGGTGGCGTTTCCAGGCGTTTGGACGGTTCTCGATCCTCCAAATCGCTGGTCCTGTCGTTGGCGTCCTTGATGTGAGGTAGCGACGCAATTTCGATCCACGCAGGTCAACTCGAGGATTCAGCATTCGTTTCCCGCGGTAACACCACTGTAATATATACACTGGTACTTACCATCTCTGGAGAGTCGCGTTCAACCGATTTCTCCACTGATTGGGGTGATGCTGGATTCTCCAGAACGATTTTCCTTGGGAGCTCCTCCGGAGACGATGTTGTGCGTGTTACGATGCAACAGGGACTCTAATGACGGAACCTCGTTTCCCCGCTCGTACCTGTTGCGTCGCGGTGGAGAATTTTGCGAATTCGCCCAAGTGGCACTGGCGCGGCGGTGGCAGCGCGTACTATCATTCGCGGGACTAGGGCGCGACATATTGAAAATCCTTAAATACTACATGTTCCTTTCTTTATTATTATTTTTCTTAATTTATTAATTCTAATCCATATTTTACGGTAATTAGCCAGTTACCTGGGGTTTTTGAGTGGTTTTTGACTCTATTCGCGACTCGAATCGGGTAGTTTTTTCTGTCCAAGATACTCTCCGGAGAGGAATTAGGACTTTTGCAACGCAAACCGTAAATTTTTACCCAAATGGTGATCCGCTTCAACAATTAGGTGATTGTCTCCATGGCCTTCCAACTGAAAGTCCTAACACTCTCGCGCAAGGGAGCGGAGGTATTTCAACTCGACCTCTGTAATCACATGACCGATAAACAAAAAAAAGGTTGCAGGTAACACCGTGTAGCACATTATTTAAAGAGATCTATCTTGATTCATCAAATCGTTGCTATGTAACCGCGCCAAGTACGTTGGTCGTGACGTTTTTTTTTGAACATTTTTTTTTCGACCAAATATCAGGCGTTTTTGGCATAAACGTTGTATTCGGAATGGTGGCTTTGTAAATAAGGCAGTGTATTTATACAAGCTTGTTTTTTTTTTTATTTTTAGCATTTTTTTAAACCAGTGAAAATAACTAAACCGTGCAAAACACAATGCATTGAAACGTGGACTTGGCCATTTTTTTCTTTCTTTGTTTTTATCAAAGATTATTAAATTGGTTCATTTAATAATATTACAATAGTTAGTAATATTTATACAAATCCCCATGGTCGGCGCTCGAGGTGCTTATATGGATATGAGCCGCCATCTCGATGAATTCAGACTCAACTAAACCTTACTGCAGATATTTTCTGTTTTATCGGCCGAGTTGTAGGGAGAACTAGCTTCAGAACATTCCCTTAGGGCGCTCCCTGTTGGTCCCAAGTGCGGGAAACTTTGAATGAAATAAACGAACACAAACACCAATGCAATGAGATTATATTCAGAGGGTAAATCTAGTAATAATATGGAAGTCATAAGGACCCTATATGGTAAGTAGCGGTCTACGCGACACCGCGGAATGTATGGTTGTTATGTCCTCCCAGATGTCACCAGGAAACAGCTTATAGTCGAATTGTTAAAAAGGAGGCGAGAACGTTGCACAGCTGAAGCCCGGAATTATTTGTTAAAATGCAAAATGATTTTAAAAAGTATGGAAAAATGCAAAATATTTTTTTACAAAAGAGAAAATTAATGACAAACACAAAAACAATAAACATTATTGTTATTTTCTGTTTAATTTACTATCCCCTTCACGATGATTTTCCGCTTCAATCCCTCATTCTCGCGAAATTCGTGAACTTTTTGAAAATGAAATATAGAATAATCCATTTTGTATCGATTACGCACAATGTGATTTTAGGAATATTCAAATTAATGTAATCAAATTCATTGTGTACGATGAGATGCCTGGGTCGTGGAGAGTGCGGTGGGTGAGAAGAGCTGATGAGGTGTGAGAGAGGGTCACGAAGGATTGAGGGGGGCCGGCACAAAACGCAACACAGAATTCACGGTAGATTCAAAGTTTACGAGAGTCAATTTATTATAAAATATTTAGTTATAATTACACTATAATTTGGGCGGTCACAATGAGTTCAATATGTGATTATACCGGAGATTTCGATTGATTTCAAAAAGAAAAACGCACACGATGTGCACTGATTGAGATCCACACAAAGAGAGAGAGTGAGATTGAGTGGGGTCACGGGCGACAATTGGCCGAATTGTTGCCACGTGACCAGTCCTTTTGATTTTAAGGCGTATTTCCGAGGTTGAGGTGTCCAGGACGTGGCGCCCCATTTTGGGAAATATTCCAATTATCCCCCTGGCAACAGAGGTTTGTTGTTATCCAGGGGTCGAACGGTCAAACTGTCGCCGCGGGGGAAGGGAGGGCCCGGAATTTAGTGAGATTTCCAACACATTGATTCAACTACTATGTTAACTAGACAAATCGCAAAAAGGGCCCTAATTTGGGATCACCCCTTTTTGTCCAGCCTTCAGCTCGTGAGACGATTTGCGATTTGTCTGGGGCTCGCGGAATATTCTAAAATTATTTTTTTCGTTTTTCGCTCAAGAAAATCAGAAATTTTGAAAAACTAAATCATTAGTAAGAGGGTACATTCAAGATCACGTAAAAGTACTCATCCTCTAGAGTGATATGTTCATCATAATTTCAATCTAACCGACAAAATACATTTAAAAAAAATACTCCTCTGATGTAAATTAATATTTGGAAAAAATAAAACCTTTTCTCCGTGTACAGCTCCCAAAAAGTTGACGATGTGTATCGATACGTCTCATCTCGTCTCGGGTCGTCCCGGGATGACACCAAATTTCTTGCTTCAATCTTTGTAAATAGAAATTCAAAACGCTGACGAATATTGAACCACAGTGGCCAACCCAATGGATAATCAGTCTGAGGAGATGCCCGGAAATTCGCCGATTAATTAAAAATTTGTTTCTTCATTCCTAATTAAGAATGCAGATAACCTCGTTACATCAGTTTCCCGGGTTATTCAACGGGCTGAACCCGAATATCATGACAGCTTTTGTCTAGGTGAAGCCAAAAAAGATAATTCCCATGACTTCGAAAAAACACTCACGTACAATCGACTTTTGCGAGACGACAAATCATTCCAGTGTAACTGTCGCATTCTGAAGAAACAACGTTTTATTATAATATAAGGAGAGCTGAAGAAGCGAGGTACTATTCACTAATTATTTTATTCTTACACTGACACTCCTGAATTTGGAAGGTGTTGACCGTTTAGAGGGTAATTTGGAACTCATTTAAGGGGTTATTCTCATGTGAGGACTTCAAAAAATCGATTTTTTTTTTTTTGATATTTTGACAGTAAAACCTATTGAAAACATGCTGTGAAAAATTCAGACCGAAATTCATAGTATTTGATAAGTTACAGCTCATAGTCGCCGACGTGTCGTAAGCGATTGTCTACCAGGCTTTCAACTTTAAACGCGTTTTTCTCGAATCATCATTTTCTGAAACGGTCAAGGTCCTACAAGAAAAAGTATTCAACCGATTGCTTTAAAATTTACATATGTTCTTCTACTCATTTATAGTTATCGTCCCTACCACAATTGTTTATTTTCGACAATATCTTCATATTTTTTTTAAACGATTTGTAACGAAAAAGAAGGAGATTTTCGTGATTTTTTTTTGAAGTTCGATATTTTTTTTTGTTTTTAATGAAATTGATTATATTTGGTAGGGACGATAGCCACAGATCTACTGAATAATAATCCATTCGATTTTTTTATGTCAGACAACATGAACAGCCGTTATCACCTTGACCAGTGAACTACCTTTTTTTGTTGGGGACTACTTTGACTTAAAAAAAATATATGTTAAAAATTTAAAAAATGAAAATAAAAAATTTTTTCGTATATTTCAAAATACAAATAAAAATATATTGAAAAATCAATATGATTGAAGTTTGTTGTCGCATAAAAAAAAAAATCCGAAAAAGTGGTAAAATATAGGCGTTCACATGAGAATAACCCCTTAAGGGAGAGTTCCCTTGCAGGCCATGAGTCTTGGAAAAATGGCGGAAAAGAGGAAAATTGAGGGTATTTCAGAAATAGAATAGGGAAATGATGTGAGTATATAACACAACATTTGCACATTGTACTCATGTAGTTAGACAAAGTATAATGATTCATAAATAAAAGTAATTGGTGAGGGAAATTGATGAATTTTTCATTAAAAAATGCATCAGATGGTCTGATTTTTTAATTATACTTTTATTTCAAACGTTTCCTTTACAAATTCATTTTTGGGAACTAAAATACATGTGTAGATATATTTCTATTGCCCTCAATGATCATTGAGTTTCTCTTAATTGCTCTTCGCTTACAGCTTTGAACATTTTCTTTAAATTTTTTCACTTCCCACTTATGGTCCGCGCGCCGTACGAGATGGAACATTTCTTACGTGATGCATCAACTTTCGTGGCTGACTCTGCCGGCGAGAAGATCTTCAGGCGGGACGTTTTCATTTTTTACCGATATCCAGGTCTATCTTGACGGAATAGTTGGAGTGTCAATGACGTCGCATCGCTTATAAGGTTCCTCTAATAGATTTGGGTCAGAAATAATAGATTGATTACGTGACTAATGACTTGAGGTGACTTGAGAGAATGCAGATTATGAATATGAAAAAATTATTCGTAATATTTATAAACACAGATAGAATGATTCATTCGGCAGATGGAAGTCGAACACAAAGAGGATAGACCAAAGTAGAGGCTCAGTTCTGGGGGTTTGACTGACGCCAGTTTCTCCACGTTACCGACACGATTTCACCCCCGAGGAGACGGGGCGCCACGAGTCCTACTGGGGTATCTGCATATCGGCCAAGTGGGGGGGCTCCGTTCGTACTTGTTCAACTGTACAAATGATCAACTGTACACAGAATTTTCAGACAGTAAGAGCACCACTGTGAAGGGATTCAACTGTCGAGAGAAAAAGCTAGGCTGTACATGTGGACCCAGCGCCACATGTACAGCCTAGCTTTTTAGAATTTTAGAATTTTCAAACGGTGCTCTCACCGTTTGAAAATTCTGTGTACAGTTGATCATTTGTACAGTTGAACAAGTACGAACGGAGCCCCCCCCGCTTGGCCGATATGCAGATACCCCAGTAGGACTCGTGGCGCCCCGTCTCCTCGGGGGTGAAATCGTGTCGGTAACGTGGAGAAACTGGCGTCAGTCAAACCCCCAGAACTGAGCCTCTACTTTGGTCTATCCTCTTTGCTTGAGCTTGTGAAAATGTCGCAGCCGCTGGGATTTGAACTCACAACCTTCTGCGCTCTAGGCTAGTGTCTAACCGCTTCGGCCACCGACGCAGGTAGAGTTTCAACTGACACGATTGTCCCACAAAAATTCTCTTATGATTTTGTAGAATTCGTCGTGGGGACCGGGTATATCGTGGAATTTACGGATTGTTGGCTCGCAACTGACATTGCGCCCTATTTGCCCCGGCCTATACATAAGTCAATGTTCGAAGTGAGGTCCCAGAACAAGGCTGTAAAAATAATAATGATCAAGTCATTAATCAAACTTCTATTATGACAGCTGCTTACCAAATGTCTCCGCGGTCAGACATTTGATGAATCTATCATTCATAATTGGATTGTAAAAGGAAGAGTTTAAGGTGTAAGATTTTATTGTGTGCTTACTTTTATATTTCGTGGAGGGTAAATTGGAATGTTTTTGCACACAGAGAAATTTTCTAGAAAAATTTCGGTATAAATGTTGGCAATAATCCATTCTAATCAAAATTGGAATTTTTCCAAATGTTGTTTTATGTATAAATGTTGGAAAAATGCATTCCAATCCTAATTTTGAATTTTTATAAATATTATTTTATGTATAAATGTTGGGAAAAATCCATTCCAATGCAAATGATGGATTGTTCCAAATCATTTATGTATAAATCTAGAAAAAAATCAGTTTACTCCAATTATTATTTTATACAATTTTAAGTGTTAGAAAAAATCAAGTCCAATTCAAAGGTTTATTTTTTTTCTAATATTTATACAGAAATTCTCCTAGAAAATTTTCATCATTAAAAATCAGTACAACTACAATTTTTTCAAGAAACTTTCTGCATAAATATTGGAAAAAATCCTCCTCCACCGACTACGCAAAATTCTATTACACTCGACATCGACATCGACTCGATAAAAATTGGACCGATTTTTATGACCTTGTGATCGAAATGGGGACAAAATTTCAAATATCAGTTCAAACAATTTCCAATGTCAGCATTAGATTATTTTCCCGACTGTGCTCTTCTTTTTTCGTGGAACCTTCAGAATTTCCCCAGAGCATTCTTCGTCATAAAAAAATTATTGCAAAATTCATACGACTTGTTAAATAATGTTTGACCCTGACAACATAAATATCAAATGCAAAATATATTAGACAGTCATTGTCGGTATTTTGCAAATACAAATTTTCAACGCTTTCGGTAATGATGGTCCAATCTGAAAGTATTGCAAATATTATATTTACACTTCATCAAAGACGGCACGCAATTAATCCAATGTGCAATTTCATATCCACTAATCCTCCTAAAATACATAATGTGTCTACAAGAGCTTATCTACGGATTTACAAGAGGGAGTAAATCGCACGGAACATTACAAATTAGGTGAGCTAATCATGGGAGACACAACTTGACGGTTCGTCTTCAGTAATAGACGCACTTTCATAATCAGAATTAGTGAATTGGTGAACAGCATCGGGGCGAGGAACAACGAATTGGGTAAAACAGCATTTCCCGGAGCAATAAGTTAATTATTTATCTGATTATTTTTCAAGTGTTCTACATCATCAAAAAGATGATAACGAGTCTAATACTGCTGTGTACATTTGCATCCAGTCTAACTGTTGAGGTAATAAGACAGAATTAATAAACTTTATCAGACATTTCACTAGGTTCAGTCATAGCCATCTTTTTTTTTGAAGTGAAACTTCTTTGCGCACGTTGGGCTGTAATTCCAATATCGTATGTAACGAAAAAGCGACAGGAAAGGGGAGGGGATGGCGCGCGTGGTGAGGCAGTCGGACGGAAAGAGACATGGGAGAGAAACGAAAACGCAATAGATTCGGAGTAGGAACATGGCTCATTTTGTTAATATGATGAACAATACTAATAAAAACTTTTTATTAATATCGGGATAGTTCACTGGGAATTACCAATCCAGTGGCATCAAATGCTTTTTACACATTTGAAAATCATGAAATCTTCGGTATAAGTTATTCTTCAGTAAAATTTGCGAATTTGAAGCGGTACGAAAATGAGAATTTCGCAATTTATTTAAATATATACTCTAATATGAATATTGGAGATCAATTTCCTTGATTTTTCAATGAAATCGTAAATTTCCTGATTTTTTGTCTTAAATGGGCTTCGGTGTCACTGTTCCCCGAATTCAAAAATGCATTGACAGCAATTTCCTTGTTTTCTGTTCATTTTCGGGGAAATATGGAACAGAAATTGACTATTCTATTTGGTTTCTCCACGAGATCCCGAATTTTCAATGACAAATTTCCGCGACTAAATTTCATGAAAAAGATGTTCCGACAAAAATTGTTTGGGGGGAAGAAGATTTTTTTTTTTAATTCCAGAGGAAAAAAATATTTTAGAAATAAATTTTCAAAAATAATGTTATCTCATAGCAGAATCTAACGCAAATATATTTTCATGAGATGCAGAATAATGTTTTTACGAATGATAGGTTTGATATCGGAAATGAATAGGGATCTGAATCATAAAATAACGATAGATTGATAATTAAAATAACCGCAAACGATAATGAAACAAATAAATGAAAAATTTCGTACTCAATGCGTCATTAATATAAATATCAATTTCAGTTTCAATTATAAATAAATATCCCACTGATAGAATTGTCTTCCGAAATTTCATTCAAAGTTCAATGTTTGCAGGGAGTTTTGACCGAAATATGGTTTTTAAGGAATTTTTTTCGAAGGACTTTTGGGCGGACACTGATATGAAGGATTCCCTATACTCCTTTTACATGACTTAAAAAATGAAGTGCAGAAAAGCAAATGTAGAATTCCCGACTACTATTATTTATTAATTATTAATAATTACGACAGATAGCTCTAACGAGATTGAATAATTACTCTACATAATTATTACTCCATTTACTCGATTGAAGAATATTTAATCTTTTAAGGAAGTCCTGTTCGATAACGACTCTCATCACATTAATGACACAGACTTTAATTATTTATCACAAAAGTTGAACTCTGACCATAATTTTCCGATTACACGAATTGTTTTTAATTATTATCTCCGTCACAAACTCGCCGGAACTAACTCAAAGCCAGTTTCATTGACTTTGATGATCAATAGTTAAGACGGTTCATTTAAACTGTTTCTTTATATTTACATACCTATATATTGCACATTTTTTCGATGCATAATGTCATTTGCAATATTTGCAATACAATAAACGTCATTTTTGGTTTGAATATCTCATCAACTACACGACCGAATTCAATTTTTGTGACGTAAAAAGTCCTTTTAATGAAATCCATGCGATCAATTATAACTTGATGACCGATAATCGAGTAATGATTGAGATTTTTCTTTTTTTGTTGATAAAGTCATTGTCGACCTGATAACACCAGAAAAAGTAGACAGAGAAAGTTCAAATTTGTTATGATTATACCCATTAAAGTACCGTTGACAGATGTCGTAGATTAACTGAATAGATTAATTGACACGATAGGTCATTGTCACTGAAAAAACGTACCACCAATAACTTTCAAATGGATTCGATTTAATTATTCCAAAATTCTCTACTCGACGTCAACATATGCATATCCGTTAGTACAAAATTTCCGGGGACTTAGCATTTGTCAGTGTTTCCTATCAGTAATTCAGTCCTCTGCAGTGTTAATGACCGTTAATGATATATGAGGTATTCGATATCAAATTGACAAGACGTTGACCCTGATCTCTTCTTCCAACATAACTAATGTAGTACTGATGTCGTTGGCCGAAGCCGCTAGGCGCTACCCAAAGAGGATTGACTGAAGTAGAGGCTCAGTTCTGGGGGTTTGAGTGACCCCAGTGGTATCGTAGTACCTCACCCGAGAAGGTGCAGGGCGCCACACGCAATGATGGGATGTCTGCTCGTTTTTAATTGCAAATAATTCTTAATCCCTATCTTACTACACAAAATCCTCATTTTCAGAGTTTCTTTGAAACTGCGAATCAAGAAATCATTCGATTATTCTATCAAAAATTTGAAAAAATTATGGTAGAACTGAACCTGGTAGTCGGGTTCGGAGTGTCGCCTTTCCAATCTCCATAATTTTGAATGAAGCATCCTCTTTCTTGCTCATTCTATTGTTATCTAATTTCAAGGGAAAATAGTAGATTATGGCGTGGTAAGTTGAACTACGGTTCGTCTCCGGCGAGCCGAGGAATAGACTCGAGCTGCAAACTTCACACTCCTCACAATCCTCCGCCTATCGTCCTCATGTGATAATCTATTTTTCGTTACGAAGATCTGTGGAAGGGGGGGGGGGGATCTTAACCGAAATACTAAAAAATGAATAACGTACAACTGTCATGTGACTCCGAAGTTACGACAGTTTCTGTTAGAGGCATAGTAGATCACGTCTAGCGAGGGTAGGTAAGCACCTATACTTCTAGGAAGTGTAATGTATCTCGGTGGAGTCCGGTCTTATAATATTTAACCTATCGTCCTCAAACCAGTCGGGTAGGAAGCGCTTTCTGCGCCTCAGGAACGAAAAAAATATTTCGGTGACACAGAGGACTAGATCTCCATTTTTACTAGTTCCTCTGACAGCGGGACTGCTACTGAGTAACTGAGGAATTGTTGAGTCGGCTAAAGGGCAGACACTTCGGCATTGCGTGTGGCGCTCTGCCTCTTCCGGGGTGAGGTACTACGATTCCGCTGGCGTCACTCAAACCCTCAGAACTGACCCTCTACTTCAGTCAATCGTCTTTGACGCTACCCTATGATGCGGAAGATTTTTAATTCGAATCCCAGCGACTACGAATTTTCCACAATTTGAGGGTCCGACGCGCGAGAGGCTGTCGGTAGGGTAGTCACCTGTTACCGGTATGTTTTTATCCTGTTTTCCTTCTAACATTTTCAAATAACGAGCTCTTCATTTATTCCAATGAACGTAATTTTTTATTAATATAGAAAGGAACAAAATATCGTTAATCTTCAAACGACCAAAGACACTTCTCTTCATTCACCTCATTCTCACATCTTCACCAGACCGCCGACGCCATCTTTTTTTTTACCCATAATCCAATATCAACTCCCTAACACACCAGCAATACCGGCTGACAGTCGTGGCCGAATTGGTTTAATTCAACTTTTAGTAATCCGAATCGCTCTCAACGGCGAGGGTTCGAAACCCAGTCATTCCATTATGTTCCGCAAAAGGTTGCACGACACCAGTCGTATCGGGCCCAGGGCCCGTTGTACATCATTCCTTGTGTCTTAATCTACTTGACATTTTTTAAGTTTTCTTGAAATCACTTAAATGGACCTCAAGTGCTAGGTCTCTCACAATCTACTCATGTGTGCGTGAGAAGTCCTGGATTGTAGTGTCGAAAAATTTTGTCACTTCCGTTCTCGATACATCAACCTTAAGGGATCATTCCCAAATGTTTTGATGATATTTCTCAGTGTTGGTCTTCGTAGATCAATAACAGCTTCAGATGACTGCAATTCACGGTAGGGGATATAGATGAAGCCAAATATGATGACTGAGTGTATATGTAGAGGAATATAGCGTAAAGCCGGTGAGATTTTTGGAGAAATAAGATGTTGGTTTTCGGGGATTTCCCTGGGTACAAAATTCACTCTTTCCAAATTTTATTATTTTCATTTAAGTGATGATGGTTTATATTATTTATTATTTAACGGAATTCATTGCAAGTTCTTGCAAGAACTTGCAGCTGGCCATCGCCGGAGGGCCTTCAGCCAAGTATTTACAAATATTTACATTTTATTGTATAGCAATTGTTGTAACAAGAAGCAAAAGAAAAGGTGATTGGGTTTTCCGCAGCGATGAGAGAAATAGTGTTGACAATTGACAATTTTGAGAATAATGCTTTTTTTTTTTTTTTTTTTTAAGTCCATTATTGGAGGTGTTCAAGACTTCGCTAGGAGTCAGATTCCAGATTCTCAATTCTCATAAATTCAAGCTTTTGATGGTTTATATTATTCCATATTATTCAGAATTTCCCTTGGTTGTAAAATCAAGGTAAATGTTCACAGTTCTTCTTTAATTTTTATCACATTTGGATATTTTCAAATACATCTCTTGACCAGACGGACTCATAAAAAGGAAAAGCAAATATTCCAGGGGGTGAAAATTATATTACCCTCTTCAGGGCAACTGAGTCTAATTTGTAATTTGTCAGTCTCTTGTAGATATTCGTAGTGTGAAGTGCCTTCTGTCTGTTCAAGTCTTAGAGTTATTGAAATTAAAATCATTTCTAAAAATTAATAAATGTGTTGGCTTATTTAATACCATAATCCACCATAAGACGATCCGGGTTTTCCCGAGAAGGTGACGAAAATTGTCAGGTTGGGGTGAGTGTACAATCTAGGTTGGGCCAATCAATTGCGGTAGAATAGAGAACTTCACAGAAGACATGTAGTCACATAAACATTATCACACAACTACACACTTCAGTACGGGGTCTAAAATCATCGGAATTGAAATTTTCAGATCCATGACCTCATGACGGAAGACGAAATTCAAAGGATCTTCCGTGTCCCGCGGCATGCAGGTACGTTAGAAGATAAGATGAGGGTTAAACATTTGTATGATTGCAAGTAAACTTTTAGGAACTATATCCAGAGGAATTTCGACTGAAGAATGAATAAAGTATCAATAAAGAAACGTAAGGGCGAAGCTTTCGTTCAATAAAAATCATGAGTTGTATTGGGATGTGGGTAAAAGTAGATAAATAAATGTAACAACACAATCAATTACTTTAACTTGAAGTCTTCATTATTGGCACGAGGAAGGCACGACTAACCTAGACGACCGGTGTCCAGAGACTAACTTCTTACTAAATGAAAAACCTTTACTAAGGGAAAAAACAAGAGAACGTTTATTACCACATGTGGTAAGGATTAAAATCCTCTCAAGCTCAAAGCACAACGGATCATAAACTTTGTCGAGTGATTTTTGAAGATAAACAGAAGACCTGTGTTATAATTTTCCAACAAGTTGAAACAGTAAATTTCGATACAAGTACGACGGAGTGGTAACAAGTGTGAAGTTGGCCGCCCGAGGTGAACCCAAGGGTTCCATGTCTAAATATCCAGTCGAAAATACCCAAACAAAAATCTCCAATGAAAAATGTCCAAAACAATAATATCCAAAACACAATTATCCAAATGCTATCAAATCCAATACAAAAATTAGACAAATTTATTTTGAACTCCAATCCACCTTCTTGGATCTACAAACAGATCCAATGTTCGCGGATATATTTGCTATTGGGTTTTTTACAATCGGATATTTTCGAATTGGATATTTTTAACTGGATATTTTGGACTGGATATTTTCGACCGGATATTTAGACGTGCTCCCGAACCCAAGGGCTACCAATCACAGGAGTTAAAATACCCCGTCGTACGTGTATCCGAACTACAGTTTTTGTTAGTGATATTACGTTAAGGGAGTGGTGAACTGTGACATTTTTCATTTACAAGTTTAGACGTTTTGTTTACAAGTAACGAAAAGGCACTTTTCGACACGGGGTGAACGTAGCAGCAGTGACAGAAATAAAATTTTACATTTCCTAATCCTTATCCGTGGACTCACGAGGGGGGGCGTTTTTCCTTACCTGATCCAGTAAATTTTACTGAACGACAATTTTTCTCTCAAAAAAACGACGGAATAAAAAATCAATAAAAGTAGAAATAAAAATTGCCCACGTGAAGCATATTTTGAAGAGACTTTCTAGTTACTCAATCTGAGAGTCTAACTTTCCCTCACATCGTAAAGTGACATAAGGGTAGAAAAAAATCCGAAAAGGGCGTGTCTTATTTCATCAATGAATAGTAGTGGAATCAGCGTACGTGAAGATCCAACTTATTAAGGAATGCCTTTTCAATGGTTAATTAGTTTCTTATCTATTGGTCACTGATAGAATGGAGATAAAGTTGAGACGTTTGTCGAATCGGGTTTCGTGGTGGCCTTGTCATTAGTCGCAGACAACAATCAAACGATATCAATCTGTAATATCATACTGATACTATGGTTCCTGCATTGTGATCTTCGGATTCACAGTCGGATTTCCGAAGTTGCTTTAAAAATAATTATCTCATAATTAATCACTTTAATCAATCACACACATCCCCGTAATACATTTGTACTAATCATAAATTCTGTCGCATGAATGTTATCATCATATTTCCAATATCCTCAATATAATGATTTATTATCATGTTTGAAATCTGTTTAATTGAGACAATTGACGGTTTATCAGATGTCGTAGTGTTCAATTTTAACTTTTTTATTGAGGTAGAAAATAATAAGATGAAGTATATATAACCGCGCACAACACAGGAACGATAACAGCTGTCGTGTGGGAGGGTGGGGAAGGAAGAATTATTAATTTGTTATTTAATCAATTAATAAGGAATGTACAAGACATAAAAATGTGTAATTCATGATGTACAAACAATTTCCTATCGAATTGACCATTTATTGAACCCATTGAGCAATTTTTCATTTTATTCCGCCAGCATCAGTCCAAAAATAGGATAATTATTTATAATTATTAGGAGTGTGAATAAGTCTTTCCCGTTTTTTTCAAATTTTGAGCCTTTATCGTGAAAAAATGGTTACAAATGAATTATTGAAAGTATTGGCCATCGTCTTCTTGCGTTTGACACGAATCTTCATCAAGCAAAGTCGCCAATTTTTGATCTTCAAAGATTTGCGGCCGCCCGGAACGCTTCTTGTCTTCCATGTCGAAATCACCACTTTTGAAGCGTCGAAACCATCCGCGAACACTTGAATCATCGACACAACCTTCTCCATAAGCTTCCTGAAGCAATCGATGCGCCTCCGCAGCAGATTTCTTCAAATTGAACCAATAAAGTGAAACTTCCCGCAAATGACGTCGACTCGGCTCAAATTTCGACATTTTCACGATATCAAAAATTTATGATGCCAAAAAATTTCAACTAATGTGTTAGTGTGGAATTGTTGACAGATGAATAAGCTTTGATTATGACATATGTAACCATTGAATACTCGCACAGTATTGGTGGCGGCATCTCTTACAAAAAACGGGAAAGACTTATTCACACACCTAATAATGAGTGAATGTACAAACAAAAAAAAATCTAGTACAATCATGTACTAACGATGTACAATCGAATACATAAGATAGTTTTCCGAATTATTGTAACGTTTCTGCTGAGCACACGCGGGTGATTTAAACCCAGATTTGTTGTAAATAACTGACTTAACTGATTTCTGTTAGAGTATATGAACAGAAAACATATGTTATGATTGCAGTCCCTGCTTATGAGGTTGTTCCTGTGTTGCATACGCTACACAAGCGACGTGCAGACGAAGAACAAGTGGTGAAGATGAAGGCATTCAATAGAAACATAAAACTCTACTTGAAACCAACCGAAGGTATTTTGTATGGACCTCACACGCCCGTTTTTACAGTAGTACCAGACAAACAACAACCTCGAGGTTTGAGGTATACGAAAGTTCGTAATGTGAGTGTCAAAAAAAAAATTAATCTTTTTCCCGATGTTCCATCGTAACTACACTATAAAATTACTTATTTGTGACCCTTGAAATTACCTAGGAACAGGTACGAAAATTTTAAATGTATCGAATCTATTTCGGTTTATGCTTTAACTAAATTATTTAAAGTCTGAATTTATAGAACATTTGGGAGTTCTGTGAATAAAATTCCAGGGCTTCCAATACGAATTTCGCCTGTTCTGAAGGATTTCAAAATATGTTTATCGAGATTTCATGGAAGTAGAGAATATTTCCAGGTTTTGAGAGAATTTTGTAAAAATTACAAAAAATGTTCCTTTTTTAACGTTCGCCAAAATTGAAGAAATACGACGCTCTCACCAACATTTCAAAACGTTTATAGAATCCGGAAATTGTCAACGAATTCCACAGAACTTGGCATTTTTCTAAAATTCTTGGAATTTTTCCGATAATTCTACGAATGTTCTAAAATTTCTAGAATTTTTTCCATAATTCTAGGAATTTTTTAAAATTTCTAGAATTTATTCTATAATTTTACGATTTTTATAATATTCTTAGTAGTTCTCCGGTAATTCTGGAACGTCTGAAGAAATTTCGACGGAATTTAAAAAGCCCTTAGGCCTTTTCGACTTTCCCAAATCAGACGGAGAATTAATCAATTTTAATCTTATTTCACACCATATCAGAAACATTCGAATAAATTTCGTCTAATCTTCTAAAATTCTGGTATTCTTTACTCCTCGCGGGGGAAAGCGAGTCGCATAACTAGTCTGTCATATGTTCCCTCAAATTTGATAAATCTTGGGCCTCATTATCTTCATTCATCAAAATACTATCTAAATCATGAGAATTCTCACTTAGTCAAAATAGTAATTTTAACAGTTCCGTAGGGGGGGGGGAGGAAAGGAAGGGGGAATATTCCTCATTAGATGAATTAATTAACCCCTTAAGCAAAATTCTCTGCAAAATGGTACAAGATATGCTCATGTTTTTGTCTGATTTTGAAGCCTTACGAAGGAATCGGCGTATCCTATCAAGATGTGCTCACCAGTTCAGCACTAATTCTGACTGATTTGATTGATGGTTCAGTAGAAATGGTCGGCAACATTCTGAATGATTTGTTTATCGAACCACTACCCCACCATCTTAAAAATCTCCTTCGAGACAAGCGGAGCATCAACGAAACGAGTAATGCCTTCGACCAAACTCATCATCATATTGTCTTCAAAAAACCTCATCCATCTCACGATGAGGTTCGCCAGGGAATGAGTAAGAGCTAATTAAATTTACCGAGAATAACTCATTAGGAAAATTCCTAAACAATTTGCAAAAAATATGATTTTTTCATCCTCAGAGTTAGTGAGACGTGATCGAGTTCATCAAGAACGTACACGAAGAGGAAGATCATTGGAGGCAGCTCCTGATGTGATTACCCCCGAGATCTTGGTCATTATGGATTACTCTCTTTACCAGTAATTAAACGAGATTAATTGATGCGCATTGTCTGATGAAAATGAAAGTGAAGGGCGGAGTAATGTACGTTTTTCTTCGACAGAACGCAGAACCAGAATTTCAAAAGGGCTGTGCTGTATCTGTTGAGCTTCTGGAATGCTGTCGATCTTCGATACAGAACGATGAGTGAACCCAGAATTCGATTGAACATCGCTGGAATCATTATTTCAACTGTGAGTAACTCGTATCCCAACCTGACGAATGAGAGATGAATACTATTGACAGAATTACAGAGAGTCAAAATATTGAATACCAAGTTCATTAAACTTTCATTAAAATAAATAAACTCAAAAGTAAGTGAATACTCTTGATAAAATTACAGAGACTCAAAATAATGAATAGCAACTTCATTAAATTTTCATTAAAATAAATAAACCTAAAAGTAGGTGAATACTATTGATAGAATTACAGTGACTCAAAATGATGAATACCAAGTTCATTAAACTTTTATTAAAATGAATAAACTCAAAAGTAGGTGAATACTCTTGACAGAATTACAGTAACTCAAAATAATGAATACCAAGTTCATTAAACTTTTATTAAAATAAATAAACTCAAAAGTAAGTGAATACTCTTGATAAAATTACAGAGACTCAAAATAATGAATAGCAACTTCATTAAATTTTCATTAAAATAAATAAACTCAAAAGTAGGTGAATACTATTGATAGAATTACAGGGACTCAAAATAATGAATACCAAGTTCATTAATCTTTCATTAAAATAAATAAACACAAAAGTAGGCGAATACTCTTGATAAAATTACAGCGGCTCGAAATAATGAATAGCAACTTCATCAAACTTCTATTAAAATGAGCAAACTCAAAAATAGGGGATGTTGTCTAAATATTTTTAGCACTAACGACTTCGTCAGAATAACTTGGTCATTTAAACTTCATCATAAATATCTTGTGACAAAAATAATCTTTTAATGACTTCATACAGAAATAACTTCATTGAAAATAAATTCTGATGATGTAACTAGTGTTTTGGATGTTTTAATTTGGTTAATACTATTATTAATACTTTTTTATTTAACAAGGTTAATATACAAAAATTACTTTTATTTTCAAGCTCTTTCCATTGCCCTTTTTCACTTAGTAATATAGAACGATCACTTTTGTGTTCAACTTCTTTGTTAAACTTCTCCCACAATTATGTTAATATACCGAAAATCAGTGTTTTTTGTGTTCTGTTATCGCTTTTTTGCACAATAATTTTGGTCGGTAAAGAATGCTCTTATGTCCAACTCTTTTTTTTCAAAATCTTTGATAATTCACAAGACATTTTCCTTTGGCTTCACTTCTGAGCATTTGTTTGATTTTAAATTTATTTGTCGGAAGTTATTTTTATTGAGGTTTTTTTGACTGACGTCAATTGTGTATGAATTATTTTTGTATTTTGACGTGATAGGGTGTACTGGGGACACAGTCATCAGAAAAATAATTCATTTAGGACTTGTCAAGTAATAGAAACCTAAAAATTTGCATCAAATCTGGATCGAGAAATTTCAGTCGTATTAGAGCCCACGTTTTTTGTACCAATTGGGGTATCAGGAAGTCAATGCCATATTTTTTATTATGTAAGGGACGTATGTAATAACCGTGTATTCCACTAACACAAAATTATAATTTTGTCAATTGAATATTCTCATTACAAGAATTTAAAGCGGATTGTGCCAATGGTAATCTTTGGCATTGGTTTCTCTAAAAAAAATCTGATTGGCAAAATTATATTTTTCTCTCGATGTTTATGCATATTTTGTAAAAAGAAAACTTCACAGGAAAGAAGGAAATAATATTTTTTAAATAATTCTAGAAAAACGGTGGGACCCCATTCTACGATAATAACAAAAGAGAAGAAACTGAAGTAGACGGTGATCGGGCCCTTCAGCAAATGAGCAAATATTTCTACGAAGAGAAGCGGTTTCCATTTTCGAAATACGATTTAGCAATGGCGATGACTCAGTTAATTATCAATTCAATTCTTTACTACTAAACATTTCATCGTTATTCTTGACTCATTTAATTGTATTTTTAGTCTGGATATATGCAATATGATCGACTCGTCTTACTGTGATACAACAACATTAGGTAAATTGAAAGCTTATTCCAATAAAAAAATCGATACTCTAGTAATAAGCAATAAACTAATGGAAGTGAATCATTTGAAGGTTACGCATACGAAGCTGGTGCCTGTAATCGAAGTGCCATCGATAGAAATACAGAAGCAGTTGGCCTTGTTGAGGATAACGGAGGCTACAGTGGGATAATTCCTACTGCTCATGAAGTGGGGCATTTGTAAGATATTTTTTTACTTGTTAATCATTTACAGGTTCGGATTGACTGTTACGGTTGAACGGGGGTGGGGGGGCAAGAGGTCGGCGGATATGGGGGATAAGCAGCGTTTTGCTGGGTTAGTACTTGGATGGGTGACCGCTTGGGCACACCGCGCGTTCACTCAGAAAATTACTGTGGAGAATCATGAAGAATACAGACCAGGAGGTCGAACTAGCCATTGTCCGAAATGTGCCCACCCAAAGTATGTGCCAGGCAATAGTTACATGGAAGTTATAGGGGGTGCTTCGATCGGTTTACTCCGTGTCAGGAGTGGGAGAATAGTAGCTGTGTTAGTTAATAGATAAAGGTAAATCCAAAATGTCTACTAAACATCTGAGTGCCAGTGGTTCGGTGCCCACTTAAAAAAATGTAGGTCCACTCGTGTTCTCACATGAGGATACGAGGATAAATTACCAGCACAGCCAAATTATTGAGAGTATCTATGTGGAGAAACCTAAAATAGCAAAAAAGAGGAGGCCGATGAATGAGACAAAACAAATGCTGGTATGCAATTGCGAGGTACATCATAGTCGAAAGCTTCACTTAGTGATGCTTAGGAGGCAACTTTTTTTTTTTTTTTTTTTGCAAACATCTGAGTCACTCGTGTTCTGACTTGAGGATGCGAGGATAAATAAACAACACAGCCAAACTAATAGTATCTATGTGGAGAAACTTAATGCAGCAAAAAAGAGCAGGCCGATGAATGAGACAAAACAAATGCGGGTATGCAATTGCGAGGTACAGCATAGTCGAAAGCTTCACTTAGTGATGCTTAGGAGGCAACTCTTTTTTTTTTTAAACATCTGAGTGAGTGTAAATCTCAAATAATTTTATTTCAAATCGATGTATTTTATGCGGATGTATTTTATAATTCATTGTTTATAACACTGAAGAATTAATTGTACATATCACTCGTTTAATGTCACTAGTAATGGAGAACAAAAATTCTTCGAAATTCTGCTTTGAGGATTTACAAAAAAATCAGCAAATTGTCCAAAGGCCATCTCACTGGGCCGCACTAAAGTATGATAAATGTGTATTATTCCTTCAGTCAGCATTGACAATCGTAACTTTTTATGATTTTAATAATATTTCATCCATATGCTATCAATTTGATTCGAAACACAATAGATAATAATATAGCTTCGGTGCGACACTAACACAATGATATGGAGTACGTATACGATGTGGACTAAAGCGAATGAAGCGCCACGATATGGTCTCGGATTCTCGAGGATCGGCCCATACCAGTTCCGGTTCCTGGGCAGGACTGTGCGGACCCAGTGTCAGGGTTGCCAACTGGCGGTTTTTTCCAAGAATAAAAAAAAATTTTTTTAGAGCAGGAGATATCAAAATGAAGTTTCGGTGAAATATAAATTACTTCCGTTGAAAAACCCCCATCATTCGCGTTATGAACTTCATTCAATTGATCGTGATTGTATAAAATCAACAAAATGGATTACTTTCTTCATATTTATTCTACCACCTCAAATCTTGTAACGCGTTTACTTCCTCCAAAGATTAGGTGTTCCACACGATGGAGTAGCCGATGCTAAAGACTGTCCAAGTTATAGAGGATTCATCATGACTTATTCCCTCCGACTTGGCGAGAACAATTTCTACTGGTCCAACTGCACTGTCAGACTATTCCGGGAATTCATGAAGTGAGTGTAACTGTCATTTGTCCTCAAGCACCTCAAGTCATTCTATTAAATATTTATTCCTTTTTCTCCAGCTCTCCCGATGGCACATGTTTGTACAATTCTCCTCGCCGTGATACTCGGTTGCGAACAATATTGCCGGGGAAGGTACTTACGTTAGACGAACAGTGTGGAAAAGTTTATGGCGCCAAAGCTTGCAAAGTATGTCTTCTCACTCTTAACACTTCATTCTGAAACCCCAAGTCGACTTTTGATATTATAACATTTGGTATTTCAGTATGACGAGAGCGTCTGTACGAGACTAGAATGTTATAATCCGAAGAATGGGTTCTGCAAAGCTAATACGGCAGCGGCTGAGGGGTCAAAATGTGGCGAGAATATGGTAAAGTTGACTATTAGCAAAAGTTACTGTTGGTCCTTTTTCCTAAAAAAAATCGTACTACTTTTTCTATGTCTTCTCTACTCGGGTTTTTACATTATATTTTTGCGGTATCATGAGTTGACTCCCTCTACAATCGTGTCGTATTTACCCCAGGAGATGTACGCCACGTGGAGACTCTCCTGGGGGCCAGGGGAAACCTTGGAAAAACCTTGCCCGATAGGGCACTCATCAACGAGCCTTCATCGGGAAATAATATTTCTTGATGACTATTGATGTCTAGACTTTCATTCGACGGTTTTCCAGAGATTAAAAATCCAATGCCCTAAGCCGGACTCGAACCCCTCCTTCTCCCTCTGGAGGCCAACCAAAACCTTGGAAAACCCTTGGAAAAACCTTGGGAAAAACTTGGCCGATACGGCACCTATCAACGAACCTTCATCGGGAAATGATATTTTTTGATGATAATTGATGTCTAGAGTTTTGTTCGACCGTTTTCGAAAGATAAAAAATCGAACGCCCTAAGCCGGACTCGAACCCGCGCCTCACGAGCCGCGTCGTCTGGGCGAGGGATTTAACCGATTCCGCCACCGTCATTGGTAGCAAGTTCTCATTGTATGGGATGTGCAGACCATAAACACTTAGAATTGTCAGCTGCACCAAACGTAATTTCAATTATTATCTCGATTCTCAGTTTTTGATAATTAAAATACGTTCGCGATAACATTTTGTTCGATATTTTGTTTTAGTCGATAGTGAACTTATGGAACAATGTAAATATCTTAGGAATCACACATCGAGTTCTTTCAATATCTGAAATGAAATGGAAATTATGACATTAATAATATTATGTTTCAGCATTGTTTAAATGGCCGCTGTATACGTGTCAATGCGACTGAATTAGCGGAGCCACCAAATTTTGAAAATCAACTGTTTCGACCGCATCGATTCCCAAAATTCCAGCCCAGGGACTGGATATCTGGCGCCAAGAACAGATCAGATTATAAAACCAAATGAACATTGAATATTGTGCTCACAATTGCTACAAACCCAGTTTAAATTATTATACGTAGGTAATTTTGGTAGACTAAATCACGGAGAATCGGTACAGACGTGATATATAAAGGACCGGCTGATGAATTTCAAGGTTCATCAGTCAAACTCGCCGTAGGCTATCAAGTCTTTACCGTTCACTTAAAGAGAGTTTTATGTGCAGCGATTTTCCATTCATTCATTTCCTCATTAACATTTATCAAGGGTAATGACAATAGTTGATATAATTTGTAACAATTATCAAGAATAAAGCTTTGCTGGTCAAGGTGGATCGCTCTGTTATTCTTCCAATTGAGCTACCGGGAACGTTCGTTATTACCGATCAACTTCTCATCCTTCAGACGTCATGAAGACATTCTCTCCTCCGTATGTAGACAAATTTACTGGTGATATGGTGGTGATCCTAAGTAATTACGAGAAATTAAATTATATATCAGACGTGTATCATAGGAGATACTTCCAAACGCCGCGATCTGCCTTGTTTGAATAATGATGTTTAGAATAGTTGTGTTTAAAATGTCTTTTATCAATTGAATGAATTGAGTAGATTATATAAATTTCCAAAAAATAAAATGTTGATGTATTCAATTGATCTCGTGAATTTTCGATCCAGTTTGACCAGTGAGGAGAAGGAGAACTCTGTGAGACGAAGGTCAATAATCAGTGAACACGTTATTAATGCTTCTAATGACACTTTATTATTAATAGAGTGCGACTCGTATATTTGGTGGGTTAACGGGTATTGCAAAAATCGAAAAAACTTAACTTGACTCTATACCAGGGCGTTCGACGCCAGACTAGCTCGAGGAACAACGCTCTCGAGAATCGAGAGCCACCCGGAGAGGGAGAGGAGAAAATCAAATTCGTTCTAGAGCGTTCCACGAGTGTCTCGCCTCCGATTGGCGACTAGATTGACGGCAGACCCGCGACGAACCACTTCAATAATCTGGCTACCATATGCGACAGACTACTGTTAAAGTTATCGATTTATCTTCTATGATCAATGAGTAGAGGAGAACAACGGTTAGACGAAGGTCAATAAATATTGGACACGTTATCACTATTAATTAATGTCCCCTTTATTAATATGTGAGTGGTACTCGTAGACTGGGTGAGTCAACGCGTATGATACAAAAAAATAGACAAACTTAGCACGACTTTTCAATGCAGCGTTCTACGCCAGACTGACCTGAGGAACAAAGCTCTCGAGAGCCGAGAGCCACCTGGAGAGGGAGAAAGAAAATAAATTAGTTCCTTCGAGAATGTTCTATGGTCATCCCTCTTCCGATTAGTAAACAAACCAAAGACAGACCCGTGATGAACCACTTCAATAACTACCATTTTTAACAATCGGTACTTTTCGACAAAACAATAGCATCGCAGTGCGCAAGGTATCGTGCCTTTGACGAAGCCGAATTTTCCACTGTAACAATCGTCGAAATAATTATTAAAAATCGGAAATAATAATTCGCCTAAAATATTATAATTTATTTTTTAATCTAGACATGACAATATACAACATCATCACAGACAGCGGGAATTCATCTTATGACGACTAAAAAATCGTATTCGTTATGTTTAAATTATTTCGATTTTCATCCATTGGAGGAAATCAAATAGCGGACGAGGGAGTGAATAGTTTCGACAATAATCCGATAACACAATGATCGACGGTAGCTTCCGGGTGCCCCAGCCCAACGATCACAGGTAGTTAAGATATTATCGTCCCAAAATCAAACTGTCTGGGGCGGAAATACACACGAGAGACTTGTGAATGAGAACTAGTTCTTCCATTTCGATATCTTATTGATTTAAGGGGAACACCATCTGCCTTTCCGATGTCATTTCTTTTTTTTCGCTTACAGTCGATTATTCTGAACCATTAATTTCCGCTCAAATTGCGAAACTGGTCATTTCTGAATAAACTACATTGATTTCCATCGACCCCAGAGCCATTCGGTTTCGGGTATTTCACCTCTCCCTCACACCTGATCTCGATACTCAGGTCGCCCATTAGTTTGATCGGATTGTCCATCAGATAAGAAAAGGAGAACCTCTTCTTCTACTTTTTTCCTCATTCAATGATTTTTTTCCAGCAAAACGCGATTCCTGCATCAGCACTTCCCATTTCGAAAACATACAGAATGAAAGATGTTTGCATCAGGTTTTTTGTTCGGGTTTGTTATTGGCTCCTTTCTAGTACTACCAGGAGCCTGTGGATATTCCGTGTTTGAATCAACAGAATAGGAAAAATTTAATGTTTTCTTTTGTGTGGTCGCTCCGAGTAGGGATGAATACAATGATCCGTTTATAAGAGATGAGGATAGAGGAGTGGTACGAAAAAAGGAAGGTAACTGAATCTGGGTCAACAGAGTTTTTATATGTATGATGTTGCCTGCTGGTTGAATCTCGAGATGTAATGATTCACTGCGTTGTATTCGTTCTTTTGATGGTGCATGCGAGGTTAGTATTTTTTTCAAGGAATATAGACATACAGAGAGTGAGAGAAAGAGAAAAAAAAAGTAAAAAAAACCACCAAATGAAAATGTGATAAGATTTTCGATGAAATTGCCGAAAAGTGTATTTAGGCTCGTGAGAGGTTATAGGATGCGCCGAAAGCGAGTGTGTTCTGACGCAGAACAAAAATTCTTTTATTGTGCATTTTCTTTCCCCGGAACCTAAAGATTATAAATCATAAAAGCCCCGGCTTAATAATTCTAAAATTCCAAACCCATCGAGCAAATCGTTTTATTAAGCCCACTGAGTAAAACACTTAGTTTCGTTAATGACTTTTCTCCTGGCGATTTCGAAATTTTCGACATTTAGTTTTATATGGGGGTTTCGGGAACATGACGATACTCCCTCGTGCCTCGTCGACGACGACCGAATCTTTCCCGGACATTTCCCATTGTCTTGAATGCATTTTATTACAGTCAATATACCCCCACGCGCCTCTCCTCGAGGTCCGTGCTTTTCAGAGAAATAACATCTCAGCAATAGTTGAATTTTAACTTAACCATGCATAAATCCCACTTCACATTTTTATATTTTTACTCATTCTTTTTAGCCACTCAGAATGTAACGGTTGAATAAGACGTGAAGGACCCATAAACCATCCACAATCGCCTCACTGTTCCAAATTCTTTCATTCCAAAATCTAACAAAATAACTATCCAGAGTCACGTTCACTCCAAACGAAAACACATGGCCCTTTTTTGTGCCTGTTTTCCCAAATATTGAAACCAAGCGTGTTACCCATTTTTTTGCATCGAACTCGGACACATCTCACTTAACTCCCACTTCAATTTGATGCACCAATAGGATCCACAGTTCATAAGACCAACCCATATACTTAGAGACACAAGTTCAAAGGAAGAGGGCACTCAAGTTAGTCCACGCGCAATCGTCAAGGAAATAAGTCTTCCACCTCTTAATCAACCGAATGAACAGATGTAGAAGAGTTTGAATAAAATATTAAGCCTTGTTTGATTAACAAATCGTGAATGATTTATTGTGTTGGATTCCCGTAATAAATTCAAAGACACAGAAATTATATTTAAATAAAAACTGATATTTATTCGGAATTCACTCAACGTGTAAGTATTGTGACAATATGTATGTATGTTTTCGAAGAGATTTCTGAGGTTTGTGTAGACTCAGTGCTCTCGATGAAATTTGGGATCTAACTGACTAACTAGAATAATGTTAAGGTACTCAGTTCCTTACCTGTGGACATGAGGAGGAAATGGAGGGGATGGGTGGAAACATGGCTATTTTTTGGGGATGCAGATGCTAGCTTTTAGGAAATGGGAAATGGAGGAAATTCGTAGTGGCGCCAGGGTTTATGATAGGATTAAGAGTTGGGCCAGACGTAGTTGGGGTATGCCCCAAGCAATAAACGAATGGGAGATAGAAATATTAATGTAAAATACAAAGTAAAATATAGGGGTATACAACAATTGTGAGTGAACCTTAAAAAAAAACAATCATTAAATTGAGTCACTCAGGTGAATAGGTAGCCTGGGAAGCCACTTGGTGGCAACACCCCCAAATATTAGATGTGTTCAACCACGAGGGGTTCTAATATTTTCCAGAACCTGTACTAGAATTTTCATACGAAATTTCTCTTCGTGTACAACTCGTGAGTTGAGGTACCATTCAAAAATGTAAGATGCCAGTGTGATCTGTATGCCATGAGTGCACATGACATCCAAGGTAATACCAATAATTCAAAGGTTGTATATGTGTACGAGTCGGGGACTGCAGTGGCAAACACGAAGAAGGAGTTGGTGATGAGAAGTTTGCTTCCTTTTCAGTGAGAGTGGTCCTACAGTCAAGCTGACGAGAGCCTCTGGCAAGGTAATTTGTGTGACAACAGATGACGGCATCACATCTCGTTGAGGTAGAAGTGGGAATACCGATGCTAGCCGGAACCACACACGACCGCAGTATAACCCTAGGCAACAAGCATTCGAGTTTATCATGGGATCAACCTAGAAATTACAGGGGAAGTCTGGTTAAATTCCGCGTACTCTAAACCACCTTTCCCAGGTTCAGTCTCACCGCCCTCCGGGAATCGGTAATTGCTATGAAGACTTTCTCGTCGCGTCGCTCATTAATTTACCTCCAATTTTCGGGGACTAACATGTGAAGTCAACAACAAAAATGAATTCAATTGCAAATGTTTATGACATCATGTAAGAGTACCCGGCGCGATACTGGGAGACCTGGGGTCGAAACCCGGTGGGTTAAAGCGGAATTTTTTCTAATTCTATTAGGAGTGTGAATAAGTCTTTCCCGTTTTTTTCAAATTTTGAGCCTTTATTGTGAAAAAATGGTTACAAATGAATTATTGAAAGTATTGGCCATCGTCTTCTTGCGTTTGACACGAATCTTCATCAAGCAAAGTCGCCAATTCTTGATCTTCAAAGATTTGCGGCCGCCCGGAACGCTCCTTGTCTTCCACGTCGAAATCACCACTTTTGAAGCGTCGAAACCATCCGCGAACACTTGAATCATCGACACAACCTTCTCCATAAGCTTCCTGAAGCAATCGATGCGCCTCGGCAGCAGATTTCTTCAAATTGAACCAATAAAGTGAAACTTCCCGCAAATGACGTCGACTCTGCTCAAATTTCGACATTTTCACGATATCAAAAATTTATGATGCGAAAAAATTTCAACTAATGTGTTAGTGTGGAATTGTTGACAGATGAATAAGCTTTGATTATGACATATGTAACCATTGAATACTCGCACAGTATTGGTGGCGGCATCTCTTACAAAAAACGGGAAAGACTTATTCACACACCTAATAATTCTTTTCGAGTTTTTTTTTCTGTTAATGAATGTTTAAGTGATTTAAATGTTTAAATGATGAATTTTTAAACTTAACAATTTACCTAAAATTAGAAGAAAGTTATGAGCTTATATTATGAGTTGGGAATTTTGCAAGTTGAGTTACCCCTGCGCCCCCCGCCGTATCATTTTCGGTGGTTTTGGAGTAATTAAAATATGAGATATGGTGTCAGCCCACAATCGAATGGCGAATGGGGGCGACAATATTTTTAGCTATTTCGTTGATTGGTTGATTGGAATGTGAGAGAGATGACACTATTTTTCAACATTTTTCACCTCTTCGCTGACTTTGACGAAAAGGATTTGATAACAAAATGTTCAACTCAATTTTTCAATTTGTTGTCTCTTTTTAATATTCACAGACATTGATCATGACCCGAAAAATCGTTCGATGAATATTGATACGCATTTGTTTAAATAATTTTGAGTTCTTTTATTCCCCTTTCGATCGATTTCCCCAAATCGATATTTTTCCAATTCGATTGAACACACAAAAGATTGGAGAATGCGTCATAAAAGGCAACAACAATCTAGATGAAAGTGAAAAAATATTAGAATAAAAAGTCTATGATATTTGTTCTGGAATAATTATCTAAGGAGACAAATCTCAAAAAAACTATAAAAACATAGAAAAAGTTTAATTATACAGCTCCCGAACTTTTTTTCAACAAAAATTTCTCCCCAAAAATTCGCTTCCAGTTCCTTCCAGAGACTCGCCAGATCGTCTCATTCTCATTCCATTAGTCCCACCGCGGTTTTCTGAATGATGATTCAACTACTTCAAGAAACGGTTTTTCTTTGAAGGAAAAGCGATGGTGAAAAAAAAAATCTCACACTCGTCTTTTCCTTCTAGGTCGAGCAACTCCGGGAAAAAAGGAGAAAACGCGTTTGGAAACTTTTCACAACGACTGGACAAAAATCCCAGAAACGTACGAGATGCGCTCCAGCAGAATGAGAATATGAACAGGCGAGTGGGAAAAACGAGAGATGAGAGTCGCAGTGTCACTTGAAATGAGCGCGAAGAAAAAAAAGTGGATCTGGAACGAGGGAAAAACAAGGAGTCGAGGCAACTCCGGAAAACTCGAATAACCGCCTAATGTTGCGGAAAGCACACATTTGGGTAAGCACTGGGGTGTCAAAAAATATCCAAAGACTCTTCATGGAGCATTATGGGTTATGCTACTTACGTAGTGCACCTCGGGGGAGATGTTTTCTCAAGTGTATACAATGCCAGGTGTGTACCAATCCCATGAGAAGTGTGAGCGCTAAAAATTCTCGGCGATGGTGCTCAGGTACATCCACGTGTTGGGTCTCGGGAGGACATTAAGGGGTTACTCTCATGTGATCACTTCGAAAAATCTATTTTTTTTGTATATTTTGACAGTAAAACCTATTGAAAACATGCTGTGACAAATTCAGACCGAAATTCATAGTATTTCATAAGTTACAGCTCATAGTCGCCGACGTGTCATAAGCGATTGTCTACCAGGCTTTAAACTTTAAACGCGTTTTTCTCGAATCACCATTTTCTGAAACGGTCAAGGTCCTACAAGAAAAAGTATTCAACCGATTGCTTTAAAATTTACATATGTTCTTCTACTCATTTATAGTTATCGTCCCTACCAGAATTGTTTATTTTCGAAAATATTTTCATTTTTTTTTAAACGATTTTTAACGAAAAAGAACAAGATTTTCGTGATTTTTTTTTTTGAAGTTCCATATTTTTTTTTTTTCAATGAAATTGATTATATTTGGTAGGGACGATAGCGGCAGATCTACTGAACAATAATCTATTCGATTTTTTTATCTCAGACAACATGAACAGCCGCTATCACCTTGACCAGTGAACTACCTTTTTTTTGTTGGGGACTGTTTCGACTTAAAAAAAATATATGTTAAAAATGTAAAAAACGAAAAAAAAAATTTTTTTCGTACATTTCAAAATACAAATAAAAATATATTAAAAAATCAACATGATTGAAGTTTGTTGTCGCATAAAAAAAAATTTCCTAAAAAGTGGTAAAATATAGGCGTTCACATGAGAGTAACCCCTTAAACCGCACCGGAAAAATAAATAAAATGCGTGGAAGATACGAAATAGAGATAATCGATTATGTCACAGCTCTAATCGATTCCTACATACAAAGGGACACAGGGCCCTCATCGAACATGGCGGATATTACAAAAATAATCGATCATACCACAGCCATAATCGATCATTAGACAATCGATAATCGATCAATAAGAATCGATATCAACCTCGCGGCGGTGGTGGCGCTACTGCTCCAAAAATGGCGGCATCCACATTTCTCCATTTTACGCGGCAAAAACATCTGGGCAGGACACTTGTACCTTTCCCTGCACTCCATCATGCAGAACTGAGTGGATTGATGCGGGACAAGTGTCAATTGGTATTTGTTGGGTGATGTTATCGAACGACATCGATATTCAAACCCCTCTAGGCTCGACTTCACTCGAATTTCCGGCCGTGTGCGTGTTACGTTAAGGCTCTGCACATGGTTGCCTCGTTGAGTGTTTTCACGCTCTGCGCTACCTTCCTCGACAGAAGTGAGAGAGAAATACGAGATGAGAGCGTCTGAGGGAGGGAGACAAATGGTAAGAGGGAGGGAGAATTAACGGGAGAATGGAAATTTCGTAGGGAGCTTGTACACTCGGTTTCTAGCATCAAACCCCATCAACTTCCCTGTGTCTACGGGCTACATGCTTGGCCTGTCTGAAGCAGCCCCTCAAATCCTCCCCTGCTCTTACACCCATCCCCCTCGGCGATACCTACTCGGAACCCTTCGTCGTCACCTCGACGTCACACCTCATCGTAAATCTGCTTCGTTAACACTCTGATCTTTTCTATCAGTGCCCCTGCTCTCGATTAAGATGTGTCATGTTACAAGGACAATAGTCTGGGGACAACGGTTTCATAGGCATATCAGATTCCCTATTCATGGTGTACTGGGGCAGATGAAGTTGTTTCCAGCCCACTGCAACTCCTGCTCGATAGCTGCCCAGATATTGTCACGTCCTAGGTGGCGCTGATGGCTATATGCTCGATCTCGCTTGGGAGTTTGAAGATTTGAATACGCGCCAGGATTTTTGTGCGCGTTGGCAGAAAAAATAAAGTAAAAACGATAATTTGTTGACATTTAAAATATTATAAAAATTGTCGGGGCGTGCAAATAAATTATGAGAACCCAGTCCTTCGTTAATGAGCTCCCCTTTGTGATTTACACCCCTGTGATGGCTCGCAACTAGATTCTCTTGATCTGGGTTTTTTACCTGGCATTTCAAATCAAGAGAATTCCAGTCCTCGGTCCAGGAAAAAATGGACGGAACTACTCCTTTTTTCAGCCGTGGAACTTTTAAAATTGTCTAAGACATATATACAAATCTTTTTTACCCGAATATGACATTATTTTTCATGAACAAAAAATGTGTAAACATACCTTGCCGAAAACTTGTCCATTTCTAATTATAGCATCTCTCTCTGTCCAATCTATTTCCTGAGTTTGAAAATGTTTTTCACACACAGCACTCCCAACACTCAAATCATCACGATTTAATGCAATTTTCCACTCTCCTAATCTTTTTTTCGTAATCATAAAAAAATGTACTCTTTCGGGATTCGTTTTATAACCCGATTTGCATCCTTGAACCGCGCAAGATGACATTTTTTTTTTCGCAAAAACCACAGAAAGAAAAACACAATTTGAACGCACATTCAATATCAGGATTTGCCATAGAAATCGAGGAGTGGGGATGAAAATCGCAGGGAGGGGATAAAGCATATAACATCCTGCGCCATCTGGATCGGTGACAATAACGGGGCAGCAAATCCTTATGGGTTTTAGGTGAGTTTCAGTGGGCTGGTTGTTTCTTTATTCATTTTTTGAAAAGATTCAATTGGGATTTTCGGTGCAACAAAATTTATTTCTCCGCAATTTTTATGTTTAAATCGATCGCTTTATTACGGATGTTCAGTTAAAATTGGGTAAACTCTTCCGTTGTTTTTAAGAACGACTGAATTTTTCCGGTCGTTACTATCCAAAATTTTTCTCGGAGTACCATTATGATGCGGTCAAATATTTCTTCTCTAGAACATTTATTACTGTTGAAATATTTTTTATCCAAACATTTTATTATTGTGGATATTTTCCTGAATTTTAATCTTCGCTAATCCTCAGTAATCCCTCCACTTAAAGCAGTTATCACATTTGATTTATAATAGTTAGTTTATAACTGTAAACAGAAATATCCTTTCAATTTTATATCGACAGCGCTCCGTAATGACTCGGGTTTTTCAGTCGATTTGCCGAAATGTCTTTCTCCATGGTCCGCATTCTTTCATATGAACCCCCAATAGCCATAGTTTTTATCATCAAGACGGGAAGTTTATATAGCGTTCCACATTTCTTGTGACGTCAAAGGAAATCGTTGGATAGGATTTTGGATGAGGTAGGAAGAGGAACAGGATAATTCTCCATATGATTTTTGCAAGAAAAATTACTGAAAAAATGGATAGTCCAGACCGGGATTTGAACCCGGGACCTTCCGATTATGCATCGGGTGCAATAGCAATAGTCCAATATTTTCAAATTTTGGTTAGTTCTTCTCATAAATAATTTTCAGACTTATCGATTAAATAACGCCGCGTTTCGGTTACACTTGATATTCGTTTTCTTGAGTGTTTAATATCCTTTTCAACTTCCAATATTTCATTATTAAAAATATTATTTTTCTTATAAATATACAAGTGTAGCAAATGTAAGAAATTAATATGTCCCACTATTTAATTATACGACACGATCTTCATTCAGTTTTTAACATATGCGATTTAGGGAAAGACTCGGTCTAATTCTAGCTGGCTTGATAATCCGATGTGGTTTACTCGAGAGACCGTTCGAGAGTGACTCTAGCACGCGGTGCGTTCAAGGTAAGAGGTCTGACTCAAAGACAAGGCCCTTTTGTCTATTGGGTTGTTTAGATCATAAACGGCCGAAGTTGTTGGCGTATTCCCCGGTGACGTTTACAATGGATCGTTTGTTCGAGCTAATGTCAAAATATTCCCCACATAAATAAAGTGTTGATCAACCAAGTATTGAATAATCAATTTATTTACTAAAAAAAAGACATTTTACAATTATTGAATTCCGAATAATAAATTTATGCACAGTTTTATATCGGAAGAAACTGATATTTATTATTAAAAATCATATTAAAACTTATCAATACCGTGACACTTAGTGATTTTCGAAAGTAGATGATCAGCTGATTACTATATACTTTTAACTGACTAATTTCCGCATGTCCTTCGTTTTATGTACCGGAGGGTGCCAGGAAAAGTGGAGGGGCTGAAGGAAGCATGAAGGTTATGTTTTGACGTCATCAGGAAAGTTCTCAGGTTTTCCCGAGGGTTTATTACGGTTTTGGCAGATCGAGGAATTTCTCTTCCTAGCGGGATTTAGCCCCGAAGACCAAATTTGAAGGACCTGATGGGAGAGGAAAAAAGGATCTGGATATTTTGAACAACTGAAGGACCCAAAGGTTCATTTACGACCGAGTAGATTGTCCCAAGTGTCGGACAGATGTCAGAAAATAATAATTAAATGGTTTGGGTGAAGTCCATGAGATTATTTGGGGACACCTCTAGCGGATTAGATGAGGAAAGAATAATTGAATATAATTAAAATGATGGGGTATACGACACAATCACCTTCTCAGTATCTCGACACTGTGTGACTGAACACATCGAGATATCTACGGAAATAATGCACGTGCTAGAGGACATCGGTTTTTTCGAATTTAATTATTGGTTCATAATTCTATTCAGCTTTGTTGCAACTCATCTACTCTTCTATAATACGGGATTGTGCAGTTACAATATCCTTTTCATGAGATTGCTCATGAGAGTGCTTTCAGAAGAAATAGAAGACAGATAAGATCAAATTAATAAGGGAAACCTGACTTTTATGTGAAATTAATTATTTCACATAATGATTGGATGCAGCAACATATAATATCATTTTTTGCAGTTCTATTCCGCCCATGAGCTCTCCGGTTCCCTATTACCGTTATCCCGGAATATTGTCAAATTGAGTAATAACTACGGATTACTCTAGGCCTCAGTCTGACGAGTCTCCCGTTACCATGGAAGTAGATCACTGTGCACGCAGTGCTTGGAGATTATATCGAGTTAGTCCCCACCTCAATCCGCAGTTTTTTCCGTTTTCCATCATTTTTTAATATTCGATTTACTTTTTCCGTCTCGTCGGCGATGGGAATGATATTCTTATCATCCTTTCACGCTTCGAGTTTATTTAATTTCTTGTACGGGGAAACTCGGCTCCACATTACAGAGAATTATCTTGACTTCACTCATGAGTGAGTGAAATCTAAATTTAACAATGTGTGTGCGAGTAGCGAGCCGGAATTGAGACTGAAATCGATATCAAATGCGAGACTTGTTTTCACTTCCCAGGTGACTGTTCATTCGCTGGAAAACTTGAGAAGACGGAAATAAATTTTTATTAGTTTATAAAATACTGCTACCGTCAAAATTGCTGTGGAACATCGCACCACAAGACCATACGTTAATTACGAAGTCCAGGATTACGAAATTACGAAATACGTTAATACGAAAATTTCATATGTGATATAGTGAAAGTCAAAAGTGCAATATGGACCGTTGCAAAATGTTGTTGTATACCCCATTATTTTAGTTATATTTAATTATCCTTTTCCCATATAATCCGCTAGAGGTTTCCCCAAATTATCTCATGGGCTTCACTCAAGCCATTTAATTATTATTTCCCGACATCTGGCCGACACTTGGGACAATCTACTCGATCATAAATGAACCGTTGGGTCCTTCAGTTGTTCAAAATATCCAGATACTTTTTTCCTATCCCATCGGGTCCTTCAAATTTGGTCTTGAGGGCTAATTAAGACAAATTCCGCTATTAAGACAAATTCCTCAGTCTGTTAAATGGTTTATGGTTCTTAATCCTTCGAATGATTTTATTATGGACAAATTTTTATGGTTCCTAATCCTCGAATGATTTTATTGTTACTCTCTATCATAAGGAAAATGAAATTCTAGGCTCTCTCCATGGTCCGTGCGTTCACATAAAGAGTTTCGTCTTATTTGATTTCAGGTTAGTTCCGTAGTTTCTAGTCAAGTGTCAAGATTCTTTAATTATTGAATCATCAGTTGATCAGATTAAGTTCCTACACTTATTTTATCAGCCGTATCTGTTTGTGAGTTACACAGCTCCAGGTTACACTTCTTTGTCTATATAATTAAATTCAGTTTTCAGTTTTTAAATAATACAGTTTTCGGTTTGAAAATAAAATTGTTCGAGATCCGTTAAATGTCATTGTGATTTTTTTCAAGTGTAAATCAGTGAACCAAATAAAGACAATTGCACCAAAACTCTCACAATCACATCCTCAGTGTCTCGACCCTGTGCGAGTGAACAGGTAAGTTGTGATTGCCCAAGTTTCTGGTTTACGAGTACATTCTGCACTCGGGCTATTCGAACCTCTTGACTGCAGCTCGACATACGAATGCCTCCAGACCATATTACTCTCAACACGCCAGGATGTTACGAATAATTTGTTCAGTCTCAGTGTCCCAGTAGGTGTTACATCCACGATTAAATGTATAAATAAACGGTGCGTCTGCAAAGTTCAGGTAATTTGGATTGAGAATAGTGTGAAACTCCTCGAGTGATGTATTGCATTTTTTATAATTTTGGAATTGGATTATTTTTCAGACCCAAAGACTTGATTTTGATATTTTGATGTGATTTTATTATTTATTTTGTGAGGTGAAGTCCGAGGAAAGACTTTATATGTGGAATAGTCCAGACGAAGATCTTGACACTGAGGTTTTTTGTATTGTATTGATTAGTATCAAAATAAAGTGTAGTACGACAATAAATTTGCAATTTCCTAATGATATTGTGCTTAAAAAAAAATTATACGCGAATTTGCACTGTGACTAGAGCTAATGTTATTGACATTAGGGGCCTTATAGAACATGGTGGACACATATGTCATTCAACTTTGACATGTCATTAAATATTTTCCCTTCAAGTCTATGGTATAATCCTGAACCTGTTGACATGTTATTGAGTCTCGAATTGAGTACGAATAAAGAGGTGATTCGATACTTTTATTAAAAAAAATGAAGATAGAAGCCCCTGTCTGTTATACTCGTCCCTCCATAACTTTTCCGAAATAAACTTTTAGAAAATCGAACCATAAATCGAGTAAAATACTTCTCCACAAAATTTAGAGTCGGGGGCCTCGCCCCCTTTACACATAAAACTAAAGTTATTAATATAAAAAAAGCTGTGAATGTGGTGAATAATTTAATAAAATTGAATTCTAATTTTTCGGTATTGAAAAGAGCAAAAACAATACGATCACATTACAGAACTATGTGAGTTTATATTAATACTATGAGGTCATTGTTTCCTGAAGAGGCCGTCTGCGTGGTCTCACGACGAAAACTTCAGTTTATGTTTATTAAATAATATAAAGAAATCTACATTCATGGAAAGAAAGAAACCATGATGACGATCCTTTGGTTTTTGAGATTTTAAAATCGTTTGTCAGGTCGTCGACTACTCTCGCAGTGTGAACTATGTGGTCATCGTAAATCTAATATTCGGAAATTTTCATTTGAAATCAAAATATGTCTGAAATAAATTATAAATGAAAAATTAAGATTTATCTTAGGGATATTTTTTCGGGGGATATTTTATCTGATTTTTTTCCCGGGAATTTCGAAATTATTATCGTCGATAATGAAGCAGTTTTTCACTCTCCAGTTTTTCAAAAATTAATCCCAATATTATGAATCTTATTATCACGTTAACCCAGAATTTTCAAGAAGGTTCTAACATCGTAAAACGAAACGACCACCAACGGCGGAGAATTCAAACTAAAACCAACGAGAAAAATCGATCAATCGCATCAACATCAGTGGATTGAAGAAGTGCCTTAAAACCGGATATTAATACGGCTGATGCCAGTCAGTCCTTTTTTTATATCCGTCATGGAAAATGAATGTCTCGAGAGCTAACCTCTTTAATGTATAAAAAGTGCTCTCGTGTTTTACGCTCAAAGTGAGCCCGAATGAAGTGAGCCGATAGCTTGCACCCCGAGAATCCACCCGTCGATCTCAGGGACTGCAGTCGAGTAGGTGGACAGGAGGAATGGAATGGGGACGGGAGAGGAAGGGCTGGCCAGCATCCTGGGTCAGTCTGGCATTATTTAGCGGTGGGATAAACCACAGAGCTTCTGACTCAAGGAGGAACCACTCAGGGGTAATGGCTTCGATTCTTACTGGGGAAAATACTTCTCCGACGCACGCTGCACGGTGAGAAAAGTCGCAGAAAAATTACTGTATCGGGGACTAGAATTGAGATGTGAAATGCTAGAATATTGGAATGCGTTGGATTGACTGTTGAATTTTCGGGGATTTCTATTGGATTATATAGTTTCATTGTACTAAGAAATACTTCCAGGGCTTATGTGTTCAAAACTGAATCGATGTAGAGAGTGCCGGAGATTTAACATAAACATAAACAATGACTCCATGTCTCCATGGCGAGAAAGAAAGAAGAGTGCCTTTGTATATAGGTGACGATATTCTTTTTGGTTCTATGACCGTCTTGTCAGTTAGCTGAAGCAGCCCATAGAGTACAGACGTTTTTCTTCCTCGTGCGTTTTAAGAATAAAATATATATATTAATATATATATATGTAATATAATCGTTTGTGAAATCAATCGAAATCACTGAAATAGCCATCAGTCAGAAGAATCAAATATCGATTCTATATCAAACGCTTAACAGAACAAAAGACACCCCTCTCGATGGTTATTTCAGTGATTTCGATTGATTTCACAAACGATTTGAAAATCGAATTCACTTATTAAAATCATCTGATTAAAATCTGATTCTGTTAACTTCTAGCTCTTTTATCTTTTTAAAAATGTATTCCCACAATAATTTTTATCCAATATTTATCTCCGTGCGCTGCACCTGATCAACTCGAAAACGAAAGCTTCCGTCTCCACCCGAACGATAACCCAACGCCCGAAAATTAAAAGACAAAAAAAAGAAAACAGTGCACAAGCCCAATTACGAGAATGAATGAAAGATTGTCTGGTCGAACGAGCATCTACTGTGCCCTCCGAAAAAATCGGATTTCGTCTGGATATTCTCTCTCCCCTTTCCGCCCTACGGATTTAACTGATTGAATCCTTTCGCTGATTTTACGTGTGAAAATGAGATCTGACTTTACTCACTCAGCAGTTGTGTAACTGTCCTCGTTCTTAGTACTATCGTCCACTTTATACCGAACTTGCGTTATAGCTGTGCGGCAAAAGTATTATGTCACTTGCTAAATTGAATTCTTGCGCCAGGCACTGCTTCCCCCGGAAATAATATTATGTTTTATATCCCTGACACCCTATCCACACTCCACGTTCTTCCCTCCGCTCGGCAACGCCTTCACCGTCGCTCGGCTATTGGAATTCTTTAATGGGAATTTTTCACATTTTCCGCCAGTGCCCGCGAATAAGACCACGTGGAAGAGGATTCATTGGCACAGCACTCGTGCTCATCCATCCAAACCTATTTTTCCTTTGAATCTTTCACTGTCGTTATGAAAACACAACAGTTTTTTTTGTACACGTGTGCACTGTCGGCAGCCAGTACACGGACAGGAATGAAAAAAAAAGATTAAAAGATTATGTTAGTGTTTGTTTGTGGATGAAGAATCAAACGGTTGAATCATGTGTTTAATTAAAATGAATGTTGGACGATAGAACTTAAGAGACACGTGATATTTTTATTTATTAATATTGGGATATGGGTAAAAGTAGATAAATAAATGTAGCAACATAATCAAATATTTTAACTTGAACTCTTTATTATTGACACGAGGAAGGCACGACTAACTTAGAGGACTGTCATCCAGAGACTGAATTCTGATTATTTGAAAAACTTTTATCAAGAAAAAAAAATAAGAGAACGTTTATGACTCCAGAGGACAGAGTTTTTTTTAATGTTGTATACCCCATTATTTTAATTATATTTAATTATTCTTGTCCCGTATAATCCACTAGAGGTTTCCCCAAATAATCTCATGGGCTTCATTCAAACCATTTAATTATTATTTTCCAACATCTGTCCGACACTTGGGACAATCTACTCGGTCATAAATGAACCTTTGGGTCCTTCAGTTGTTCAAAATATCCAGATCCTTTTTTCCTCTCCCATCAGATCCTTCGAATTTGGTCTTCAGGGCTAAATCCCGCCATTAAGAGAAATTCCTCGGTCTGCCAAAACCGTAATAAACTCTCTGGAAATCCCCAGAAATTTCCCCATGACATCAAAACATAACCTTCATGCTGTCTTCAGCCCCTCCACTTTTCCTTGCACCCTACGGTACATAAAACGTAGGACATGTAAAAATTAGTCAGTTAAAAGTATATAGTAGTTAGTAGAACCTACTTTAGAAAATCTCTAAGTGTCACGGTATTTATAAGTTTCAATACGATTTTAATAATAAATATCAGCTTCTTCCGATATAAAACTGTGTGCATAAATTTATTTTCCCAATCCAACATGAATTCCACATGTGGTAAGGATTGCAACGTTCTCAAGCTCGGAGCACAACGGATCATAAATTAGTCCTGTTCTGGACACTTTTGAAAACACGTCATAAACCTTGTCGAGTGATCTTTGAAGATAAACCGAAGAGCTGTGTTCAAATTTTCCAACAATTAAAAAAAAGAAAAACTCTTTCGCAATTTAATGTGTTCTGCAAATTTCGATTGTTTAAATAAAATAACAATATTATTTGCAGCGCTTAGATTATAACCAGACGATCGGAGACTAGGCTTAGGCAGGCCTTTATTGAGTGTGCCGTGGTATGTGTGGGCAATGATTAACCGTCTGTCTGTAGTGCTCTTTAGTTCATGTCGGTATTTTATAGTTTTTCTCAGAACAATGCCGGAATGTTTAGAATAGTTTTAATAAACAGAACCAGAGAAGGAACAGAAAAAATGGGAGAGGACAAGGGCTTTTTGTTGAATGGGTCCAGAGTGTGAAAATCTTGGTCACTAAGTGTCACTAAAGTCATATAGTTGTTCTATACCCACTATTTATAACACTTAGCTAAGTACACAAAAATTGTGGGACCGCACAGTAACTTACATTAAAAAGAAACAGTTCTCTCTAGAGGACTAAAAGCCACTTACAAAAACCAAAAAAAAAATTGTCAATTAACGAAAAAACTCTTTATTCTTTGTTCTTGGTATCATTTGAAAGATACTTCCGAATGCTGTGGCATACTTTGTCCGGATGTTAAGTAGGATTAATCAAAACTAAACAGATAAAACAAAATTACAAAACACAAACAAGATTTATCAAAAAAAAAACACAGCATGTCTTAATGAAAAGAATGGATATATTTATTGAATTCTGATTTGGACAGTATGCACGGTGATACAGTGAACAGTATTGAATGTTTGCGCGGTCAATTGTAACTAACTGAAAAATGAGCAAGTAGCAGCTTTTATGTGCTAACAAAGTCTAGAAAGAAACGCTGTGATTGGCTCGGTATTGCGAAATTGGGGAATCCCCGAAGTAAAGAAGTATCAGAAATATAATACTGAAAATATTGGGACTCATAAAGTTCAGGCAGAGTCAAGGTCCCCTGGGACGCTGATGATGGTCATGGAGACTAGGGATGTAGTGACACAGGATTAGCAATTTTACTATTTTGAAAATGTTGTTATGAGGATAAATGTGAAAAGGAAAAATATGTGGTATAACGCAAATGATAGGAACTAAGTGGGGAAAATTAAGGGACAGATGGGTAATTCTTCAATAATTACCCAGTAATAATTTCCACAGCCCTAATACCAACAAAAATCAAGAAAGACTTGAATATCACGACTCAACATTCCCCAAAGAATGTTTATGCTCAAGTCGACATAAACAATAATTTTATACCAATTAACTGAATTAATTAACTGAGATGAATTAACAGACCAGTGTATCGTATCGAGTGAACTTCATACCACAAAAATCCACCGAAAAATAACTGAAAAATCAATATGTCCGACGGGCATTATTTTCATGGGGTGTGGCTATTCAGGGCATGATGACACTTTTATAGTCCATTACGGATGAGGAGAAAAAAAGTGGTAGCCTTTAATAAAGTTGATGTTTCATCCTCCTCTTTATAAATGGAGGAAAGAAAAAAGAAGGGAGGGATGGATAAAAACACAAGACCGTGCTGATGAGGGAGATTATAAGATCCGAAATGAGATATCAAGTTTAATCATACCACCAGCTGTCGCTCGTAAAATTTCAACGATGATGCGCATCTCTGTAGCTCTCCAGTTTGACGTGAATTTGCAATATCTGTTCTTTCCTACCTATCTCCCCCCCCCTCCCGCCGCTGTTATATATCCTCCCCAATGTATTTAATAACCCGTAACCTTCCCCGTGGTTTCTCACCGTACTCAATCTATTTTATCATCCAATCTGCACTCGGTTCACATATTCAGTCCACTGGAAATAGTGACGGAAGGGGTACTCAGTGAAATGTGGACTATATTGAAAGGGATGTGCGAGCGCAACAACGCGTGTTGATGCTGCAATATTTTCATGGGAAATTCAGAGTAACATTCTTCTTATAGGGGAATATATCAAAAATATAGTGAGGTAATTTTTGAGGGTCACGGAGAACCCTCAGCCATTCGATACACAAGAATTTTGAGATACAGTAAAGTTGAAAGCCTGGTCATTATTACCGAGTGAACACTAGGAAATAATATTAACGGAGGTGTGGAATGGTGTCTAGATTATTAGATTGGCCACACGGAGAGAAAAATTCTATAAATATTACGAGAAAAGTCCGGTAGAAATTACGTTTAAAGACGTAACGTGCCAACGAAGTTGAATGTCATATTAAGTGTGAGTCAGAACTGAAACTTTACGGTTTGTTCCGTAGAAATTCATCACTGGCGTGCTGTTTGACGGCGGGGTGGTTTTTAAGGGCAAAGGACGTCATTTTTCCGAGCGGAGCCTGAATTATTCCTGGCCGATTTTTTGAGGATTTGACTGAAAAAGACTTAAACAAATCTGAAACAATATTTTTTGTTTTCGCATTTGAAGGACATATATATAATATATAATATATAATATATAATATATAATATATAATATATAATATATAATATATAATATATAATATATAATATATAAAAAGTAATTTAATTTAATTTACTCTCGCTAGCAGATGATGTGACTTGTTCCGTAATTTTTCTGGAACTCTTCTCTCCGTGCAGGAGGTTAAACTAGATAAGTCAATGGATTTAAAAAAATAAAGGAAAACAATGATTATCGATGAATCGACAATATTTACAAAAATGTTATTGAATTTTAGGAGCTTCCCCGGGTCCAAAATTCACCCTTCTCAAGTTGTATATTTTCGAATTTAGAAAATATTCATTACTTTACGACTGTGAAACCCTTCTTCAAATTACGAAAAAGGGAACGGGAAAATGAGAACTATTAATTCGTTATTTAATAAATTAATGAGGCATGTACAAACGAAAAAAATATGTAATTCATGATGTACAAGGAATTTCCTATCGAATTGACCATCGATTGAACTCATTGAGCAATTTTTCATTTGATCCCGGCCAGTATCATGACAAAAATAGAATAATTATTTATAATTAATGAGTCAATGTACAAACAAAAAGAAAACTAGTACAATCATGTACTAACGATGTACAATCGAATACATAAGACAGTTTTCCTAATTAGCGTACTCTTCCTGCTAAGTATTAACCTCACCCTGAGCCCCCCCCCCCGCCGCCAAGTGACCCATGTGACGTCTGAATCTCGTGAGTAATAATCTCTCTCTTTGGATGCCCTCAGTTTATATTTATGAGGGCACAAGGAAAAGTGGAGGGGGAAGGAAGGATCAAGAAGGTTTGGGTTGTGGAATGAAGGAGAGGACTTGGGATTCTCTGAGGTTTACAGTTGAGACAAGACTCAGGGATTTTATGATCGGGTAGATTGTTTCAAGTGTCGGACAGATGTCGCAAACAGTCATAAAATAGTTTGGGTGAAGCCCGTGGAATTAGTGGGGGAATCCCCTAGCGAATTATGTAGTAAAATGCGATTTAAAAAATGGTTAAAGTTATGGGGTATACAACAACGTTAGTATCGGACAATAACGTGGCAGAGTAACAGTCTATCGAGTCAATTTGTCCTCAAGACTGAGGGAAGAAATAAAAAATGTTTGTGGGTCTGAGAGTTTTGGAGGAGGAAACTCGATTCATTCCAATTCGTGGTTTACCAACTGAGGGGTCACTTTATAATCAGCGTTCGAGTCACTTACATAGATGTGAGACGCCATCTACATGAATTTGGAGTGAACTAAACTTTCTAGAGATATCCCCTGTTTTATCGATCGACTTTTAGGACAAATCAACTTTCGCCCACTCGTGAATAGGAGCTTTCAGGATTTTCATACTCCCTATTTCGGATTCCGGATTTTATGAAGAGATACTACTCTCGATACGTAACCTCATAAGAAGAAAAGGAATTCTTTCGATATAATAAGATACCGTTCCGCACATATAAATTTTATAGTTTGAATATCACGAAAAAAGACACTATTGTACTTTATCCAGTCGTATTCTTGAAATTATTCAATTTTTTCTTCATGAGACGTGCCCTGATTATTCCTCTGCATTATTCTGAACGTCGGCTATTTCTGGAGAGTATCGGGTAAATTGTAGCAATCAAGATTTTAAGGTATTTATGTATTTATATAATAAGATTTCCAAATGTGCGGGATGTAATTGAAATTTTTTATTTTACGTAGGTAAAGTATGTAACAGTCCATATATTATGTAACGTGACCTCTTCTGCATAATATATTTTCCGATGAAGCGTAATGTAGAAAATGTGCAAATTTTAATGAATGACAATTTAGTCATCTTTTTCGTCATTAATGTAGGATTACTTTTTAAAAAGATAAAAACAGTCTATTTTCTATGAAAAAGGTACAATTGATATTAACACTATGTGTTCACTATTTTTTACACGATAGTTAATACTCACTTAATACACTCTTAAGTCCTTCTGACTCTGATCACTCAAAAACAAAACGTCCAAGTCCTAAGCGTCTAACCACCCGTCTATCGTCTATCGTTGCTCAAATCCAACTCTGACACTGTAGTCTAAATCCTGACGGAGCGGACCCTAACCGCGTCACGTGGTCCTAGCATCCCTGAACCTCACTGGCTGTAAAGTATTTCTCCTCCCACATGTGTGGGCCTCTCATAAACCTCCAAAATATGACTGTCTAGGTCCTTCTATTGTACATGCTCGCCTCGACTTCAACTTGCCACGCCTCGTGCTGCAAACTTCACACGACTCACAATCCGACCCCATCATCCTCATGCCATAATCCGTTTTTCGTTACGAAGACCTATGGCGAGTGGGCAATGTGAGGCACGAAGGGGGGAGGAATCTTAATCGAAATACTAAAAAATGAATAATAATAAAAAAAAAAGAGTTGCCTCCTAAACATCACTAGGTGAAGCTTTCGACTATGTACCTCGCAATTGCATACCAGCATTTGTTCTGTCTCATTCATCGGCTTGCTCTTTTTGCTGGTTCAGGTTTTTCCACATGGATACTGTCAATAGTTTGGCTGTGGGGTTTATTTATCCTCGTATCCTCATATGAGAACACGAGTGGACCTACATTTTTTAAGTGGGTTCCGAACCACACTAAAAAAATGAATAACGCTCAACTGTCATGTCACTCCGAAGTTCCGACAGTCTCCGTTAGAGGCAGAGTAGATGACGTTTAGCGGAGGGTAGGTAAGCACCTATACTCTTAGGAGGTGTAATGTATCTCGGTGGAGTCCGGTCTTATAATATTTAACCTATCGTCCTCAAACCAGTCAGGTAGGAAGCGCTTTCCGTGCCTCAATAATGAAAATGGTATTCTATTATCAAAGCGATTCATAAACAATCAATGAAAAATAATTGATATTGAAATAATTGCTTTATTGATATTATTGAAAAGAGCAAAAACAATACGATCATATTACAGACATATCTAAGTTTATATTTATTATACTATGAGGTAATTATTTCTTAGAGAGGCCGTCTGTGTGGTCTTACGACGAAAACTCTAATGAATGTTGATTAAATAATATAAACAAATCTTTGTTTATGGAAAGAGAGAAACCATGATGGCGATGCTTTGGTTTTTGAGACTTCGAGATCGTTCGTTAGTTCGCCGACTGCTCCCGAAGTGTGAACACATCTGAGTAAAATATAATTCAATAGCTCTTGCTTAAACGTCTATTCGTTTATTAACCTGGCTACTAATTAACATCTAATAGATATCGCCTTGAAAATCGAATGTACTAAGATCAAGTATCAAATACACTTAGAATAAGTACATTAGCAAACGTGACTCAGTTTTTTTTTCATTTCCCTGAACACTGAAACAACATCAATTGGACCTAAGGACCATCCCCTATCTAATCATTCCCCAAATTGACTTCTCATCAATGCAAATTCCAGGAACACTATTTCTAAGTCTGTTCCACCCATCCAATTCAAAAAAAGGAAAAAAACGAATCCATTCTTAAAACCTCGGTTACGACAGTTTTACCGCTGGCACGGGGGTGAATTACGACTGCAGAGTGCGCGCGAGTCTTCCCATCGATTTACCATCACAGTCACGAACTTGTTTGCCATGATCTAAGAGCTAACGATTTTCAGTCCCACCCCCTCCGCAATCTTCTCTCCATCGATCCCTCCTTCCGGTGAAAGAGTAAAAGAACTGTATTTCTGTATTTAGTATCTCTACTTCGAGAATTGTAAAATTACTGTAAAACTGTTGGTCAAAAGAGTATTTTATGACATCGGAGAGAAATATTCGATAAAAATGACGTATCTTTTCCGTCATTTTTGAACGAAATACCGTTATCGGGGTTTTTTTTTGAAAATTTCCGTTATTTTTGGCTGAATGAGCTGTGAAAAATTACGATACTGACGCCTTAAATTTCCCAGTCTTTTCCGTAATCAGTGAACCAACTGCGAGTTTCTTCATTTTTACGGAATATTTCTCGTCCTATAACATTTCCAGTCCCTTAAAATGTATTGTATGGGCTGCAAAATTTTTCAATTTTCCCAGGGCAGAAGAAATTTTGATGTTTTGATATTCATATCAGTATCGCTTCAAGTGGTTCTTCAAAATCATTTGATAACACGAATTTTTAAATGACAAGTGAATGATGATGTAATGTTCACTCAAGTTGTCGGTCCCAATTGGGAATTTTTCCCAAAAATATGAGCAAAAACGTGAGCTTAAAAACTTCTGCATTTCCTTAAAATTAGTCTCAAAAAGCCTTTCCGTGACTAATTATCTATATCCAACGTATTAGAACATTTAACTTTTGATTCTCCTTCTCCAATGCTGATTTTAAATCTGCATTATTTCCAAGGGTAACTTTCCACTTCTAACATCTCCCTCTATTGACTCATCTCTCACTATTTATTCCAAACACTCTATTAAAAATTTCGTAATTTTTTCCAGCTCTAAAAAAATCCAGCCTAAAACTTCATGACTTTATCCTACACAAAAAGCGACACGAGTCACTAATCGAACATGGCGGATGTCACGGAGATAATCGATTATGTCATAATCCCAATCGATCATTTAACACTCGACAATCGATTAGTCAAACACCGCATCACCGCCGCAGTCGCAGTGGCGCTAGTAGGTAAAACATCAAATAAAAATTGTCAATAGTCAATCACCAACAGCGCCATCTAACGCACCCGAAACGTCGAAACAATTTTCATCCCCCCTCCCCCCTCGTAATCTTCGCTCCGTCGATACTTCTTTCCGATGAACGAGTAAACAAAATGTATTTTTGTATTTAGTATCGATAGTTCGAGAATTGTGTAAAATTACCATAAAAGTGTTGGTCAAGAGAGTATTTTACGAAATTGGTTATAGCATCGGACGCTATCCAACGTTTGAATTCCATTAAAATGTATTGTATCGTGTCCTCGTTTTATTTGTTGTCCGTTTTTCCCCGCACTTTCTGTCGTCGGGTTGTTTCTCCAGTTTTACGAGTTCATCTACGGAATACGGAAATATATGTATTTGAAATGAGACAAGAACTGCAGCGCTATTTCCTTCGACCAACAGGGCAGTTGTGTATTTTCAATTTTTCAACTAAAACACGCGCTCGCAATCAATTCTTTCGTTTTCTTATAATTTTCGTGTTTTATAAACAAAACATTGCGTATCATGGGTAAATACAATATGTAGCACATGTGAATTCCCTGGAATCAGTGAACAATTTTGTTATAATAAATGAAAACAAACCGAAGTTGCTGGCGTACGATAACGAGCATGTGATAGTAAGTATGTCATTGAGTCATCGTTCATCGTCACCAATGTATTGATGGTATACTTCTGAATGTGAAGGAAATTTGCTCACAATCCTTGTGTATATTCTCATTTTGTGATAAATCAATTTTTCTGATTTGAATGTTGCGTTGATGGTGTGTTCAATTAGACTATCAGTCAACTGATTGGTCGATGAACCTAGTCCTGTTTGTTCCTTATTAAGAACCGTTGAAATCCATTCAAAATATATCACACAGAATGCGCGCACAACGCGCCGATTTGAATTTCCCGCCTCAAACGCATTGACCAATTGCAAAAAAGTCTTACGCCTGAAGTTATCCCATGGTTTATGTGACTAGTTCAATTTATGTGTTTATGTTTTCATAAATACGAGATCGCCAGCGCGCTTCGCGCGTCGAACTTGAATTTATTCCGAAGTAGAACATGTAATATTTTTGATGGTGACTTATCATAACGATGAAACGAAACTACCTCATTTTCGGGCAACATGAACAATTCCATAAATTCTACTAATTGATTGTTTAAGTCACCAGCGAAAATTTATACATGTTCTACTATGGAATAAATTCAAATTCGGCGCGTTGGCGATCTCGTCCACTATGAACCCGAACGACCAATAAGGAAAAAGTCTTACGCATGAAGTTAGCCAATGTCTTACGTAGCTAACTTAATTTATGTGCTTCTCCTTTAATAAATAGGAAAATCAGATCGAATGCGCGCTTCACACGCCCGATTTGAATTTCCCGCCTCAAACACATTGACCAATTAGAAAGAAGTCTTACGCATGAAGTTAGCCAATGGTTTATGGGACTAACTTAATTTATGTGCTTGTGCTTTCATGAATAGGACGAAACTGAATGAGTGCTTTACTCACCCGATTTGAATTTCCCGCCTCAAACGCCTTACGCCTGAAGTTAGCCGATGGTTTATAGGACTAACTCAATTTATGTGCTTGTGATTTCATAAATAGAACAAGATCGAATGCGCTTTTTATACGCCAGATTTGAATTTCCCGCTTCAAACACATGGACCAATTAGAAAGAAGTCTTACACCTGAAGTCAGCCGATGGATCACGTGACTAACTTAATTTATGTACTCGTGTTTTCATAAATAGCATACATGGAATCCCATTTGAACCCATCCACATAAACATCTCCTGCGGGGGACAAGTGACAGGAACAGCGGTGACAGGAACCATCAAACGAAATTGTCAGATGGCGGTTTTTTCAAAAAAGTCTTTTTGATTTTACACAATCAGAATGAATCGAATGAACTCCCTAAAGCGACTGATTGAACTATTCTAAAGTCAGCATAAGTTTTAACATCGGGTATAACCCGAAGTCTCCCCTCCCTTCTCCCTTCATGTGGGTAACGCGGTAATATCCTGAAATTACGCATGCGCGAAGAAGGGAGGGGAGAGACTTCGGGTTATACCCTATGTTAAAACTTATGCTGACTTTAGTATACTTCAAACGACCTCATTAATATCTGACTGAGACTACTATAACGTACCCTAATCTAAAAAAATAAAAAATAATTCTTGGAAAAATCCCTATAGGGCATCACGTAACCCTGCATCAGCACTGTTCCGTCAAAATTGACATGGCAATATTCAAACAATAGTTCGTACACTGTACTAGATCACGCGAGTGTTCAGAGGATAGTAAGTAATCCGTATCTTACGTGTTTATGAAAATGGTTTTATGCTGCGTTTGATCTTTCTATTTGGAACCGGAAAACAATTTCACGGGGGTAAGTGCATTTAGAAAAGCCAAGTGATCTTTTCTCACGAATGTTATTTCCGGAGAGATTCGCGTGTCGCTGTGCATTGGGATATAAAGGATTGGGAATCATGGAGCTGTTGACTCAACTTCGGTGAACGTTGGGGTTGGAGTGAGGGGTGCAGTCCGGGAATGGTCAGACAGATAGCGCGGCGCTGGAACAATCAACCGAACGATAAATATATCGATCGACGATAAATATTGACGTTTTAAAGTTATTCATTTGAATTTTAAAATTATACTTCCACTACTTTCCCCAAAATTCACGAGAGATTTAATTTATAACAAATTTGTTGGCTGGGGGGTAACGAGGCGGAGGAGAGTGAAGCTCCGCTCGCTAGTGGGACTCGTTAGCGGCCCCTGGGCCCTTTAGCTACGATACTTTGTTGTATGACACGATTGAAGTAATTCACTTTTTAAAATTTCTTTTACTTTAATGAAAGTATTACAATTTTTCAAAAGTGATCCATCTTATAACTGAGTACTATATGTAGGATTTATTTTAAGGGTGAAAAGGATTGGGGTGAAAAACTCACGAAACACTTTCCAACTAGATATATTTATTATTTTAACTACAAAGCTTATAAAATTTACTACTCTCGTTTGACCGATCCTCACTCTAGAGGATCTCTCAATCACACTATGAGCCCGTTCTCTCGAACGTCACACTCAACTCTTTAACTCTACTCTAGCTACTCTATAAACTCTATACTCTGCTCTAGGTTCTACTCTAACAACTCTCTCTACCAACTACTTACTACCCACTAACTACTCATCTTAAGAAAAATGCCCTTGGCAGCCCCGATTCCTCCAACTGGGCCTCTTCCCCCACCACCGTTATGGGGCCCTGTTTGCCATTTTCCGTCTATGGGAAATTCCCCAAACGTGGCGGAGCGGGCCAGCTGCTAATGGCCTAGGCGCCATTAGTGAGAGTGCGCGGGTTCTACTTTAATAAAATAATAAAACTAGGTCCAAAAATATCCGATACTACATATATTCTGGAGAAGAATCTCCTAGAGTGGTCAGGATAGGAGTGGTGATGCTCTGGGTGTTCCAAACGTATATATTATTTGTCGAAAATGTTTCTCTTCTAAGGGATGTTCTGTCCTGCACTACGTTTAGGCAGTTGTACGCAATTAGTGGGGAAAAATGCATTTATGAAGTTTATTTAGTAAATTGTAGATTGAAGAATTCGGATTAGGATATTTAAGAGCACTTGAGTGTTCCCTTTTTGAAAATATGTAAGATCTAAGGTACTTAGGTCGCTAGATAATAAAGGTTATTTGCTAAGAATCGGTACGTCTTCATACTTAGTTGCAATACTGTTGATTACTTGCATAAATAGTTGAGGTGGTGTTCAACAATTTTATTGTCTCTGCAACAGTTCTCATTTTTTATTCTCAAATTATTTGGATTCTTTGTCCATTCAATTAATCCTCAATACGAAATTTCTTCATGCCAGCCTATCCTGATCCCCACAAAAACTATTCAGTGGGTCATAGCATCAGGACATAGACTCAATATTCCGAATTCAGGATTATTCATGAAGACCTGAAATAGTAGAAACGCCAAATTACAAGATGGAGGTCCACTGAACTACATCGGAGTGAGTGAGGAACTGTGTTGCGGATAATCTAAGCTCGAGTGGGCGAGGGTGATGGAGCACTGGCAGCTTGTCCAGTACCTTGATGGATGGACAACCGGCACGTTTAGTGAACGTGTGCGCCTCCCAATGCACCTTGTTCTTCATAGACTGCCTTCCCACGGTGTAGACTTTTTTCTCCTTCTAGCCTCCGGGATGTGCCTTGCTCAGACCTTTTTCCCTCGTTCTTCTCATTTCATTCTTGTCAGGTCATTGGGCGGATGACCGCACTTTGTTACGTGGTGGGAAACTAATTTTGCGGTTCATTTATTGGGTTCTTTCGTCATATCTGCGTCATTACATTTTCATGATGGACGACGTCTCGGTGTAACCCTTCCAGGTGCCATGACGATGGCAACAGTCGTAGATTCCCAAAATTCATATTCATTGTGAGTATCGAACTGCTTTATTTATCATCAAGTGCTTAAATAATGAGTCAGATATTTACGGAATTACTGAAATGTTTGAGGTGTGTTGGAATTTTGATTAAAGCCACCAGTGTATTCTCAATATTGCGTCTAGGGAAATAGTTTAGTTGAGTTTAAGAAAACATTTTTTGTTCTAAAAGATTGATGAATAATGTTCGCTGATAACTGAACAGAAAGAATCCAATTCTCTAATGAGTATTTCATTAACTTCCAGAAAATAATGGGCTTCTTTTACATAACTTATTAATTTTTACTAAAATGTTTATTGTAAGAGAATTATACTTTTAAATTAATCAAGGCTCAATCGGGAAAGAGCCTGGTGCTAACGCAAAGAATACTGTTATGAAATGTGTTAAAATTTATGAGTTGCCGGAAGGATGATTGGGCCGGATGGGACTGGGAAGTGATGAAGTTGTTAATGATGATTCACACGTGGTATAGATGAGCGTCCTGATTTATTATCAAATATACACTTGTGGTCACTCCGTTGAGAAAATGTTATATTGTTTATTAGTTTAGTGGAATGTATTGGTTTATTTTCCTGATGATGTTTCCGATTATTACGATGATTTGCGATAGAATTCCCATTGAATTTCCGAGCGAGGTTATGAAACACATCTTATCCCGATAGATATCGATGCTGTACTGACCATCGTAACAATCCCGAAAACGATCGTGACCTCTCGTTACGGTAGTCAAAGATGATTGGTTGTGGTCATTGGGCAGTTGACCGCGAGATTTTGAACAAAATGCGAAATCGCAATTTGTTGTTAAGGTCAGGAACCTCATTCTGTTTTCAAAATTTTTTATTTGTAATGAGGGACATGTCTTGGAAGACTTTTCGATAGGTTTTCTAAAAATTTCCTTGTCATCGATTAATTTTGAGAATTGAAAACTGAGTACTATTTTGGAGATATCGACTGAGATTTTGGTAGATCCTTGTCGTGAGGGTTCTGTCAAACAGATTTTTTTTATATTTTGAGAACATTAAAACAGAAAATTGCGATAGATTCTGTCGGAAAATCTTTGGAAAATTTTTATCAAGACTGTCACTAAGATTTTTATGAAAAATCTCTGGAAGATTGTTTGCAACAGGAGTAGGAATCCCTAACAAAGTGTATAGAGAGCATATGAATACGTTGATAAAAAATATTTGAAAAAGTCGAAAAAAATCCCATCCCTAAGAACTTTACATTTTTGACCACACGAAAACCGATGTTTTCGACGAAAGAATCATTCCTCTATTCTAACTACTGTTGCGATTAGGCTAGGGTAAGCCTAGCCCAGTGGACTAAGAATTTAACTATATCCTGAGGGGCCACGTCTCCGGATTTGCGTCCAGAACCTACAGAGTTACCGGCTCCGCAAGACCAAAAAGGGAGGAGCCCGGGAGCGGTCGTGTGAAGTGAATACACCGATGTGCTGGCGGAGCAACCAATTCTGAATTGCAGATAGGAAGGAGAGAAAATTCACACTATTCGATACACACAGAACAGTTAGAGTAGGGTTACTGAGATACTTAGAGCGCTAGCCAGAAGAGTTCGATGCTCAAGGCGAGCCCAGCGCGAACTGCCACTAGCGCATGTCGTGTACGGCCTTATATACTCAGTCGTCGTAGTGGGGGTAGTGGCGTCACGTGACGCAGTATGGTGGGGAGTGGCGGAGTATGGTGGGGACCGCTAGGCTCTCCCCACCAGGTTCCCGAAGCGCTAACGTAGGAGTAATACGCACTATCTATGTATGTAATGTAGCGATGGCGACAACGTTGAGGAAATTAGATTGTTATCAGCTGAGGTAAAAATCGAAAAAGAAATATCCAGAGAATTTATCAAAAAAATTGGGGATTTGAACAAATTTCAACTTAGCCGCACTCATTACTAAGCTACCTTAAATGAGAAGAATGTAATCACTTCAGGACTTACACCGGAAATCCGATAGTTACTAATTAGTAATTATTGTCAGTGTAAACCTAAACTTCTCGAAAAATAAGCTGAGGAACCGGGGAAATGAAACTCACATTTCCATTATCTACTGCCATTTTCCGGAAAACCCCACGTGGCATACCATACGAGTAAATCGTATTATCCAAGCACCGCGAAGCATAACGAGATTTAAATGAGAATAAATGTACAACCCGGCGCTCTTGGTCTGGTGAAAACCTATTCCACAAATTTACTCTCTTTTTAAGCTTTATCATTTACTCGGTATTAGTGTTGACAAGATTCAAAATTTGTGAAGTTTGGGGATGTTTTCATGAATCTATCATACAGGCAGATGAGTTCGCGTTATTATGTGATGACCCATAGCAATATTAATGTGGAAACCGTGGGCCAAGGGATGAAATGAGCTAAAAGCTTAATCCGTTAAGACTTTTTCGCCCTGTGATAATTGTTAATTCATTACGTTGATACAAACGGACAAATTTATTTATAGAATTAGTTATATGATTAACAGCTTTGCTTCGTATAGAATTTGGATAAATTTTGAATGGGTCTGTCATTTCTATCCACTGTCATGTCGAGATTATTCTTTAGTTTTCTTACGCGAAATTTGGGGAATCCCCGGTGTGAACGAGACAGTGAGAATCCGCTATTTCGGTGACTGCTGAGCGAAGGAATCATCAGAATTAGTTACAACTCATGAACCAAATGAACTTATACTGTCACAATTAATTCCGCTACTAACTCCACTGCTTCAACTTCAAGTCTTGACTTCTCATCCAGAAGTCCCAATCAATCGGCGTCAGGTGATGTATCAAAGTTTCCTAATTTTCGGTAAATAAAAGTGAAAATAGCGCTTGACGAGACAAGATTGGAATCAAGATTTGTATACTATTGGATTTTTTATGAAATAAATAAATAGAAAGCAAAAATCAGTCTCATTCTCTTCTGAGTGTTTATACTTTAAATTGAAAAAACATTTTTATGGACTGGCATTCTGAGACGTGTGAGGTACGGTGTTTAGGTTTGATTTTAAATATGTAGACAAAGCGGAATGAATAGGACTCTTTGAGAGCACTTTGAGAGCTAAAAGGTCCAGGGTGTTGTTTCCCTTTGTAAATCTAGTTAGTGCCTCTAATGAATCGCAAGCACAATTATTTGAGTTACTTAATAAAGTAGAGAAATAGTTTCAATTATTTCCAGAATTATTATTTCAAATAACCCATTTCCATTACATATTTTAATAAATTGCGAGATATTCCTAAAAAAGGGGTCATTAGTCCAAAGGCACTAATCTTTTCTCAACATTCTGCTCCTCATTTCAACGTTGAAGAAACTTATGATTTCATGAAAATTGTCAAGAATTTATGAGCACATAAAATCACAAACTAAATTCTATTTAATATAGAAAAAAATCAAAATGCAATAATAATAAAATAGACTTTCATCATTTTTAGTTCGATGCACTAATCATCATGCAATGTTAATAAAACCTTTTCTTCATTCTTAGAAGCGAACCTTCTCCATAATTTTAATAATTCGCAGTGCCTTCATCACAACACAATTGATCTTCCTTTAACAATTGATGTATCAAGAAGTCTACCCTACACTTCAGCATACCCTTAAAACCTTTAAAATGAACCAATATAATTTGTCAAGTAATAATAATTCTCGCAACGTAAACTTACCGATGCGCAACTGCTTGTTAGCAACAAAAGAAAATACTATTTTCAATTCAAACTCATTAATATTGAAATCATTTCCAGCGCAATTATCCCACAGCTCAGATCGTCACGTATAATAGAAAATTCCCCAGCCAATTACACGTCCGTAAATTCCCTCCGAATTTTTACAATTTTTAATTAAATTTTGCTCAGCGCTTATAACGTAAATATACTTATCATTGTTATTTCGTTTCCTCGGTAATATAAAGCGGGAAAAAACCATTTTTTGCCGGCTATTTTTCCAGAATTCAACCCACGACCAGCGATACGATACCCCACCGTACCTAGATTTTACTGTTACGCGAGAAAATGACTTTTTGCAACGGGATAACTCGTAATCGCGCGAATGGGTCTACGACCCCCTTCTATAATTTGATGTTGCGTGTTATTATAGTGCCATTAAAACTCCAGGCATCTACTAATTACGTGCACGCAGAGAGAGGGAGATGGGTAACGGGTGGTGGGTGGAAATGAGGAACCAGCGAGGGGTAGGAGAAAGAGTGGAGAAAATGTGGGTGAGGGAGAGAGAGGGAGAGAGAATGAGGACCATCCCTGTGCAAACAGTGTATACATATGTGTGCGGCGTTAAATCAATATTCAGTTGTTTCTGCGGTATATCCATCCACACCCGTCGTTTTAGCCGGTTGTATCAGTCGCGTTGGCGAATTGAAATTTCAGGGTGACAATTACCGATATGCATGTTTGAATTCAATTATACGCTGCACGGACTGACAACAAACGAGTTCCTTCAGACGTAGGGTGACACCGGCGGGTGAAAAAAAATTGGGGTGGAATGGTATTTCTATGACCGGCTGTAATGCTGGGGCGAGTGGGGGTGGGGCTGTCGCATATGCTACATAGGGGAACATGCAGCCAATAAAAAGGTTCCAACATCATGAACCCGAAGACCAGATCCAGTATTCTCCACAGCCATCCCTAAATGGAACTCTCAAGACCGAAGTAGACTCGATGAAAAATAGTGATGGTTGAATGGAACCGAAGAACATATCCCAGAACTCACGAAAGTCTGGAACGCAGCGCCAACGAATAAGCCCTCACCAGACGTGACCTCAGTTGAACAAAATGTTCATCAAGGACGTGAACATCAGCCCTTATCATAAAGTTCAGACGTAGGGTGACACCAGCGGGTGAAAACCCAGGTGGGAATTCACCATTGGTCCAAGCTTGGACCAAGCTTCGAGCAAGCTTGGACCGAGACTAGGCTAGGTTGGTTCGATCTTGGTTTCCAAGCTTGGAACAATCTTGGCTAGCCCTTGGTTTGTAACGCTCGTCCGAGCTTGGATCTCAAGTTTGATCCAAGCTTGAAGCAAGTTCGGCGTCCAGACTTGGACCAACCTTGATCCAAGCGTCACCCAATCTGAGATCAAGCTTCAGCCTAATTTGGTCATCAGCCTTCATCCAAGCTCGACTTCCAAGTTTGACTTGAAAAAAAATATGTTCAGCTCGCTGTGCAAAAATTCTCCCCCCCCCCCCCCAAGCATTAGTATAGCCAAACAAAACTGTCAAAAGTTGATAATTCTTCCAATTTAAATTCTGACGTAGTTTTTTTTCTTTGACCATCACGATCAACTTAATTTTTTTTCCACGAATTTTGTTAACACTTTTCCGGTTTTGGCTCAAAGCCCTCCGACGATAACCAGTTGAAAATTCTCGAACTTGCAAAAAATTAAAGAAAATAAAATAAATAAATAACATATTTATTTATGAAAACTATGGATTCGTCTCTTTATATAATATAAACTATTGAATTTTTTCTACAATATATTGGCCCGAGCTTGGTTCAAACTTGTCAATTCAAGCTCGAAGACACAAGCTTGGATCAAGATAGGAATTATCTTGGTAGCCAAGCTTTAATTCACAGGGAATCGCCAAACTTGGTTTTACCTAGGAATTACCACAGGTTCAACCCTGGTCAAAACTAGGACTCCCGAGGCTTGGTAACCGAGGTTGGGCCAAGCTTGAGCCTATTGTACAAGCTTGGACATCCTCACCTGGGAAACACCGGGGTCGAATAGTATTTCTATGACCGAATGGAATAGTTGGGTGAGTGGGGGTTGCTGTTTCATATATTACCTAAGGGTTCAATTACGGGAAGGGTCCACTGGGATCCTGCACTATGGCCTGACTGTACACTAATTTTCCAAAAATGTTGTAGTTTTGCATTTCAGATCATTCCACATAATTTCCAATTAAACCTAAACTTTTTTGGGTCCTAAGTGGGCGATGGCATTGCTCCCACTGGGAAGTGAAAAGGAGGCAGTCTTTGTTCCCCCCTCGATCCGACCAAAAATGAAACTTTAGATTCTATATTTCAGCGGGTCCATCGCGCAAATTGGCAGTAATGCCGACATGAAGGGAATAAGCCACAAGGAGAAAGAGATGTGGGAGGAGGTCGGGAGATCTTGGCGCTTACTCTCCCCACCCCCTGGCTGAACTTATCCGGACTCCATGCAGGGTGGGGTAAAACTTTTGTACTTAGCAAAACCCCGAGTATATAACCCATAGCACGCCTCAGACCTGAAATACAACGGGGCTCTCGTAAATATGGCTTATAAGCTCAAAATATAAAATAATGAGATATCTCTTAATATTTATCAGCGATATTATGTCCCGTGATTTCAGAACTTTCGGGGTCTCCAGATAGATTCGAGTTTCTGTTCGCACATACTGACAGGAGTCGAGTAAGTTCTTTTTTGGGGGGCAGAGCCCTCTCGCGATAGAATTTAGCATCAGTGACGCTGCGATAGTCACCTACCTGTCCCCCTTCGTGGGGCCTTGGGAGGTCGAAATATTAATCCGAATGTGAGTACGGAAACCAAATCATCAAAAATGGTGTCTCGCTGAGTCCTGAATTCTACAGGGAGAGAAAAATTCTATAAATATTACGAGAAAAGTCCGCTAAAGATTACGTTTCAAAACATAACCTGCCAGCGAAGTTGAATCTCATATTAAACGTGAGTCAGAACTGAAACTTTACGGTTTGTTCCATGAAAATTCATCACTCGGGGGGTGACTCATGGTGGAGGCAATTTTTAAGTGCCGGACACGTGATTTTTCTGGGCGGACCCTGAATTTTTCCGGGTCGATTTTTTTTTTAGGACTTGACTGCCGTTGGGTACGATCCGCCTATCTTGAGTTGTGTCGAAAAACCCCGAGAAGATGCGATCAACCACGAATGGGATGGCGCACTCCGTCAGTGAAGATTTACGGAACGTTTCGGAAAAATTCCGCGCCCGTTCCGTAAAAAGTGTGAAATTCTCTCTGAATTCTTACGGTTCGAGACGTATTAAGTATTTAAATGTACGTTAAATTTTATGACTTACCATTCGTCGAGGGAAAAATTACGTGCCTGCCTCGTTCTTTTTCAGTTACACACCCAAAAATTTACTACATGTTTCAGATTTATTCTGTTTCATTGCCATAAAAATTAACTTAAAACTACTCTCGCCGGCAGATTCCGTGACTTGTTCCGTAATTTTTCTGGAACTTCTCTCTTCGTGTATCAGATGTTCTTGTGATAATGACAACACCTTTTGGGGATTGGACAGATGGATCATTGAGTAGCTGCTTCACTGCTGTGAGGTCCTACATATCTAAGCGTATGCCATGGACTAAGTTCCCGAGGTTCTCCGCGGGTGCGACGTCGGCACTTTGAAAAACATGGCGGCATCGTGGCAAAAATCCTCCACTTTGCTGGCAGATCTGGGTTCTTTCAAGACTGAAGAGACTCGTTTCGGTTTCGTGGACTATTCTAAAAGTCCTGAACCCCGAGGTTGTTGTCATATACAGATGACACGAGGCCCGTCACCACGTCGTCATGAAATGATTGATTAGTAAATGAATTGATGTTAATCAGGATAACACGAGTTTTCCTGCCGCTGGAAGGACTTCTCATAACTAATAAACCGCCCCAGTCATTATTATTTATCGCGCCGTCTCTATTCACAAAACAGCGCCACTTTCAACGAACATTTTGGGAATAATTGCAATTAACAAATTAATTGTGGATTGAATATACCTCGAATCAATGTATGTAAGCCGATATTATTTAAAGTTTCTTTCAACGTCCCCCGCCGAATAGTCAACGTGGAAATCGTATTTTTGGACGCGCTACAATTTTAACTCAAAATGTGTCAACTCGGCAGGACATTGAATACTTTTTCCGATGACAATTAAATTATAATGTGCGCGGTGTCTCCATAACTTTTCAAGTCCATTTCCACGTATCAGAACCAATGTTTGGAATTAGGATTTTTCCGATGGACGTGGTTGGGGGCGGGATTTTTTATGGGGAGAATAATTAAAAGGGTAATTGGATTTTTGGCTTTTATTAAAAAATATGAATTGGTAATGACAATTATTAATGAATTATAACTGAGACACCGTTGGTATAATTCCCCGATCGTTTAACGAATATAATAACTGATGAAAAGAACTGCGAATTGTTAAGAACAAAAGTACACCGAACACTAGGACGTATGGATCGTTCCATGGAAAGACGAAGACCAATGTAATCAACGTTTTCCATCAATTAATTATCTTTAAAAATACATTTTCACGCTAGGAAACTCCATTTCTCACTTACCTTCATACCTCAAACAACAATCAGAACTTTTTCAAAATGTGCGTGCCCTGGCTTCGTGGAAAAACAATCCAGCAATCAGAAATTACCACAATACAAAAGCAACCGAATGCAACTCGTTGAGTAATTGGTTTCAGCTCACAGTATTTTGGATTTTGAAACGTAACAGTACACTAACTTCTCGTATGGGCGAGTTAACTCTTGGATGTCTAGTTGTGCTTCATTAAAACTAAAGCCTTCAAACAATTCAATCCGGTGAATACAAGCTATGATTGTTCCACGAATTATACACAGAGCTGAACTCGGCTTAATGAGAGACAGTCCAACTTTCAATTTAACTTGGTGCTTTCAATCACACGTGTATTTGTGACTGACCTCATTTTTTGACACCCGAATGGAGAGATATAACTTGTACTCATCTTTTCAGTCCTGTTCATCATCCTGAGGTGTATTTAGATGTGACACTGGATTGTTATTCGCGGATTGCCACGTCGTTCAGGTCATTCAACATTTCAACATGAAAGATTTATTCATGCCACTAAATCATTCTACTGTCAGCTTATTGTTGACCTACTTCAGACAGTTTTCCATTCCAGAATGGGGAGAGTAGAGGTGAATTGCTCTCGCACGATGAAAAGTCACGCCAAAATAATTCGTAACTTTGAATGTGTTATGTGAATTGCTTATGGGCTTTGAAACAATTGCTTTGGGATGGCGTTCTGATTAGTTCGCAGGGTTTAGTTAATATTTGAGGATATTGTGGATATTTATGCAGGAAGAGACGACGAACGGGAAATTTTGCTTAGTTTCTCTTCAATAACTACGATTTATTTATTTTTCTTCCAGATGTCTTCGGGGTTTTACACGTTGTTCCCTCCCCTGAGGTGCTATGGGACCAACTTATTCCCCAAGTGTACTGCGTTTCTACAGGGATCGAGGGAAACCAGGGGAACCCCCTACCGTACAGCCCGCCGATAGTGCAGAGTCCGGCTGTACCGTTCCCTCATATTGACTGGAAGGACACACAGCGTGAGCGTCAGGTACTTCACAGCGGTCACCCATCCAAGTACTAACCTAGCGAATCGCTGCTTAGCCTCGATATCCACCGGAGTAACCCTTCACTTTTTGTTATGTAAAGTTTGTTTATTCGTGAATTAAGTGATGGGTATTTTTTAGGTATAAACGACTTCGGAACAAAGAACTTTATTTTAACTTGAACTTGTGATAGAGAAATGTGTTCAGCGTTGGTTGGTCTTCCTTAATTTTTATAATTTTTTAAACAAAAAGAAAATATACTTTTTTTTTGTATTAGGTGAGCTGCTCTGGAGTTTGTTGTTTTACGTTGGATCTGGGTTTATCAATCTGATGTGTTTGGCTGCTATTGCTAGGGAAAAACGGAGCCTCTAATGGTTACTATAATGAAAAGAAAAACACTAAACTATATGTAGAGATGGAATAGTTATAATGATTTAAACATGTGAATGTTATTTTATTTATTTCTTGTTTATTTTATAAACTAAAAAGACTAAAGGGCCTCGTGCACCTCTATTTAGACTCAAGGAAACAGAGCACACACATTATAGCCCCAACTTCTCGAAATTTTCACCCATAAAAATGTTTTCCAATCTCAAGTGTAAACACGAGAATAAACGAAGTACAAATGTTACATAGACCTATTCAATCCAACTGTAAATTAATTTTTGATAAACAGTTTGAAATGTCAACTCCAATACTAGATTTTAGAAATATTAAACTAATTGTGTGCTATATGTATACACTTCGTATGAAAGAGTATGACATGAGCTGATTTCATATCGTTGATGGACATTTGGTTCATCTGAGGGTTTATTCGTTGATGCTGTTTTCTAGGCGTTTGGTGAGTCCTGGGATATGTTCTGATTTTCCATTCAACCACCAGTATTTTTCATTGAGTTCCGTTTAGGGATCTGAACTTCGGAGTTCATGATGGTGGAACCTTTTTATTGGCTGCATGTCTCCAGACGTAGTATATGATATAGATATTTTTGTTATTTTTTATTATTCCCAAACTAGAGTGCATCACTAACTGGCAATACCCCACTCGCCCAACTATTGCAGTCGGTTCCTTAATGAGTACTATTTTCATTTCATTTTTGTAAACTTGAAATATTGTATTTACGCCTTTTTGTATTTATCATTTATATAGTTCGTTATTTATTTACACATGGTTTGTCACTTCAATCGCAGTACAGCAGAATAGATTGATAAGAATCAACAAATAAATGGCGAGTAAACTTCCTGTTTAAAAATTAAGTAAACATCAATATTCACGAAAATCTAGATGACACCAACTCCTTGTCAGTTATCTGAATGTTGACTAGACAAGCTCATGAAACCCCAGATACTAGTCCTACGAGTCGTACTTTTATGTAAAAATTACACACCATGAATTATCGATTGACTAAACTACAAAATGGATGAATGGAAAAGAAACCGAAAATTGAAAAATCTGACGATTACAAAACTTCCGTTCAGATGGAAAAACTGATAATTTTTTTATTATATTCTAACAATATATTGCATTCAATGATTTTCATGCCATAAATTATAACAAAACTGCAGCACCTAAAAATTTAGCAATATATCTGTATAAATTCTGCTCTTTTCCTCTATTAATTCATTTCTCCCACCGTACGCAAATACAGTCTCGAATGAAAAGCACAAGCGAGACGAAACTCCGGAGCGTTATTCAATTTTTTGCAAAAAGCGACGAATAAAAAAAAAACATGGTACATAACAAACGAGGAGAGAGCAAATAAACAGGGGGATTTCCCCCATTCCATCGCACCGTGTATTATTTACACGACGCTCTTTTACGCGTCGAGTACATACAGGTGGAAGATTCATATTCTATTTGCCGGGTTGAATTTTATGAAATTATCACGAATTCGTGGTCAAACGGTAATTGCTTTTTTCACTCATCCTGCGCTGATGAAGTCCAATTAATGAATGGAAATGAATGGAGATGGAGTGGGGAGTGTTGCAGGAGGAACACGAATTCTCGTGATATTTAAGCCGGAGATTTTGCGATGGCCTGGAGTTGGAAGGTAATTTCTTTTGTTCCCCTTCATCCGGTAATTCTGGATATTAAGAAGTAATTAATTGTCATGAGTACCTTCATAGGCTTTCCATATGATCAAGACAATTTCTCTGGTCTAGCGGTGGATTGTTACGGCTGTGGAACCGACACAGAATTTATATTTGGATGGGCTATAAGTGGTGCCTGGTCACAGAATATTTTTTTGCACAGGAAAAAAAATATCTTCAGTGTTCTGAGCTCTGCCCCTCCTATTGGAGCCACTACAGATGGCGCTGTGACCCCCCCCCCCTACTCCGCCCCCCACTCTTTGACAGTTCTCTGACGGCCGAGTCTCATTCAACAGTTTTTGGGAACCGAAAAGAGACGGAATTTGGTGAGATTCGACTGACGACCGGATACACCATGAACGACTGCATAAGTCGGCATCCCGCAGGGGGTGTAATGGCGGGTAAAACCGTCCTTGCATACGGGGTGTGACGACCCTGCGGACCCTGAGTCGAATTGGGGACCTCCCGACACGCTCGAACGCATTTGAAATACGATTGTTCTTCGTGTGCGCCTCACTGGGGACCAAAACCTCAAGATGGTTCAACCTGTACTAGCTGGACCCCATCTGAGGTTGGACGGAAGTACTTGAAATGTGATAATGCCAAGAGCGCAGTCTGTGCTGCTGGTAGTGCATGGTGGCCAAACCATTCAAAATAGTACTCTTCCCTAAAGCTCTAAATTCGCAAATATCTTTCGTGTGTTTCATTATATAGAGCATTGGGACTCGATAATATGACCAAAAATAAATATGGAAACTAAACCATGGAAATCGGTACCTCGCTGAGTTCTAAATTCCATCAGATGTTCTTCTGATTGTAACGGCGTCATTTGTGAATTTAGAAGATGTACCATTGAGGAGCAATAATACTTGAGGTTCTACATATCTGGGCATATGCCAGGGTCTACCTCCCCGAGGTTCCCCGTGGGTGCCATGTCGGTACTTTGCAAAAAATGGTGGCACTGCAGTGAAAGTCCTCCAGGTTGCTGGCACATCTGGATTTTTCCAAGACCGAGGAGACCCTGCCGCGGTTTCGCAGTTTCCAAAAACTATAACCTGTCAAGTTTATTTTCATCAAAGGCATCGACTGCATAAGTCGGCATAATTATGTCAGCTTAATATCAGTTTTGAGCCATTTAATGCGATTAGTTCCCGCGTTTTCTGTGAAATGGAGTAGAGAAAATGGCGGTCGTTGGGAGAATGGAGATGGTGGGGATCAATCAGGTGTCATCCAGCGCCGCGTCGTGGTGTCAGAAACAACCTCGATAGGACGGACACGTGAATTCTATAGGGGTGTTGGGTTTAGTGTCAAGGGGTTGGATTTATTGTCGAGGGGTTGGGGGAGGAAAATTTTTCGGAGCTGTTACAAACTTTTTTCGGAGGGTTCCGTAATTTTCACATCACTTTTCTATGAAAAATTGCGATACCGTCACTTAAATGTTCTTAGTCACATTGGTAATCAGTAAACGAAGTCAAATTCCGTCGTTTTGACGGAATATTTACATTCGCGTAGCTCTCGAAAATTTATCATTCTTCACAAACAATTATTTACTCATTCTCAGTCTCATTGGAGATTCACGACTTGTCTTCTTAAATCAAATTATTTTGCATAAATTTCCATCCGAATTTATGCTCCTACAAACCGTAATAATTGCACTTCCCTCACCGATTGGCATTCGTACCCTCAAATTTACCCAAATTTTCTCCGCCATTTTGACTTTTACCCAACTTTTCTTCAACTACAGCGATAACCACCCCCACCCCAACCCTCCGCATACCACACATCCCCCAACTGTTTTTTAATGCCACCAACAAACAGAAATTTCAACTCCAGAACACGTCAAGAAAAATGACGACAGCAGCAGACATACCGAAGTGGTAGGAGGTAAATGGACTTTGCCGCTAGGGAAATTTTCTTCCACAGGGGTGGGGGTGGTAAGAAGGCACCGCAGCGTAGACGCATCGAGGACAGTATATGTCATTCCGAAAAAATTCAGAGTCAACTTCACTTCATTGTTTGGTGAGCGTTCCCCCTCCTCCTCCCCCAACCTCATTCATCCCTTCGCGAAAAGAAAATCCAAGAAATACGAAATACGAAAGCGGAAGAATGAAACAAAACGAGAAGAACGTAAAGTTGGTAGCTATAAGGGAATTCGTGCGAGCAGGTGAAAGTTTACTCGGGAGAAAGCGAGGGTGAGATACGACATAACCGAAGTGAGTCCCAGACATTCTATAAGTTGCGCTGTGTGACGGTGGCTAGATAGTGGTAGTGCTTGTAGACCCCTGTACAGTCAGTAACCCCCTGGGGGTGGCCTCCTGACGTGCCTGTAAATCGTACGAGTCATATAATCCGTACGTACTCTGCGAAGCCATCCCTTCTGGCTCTTGCGTTTATTTCTTGAGTACATGTCTGACGGCTAGCGTCTGGCTATGGTCCTCAACCACTGTCATCCACCTTTTTTCATCTTCATTAATGTTTATGGTTTTTTCGACGCTCGGGTCTCATGTGAAACGTGAGTTTAATGATGAACGGCATTTTTTCATCGCGAAAACTGTGAAAATAAATCAAATGACAAGTTAAATTGAAACGACTTCGATGATTTTACAATTATGTCTGTTTGAATGATCAAAAGCCCAGGATTTTATTATTGTTTATGTTGAGTCGTGAGATTTAAGTAAACATAGATTGAATTTTTATTGTTTTTTGTTTGTAGCAGAGCTGTAAAAATTATTACGGTGTAATTCCCCATCATCTGTTCCTCGATTTTCCGGACTTACGATATATTTTTCCTTCTTCTGACGTCATAAAACGACTTCCAAAATATTAAAAATTGTTAATCCTATTCAATCACTAAATCCCCAGTTCCCATAGTTCGTCGCCAGTATCCTAGGAGACCTTGATCTAGATCTAAAAAATAGTAACCCCCCCCCCTCCACCCTAGATGACATAAAAATTATTAATTTATATTTTTAAAAAATTGTGAATGTGGTAAATAATTTAATAAAAATAAATTTAAAGAAAACATTTTTTTTAAATCAACATATGTCTGAAGTAAATTAAAATATGACAAATAGATCTAAAAAAATAGTATCCCCCCCTCCTCCCTAGATGACAAAAAAATTATTAATTTATATTAAAAAAAAACTGTGAATGTGGTAAATAATTTAATAAAAATAAATTAAAAAACAAATTTTTTTTTAATCAAAATATGTCTGAAGCAAATTAAAATATGAAAAATTAAGATTTATCTTGGGGATAGTTTTTCTGGAGTTCATATATCCACTGCTGTACCTCTCCATCCCCCCTTTTTCGACAAATAAAACGGGCTGACCAGATGGCCAACATTCGCAAGGTTGAAAAGGCCAAAACGCACACCAATAGGGAGTAGTCAACCTTCATGTTTTCCATCCCCAGCTACTCCGCACTGTGTCCCAGGAAAATTAATACAAAAGAACGATTGCAACGTTTCCATTCTGCAACAAAAACATTGAACTGAATTCACTCGTAACATCAGTCCAATGGAATTAATGAAACTTAGTACGAATCCCCATTTACATGGGTTACACGAATATTTTCTTCGAGCTTCTACATAGCACCGAGTACTAAATCCAAAGAATTAATGAGTACGTAGAAATGTGGAGATAATCATCACCGAAAATGATGAAAATTATCGTTCCCTGATTTCAACTGAAGAGACAATTCCACGAGATATTCCTATTTTTCCCCTTTTAATTCGTTCATTTCATTTCTATTGTCCGAGTGGGAAGGACAATGTTGCTCTCACCGTCCACGAGAGCTGGCGGGTTTGTCCCCACGGGAGAGCAGTTCTTGTAATCAGGATGAATGGGTTTGCCTGGTTGGCCCCTCCAGCATTTCCCCCTTCCAACAACTTACCGAGAGAAGAGAAAAGGAAAAGTCTTTCTCTCTCTCCCTCGGTGTCATCGGTCTTCATTATAAAAGTGAACACTCTGAGAAGCTAAATCTCGTTTACCCCATCTACCAATTTCTGGGGTAGTGGACAGGAAAAAAAAAGTCAAAGAGTGAAAGGAGAGAGTGACAATGGAGCAAAGGGTGGTCGCTCGAGCTGGAGAGCACCCGGAGAAATTAGTTGGCTTCGTGGATTGTGATCGTTTTTCGGTGGCTTTTCGTCTATTTTTCTTGGCTCAGACGGCGGGTGTCAGTCGGTGAATGAATGCGAGTGAGGGACAAGTCTGATCACAAGGAGGGAGAAATTCAATAAAAGTTACCAGAAAAAAAAAAACGTAAAATTGGATGGCAGGTTATCCACCAGTGAAGTAAACTTCAATGAAAAGTGGGTGTCAGACCCCAAATTCTAGTACAAAGAGAGAAATTTTGGATAAAAATTAGACCCCCAGAGGGCGAATCGTGGAATGAAATGACAATCAACCAATTTTTAGTCAAAGTTGTGTTGGAAAAACTGGACTTGAGAGGTTAATTTTTGGATTAAAACTGACCTTCGTCGCCTGGCAGTCTAATTTTTATCTAAAATGTCGTTCTGTGTGAGAATCTGCGATTTTCTAAATCGTATCAGACTGAAATAATATCGATAACAAGGAATATCACTATCCCAAATATTCATGAGGGCTATAGTAATATATTTTTGATGTTAACAGCTCATCGAACTAAATAATTCTTTTCTATCTAGAAATTATTGGAAATGGGATAATTGTGAATGATTAGACGTGTGAATGCCGTTTCATTATTTTATTTTATACGCTGGAAAGGCCCAATCGCTCTGCTTCGTTTCCTTGAAGAAACTAACTAAAAGACTAAGGGATACAACGCCCTGGACCTGATGTCTCTCATCAATAATGGTCCCACACATGAACCTCTGTATACATTTAAGAAAATAGAGCATCCACATCCCCCTCAAACTTCCTAGAATTTTCTCTCATAAAAATGGTTTCCAATCTCAAGTGCAAACACCAGAATAAAAAGAACCATTTAAAAAGTACTAATCGTACAAAGACCTATTCAATCCATCTCTAAATTAATTTTTGATAAACATTCGAAATGTAAACTACAACAGAAATAATCTTAAACGATAGAACATTAGTGGAAATAAAAACAGCAGACGATTTTATAGATAAAATATTACTTGTCAATATATTTTTAGTTCCCTCAGAAGAAATATATATGTAGTATCGGGGAACAATTATCGGGAAATCTGATAATAGCGGTATTTTTATTAAGATAGGATTAGGATAAGATGTGAGGGGAGAATTTTGAATGTAGTTCTATCACTTTATTACAGTGAAAACCCAACCACCCTCACCAATGACATCTGGCCCAATAGCTGACCCACTCCGCCGCGTTTGGGGAATCCCCCAGAAACGGAAAATGGCGAGCCGGGCCCGATAACAGTAGTGGGGGAAGAGGCTAAGTGGGAGGAATCGGGGGTGTCAAAAGAGAAGTCTTAAATATAAGACAGCAGTTGAATTTGAGGAGCCAAAGAAAATAGACGAGTAGTTAAACGACTAAATTGTTAGGACTTGGACGTTTCGTCTTCTTAAATTGGAGTCGAAACAACTTAAGTTTCTATTAAGTGTTATGTAAAATCTAGTGTAGACGTAATGTTTAATATTAATTATGTGCATTTCATAGCTACTAAACTGTTCTTATTTTTCTAAAAAAGTAAACCTCCATATATGTAGGGTTACTTTTTCAAAAGATAAGGACAGTTTATTTGTTATAAAAAAGGGTACAATTCATATTAACACTATCGTCACTATTTTCAACAAACCTAACACACTTAAGCACACTCTTAAGTACACAAAACAAAACGTCCAAGTCCTAATCGTCCAACCACATGTCTATCATCTATCATTGTTCAAAACCAACTCTGACCCTGTCTCTCTTCTCACCCCTGAACTGGGCCTTAATCGCGTCACGTGTTCCTAGCATCCCTGGACCTCGCTGGCTGCAACGATCTCCGCCTGTCACATCTGTGGGCCTCATAAGCCCACAAAATATGACCCTTCAGGTACCCCTATCGTACAGGCTTGCATCCCTCTACCAATCCATGTCTATTCGCGGGGTTTCACCACAAATAGCACTTGTGCTACGACTACAATATAATCTTATAGCCCTAGACTATCTTAATAAAATACGGAGGACTTCTGTCTATGATATTCGCCAGATTATCATTCTTACAACTGGGGATTTCCCCATAATTGTTTCCGATACTACGTATATAGCAATGTAATCAATACCACGTTATAAACACTCCTTTGTCATGCAGCTGCAATCTTACTTGTAAGCTTGCAATCATTCTTTTTGCTCTCATTAGGGGGAAACGGGTAATTGCCGGTTTGTGTGCCACGCATTTCGAATGTTATCATTTGAATCAGCTCGTTATCTGCCTGGATATCTGTGGGACTACGACCACTCGTATCTCTGGTTGGAAAATAGTAATATCGGCAAAAAACATTGATACGGTGACCGCCGTGAATAACACAGCGTAAAAATATTAAATCACAATATCCGAATGGCGAATACTCCAGCTGATAATATTATACCGTAAAAATATGTGGGGATAGTTTTTAAAAAGATGAAACAGTTGATTATCTAGTAAATTCGTATAACTAATATCAAACACTATATTTTCACTTGTTCTTACAAAACACTTGACAATGGTTTATATTCTACCGATTCTAATCAATTAAATGAAACTTTCGAATAAATAAATAAAATTTACCCGAAGCCAGAGCGCATGCCTGAGCAATGACAGTGTCCTAGGGCTTTAGGGCTCATTGTAACTTCCGCTATGAGATTTACCGCGCACTATGTCCCCTAATTACTACCCCTGAAGCGCCGATTATAGAAGTGCAATGTTAAATGACATTTACTCCCTCCCAATTGAGGCCCAGTAGGTGCCGTCTATCGGGCCCCAGTGACGAAAAGTGTCTTGTGCGGGGTAGTTACCGTGATGATTAACCAAAAGAAAAAATAAAGTCTCCCAGTTTAATCCTTCGCTGTGGTTGTAAGTCGCAGGTATACACTTGGTGCGGCAACACTGTCTCCTGCACTACTACTGACGAAAAGTAATACGAGAGTAGCGATGTTCTTATTTATGTGAAGGGAATAAATAATCACAATCAGATAAATTGATAGTTCACAATAATTACAAAATCTTTAATGAAAAAACTGTTAGATTTGATGTATTTAACAACCGATTATAATTAAGATATTTGGAAGATCGAGATCAGGACGAACGGCTGTCTCGACTAAACTCTTCAGTTTCCGTATTTGAACTAACTAAAACTAGTGTTCTTAATTTTAAGGTTTCACACCAAAAAGAGTGGGGATGAAAATGGGTTTGTAGAAAACCTATTGGGAGGCTATGACATACAATGAGGGGTCCTTGTACCAGACTCTAGACCTTTCTTACGAGCATAAAAACAAGTGAAGAAAGAATAGGCTGGCATGGTCTGGCAATTCTCAAATTCTATTCCATATGAAATGTTGTGCCTAAATTTTTATCCTGCACAAAAGCTTCTTTCATCAATTTTAGTATTTGTCTGTTTGTTTGTTCCAAATCTACGTGCCAGACCTAACCTAAAAATTCGAGATTGTGAAATTTATGATTTGTAACGGTTGGTTTCCAGTGTAAACAATATTTAACGGTCGGTTCCAAAATTCTAAAATATTTAAGACCGAACATGTCTTTCCACTGTTCACCACTCGCTGAACGTAACATCACTAACAAAAAGGACAGTCCGGATCCACATACGACGGGGTATTTTAACTCGTGCGACTGGCAGCCCTCGGCTTCGCCTCGGGCCGCCAACTTCACACTCGTTACCACCCCCTCCCCGTTGTATCGAAATATACGATTTTAATGAAAATTCTTTTTTGTTTATCGGAAGATGGATCATCCCCTCGACAATTTCTCAGCCCCATCAGTATGCGAATCTCCACTCGTTTCCATATAAACGTGAAACAACCAGGTTCGCACTCAGAGTTTATGTACCCTCTTCGAGACAGATATTCACGAATGATAGTAAATAATTGATGAGAGTACCCGTTGGTGCTGTCTTGAGTATTCCAATGGCCACACCACTTCTCCACTCCATCCAAACTATCACGGGACAATTGCTCGTAGACTCTCCTGTTGGCAAAGCCTGAATAAATCAATTCCATCGAACCCCGGATTTAGTCCTTCTGTCCTTTCAGTTTTTGCATCTCGAGAAAATCTATGGAGAAAGCACGAATGCTCGTAGGAACTCCGAGGAAAAAGAATCATTAAATTTGAAAGGCAGGTAACTACTTGTTTAGACTAACTTTTACCTCGAGTGGCGTTTGCTAGTCCTGAGTAGCTCCTTGAAATCTGAAGTATGTCCTCTACTCTCCTTCAGTGTTTTCATTTAAGGATAAAACTCTCGGCATCGTTTCCAACTTTCACATTGTCCTTCGACGCCATTATTTCGCGGAAAGGAATTGCTGTCTTCTCAATATTCTTGAGTAGATTCAATGTCACATATTTGGGGGATTCGACGTGCCTCGCTGAACTTTTACTAGAACTTCAATAGATTTTGCTATTGATAGATTTCTATGTTAGTGGAATCAATATGGAGGACAATTTCTACGTGAATTATTGAGTAATGTGTAGTACTGTGGTATCGGAAATTTTTATTTAGCTGTTAGTTTTGGGAAATAGATTCTTAGAACTTAATTGTTTTACTTTAGAGTGGGATTAAGAATCGTGGGATAAAGTTCTCCCAAGTGTAGCTATAAAATTATATTTTAGGGGGAGCAATAGGTGGTATTTGTGGGGACACCTTGCAAATAGACATGGATGACACAGGGATGCGAGCATGTGCAATAGAAGTACCTAGACAGTCATATTTTGGAGGTTTATGAGAGGCCCACAGACGTGACAAGGGACGATCGTTTCCAGCCAGCGAGGTTCAGAGACGCTAGGATCAGGGGGCGCTGGAAGCGCGTACTCCAGGTAGAGGGCGGTAGTCAGAGTTCAGACTAGAGGGTCGGAGTGTAGACGAGAGTGATAGAGTTTTGGCGGAAGGGTTAGAGTGTTGACGAGGTGTGGAAAGAGAGTGTCATCTTAAGCGTTTTGTAAGAGTAGCGTATTGTTTAACTTAGAGTCAAGTAGTTAAATAATAATAAGTTGTAGTGTTTAATAGTGTATAGTGATATTAATGAATATGTATCTGTTGAACGTTTGTGTTTTTGTGACAAAATTCCTTTGACCCACGTGTCCTATAGTACCAATTGCAAACAATAACGAAAATAGTATATGTCATTATTAAATTGTCGAGAAGAGTTTAAATCTTTGGAGAAAAAAAATAATATCATTGTCAGACAAGTAACTCAACTCGGAAAATCCTAGAGGTTTGTTAAAATGGAAATGAATCCATTGACAAGGAAAGATTGTTTCCTGAAACATGTGGTCCGAGACTATTTAATGATATTGAGGGAAAATCGACGTCGCGTGTAATTATCAGTGAGGGTATGGTAAAATGACCCCCGAGAGCAGAACAGGCCACTCGTCTTTTATTTCTTCAAGATGATTATTTTTCGTAGATACATCCGAATATCTTCTGTGGACTGATTGAATTCGTTCAGATACTCTTGGAAAGTTTTCACTTTCCGGGAACATCTGAGAATTTCAGAGATTTTTCCCAGAAATTCCGAGAAACCGAAACTTGCTTAACTCGACAGTCACTTCGATTCAGTTTGGACGATTTTATCGAATTTGTAGAGAAACTAAAGAATTACTCTTCGAATACTTTCCGAGCCTGTAAAAATTCTTCTGATCCGTTTTTTGGATTTACCTCGGAAATTTAAAATTATGGTTTTCAATTTTATTCAATTACAATTATCGAATAGAAAAGTGTCGTCTGAACAGCTCTGCGGTAGAGTAATTAATCAAATTTTTTACTAAAAATTTTTTATGATATTTTTCTCTCAGCTGAATCATAGATGATATTGTACGGCATCGTTAACGTGGTAGTCAACTTAAAATTGAATTTCTCAAGTTGACTCTTCCCTGCGGTTGTAAGTCATGAGTATAATTAAGAGGTTGAGAGTTTTTTCAATATTACCGATTTTGTGTTCCCCCAGTTCGAGAATTTTTTATTTGAGTTTAAATGAAAAATTAATAGAAATCCTTTACAAATTCGTATCTAGATGGGTTCGTTTTATTCGGCCTCATAGCAATTTTTCGATAATTCATTCTCATTCATTAACGATGAACACCGAATACATCCGATTATTGCCGACAATGAACTCCATCACGGGACTTGTTGCATCAGCCATTCAGCGTCCATTTTCTCTTCTCCCCCAGTCAATACAGAAGTTTTCCGGATCTGATAAAAAAATTTTACTGCGTGGCATAGTAATTTTCCTCAGGCCTGCAGTTTGCGCCGAGGTTGCAAGACAGCACAATAATTTTTATCATAACCACACTATAAAAATTCACAGATTTTTCTCTGCATATAGATACTCAAATTCTTCATAAAAAGTATTTATTAGGCTATCGTAATTTCGGTTCCCTATCATATAGTGATTTAAGACTCTTTCAACCGTAACATTTGCCATTGAAAAGAGCAAAATAATACCATCACAGTACATACCTATATGAGTTTATATTAATATTATGAGGTCATTATCTCTTGGAGAGGCCGTCTGCGTGGCCTTCCGACGAAGACTCCAGTTTATGTTTATTAAATAATATAAAGAAATCTTTGTTAATTGAACGAAAGAAACCATGATGACGATGCTTTGGTTTTTGAGATTTCAAGATCGTTTGTTAGTTCGTCGACTGCTCTCGAAGTGTGAACACATAATCATAAATCAAAACTGCTCTTACTTATATCGTCTATTTTTCATTAACCTGGCTTCCAATTATTAAAATCTAATATTTGTTTTAACTACAAACATAATCCTAATTATAAAAGCACATAAATTAAGTTAGCTATTTGCTCACCTTAATGTGTGTAGGAACAGGGTACAGGAGACAGTAATTATCTCAATAAGACTTAAAATATTTATTATTAAAAAATGAAATAAAATACATAGGGTATAATCTACGATCTTCACTGCTCAAACTTCATCCTCGGACTGACCCATAAGTCGTCCTCTCGCACCATCCATACACATTTATTTATTGTATTTCTCTTGCTCACTCTGTCACACTGTTTTCTCTTTCACACTCATTCCACTCATACGACACCCATAAACACAAAAAAACATACCTCACACATCGCACTCATTCCCAAAATCACTTCCCTTGTTCCACTCAACCTAACAATGGTGCTTTATTCCCTACTACGCAACAGACATCCGAGACATTCACATAAACATTCAAATCTTTAAAAATAGTTGGAAAATTACCGTCTAGGTTTACATTTTGTGGCGACATTCTCTCATCTCACTCACACCCGCATTTGCCCTTTCACTCATTTCACACCATAAATCAGTCATCCCACATGTGTAACACTTGTTTCTCATTGGTCAAAGTATTCTCGGTGGGAAATTCAAATGCGGCGGGCAAACAGTCTCACCTACAAAAAGCGCAAAGACGACATTACGATTATCCCCAATATTTCGACTTTTTTATCTGTCCCATTGGAAAATTTTCACTCTCGAGCATAAAATCGTGAAAGGAATTCTCCATATAGTGATTCCACCTCGGAAGCTCGCCAGTCATCCGAGCCATTGAGTAATTCTACTGTTATAAATTCACGAGTTAAAATATTTCCCTAATTACATTCTTCCAAATTAAAGTGGACCGAAAACAAAGGATGAGAGAATCGAAGTAGAAGGGGATACATTCTTCACGCCTTTCCACTCATTCGAGCCTGCATTAACTCACCTCCTGCATTCGCGCCTGCATTCTCAGCAAAAGTATAGGGAGAAAGTTCGACACGACGGCTCTAATTGCGCAAATTACTGCGATTTAAAGGCACATTGAACTCTGAATTTGTTCAATCTCCCGACGCACACAATCCCGAGATAAAAGGGAAAGAGAACGACAGAAGCGGATGGTGGCGTTAAATTTCACCCTGACAACTTCTAAATTCGTGTACACTAAATGCTAGAGCGGAGACAGAACTTGAGGATAACTCGTGTTGAAGGTGTACAAGGAGGGGGACACAAGGGGCAATAATTAACGCGAATCTCTTTGAATGCAAAGAATTACGAAATATATTCAGCAACCCCATTTCTTTAAATCTTCATCTTTTTTTTTATTTTGTATTCATTTGCATCGCTACTGATGGTAGCCGGCTATTATCCAAATAAAGTGGAAGAGGTGGATTCTACCCTTTACTCAAAGCACTCGGAAGAGCTAAAAGCAATTTCAAGAAGAGAAAAAGGAAATGATGGAGTGAAAATTTACATTCTATGTGCTCGACTGCTGTTGCAATTTAATGAACTTAATGCGAGAATATTGTGAATTAACACTTGTGTAAAATAATCGTTTGCTACCAAAGGAATTGACAGAATCATATTTGAGGAAAGGGCGAGGGGAGCACGTGGTGACAGTGGTTACCCCGGATTAATTGAAAACGGTTTCTGTCATTAACACAGTCGGTTGTGCAATTGAACTAAAATGATTTTACAATAAAAATTATTGGAAATCATTACAACTGTTACAAAGAAAATTAGCGGTTAGAGTTCACTTACCAGCGAAAGCACTTTTCTGAGACATTGTGATGAACAACTGTATTGGTATTTCCTAAAAAAGGGTTTGAAAATACACTAGTGGAGAATGGAAAGGTTCCGGGTCCGAATCCTAGTGCGGACTATCAATTTCTTTAGTAAAATTTTCTTGTAAAATTATATTGAGAATAATTCTAGTTCCCTTTCTACCTCATCCAAAATTCTATCCAATAATTTCCTGTCACGTTAGAAGATGTCTCGGGAAATGATGAATGCCTTTATTACATATGTTCCGGCGCTGTCCGCCGTCTTTTGGCCAACGAAACCCTCGGCGTGCGACTGTCGATTCTACACTGCACCGCATCGGCACTCCTATAAAACGTAAGAGTTGGCATGGGAAACCACAGGAAAACCTCATACCGACAGAGGTGACTGTTCTACCGACAGTCTCCCACTCGTTGGCACCTCAGAATGTGAATAATTCGCATCCGCTGGGATTCGATGTCACAACCTTTTGCCCACTAGGCTGGCGTCTCACCGTTTCGGCCACCGACGCCGGTTGAATATTGTTTTTTGTGGTGCGAACCGCGATAGGTTAATTCCGTCACGCTCTTTTCGTCTCAGCGTCTCGAAGATTCTAATCACCGGAGTCCGAGGCAAATATTAACTGTTCTTGCCCCTCCCAGTGGTTCGGAACCAACTCACAAAATGTAGGACTCGTGTTCTCACATGAGGATGCGAGGATAAATAAACACCACAGCCAAATTATTAATAGTATCTATGTGGAGAAACCGAAAACAGCAAAAAAGAGGAGGCCGATGAATGAGACAAAAGAAATGCTGGTATGCAATTGCGAGGTACATCATAGTCGAAAGCTTCACTTAGTGATGCTTAGGAGGCAACTCTTTTTTTTTGTCCTTGTCCGTCACCCTAGTAGTGGGCGATGGCCTAAATGTTTGATATCATGTAAGTAGAGTAGCGCAAGGGACCGTGCGAGGTTTCCGAAAACCATAACCTGGCAAAGTTGTTTTCATAATAACGCAGTGAGTGTCCTTGTCCCTCACAAAATTCTAGGACGATTCTCGAAACTTCGATAAACGAAAGTATTTAGACTGGTGCAACACGACACCACATAGGCCATCAGTTAACCTCATGCATAAGACTTGTGCCTCATTGGTCAATGTGTTCGAGGCGGGACATTCAAAGAGGGCGCGCAGAACACGCGTCCAACCGGATCCATCTTAATTTCACTAATACGACACCGAGTTATAACTTACTACCCGCACCTAAATCGCCACATTCTTTTCTCATTTGAGCCTTAGCCATTGCGTCAAATTTTAATATCTATATATATGCCCCCATAAAAAAATATATATATTATGTTTATAGTTATAAGTTATAAATTACGCAATAAAGAGTTTAATTACGATAATTATCATTATTCTCTCAAATGATATTCGTCATGATTCCAATGACTTCTTTTCAATTGGAATCGAATGAAGTCATGTGAACTCATAAAGTCATTGATTTTGCAGTTTAAAGTCATTGAAATGACGTTCCCCTTCCAATCACCGAAATCACAACTCGATTCTTCTGAATTTGACTTCAAAATGAAGTCGTGGTGTGCCTCAATTTGGACCTGAATAGCCCCCCGAATTTTAACTTTGATCGCCATTATATTTGGAAACAAAATTTTGATCCGTTTTTTCTGGTAATTTTTATTACATATTTCTCTTCCCTGAAAAGGGGGCAAAGTGTGCTAATTTCGGTTACTGCTCCATCTAATGCACTTGTGCGGAATAATCGTTTGTTATCAAAGGAATTGATAGCATTATATTCGGATGGAAGGGGTGAAGTACGTGATGAGACCGGAGGTAAATCCGTGTTGGTAAGCGGCATGTATTGCATCCCCTGTACTCGTTGAACATTCCCTCCACTTCGCCAACGGACCAGACACCTAATGACGAGGAGGGCTTCGTCGTATTATGTTAATCTTGTTAGACTGTGAACGGGACGCGTTGTGCCTTCCAGTCTCACTCAACTGACGATTTACAATGCAATCTCAATGATTGCGAGATTACCGAGGCGATTGCGAAATAGATTCCTAATGAAGCTGTCATTATGATGATCAACGTGAGATTGTTTCCTTAGGACAAGGTTTTGGGGTCGGCTTTTGGCGTGACTGTACAGGCTAAAGAGTGATGTCATTCTGGTGCGTATCACATCAGGCGATATCATAATTTTCTTTTGGAAATGAAATTATTTAACTTATGTGTAAAAATTTTTCTTAATATTCTCTTAAATTGTTGCTCTCTTCAACCAGGTTTAGTTAAACTTTATGATGACCAAGTTCATTGTTTTAGATAAACAATTAAATCCAAAATTCTTTCTATCATTCTTCTTCAGCTGCGGACCTTGTAAATGTTTTTATGGAGATGTCCTCACTACCTTCTCAATTGCTAAATTATTTTATAATTCCGTTCTCCAATGGGCCTCCGTTTACTCGGTGCCATTATTGCCCCTTATTCCTACATTTATTACATTTGACCCTCCTTGATTCTTCCAGACAGATATTTTTTGGGGAAAAAGTCTCCAAAAGACACCAACCTCGATGTCTCTCTTTCTCGTTACTTGCACCTCCGAGTAAAAAACCGATAGAAATCTTTTGAAAATTTTTATCTAAGTCAGTTTATTTAATTGTTTCATTTCTTCCGGTGCCACACTGCAATGTTTCGGTACCTGATTGTGATTGGTTAATGATGAACGCCGACTACAGCCGATTATTGTCGACGTTGGACTTCGTCATGGGAAATGCATCAGACTTTGAATTTTAACGACCCTGATATAGGAGATTTCCTAAGCTGATAATGACATTTGATTATGCGGTGTAGTCATTTTTATCGGAATCACATTATAAATATTCTTAGATTTTTCTCTCACTGTGTCTATCTCGTACTATCGATATATAATCGATCATTTGCCAATCGATCTATAATCGATCATTTGCCAATCGATATATAATCGATCATTTGACAATCGATATATAATCGATCATTCGACAATCGATATATAATCGATCATTTCAGAATCGATATATAATCGATTATTCGACAATCGATATATTATCGATCCTTTCACAATCGATATATAATCGATTATTGGACAATCGATATATAATCGATCATTTGCCAATCGATACATAATCGATCATTTCAGAATCGATATATGATCGATCATTTGACAACTATCTCATAACACTACGATACTATCTCGTACACATACATCAAGCTCATTCGGGAATTCATTTGTCTCTGTTAATTGCAATTAACATTCATTTTGCAACTTTTTTGCTTCCGAATGACCTACCATAAGTTTAATACCATTCAAGTTTACTACGAATATGGTATTATGTGATTTTTCGAATGAAATGAAAGCTGACACTTAAATTTAAAAAGTTCATAATATCTAAAAAACATTTTTACATTTCTCTAAGAGTATTCCGTATGCTGAGTGTGTCTCATAGTCCGACCAGCGATGAAAGTTTTTTGTACCTGTTTTAGTACATTTGACGTTCACGGCAGCATATTCGTTTCAGGGATTCTATTTGCGAAGGGATGCGATGTGTATTGATAACTGTTAATTGATCCATTCGTGTATTATTGAATGTGTTATTAGTTCTTGGGACGACCTCGATTTTCGTTACTTTTTCACATTCTATCAGGATAAAATCCCAAACGAGTAATACATTTTTCGAGTAATACATTGAAAGAGAAAGTCATTTTTTTATGTAAGCTGGCTTAACCTACAGGGCTTATGAGGCTATGAACAACATGACAAGTTATAGTAAGAGTGGGATGAGATTAAAACCAAAAAAAAAAATAGCTCGTAATGGAGAAACAAACTCGATTTGCGGTATTTTTTCAAATTCCATTAGAATAAAATGCCAGACGAGTAATCCACTTTTCGAGTAATGCATTAAAAGAAAAAGTCATTTTCATAGTTCAATCTAGCATGCGAGTATTACCGTTATTTATTTTCAATATTTTTAATTGGGAAACATTGCTATATTGCGTTCTTTACTTCCTCCCTTTTTAATCCCTAAACATTATTAGTCTCAAAACGTAAACAGAGAACTACCCAAAAAGAAATTTTGGATCAAAATTAGACCTGTAGAGAGTGAAACGTGGGACGAAATGACAATCAATCACTTTTTAGGACAAGTTTCGTTGAAAAAATTGGACTTGGGAGGCTAATTTTCGTGATAAAACTACCCCTTCGTCCCTCGCTTCACCCCTTGCAGATCTAACTTCACCCACAATTTATTTCCGTGCCCTTATTTTCATAACTCCAACAATTTCTCCTGCTGCTCCCCAGGGATTTCTATCCCCCTAAATGAAGCACAGTTTGCCAGCAGGATTTTCTCGTATCAATCAATCGTTCACGGCCGAAACAAAAATTTTTATGTTAAAAGCCTCTCACAATTAGTATCTATCCCACTGACTAGGAAGATACACTGGGTCTGTTACATCTGAGCTTTCAGCTCAGCAATTTTTTGAGCGAGCGGTGTTCCCAAGCGGTCACCCATCCAAGTACTAACTCAACGAAACGGCGCTCGGCTTCGATGTCCGCTCGGGCAACGCCTTCTTCACTCAACCATTACGGTCGGCTCGTAAAGCTCCAACATTTTCCTCTAACTAGCGCTATCACGGATGCGGCGTTAATGCCGGTTTTTCCTTTGCTCCTTCACTAATCGATTATCGATCGAAAGGAGCGATTATATAGCGATTGTCAAATAATCGATTATATATCGTTTGTCAAATAATCGATTATATATCGATTGTCGAATGATCGATTATATATCGATTGTCAAATGATCGATCATATATCGATTCTGAAATGATCGATTATGTATCGATTGGCAAATGATCGATTATATATCGATTGTCCAATAATCGATTATATATCGATTGTGAAATGATCGATAATATATCGATTGTCGAATAATCGATCATATATCGATTCTGAAATGATCGATTATATATCGATTGTCGAATGATCGATTATATATCGATTGTCAAATGATCGATCATATATCGATTCTGAAATGATCGATTATATATCGATTGTCGAATGATCGATTATATATCGATTGTCAAATGATCGATCATATATCGATTCTGAAATGATCGATTATATATCGATTGTCAAATGATCGATTACATATCGTTTGTCAAATGATCGATTATATATCGATTGTCAAATGATCGATTATATATCGTTTGTCAACTGCTCGATTATATACATCGATCGTGAAATGATCGATTTTATATCGATTGTCAAATGATCAATTATATATCCATTATTAAATGATCAATTACATATTATAACCTACCATGACATAATCGATTATCTCCATGAAATCTGCCACATTCGATTAGCGACCCCTGTCACTTTTTATATAGGATTTTCGAAATATAGATGTTTCATGTTATTGTGTATTTGGGGGATTTGACGGTCTATGGGGCACTGCACCAGTCTGATATAACAACATACTCGTGGCTAGGATTATCACTGATTGTATTCATTCCTCGCAGTAATGCAATACATTGTGCATTCTAGCTAGGGATGACGCTGTTCAGCTCAGCGGTTAGGAGACTATTTCACTCGGGGGAGCTACACGCCGCGCTAGCACAATTGTTGTCTATATTCTTATGCCATCAGTATATATGTATATACACCAGTGATCTGGGAAACATTTCACAAGTTCTCACCAACAGTTTATCTGTATGTAAGGTCTGTAGCTTTTCCTTTGCTCATAAAAATCGTGTCGTCTGAGTGATTGCAAAAGTTTACGACTGTTTTTTTTGCTTTTACTGCGGTCCTTTCTGCCCTATTTTTTAGGCTAATTGGCCCCACCCATCCCTATGCATCCGACTCGATTCTGCACTGCACCACATTCATACTTCTATGGAACATGGGAGTTGGAGTGGGAAACCACAGGACAAAGTCATACCGACACCGGCGACTGCTATCTTTAATAACAATTAAAAAAAAATCATTTCAAAAATAATTAAATCTACCAAATTATTTTTATCGTCAATCATTGCCTATCATTCCCCTATGAATGGATTACTATCATCAAAATAATAAATTTTTAATAATGAGAGGCTCACTTTTTAGAGCTTTTTATATCGGACTGTACATTTTCCCGAACACAGAGCGCATGCGCGAGTGATGACAGTGTCTTCCGGCTCATTGTGATTTCCGTTTATTGGTCTCTGGATGAGTAAGTGAGGTTTATCGTGCCCTATGTCCCCAATTACTACCCCTGGAGGGCCGATTATAGAAGTGCAATGTTAAATAACATTTACTCCCTTCCAATAGAGGCCCAGTCAGCGCCGCCTATCGGGCCTCAGTGCCGAAAAGCCACATCTTCAAAGAGCCCCCAGGTGGCACCAGTCGAAGATGTTTTGTAAAAAAATAATTCCTCTCACCGAATGAACATGCGGATGATACTCGTGCGGTAAAGATGAGATGGGAGATGAGTATAAAAAAAACTACAGCGAATGCAATTCATTCGTGGAATTTCATAAAATATATTAAACGCATACGAGCATAAAATATTCCCGACGTCTAGGCATGGTTTCTATAGGTAGAAAGGGGGGGAATGAAGGAACGATGAAAATCGCCTTGGGTAGCTCGGCTGGAGACGCATTAAATATTTCAACATTTTCACGCGAAAACGTGGAATACGTTTATACGTGTATAAGTTACTGGAGTGGTACTATATCGTTTGTGCTAGTTTTCTCGTGCGTGCATAAGTTGCTCAGTGGCATATTCCATATTTTCCACGACTAGTCTCACTCGTCTCTTACTTCTGCGTATATTTCTTTTTCACACTTTTCAGGTTTTTCTCCCTGTTTTCATTTTTTTTTTTTCGTTATGTTTTTCTCTTTCTTCACTTCAACCCACGACTTTCGTGCAATATACATGCAGAATTTATCCACTACATACGTTCACAGACGGGGGGAGGTTACTGGCATCACACACAGTGAATTCGGTTTTCATATTTCCGTGCGGATCACCAGTGCACATCGTCAATCCTCATTGTAATGCAATTTAATAATCCAACTCCACTGACATATCACTCGGGCTCACAGCGGGATATTTGTGTGTGTCGTACTTTATGCCATCGAGGGTGTAATCAAACATCTACTATTACCATTCCTTTTTATTTTATTGTCGTGTAAAAAGTTATTTGGGAAGTGGCAGTCGCTGTTCTGATGGAATTCCTTTCAGTGGTGAGTTGTGAATGTAAGCAGTTGAGTGTATTCTGTTGACGGAGAGAAATTCCGGGTTTGAAGGGGACAATAATAATTGCAGCTGGTAATCGATGATGTGCGGTCAGTACCAAAAATGCCCCGGTGACACCTCGGGCCAGTAGATCAACGGGCGGACCCGGAAGGTCAAGTCAGTCGGTGTGAGGATGTGACACATTTAAAATGACCACCTCTTCCAGCCTAACCCCAAAAATAAATCAATTTCCTCCGTGAGACATTTTTATTGCACTCAGCCTTACCTTCGTACTCCAGTAGTCGAGTCCCAAAACGGACCCACCCCTCCTACACAATCTCCACCCTCGTCTTCCACCAATTTCCCACTTTGGACGTCTAAAAATTCAACCAAAGGGCTAGTCTTCTTTCAAATTTAAACCAGACAAGATCCACGTTTATTTAAAAAATATGTGTTTTCAAATAAAATAAAAGTTTCAAATGAAACAGCAGGTTATCCATTCATTAAACACTGAACCCTAACAAACCTCGTGATTATTAACTGACAAGAAAAATTTGTTGTGTCACCAAAAGGCATAACATGGAACTTTATGGTGTGGCCTAAGTGAAGGACATATGCAGCCAACATTTCCTTTACAACATGTCGTAGGAGATGAGCTTTGGGATTTTACAATTCAATAGTATATTCCTTCAAATACCAAGTGCAGAATGTGTGAAATTGATGACGAATGAATGAGTGAGTTCTTTGTTGTTTTAACTCTAGTGGACGTTAAGATTTGTTTAGACGTTAAGATTTTAAGGTAATTTATGTGTTTTGTTTTAATATAAGGAATGCAAGGAACCCAGGTGGGGAAATTCAAGCTTGAACGACAGGCGCTAGCTTGGACCAACCTAGGATACCAAGCCTTGGAATTCCTAGTTTGGACCAGCCTTGATCCTATGGTATTACCAGAGCTCAACCAAGCTTGGTGGTACAAGGCAAATACAAGCTTGAATACCAAGGTAGTATCAATCATGGCCCAAGCTTGGTATTCCAAGCTTGACCTCCCCGTTTTCAGTCAAGCTTGGCCCAACCTCGGTTACCAAGCCTCGGGATTCCTAGTTTGGACCACGGTTGAACCTGTGGTAATTCCTAGGTAAAACCAAGTTTGGCGATTCCCTGTGAATTCAAGCTTAGCTACCAAGGCAATTCCTATCTTGATCCAAGCTTGGGTCTCCGAGCTTGGATTGATAAGCTTGAACCAAGCTCGAGCCAATATGTTCTAGAAAAAATTCAATAGTTTATATTTTGCGCAGATATGAATCCATATTTTTTATAAATAAATATATTACTAATTTTATTTTCTTTAATTTTTTGCAAATTCAAGAATTTCTAATTGGTTATCGTCCGAGGGCTTTAAGCCAAACCGGAAAATTATGAACAAATTCTATTTCAAATTTATCGTTTTTTATATTGTATTTGAAACCGTATATCTCTCTAATAAAAAAAAGAATCAACCGACTGTAATGGTTGGGCGGGTGCGGTGTTGCTCCGGCGGTCATCGAGGCTAAGCAGCGTTTCGTTGGGATACTACTTGGATGGGTGACCGTTTGGGAACACCTACACTCGGGGAAAAAAAAAGTCGGTCCCATGGCACCGCAGGGGAAGGGAACAAAATGTAAAAACCCGAGAGGGTATACATGTGAAAATAAATAATAATAATAATAATAAAAAAGAATGTATTTCAATACGACTGCCAAAAGTGAGTTTTTTTGCACAGCCAGCTAAACTTATTTTTTTTTAAGCCAAACTTGGAAGTCGAGCTTGGGTGAAGGCTGATGACCAAATTCGGCTGAAGCTTGATCTCAAATTGGGTGACGATTGGATCAAGGTTGGTCCAAGTCTGGACGCCGAACTTGATTCAAACTTGGGATCCAAGCTCGGACGAGCGTTACCAAACAAGGGCTAGCCAAGATAGTTCCAAGTTTGGAAACCAAGGTCGAACCAACCTAGCCTAGTCTCGGTCCAAGCTTGGTCCAAGCTTGGACCAATGGTGAATTCCCACCTGGGAAAAGGAGACGTGTGTGTCGAGTATGACAGGTTTGTTATAGTTATGTTTCGAGTTCTCAGGATTTTTTCTAGGATAATGGTGAGTGTTGTCCGGCCATGTGGGGTTACTCATGGAACAGACCCTGCATTGTTGAAGGACTCAGGGAAGAAAACGCGTGATGAAAGAAAAGGACAGAAGACAGTGCATTTTCGGGTGTGAGCTGCGGAATGAAAGTTAGTGTTTAAGTTGTGACCTGACCGCGGACGCGTGAGGATACTCTTCTCATCCTCCTAATATAATTTTGTCTGTACAATATTCTGCAACCTTCGTAAAATAAACTAATCATAATCCTTTCTTTTGATATTGATCCTACACAAGATACTGAGCATATAAAACAATCACGCGCACACGTACTGGGTCCCAACAATGGCGAAGAGCGCGTCTCTGGGAACGAAAATTGCAACAAAATCTTCAAAACTGAAGAGTAAACACTTCACGTATTCTAACACTTTAAATTATTATTCAAATATTAGTTGTGGCTCTGTTCACTCAGGAGTTACCACATAGTTTGAACGTTCGCTATGAACTAACTATTGCTGGTAAGGCCCAGGGTTTACACTTAACCCCAGAGGGTAGTATAACTCCCTCCTCTCGCACCCACCTGATCTTCTTCAGTCACCAGATGTATTTTGGGAAAAATTACTGCGGATAATCCCCATGGGGACTCCCCTTTAACTATTTTATTGGAGGGGGCCTCGTAAAAATAAATTAATAAATTTTTTCTGTCCCTAGTGGAACAAGTTAGGGGATGTGTAAGAGTTAGAGAAAAGTTGAATATTTCCGGGAGTTAAGAGAAATGTAAGAGGTGGGGAGGTGTCTGATTCAGCGGGTTTCTTTCAACTTTTAACTGGTGTACGAGATAAAAGTTCGATTTGTTAATGATTTCTGATGGTCTGTCGCTGTCAGGCGGGTGGTGGAGCGGGTGGCGCTCGTTTTTTTAAAACTCTTGATTAGTGGAAGAGTATATAGTTATCGTTTTTCAATGGATTATCATTATTTATTAATATCAGAGAGGGAGAGGGAGAGATCATCACTGGACTTTTGACAGTTGAGTGAGTAAAGAGTTGCAATTTATGCATTAATTAAAATTGTTTATTAATTTCTGTAAGAGGCCAGAGGGTCGCGACCCTTCTCTCTTAGCGCTTAATTATTAAACACTGAAAAGTTACAATTTTTTTCATTAATTATCATTGTTCATCAACATCCGCGAGGCGGCAGTCGGTTACAACCGCTTCCAAAAATATAAAAAATGAAAGACTGGATTTTGTAGTCAGCAAAGCCTCGAAATTCAACAATACCCATTCCGTATCAACTATCTCCCTTAATTACCGAAGAAAACACGATAAAGTAAACATCGTCAATAATTAGAGTAAAATTACGGATTACGTCAAAAGTAATTCCACCTGTGAACATATCCCCTGAAACCGGAATTAACCAGATTGTCATCCCAGGATAGAACTGGTTTATGGAACATGACTTATTGATCAGAAAATTTTCCGTCATTTATGGAGGACCGGAGGCCGAGGCCGTAAAGAGAGACGAAGAAAAAAAAAGATTCAAGTGACGATCGTTACTCGACAATGTCGCCAAACCCAATTTTCCTTGGGCTCTCGTTCCAGCCGTTAATCGTTTCTTCAACCATGGAAATGGCGTGAGGGAAAGGATGAGGAGGTGGGGGGGGGGGAGAGCGGTAGAGGGACTGGAGAGGCATCCGGTGGAGGTAGTAAAGGAAAAATAAAAGTGTAAAAAAAATGCAGAAGGGCTCTTCTATTCATCCCTATACCATCTTCCACTTCGAGCCCTCCGAGTTTTCTCACTCCTCACAATTTTCCCCAACTGAAAACTTCTCGACCCTCTCTCGATGTTCTTAGACACGAAATTTTTTCCTTTCCTTTGGCTAGTCACTTTTATCTGACCAATTCATATTCTCAACTCTTGTGGATTCTTGGCAGCGAATCTATTGGCTATGTTCGATGACGGAATAGCTCTTGGAAGGGAATGAAAAGTCGTAATGGTCGCACCATTCAATTGTGATTGAAAATTTTATTGTCTGTGGTGGCCCGGGGTGGGGGGAGGGAGAAGGGTAGGAGTTGGGCTGGAAAATTTTCTCCTCTCACAGTTCACTTTTCATTTTACAGACAAGTTCGAGGAGCCAGAAAACCGCCCATTATCATAATCTGCTTGGGAAAGCTGAGTTAACGGGTGTATGGAGAGGCTCAGACGCCGCGGTGTTTCACGCTTTTTGCACAGGATTCCACCTAATTATGGAGCTTCTTTTGGAGCCTTAGGAAAATCCCACGTACGGAGGGTAATCCTTTGAGGGAGGAGAATTGTTTTAATGGGGTTGTTACATCGACGAACTCATCAAGGATTATTGATTATTTCTTACGGGGATTTTAGACTGAAGAGTGAAATAAGAATTTGAAAATTCGGTGGGGGGGAAACACTTTAATTCGGAGTAGCACTTGTAGATATTGCTTATTATTGAAATAATTAAGGATACGCTTTATTTATAAAAAAAATTAAGATTAATGTATAATAAGCCACTCATGTTAATTAGGTATAGAGCAGATAAGTGTATATAACAAATTGTAATTTGATATAAGAAATTGGAATTTTAAATATTATAGCAGAGTAAACCAATTAGTTTAAAAATGCTTAAATGGAAAAAAAAATTTAAAAACCTCTAGATATTATAGTTCATTTTGTAAAAAATACTCATTACAAGGACATGAGGTAATTATTACGGCATCACTCGTCGAATTACCGATCAATCACAGTATTATTTGTCACATAGATAATTTTTCAGTGCGAGGTTGAGAAAGTCTATTTAATCGAATTTCGGTGTTGGCTATTTATTTTATTAAAATGTTCGTAAAATTATTTATTATTTTTATTTTAGTAAAATTTGGTTGTTAAGATATATCGGCAACAATCCCTTGATCTCTACAAGCTGGGGAATGATACATAATTTTCCAATTTTATAACTGAAAGATGATAAGAGTGTGCAATAATGTCTTGAAATGAAATATTTTTCTAGTCTAGTATTTATTTTTATATGATAATTTGCAGTAATAATTTTTTTAATTCTATTTATTTTTAATTTCATCAACTAAAGTAATATTTTGAGTTGTTATTTTGATAGGCCACTTTCTCGATTAGACAATAGTTGTGGTGAATTTCTGTAGTATGCTCAGTCGGTAAGAATGCCCGGCGCGATACTGGGAGACCCGGGTTCGATTCCCGACTGCGTCAAACCGGGATTTTTTTTCTCTCTAATTCTAATTCTCTTCGAATTTCTCTAGTCTCGATGTTCTAGTCGGGCCGGTAGTATCCACTTCCATTTCCGTTCACTGAGATCGACATGTCGAAATTTCCAGGCTAGTGGAACAAGTCAATTATCAATCAATCGGATGTCTGTTGAGCTCCGGCAGGAACATAGGACTCGAAACAAAATGATTCCTTCCGATTTCCTGGAATTTACGCTGTCACTGGAAGTGTCCACATCCTCGATAGCCCTATCTATCCATCCCTTATGATTTGTTTTTTTTTACGGTTTTCACCCTAGGTCTTTCTCAACCCTGCGAAATCTAGACTGAATTTTTCATTTAAAAATCTGGTGAGACAGTACGTTTTTTGCATCGTAAACAATTTTGAAAGTCCATTTCACGTTTCGAGATGTGATACACATCTTGCTTATTTTGGAGAACAAATTTGGTCGACTTGGGGTCATTCTCAAAATTTATTAATGACCGATGTGTCAATGACAAATAATCGGGATTAGATGAATCAAAAAACTAATTACTCTTGAAGTGAAACAATTTTATTGGTAAAGTCGAAGGACACCAGCTGATACGACTATTTCAACATATCGCATTACCTTGGCAGTCACCATTTCCTTGGAAAAATGGGAAATTTGTAATCAAAAATACATTCCTTTTTTTATTTTTCAATTTTAATGTACGGAAAAGATAGTTCACCCCAGGAGAACTATCGTAAAAATCATTTAGTTCTATATATTTTCTGCATTTTTGAAGAAGAAATACAAATATATAATAATATAATAAATAATACTATAATATATATAGTAATGAACATGTTTGGGAAGATTAAAAATTTTTGTACATATTTTTCGAAAGAGTTTTTTTGTTGGGAGTCAATCCTGGAGATGATCAAAGGGATGTTCACAATTTAAATGTGTTCATAAGATCATTTTACAGGATTTCATCCGCCCCGGGTGGATCAATTAACCTGGTGCATGATTACATTTCCAGGGTTGACTGATAATTTTTCACTCATGGAGAACACGAGCCAAACATAAACCCAGGAATGACACGTAGATTAGATAGACCTATACGTTTGCTGTATTTTTTACGAGAATTCTCGAGTGTTTTTCAAAATGTGATCATAACTCCTGATTATGGTTCCTTGACAACTATAAAGACTGGCCGTACGTGAACCATCACTTAACTCACGAAGGACACCAAGTCGAACTTACACTTTGAGATGGACCAGTTCACTATCTTCGGATGTTTCATTTTCATCCTACGGTAAGACAAATATTCGCTAGTTGTATTAAAATGAATTAGCCCTCGAGCAACTGGAGAATCTCCAAAATATATACGTCCCCTTCCAGCCAGGAAAATCAGCAAAGTTGCGTTGGAGGTGTCATGATCTTACAGTAATCCACCTAAAATCCTTTGTTCTTTGAAAATTAGCAGTTGCAGCGGTACTCAACTTGAAGAAGATTACCTGAAATTTCCTCCTGGCTTCAGCATCGGATCGGCCTCTTCAGCTTATCAAGTAGAAGGTGCCTGGAATGTCAGTGGTAAAACTCCGAGCGTTTGGGATTGGTTCACGCACAAGAAGGATTCGACTGTGATGGATCAAGCGACTGGAGATATCGCATGTGATTCGTATCACAAGTACAAGGAGGACATTGCGATGATGAAGGATATTGGGGTAATGGTTCCACGTCTAAATATCCAGTCGAAAATACCCAAACAAAAATCTCCAATGAAAAATTTCCAAAACAATAATATTCAAAACGCAAATATCCAAATGCTATCAAATCCAATACAAAAATTAGACAAATTTATTTTGAACTCCAATCCACCTTCTTGGATCTACAAACAGATCCAATGTTCGCGGATATATTTGCTATTGGGTTTTTTACAATCGGATATTTTCGAATTGGATATTTTTAACTGGATATTTTGGACTGGATATTTTCGACCGGATATTTAGACGTGCTCCCGGGATAATGTTTCGGTCACTCTGTGGGGTCGATCGGTACCCACTCGATAAGAGCTCGACCAGTGCACTGGGTCGATCATCGGACGATCGTTATTTGATTGAAGATCACCCAATCGAGTCGCTATCGATTAACACTCGACTGACTCCTCAACTCCTCCCTCAATCAATTAGAGGTTATACGATATTTGGAAATGTTTATTCGTTTTCAGTTTCGCCATTACCGTTTTTCATTGAGCTGGACGAGGATTTTACCCACGGGATTCCCAGACAAGATCAGTCAGGAAGGGCTCCAGTATTATAAAGATCTGATTGACGAGGTACGGAGACAGGGGATGGAACCGTTCGTCACGATATACCACTGGGATCATCCGGAATTTATGAATCGGTTGGGATCGTGGACCAACGAACTGATGGTGGAATATTACGCTGAATATGCACGAATCGTCTTCAGGGAGCTCGGGTCTAGAGTCAAAGTATGGGCCACACTCAATGAACCGGAGCAAAATTGTCGTCTGGGCTTTGCGAAAGATGTGCATGCACCAGGTAAACTGATCCACTCGGGGTGGATGAAATATTCAAAGGATCTTACCCAGGTGAGGGTTTCCAAGCTTGGACGATAGGCTCAAACTTGGTCCAACCTCGGTTACCAAGCCTCGGGATTCCTAGTTGTGACCAGGGTTGAACCTGTGGTAATTCCTAGGTAAAACCAAGTTTGGCGATTCCCTGTGAATTAAAGCTTGGCTACCAAGGCAATTCCTATCTTGATCCAAGCTTCAGTCTCCGAGCTTGAATTGATAAGTTTGAACCAAGCTCGGGCCAATATATTGCAGAAAAAATTAAATAGTTTATATTATATAAAGATATTTATTTATTTTATTTTCTTTAATTTTTTGCAAGTTCGAGACTTTCTAAGAGGGCTTTGAGCCAAAACCGGAAAATTGTTAACAAAATTCGTGGAAAAAAAATTAAGTCAGAATTTAAATTGGAAGAATTATCAATTTTTGACAGTTTTGTTTGGCTATACTGATGCTTGGGTTGGGGGGAGCGAGCTGAACATATTTTTTTTCAAGTCAAACTTGGAAGTGGAGCTTGGGTGAAGGCTGATGACCAAATTAGGCTGAACCTTGATCTCAAATTGGGTGACGCTTGGATCAAGGGTGGTCCAAGTCTGGACACCGAACCTGGTTCAAGCTTGGATCAAACTTGGGATCCAAGCTCGGACGGGCGTTACAAACCAAGGGGTAGCCACAATTGTTACAAACTTGGAAACCAAGATCGAACCAACCTAGCCTAGTCTCGGTCCAAGCGTGGACCAAGCTTGGACCAATGGTGAATTCCCACCTGGACGAACACATTTAACTAAAAATTATGAACACACTCTTCGTCATTAACAGGGATCAATCTACCATATTTCGGCGAGTATCTCTGTCTCCATAATTATCTGAAGGCTCATGCCAGAGCTTACCAGATTTATAATGAGGAGTTCCGAGCTGAACAAGGAGGACAAGTGGGAATTGTCCATCTCTGTGAACACTTTTTTCCCCAACCTTCACATGACCTAGAAACGTCGAGAATTGGGTTCGAATGTGGGTGTGGGTGGGCGACACATCCCATATTTTCCAAAGAGGGAAATTATCCACAAGTGATGAGGGAGAGGGTTAATGGGAACAGCAAATTGGAGGGTTTACCCTTCTCAAGGTTACCGAAATTCTCGCCTGACTGGATCAAACGCATAAGGTAACTTGGGTTCAGATTGAGAAATCGTTAAAATTGTTGAAAATGCAGGAAAGGAACAGTGACAATTTTTATGACGTCAACCAGATAAAAATTACTGCGTCGCATAGTACAAATTCTATGTCGTAAAAATGTAAAATGTCATGCAATATTTCCCACCGTTAACCAATCGTAATGAGTTATCGAAAAATTGTTGTGTGGTGCGATAAAAAATGAAGGAAGACTCAACAAAATAAACTGACCGATCGACCTTCAATTTTTATGGTGCTGTTTAGTGCATTTCACGAGGCCACATATCATTAATTACAAAATTAATTTACAGTATTGATGGAAATTTTTATATGTGAGTACAAGACATTACTGTACCCTGACATGTTGCACCTCGATTCTAGTGCCCAGAACAGTAATTTTTCACAGACTTTTCTCTCCCTGTAAATAAATGAGTTGTATGGTCTGATGGTATCTTTTACCAGCCCCCAGTTACCTCAATCCTCTAGTCAACTCATATCTAACGCCACTAGTTATCAGTTCGTCCTCCAAAGATGAACAATATTTCGGGACTCGAACCCTCGCTCATGAAACGCTTTCCTCATTGAGCCAGTGCGCAGTTCACTTTTTTTTAACGTTAATTACCCGAGTTCATTGTAATTAAAACATTTCAGGGGATCATCTGATTTCTTAGGAATCAATGTCTACACAGCTAGGGAAGTTCGAGCAATGCCAAGGGAGAAGAACGGTATATGGCCAAACGACTTTGGGACAGAGCTCATTATCAACGAGACTTGGCCTGTGAATACTGCATGGCTTCGAGTAATTAATTTTCTTCCTGCTGAGCCTCAATTTATTATGAAAAAAAAATAACAAATGCCGACATTCTTGTGAAATTAATATGCCATATTTCCGGACAGGTTATTCCTCAGGCATTGGGCGAAATCCTGAGGAGAATCAGAGATGTGTACGACAATCCACCAGTTTATATAATGGAGAATGGTGCTACATCGGCAAAAGGTGTCAATGACTATAACAGAATAGAATATTTACATGACTACATGAAAGAAATGCTCTTGGCTATTAATCGAGATGGTTGTAATGTCAAGGGTTACACTATCTGGAGCTTCCTGGACAGTTTTGAATGGTCTGAGGGATACACGTAAGTTTCCAGGATAAAAGTTCTGGTCTGCAGAAGAGCTTTGAGAAATTTTCTCGTTGAAAATCTCTGAGAGATCTTCAGTAACCAAAACTTTTTTACGCGAGTCAACAATTAAATTGGTAGCAGCCGGATAGCTCAGTTGGGAGAGCACCCGATGCATAATCGGAAGGTCCCGGGTTCAAACCCCGGTCTGGACTATCCATTTTTTCAGTAATTTTTCTTGCAAAAATCATATGGAGAATTATCTTGTTCCCCTTCCTACCTCATCCAAAAATCCTATCCAACGATTTCCTTTGACGTCACAAGAAATGTGGAACGCTTTATAAACTTCCCGTCTTGATGATAAAAAATAACGTCTGAAGATTCCATTGAAGTTCAACTAGAATTTCGGGAAATGATTCGTTTTTTGGATCGACTTTTCGTGAAAGTTATAGAACAACATTTTTTTATAATAATTTTTGGGTTGATATTTATGAATTTTTTTCAGCGATCTCTTTGGTTTGGTCGAAGTCGACTTCACCGATCCGAATCGTAAGAGAACTCCCAGACTCTCGACAAAATGGTTAAAGAAAATCATGCAGAAAGGAAGATTAATCAACATAAAGGATCTTGGTCAATTAAATTAATTATAACTGTACCATACATATGTTGATATATATGTTTTTAAACAAATAATGGAAATAAAGAATCTAGTATGGAAATAGAATGTTTATTTTTTTATTCGTTACTGAATTTCCCCAAGTTCCATTGTAATTTCTTAAAGATGTTCTCAATTTATTAATCACCTGGACAGAAAAATTACCGTTCGTGTTATGGTTATTTATAAAAAGTCAGTGAAATCCTAGCGATTTTGCAAACATCGTTTTTTCGCCGGTTTATTCTGTAATCATTTGGCAGTTCTTTTTTTCTTAAATATTCCTTGAGCTATCCATTCAATTTATTTATTCATTTATTTTTGGTAACAATAATAAAGATAGAACTTGAAATTTCGCATATTTCAATCAAATTTGTTCTGGAGACGTTTCATTTTTTATATAAAATTTATTGAAATATCCTGGCGAGAATTCCTGAGCCACTGATTTAGATTGACCAGGATCAATCCATATTTTTATCAGTTCTACACACAAAAGAATTCCTCAACGTTCGATTTACGCTGATATGACAATAATTAATTTAGAATGAGCACGAATTCATCTGGAACGCGTGAGTTCGATTTACTCTACGGCATTTGTTGTTATTCTGATAAAACGAACGTGGATGATATGAACTTATATCACTTAGATGCAGAAGACTCAGAATTTGATAGTTTAGCCGATCGTTTAATAGTTTAATTGAAAGATCAATTAATTGAAACAATTTAATTAAAATTTAATTGAAAACGAATATAATTGACAGAATTATTTTTTTCGCTCAGTGTTCTTGATCGGATATTATCGGAGTTTTTAGTTCAATTTATCCATTTCCTTCCTCGCAATTTCGAGCTACCTCGATCGCACTATTTCCACCATTTCATTGATTCTCGTATAGCAGTAACAGAATTGGATAATCGGCTTCGGTGAGCCCGATACGGTGATGAAAATCAAATTTAATCTCATCTCAATGGAACTGAAAATATTCTGTGAAAGGAAGTGAAGGGACATGTCAGGGTAGGAGATGAATAAATTTAGAACATTTGTTTGAATAATTAATCCTGTGATATATTAAAAACTCAAGTGTCGAATAAGTTTAAATGTTCTTTATTCGCATGTGGTACTCAAATCCTGCACCTAGAACTGACTCGATAAATCGCGGAAAACATAAATAAATCTTAATTTTTCATTTTTAAATTTATTTCAGACATCTTTTGATTCCAAACGAAAATTAAAAAAAAGGATTTATTTTTATTAAATTACTCATCACATTCTCAGTTTTTTTTTAATATAAATTAATAATTTTTGTTTTACTTGGGGGTTGGGGAGTTTGAAATTATATTTTTTTTTTTGTGAGGCCCACACTAAATTCCTCTCCAGAGGCCCAGTCCTCTACAACTCCTCCAACTCCAACTCCTCTGGAGAGGAGTTTAGTGTCACAACAAAAATATATTTTCAAACTCCCCAACCCCCAAGTAAAACAAAAATGATTAATTTATATTTTTAAAAAACTGTGAATGTGATGAATAATTTAATAAAAATAAATCCTTTTTTTTTCACATTTCTCCAGAGGAGAGGAGTTTAGTGTGGGCCTCACTAGTAATGTTCAGTTAGTTCGTTGTAAGCCGTCTACAGTCCCATCATTTTCAATAATAATTCTCAGTGTTAAAATTACTCCAAGTGTTTATCCCTTTCGACCTCCATAATCCAATAACTATCATAATTATTCCCAGTGTGTCCCTGATTTTTTTAATTCCTCCAAAAATAAAAAATAAATTTTAAAATACTGTAGAGATACTGTTGGATTTTGGAGTTTTCTCCACTGCAAAATTCACCCTGCTATAAAGCCATTCGAACCTATAAAAATATTCATTAGTATATGTGTATGAAGCCCTCCTCCTACAATAATTTAAGGGAAATCCCATGAGGATTATCCAGTATAGTTTTCCCCATTTACGTCTGCTGACCAGGATGGGTGCAAGGGGAGGGAGCTCTATTGCCCTCTGAGTTCCGAACTCCGGGCCTTACGAGGGTCTGTTGGCTAGTTCAGTTCATAGTGAACATTCGTAGTATGTACTGCCTCTTGACTGAATAGCATCAATAGTAATGCTCTAAAATAATAACTTGATTTAAACAAAACTCGAACAGTGTTTATTCTTTTCTACCCCATAAACCAACAGATACCTCAATCCATCGCCTGCGACCTTATGTTCAACAGGTTGATATGTTTCACATTAGTGCATCAGTACATCAACACTGGTTTCCCACGTACTTTCATGCGATTGATATATTGAATGAGCGGGACATTCCAGCTGCGGTTAATTATCATTACTCGTATACGTGTGACGACATACCTCCAAATCCACTGGTGTAATTCTCAATATCTTCCCGTCGACTCGGATCTGGTGCACTAAGAGCATTCGAGTATCTCCCAGCAAATCCGAGTGAATTCCCTGGTAATACCGCGACAGATTCACTCCCTAATATGCAGGGGTGAATATTTATGCATTTGTATGGGTGAGGATGGTATGGTGGAGCAGAAACGTCGACTGGATAATCTATTAATTCGGAAAGTTGTTCAGGTGCGCCTGGAATTTCGGCGGACTTAGGGCACTTGTGCTGGGATTGCAGTTGGCTGGTGGCCAGGTAAATACGTCAGCCATGATTTTCAAGAGCGATATCAATATATATATGTCTCTAGCAGAACCCTAATTTTTATTTCAGTTGCGATACCACAATCGGTTCGAAGCGCCAGCTGCTGCGATGGGAGGTGATGGATGGGTGGAATCGAGGAGAGGATGTGATGTATCAGGAGTACTTGACGTGCGTCAGGTCAATTCTGAATTTACAAATTTCGAATGTTTCTGAGTTATCGTACTATGTGGGCTGTCAATGGATGCAATTGATCTCGTGGATTTTCGATGCAGTTTGACCAGTGAGGAGATGGAAAAGTCTGTGAGACGAAGGTCAATAATCAGTGAACATGTTATTAATGTTTCTAATGTCACTTTATTATTAAGGGGTTACTCTCATGTGATCACTTCGAAAAATCGATTTTTTAAATATTTTGACAGCAAAACCTATTGAAAACATGCTGTGAAAAATTCTGACTGAAATTCATAGTATTTGATAAGTTACAGCTCATAGTCGCCAACATGTCGTAAGCGACTGTCTACCAGGCTTTAAACTTTAAACGCATTTTTCTCGAATCATCATTTTCTGAAACTGTCATAGTCCTAGAAAAAAAAGTATTCAACGGATTGCTTTAAAATTTACATATGTTCTTCTACTCATTTATAGTTATCGTCCCTACCAGAATTGTTCATTTTCGAAAATATTTTCATATTTTTTTTAAACGATTTTCAACGAAAAAGAACAAGATTTTCGTGATTTTTTTTTGAGGTTCCATATTTTTTTTTCAATGAAATTGATTATATTTGGTAGGGACGATAGCCGCAGATCTCCTGAATAATAATCCATTCGATTTTTTTATCTCAGACAACATGAACAGCCGCTATCACCTTGACCAGTGAACTACCTTTTTTTGTTGGGGACTACTTTGACTTAAAAAAAATATATGTTAAAAATGTAAAAAACGACAAAAAAATTTTTTTTGTACATTTCAAAATACAAATAAAAATATATTAAAAAAATAAAATGATTGAATTTTGTTGTCGCATAAAATAAATCTCCTAAAAAGTGGTAAAATGTATGCGTTCACATGAGAGTAACCTCTTAATAGAGTGCGAATCGTATATTTGGTGGGTTAACGGGTATTGCAAAAATCGAAAAAACTTAGGTTGAGTCGATACCAGGGCGTTCTACGCCAGACTAGCCAGAGGAACAACGCTCTCGAGTATCGCGAGCTGCCCGGAGAGGGAGAGGAGAAAATCAAATTCGTTTCTAGAGCGTTCCATGAGTGTCTCGCCGTACTGATAGTTTCTTATCGTTGGAGGGAGAGAAGAGTCGCAGAAAAATTACTGTGCTGAGCACTGGAATGGAGGGGTAAAATGGTGGAATAGTTGAATGTGTTGTATTCAATCATGAAATTTTACCGCGTGGTATAGTGATTTTACTCCGCACTGCAGGTTGCGCTGAGATTGTCAGGCAGCACAGTAATTTTTAGCGGAATCACATGATAAAAATTCACGGATTTTTTTTTCTGCGTGTCAGGGATGTGGCGAAAACTTCATCCCTTCATATTGTACTATCTAGGTACATGCGCAATCGTGTAAAAACCATCGTTACGTTCTTTATCTAGACAGTAAAACTGAATACAATTTTTTTGGTGATTATGCACATCGGGTGTCATATTTATAATATGTAAACAGTTCGCTGAAGGCAGTTTGGCGATGGTCGGTTGCAAATTCTGACACGAACTTGTAATGAAGTTCGACAAAAAATAAAATAAATAAATAATATTTTGTGTAAAGAAGCTTCGATTGTTTGGTAGTGTTTCGTATCAAAAATGATAATTTTAATGTCTAATGTTTCACTTCTCTCTAAATTAGTGCGGACACTTTTCAAATATTGATATTAACGATTTTCGAAAAATCCTCTGCGTCGATTCCCCAGTCATTACACCTTTTTTACGGCATTTGACCGTTTCTAAAACAGAAAATATCTTCGTTGGAGCAAAATTATCCTTCGATCGTGATAAAACCGTTTCTCAAAATCCCGAAAAATTCTGGTCTTTCATAAACACTTCCAACGACCAGAAAATTTTCGGTCCGACACGAAACGCTCCGGAAAATTTCCCCGACTTGATATGTTTCGTCGCGATCAATGTGTTCCAGAGAACACTAGACAAAGACTTTCGAAAGGAAATCCACTTCAGTCAATTTATGACTTGACTTCCAGATGGACTTCTAGGCACGTTGTCCTCTGTGTTCTTCTAGCTAATTCAACGCCACCCAAATACAGACTTTCTCTTTACCCCACGCAGACTGTTCCACTATACGGATTGTTCTTTTCGAAAATTCGTCATCAACCGATCACGGTACGTAAAATTGACAATTCATCGATCTCAGGATCGTGACCCCTTCCACACACTCATATCTGGTACTAAAGAGATTTTTCAATTTTCACTAGGAAAAATAAGAACTTTTTTCACTCAACCAGCCAAAAAACCTTCAACTTCATTGAGGAAACGATCGGTTTTAAAATTCGCGCGGGCATTTTTGAGCCTTGTGACCGCCATTTTGTGTTCACTTTTATTGGAGTTTACAGTTCAAATTGTTTATAAAAAATTAATTTCCAGTTCGATTGAATAGGTCTTTGTACGATTTATATTTATTTTATTGTCGTGTTTACACTCGAAATTGGAAAACATTTTTACGGATGAAAATTCTGAGAAGTTTGGGGTATGATGTGTCCGCTCTGTTTTCTTGGATCTAAACAGAGGTACATAAGGCCTTTTAGTCTTTTTAGTCCTAAGGAAACAAACCAAAGCGGTTGTGCCTTTCGAGCGTATTAAATAAAACAGAATAAAATAACATTCACATGTTTAATCATTATAATTATCCCATTTCTAATAACTTCTATCTGAAAAAATGGTACTAATCAAAGACATAAATGTGCAAAACTTCCACATAAATCATAAATCAATAAATCACAAAACGAAATAAAAGTCGTGAATTATTCGACTGCCATTAATTATTAACTCGGAAGTACCGAGCGATAAAAAAAATCAATAGATTCCGATTGATAATAAACAAGTCCTTCTTAATTTAGCGGTAAATATTTCAGACAAAAATTCCCCCCCCCCATTGTTTATTAATCTTAATTTTGTTTTACCGATAACGCTCCCTCCACATTTTACACTAGACTGTTATCATTATATCACTAAAATTATCACTACAACAATATAACATACATCGATTAGTAAATCTTTACTAATCGATCCGTTTCCCCACGATTTTGCACGTAATTCGGTTCTTTGAAATCCTCCAACTGATCATTCACCGCTTCCCTCGACATTTCCCAGTTTGATCGTCTCTATTGGACGCCCTGTGAACCGCACCCAGTGGACTATCCATCTCTTTCTATGATGTCTATGTCTATAGTCAGTGTCGATTGTGTCGGCTGGGCATCCAGAAATCCCGTGCAATTGATACTGCTCCATGCTGTTGACCCGAGCGCCGTCCAAAATCCTATCTCGAGTGATTACAGCTGGTATCCTCTGGGGATAGTTCGTGGGTACGACATGTCTCAATTACCAAACAGCAAAATCTGAAACACCAGAGGAAAAATGTAAATATTAGGAAACAGTGAAATCCATTTCCAACGGGATTCAATAGAAATTGAGTTTTCCAGAATGATTGATTGCTCCCGTTTTGGGATGGAATATATCACTTATTTTTATGTTTTTAAATTTGTCGCCCACTTTTACAATTGTAAATTCAATTTCCCACATATTTTTCGCAAATCCCTTCGACGAAATTCATCGAACTTTTTTTCTGATCCTTTTATTCAGATCTGAAAACGTAGTATACATATACTTGTAAGCACAAAGTTTCCAAGATATTTGCAATTTTCTGTTTTTATGAAAAAATTGTTCCTCGCTCTCCAGCATTCGCAAAAATTGAAATGTGAAATTGCAAATTGGAGGAGACATGATACGCATTCCGTCAACGGTTCATATCTCAAATGCGCCCAATCGAAACAGTAGTTTCGGACATATTGAACTTTTGGCGAAAATGATTTTTTCGGATATTTTTAAAACTAGTGGAGCCATTTTATTTTTTTCAAAATATTTGCTTTGAGTCCCCCTATCTAAATCAACCAAAAGTTATATACGCGGTATTGCAATGTTTTCGGAATTATTAGTTTTGTAAATTACTGGGAGCACGTCTAAATATCCGGTCGAAAATATCCAGTCCAAAATATCCAGTTAAAAATATCCAATTCGAAAATATCCGATTGTAAAAAACCCAATAGCAAATATATCCGCGAACATTGGATCTGTTTGTAGATCCAAGAAGGTGGATTGGAGTTCAAAATAAATTTGTCTAACTTTTGTATTGGATTTGATCGCATTTGGATATTTGTGTTTTGGATATTATTGTTTTGCACATTTTTCATTGTAGATTTTTGTTTGGGTATTTTCGACTGGATATTTAGACGTGGAACCAAATGAATTCATTTCATCAAAATATCATATATCCCCTCCTAGAGATATAGAATATAAATCATCTGTTGCAGGAATAAAGTGTGAGGTCATCCATATAAATAATTTCAAAAAAATTCCAAAATAGAATGGAAGTTTTGTTTTTTGAATTTTTCAATCACAGGACGAATATCTAATTTGTCATTTTTGAAATCGAATTGATACGGATCCATTCGGAACCAACCTACCAATGAAATTGGTGGAAATAACGGAAAAAATAGCTAATTACTAATTACTCGTTTTATAGTTCTCTCGTTTCTCTCTCCCCCTTCCCTCAAAATCCTCTTTAACCCTTTCAGTTGCAAAAATAGAACGTACGCACACCCCTAAGTCCCCCGTTCCCTCCTCAGCTTTCAAAAAATGTTTCGGGTCGTACAAGATGAAAAAAATTTTCAAATAAATCGTTTTCTCCCCTAAAATTGAGTTATTACCCCGGGCATACATTGTAAACTCCATTGTGAACTCCGTATTTACACCTCAACTTATTGCAAACTTGGGATGTTATTGTCAGCACGTAGTCGGTGAGCAAACTCCTAATGATACAGATGCAAGCCATGCGATAGCAAAGTTTATTCCCGTGCGATGGGCCTGCAATAATTATAAGACATAATTAGGAGAGGCCTCTGCACTATACCAAAGGATATGAAACTCCCGGAAGACTCGTAATATTCGGGTCATTTTGTGAATATTAGACAAAGGGGGTGTGTTGCGGAGGACAGTCCACCAGATTAACACAGTTCCAACAATACCAAGACCTCTCCGAAGAACATTAAGGGTGTCCTGCCTAGGCTTTACTTAAAAAAAATATTATATTTTCGGTGGATTCTCATTTCCGATTTTAAATAATTAATTAACAAATTTTTCTCGGAAATCCTGGGACTATTTTTACGGTGGATAAATTTTATTTTAGTTTTTGTTTGGTCTCACTTTTGTCACGTGATGTTTACTCGCATCGCAACTACGGGTAAAGTTTAAAGTAGGGGACAATGATAAAATTCTAAGAAAACCTTGACCCAGATATAACCATCCGATCCCGCGCTCAGGAACTGCGTAGTATTAGGACTATATAAGGGAGGGCATCCGGACAGCAGTTCCACATCCAGTCGAATTGTTGCCAAATGTGATAAATAAATATCTTCCACTATTTAATTATACGACACGATCGTTATTCAGTTTTTAACATATGCGTTTTAGTGAAAGACTCGATGTAACCCTGGCTGGGTTGATAATCCGATGTGGTTTACTCGAGAGACCGTTCGAGAGTGACTCTAGGCCTCGGTGCGTCCAGGGTAAAAGGTCTGACTTAAAGATAAGGCCCTGTTGTCTATTGGGTTGTTTAGGTCATTTGTGATGTTTCCTAAGGATTAAACTCACGTACTACGGTAAATGTATTCATCCATATCTTCATCTGTGAAAATAACAGAATATTTCGAAGGTTATCGATAACAACTATTTTCAGATTTTCCAGTTCTTACAGAAAATAAACAATAAATCCCTTACAGTATAGTTGCGGCTCTACCCCAAACTCCTTCTATTCCATCTCAATAAATTGACTTCATCCAACGGCGTCAACGCATCTCAAGGACATTAGACCCAGGTCTCGGCCCCTGGCGTAAAGATCATATTGTAGTTGTGCCCCAGACCAGAGACCACCACTAGCAATTGTATTGGACCTAACAGGGGTTAAAATTCATGGTTATGATGGACAAATATCTTATAATTCATAGACGACGAGGCAATAGATGTTCCCCCATGTCACTATCCACCAGCAACTAATGTGTCCCAGGAGACTGTCAGATCTCAGGCGAACCGCAAAGTCTCCCTCCGGCGTTACACTTGAATGGTTAGCAATAATTATGGCATCACCGTTGCATGGCGATACGCAGTGCGAATATCCCTGTGGCACCAGCGGTGGGTTCTGAATAGCTGATAGCCGTGGGGCCTAGGTGTATATATTCAGTTGGAGAAGTGGAATCCACTGAGGTGGACCGAGAGATTGGTTGTGTGAACTTGTGTGAGGATGGAAATATAGGGTGGTGTGCACTATATTTTGACGATGGCAATCCGTTGTGACTCGGTGATTCTCAATGGCCTCCGGAAAGTTACGGCAAAGGGTGAGGGAGGGGGAGGGAGAGAGTTTAGTATTGTTTCTGTTGATCAGGTGTACCAGAAACAAACCGGGAGAAGATAAACACAAATCCGTTGTGCAGGTGAATGAATGACATTAATTAGGATGTTGTGACACGACACAATCTGCATTTTATATTAAGGAATAATTTTCTAATCATCGATTTGAGGGTGGGGAGGGGGGGGAATAGCTGGGGGTAATTTACGTAACTGGTGAGGTAATCCGTCAGCGGGTAGCATTTCGCAGGAGTTTTTGCAGGAACAGACGGGAATGATTGAGACTTGTAATGGGGGAAAATCGATACTCATAATAATAATGATGAGGGTATACCTGTGAGACCTTTGAGTCCTACAATTATCCCCCCTCCTGCCCGTGATGCAAATTGATGAGTTTCTACGATACTGACCGGTGGAGTCCGGTGTGACCCTTTGAGTACTGACCTGATTAATAATTCGATTAAATGGATTATTCATTAAAATAGTAGAATTTGTTGAGGGTGGATGGTATGTGTGGACAAGAATTAAGGGTTGGTCTATAGCTGTGTTTAGTCCATGTGAGAATTTTATAGTTTTTTCTCAGAATAGTTCCGGAATGTTTAGAAGAGTTTTAATAAACAGAAAGAGGGAGGAAAAAGATAGAAATGAGGGAACAAGGGCGTTTTGTTGAATGGGCCCAGGGTGTGAAAACTGTGGTCACTAAGGGTTAGTTCCTTTGGAGACATCAGAGGAGAAAGGGTGCGATAAATAATTTTTTTATTTATGAAAACCCTCTGAACAAATCAATTGCACCAAAATAATATCACATTCTTCACCAATCGCTTCTTTCAGAAATCAACTTCTTCCTTGGGAATGAATTTTTGTCGTCTTTCACCGGAGATTTATTTTTTCTCACACAGACATCAATACAGACGAGAACTTCTCACAGGTCTTAGTAGAAGAAGCATCTGTCGCAAGACGATAACGTGCGTCAGCTGCAGCGCAAATTACAAAGTTTCCTTTTAATTGCTCGAGTAACGCCCGGCCCGGTAATTTTGCTCGAATAAACTCAAGCTGAATCCCATTATCGATATCGATTACACTTATTATTCGTTGTGACCAACTTTTCTCGCGTCTTTCATCATCGCCGGAGCATAGAGCCGTAAATAGGCTGCGGTCACGTTGTTCCGAATTGATACATTTTTATGTTCAACGGGGAAATAAAATTTTAAATTTTTGTTAAATTTCATAATTATTCTCATTGAAAACTACTTCAGAAAATCCGTTAGTTAAATCTTCTATTACGGTTCTTTACTTTGGGAAGCAGATGAATTTGTCTAGCCGTAAACTTTATTATCGTTTTATCTTGATCTCCTCTTGTAGTTTACAATTTTCTCCACATGTGTGCAAACTCATTTTCTAACGGGACACATTCAAAATGACCATCTCTTCTAGCCTAATCCCAAAAATAAATCAATTTCCTCCGTGAGATATTTTTATCGCACTCAGCCTTACCTTCCTACTCCAGCAGTCGAGTCCCAAAACGGACCCTCCCCTCCTACACAATCTCCCACCAATTTCCCAAATTTACCATTCAACAAAAAGTGAAAAATTCAATAATTTGTCGCAGATTAAAAAAAAATACATTTAAAGAAAAAAAAAATTTACTTTAAATCGTTTAAAAACCGAAAGGTTTTCACTTTTTGTTGAATTTTCTTGCTTGACCTAGGAATTATACTATTGAAAATTAAAAATTTCTCTTGTTTTTTTGTGTCAGATGAAAATTGTGACCTGCATCTTGCCCGCCACACAGAAATTGCACACTCGAGGCGCCTCCGCAAATTCCTTCAAACATGAAGAATATCTAATGTATAATAATAAAAAAATTTGAGAAGACTCTTCAAATATATAAGAATAAATCCTGAAAGTTTCATTTCAATCAGACATTTCTTTCCTTTCCAAAAAAATCCTTGAAAATATAGATTTTTTGAAGCCTCTAAAGTAGGCTCCCCTGGACTATCCATTTTTTCAGTAATTTTTCTTGCAAAAAATCATATGGAGAATTATCCTGTTCCCCTTCCTACCTCATCCAAAATCCTATCCAAAGATTTCCTTTGACGTCACAAGAAATGTGAAACGCTATATAAACTTCCCGTCTTGATGATAAAAATGAAATTTCATTAAACCTCAGGTTATCCATTTATTAAATACCGAACCCTAACAAACCTCGTGATTATTCACTGCCTAGAAAAATTTGTTGTGTCCCCAAAAGGCATAACCCACGTGGTCAAAGAACCACGTTGAAGTAATGGAGAAACCGTTAAAACTGGACTCCGATGTACGGCACTCTGTCAAGCTTCACATGAACATTGTGATCGTCCTCCTACATTGGACAACACACCACGATGACCTCTGAGCACTTGCGTCCATTACAACCCATAGCGTTTAGCCCAATTTTCCTGATAACGAGTAATTGCTTTTGGGGTTTACGCATAATGGAAGTGGATCCTCCCATGACGTTACTCGTTGCATGGATGAATGTTGTGTATGAGTTGAGGGAATACTGGTACATTCGGGTACATACCGTGATATAGACAGGATAGGCTGACGTGACACGGTTGAGGGGAGAAACGTTGTACAAGAGTAGACGGGGAACATTGATGCGATGGGCGGTGCGATTAACCCCGAAAATACTGCACATCGTTGCCAAGAGCAATCTAATTACTCCTGTGCATTGCCTTGCGCTGAGATACTTGATGTGACTTCTCAACGGATTGAGTGCCATTCACGGAGAAAATGTCGGAAATTGAGACACTTCAGGTACACTTTTTAAGGCCTCCTCGGTCCCAAGTTGAGTGATTTCAAGTACTTGAGTTTATGTTGTAAGGATTCAGGCGGATTCGTTGAGGAACATTGGAGTTTACATTTCAAATGTTTGTCAAAAATTAATTTTCAGATGGAATGAAGAGGTCTTTGTACGATTAGTAGTTCCTTTATTCTGGTGTTTCCACTTGAGAGTAGAAAACATTTTTGTGAGAGAAAATTCTGAGAAGTTTGGGGGTGATGTGTATGACTCTGTTTTCCTGAATGTGTACAGAGGTGCATGAGTGGGACCATTGTTGATGGGACGACATTTAACATTGTTAAAAAAATGTTCCTCCATCCCCCAGCAATCGATACCGCCCCTAGATTACTAGAAACGGAGAGTGAGTAAGGAACCCACGTTGTAAATAAAAAAAGAAAATGAATGAGTTCAGTTCAGACTTGACTGATCGTCACTGAGGACTTGGAATAGTTTTGTCATGACATGTCTTCACTCTGTAATTAAAAAAAAATTATTTTGTTGTTTCTTCAAAATAAAAATCCTGTTTTTATATGATTTTGATGCTACAGTAGTGATTTATTTATTTATATATTTCTCTTACTTAATACACAAAATTGTTACTTTCGAGTAAATTCAAGAAATTGATTGTCAAGTTGATTTTTACGTTAACTGTCACATGTAAATCACTAAATTACGACATAAAGTTTTGGGAATCACACGAAATCACAGACATCCCCCTGCACTCAGGTAAAATCATTAATTACTGTGCTATGGCATTTCTAAATGGAGGTCCCTCGCGAATTTCCCTGAAACGTTTGGCCATTACATTTCTCATTCCCATTGGATTGCTCGCCCAACAAAGGGCCTTTTTGTTACCACATTTCCACTAGTTTCTATATTTGGGGAGCAGCAACTCAACAGTGTGACAATTTGGTACATCAGTCATAATTGAAGTTGATAAACTCATGATATCACAATACATAGAATAGCTTAATTAGGTATTTCAATAACGTGATAAGTATTTCACTTTGAAATAGAGCAGAACATTTTTAATGAACCTTTCAGACTTCTATTGATGCACCAAACCCCAACTACAGGTCTTTCAGTAGCAGTTACCAAGCATTGACAACATGGCCAACCTCGGTTGACTCTAGACTGCTAAGCCTGGCACTTCCTAGAATAATTCTGGCTGCAACCGATGGTGATGCCAATCTATGGCCAACGTTGTTTCGATAGGTCACCTTGAAGCTCGGTAGTGGCTCTGGCTTCAGCTAACGGAGCCCTAAAATTATGGAAAATTGATTGGAGTTGATTATTTTTGTATAAAAAATCAACAATTGTCTTATGTTAATGATACATTAATTTCAAATTGATTAATTGAACATCCATAACCTGCCCATTTCGGACATTCCCTACAACGTTTTTTATACATTATATTTATTGAAGTGGTTCGTCGCGGGTCTGTCCTTGGTCTGTTTACCAATCGGAAGAGGGATGACCATAGAACATTCACAAAGGGACTAATTTATTTTCTTTCTCCTTCTCCAGGTGGCTCTCGGCTCTCGAGAGCTTTGTTCCTCAGGTCAGTCTGGCGTAGAACGCTGCATTGAAAAGTCGTACTAAGTTTTTCTATTTCTTTTGTATTATACGCGTTGACCCACCCGGTCTACGAGTACCACTCGCACAATCACAAAGGGGACATTAATTAATAGTGATAACGTGTCCAATATTTATTGACCTTTGTCTAACCGTTGTTCTCCTCTCCTCATTTATCACAGGAGATAAATCGATAACTTTAATAATATTAAAGCGTTTGGTAGCTCATTTGATTTATAACAATGTTATAAATAAAAAATAAAATACATATCCGGCTCGATTGGGGCCAGGCTCAAGGTTTAGATCAGTGGGTCTGGTGGATCTATATTGGGCCTTACCCTTGGGTCCACCTGAACTTCCCAACTTTCATCCAACGTTTCACTCCCACCATATCCCACGTTACTCCCGAACTATGACCCCTGCCTTGGCCCAGGCCCGGCCCAGACCTGTCCCAATTGTCAATTCCCCTCCCCTATCCCTATCATTCTGTAAAGTACATCACGTAATCGGTCTACTCCACAATCACAAAGCGTCTTTTCCTCGCTGGTCTCCATTATCAAAAATCATAATGTGAATTTATAATCAAATACATAACAATAAAATTGAATGATTTAATTAACCGAGCTCACGCATAGTCTGGCAGCCCGTGAATATGAAATACAGAGCATGTTACTAATTTAATTAACAGTCATACGGTAACAGTTGAATAAGCATTTCCGTTCAATGGTTAAAACAAAATACCAACGGAATTGGGCGGCGTTCATTGGCATCATAATGCAGGACCGAGTTAAATTTATAGGGCGAGACAATTAGTCGGTCGGTGAAAGAATTCACGTTTGAGAGATGCACTATAGTGCAGTCTCTCTTTGCTGAGTGATAATGTATTCTCGTTGTATAGGGATCCCGCAGACGAGAGGCTGGGGGATCTGGAGGGGCTTTAACGGGCATCCTTTCTCCATTATGCTTCATATACCTAGGGCAGAGGGCTCGTAACAGCCATCATCTATAGTGAATGCTATCTTCTGAAAGCAAACCGATCGAAAATATGTAAAGGAGATGCATTAACCTCGATCATCGATTAGGCTCCCATACAAATTTTATAATTTCCATTCTGGGGTGGAGGCAGCTTCCAGGTCTTTAGAAATTCTAGACTATCTCGTTTATTATGGGAATAGACTGCCAGAAGGGGGCACCTTTGAAGAATTCCGGATGAATGAGTGGACATTAGTGGAATTAACGAATACCGAGTGGGAGTGACGTCAGGGGAACCTCAGGTTTGAGGAGAAGTTGACATGGCGGTGCTCGGGGTCAGCTGATTGGGCGGAACTTGATGAAGAATTGATCAGCCTCTGATTTACTTAAGCTGATCCGTATTACTCTGATCATGTTAATGAAGTTGTGATTGGGTGGGTTTGAAGGTAGGGTGAAGCCCTTCTCCCTGCGATTATTCGGATCAGATTCTGATCAGGTTAACCTGACCTCAAATTGAATTATCCGTCTGCAATTAGGTTGATCAAGGTCGGAGGAGGTACGATTGATTTCGGGCTGAAGTCCATTTGTCGGTAAAATATTCGGATTCAATTCTGATCAGACCAACCTGAGCTGAAATTGAGCTGATGCGTATAATTATTCTAATCAACTTTGGATCAGGTGGGCTTGAAGACAATTATTCAATGATTCATACCGTTGGATTTTTCATGGAATAAATAAAAAGGAAAAATCAATCCCATTATCTTCTGAGTGTTTATTCTTTAAAATGAAAAAAATTGTTTATGGACTGGAATTCTGAGAAGTGTGAGGTATGGTGTTGAAGTTTGATTTTAAGTGTGTAGACAACAGGGAATGAATAGGACCGGAAATCATGAATTTAATTTATTCCAAAAAAAACAAACTTTTTCTGCGCCGGAACTCTCATTGATCAGGTTCGTTAATTGAAATTATTGAATATTCAATTTTTATACCAAAGAATTATGCGCATTTATCCTGAGCATTTTATAAGAAATATAATAATATTGTTGAGTCGTGATATTCAAGTCTTTCTTGATTTTTGTTCGTATTAAGACTATGAAAATTATTACTGGGTAATTCCCCAACATCTGTCCCTCAATTTTCTCCACTTATTTCCTATCATTTGCGCTGTACGCCATATTTTTCCTTTTCGCATTTATCCTCATCATATCATTTTCAAAATACTAAAATTGCTAATCCTATGTCACAACATCCCTAGTCCCCATGACCATCACCAGCGTCCCAGGGGGCCTTGACCCTACTCGAACTTTATGAGTCCCAATATTTCCACTACTATATTTCCAATACTTCTTTACTCCGGGGATTCCCCAATTTCCCAGTACCAAGCCAATCACAGCGTTTCTCTCTAGCCTTTGGTAGCACATAAAAGCTGCTACTTGCTCATTTTTCAGTTAGTTACAATTGACCACGCAAACATTCAATACAATCCACTGTCTCACCGTGCATACTGTGCGCACCACAATTCAATAAAAACATTCTTTATTTTCATTAAGAAGTGTTGTGTTTTTTTAGTTTCGATTAATTCCACTTAACATCCGGATAAAGTATTCCACAGCTTTCGGAAGTATCTTTCAAACGATACAAATATATGTGGATTTTAAGATTTTTTGATAAATGGGACAATAACTTTTAATATTAACAAAAGACTTAGAAATTAAGATAATGATTTTCTGTCAGCTAAGTAAGTTCATTGTGGAACGTGGAGTTTAGCCTATATATTTATTTTGTATCTTTTATAGTTTTTCCTAGTGGTAATAATTTAGGGTGAAGTGTTTATTATAATTGAGTGATAGTTTTATGGCATGCATGCCTTTTTTGAGGCTTTTGTGTGAGGTCCAGTGGAGATAGTGTGCGGCCAGATGAACAATGGATGATTTGTTCTAGTACAGTGAAGAGGGGGAAACTATAGAAGGAAATAAGTGAGATTTGGAAGAGTGGAGAGTTTAGTTCGTTTTGAGTTTTCGGAGAAAACAGACTTATTCTAATCACGGCATATTTTTACCTCTTAATCAACATTACTGTACCAAGTTGATATTTTCTTATTATTATGATTTTTTTTTAAATAGACTTTTTCGCATGTACACTAAAGAGAATATATTTTCCAACGACAAATTTTCTTAGAAACCGTAATTTTATCTCAGTCTGTTATTCAAAAATAAATGGAGGAGTCGCATAACCCCAGATTCAGTGATTTCGTTTTTATGACAGACTGAATCACCCCAAATTCTACCAGGACTAGCCGTCATTTTAGTTTATTACAACGATATCCAGGAATATGAAACAGTCATATCCCCAGCTCACTAGACTTACCTAGTACTCTACAAATAATCCACGACGAAAGACTCAAACGAGAAGATAAGGATTGTACAAAGGTAGAGGTTCATTGTCGAATGCTGACTGGTCTAGGTTTTTATCACTACGCCCTGGGGGCTGGAAAAAAGACAATGCCCGGTTGCACGTCGGGGCAAAGACTTGGAAACGTTGGGAGGCCGTAGTAAAAGGGTCGTACTGGCCCGTCCTCTTGGTACGTTTGACGTGTCCCTCAGGGAACATCCCTAGTCTGACAGCTCGTCTCCTTGGCATGTCCCTCCTAGGCGTCTTCCGTTATCCTTCTACATCTCCAACAATCGCATCTGTATTCAACTTGCATTTCTCCATTTGTGTTGTTTTTTATTATGACATCGAAATAACCAATACGGACATGCATCATTTTTAGAGGGGATTGTAAAACGCTTAACGATTCCCGTTATTTTGGGGGGGGGGGGTGGAGGAGGTGGGGGTTGGGGGGTAACTCGATTTACGTATGAATGCGGTAATCGATATTGCACAAGCATCGGTAGTTGGGGAACGTTGGAGAGGGGACTCTTGAGTATTGCTGATCGGTTATCGATTTCATTGTATGAACTTCACATTCCGGTAATGTATTTACTCAGGATGAATGACCCTTTGCTATGCGGCGTTTATTTTGGAGCAAACAATTAATATTGCGGCAATGTTACGGGATTTGCAAATTCAATTTTCAACGGGTGAGATTGAATGGGTGAGTGAAATATTGATTCGCCAGGTGAAAGAATTGTATTTAAATTACGGTTTTATATTTTATGATTAATTGGGGTGTGTTTTACTTTTTTGGGGGAAGGGCCGGAGGCTTTGACCTCGACGTTCAATTGAAATACAAAAATTGTTGGGGAATGGAACGGCTCGTGCGAAAATGATGAAAAAACATTTGTAACATCAAAGGAGATAGTAAATAACAAATAATTATGGAAATCAAACCATTAATTATGGTACCTCGCTGGGTCCTGCATTCCATCAGAAATTCCAACGAAATTTTTTTATGCATTTGGGAGATGGATCATTGAGGGGTAGTTTCACTGCTGTCAGGTGCTACATATCTCAGTGGATACCATGGACTACCCTTCCCGAGGTTCCCCATGGGTGCCATGTCGACACTTTGAAAAAGCGATGGCATCGTAGGGAAAGTCCAAATTTTTCCCAGACCGAGGAGACCCTCCAGCGGTTTCGCAACTTTCCGAAAACCATCACCAAAGGGTTGCTTTCATAATGCGATAGAAAATGATGCTACGGAGTCTAACATAAACAGTGAGGTGAAAAAATCTGGTTGCCTTCAACCATTTGTTTTCCATCATACAGAATTTTTTTTTCACGTTCTTCCCTATTTTATTGCGTGCCAATACCCGAAATTAGGATTTCCCGTTTATTTACATCTCGGCGCGTCTTGGGAAATAAAAATCAAAAAAGGTCTTCTAATTTCCTAGAGCTATTTAGCCATAAATTCTTCATTCACTAAAATCTTTCCATTCCCGATAATTTTCTCTCCTTACAACAAGGGATTATTTTTTCGCCCGACCGTCGGTCTACTCTCTTAATGATTATTGACAGCAATTGGACTAATCCTCAAAGTGTCTCTCTTAAAATTGTCCTAATCCTAAAATTCACTGATCCCTTGAGCCTACTCCCTCTTCCCCTTCCACCTTGCAATTTTCCGCTAACAAATTTTACCCGAAATATTCAGACAGTTGAGAATGAACAGTGAGTGAAGCAACATTGTAATTAAAACCCCAAGTGTATCCGGTATTTTATTTAATATAAAGCATTTCTTATCAATTGTCTAACATTCCTTCCTATCCTCGTTAACTCAAGTGATACAAAGAACCGAATCGGCGTATCACGTTTCCCAATGAATTGATTTTGCATCAGCAAACCAACAAAATTTACAACTTGGCTTGAATCAATTTTGATTATCAATTTCTGACGAAACATATTTCTATTCATTTTTTTCTTTAATTTCGGGTGAACCCCTACCCAAAACTTTTTCTCAATTTTCCAAAAATTTGTTATAACATATTTACAAAGTCCTACATCGAAAGCGACGATCGACGTCTTTATATTTAATTTCTCATATTCTTCTCCTGCGTTGTGAACACTGATGGAATCCTATTTGCACATTATACCCCTACCCCCCCTCCCCCATATTAGAGAACTTCAAAGAAACAAGTTTCCCAAAGCTCTGCATTTCAAGCGCAACAAGACCGTCCCGACCCATTTCCAGAATAAATTCAAACATTCACAGAACTCCTCATTCACACACATACACACATACACACACATGCGCGCGCGTATCTGCATTAATAATACCGAGTAAAAAATTGTTTCATCTTCTTGAACTCCCTCACTCATTCTCTCATTTTCCGGTGAATGCTGAGTACTCATTTATTTCTGTATTATTATTTTCCCCAGTACACCAGTTAATATTGGAATCCCTCCAAGCATTTCACAAATTTAGATGGCATCTTCCAGGGCGCCGAGCACAATACTCCAGGACCTTCGTGTCTTCCCCGTTTCTCTCGATATCAATGTTGTTTTGCATATCTCTAATTGCCGACTTCATTATGGTAGCACCGAAGAATTTCTTAATGAATTGGTCCATTATAAGACAGCATAGTTGTTTCCAGACATGTCCATCCATCCTCAAGTCCTTCAGTCACGTTGAGTGATTATTTCCCTCATCTGGTAAAAAATTGTTTTCTCTTTGATGAGAGAATATTAACGGAGACAGAAAAAAAAAATGTCCCCTCATTTCTCTACATGGTCAACGAGAACTTTCACATTTCGCCTGAAAGCTGCATATGAACGCATCCGAGGCTACCTCAAAGGCTCTCAACATTAAAGTTCATTCCAGCGTTGGGGTAGTAGAGCACTCGAGACGTCTGTTACCGTGTTGACTTAAGAGTCTACCAGAATTAACAAAAGTCCCATTTTCAAGCTTCTCCAAATGTTACTCGTGTGTTTCCATATGGGTGTCTATTACGAAACATGGAATTTGCTGTATTTGTAGAGTATTAAAAATATTGCCCTAATTTTCTTATGAATAACTCTCGCGGACTCAAAATAGGGGTTTCATATCGTAATATTTGAGGCAAAATATCTTGGAGAATATGTCCGCACATCAAAAATATCGACGATATGAATATCCTGTCGAAATTAGTCTTCAAAATATGTTCAAAAAATGTTTCATATGTGAGGCGGGAATTTATAGAGCGATTCAAAATTGTTGGATAGGATTTTCGATTTGATAGGCAGGGCACCAGGATTTTTTCGATTTAATTTTGATAGAAAATTTTACTAAAAAAATTGATTGTTCAGATCGGGATTCAAACCCGGGACCTTCCGATTATGCACCAGGTGCTCTCCCAACTGAACTATTTTTGGCAGAATTTTTTTTCGATTTAATTTCAATAGAAAATTTCACCGAAAAAATTAATTGTTCGGATCGGGATTCGAACCCGGGACCTTCCGATTATGCATCAGATGCTCTCTCATCCGAGCTATTTTTTCCACTTAACTATAGTGGGGGAAAATCGATATCCATAAATGATGAGGGATATATTTTTAAGACTACCAAAACTGTCCTCTCCCCTCTCCACACCTACGAATTAGCGAGTATCGCACACACTTACGGGATGAATAATCCGGCGTGAGCTTTATAACTGTACTGACCGAAATAAATAGATCAATTCAATACCCTATCCATCAAATACCGAAGTGATTTATTCTCCATAAACCATTCTACGAATAAATTGTATTGAATCAAATCTATGTTAAGCAACAATCTCGTTAATCAATCCAAAAAATAGTTAAGCGTTAGTTAGACAAGCCCACGTGAAATTATTGAGTCTCGATAATTGTCCAATAATTGTCCGATTGAGTCTCGAAAATTGTCCAAAAAAAGTTGAGATGCGTTAGCTAATACCTTGACTGTACGAGTACGAGCACTCATGTTCTCACATGAGGATGCGAGGATAAATAAACACCACAGCCAAACAAATAGTATCTATTTGGAGAAACCTATTGCAGCAAAAGAGCAAACCGATGAATGAGACAAAACAAATACTGGTATGCAATTGCGAGGTACATCATAGTCTAAGGTATCATATTAATGATTCTTAGAAGCCAACTCTTTTTTTTTTGTACGAGTACGAGCGATTCGGGGGTCCCAAGCTCGTTGTTGAGACTGAAGGTCACCGATCCGACGATTCCCGGAAGTGTCCGTATTGGATATGGTGTATACAATTGAATATAAAATGCAGTGGATTTAACTTTAACTTTTTTTCTATTCGAAATGGCACGAGGAAACGTCTATTTTTTATGGATCTCTAGACGAGATTAAAAACTAATCACAAAACCTAAAAGAATATTTCTCACCTAAATGAAAGAACTCTCTGTTCTTTCTAACTATGAAATCATTGTTTATGTTTATATAAACACTCGGATGGCACCTCGGTCCGTCCACGTTGATTCGTTTTTATAATTGTCATTTGTCTTTTCATTAATTCTATGAACTTCACTTAGTAATTCAATAATCCGAAATTCATCGATCACTTTTTGTTGATTTGGAAGGGGTTTTTGATGTCTACTTTAAACAGATTTTGTTAATTGCAATTTTTAGGTTTTACCTTCTTTATTATTTGCAAAGTTTCAAATAGAGTGATTGATTTTTCGCGGAATGAGTGCAGATACAGGGACTTTCAATGAGATTCAATTGTGTTAAGTTAGTGCTCCATACCGTGTGATATTACGCGGCGGGTTTTCTACGTCACCCGGAGTACTATCGCAACGATGATTAATATCGTATTTCACCCACAAACAATATCAGCATACTTCACCCCTTTTCGGAGGGTGTTTTACCCTCTTTTTTGTGGAATAAGTTACCCCATTCGGTGTAACGTATGACTTGATCGAGGCTTCAAATTTTCTCTTCGAATAAGTAAGTTACTCTTGGTTGCGTTAAATCACCTCCTCGCAAGGCGTATTCTACCTCTTATGTACCGTCGAAGCGGAACTTCCGAACTGCAAAATTAATTTCACTGGGATTGTCAGTCTCACTGAGAGTTAATTGTCAATTATTAAAAGTAAAACTTTCCACTGATTCCAATCAGGAGGACGTACATAGATCGTCTGAATTTTTCATGTCTCCATCGAATGAAAAAGAATTTTTCTTCTTTTGGCGAATTATAATTTCCGATTATTTATTTAGTTTAAACTCATAATTGTCAAGCTTTTTTCGGAAGACCCGGAAGAACGTTCATTATATTTTGTGTGTGAAAGTCAAAGTTTCAAATTAAATCCAGTTCAAGTAAACGTGTTAATGTTCTCTCTTAAGCACTTGTGTCATTGGTTAATTATTGAATTGTCTAATGATTCAATTGACCTCATCCTGAACCAATTAACTTCGATAGAGTTCTCATTAGGGGTTTAGCGGCTAACGGATCCAATTCAAAGTTTGGCGCTGAGCAGTTAGAGCAGCGCCACCGACCACCTAATAACATCGGGCGGACGTAAAATGTGACTTTTCAGTGGATCACCGGAATTGGAGAATTTCTCCAAAATTCTGGAGGACCAGAAATGTCACGCTCGATGTTTTTATTACCCGTTTGCCTGCAAAGTTCTCTTATCATTTCTCATTCAGAGTTATTGATTATTTTTCTGCGTTTCTCGTACCACTGAAATGGTCCTCGTTGAAAAATGATTTTTTAAAATTTTGTTTTGTGACGAAAATTTTTTTCGGCGATTTTTATTTTAAAGGGAAATATTTTCGAAGACATTTCTCTTACAAACGCAGATAATCTCCTCAAAAAATAGTAAAATATTATATTCAAGGCATTTTTGCGTCATGAAATTCCCACTATGGCAAAGTCTCAGTTAAATTTTCAATGATTTAACCCTCAAAAGTAATTGAAAACAGTCTTTTTGTGCGTGAAGCGAAGAGTTTTGAAATCAACTTTCCTTTGAAGTTGTTTGATATACGAGAGATATGATACAGAAACTGCATTCCACGATTTATCATAGCGTACGAAAAGATTCAAGCGAAGACAACCTCCACGAGTTTCTCTGCATGCATTTGTAAAATCTAGTGAATTATCTTTTTGTGGATTAAGAACGATATTTTTAAAATTAAAAAAAAAGAAGTCTACAAGCCGGTGATTACTCGAAACTTTCTTTCAATGTTAGAATATCAGTGTCTGATAATTATAATATTCAGATGAAATAATTCAATCTTCCTTTATGTAACTAATTGCTAAAGTAGGAAGGGGGTGAGAACATTTAGATAATTAGAGACTGAAAATAGTCACTCACTATTGTGACATTTAATGTCGATTTTATTTTAATAACAAATCCGTGAACGTACGAGAAATTTCGGACGTATTCGCGTGGTAAAGTTCGAAACTGAGGACAAAATTAATTTTGAGGGTAAGTTGGAACATTTGAAGTTGAAGGGGTGGAACTCTGAGGGGGAAAATAGTCTTCTTGATGTTGAAGTTGATAGGTCAAAAATACCTGTAACCGACGTCGGTGGCCGCAGCTGTTAAGAAAAATTAGTTAATATCAGACTTCACATTAGAATAGAACTAATAATTAAGAAAACGACAGCGGTCCCTCTCGTCCAATCCATTCCATAAACTATTATTTACGCACTTTTATTCTGACATAAAACTCAATGTTAAATATTAACTAAATTAAATTTAGACATTATTTTTCTGTTGTTGATTTTTTTTGCCGCTATAATCCAATAATTACTAAATTTGCTTCAGCTATCGGCAACTCCTATCACCTTACTATACTATACCATACTTTACTATTACTATAAAAAAATAATATTAAAATACGAAACTAAGCAGTAGGGCCATAAATACGACCAACGTTTAAAAAGAAAAAAATCCATATATCATCGTTTTGTGTATAGTTGTATATAACGGTAGATATTGTCCGTACTTTTGAAATGAAACATAGCTTTAAAAAAAGTGGCCGAAGCGGCTAAGCGCTAGCCTAGTGTGCGAGAGGTTGTGAGTTCAAATCCCAGTGGATGCGAATTTTTCACAAGTTGAGGCTCCGACCAGCGGAGGGCGGTCGGTAGGGCAGTCGCCTGTGCCGGTATGGATTTTTCCTGTGGTTTCTCATGCCAACTCCTACGTTCTACAGGAGTGTAAATGCCGTGCAGTGTAGAATCCTCAGCCACATGCGTAGGGACTGGTTGGTAGGGCCAATTAGCCGGAACAAGAGGGCAGTGAGGGCCGCAAAAAAATGATCTGTGATAGAAAGGACCATATCATGATTGGATCAATGCAATAGAAAAATTCCGCGCCTTGGACCAGTTCCAACACTGAAGATTGTTTGGACGAAATTTGAGGAATCGCTAAGGGTCGAGGGTAATAAAGGGCGGGTATGAAGATAGCGGTGGTACTGAATAAGATTACATTCAAGTCTGACATTCTGTTGTTAAATACATACATATTTTTGGTAATAATTCTAATCGTGAAGAAGATGTTATTTTTGAGTTTTTTGACACGCAACTGACGATGTCTTATATCATTGTGTTTGGAATTAAGTTTTTCCGTTTGGACGTGGTTGGGAGCGGGATTTTTCTATGGGTGAGTAACTGATCGAAAATTTGGATCTTTTAATTTTATTATTAAACTTCGTAACTATTTTGTCAAATTAATTAAATGATGGATTTGAACCGATACACTGTGTAATTTAGACGAGCCGAAATTATGGAATTTATATATATATATATATATATATATATAAATTCGATATATATATTGGTTTAACCGCGGATTGGATGAAACAATAATTCACTAAACACTTTTGGCGAGTGGTTATTTCCATGGGAACATTGAGACTGAGGTGATGAGTGGGTCAGCCAGTCTCGTCGGTGACCCGAGGTCAACCGAATTTGGCCGACGAGGCTGACTGCCCTCCGTCTTCGGGTTTAAATCCGAACACATTGAAAAGTGACTACTTCACAATTAATCTCTTTGAGTGAAATCCTCTAATCCTTTCAATGAAGTCCACAATCTTAATTCGTCTGAAATTAAAGAACAACACTCAGCGCGGAATTGTGTAATGGTAAGTTCTTTGAAGTGCCTCGTCACATATTTCCTCCCCACCGCAAATCACATGGGTATTACAGCTTTCAGAGTCTCTCTGCCAAAACGTACAACCACCGATTAAAGCTTTTAGCCACCCTTTGTGAAATATCATCCCTGGCCAGCATCCTTCCTCCCTCATTCGTGATTCGCCGATGCTTTTCGACGTCCAGAAAGCAAGTGCAGCTCAAGAAACCGTGAAGGAGAAAGCCAGTACACATTGGGGTTAAAAAGAGGGTGGAAAGGGTGGGGGACGAAGGGATAGCCAAAGCAACAAAAAAAACTGGCCAAAGTTCAGTTTGGTTGTTAGTTTTTTTTTTTTTTTTTTTTTTTTTTTTGTATGGTTGTCATTGAAAGAAACGGTTCATGGATTTCCTCGTAGTTTCTACCTCGGCGAGTCCAGTAGTCCTTCCCTCTTTTCTGTGGTTCCTCAGCGTCATAAATACCAACACCGTGGCGTGGAAACCGAGTGAGGGTAGCACAGTTGGAGGGCAAAAGGAAAAACTGAGACAAGAGAAGTAAATAAGAAGAAAAAGAATGAAAGCGGTGGAAATAAGAGTTACTTGGAGAGCCCAGTAGTTTTGTTTTTCTTTTATTTTAACATTTCTTTCAGTCTTTAGGCAGAAGCCTGAGGTGAGGAGAAGGGCTGTAACTGTGTGGTCCCTCAGATCGACCGGCGGCTAATTACATTTACCCATTTGCCGAGAGACAGGCCACCCTGTTTTTTCCCCCTTCCTCAACTTTTTTCATCCCCGTTTTGTTGCTAAATGTAAACAGCCGTTGCCCCACAACGGAATCCAATGAATTTCCTAATTAGAGCACTTCATCGGTTATCGATCGCTTATCGGCAATTAAATAACTATTTGCATCTTGATGTATCTGAAATGAGCGATAATCAGTCGGGGAAAATGAAGGGCTTTGACGAACGTTCGGGGAAAGAAAAAGTTTCTGCGACTTTCTCCCGACTCGATTTTCTCCTTCACTAATAAATCGTTGGAGGTTGACGCGGGAACTTTGCTTTCCCTTCACATCCCCTTGAGCCTCGATCTTCCCACTGACAGACACTATCTCAAGTAAATCGTTGAGCACTTGCGGATATCGCCTCGCTCCACACAATTCACATTTTACCCCTCTACGAATTCCTCGGAGTGACGAATGACGAGAATGAAACGTAAACCGAGAAAAGGCTATTTACCTAATCAGTGTCGGGCCAACAGCAAGTACCAGGGATTTGTCTCATTCCGACCTTGGGGAGGGTTGTTGACATAATGCCGAGTGAAGGAAAAAACTAAATCGATCAAATATGAAGTGATTAAGTGCTACATTCAGGAAAATTGATTTGTTGGAGTCTTATAAATAAGATTAGGCAAATGGTACCAAATGAAGATTTTACAAATTTAAAAAACTACACGGAAAAAAATTTTGGATTAAAATTAGATCCCCAGGGGGTGAAACGAGGGACGAAGATTAGTTTTATCACAATAATTAGCCTCTTAAGTCTCATTTTTCTAACAAATTTTGATCTAAAAAGTGAGTCATTGTCATTTCGTCTCACGTGTCGTCCTCTAGAGATCTAATTTTTATCTACGATTTCTTTTGTGTGCAAAAAATTGGAAGAGAAGAAATACAAGTTTTATAAGTATATTTTATTAAGGTAGGATTAGGATATATTAGAGTTTACATTCCAAACTATTTATCAAAAATTAATTTACAGTTGGATTAAATAGGTCTTTATAAGAATTGTATTTCTTTTATTCTAGTGTTTCTACTTGAGATTGGAAAACATTTTTATGTAGGAAGACTGATTTTTTTGTGTGGAATAAAGCAAAGACAAAAGTGGGTATGAGTGAGATGGAAGTATGTCGCCAGATTGAGTAAACCTAGACTGTAATATTTAGACGATTGACAAGATTTGAATGTTTATATGAAAGTATCGAATGCCCGTTGCGTTATAGAAAAAAGAGCCATTGTGAGATTAAGCGGAAGAGGGAAATGATTTTTGGGAATGAGTCGGACGTGTGTGGTATGTCTTTGTGTATTTATGTGTGTCCTATGAGTGGAATGAGTTTGAGAGAGAAATAGTGTGACAGAGTGAGAAAGAAAAGTATTATAAACAAATGAGTATGGGTGGTGCGAGAGGACGATGTATGAGGCAATCTGAGGATGAGAGTTGACCAGTTAAGATCGTGGATCTTTATTATACCCCATTTTATTTTTATCAATAAATATTTTAAGTTTGATTAAAATTATTGCTGTCCCCTGTACCCTTATCCTACATTCATGAGTGCAAATTGTAAGAAGTTTGGGGTATGATGTGTGTGCTCTGTTTTTTGGGCCTAAACCGAGTTGCATGAGTGGGACCATTGTTAATGTCTTGTGACCCTTTATTCTTTTTAGTGCCTTTCGAGCGTATAAAATAAAAGAATAAATAACATTCACACGTTTAGAATTATTATCACTATCTCATTTACAATAGGATATGATGTAAGACTATTTTTTGAGAGTCGTTTTATTGTTCTATTGAGATAAAATTGCAGCGCCCTCACGAGAGACGTCTGAGCCATTAGCCGACTTATTCCGTCACGTTTGGGGAATTTTCCAAAGACGAAAAATGGCGAATAGGGCCCGATAACAGTACTGGGGAAAAGACTAAGTGGGAGGAGTTGGAGGTGTCAGGGGATGGTATCGTGGAATCAGCAGTTAGTAAAAATTGAGGGTGCAAGAGATAGACGTGTGAACGAGGGAGACGATTAAGTTTATAATAATTGCCTTATAGTCTCCAGTGTAAATTCAGTGTTATTGAATTCTGGATAGGGATTTTAGTGAATAAATATGAACAACTGTTCTTATTTTGCTTTTTCTCTAAATTTGTGAAGCTCCTAAATTACTCATGTGGAAGATCTTGCTATTTTATCAGGTTTGGATATTCTAAACCCTTCACCTATTCTTGTCATTGAATTCTGGCTTAGCAAATGTTTTTAAAAATTAATCAACACCAAATTAATTAATTAATCAAATCCAAATAATATCAAAACGATTTGACTATGAACTATATTTTTATGAAACAGATCTTTCTCTCATGATGTGTTCGGACGAACTACCCCTTAGTGACCAAAACTGTCACACGCCGGACCCATTCCACAAAAGGCCCTTTTTCATTCATTTATTTCTCCTCCTTTTCTATTTCTGTTTATTAAAACTATTCTAAACATTTCGGTACTGACTCTTAGTAACTAGCTTCGCTAAATTGCGGATTTTTCTTTCTCCAAAACAAATAGAATTAACAAAATTAGATTTTTAGACTAAAGAGTCTCGTGAATCCAATTATTTATCTATTTTTAGGTACTAAAAATTTCAAACATCAAAGTTCTAGTCTAAAATAACAAATTTCTACTTTCCCACGTCAAATCGTATCGGCCAGTTGCACACGTGTCAATCTAAGGTTCACATAAAAAAATCCCCACTTCCAATTTTCAATTTGATTCATGAATTGTTCACCTATTCTCCAGGCAGGCGCTGCTATTAGCCCCGATGTTTATCATGTCCTGAAAGGTCTGACAGCCCGAGCACCGAAAGACTGTCTTCAATCTGAGCTGATCGAGCGGTGAAAATCCTCATGTGACAGGTGTATGCCGATAACGCCAATCCACCAAAGTGAATAAACTGTCCTCACATTTTTATCAAGTGTCCTTCATTCCCTCCGAGCTCTGACTTGTCCCCCTAATTCCGGAATATCCCTTGTCGACGATTTTCGCATAAAGACTCAAGTGACAATTCCATTTTCCAAGAATCTTTTTTCCCCTCACCTCGTCCATCCAGTTTCTGCTGCTCCAGCTGATCTCTCTTGCACATCGCTCCTCCAAAGGATTTATCCCCTCCCCCCTCCCCTCCCTCCGCCACACCATCCGAGATACTCTCCACCCCTGAGGCGCCCAAGGGCTGAGGGACAATCCCTCTCAAAGTCCTGTGTCACTCCGATAGAGCCACTGGGGTTACCATCGGGAAAATTGTGCCGCAGTATCGAGGTTCCAAGCATCGACCAAGTGCACATGGACAAATGTCTCCTTCCACTTGACTCCAGTAATTGGCTCAATCTCACGTGTGGAAACCCGCTCAAGCCATTTCAAATGTCCGATGTTACTCCGCAATAGCCCGAAGTCTCTTCATTGAACTTGATAATTCAGTGATTGCAATTACACTTGAAAAAAATTGAGTCAAATTAGGAAATAAGTGCAGTGGTTGTTGAACAGAATCTATTACTTATTGAGAAATATTGGAAATGGGATAATGGTTAAATGATCAGACGTGTGAATGCCGTTTTAACTCTTTTATTTTATACGTTGGAAAGAAAAAACTGCTCTGCTTCGTTTCCTTAAAAGAAGTAAGTAAAAGACTAAAGGGATACAACACCCTGGACGTAATGTCTCTCATCAACAATGGTATCACTCATGGACCTCTGTGTACATTCAGAAAACAGTTGACATATCGTCCCCAAAGTTCCTAGAATTTTCTCTCATAAAAATGTTTTCTACTCTCAAGTGGAGGCACCAGAATAGAAGAAATACTAATCGTACAGAGACCTATTCATTCCGTCTGTAAATTAATTGTTGATAAACATTCGAAATGTAAACTTCAATAAGAAAGAGATGTTTTTGTTGAGTCGTGATACTCAAGTCTTTCTTGATTTTTGGTCGTATTAGGGTTATGAAGATTATTACTGGGTAATTCCCCAACATGTGTCGCTCAATTTTCCCGACTTAGTTCCTATCATTTGGGCTATACGCCATATTTTACCGGTTTGCATTTATCCTCAAAACTTGTGCTTAAATGAAAAGTGTAGTTAAGTTTCCTTGAATCAAGTATGAAGTGCTTCATTTAATTGGACTTAAAGATGTAAAAGGACTTTAAAAGGAGTCAAGTATATTTTATACTTGATTAGAGTTTACCTGAATCAAGTATGAAATGTACTTAAATCAAGTACAAAATATACTTGATTGAAGCAATCTTAAATGACGTTTATGAATTATTTGATTCAGGTAAACTTAAATCAAGTATAAAATGTAAATGTAATGTCAAGTATAAAATGTAATTCAAGCAAATTTGAATTAAGTTTAAAATATACTTGACTCGACTCAACTTGAATATATGAAATGGACTTCAAAAGGAGTCAAATAGAGTTTGTACTTGATTTAAGTTTACTTGAATAAATCATAAAATGTACTTGAATCAAGTGTTAAAAAACTTGATTCAGGTAAACTTAAATTAAATTTAAAATATACTTGATTTGACTCAACTTAAATACATAAAACGAGCTTTAAAATTAGTCAAGTATATTTTGCATTTGATTTAATTTTACTTGAATCAAGTATAAAATGTACTTAAATCAAGTACAAAAATACTTGACCGAAGCAAACTTAAATCACATTCAAAATACACTTGATTCAGGTAAACTTGAATTAAGTTTAAATATATACTTCACTCAAGTTTTTTTCTCTATCCTCATGACTCTCGCTGCATTCTGCCCTACCCTTTCCCCATATACTTCACCCCTTCGACTTCTCTCCTGTCATCCGGTTTCGGCTGTCATAGGCCTTCTTAGTCCCAACTGCTGCCCATTTGGACTACAACTGTACCGGAAACAATTGCAAACCGCAGTAATACCGCTTGCCGTTGCGCCCTTCTGTTAGAATGACACGAGGAGCACATTAGGCCACTACATCGTATTGCACTAGACCTTCTGAAATTCTTGGGCGAGGATCTCCCTAAGCGGTCACGTATTCAAGTACCAAATGCGTTAAACGCAGTTGCACTCGGATCTCCACCGATGCAACACTCAACTCACCTAACTATTGCGGCCACCAATTACTTTCATTAGGGAATCATTTTCTCTCAAGGACGATCTCCGTTTAATTCCCGTATCTTCCCAGGGCCGTCAGTTTTGGGGGACGACGAGAAATATTCCGTTAAAATTACGGAACTCGCGATTCGCTCATCGATTACGGAATTGACCAGGAAACTTTACGCGATATTATCGTAATTTTTCAGGGTCGATTCAGTCAAAAATTACGGAAATTTCAGGAAAATTTCCCGCGCAGTTCCAGAGAATTTTTAATTTAATTAATTGTAATTTTTGTTGAATATTTATTTCTGTGAACGAGTCATGTGAATAAATTGCAAATCAACCGATAAAAACCTAATTCGTTACTTGAAACTTCATTGTCAATTATTAGATATTAATAATTGGATGCCAGGTTAATGAAAGAAAAATAGACGATATAAGTAAGAGCAGTTTTATTTCTATGATTATGTGTTCACACTTCGAGAGCAGTCGACGAACTGACAAACGATCTTAGAAATGTAAAAAACCAAAGCATCGTCATCGTGGTTTCTTTCGTTCAATGAACAAACATTTGGTTATATTATTTAATAAACATAAACTGGAGTTTTCGTTGTGAGACCACGGAGACAGTCTCTCCAGAAAACAATGACCTCATAGTATTGATATAGACTTATACATATAGGTCTGTAATATAATCATATTGTTTTTGCTCTTTTCAATATAAATTATCATTTTTTATGTATTTCTGGGTAGTTGATTGACACTTACGCTTTATTATCGATTTCAATATAATTCAGGTGACTTCTGTTGGATTGTTCATGAAATAAATAAATAGAAAGCAAAAATCAATCTCGTTCTCTTGTGAGTGTTTATACTTTAAATTGAAAAAATATTTTTATGGACTGGAATTCTCAGAAGTGTGAGCTTTGATTTTAAGTATGTAGACAAAGTGGAATGAATAGGTTCCCTTTGAGAGGATGTGACTAAAGGTCCAGGATGTTGTTTCCCTTTGTAAATGTAGTCAGTTCCTCTAAGGAATCGGTACAGACCGAATGTGTCTTCCAAGCACAATTATTTCAGTTAAATAATAAAGTAGAGAAATAGTTTCAATTATTTCCAGAATTATTATTCCAAATAACCCATTTCCAATAAGTTCAATTTATTGTTTTACACATTTAGTAAAATGAGGAATTGGAGATTTTGTGGATTTTCGATATTTGCACTTGACAAGTCCGAAAAATAAGTAAAAATCCTTTATTTTGATCCTTATAATGGTCTCCATTCCAGATGACCCTGAACACCTCACAAGGCGCAGAATCCTCCTCCATTACCCCTCCTTGTACCATCAAATTAAAGATATTGAATGACGTAAGGGATTCTGACCCTCATAATGACTTCTATTCCAGATGATCCTGAAACACCTCATAAGACAGAACCCTCCCCTTCACCTCCCCTTGTAGCAACAAAACTACCCGCTGTGCGAAGCATTGATATTTCCTGCAGTTTCCATCCATCGCCACTAAAATCACTTCGATCGCATCACTCCTTTGCTGGGGACCGGAAGCTCAAAAAAGTGTGCACATAAATCCAGAAACCTTTTTCCAAAAATCATCTGGGGAACTTCCGCTGGCCATGACACGTGAACATCTCATGAAATAATGATTTTCCATTTCCGGGGTTGTACCGTATGTGGAGACTAGAGTAATAGTTAATGGGCCTCAGCCTCTGCCTTGAGGCTGTAAGTCCCAGATAGTTTAGGTAGAATCCAACTGTAGCACTTTCTGGTTTTCGTAGCAAAATTGATAAATTAATTTTGAATATTTTTAGAACTGTTCGTACACTATTGACATTATGACATTGACATTTGTCTTTGAATATGACATATTGACATTTGTTCATTTGTTCCTGTTTTTCGTTCAAATTATGCTGAAAACTATTGGAAAATGAAGTCGTTTCCCAGTTTTCGGTTTCGTCATCATTCCTCGACTTCTTCTGACGTTATGACCACTTCAAATTCTCAGGAAAAATTATTTATGAACTAGGATTGCATTGTTTACTGTTCAACGAAGTGGGTGTGACCTTTTGGGTCTCACTGTGAACTTCCTCCATTCCTCACCTGTTCCTCAAAGACATCAAATTAATAATATCACGTTCCATGACAACAGAACTTGACTTCTCTAGCAAACCGTAGTTTGCACATTTTAAATGTTATAATTAAATATAGGAAAATTGACTCGGTTGAAATTATCATCTCCATAATTAACGAACCCGAAAACATAAATTCCAACAAAAAACCTAATGACTGCAAATAATATATCCAGATTGTTCAAAAAACGGAAACACCACTAGACCGATCTTTTCCAAAATCTACTCAGCTGTGAGTTATGTGCAAATTCGAAACATTATTAATGAAAATTTAGACACATACATACACACACCTCTAAGAAAACCATCTAGAAAGATTGTAAAGACCTTAAAATGCAACGATACTATTAGAAATGGCATAGTTGTAATAATTCAAAGGTGAATGTTCTTTATTCTCAGAAATTAACATAAAGATTAAAGGCCCACAACGCCCTGGGCCTGATGACTCACATTAACAATTGTCCCACTAACACACCTCTATTTAGACCCAAGAAAATCGAACACCCACATCATACCCCAAACTTCTCACAATTTTCACCCATAAAAATGTTTTCCAATCTCAAGTGCAAACACTAGAATAAATAAACACAAATCGTACAAAGACCTATTCAATCCACCTGTAAATTAATTTGCGATAAACAATTTCAAATGTAAATTCCAACAGATACGATAGGAAATGGACATTCCATTTGCATAGTGACTCCTCTAACGTCTCCATATCGAAAAGTTATAAAAAATTCATATTTACACCCGAACCCTTCTCCGCAGATGATTCCCCAGCATCATAACTAACTTCATTTCAATTAATCCCCATTAATACTGGTAAATTAAACCCGTAATCCAATCCATACCTAATTTGTTAAAACAGCATAAAAATTAATTTTACCATCTGCAACTGAAATTCATCAGTGAAATACCAGGAAGAGGTGTACAAAATACCCGTTGAAATGTTGAAATAAAAAATCTCGTATAATTAGACGGGACTTTAACGAGCTTCGTTTATTATAATTACATCTTGGTGCTCCAGCGAGAATTAATAAGATACAAAAATGTTGTAATTACACAACAAGTAGTTCCAGTCACTACCTATCCCTCAGCAGCCCCTGGGACGAGATCGCGCGGTCTAGTGCGACTGAAAGAACCGAGAATGCCCGAATGTCCAGATGATGGAGTACAAAAGAAAGATGAGTAAAGACAGAAGAGAAAAAAAAATATAAATATAAAGCCAGAAGACGATACAGAACGCACATAAAAACATACTCCAGGAAAACGCTTGGCAGTGGTGAAGCATGCGCAATTGCGTGGGTGTATTCAGCCCTTGACGTGCGGATTCTCCCCCCCCCCCACTGCCAACACCAAACTCCTCACCCTACCCTGGAGTGGCGTCGTGCGGTGCGCGCCTTCCAACCAAAATCCGTCGACAGACTCAGTCACCGGGCCGATACGCGGGTAGCGGTACAGGAGCCTGTCAACTCCCTCTGTCATACGGATATTTCGTGCAACTTAAATCCTGGGCTCACTGCCAAGGCCAGATTGTAAAATGAAAAACTCATAGTGCTTTCGGGTCAAAAGAGCGGAGCGAGAAAAGGGTGAAAAAGTGTGAGCGGTTTTTTTTTTTGTTTTCGTTGATTGAGTTATCGCTCGCTCAAGCGAACTCACACCGATACTCCGCGGCGTATTATCAGTGTAATCGCGTGAGTAATTGCATAATTACAGTTCTGTTGACGATGTGCAGTGGGTGAAGTTGCGGGGGATTTCTGATTTCGTAAAAAAATTGTTAATTAATTACACATTCGGTTTCTCACGAATTCAACGCTTGAATTTTGTGTTTATATCGAGTGCATGGTGAGGTCATTAGATCATAGCTCAGTGGAATTGGATAGCTGCAGTCATCGATCTGTTCCTGAATCAATCATCGTGGTGAACCCCGTGAAAAGTGTTCGCACTCGAGTGAAAGTGTTCATCGGATTGAGTGGAAAAAAAAAAAGTGTGATAACCGGTTGATCGACGGTTGTTGGTGACTCCACTCGAGGATTCAGATTGTCGTTGGGTTATTCGAGTTTGACAATCGTTTGATGCTGATGACACCGTAAATAGTGAACGGAAAGTCTGTTTATTTAGCAATGAAGCTGTGGAGCTGAGTGTATTGTTTATCGAGGCATAATTATCAGTGTACGCCATTCGTATTCAGTGCTCATTGATAAGGTCTTGTGCGATAGATTTGTGCCGTTAACAAGTGCACCAATGTCTCCCAGTTTGATTGGGTTACATAATTAATTAATCATAGCTGTTGGAGTACCGCGTGGCAGCCGACAAACATTGCATAATTAAGCTGCACCGCTTGCAGCACTTCCCATCCTGGTGGCTTCTAATATTTATTCCGAGGTAATATCTTTAGATATATGAGATGATATTCGTGAGCTTTCGGGGGAGAGTCGTGTCATTTGATTTTGATTAACTTCGGGGAAATTGGGGCAGGTGCGGTGAGGAAAGGCGATCCTGTTTTGGAAATGATATTTGGTCAGATGTACATTGGGCTAATTGAGTTATTGGGATGAGGACTTGACGGAATCATCAACTGCGAGGGCTCAATCAGATGTCTATCAGCACCTGATGATCGTTATCATGAACAGAACGAGAGAATTATTTGTTGTACCTGAATTACAAAAAATTTTTTTAAATGTAACGGTTGCTGATTTGGGGTACAGATAGCAATTTTCAGGTGCCATTTTGGGCTGATAAACCTGATCCTGATTAGATTTGGATTTTGATGTTGAATGGGTTCGATTTTTGATGACTTGTGTCACTCCATTTTGATGTCATTCGGACACTTTTTGAACTCAAGATGTTCCTGTGACGCCTGATTAGGTTCGCTAATGATGATTCCGTCGATTCGTCAGTGTCTGACCTGAACCTGATTCGGGTGCAGTCACAGTTGCGGACACCATCGCACATGAGACTCGTGAAAACTCCTCCCCCCGCCATAAATACTGTTCAACATAAATGGATCGATTGAACAGCGATCAGTAGTTACGGTCCTTGGACAGTCAGCCGAGCAGTTTACTCTGCTACTTTGAACAGATTTCTTCTGTCACCATCAACACACCGCGTTTGTCCTGTTTATCCCTACTCTGTCCATATGATTCTTCGACAATTGGTTGTGTTCAACACCTACGATAATTGTTTATCGTCATTGTTATTAATTTTTTCGAATTTAATATTTTTAGATGACACCCTGATTATCATGTAATTGCTAGTGTGATAAATAGGACAATTGAAGGTCACAGTGACAGTTCTAATTAGATCAATAAATATTGCATAACCTAAATAGATCAATTAAACAAAGATCAGTAGTTAGGGTACTCGAATAGTCAGCCGAATGGTCAGTAATTAATCTTTCCGCTTTAAACAGATTTTCTTGTAATCCTCGACCTCGGAAATATGTGGGTAAATTATGGGATTTCCATCTGGAATTACTGACTCTCAGTATTAGAAATTACTGTTGGTACTTCATCATTATCATTTATTTCTAATTGGGTATTTAATTAATGAGGGAAATGGGACTCGTCACTCCCACCCCCTCCACCCCATTCTCCTCCCCCGGTGGGGGTGGCCACGCATTGACAACAGGGCTAAACTCTGTTGACGCTGAACTGCCGAATCTGGTATTTCCTAGAATGGGTCTGACTTCCACCGATGGGGATGCCAATCTTGGGCCAACGTTGTTTCGATAGGTCAACTCGAGGATAGTTTATAGCCTAGTGCAAGGTTGTTGCTAGGTTTGGAACTTCCTAGAGTTGGTTGAGTTGAGCCAATGGTCATATCAATGAGGTCATAGAATTATGAAAAATTGTTTGGAGTCGATTATTATTTATTTTTATTAAAAAAATCAGTAATTGTCTTATGATAATGATCGATTAATTTCAAGTTGATCAATTGAATAGGCATCACCTGCATATTTCTAACGGTTGGCACAACCGTTTTTGGTACATTATGTTTAAGTATTTTATGGTAGAGTTTTATACCAATTTTATAAGTCAAAAATAAAATAATTATGAGTTAATTTTAATTTCCAGTTTATTTAATTCCTCGAACTGGTCAATACCAGAGTTTGGTTTAGGTTGCATTGGATCAGGCCTGCTTTATGTATACTGCTGGGCCCAGGTTGGGCCTAACCCTCGGGTCAAGCTGCACCTGCTAAGCTTGGCTTGTCCCGTTCGAACCCTGGTCCAAGCATGGTTTAATTATTAATTAATATCTGAGCAGTAATTTAATAGAAAAATTCGGTCCTGATTATTCAAGTGCACCTTAAAGTTCAGGTATACATCATAACCTGATCACCTACCTGATGTTACATTCATCAAATATCATATGACCTAATCCTGATTTCACGTACAATCACAGTCGTGTGATATTTTTAACATACGTCGTATAAACAATTAGTTCCATCCAAGCCCTGAACCTGCCCCCTATTCAGGTACATAATGTACTCAATAAAACTAACAGTTGACGCGCCCTTACTTGAACTTCGCGAAAGCTCTCCCTTCCCTTCAATAATGCATCGCATAAATAAATCGATTCAACAAATATCAGTAGTCACAGTTGTCGTATGGTCAGCCGGAGTTTACTATTTCATCTTCAATGAACTCCCCTGCTGTGATGGAAATCAGAATAGCAAATGAGTGGGTAAAGTTACCGACTTTCATTTGGCAATTCCTGACCTCGTCAATATGAATAATCACTCGTACCTCGTGTTCATCATTTATTTCCAACTGGATATTAAATCAATTTCGAAAATTAGGATCTACGATGTTTAAACGAAAAACAAGTATACTCCGGTCAATAATAGATTGAGTATTATGTTTACCTATTCGTATTGGACCTGGTGATGATAGAGCTGTGTGGTCTCTGTTAACACTAGATTTACCAGTTAGTTGTACATAATTATTTATACCAAAATCAGTCAAAATGACTGGTGTAATTGTCATTATCATTAAGGAATTTCATTTAAAGTTATGTGTCACACAGTTATACTCAAGAGCAATAAGATTGTCATCATTGAAAGCTCATTAATCTCCCTTGAAGACAACTCACTCCAAGAAATCGATTTTTTTTTAATAAATACTTCTGAAGACAATTGAAGACAATTTGTGGATGTTACTCTAAATAAAAATAGGCCTTTGCTCAAAAGCTTTTATGAAATTATCGAATATCTTCAGATATTCCTCAAAAATCATCATTTCCTAAAATATTTCTAAAAATTGAGAAAACTTCGGACCTAATTTCCATCGGAAAGTTCGGAAAATTTTCTCCAATTCCTTGAAGAACTAAAACACTACCCTTCAAACTCCCTCAAAAGCTTTCAAAACTCCCCACTTCCCGATTTTCTATCACCTCCTAAATTTCAAAATCGAAGAAAACCCAAAGAAATCATTTTTTAAAAAACAATTAAATTTTCTAAAAAACCAATTATTCACATTTCTCCCAAAAACATCTCATCAACCCCGTAACCTCCTAATTCACCCATGAATGAAACATCTTCACCCCAAACTCCATTTTTCCCCTCCCCCCACCCCAACCCACCACACAAAAACACCAAGTCTCCCTCAACCTGAACCTGTCAGCCATTCAGGTACGAAAAATTCCCCTAATAACCCCACCAATTCCCTCAAACCCAGTGACATCCCCCTCCCCCTCCTCCTAAATAATCCCATACCCCATAAATAGATCGATTGAACAAAAATCAGTAGTCATGGTCCTTGCATGGTCAGCCCACTAGTTTACTTTTCCCTTTTAACCGGATTCCCCTGTCATCGTGGAAATCGGAATGACAAATGAGTGGGTAAAGTTATCAGGTTTGTCCTGTTTACTCTCACTTCTCCACCTACGCTCCTCCCCCGCCCCCTCCCCACCAACCGCCACCATCAAATCCAATCCTTCTGCAATTACCGACTTCCACCAGTAGAAATAATCGTTTGTACTTTACCTTTTTCATTAATTTTGAATTGGATATTTTAATAACGCCCGGCAACGAGTTTCTACTACAATCAGACCTGCATTTGAAGTGGAAAATTTTTCGCTACCAATTTATTAATGAGATTTAAATTGTTGCGTTATTTAATTTCCCTCTGTTTCCGTATTTTTCCATTGATGCTGCATCGGTTGGTAGAAAAATATGGGAAATAATGAATTCTTTTCTCTGAACAATGACACAATACACTTTGACGTCTGCACAGCATCATACGGTGAATGTTGTATACTCAGCTGACGAAATGTTTTCCTTCCCCTGGACTCGTTGTTATTATTTAAGTTGCACTCGAGGTTTTTTTTGTCAGCTTTGATTTTATCTTCCGTTATTCCAGTGAAAGGATTTTTTTTTTTGGCTCCCGGTCAGGTGAACTATGCAGTACTCCGTGAATTTGATTACAACCGTGAAATCGATTGCCAGTTACGGTTAAAATCGTGGGGTTAGAGTCGTCGAGGGAGTGCCTCTGGGTCTTTTGGCTTCAGTCAAAATGGTTCGATGGTTGTGGGCTTGAATCTAGATCGATTTCGAGTGCACGTAGGCTCGAGTGGATGAAAAAAGTGGGGAGGTACGTATGCAAGTTACAGGGTCTCGTGATTTTCCGGAGGAGGAGAAATGAGAGGGATTTAACGATTCTATTATAGTTGACCTCCTGAGTCAGAGGGAATGTGAAGGTTTGAATGGGAATGAATTGATGCGGCACTGACCTCACGACTATTTTCATGCTTTATCCTTGCATTTTTCATTTTTAACGTGAGATCCTGATTGGAGGGTACAATCCCGCTTTCAGTGAATGCCGTAACGAGATCAGTTTCTGGTAGAGCTTTATCTTTGTGATATTATGGAGGGAGAAATGTGGGGTGGAAATTATTGAAAAAATCGTGGGATAGGAGTTCAAAGATATTTATTTAAAAAATTATGTGAATGTAAAATTAGGTTGTACTGGGGCAATTTAATAATTTCAAATCATTGAGTTTAACCAAAAGTGCTGAAATTTTAGTGAAAAAAAAAATTATATTATTACGATATTTTAAGAAATAATATTTTAAATTGAATCCCTCTTTTAGTGAATGACATAAAAAGGTCAGTTTTTCGTAGAATTTCATCTCTGTGATATTTTGCAGAGAGAAATTATGGGGTAAAAGTTATTCAAAAAATCATGAGAGTAGAAATTTACGGATATTAATTTAAAAAATTATGTGAATGTAAAATGAGGTTGGACTGAAGCAATTCAATAATTTAAAATCATTGAGTTTAACCAAAAGTCCTGAAATTTTAATGACAAAAATTAAATATTATATTGATACGATATTTTAAGAAATAATATTTAAAATCCAATCCCTCTCTCAGTGAATGCCATAATGATATCAGTTTCTGATAGAGCTTTATCTTCGTGATATTATGCAAAGAGAAATGTGGGGTGAAATGTATTATAAAAATCATGACAGTAGAAATTTGAAAATATCTGTAAAAAAATTATGTAACTATAAAATTACGATCGACTGAGACGTTTTTCATGATGGCAAATCATTGAGGTCTACTAAAATTTCCGGAATTGCAGCGATAAAAAATTAAATATCGTATTACTCTACTATTTTGAGGAATAATATTTAAATCCAATTCCTCTTTCAGCGAATAACATAGAGAGATCAGTTTCCGATAGAATTTTATCTCTACGATATTACGCGGAGTGAAATGTGCGGTAAAAATTATTTCAAAAAGCATCACAGTAGAAATATAAAAATATCTATAAAAAAATCTATATAAATGTGAAATTAAGTTCTATTGGGGCAATTTCATCATTTAAAATCATGGAGTTCCACTGAAATTTCCGAAGATCTCTCCATAAAAAATTCCATATTATATTATTCTAGTATTTCAAATAATAACTTTACTAATATTTTAAAAAATCAATCAACTATTAAAAATACTCCATTCAAGTTTATTTTTTCACTCCAGTCTAACATTTAACCGGGTTTTACACATCATCGCAAACTAATTATGATATTCATCCTAGAGCCCATTATTCTTAAAAAAAATCCTCGACTACCGTATCTCCTAAAAATCCTAAATTTCCCTTACAACTTCCCTTCTTCCTCAAATACCTCACCAAATTCTAAATAAAATCTCATTAAACCCACCACCTTCCCCCAGGCCCTCCATAAAATCTCACATCCTAATTATCCCCACCCCCTAAACAACAAAACTAAACAACACATTACCCAACATCAAATTTCCAAATTCTTCACATGATATTTTTCTCATAATCAACAAACACTGTAGCAGCCACCACCGAACATCTACTTGTCCCTCCCCCAGACAGACTCCATATCCCACCCCCCCCCCTAACCAACCCCGTCAATCAGTATTCCGTATCTGTTTTAAAATTGAATTGTCCGCTTTATTGACGCACCGACTATTCGAGACAAAGAGATATGTTTTGCCACAGGGGTGAAGGGAGCACGTGACATTTTCAGTATCAATCATACCCCGCAATAACCCACCCCATCGTACCAAAAAGGTACTGATAAAGACAGACTTTCAGTTGCTAAGATACAGAACTGGTTAATGTTCCCCTGTAACAGCCAGACCAGACACCTCTGACTCGAACTCGTGAGGGTAGTTGGTAGCACAGAGTCGATGTCGTCGCAACGTGCTACACACCTGTGACTTATGACGTATCACAGGGGCGAGCCACAGACTTCCAACACATACCGCGCACGTCTCGGTACTCTGATAACTACAACACATCTTGTCTCACGTATTCGAGGGGTTGGATGTGATGTAGTTGATGCTAACATCGACGCAAATGTTTAATAATCAAGTTTTGTCACCCTTCGAAACTGGAGTTGCAATAATACTATGGTATATATGAGTTAAAGGAACTTTCTCTTGAAGACACAAACGTTTAACAGATATATAGTCACTAATATCACTATACACTATTAAACACTACAACTTATTATTATTTAACTACTTGACTCTAAGTTAAACAATACGCTATGATTACAAAACACTTAGGGTGACACTCTTTCCACACCTCGTTAACACTCTAAACCTTCCGCCTAAACTCTATCACTCTCGCCTGCACTCTGACCCTTTAGTCTGAACGCTGATTACCGCCCCCACCTGGAGTAGGCCCTAGCAGCGCCACCTGGTCCTAGCGTCCCTGAACCTCGCTGGCTGGAAACGATTTTCCCCTGTCACGTCTGTGGGCCTCTCATAAACCCCCAAAATATGACTGTCTGTCTCCTCTGAATGGTAATTGTTATTAAAATTGGTAAGTACTGAGACAACCAACCTACGGTATTTTCACTTGGCGCGTTATGTTTGTTTAAAAGGGTTTAATCGGTTTAAGTTTAAAAATGAATAAAAATACGTTGAGTCACTTGAACGATCACTATTTAATTGCACTAACATTATTTTACACACCTTAAATTACATTAGTCTTAAAAGTATCACGTTGACTTAAATTTAGAATTCTAACTCTAACTTGAATCGAATTCTATGAAATAGAGACTTGGCTAGGTCGACTTTAACCCTAGAACGTTGCACTTACTTTTCTTACCCTAGAACGTCGCACTGGGGTACAAACGCAATTTTCGCAGGTAAAAATTAAAATTGGAAAATGTTGTTATACATCATTTTCTTCGTTTTTTAATAACGAATACGGCTGTGTAAGTGGAATTGCGGAATTTGTTGATCTTCAAATTGAATTATGGTTATTGTCTCCGGTCGATAAATGCAGGATTCTCGTTTCCACACAGCCCTAAATATGGCGTGGGGTATATTGGTACCCCAGTGCAACGTTCTAGGGTTAAGGTTGAATTTTAAAGCGCGAAGTGATTCTTTGAATTGTTCAATGTAGACTGACTTGTAAGGTTTTCTGAAGGAAGTTCTTGGTCCTGACCAAGAAGAGTGGGAAGGAATTTTCCTACAATTCATTGGTCGCAAAAATCGAAAGAGTATTTCCTCAGCTACAATTGGACAACTAAAGGGATAGGGAAAATATGTATATAAAAAAAGAGAAAGTGCACTTATGACCGATGCGCTCTCCAACGTAGCGAGTGTCACACATATGCCGACCACCCGGACTATCCTAGTTGACCAAAAAAATGAAACTATTGTCTAGAATTTTCCCGTACGTGATTTTTCGTGGTTTCTTGAGATTTCGAGTTTTCTCCAAGAGTAATTAAAATAATTTATAGTTAGGTTTACGTCTAGCCAATCTTTTTCTTCTTGAAAATGATAAAAGTTTAAATTTCAAGTTTTTCTGTCCTGTTTTGTAAATTTATTTGTTATTAAATATGTGGGTACGCAACACTGTCTAGGTACTTCTATTGTAGAGGCTCGCATCCGTGTGTCATCCGTCACTTGGAAGAACTTTCTTCCACGATTATTAATCCCACTCTAAAATAAAATGATTAAGCTCTAAGAATCTATTTCCCCAAAACTGATAGCTACATGAAAATTTCCGACACTATAACACATCAGCATTCAACGCTTCAAACTGGGATATAGAGTTGGCGGAGGATTGGCTTTTCTCATTTCCGGGACTGGCAATCTATTAAACGCACGTCATTGGAAATATTGAAATCAACTCGGAGGGCCGAACGTGTGGTAATTAGATGAGACGGGAATAATGTGCTTGACGTAAGCTCAATTTTTTGGAGATTCAATGGGGGGTCGGTGTGATTTTAATTTCGTGATGGGTTGAATTGATGGAGGGGGGGTGGTACGTTGGGTGGTAGGTGTTGTGGAGTATTGGTAACAGGGCTGAGGTTGGCTGACAGTTGGTTGACGCTCATATGATTTTTCTGTGATTAGTTATGTTTAATACCTTCGATAATATTTTGTTGTGTCTTTTATTATGTTTTTTTGAATTTCATATTTTGAGAGGACGCCGAGGGGCTACGATTTTTTGAAGTCATGGTGTCACTCGATCAATTAGCAGTGGACTTGAAATCAACTGAAGTCGATTTCAAATCATACGAAGTCACTGAAATCAGTGATTTCAGTGATTTTATGTGAACGCACGGACCATGGAGAGATCCCAGAATTTCAATTTCCTTATGATAGAGAGTAACAATGAAATCATTCGAAGGATTAAAAGCCATAAAAATTTGTCTACGATAAAATTATTCGAATGATCAGGACCTGAGAAAAACCCGACTATAATGAACGACCAATAGATGAATTTTCTTCCCACTAAAACAATTAAAAGATTTACCTTCAATCAAACAAGTTTCGGGGGAAATCCCAGTCGAGTAATAAAAATACAAATTATAACAATTTGACGAGACTATTGAATTTTAAACAGAAAAAAACCCTTCTGCGACAGAACAACAAATTTAAACATATTAAATACTTCTAAATGTCGAGGAACTAAGAAGACAATTTATGTATATTTTTATTTTTAAAAAATCCTTTTTTTGCAGCAGAATAAAACAATAGGTTCAAATTGAATAAATAAAAAAAGAAAAAATCGCACTCCATCACTGGATTTTTTCCACCCTTAAGGACCAGCGCTTTCATGGCATCAATCGAAATAATTTCTCATTTAATCATTTCTTCAACGAGGGTATGATGAACGAGATGAACGTTTCCCTTATCAGTGGGAAGATTGAACAGAGCATCGTTCATTTTCATAGTCCTAGAGCAACTCGAAAATTAATTATCCAGTTGTCAGATACAGGCCGTACTCCTACACAAACGAAGCCGCAGAGTATTCTATCATACGGATGAATGTGAAAAAGATGGGGGAAAAGAGTTGAGGGGCTCTTCATTATTTTTTTTTCTATGAAGTCGACGACTCAATTGAAAACATTTCATCCAAAAGTTTTCCATCCGCTTTTTATCCTCTTCTAGTTGTGTTTTTGTGGGCTGAGTTTGCTGGAGAGAAATTTATATTGAACCGGTCTGATTCTGCACGAGATATGGTGCGTGTGGATCTAATCAGAGAATCTGCTGATGGCCCTGAATTGAATCAGGCACGGGAAATGCTGTACGTGAGAAACATAATGAGGTTCTTGTATATTATGTACTAAAATCGGCGGAGGTGGGGGAGGGGGCATCGTAGACTGGAGAAAATCATGTGACGAAAGATGATTTTAAGGATGGGATGAGGAGATCACACGAGGATTTTATATGGGAGAATCTTGGTGGGAGGAGGGGTATTAAAAGGGCGTATGGATGTGGGGATTTATGTTGTGCTGACGTAATGCGAATGTGATGGCAATTATGATTTTATATGCAGAAAAAACTGGGGAAATGGTGGAATACGAGATTTAAAAGGTCATTTACGAGATTTGAAAGTCGTAAATTCTGATTTTGAAAACGTAAATTATAATTTGTAATACGTAATTTAAAATTTTTAAATCGTGAATTATGATTTTGAAGCGGTAAATTACGAGTTCTCGTCTTGTAAATTACAAGTTCACAAAATATCAATTCCGATTTTTAAAACGTAAACTACGATTTTTAGAGCGGAAATTACATAAATTACAATTTTGATAGGCGTAAATTACGAGATCTGACTTGAATCTGATCAGAAAAATTCTCAGTCTTTCCCATATGGAGAGAAAAATTCTCCAAAAACTACCTGCTTGGTCCGTCATCTGCCAGTTAAAATAGTATTCAGTAAAAATGACTAATCAGTTATGCATTTTTTCATTGCACGTTCCATACGTTTTCTGGAACGTTCTGCACTTCTTCTTGAAAGTTCACTAAAAAATTGCGCAATCATTCCGTAATTTCGCACTGCATGCGAGCACAAATTTACAGCGAAATTAATCCGATCTTCAAAAAGAAATGTAAATTTCAAATTTACCAAAAATCATCAATTAAAAAAAAATCTAATTATTGGAAATGGGTTATTTGAAATAATAATTGTGGAAATAATTGAAACTATTTCTCTACTTTATTACGTAACTCAAATAATTGTGCTTGGAAGACACATTCGGTCTGCACCGATTCCTTAGAGGACCTAACTACATCTACAAAGGGAAACAACACCCTGGACCTTTAGTCACATCCTCTCAAAGAGTCCTAGTCATTACCTAAACATCATACCTCACACTTCTCAGAATTTCAACCCATAAAAATTTTTTTCAATTTAAATATAAACACTCAGAAGAGGATAAGATTGACTTTTGTTCTCTATTTATTCCATGAAAAATCCAACACCAACTTCCGATGATCATTTCATGACGTCCTGTGGTCACTAACATGGAATTTTATTATGTGAAATGAGAGAAAATATATAAGATGTCACTCAATAATTCGTCAACTTCTTTTGCACTTTAATTGTGTTTTAATTTTTCTAAAACGAATGTCATGCGGTTAAAATTATATCAAACTTAAAATATTCATCTGAAATAAGGTTGACATGTAAAACTAGCGTTTACTCGACTTATTCAGTTCAAATAGGGCTTTTCATTCCACTTTGTCTACATACTTAAAATCAAATCTCACACTTCTCAGAATTCCAGTCCATAAAAATGTTTTTTCAATTGAAAGTATAAACACTCAAAAGAGAATGAGATTGATTTTCGCTTTCTATTTAATTATTTAATGAAAAATCCAACAATAATGTTATATAAAACTAAATTAGTAAAATAATAACTGTGTAAATAATCCCTATTACACGTTCCATCACTGTAAATAAAAAAAAAATGATAAATGGAAAAAGTTATCTCCGGTGTAAACAATGTAATTATAGCGTTGCTCTCAAAATGGATGGAAATCAAATTAAGATTGGTGATATCACAACGGCTCACTCCGTATATACGTAAATCACACGTTTAAAACCCAAAAACTTCATAGCAGTGAATTTATGAGCGTCGACTACATAATATAGGACCTGGATTACCTCCCTCATATGCACACAATCCCTACATTTCACAAAATATTCCATCGACCTTGAGTTTAATTTTAAAGCCCCTGGCTCCGAGTTTGTCAATTTGGAATGTAAATAACAATAAAAGAATAAAAAAGTGAAGGTAAATAGGAATATGTATCTGTGGATATTAAGACATGAGATGGGAAAGGCTCGTGTTGGATCGTTTAGAAAATCGTATTATGAACAGAACAACCATCGAGACATCGATGTATCGAAATTTTATGACGCTGATTTGGCATTGGGTCAGAGCTGTCTAGCTCGGTTCATTTGAACTGAGAATTCATTTAATTTTGTAATTTTTAATTATGATTTTGTTAATTACGATGGGCGATAGAGTGCGCTCTGTCTTGCCTTATTATAAACAGGAGAGACATCGAGACTATCGATATCTCGAAAGTGTGTTACGCTGATTTTGATTGGCTCACAACTATTTAAGACAGCTCATTTGAATTCAGAACTTATTTAATTGACAAATTTGTAATAATTATTTTGATAATTATTATGCGCGATAGAGTACGTTCGGTGCCGTTCTATTCCAAATAGGGCAAATATCGAAACTATCGATACCTCGAAAGTCTGTCACACTGATTTCTTATTGGCTCACAGCAGTCTGAGGCGACTCATTTGCAACCAAAACTCATCTAATTTCCAATTATTATTTTTATATTTACAACGCGCGATAGAAAATGTTTGGTGTCGTCTTATTACAAGAAGGACGAAACTATCGATATCTCGAAAGTCTGTCACGCTGACTCTTCATTGGCGCACAGCTATTTAAGGCAGCTCATTTAAATTCAGGACTTATTTAATTTACAAATTTATAATAATGATTTTGATAATTACAGCACATGATAGAGCGCATTCGATCTCGTTCTATTACAATCACGACAAACATCGAGATTATCGATATCTCGAAAGTCTGTCCGCTGATTCCTTATTGGCTCACAGTTGTTTAAGGCGGTTCATTTGAATTCAAACTTCATTTAATTTTCAAATTTTCAATCATTTTTATTATAATCCCAACGTGAGTTGGGTCTCGTAAAATAAAAACCTGAATGATTACCTCAAGAATCAACGCGCGAGACATCGATTCCCTTATGGCAACTTACCCTCGATGCTCCAGTGAACCCAATGCCCCACCTCGTTGTCCATCGTGACTGGCGGAGCGTTAATTTTGACTTCCTATCATCATAAATTCACGGTTAAAAAAATTTTAAAACCCCAGATTTTTTTTTTATTTTTCATTCATTTTATTTTCCATAAAATTTGCCACAAAAAGTTAGCGACGGGTCATCGGCCGAGGAGCTTTCGCATGATATTTACATAGCAGTGGCGGAGCGGTGAATCGGGTTAAATCGATTCTGACTATCAGACAATTTTTGACACAGGGTAAACTGACCAATCGATGGACGCGTAAGGTACCTGCCCAGTAGTAGACGGACATTTGTTTGTGTAGAAATTGAAATGTGGGGTCAGAAAAAATGTTATCGGGGGATTAAAAACAATAACAGTTGCAAAAAGCTGGAATTAATAATTTCCATTTTTTTGAATGATATTTATTTTTTTAATGCGATATTCGTTATCGCGGACGAACGTAAAACAATATGGAAATATTTCCGTTATATTCTTTCACTAGCGCTGCGTGACGTACCTTCGAGGTATCGAAAGTCTCGATGTTTGTTTTTGTTGTTATAAAATAATTATAAACGATATTACAATAAAAGATTGAGGATTTCTCTTAGATTCCGAGATATTTATCAAGAACTGACATTGTGCGAGTGAACAAATGGAAAAGCTAACAAATAGATATATCACATTTATTTTATTTACTGATTATCAATTTTTACAACATTCAATAGATTATCTTTAAATCCTGTTGGAGGATAAAGAATATTGAGTGATTCGTTAAGAAGAAAAGATGGAGATTTTGTTCTAATTTCTGTTTATCAACACATAATTGTTTATACAACCATGTAACATATGATAAATTATGAAGAAGAAATAATAAGAAAAGAGGTCATAATTATACTGAAAAATTTATCATTAACTGATTGAGAAACGAACCAAAACTCTCGATATGGAATTTGTCATCCTCATTCCTCACTGTTCATTGATCACGACTTATTTTCCTTTCCACTTTCTCCATACTTTCTTCATACTTAACTGTATGTACATTAATAATCTGGAATGGAAGGCATATTGTGACGTGCAAAAATGGATTTTTTAATATACAGATAACAATATTCAATTAAAAATCTCAGAAATTGATTGTTGCAAGTTGTGGCGAGAATTTGCCCCAAATTTTGTTGAAAATTAATTACAGAATGATACGCTAGAGAAAAAGATAACAATTACCTTTCCGAGGGCAATCGGCGGACGAAGTTAAACCCAATGAAAATTATGAGTCAGATCCGAAATTTCAAGTCCCCGTCACGTAATCTTTACGTAAAGTTCCGTTGAAATTAGTCATCAGTTTTACCCTTCTACCATTCAGATTGAGATAAGCGAAGTCGGGATAGCCCATTCATTCGTGAAAATTTACATATCTCGAAATGTAAAAACTGCCCGCCAGTTTCCTAGAAATTATTCGTTGTCCAATTTTTGTATTCGAACCCGCAACAGCTCTAGAATTATCCGTTAATTCTCACTAATTCCGGAAAAAAACGTATTTTTTTCGTAATTTTTCCGGAGTAGAGCAGAAAATTTACTAACAATTTCGCTCAAAAAAAATCTCCACTACGCACCTTAGCTTCGAGTCCCCTCGTCAATCCTCGTATCTCATTTAGACCTGTTGATTCCCACTAGATTGGGGGTTTTGAGGAAAATCAATGTATTAGCGCACCCGCAGTCGATTTGATTTTCCGAACCCCTAGATTATCGACTATATTAATTTTATCGGGCGGCGGAGAAAATATCCTTCGAAACAATATCCCCGGAAAAAATATCCCCCCGGTCGCAGATATCATCCCCGTTGCCCTTCTGTTTTCGGGCCTGCCAAACCCCCTCCCCTTTTTTAGGTACCAATGCTGAGGGCTTCTGCGGCAGACACAAACAGCGAGGGCCCAGGGGACAGCGCTCCTAGCGGAGATTCAGGGGACTCAACGCCCCTAGCGAGACCCGTGTCGAAGCCCCAGCGGGGGCTTGGCCCCCTCCCCCCACAAAACAAAAATTATTAATTTATATACAAAAATACTGTGAATGTGGTAAATAATTTAATAAAAATAAATCCCTTTCTTCGGAAATTTTCATTTCAAATAAAAATATGTCTGAAATAAATTAACAAATGAAAAATTAAGGTTTATCGTGGGGATGTTTTTTCCGGAATTCATTTTATCTCTGTATTTCAAATATTCCATCGATGGCGCTGAAAAGAAATGATTAACCCCCTCTATTCACTTCACAACATTCCATATTTCCCCCTAATTTATTAACTCCGATCTCAAATTAATCCTCTTAATAAAAATAAAATTTCATTTTTTATTTTTGTACTATATTTTCCTCCACCAACTCCTTCATGACCTCACACATTAAACAGTACCTCAAATGAACTATAAAAAAAACGTTTCAAAAAAGGGTTTTTCATCCCTAAAGAATACAAACCCTTCTCTGAAATAATTCTCCGTCTCCCCGCAGTTACGTAATTTTCATAGAATATTTCTCCGCGTGCAGTTGATTTCCAGTGAAAAGAGAATTGATGAAAATTGCGAGTCTTATCTCGAACATTCGCTGTACACATTGAGACGACATCCCATTAGTATTCACTCTCTCAGCTTTCACTCAGGAACGAATATACTTGAAACTTCAGCAAACGTTTCGGACGTTGAAAGTTCTTCACTTGATTAAATAGACAAGGAGACTACACCGCTCTCTTCCTTCATCTCAAGGTGGCTTGTTTTCATTGAAAATAGCCTCGAACTGTATTTAGTAGAGATTACGCAAGCTGAGCTTCAGAGAACGTCCGCTCTCTGACTGTTTATTAACCCCAATCCGTACAATCACTGAAGAAACTTGGTCCCAACAGCAAACACACAGCTGAGGTGGCGGTATATTCAGAACTAGAAACACTATATACACGTGAAAATCCTCGGCATATATATATCTATATATATATATCAGCCACTCGGAAACTGCTGGTGGAGTCATATTTTTTACGCGCTTGACCCTCTTCATGGAATCGTCTCGGGTAATATCACACGTAACGAGCGCTCGTGTCTCAGAGCCTCTTCTCCTCGAACACACGGGTGAACTCACCCTCACGGTAGGGGAGTCCAGTGAGATGTACGAGCGGTCGAATTTTCTGGGACATGAAAATGGACGTGAGGTCAATGCTACGTCGATTCATTGCCCTTCGAATCTTTTATATTCGGGATTATTCGGGAGGTTAACTATAATGGAATTGTTGAATCCTCGTCATTTTTCCACGGGGAACTGGGAAATCCTTCAATGCAATGCTTCCTACTGGTTTTCTCGGTTACCAGTCGCCGGGGAATATTTTCAGAGGAACTGGGTCACGACCTGATTGTGAAGTGTAATCGATTACCTGGGATTACCTGACTGATTATCCGGATTTGTGTTCCCTTTGTGGTGACCGTAATTATCGATTATTTCCACGATTACATTCGAGGTTTATCAATGATTTTCACGATTATATTCGATGGTACCTGGTTACCAAGTGTAATCGATTACTAGTGATTACCTGACTAATTATCCTGAGTTCTTTTCCCTTTGTGATGACCGCAATTATTGATTATTTCTATGATTACATTGGATGTTTATCAATGATTTCCACGATTACATTTGATGCTACCTGATTGTGAAGTGTAATCGATTACTAGTGATTACCAAATTGATTATTGTGAGTTCGATTCCCTTTGTCATGACCGTAATTATCAATTATTTCCGCTCTTATATTTTATGTTTGGCAATGATCTCCACGATTACATTCGATGTTACCTGATTACCAAATGCAATCAATTACTAGTGATTACCTGACTAATTATCTTGAGTTCTATTCCCTTTGTGATGACCGTAATTATCGATTATTTCCACGATTACATTCGATGATTATCAATGATTTCCACGATTACATTTGATGCTACCTGATTACCAAATGGAATCGATTACCTGTCCTTACCTACCCGATGATCTTGAACTCTATTTCCTTTGTAATTACCGTGATTAACATTTATTTCCACAATTAAATTTAATATTAACCAATGATTTGCACGATTACATTCGCTGCGTACTAATCATTTACCCCATTACACTGATTATCATGAATCGTAAACAAGGGAATCCCAATGAAAATCGGTTTGGGGATTTCTGCTCCGCCGTTGGTAGGAATAATGCGCGCGAAATTTGAAAACTAAAATTGACGTACTGACCAGGAGGGGCTTAACAAATGGAAAATTATATTCAGTGAAAATGAAGGCAAAAATATCAATGAAGAATACCAATGACATGATTGGTCGGTCGGAATTTTCATGACCTCCAGGAGAGACTAGCACGAAAGCCCATGTGGAGTAGAGACGTTCGTCTGAGGGAAAAAGGTTCCACAGGGTAATCTAGAATTCCTCCAAGGAATTGAGTCATATGCGCTCCATAGTTGGAATGGGTGGAAGGGAAATGAGGGACGAAGTCATAAATGAGTTGAGGTTCTGCTTTCCCTGGGAAATACCGGGCTCAATCGGGGGGAAAACACGTAGATCGCACTCAGACAGAAATATTCAGTAAAAATGACGAAATTTGAGTTCACTTACCGATTACAAAAGTGACTGAGGAAATTTGAGAGAGTATCGCAATTTTCCGCAGAACATTGAGATGAAAATTTCGGAAATCTTCGAAAAAATTTTCGTAACAGTTCCCTAGCGCTTTCCTCCACTAGTTGTCGCTTAAAAATTACTGAAAAGATACGTAATTTTTGGTTAACATTTCTCTTTATGCACAATAACTAAGTGAGAAAAAAGATTTCTTCAAAATATTGTAGTCAAAAATCAGGGATTCGAATTGACTATAAAATATACTTAAAGTAATTAAGTATAACAGTAATTAATTTAAGGATATTATTATATTCATTTCAAGTATATAATTATATTTCCTTTTAAGTATAACGTAGATCCTTCAATCAAATATAAAATATACTTGAAAAAAAAAATCGCTGGGGAAAAAAGCTGGGGTTAAATGTGGTGATCTTATGAATTATAAATATTTATCAGTTCGGGAATAACTGTCAAGTAATTTATTATTATTGTGATTATTATTGGGATAAGCATTGATACCGCTAATAAATGAATAAATAAATAAATCAATAAATATATATGAGAAGTATATAAGAAGTATTACTCTGCAGTTGTTTTGTTTTGACGTAATTTCTTACGTCAAAATATAACAATTTAAATAATGCCTCTTATCTATTATAAAATATACATGATTCAAGTATATATTTATGTCCGTGTGGTCATATTATCCGGAAGGGTAGGGTAAATAGATCGGCCTCACAACCAGACCAAAATGACTCATAGATGACGTAACTTCACATTTCAGTAATGACTAAAATGTAGATAAGTTGATGGTTTGGGTGCAGAGAGTTTCCTAGAAGAACAAAAAAAATGATTGTTCCATTTTTTTCTGCGGTCCCTTGAGCCCTACCCTCCCGGATAATGAAAGTATTATGCAAAATACCCTACGGTATAAATCGGCAACATAATAAAGAAAACGGTCTGAGAGTCAAGCAGATCCGTTTTGACGATAACTACGACTACTGTCCGTTTAAAATAAAAACTGATAACGTCATCAACCCCACGCTTCGATGGTTCCCTCACCACGACCAGAAACCCTAATTTTCTCCTGTCTTCCATAAAAAAAAAGCAGAATAAAAACAATAAAACCAATACAAATATTTTGAAATTAATTGGAACAAACCACGCTCGCTGTTTCCAGGCGATTTGTTATACATCGGAATCCAATGCTGCAATTAACGTCACATTTTGCCGGGGAATAAATGGAGCATTCGTACACAATGAAAAAATAACTCCCAGAAAACACGTGGAGGGGGTTTTGGAAGAATAAATAAATATCAGGAATAACAGAGTGTGACAGTCTCGTTAATCGTCGGTGTCCCGATCGTCCGATTGTATCGCCGACACACATTTCTCCCCTCCACCATTTCACTAGTTGTGATATAACGTACGATAACCCACACCTCACAGTATATATACCACCATTATATGTACGCATATTACAAAAAGATATATAAGATATGCGTTATATGTATAACATTTATGTAGCATTAATGGGGCATACAGCATTTTTGGCCATTTTACATATATTACAAAAAATTTATCTCATCAATGCATCAAATGTACAACTTTATGATGAAGGGAATGCGAAATATATTTGCCTGATTTATATTTTTTATTTTTCATTTCCCTATGTGTACCTTCTTGGGTCTTCATTTTGTTTCCCTTCCTCTATAGTGCCATGGAAAGGACTTTTGCCCTACCGTACACTCGGCCGATAGCGTAGGGTTCAGTGTACCCTTCCGTTATATCACACTGACTAGGATTCGATGGGCCTTCCCTTCCATTATATTATATCACACTGACTCGAAGGATATGATGGGCCTTCCCTTCTGTTATATCATATTGACTCGAAGGGCCTTCCCTTCCGTTATATCACACTGACTCGAAGGGCCTTCCCTTCTGTTATATCACACTGACTCGAAGGGCCTTCCCTTCCGTTATATCACACTGGCTCGAAGGATACTATGGGTGTCCGCCCTCGTGTCTTCCGCGCCGTAATTTTTTGAGCGAGCGCGCGGTGTTCCCAAGCGGTCACCCATCCAAGTACTAACCCAACGAAACGCTGCTTAGCCTCGATATATCCGTCGAACTGACACTTCCCTCGCCAGATTACCATAATTTACATTCAACAGTTTTTAGGTGGTTACATTTTTGTACAATATATAGACTTGATATTTACATGTGTTTGCAGTCATGTCCTGCGTAGTTTTTACATGTTTAGAATAAGGTTGTTTTATACTAACTTAACTATTTAATAGGGAGATTCGGAGGTATACGATAAAAAAATTATGTGTAAAAGAAAATCTTATAGCAGAATGGGTACGAGTTTGTTCGGATTAGTAGTGAAGGGGGCAGGTTATAGAGGGGTAGGAGGAGACTAATAATTTTGTGTTACATTTCTTTTTTTTACTAGAATGAAGGTATTTGTGTATTCAAATCATGAATCAGTGGATTTGCATGATTTGCTAATTTTGCTTGGGTTTTGAATCGATTCTAAAATCTTCCTAAAATTATTTTTGCCTTAATGGCCATGAAAAGACACTATTTGGTCTTTCCACGATAATTTTTTGTCAATTATCACGTCGAATATTATATTTTGTCACATATATTTCGCATACCGTATTTTTACTCATTTTAAGGCATGATTCAGACATATGCAAACTGTATTTCCACATGTATTTTTCTTCCGCGCGGGGTTACCACCCCTCATCCCCTAGCGAAGCATTTTGAGCCCCAACGTAGATGATTATAAATTGTGAGAAATTCTGAGTGACATATGCCAGACGATAAGTAATTCTGAGTTTATTTATTTTTCTTCTATCATTTTTTGTTCTCGCAATTTCATTTGTTTCTCCTCTCCTTTATCAGACTTTTTTTTTTCCAGTACTTACAAGACACGCCGCCACAACTACTTCATATTCAACCCTCGTACTGCGGTTTTCTCCCACCCCACGCAGCACTACTTTATATATAACATTTGACCCGGCGCTCCTTTCTGTCTATCTTTATCGGAGCATGGCAGAGGGCGTTGAAAATCACGTCGAGGGGTGGGGGGATCCTATAAGTCAATGGGTAGAGGGGGACAGGAGTTGTGACGGCCACTCATACCGGAGTGTAAATCGTTCAACCGAGCTTTTACAACGATCCAAGTCCCGGCAGTCGTATTGACGTTCTTTCGATACACATATGTATGCATATGCCTTTAAATCGGTTTCGGCCATACATCAAACCCTAATTCCACTGTATACCAACGCACACCCTCTACCCTCTACAGTGTCACCTCTTTTTTTTTTCACCTTTTCTCTTTATATTTTATCTCGAGTAATCCGAGATATATATCCTCGGGATTATGGGCACCGTACATGATGGATTTTAGGTTTTTTTATCGTGATATATAAGATGTCGATTTAATTTTGAAATATTGAGGACAATATGGGATTGTTGGTGTATGTGTTTGGGATTGGTTTTTGCGAATTGAGAGAGACAATTTTTTTTTTTTTTGAGTGGTTGAATTTCAATTGAGGCCGTCGATATTGGAGTGATGATTTGGAATTGTATTTTCGGGGAACATTATTTGTTGTATTGGTTCGGGGATTTTATTGTACTTGTGGTACGGAAATATCAGGAAATTGGGTGATGAGATTTTAGGGTTTTCGCTGGATTATTTTGGGGGAATACGTCCGTGGAAATGCATTCAGGTTTTAATAATTCTGGTGAATATTTTCGGGGGTTTTTAATGGAGTGAAAATGTGGGAGGCGGGGTACGTTGGGGAGGATTAATAATTAGAGCACTTCATTAAACGTATAGAAAAATGAGATCAAGTTATTCACAGCGGTTTAGTGAAGTTTACGCCGTGAGAGCTGTAGCGTAACTGTCCGGCGACAAAATGTCAATAATATTCGAAGGTGTCCTGCGATAAGGACAGCGCGATATACGTCATTGGTGTGGCATTCTGTTGCTAAGCCGGAATCAAAATAATGTGATGAGCTGGACAGAATGAACTGATATTCAAAATAAATATAATATAAGGTAACTCGGCTACAAAAATTTTTTTAATATTGTTAAATACTCACCTCTCAGCGTAATCGTTAAACAAGGGATCTGGTTATCTTGTGGAGGAAAGGGAGGAAAGAAATGTGAAATTGAAATAAGTAAAGTTTTGGGTTTATTACGCAAAATTATGGAGGAGATACATAATTTGGAAAATGCCTGGTTCCACTTTAACAGACCGACTGTTAGGAATTTCAAAAAAATCAATTTTTGAAAAAAAAGTGAAAATATCTAGATCGAAGGCGAATCTATATCTTCCAGTGAGTGCGTGTGTTGGTCTTTATATTCTTTTATGTATAATTATGTGGTGTACGTAGTTGTAAATAATGTGTTTCATTATTATTAATTATGACTTATTAAATTTGAATCATTGAAATCGTTAACCAGATGATCACTTTCATATAAATATTCACATGTTGATCATGTAAACGTAAAAATTACGCATAAATTCTTTAGAAATTATTGATCGCTTAACAATTTTATTCTTCGCAGCCCTAATACTTCTGACCAAGTCCAGTAAAATTAAAAAATTAATCCAATCAATTCCAATCTCAAGTGTCTTCACAAATTAAACTTCAATTTCCTATTCCAGTTTAAAAAAATCGTCTCAACGAGAAAAATTTCCGTCGTACTTTTGCGGCAACATCGTGGTTTCATACTTTTTCCTATGTTCTATTTTTATTCTCCCTCTCCCTTGTTTCTACATTTTTTTTTCCCGTCGGGGCATGGGTAGCTGGATGTAATTCCCCATAGAAAACGGAAGGTTGTTCTGGAACTCTCGGGTCACGTAGACGACCTAACTGTGTGACACCCGCCCCCTGCGCCTTTTATGCGAAGGGTTACTGCCGTCGTGCAAAAGTTCGAAAAACGGAGAAGGGGATGGGAGAGAAGACGAGAGAAATCCATAAGCCGGAGAAGAATCGGACCTCACCTAGGAAACTTTTCCTTCTTTTGTCTCAGCCCTTGTGGACAAAATGATGCTCGTAGACGTTGAGCTCAATCCAAGAACCTTCTCTTCTGTCACCTCGTCTTCTTCATTTCTGTTATATACGAAAATACATGGGTGGACTGAGTCAACCTATTACGTCGCCGAGTTTAATGGTATATACCGGGATAAGAGTATCACGAGGCAATTCATAATTTTACTTGACTTTTTTACGATACCGACATCTTCGAAGACTTCAATGATTACCGAAAACCAATCAATTTTGCCAATTATATTTGTTTCCAACAACCAAATCCCCGGCATTTTCATTCGATAACTCGTATCGAACTCTTGTTGGGAGAAAGTTTGATTGGGGAGATTTTTTTCCTCGAGGTGAATCAAGTTGCATCGCTTTCAGAACCGCTTCCACTGAGGGAAAAATATTCTTTAGCCAATCAAATATTCTTCGGACAAAAATTTAATGCGAACATTCGAATGAAGTTTCTGCGCATTTCGTTGTGCGAATCAAATATGAGTGACAGTATTTTTTAGTCAGTGTTGTAGTATCGGGAATCTTCATGAAGCTATCAGTTTTGGGGAAATAGATTCCTAGAGCTTAATCGTTTTATTTTAGAGTGGGATTAAGAATCGAGGGATGAAGTTCTTCCAAGTGTAGCTATAAGATTTTATTGAAGACGTAGCAATAGGTGCTATTTGTGGAGACGCCCTGCAAATCGACGGATGGCACATGGATGCGAGCCTGTACACTAGGAGCACCTGGACAGTCATATTTTGGGGGTGTTGGAATATTCGAGTACAGTACTTTCATTGTCCTACAAAAATCACTCGACACCTCTTTTTATTTCTCTGGGAAACAGCTCCACTAAGGGACTAATTTACGATCGGTTGTACTCCGCTTTCGATACGGTTTAATCCTAAACATATGCTGAATGTTTCTTCGAGTCATAAAACTGTTTTTCTTTTCCCTGAGAGCGTTTTCCCTTTGATATAGTTTTTAGTCTCTGGACAACGGTCCTCTAGTTAAGGGGTTATTCTCATGTGAGCACTTCAAAAAATCGATTTTTTTTTATATTTTGACAGTAAAACCTATTGAAAACATGCTGTGAAAAATTCAGACCGAAATTCATAGTATTTGATAAGTTACAGCTCATAGTCACCGACGTGTCGTAAGCGATTGTCTACCAGGCTTTCAACTTTAAACGCGTTTTTCTCGAATCATCATTTTCTGAAACGGTCAAGGTCCTACAACAAAAAGTATTCAACCGATTGCTTTAAAATTTACATATGTTCTTCTACTCATTTATAGTTATCGTCCCTACCACAATTGTTTATTTTCGACAATATCTTCATATTTTTTTTAAACGATTTGTAACGAAAAAGAACGAGATTTTCGTGATTTTTTTTTTGATGTTCGATATTTTTTTTTGTTTTTAATGAAATTGATTATATTTGGTAGGGACGATAGCCACAGATCTACTGAATAATAATCCATTCGATTTTTTTCTGTCAGACAACATGAACAGCCGCTATCACCTTGACCAGTGAACTACCTTTTTTTGTTGGGGACTACTTTGACTTTAAAAAAAATATATGTTAAAAATGTAAAAAACGAAAAAAAAAATTTTTTTCGTATATTTCAAAATACAAATAAAAATATATTGAAAAATCAACATGATTGAAGTTTGTTGTCGAATAAAAAAAAAATTCCGAAAAAGTGGTCAAATATAGGCGTTCACATGAGAATAACCCCTTAAGACGTGCCTTCCTCGTGCTAATAAAGAATATTCTAAAAAATATTTTTACTGTGTCTCTTAAACATTTGTTCATTTACACCCATATTCCAATAGGGGGTTTTCGAGATATTCCAATTTTTCTCTCGTGTTTAAAAAAAAAAGTTTGTCAGCATCTTAACATTGCGAAAAATTAATTAATGAACTTGAAATTTGACTCTTTGGAAGAAAATATTTGTTATTAAAGAAAGGCTGAATATAATAACTAATTCATGAGATATTCCAATTCTATTTTTTTTCAAAAAAAATTTGTTAACATGTTACAGTTCGGAAAAATTGTCGTATCAACTTGGTTTATTATGTCATGACCCTTTGTCGTAATTCTTTGATATTTGAAAGCGATTACCACATTTCCCGAAACTTCTACTGTAATAAGGGGGTAATCACTCATAATAAAGCAGAAACCGTTGGAGATAACGTATCGCAGTAACTCGTTGGAAACTTTTTCAATATCACCTCCCTAAAATCGATAGACATAGTTGTGCTCCCCCAATAAACTATATTCACCACATTTTCAACATTATAACTGGCGTGAGATATTGAAGATACACAGCTATTTCGATATTACTGCAGAACCAATCCGATTATCGTATGTTGTCACAGTTCGATGAGCCCGAGAGCTCGAGCTTCCAGTGCTGTTTTAGAATATAGTGGCATTCTATATATCCCATGAATTTATGATGAGTTGGATATAAGTCCTCTCGATAATGATGTCGCTATCCGATAAAGCCGCATTCGATATTGATGTGTGTCTAATTGTAATCGCAATCGACCAGTTTTCGTTCATATCCCCTTCGCTTGTCAGGGTATCAAAAAACGAGCGGAGGTGGAAAACCAAAAATTTAACGGAAATTTTTTTGAGCAATTTGATTCGTTGTTAATTACCACGAGTGTCGGGTTACTTTTACATTCGATATGCGGGAAAATTACTGAGTGAGGGGTATCATTCGATTCAACTCACATTTCGGTTTCGAAATTCTCAATTTCGTCTTTTTTTGTGTTTTATTCTCAAATAAATTTGAGAATAAAAGACAAAAAAATTGGGGAACAAACAGGCGATCGACGGTATTCGATGGAAGTAATGTGACCGATACTTTACGAAGTATTTATTCCTTTATTTCAATTAATTAACGATTACGATTAGTAATGGGTTTCCGAATGGTTCCGCATCAATTCGATTTAAAAAATTGAAAGGTGGATATTCGTGGTGTTAGTTAGTTGTGGTACTGATATTTGCCAGGGTGTTTAGAAACATATATTTGATCTATTAGTAACATGAAGTTCAATAAAACAAGAAATTTTGTAATAACCACCCAACCAAAAACAAAAAAACTCCATTAATTATCAAAATTTAGTGTTTTTTTTCTAGTTTTTTCAGATGGATCGCTGGGAAGTTCAACAAATTTACTTTAGATCCTTTATTGTAGCCTTCTTGGATCTACAATAAACATCATTCATATCATAAAAGTTATGATCACACCAAATTTTAATTTGCTATCTCAATTTTTCATCGAAGTATTGAGTGGGGAATAGTGAAAACATTGAAAAAACGTAACAATAGAAATATCTCGCGATTTTTGTACCACCGGATATGGATATTTTCATGAGATTGTATGGTACCCACTGAAACGAGTATTTTGAAAAAAAATTGAAATCCTCCCAGGAATTTTTGAAATATTGAGAAAAAACGAAATAAACAAAAGTGGCTCTAGTCACACAAAATGTTACCCTCTTTATTTAATTGGAGGGTCTAGTCCTCCATTTTTATTTATAGCCAGTCATATAAACAAATAGCGACAATTTACAATTGAATTACATGCCTTTGTCTCAAATCAAAACCCGACGCGATACGTAGGGACTAGGGTTCGGTTCCTGTTTGGGTTAAATCAGAAATAGTTTCCCTCTAATTCTAATTCTCTTCGAATTCTCCCTTCAGAAAAAAAGTATCGCATCACCTAAGGGGGATGTTGACCCTCATAGTGACCACCCAACCCAACGTCACCCGACACCACCTCATGAGGCACCAAATCAACCCCTATTACCCCTCCTTAGGGAGGATCTGTTTATTGCTTCATTTAGTGCATTAAAACTATTATCTAGTCCTTGACCTTTTTAACGGATGTTAACGTCCGGTTAAATATCAATTTAGAAGATGAGATAAATGAATAAAAATGGAACATTTTAGGTAGAAATATGAGTTGGGGTTGGAAGGTTGAACATTTGGGGTGGGTAGGTCTTGTCGGAATAGCACATGACAGCTTTTTGCAAATCGGTCTCTTCCCAGCAGATGCAATGTCTGTGCCCTTTGGTGACACAACAAATTTTTCTAGTCAGTGAATAATCACGAGGTTTGTTAGGGTTCGGTGTTTAATAAATGGATAAACCTGAGGTTTAATGAAACTTTCGCTTTATTTTAAAAACAAATATCTTTTAAGTGAATTTTTACATCACATGAATTTTAAGGATATGCGCGGAAATTAGTTCAAGGTCGATCCTGACTGTTTTAAATTTGGAAAAAGACTAGCCCTTTGGTCGAATTTTTAGACGTCCAAAGTGGAAAATTTGGGAAATTGGCGAGGGATTGTGTAGGAGGGGAGGGTCCCTTTTCGGACTCGACTACTGGAGTAGGAAAGTAAGGCTGAGTGCAATAAAAATGTCTCACGGAGGAAATTGATTTATTTTTGAAATTAGACTGGAAGAGATGGTCATTTTAAATGTGTCCCGTTAGAAAATAAATTTGCACAAATGTGTAGAAAATTATAAACTACAAAAGGAGATCAAGATGAAACGATAATAAAGTTTATGGCTAGACAAATTCAACTGCTTCCCAAATTAAAGAACCGTAATCGAAGATTTAACTACTGGATTTTCTCAAGTAGTTTTCGATGAGAATAATTATGAAATTTAACAAAAATTTAAAATTTGATTTCCCCGTTGAACATAAAAAATGTATCGATTCGGAACACAATGTAACTATTGGAATGTATCGTTCGCTAAATACAAACTTGAACGAAAAAAAACATTATCCCATATCCGAGTTTCGACATTGCGAGGTACAGCACAGTCTACGGTACCACATTAATGATATTTAGGAGGTATTGGATTATGGGGTAGAAAAGAATAAACACTCTTTAAGTTTTAGTTAAATAAAATTATTATTTAAAATATCACTATTGATTCTATCCACTCAAGAGGCAGTACACACCACGAATGTTCACTATGAACGATGCTAGCTAACTGACCCTGGTAAGGCCCAGAGTTCAGACTCAGAGGGCAATAGGGCTCCCTCCCCTTGGACCCATCCTGGTCACCAGAGGTAAATCGGGAAAACTATAGCGGATAATCCTCATGAGGATTCCCCTTAAATTATCGTAGGAGGAGGGCCTCATAAAAATATACTAATTAACATTTCCTATATATTGAATGACTTTATATCAGGGTGAATTTTGCAGTGGAGAAAACCCCAAAATCCACCAGGAGGCAACCCTTTTTTTATTAATATATTTCAAGCCGCAAATTAAAGTCAACAACAGGCCAACTATTGGATAATAAAATTCAACCCCAAAATAAAGGAATAATGAAAGCTGCAACTCCACGAACTCGAACTCGATGTTTTATGCATTCCCACAAAGCAACCTGAGGACATTATTATACAAAACTAGTTGACACTATAAACAGAAGAACCATCAAACTCCAGGAAGTTGGTTCGTCCTGCATCAAGGTATGAGCTTTTTTTAAGTTGGTCTCGGGAAGAGAACTTGGGAGAAAAAAGGATGGGGTAAAAAGTCAAAGCTTTCAGAGGCTCGTGGAGAATTTTATCGCTGGGGGAAAAACTTGCTTTTATTTCTCAACCCGGAAAAATTCTTCGGCGTTGACTGATCCTCCCTAGGGTTCGCCCGGTGACATCGCGCGTAGAATTGTACCTTCAACTCATACCCGAGCACATACTGGATTTTCTCGTGCTTCTTTGCTCTTCCACTTTGTTTTCCAATATCGCACTCAAAGAGTCGCTCATAACATATGTATTCGAGCGCTTCATTGAAATACTCTAGACAACAAAAATGAGTGCTTTTCGGAATATTTGACTCAAGGAGTTAAGGATATCGAGGTCCTTCTGGAATGTAACATGCCCCGGTGTGATTTTAATGTGCGATGTTTTAAATTCCAATTTAATTTCAATTAAAAATGTTGGTATCAGATTGAAACTTGACTTCAGCTTGGCGCAAGGTTCCCTTGCAAGGGTCAGGCTAGAGGCGAGGTTGCAAGGATCGATTGCCCACAGGTGATCTGGTGACGTTTAGAAACCTTGCGGCAGGAAAGTTGGTTATTTCGCAAAGATTAGTCTCCGAAGTCTAATTTTTCCGACAACTCTTGCTGTCAAAATTAATTAAGTGTCATTTCGTCCTCTGCAGGATTAATTTTTATTCAAAATTCCATTTCGTGTAGTGGGATATCCGTGTGACCTATTGTAGATAAAGAAGAAACCTACGCGGAAATTCGCAGCGTAGACTATTGCTAAGGTTATAACAAGAATACAATAATGAGAGATTTTAATTCAGTCAAAAGATCCTGTCACTAAAGGCGGTTGTACATAACCTCAAAACGACAGTCACTTGTCTTGAATGTTTTTACTTCTATAACGATGACACAACAACTTCTAGAATTTTAAGATGTCAGGGTAAACGAAAACTTACTTCTAATTATGGCCTGAGGGTTTCAGACAAATGAAATGAAGATGTCAATAAATATCTTGAATATTTCACCACCAGATAACCCCCACAGTTCGGTTTCACATAAAATTCCAACATCCACTGATTATTTTATGACGTCCTGTGGTCAATAGTATCGAATGTTATTATGTAAAATCAAAGAAAATATATAAAATCTGTCACTCAATAATTCGTCAACTTCTTTTGCACTGTAATTGTTTATTAATTCCTCTAAACAGAATGGCAGGCGGTTGAAATGAGATCCAACTTGCAATATTTGTTTCAAATAAAGTTAACCTGGAAACTAGCAGTTGCCCAACTTATTCAGTTCAAATAGAGCTTGCGGGTAACGTACATAGATTCATATCGATGTCCTGTTACATTTTATATGAGAGTGTTAAAAATTGTGTTCTGGGATGGATTCAGTGAAATCGATAGTTGAGGCGTAAAAGGCGTCACAATAACCGGAGTAAATAACCCGGGGTAAATAACCAGAGACATATTAATTTTTCATTTATTTATACTCATATTAATTAATAAATATTTTCTCAGAATGGAGACAAAAAAATAATAACGGCATTATAATCATAGAATGGGGCGGGGGGGGGGGTAGAAAGATGACGAAAACGTCGTTTATGACTAGTTGAATAGTTCCAAATGACAAGAGGGTTATAATTTGAAAATTCCCATGGGACGAACGTAGAGTTGAAGTAATAAGATCTGTTGATGGCTTTTTCCCGATATTAAAATGTGCTCATTTCAATAAAACGTTCCGTGACGGAGCGTTTCTATTGATTTTCAGAATTTTCCGTTAACTTTACGACGACGAGTTTCGCAATTTCCCAAAAATTATGATTGGAGAGGATAAAAGTTCGTTGTTAAGATTCATGAAGATCAATTATGCTGGAGTCGGGTGACTGCGTGAAAATAAAATTCGGTGCTTCGATGCTGGCGGTGGATTTGGAGCTGGCTAAATATGGAATTAATAGAGTTCGGTTCCACGTCTGTATTGCAGAAGACAAATTCAAGGGTAACGGGTTTAATAGAAGACAAAGTAGACACGTGCAATCAACGCAAATGAAGACACAAGACGATTCAAACATCAAGTCGTTCATTAGATGATGTGTTAGACGGTAAATTTATAGGGCGTTTCGGATCTTGTGACGTCACAGGAAATTGTGGGATTTTGGTTCAGATTATGATTTCGAATTATGTAGAAGGGGAATCAGGATTATTTTCAGTAGAATTTTACGAGAAAATTTCACGAAAAAGTGGGAGGTCCAGGATTCGAACCAGGATTCAAAACAGGATTCGAACTCGAGACCTTGCGATGACAGATCGTGCTGTACCGTAATATAATCTTCTAGTGTTGCATGTCAAACACGCGAAATCAATTTTTTATTTAGTATTTTTCGGTTTCCGTTTTTTGGGTACAATCTAAATTTCTATCTTGATCAAATCCCCCAATAAATTCATAAAAAACTTGAAAATTTCAGGTGCATTCCTTAGACTTTAATAAAAATATAGAATTTTTTCGAATGTTTTCGGAATATTGCTCATTTTATCTTTCAGCACTTTTTCACTTTAAGAATTTTCATCGTTTGATTAAAATAACTGTCAGTTCCCCGCACCTATCAGGAACCGTTCTAATCTCTTTATTGACAGCAAACTCTGAGCGTGGAATTACTTTATAGATTCTTTTCCCTAATTATTATATTGTCCACTACAATAATCATGTTTTCATTCTACATTTCATTTATTCCCTTGATATTACAAACGCTTTTCTTTGTTTTACATCCTCCCCAGCCTCCACTGCAATAATCATTTTTCGGCTTAGTACAAAATTGTTTATGAGCAGGATTATTTCTTTTTCTCGATCCTGAAACATTTCAAAATTCATTTTCCCACTTCTATAATTTTTCATTGTCGGTATTGTCGCGACCATCATAGTAGGCACATCTCGACGGAGATCCTTCCCTTCTTTCGATATCAGTGTTGTAATTCACTCTTTGAGTGAGTTCGCCGCATGGGGATTACGATTCAAATTTTAATGCTAAAAATTATAAATATTCGTACAGGACTTTGAAGATCTCTCTACCTACCATCATATCCAAACGGTCCGTATTTGATAATGTTGTAGGCTATTCATTGGTTTCTCCAGCACCTGGCGCGGTTCCTGGATATTTAGGTTCTCCTCAATTATTCCTCCGCTCGAATAAACACTGAGAGAAATCCCCTACCCTGTGATCAAACGCGTAGATTTCCATTCAAAGTCTGGTTCTGTCGAGACAGGATTACAGGCGAGTGTCATTGAATTGGAGATTTTGTCGTAAAAAATTAACTGTAAATTAATGTGCGAGGATCAGGAAATTTCTCCATTTGAATATCGATCCGATCTGACAGATAACATCGTATCGTGTTTAATTGAGAAATAATCCCAATATCAGAATATTTACCTCCTTTTTGCGTCAGTATTTCGAAAGTCTTCAGATGATGTCTCATGACTTAATGTAATTTTGGAAGTTCTCTCTCGATCTTCAACATCGGACCTGGTATTGTTCAGTCAGGAGGTGCCCCAGAAAAAAATATTTTTTTCGAGACTCGATGATTTTTGATGTCTTTTCGAAAAAATTAGCAGAAGACATCTTTTTTTTTGACGAGAATCTTCAGACGAGTGACTTTTAGATGAATCAAATACAATTCCGGGCATGAAAATTATGTCAAACTAAGAGATTATGATTCAACAAATGATTTGTTACGATTATTCACTAGTGATTATTAATATTTTCAATTATTTTGAATTATGTCACCTAAGAAAATCCTAAAGTTGAGTCGAGGTTATGTACAATATAATAATTAGATCGTTTAATAACAATAATACTCAGAACTGATCCTTGACTTCTTGGAAAGTTTTTTTTTTCTGTGAGAAATATTACTTTTTCGCAAAAATAATTTTTTTTCTGTGTCACGGAGACATATGTCAACTTGTCACACATCGGGTTGTTCTCAACATAGACAAAGTAACTATTGGAATGGATCTAATGGATGTTGGCTAAATACAAGACAACGAAAACAACCTGCATCCCATATCCTTAGGGATCTGTATACGTCTCCCACAAGCCCTATTTGAACTGAATAAGTCGAGTAAACGCTAGTTTTCCATGTCAACGTTATTTCAAACGAATATTTTAAGTTTGATATAATTTTAACCGCATGACATTCTTTTTAGAGAAATTAAAACACCATTAAAGTGCAAAAGAAGTTGACGAATTATTGAGTGACATCTTATATATTTTCTCTCATTTCACATAATAAAATTCCATATTAGTAACCACAGGACGTCATGAAATGATCATCGGAAGATGGTGTTGGATTTTTCATGGAATAAATAGAGAACAAAAGTCAATCTTATCCTCTTCTGAGTGTTTATATTTAAATTGAAAAACATTTTTATGGGTTGAAATTCTGAGAAGTGAAATTCTGAGAGGTATGATATTTAGGTAATGACTAGGACTTTTTGCAAGCATGTGACTAGAAGGTCCAGGGTGTTGTCTCCCTTTGTAGATCTAGTTAGTTCCTCTAAGGAATCGGTACAGACCAAATGTGTCTTCCAACCACAATTATTTGAGTTACGTAATAAAGTAGAGAAATAGTTTCAATTATTTCCAGAATTATAATTCCAAATAACCCATTTCCAATAGTTGGAATTTAAGTAAAGCCAACTATGAGGGGCACCTTATTAATAATAAAGTGACATTAGACGCATTAATAACGTGTTCACTGATTATTGACCTTCGTCTCACAGACTTTTTCTTCTCTTCACTGGCCAAACTGCATCGAAAATCCACGAGATCAATTAAATACATTAACAACCTTCGATTCGGATATTGAATTGATTCCTGGGGTAGACCATTCCCGTCATTCATCGAACTTCGAAAATTTCTCTGGCATTACCATTTGACAAGATCGTTCGATTCGGTTTGCTTCCTTCATTCAGTTGCAAATTTCTATTGTTTCTGATTTTCCATTCGATTCCCGCTGGGTGTTGGGGTTCTATTCAAATTCGGATTAGAAATTCTTATATCGGGAGTTGCGGAGGCCATTCATAATTCAGAATGGTCGAAGGTAATCCAATGTAACACTAGTAGTTCGAAACCCGGAACGGGCCAATGTACTGACGTACCCACATAACGAATTCACGCGAGGTGCGAGTGAGCTGGATCTAGGGTACATCGAACGAGCCTTAACCACTCGCCCAAGTGCGATAAACCCGGGAGGTGAACGCGGTTTCCAGGAAGCACGAAACCCGAGTAGGGCCGTACCACCTACTTCGAGGGCACGAAATGCCTAGATTGGTGGATGCCTTCGAGTGGGGATAAATCAACAATCATTGATTCGGAAATGTAAACGTCAGTTCATTCATTTGTGGTAATTTAATTAAGAAATTTTCTATTGGGAGAATGTAGATCCTGTCAGGTCAATGTAGAAGGGTAATAAAATGGCGATTGGATATGCACGATGGGAAAAAATATAATTTTGTTAATTAAATATTTTTCTGACAAGAATTTAAAGTGGATTTTCCAATGGGAATTTCGGGAATTTATTTGTCCAAAACAAATATCATTGGGAAAATTATATTTTTTGTTTAGTGGTGTCACAGAAAGTTTTTTTAAGACACTATTCGTGCGCATGTTAGTGGGTATTATTGTGTGTTAGTTAAAGTGCAAATGGCAAAAATGAGAGGTTTGGGAAATTTTAAAAATATATTTTTACTTGTTCACGAAAAATAAAAAAATTATCAGGCGATTGACACTATTCGACAGAAGTGATGTGATCGATACTTCACACTTGATTTTTTTTTTATTTCTACCAATGCCACTGGGGGTTTGCACCAATTCAATTTCAAAAATGAAAAGGTGGATATTGGGGATGTCAGTTAGTTGGGGTATTGACATTCGCCAGGGGGTTTAGTAAGATATATTTAATTTATTAGTAACATGAACTTCAACAAAACAATCAATTTTGTAACAATCACACGACAGATTGCATCCACCCAACATCTGATCACATGATTATACCGAATTTTGAGTTAATACCCCAATTTTTCATTAAATTAGTGAATATAGAATACTGAAAATATTTTTCAAAAAAGGAAAAATGGCAATATATCGCGATTTTTGTACCAAGGGTTGTACACATTTTCCTAGGTTTGTGTGGTGTGCACTGAGACGCGGATTTGGCAACAAAAAATTGAAATATTGCAGCAATTTTTGAGATCTTGAAGAAAACCCAAAATTTACAAATTTACAAAAATTCTGATATCTCAGGAACTACTGTACCGATCGAGATGAAACGATGCACCAAAGTAAAGGTTAACAACAGCCATTAGAACTTGAAAATTCAGATTTTTAGCTGCAAATTTAACCGTATTTTTCTTACAATTTTCAAAAAGTTAATCTTCAAAATTATCAATTTTTCAACACATGCACATAGACATCCTATTAATGAAACCATAAGCACATAAATTAATTAAGCCACATAAGCCATTGGCTAACTTCACGCGTAAGACTCTTTCCTGTTTGGTCAATGTGTTCGAGGCGGGAAATTCAAATAGGACGCGCTAAAAAACCTCGTTTTCTCGCCTCTCATAACATTCCAGATAACTTCCGATTGAAATTAGAGAATCTAAATTTGGTCAAGACTTCCATTCGGTAGCATAAACGAAGATAAATCAAACTCGATAATAAGATAAAATTTCCTTTAATGTGATACAAATATTATCAATATATTTGTTAGCGATCCCGAGGGAAAGCACCTGAACATCCGATTATACCACGTGCAACGTTCAATTCCACAGTTGATCGAAATGGGCTATCGTCAATGGAAACGACAATACCATGCGATGATTATCTAATGCTTCGGCAATTGTGAAAATGGAAAGATTAACCCCAACCGCACGAATATTCCACTCGCCCCAATGTTCATTCACCCTAGAATCGAGCGTGTCAATCCGCAATATGATTTGCATAGGAATCATCAATCTGGACTGTCGTCGAACATTTCATCGTTGAGTATACTCGACACATTCGATAGTCGTTCGATCTTTCGCGAAAGTGCACGATGATTGAGTATCCGTTAGATGCCCTGAATATTTTTTTCAACTGTCGAAAAATGTCCTAATTTTCTTGGAATAAATTTGGAAATTTTTCGTGGCGTCGGCTTTCTCAGGAAAATTTCCGAATATCTTCGCTGGAAAATTGAGAAATTTGTGGAAATATTATTGGAAATAGGTTATTAGAAATAACAATTGTGGAAATAATTGAAACTATTTCTCTACTTTATTACGTAACTCAAATAATTGTGGTTGGAAGACACATTCGGTCTGTACCGATTCCTTAGAGGAACTAACTAGATCAACAAAGGGAAACAACACCCTGGACCTTAATCACATGTCTTTTTACACCGAATATTTTGGGACGTTAGCTTTTGGTGCCGACGTATTTTGGTAAATTTTTGTTGGGCCAGGGAAATAAAAATAACAGAATCACAGGTAGTAATGACAATTCGATTAAAAAATCCACATAATTTTATATTTCGACAAAGTAAATATAATTATTGCAGTGTATTGTGGTCATAGAAAAAGTAATTACTTACATTGAAGATTAATTAAATAAATGCCCTAAAATTGTTTCCAATCGTAATTAATGACACAAATTATATGTCTTGTTCTATTCAATTATAAAACTCATAATTTTTTATAATCTGTGATTTTGAACTGGAGATTATGCACTTAATCCTAGTTTTCTATTATTTCGGAAATATTTTCTAATGATCCCCTAATATTTTCTAATATTCCCCTAAAATTTTCTAATCTTCCCCTAATATTTTCTAACATTCCACTAATATTTTCTAATTTTTCGCAATATTTTCTAATCTTCTCCTAATATTTTCTAATATTCCCTTAATATTTTCTAATATTCCCCTAATATTCTCTAATATTCTGCACTATTTCCTAATCTTCCCCTAATATTAGAAAAATTTACTCAACTCATTTTCATATCAACGAGCCAACACTAGTCCCTACCCAACCCACAGTAAAAATCATCAATTAAAACGTGAAAACGTTTCTTCCAATAATTTATACTCCATCCAATCCACCGCATGTTACTCGCACTGTACCTCAACTAGAAAGCCCTTCTGCCTTGTCTCTAGACAGCCGCTTATCGATTCACATCCCACGATAAATAAATAAAGTATTGAATTCTATATTTTTCCAGTTCTGAAATTCTTGTTACGAAGATCATTAATAAATAATCATATAATGAGGTATCTGCAATGATTGATAACAAGGGGATCCAACAATGTTGCCAACTGCGTGATAGCTTCGTTCGTGCCTCATTATTATTGCATTATTAGTAGCAGACCTGCAGTGCATTAAAGATACCCATCACGAAAATATATTCCATCGAGATATTTTTTTCTCGTGAGGGATCAATAGAGCCCAGGGTGTCGAAGAGGAAGGGCCATCATTTACGTCTAGAGGTTCCTCGAGCTAAGGTCGATGTCGCAAAGAAAAGTTTTCGATAATACCTTTGACAAACCACTGCTCATCGATACGGATTATGTTGCATTCAATGTCAAGTGTCTGACATCTGTTGGCAAGTGCTTTAATAATTTTATTACAGATCGAAAAAGGGGAGATCGAAGATCTAAAAAAATCTGCGATGTTGGGAAGTGGAAGTTCAGGCGAAACCAATTGGACGATCCAATGATCATTTATTGATATATTTGATCAGTGTCAGGAAGAAATGTTCAGTTCTGATAGGAAGAAGATGTCTAAATTACTTTCGATCCTGTGGAGATAATCTGAAGCAATTTTTTGCCTTCAGAGTCGACCTGGACTCTGCGTGAGTCTTGAGATTATTGGGAGGCTCGCAAAGTTCAGGCTCAGCTTTGATCGTTGGCCGAAGACAAATCATTTAATTTCAGTCATAAATCGTTTTTATTCCCATTTTCTGGGAGTGATAATGAAAAAAGTAATTTTTGACGATTGCGCATGACCACGAATATCCGAGTGGAAAGTTGGTTCAGGTGTTGATCAAGCTCAGATCAAGCTAGACTTGACAGTCGATCGCTTACTGATCCGATAACTTGGTCAAGAATTAATGAAGAATATAACGGCTTCAATCGATTCGGATCTCGGATTCGGATTCGGATCGATTCGGAAATGGGTCAGTACCTGACGAAACAATTTCCCAATTGCCAATTTGTTGTAGCTGACGAAAAATCAGCAAGTCGCAGCATTTATATCTTACCAAGTCTACCAAGAAACGCTGCGATTGGTTCGGTACTGTAAAACTGGGAATCCCCGGAGTAACGAAGTGTTAGGAATATAATAGTGTAACGAGACCGAATGCGCGCTTCGCGCGCCCTATTTTGCTTTCCCGCCTCAAACACATTAACCAATTAGGAGAAAGTCTTACACATGAAGTTAGTCGATGACTTCTGTGGTGAATTTAATTTAATTTATGTGCTTGTGCTTTCATAGTCTGATGAAGGGCGATGACACCGTAAAAGAACGAATGTGAAAGTCGTTGGTATAAATATGATGAGAGAGGTAACTTGATTCACAATGGATGCTTTTAGGAACACGAACGTTTTCGCCTTTTCGAGTAACACGAAACTTCATTCATTTAATCGGCCAATGGGAAAGACCTTACGCGATTTCGACTCGGACGAACTTCATTTATGTGCTGCTGCTTTTATAAATAGGATAGGAATATTGGGACTCATAAAGTTCAGGCAGGGTCAAGGTCTCCTGGGACACTGGTGATGGTCATGGGGATTAGGGATGTAGTCATATAGGATTAGCAATTTTAGCCTATGGAAGATGATTTTACGTGTATAAATGCAAAAAGAAACAATATGGCGTTGAGCACAAATTATAGGAAATAAGTGGGGAAAATTGAGGACCAGATGTTGAGGAATTATCCAGTAATAATTTCCATAGCTCTAATAAGAAAAAAACTCGTTGCACTCTGGGAGTGCAGGCAGAAGTGAAAACTTGAACTTATGGCGGATTGGGCACTTTTCCGATCGTCGATTCACGTCCCTAGTGAAATTCTTTACTAAATTGAGTATATTTTTGATTTTTCGGGTTTTCCTACTTTTCCGGCTTTCTCATAATTTTTAACGATTTTCCGACCGTCGATTCAAGTCCCTAGTGAAATTCTCGACTAGATTCCGGATAGTTTCGATTTTTCGGGTTTTCCTACTTTTCCAGTTTTCCCATAATTTTTAGCGATTTTCCGACTTTTGTATTAACACTTTAGATTTGTTTTTTTAACACAATACCATAGCAGCAACACCATTCAAATGGAATATTTAAATAAATAAAGTTTGCGTTTAATATACATTTGTAAAATAAATATAAAAAAAACTCTCAATCTCGTCTGTCACGAGGGCATGAACGAATGCCCATGCAAAGAATGCGTATACAGTGATGCTAGACGGGGGCAAAAATCCCACGCGTGGGGGTTTCATGCGCAACTCCCTCGCGCAACTACTATTGCGGAGTGGGGCAGTGGGAGACATGTGGGTCCCGCATCTGGCATCACTGTAAAATCTCATCTGTCGCGAGTTCACGAGAAAATGCTCACCCACAAAAGTGCCCAACGCGCCATAAGAAATTTTCACTTCAAAAAATCAAGAAAGACTTGATATCACGACTCAACAAAAATGTTTTCCAATCTCAAGTAGAAACACGAGAACAAAAGAAATAGGAATCGTACAAAGACCTATTAAATCCAACTGTAAATTAATTTTCCATAAACAGTTGAAAATGTAAACCCCAATAAGGAGGAACTGATTAATACTCAGCATAATTTTTTTATTATTCAAGGTCTGTGGAATCCATATAAGAATCATCAGAAATGGCTCTATCATGTCTACACAGTGATTGTCGCCTTTTTCATACCGTTGATGAGAGTGGATGGATTTATCATGGCAATTTGGCATTTGCAACAATCCTTCGTTCAACAGACGTTAATGTTGGTTATAATATCAGTATTTGTAGTTGGCGTACTGAAACATATGAATGTACTGTGGCATCATTCAGATATTGCATTCGTTGCTACTGTCTTTACTTGGGAGAGATCTATGGTCTGCTCAGCAGAAGTTGGTAACTTTATCCATCAAATTGAGGAAGAATATGGACAAATAATACCCATTGACAGCTGTTTACAGGGAGAAAGTTGTGACGCAAACAATGAAAATTATGAAAAAATCCACGTTGATATGGTTGTGGCTCGCCATTTTTGATCTGCCGTTCTTATACCGCCGTAATGTGGATGAAAATAATCGATCCGTCGAGCAGCTATCAATTAGGTAGAAATAGCTGATATTGGCAAGTGAAACTTGGTCTAAATTGAGCTCCTGGAATGACCGATAATTCAAAATCTATTCGGTAGAATTTGAAGAATATCAGGTCAGGTCAAAGCTCCCAAAAGAAGATTTCGATACGATTGATAGCGAGAAAGGGTTTTTGGGCTTTGGGCGAGTCCTATAATTCCACGAACCTAAAAATACATTTGTCAAGACTATCGACTACTTTTGGCATACACCAATTTTTTTTGTCTTCCGCTTTTATTTCCCTTTTTGTACTTGTCCAGCTGTTATGATCATTCTGTTTTACCTTTTTAGCTTCACAATATTCGGACACTACCTGACAAAGTTGAATTTTTTTACTGTGTTGTCACTAGATTATGTGACAGTAGTACTGTCTGCGTGGTCGGTAATAACAAATGACTGCATGTTTCTGAGTCTCATGCTCCAGATGAAAACACAATTCCAAATTCTTAATTTCCGTCTTAAAAGATGTGCAAATCAGGTTCAGGATTATGGAACCGCCGATGCACCGCCGAATAATTTCGAGGGTTCCGATGGAACTATTCATAAACGACATGTCAATACAAATGAGGAACTCCGTATTTGTATTCAACATTATCAAAAAATGTTTGGGTAAGATTTTCTCCTTATCGATTGAGGGTATTGAGTCCAGTTTAATCCTCCAAACATACTTTAATGAAGCATATTTTATACTTCATTTGATTATAGACTTTAGTTTAATTGAAGTCTGTTTTATACTGAATTCAAGTCCACTCGATTGCCTGGTTTCTGCGGATAGATTAGATTATTGATCTTCAATGTGTTCTCAAGGTTTTAAAAACGACCGCAAGACGGCGCCACTGAGTTTTATCTCCTGATGCCCATAGGGATCCTAACCCCTCGTTACGTCGTACGCCCCTGGTATTGTTTTGAATATTTCCATTCCACAATGACCTCATTACTCTTATAATATTGAAAATAATGCCGAGCGCCGTGGTATGATATGATGTGTCCGGACATTTAGGAGAATTAACTAAATTAAAACTCAAAACACGAAACGTCTCAACTAAATAACGAATATATTTAATGAATAATGGATTGTACAGTATCCACGATAATTCAGTGTACTGTATGGAATGTTTGAGTGGTAAATTATAATTAACTAAAAATGACAAAGTAGTAGTTTTTCTGTGCTAATGAAATCTGGAGTGAAACGATGTAACTGGCTGGTCACTGTGAAATTGGGGAATTTCCTGGAGTGAAAAAGACGGAAATATTGGGACTCATAAAGTTCGCGCCGGGTCAAGGTCCCCTAGGATGCTGGCGTCGGACTGTGGGGACTGGGGATTTCGTGATTGCATAGGATTGGCAATTATTAATATTTTGGAAATTTTTTTACGAGGACAGATGCGAAGGAGAAAATCAATATCTTCGGGGAAGTGAGTCGGGAAAAATATATCGTATAGAACAAATGATAGGGAATTACACGGTAATTATTTTTACAGCTCTAATACAAACAAAAAATAATAAAGATTCAATATATGTATAATTAAATGCCACGACTCAACAACTCTTAAGTTTCTTTGAGGGACGGGTGAATTCGGTGATATAGTTCGTACTAATTAGTAATAGAACAGTTAGAAATTGGCAAAGTAAAATTATTCGGAAGATGCTAAATGTAAAATTAGCGGATAAGGAGTAAACAAACAACAAAGAATGTAAGTCTATTAAATTATTAAAATTATGGCGCGTCGTGGCATTACTGAAAATCCTCCACACACTAGTAATAGTATAGTAACCCTTTCGATTGATGAAATATGTATAATAATACACCGGATTAAAAGTGCTTTTTGTTGTGTACCTTTAATACGCTTCAGAGCTGTTTACTCCTGAATGTTCACTGGAGATGTGAACAGGGGGATTATGTTCAATAATTTTGTAGATTGATGCAGATGCATTAATGAACAATGTATTGCAGGTTAATGCGTATATTGAATAAAGTGTATGGAGCAGTGCTTTTACCACAGATAATTTCAAGTGTAAGTCTATTAACAATGATGGGAGTTCACGTCTTTATGGTGAGTAATGAATCGCAGCTGCACCGAGTCCACGTACTTCTGGCACTGGGCATATTAACGATGAGAATACGAATTTTCGTCGCGATTCTCTAAAAGTTTTTCAAAAATCTGGAAATTTTATCTTAACTGAAGACTACTATTGCTTCCAAAAGACCTATTGGTCGTCGGAGATTAACTATATCCGTCAAAAATATATGGACAATCCAAGAATTCACCAATTCTTTCTCATCATTAGTGCACTTTTTTTAATTGAAAAAAGGAATAACTCAAAAATTCTTCCATTAGAATGTTGATACATAATTTGTTGATAGACAATAATTCTTTCAGACTCAGACAGTGAATTTTCGGGATGCAAGTGATTTAATAATTCTTATGCTGACCTTTACCAGCGCATTGATGGAAATCGGTCTGTACTGCTTAGGGGGCCAGACCGTAATGACGGAAAGTGAACGTACCAGAGCAGCCGTATACGACTCTGAATGGTATCTGCAAGATTCCGAATTTAAAAACAATCTGGTAACATTTTTAGGCATGGCTGGGCGGCCATTTTCCCTCAGAGCTGCTGGATTTTTTGAAATGTCACTGGTCACATTGAAAAGTGTAAGGTTTATAATTATCTCAACTATACACGATTAATCTGACCCTTACCCTCCTCTGCGATCCGTATCAATCTCTAATGTCAGTATCTGGTAGCTCAGTCGGTAAGAGCGCCCGACGCGACGCTGGGAGACTCCGGTTCGATTCCTGGCGGGATTGAAGCGACAACTGTTTCTCTCTCTCTCTTGTTATTATCCTTATTTATTACTCATTAATGAGATCACGGAACGATCCTCAAGTGTTCCTTCATTCGAGCGTGTCAGAAGCTCCCCAGTTCAACTCAGGGTCCGCGGGGTCGTCATCCCCCGTGTGCAAGGGTAGTTTTACCCGCCATTACACCTCTTCCGGGGCCCAAGAGTGACACCCTTTTTCATGTTGCCAGCCGATATCAAGGCATTTCGCCTAAGGTCGGGATGGCCTCAAGTGCCGGTACAAATGACTCGCAATCCTCCGAGAGACCCAATAATTACGACCACTAGCTTGGGCCTGAACCCCCGGCCCCGTTGACGTAGCTCAAACAAGAGAAGCCGAGATTTAAGCCACTTGTTCAAAATTGGTTAGCAGGTGTGCCAATTTGACAAACCTGCCAACTTACAGAAAAAATTTAGGGAATTCCCTAGACAAACTTTTAAATTTTTCTCAACTGAGTTGTCATGATTAAAGTGGGGTTGCAACTTGTCATATTTATTTTGAAAATGGGAAAAATTTCCAAAAGTTCGGTTCGATCGAGATTTCTGGTAAGGATTCGAGGGCCCCCTGAGCTTGAGGGCCCCGGGAAACTGCCTGCGTAGTTCTCAGGTAGTTACGCCACTGGATATGTTGCTTTCGGCCGGAGCCGAGCACTCAATGAAATAAATGATTTTGTCTTCAAAGTCAAAAAGTACGATATCACGATTCGTTGCAATGATGGACCTGATAGTCGCAAATGAGAAGTTCCAGTACATTTTACTCCTCTGATTCACGACGACGGACTCGATATGCCCTGGAGCGTGAGGCAGCATCGGCGTTCTGTCTATCCTATATGACGGCCATGGGTGGTAACACAGTACTCTCAAAGCCGCATTATGTCGGTGGATATAGCTCGTGATGGCATATGTCGGACAAGCCAACAAAAGATGCATCAGAGTTTCGAGAGATTATTGTTGTTATTGTTTTTGTTATTCTGTGTTGAAAGTGATGCCATTGAGTATCAGTTTCATCGTATATTCAGTTGTATTCCACCCGTACCACTATCCCATAATTTCCAAATCTTCCGAGGCTGGAGGTATCGTATAAATGATGGTGTTTTTTTTTCAAAATTACAGATATTGTCGAAATCTTACTCAGCAACGGCGGTTTTGCAGAGCTCTCTTGCTTAAAATAGTGGGTGAAAAATAATATTAGATGGCATATCTTGGGAGTGAATATGTAAATATTCATGGCAAATATATATATTAGAAATTGACACAGTATATTTTGTTATGGGAGTTAATCTATAAAATATTTGTGGATGATGATGATGATGATGTTGGAGTATAGCATGTGCGTCTGGGACGGAAAACATGGCTTTTCGTTCTTGATGTACAATATAATATTTGGTGTTTCCGAGATGATCGGGGAAGGTGTCACATGACCTGTCCTCCGATTGGTCGAACCCAGGAAGAAGGGAATGCTATGTTCGAGTGAGTCCTGCAGACACCTGTAAATTCACAAGTTCGTCAAGTTTTTAAGGAGCATCTATTGCGCAGGAATGAACAAAAAGGAGAAGTTTATTAATTTCAAGTATTTGAAGTGATAACAGGATTGTGAAGAGTTTGAGTAAAATTGGAAACAACGACTTTTCGTTATCAATAAAATAAATCGGAGAACTCACCAGCTGATGATTTTTTTGTTCAATCAAACTGAGAGGGGAACCCTTCATTTATTTTAATAATCATTCCTTTAATATTGTGTGAGAGTTTGCGAGTTTTTAATGAGTTTGGGTTGAATGTTTTGAAAATCATTTTACCATTCATTAATTACATACGACACGTCAAAATTATTTTTATGAAATTTGTGGTGGTTCCTTATCTTTGATATTCACAATCTGAGACTTAATGATACATATGTCGACATCAACTCTGCTCGGAGAGAAAAATTTGTTAATTTTTATGGTGTGATTCCGATAAAAATTACTGTGCTGTCTTACAATCTCGACGTAAAGTACAGGCGAGAGATAAATTACTGTGCCACCTAGTGAAATTTCTTCATTTATTCTCCTAACAATTCATAGTTGGATGCAACAGGTCCCATAACGCCGTCGAACGTCGGCCATAATCGGACGTATTCGGTGCTCATCGTCACCGAATCAGACTGAATGAACGAAATTTATTTATTATATATTATTTCTTATTATTATTATTATTATTTATTATTATTTATTTATTTATTTATTTATTTTTTATTGTTGTACAATAAAATAAACCGATGTAGATCAAAATTTTAAAAGATTTCTATCAATTTTTCATTTACACTTAAATAAAAAATGATAGACCTTCCAATTTTATAGTACTATTTCGTTAATTTAGCGAAGCCCTTTATTATTAATTACAAAATTTACAATATTGATAGAAATTTTTGTATGAATTTGATTCTAGTGCCGGGCACAGTAATTTTTGTGCCACTTTTCTCTTCCCCTGTATTTCACTGCACCCCGCTGTGATCATACCGACATAATAAGGACGGCCATAAACTTTATGGGGCATCGCATGCAAGTTTATAAAGTTCTGTCTTCTGCAAGCACGCAACAGCATTTGGTAAAGGTAATATGAAATTCTTCACCACGAAAATGATTTTTTACGAATTTTCAGACGATTAAATTTGTGAAAAAATGTGAAGATCCTCAGAGGGGAGTCGAACCCCCATCGCCCAGAAGTCCGGTTTTTTACGCTTCATTTTTTTTCTATTCAGTATAATACGATCAACATATCTACTATTTACAAACGTTAAAAACAAGTCTCAAAAACTGGGGAGCACGTCTAAATATCCGGTCGAAAATATCCAGTCCAAAATATCCAGTTAAAAATATCCAATTCGAAAATATCCGATTGTAAAAAACCCAATAGCAAATATATCCGCGAACATTGGATCTGTTTTAGATCCAAGAAGGTGGATTGGAGTTCAAAATAAATTTGTCTAATTTTTGTATTGGATTTGATAGCATTTGGATATTTGTGTTTTGGATATTATTGTTTTGGACATTTTTCATTGGAGATTTTTGTTTGGGTATTTTCGACTGGATATTTAGACGTGGAACCAAAAACTGTTTTCCCTAAATGATAATTATATTTGTATTGAATTATTTTAATACTGTGTTCGATGTGAATACTCTGGAGTTGTGAGATCTAGAGTTCTGGCCTACACAGATCAGTATTTACAATTTTTGCTTCACGGCGAATTTTTCTTTGTGTAGCTAGTTGTTGTGATAAGGGAAATTCGTCGGATGAAGGACAAGAACGTTGGAATGAGGTTTGAATTACCGCTCGTTGTCGCCTGGGGGCGGAAGGAGGAGGGGGTTTTAGACATGAACCGATAAGTTTTTCATCTCCAATAATAAGTTCTTCCATATGCACTTCTTTTTTCTTGGATTTCTATGGCAATTCTCACAGATGCGATCAATGAGTAATGAGATAATGATATCAATTCAATGATTAAGGGGATGAACCGCAGTGAAGTAGCTGCATTATTCGTCTGCGATTCATAATGAATGAAGATCACTAAAACATAGGAGCCAGAAATATTCCCTTCTTGGTAGGTAATCAATATAGACCAGGATGGTAGAAAATACAACAATCATTTGTACTCGGAGGTTCCTCGTTCGAAGATCGATAGCCGAAGGAAGAGTTCGGAATATGATTGATAAGCTATTTCTCCCCTATTCACATTACGGTGCCTTTAGTTCCGAATAACGAAACGAACGGAATTCCAGACCTGGAGAGAAAAATCCAGTAGAAATTACCGGATCATTTGATGATAACGTGGGAACTTGATCGTTTGGAAAAAATTACCGGATCTGGTGGGTTGAGAACAGTTACCAAGTGTTGGGTAGTTTTTCTCAACCGGTCCAGTCATTTTTATTGAACAGTTGACATTTTTCACTGAGTGCTATGGTCACTTTCCCGAAATAATTGAAACTATTTTTCTACTTAATTACGTCACTCAAATAATTGTGTTTGGAGGACACATTCGCTCTGTACCGATTCCTTAGAGGAACTAACTAGATTTACAAAAGAAAAAAACACCCTGGACATTTAATCATATGCTTTCAAAGAATCCTAGTCATTCCACTTTGTCTACATACTTAAAATAAAACCTAAACATCATACCTCACACTTCTCACAATTCCAATCCATAAAAATGTTTTTTCAATTTAAAGTATAAACACTCAGAAGAGAATGAGATTGATTTTTACTTTCTATTTATTTATTTCATGAAAAATCCAACACCATAACTTTTCCATATCAGGAAGTAGAACAAATTGTTTTCAAATTTTTTTACAATTTAAAACCCATACGCTGCGAGAAAAATTCTTCAAAAATGAGGTGAATGTTCGGTAATCTGCCATTCAAAACTGTTCTACAAAGTATTCACTAAAAATTACAAAACAGATCCGCATTTTTTCCTAAACAGTCTGTACTTTTTCCTGAAAAGTTACTAACAAAATGCGTAACTGTTCCATAATTTCAATTGCCCGGTTTTCAACCCACGTAATTTTTAAATATTTTTTTTTACTCTGTAAACACGAAGTTTTCCCAGTTTCAATTCTCGCATTGTTCACCTAGTCCCAGCTCATATCCGAGGGTTTACGTCTAGATAAGTGGCTTTCTAATCCTCTCAAGTAACCGTGACAACGACAATTAAAGATCGCTTCCTGTCGCGACGTTACATCTGGCTAGGAAGGGTCGGAAAATGCTGTAGGGAGTTTGGTGTGTCTTCACCATGGTGTTTGCTGTGGGGACAAGGGGAACTATCCGTGCGAGTACAGAAGCGTCGGGAAAAGGGTGCATGATATTTCTCAGTTAGTCGAGTACGTGGCTTTCCTATACCACTCCAAGCGATTGCTGTCTCTTCAGCCGATTATGGGAGTAATCATTGTAGCTTATTTTTCGGGACAGCTGTCGGGGAATATGTCAGCGGTTTTATCGCACACGTACACATCTCCCTTTCCCTTCGCGCCTGACACTTTCCACTCAATAATACAGATAACAAATTTTCTAGTCTGCAGTGAGGGATACACGATGGGATTATGTCAAGTTGACTGAAATAATTCCATATTTCCCTCCGCATACACCAGATATTAGGGATGTGGAGTTGACGATGTCCTCAATTTCAGAGCACATTCTGCATGGAATAGTATATGTACGTGTTCGGTCGTGAACATTATATATAAAAAAAACTAAAACGACGATTTTATGTTTCTCAGGTTTTCCCTGATATACTGTTAATAATTCGAATCCCTTTGGGTTCGATTTTAGCAGATAAGAGTCATAAAAGATCATAATTTATCTCGGTTTGGATATCATGTAGAAATGCTATTGGAAATGGGTTATAAGAAATAAGAACAATTTAATCAGTGATTTAAACTATTTTATTCTTTATGATTCAAGTCAAATAATTATGCTCGCAAGACACGTCCACTCTATACCGATTTCTTAGACGAACTGACCAGGTCTACAAAGGGAAACAACACCCTGGACCTTCCAGCCACATGTTCTCAAAGAGTCCTATTCATCCCACTTTGTCTTCGTACTTATAAACAAGCCTAAATGTCACACCTCACACTTCTCAGAATTCGAACCCATAAAAATGTCTTTCAACACTCAGAAGAGAATAAGATTGACTTTTGTTCGCTATTTATTTTATGAAAATCCAACGAATGATTTTGTACAAAAAATGATTTTCTTTTCTCAAATTTCTTTAGTGGAAACACTTTTCCCCAAAAACACATATTAGACATAAAACTTACCTACGGGGACAGTGTCGAATTTTTCCTTTTTTTGTTTCTTCAGACCTCGATAAAAGACCCCACATACTTTTCGTCTACTCAACAGACCGGGGCATATTTTTCTGCTTTCCAATAGTTTTCGATCAATTATACTATTTCTCTACCCTCTTCCCTCACTCTCTTGTAATCTTAGGCGATAGAGTTGAAGAATTACTGTGCTGGCCTACAATCTCTTCCGAAACTTCTTTATCGGCTTAGGAAAACTTCTGTATCGGCCTCATAAAAATCCACAGTCTAATAAGCGCTGACAAGATGGCCGCTCAATGGCTCCTGCAACAGGTCCCAGGGCGGAGTCCACCGTCGGCAATAATCGGATATACTCGGCGCTCATCCTTACCGAATCAGAATGAATGAACGAAAAATTGTTGCACAATAAAATAAACTGATCTAGATCGAAATTTTTAAAAGATTTCTATCAATTTTTCATTTACACTTAAATAAAAAATGGTACTCCTTCCAATTTTATTGTGCTATTTCGTTAATTTAAAGAAGCCCTTTCTTATTAATTACAAAATGGATAAAAAAATTAATGATATTCAATGTTTATGTGTCGGCGACTTTAGCGTCCGGCGGAGCAATTTTTACCAAAATTTTCTCTTTGTGCACCGAAAATTGACCCGATCTCTTTGATAATCCACGTCCTACCCCTTCCCCCGGCATTTTCATCTCCTTCTCATGAAAGAATGTCTCCGTTCCCACCCACAACACGAGTGACAATGACTCCGTACATCGTTTGTGAACTGCCGAAGCATATGATGGGCACCAATGAGACAAAAGACTTGGCTGGGCGCTTTCGTACCTAAAAAAAAGGGAAAGGTGTGAATGGCGAAGTACTTCTGGTGACACGACTAGATTTGCACTCTCCAGTGTCGGAGAAATACGATAGATAAAGAGACAGACGGCAAGGGGAATAAAACGGCCTTGATAGGTCCTCGAGATGTAGAGAAGATACACTTGAAAAGGAGAAGAGGGTTGATGCAACTCGTGCTGCAGCAAAAAAAAAGGGAGAAGAAGGGAAAAAAAGATAAGCGAGTGAGAACTATGGAGTAGTCGGCTGTCTGGCAGGGTGTCTCGTCGTCATTGTCCGCGGTGCGTTTCCCCAGCTAAAAATGCAAGCAGTTTCGCTTTATAAGAGCTTCCGGAGGGGACAGAGGCGACCCCACAGTCAAGCCTCGCAAGAGCGCACCGAAACCATGAGACGGAACCAGACATTACTCTGCATGTGGTGGTCGATATAGGCGGGAAAAAACTGAGAGAGAGAGAAAGAGAGAGTTCTGAAAACAAAATATTGAAAATAGAAATATCCTGTCATGTGGGAGTTACGTGACTGCAGTTTATTGTGGTCGAATGGAAGATTTGTCTTTAACCGATTTTTCAATTCTCTAATTTCAATTGCAAGTTGTCTAGAATTTTATGGAATGCAATTTTGAAGATTAATTTCGAGGAAATTTTTGAAAATATGGGAAAGTTTGTAGTTAAAAAGCTTGATTTTCAACTTATAGGAGATATCATTAACCTTTTCCTTGAGGGGTTGGTTTAGCTCGATCGGTACAGTAGTTTCTGGGAGATGGAGAGCAAAATTCTTGCAAAAGTACATGCCGGTTGGGTAATCTGAGGGTCAGAATAATATTCGGTTGAAATTATGGAATAATTAGGTACTTTTTTAGTGAACTTTTAGGAAAAAATGCGTAACTGTGACGTCATTTTGACTGAATACGGTTTTGGCTGGTGGATTACGCAGCTGGTATGACGGTTTTGAAGAATTTTTCTCTGCGTGTGCGAACGTTTGTGAAGATCGTGTTTCCTTAATATTTCAAAAACCACTACGAGGATGTCAATTTTTTCATTAAAATCCTCATTCCAGTGGGTCCTATCTGTATCCTTCGCAAATATCGAAGTTGGGTTTATTATCGTAAACGTTGTGAGCATCATAAATTAACTGAAAATAGAGATATCGAGTTGAATGAATCTGTATTTTCAACTTATGATAGCTGTTATTAACCTCTATGTTGATGCGTTATTTCAGCTGCATCAGTACAGTCGTTCCTGAAATATAGTGACTTTTGGAAATTCGTGTTATCTCAATATCTCAAAAACTACTGCAAGAATTTTATTTATTTTTCTTAGAAATACTCGTCTCACTAGGTCTTATCTATATCAATTGAAATATCGGAATTTTAAACCTTGTGAGCATCATAAATTGACAAAAAATAGAGATAGTGACTTGAAATTTTGTAAATTTGTAGCTTTCATAACACCAAAGGTTGCAATTTTGGATGGGCACAATGGGCCTGGCGCTTCCAGATATTTTACACCTCTTTCGTGAATGTATTTCCTTGAATATCTCATGAACCACTCAACAGATTTCAATTTTTTATTGCAAAACACTCGTCTCAGTAGACACCCCACAAACCTATGAAAATATGTACAACCGTTTGTACAACAATCGCTCAATATTTCTATTTTTACGTTTTTAAAAGTATTTTCAATTCTCTAGACTCGATAATTTCATTAAAAAATGGGATATCAAATTAATATTTGATATAATCATATGATCAGACGTCGAATGAGCGCGATCAGTCGTGTGATTGTTACAAAATTGATTGTTTTGTTGAAATTCATGTTACTAATAAATTAAATATATCTTTCAACCCCCTGGCGAATGTCAATACCCCAACTAACTGACATCGCCAATATCTACCTTTTCATTTTTTTAAATGGAATTGGTGTAAACTCCCAATCGAATCGGTAGAAATGAAGGAAAAAAATAATAACGCGTGAAGTATCGGTTACATGACTTTTGTTGAATAGCGTCAGTCGCCTGTTTGTTGTTTCATAAAATGTACTGGGAAAATAGTACGTTTGTTCGGGGTAAAAAGTGTGTGCTTTGTATTTTTCTAGGAATCTGAGGGTTTCAGGGCTGTTTTGCGACGGGGGAATAACTCGGAGGGTGAGAGGGTAGACAACAATGAGGAATGACTCGGTTTTCCACGATGGGAATAGCCCGGGAGGGTTATTAGGTCAGATGAATGGGGGTGAAGGAATATCTCTGTTGATGAATCGTTGAAATTACCGGCTGTCAAGAGGGAAAATGATCATCATTATTGAGATTTTGTGGTTTGTTCTGATGAAATGGTGAACGAAAAAAATGAGTTTCTGGTTCACAGGGTCGCGGTACACTGACTTTGTAGAGAAACACATTCAATTGGCTGATTTATTTTTTATTGGTGTGTTGAAAGCTATTGGTTTATTCTGCTACAATAAAAGATTTTTTGGAAACAAAAATATACATAAATTATTTTCTTATTAAATAATTTATGAATTAATGATTTATTATTTAATTTTTATTAAATAATATCTCGTAGTAAAAATGTCTCATATGTAATTTGCAGGAGGTGAGGAATGAGTTAATTAACAAAATGATCTTTATCTTTAAAGTTTTCAGAAAATAGGGAATTTCATGGGGGGAAAAACAGCTTTTACTTTGCAGTCGATTAATAATTAGTTGAATTTATTCTTAGAAGACTGACAGGGTTAATTATCATGCGGGATAATTTTTAGAGGAACAATTCCAGAAATGTAGATGAATTCATTAATGAATTTTGACAGCTCAGGTTCGGGTATTGGATTTTTTGTAAAATATATCAATCTCTTCTCATTTGTTCGCCGTTTTTTTTTGTTTTGTATGTGATGAGACATGATATATCCTCAAAAAATTTAGTCTGAATTTTTCGCGAAAAATTCTGGAATTTTTTGAAGTGTCACAACTTCACTTGAACCAAAACTCCCTCATTTTGACTAATTAATCAGCTCTATTATTGCCTCATTTTGAGTGAAACTACATTCGAATTTTCTTTGTTCAATCTTAGCCATCAAGTGATACTCACCGACTTGAATCATCAATATTTTATTTTGTGAAGTTTATTTAAATTAATCAATTCGTTTTTGGGTGGAGTTTATCCAAATTAGCACTTTAATATGACAATTTGGTGATCAACTTTATTAAATCTTTGATAAAATAAAAAATGTGATTAATTATTCTTGTGTAAATGGGATCCAGGGCCACTGTCAGATGAAATAGAACTTCAATTCCGACTTCCGTCAGATTTTGCCGCGAAATTTTGAATTTTCATTGCATCATATATCCAAATATCGATGAAACTATGACACAATACATTTTTTTTTTGGCATTTCCAGTAGCATAATCAGACATAATGTGTCCACAGGGTACACTGAGAGAAAAAGATAATTTTCCCAATTAAATATTCTGCTGACAAGAATTTAAAACGGACTTTTCAGTGAAAATTTCGAAGTGAATAGTCGTATTCAAGTCATTATACCGTGAACCCAAAATTTGTTTTTCCCATTTATCATTCCGTTGGAAGGAACCGAGAAATATTAATCATAGTGGTCATTTTCCTCGCTGAGAACTCGTAATTTCACCGATTCATCAAGAAAAGTATTTTCTCAGCCCCATCCATTTGACCTAATAAACCTCCCTAAATTATTATCATCGTGAAAATTTGAGCCATTCTTCATTGTTCCTATTCTCATCTCGAAATCACAAGTAATCTTTCTGACTCGTCTAAACTTCCTTCGTCCAACTTCCAATTTCATCAAAAAATTTGGAACTCCAGATATTTTAACTCGCAGAAATCAGGATAAAAATTTCAATTGCTAAAGCTTCGTCCGATCGAAAAATCTAGTCGAGACAGAAGAAATTATTAATTGTCAATATTTCACAAATCAACATTTCCATTAAAACAACAACAATCGATTCCCCCTTTCTATCACCAAAACAATGACCCCAGCGAATTTACTTATGAATTCTCCTGTAACTGATTCAATTCGAGTGTAAATTCATTGAATTATGAATCCATACATCACCGACTAATTCAAACTCGCAAACAACTCTGTCACCCATTATATCATCCCTTTAAATACGAGGTCCATGAACTGCATTTATACATCTCTCAAAATCCACCCCTGACAAGTAAAAAAAATCATTTTCTTTCCACATTTTCATTCGAACCTCTGCATTATATTTTTCTCAATAATTGTCAGTAACAAGACGCGAATGAATATTATTCCCAGACAGTGATCCACCTCCTCGTTTCGCCTGGTTGCGTGCAACAAACGAAGGGGTGAATGTAAAAAAGGAATGAATAAAAAAAAGCACCGAGAGGGAGGGAGAAAGAGAGAGAAGGATTCGTTGTCGCGTCATGGGGTGCCTCCAGCGGGGGACTAAAGGGATGAGACATGGAAACCCACCATTAATAGCATTATTTTTTTTTGTTCCCTTTGCCTTCAATTCGGTGCATGGGGACATTGGGTGGTGGTGGAGGGGGGGGGGGTACTCCGTCAATTCTTCTCGGTGTCGAACAACTTTTCACTCAAACAACGTCGACATTTTTCTTTTTTACCATTTTTTTTCCTCCGTCTCATGTTCGCGCACGCATTTTCCCGATTTCATGGTACCTTTTTGTTAATAAATATGGGGAGAGTCTGATTTGTTGGGCTGAGAAATGAACGCGAGGATCGGAGGACAGGGGGAGGGATTTTTAAGAAAAATATCTGGAAGCGCCAGGCCCATTGTGCCCATCCAAAATTGCAACCTTTTATGTTGTGAAAGCTACAAATGTACAAAATTTCAAATCACTATCTCTATTTTTTGTTAATTTATGATGCTCACAAGGTTTAACATTTCGATATTTCACGAGACGAGGATTTTGACGGAAAAAAAAATGAAATTTTTGTAGTAGTTTTTGAGATATTGAGATAACAGGAATTTCCAAAAGTCACTATATCTCAGGAACGACTTTATTGATGCAGCTGGAATAACGCATCAAGATAAAGGTTAATAACAGCTATCAAAAGTTGAAAATTCAGATTTTTTCACAGACAAAACTTCTTTCAAAATTATTTACTTGTTCCGTAACCTGTCAGTCAAAACAATATTCGGTAAAAATTACGGAACAGTTAAGCACTTTTTTAGTGAACTTTCCGAAAAAAGCCCAGAACAGAAAAATGCGTAACTGTTCCGTAATTTTTTCTAACTGACTGGCCAGGACTGAATAGTAGTGCCACACAAACACGTATTGTTTAAATAACTTTCCTCCCCATAAACCTACAAATTTCATCCTATTTTTTCTACAATTTTCTCAAATTCAATCTTCAAAATTGCGAATTTTTCCGCACATACACACCGACACACTATAAAAATCAAGAATCTTCAACGTTCCATAAAATTCTAAACAATTTGCAATTGAAACTAGAAAATCGATAAATCAGTCAACTCCACGTCCCCCCCTCTCGAACCAAAAATCCCCAAATCCGCTATAAAACCCCAAAACCACCTGAGCTTTCAACCTAAAAAAACCCTGATTTCCCTATACACCCCAACCCCCCACAAATTCACCCCCACCCACCGCAAGCTCCTCCACCATCATTTCCACCTTTTCATCTCCTCCAACAATCCCCAGAATTAATAAAAAAAAACTCCTTCTCATCAATGTCTTCTAAATCACTCAGCACTTTCCGTCTCTCCTCCTCCCCTGAAGAGCATTTGTTAACTTTTTTCCCTGAATTCAAGCCTCCCTCATTTCCGAATGGCCGGAAATCAACGCCCCTCCCGTGAACGGACACACCTTTCGATCTCCCTCCCCCCCACCCTCCCACCCAAGGGATGGGTTCTTTCCGCTTATCATTCAAGTCACGTGATGTAGTTTCATCGTCATGGAGATGGGAGCTCACTAGCCAAAGTCCCTCGAATTAATGCATTAAAAAGTTTCCCAAAAAAAAAAATAACTCCCTCACCCTCAGACCTCATCTCTCCATTTTTTTTTCTTCCTCGAACAATTTTACTTGACACTGGCACAAAGTCCCGTTAAACTTGTGGAACTAACGGGTCGTTCAACTTTATAAGGTTACAGTTATAAACAGTAAGATATAGCTTTATTCTAGGACAGTTAAACCCTCTCACTGGTGCTTTTCCCCTGCGGCATTGAGCCCAGAACGTCTCAAGTATCCACAAACCCGAGGAGGAAAGCCCCCTCAGGCTGATGCTGGTAGTTTGATGCCAATTTTAAGGTCGTCAAAGTTGTGCAAAAGCTCCCTCCCAAGTGGTATCCCCCAAGCCCACCAACTTTTCCCACGAAGTGATGTCTTTTCATCCAGTCCTACACGTGTTCTCGTCTACTCCTGCCAAGGGACTCATTTGATTTTTCGAAAAAGTAAATTTTGGTTATCATCCGGCTGCCTCCACCTCCACCTCCACCTCCACCTCCACCACCACCTCCACCCAATCAACTCCATTATCTACCTCTCCGCCTCGCCATGAATTCATAAATTGACTGCAATTCGAGGAAAGTCTACTCCTCGGCGACAATTTTCGTGAATCTTTTCAACTTCACCGAGAAGCGATTGAGGCCTCGAGGCGGGATCCGCATTAGCAGGAAACCGAAACCCGATATGTTCCTCGTGGCCTTCCAACCCCTGGGGATCCCATGGGATCAGGATTCTATGGAGAACGGGATATTGACTTTTTGAATCCTTTCTTCTGAATAAACTCGAGAATATCGAACCATGACGCATCTGCTTTTTGTAACTTATTCATTGTACGTCAGATCCCGGTTCGTTGATGGGTTATAATTAGATCGACTCAATCTTTCCAGCAGAGACGATTTTTTCATTAATTTTCTAACGACAAAACCAGAACTAGGGTCACGGTATCAATGAATGAACGAATATGAAACTCGACAAACGTCACTTTGATTTTGTTTTCATTGATTTTTATTTCAATCGATACAGGGAATGTTATATTTTGAAGAAAAAAGTTATTCTGTTGTGAAATATGAACCAAAAAAGTCATGGGAAATGTGAAAATGAAGAAAACATCAGGGGATAAACAATATCACCGATCAATCAATCGTGTTGCACTAGTGAGCAAACTTATACTTTAAACATAGGTTACCATACATTAGAGCTTCATGAATAGAACAAAATAGTTAAACATAATAGGTACACATAATCAATACAAATAAGTACACCTAATACATTAAGTTCATGAGTGCAGTTGAGTACATGTGAACTTGATGTAAGTGAAGTATACTTAAATAAACTGAATGCGTTAAGTTCACATGTACACAAGAGTATATGTCAACTTACCGTAACTTAAGTATACTTGATAACAGTTAAGTCATACTTAAGTTGAACTTAAGTTATACTCAAATATACTTGAGTTGTACTTAAGTACAATTAAGGTATACTCAAGTACACTTAACTTATAGTAAGTTCGACTTAATTGCAGTCAAGTATATTGGAATGCACTCAAGTTATCCTTAAGTTTACGCAAGTATACTTAAGTATATATTATATTGTTCCATTACTTGCGTATCGTTTTTTTAGTTACTCACGTGCTTGAGTATACTCAACTTAAGTATGTCTGAGCCTTTTGAGTCCTTCTGAAAATTCCAGGAGGCACGCGGTCGGGACTTCTAGAAGACGATCGATGAGAACATGTCATGAATATTTCAAGAATTTCTCAAATAAAAAAAACGATACTAACGCAAAGAGTTAGTAAGACGATTATACTTAAGTATACTTAAGTACACTTATGTTATATTCAAGTTATACTTAAGTTTACTTGAGTTCACTTGAGTACACTTAAGGGTTTAAGTATTCCACACCATCTCAACACATTTCATGCATTTGTTAACTCGTAATTTTAATTTTATGTTCCAGATGTAATACGGAAACTTCTGGACATCGATTGTCAGGTGCAAGTGTATGAAAATATCAAAGTGAATATCAAAGTGCGGATGTTTGTGTGAAAATCCTCGACGTAGTAATCATCAACGGGAATAAAGATTATATTAGTGAAGAGAAAATTACACTTCCCTGATTGTGTGTGATAATTACACGGAAATATTGGTGCAGGTTTTACAGGAACGTTGAAGGGGCCTTCGACGGCGGAGAAAGCGCCCGAAATGGTGAGTGACCTTGAATCCTTTTCAAAACATGTTTAGAAGGGTATAGGCATATGACACGAGACCTTCACACATTCGTTGAAATCGTGTGTGCGCTGCGCACGGGAAATTAGACGGAGGCACCTTGAAATAATAAAGGGAATGTTGCACTTGTGAGAGATAAAGTTTATTGTACCAAGTTGGTATTGTGGACAATAGATTAGAAGAGACAACTTCTTCCTTCGAATGTCGAGTGTAACTAACTCACAACTAATTTTACAAACCCATTCAGGGTCTCGCCTACTTCTGGCAAGAGGGACCCATATTAAGTTTAAATTTTCTTATTATTTGGTTGTATAAACGAATCCAAACTGAAGTAGTTAATGGTCAGGTTATGGTATAACCTGACCCTGGGTTTCAAACGGGACTTTATGGCGTGGCCTAAGTGAAGAACGCATGCAGCCAACATTTCTTTTACAACATGTCCTAGGAGATGAGCTTTGGAATTTTATACAATTTAATAACTATTACTTCAAATGCCACGATACTGAATATACAAAATAATCACGTGCACACATACAGGATCCCAACAACTTATGTCCTGCAGACATTACCTGTGCGTAAAGTATCGACTGCGATATTGCGGGAATGAATTCTCGAATCATTTTGATGAATTATGAGATGAAAATGAGCAGCGGAAGCAGAGAATTTTGACACTCCCATCGTCGAAAGCTGATATTCCCTTCGAAAAAGTTCATAAATAATCTCGCACATCGAGATCCCCAATATTTCTCGACGCAGAACGAAGTAGATTCGATGTTCATACACATTCCGCGAACTGCATATGAAACGTCAAATGCATCTCGCTGCAGTCTATCAAAATGCAAATGTCTTTTATCCGTTCGTCGGAACGCGCGTATCGATAATGTATGCGTTCATCGTAAAATCAGTATTCAGGCTGGGTAAAAGCGATTCACCCTTACGTTTTCGTGCCCAATGTAAGGTTCGAGTCTCTATTTGCATACACCATCGACTGTTGCGATCAGATCTCATGAACGCATTGCAATGGACGGTAAAAAAGTCCCGTTCATTGGTGTGAAAATCAACATTAACAGCTCGAGTGGAAAATTCAGGACGAGTCCAGGTGAAAGTAGAAGGGAGTGGGACCTGACGATAGATCAAAAAGTGAGGAAGTAATTGGATGATATTCACAACAAGGGGGTACAGTCTTCATTTCTAAATATATTTTCCGTAAAAATTAACTTGAAGACTTTTAAGATATCTAATTTATGAATAAAGTCAGAGGACCAAATTTGCAGGCAGACATGACCAAATTCAGATCAGAATTATTTCTGACTGTCTGACTTCAGACCGAAATATGCCCATTTCATTAAAAAAAAAAATCCCTCCTAAGTATTATTAATATTATTGTGGAATTGAAATAAACAACACTTTGCTTTGTATTTTATTCACTTTATAATTTATTCTTCATTCCTGACTCTACTTTCATCAGGAGGTGTGTTACTCTACAGATTCTCAAGACAAACTAAACTCAAAAATAGTAGAGCCTTATTTTGGGTCTTTGGGCCAGAACATTTCCACCCCCAGACACGTTTTATTTATAATCCCATGGCCACTTCTGGTCGCCAAATGTTGCTCAGCAAAGCTGGTAATAAAACTCTTCTTCCTTCTTATATATTCGGGGCCCTACCGCAATAAAACTATAGAATATATTTCCAGAAGCGAAAGAGTAAATTTTGTACTTGAGGAAATCCCTAAAAATTCAACAAATATGATACCATAGACACTAATGTACCTCGCAATTGCATACCACCATTTGTTTTGTCTCATTTATCGTCTTGCTCTTCTTGGCTTAATTAATTTTCCACGTAACTACTATTATTATGGCCGAAATGTTTATTTATCCTCGCATCCTCAGCTGAGAACATGATTAGATCTAAATTTTCGAGTGGGTTCCAAACGACTGGCTGATCTTGTTCACCTAATTATAGTTATACATGTATTGTATATTGCTCTATACATATTGCGATATATATATTGCTCTATTATGTTTATATTTTTCATTACATTCTGTTCAGGATCTCGTCAATTCTGCTGGCATTATTTTTAAATAAATTTACTCCATCAAAATCGGATCAGTTCATGATTTTAACGGACCTGAACAGATGAAACGTGACTACGACGCGATGATACCTAATCGGTATTTCCACTCGGGAGGATTCAAAGAAATCATTGACCTCCCAAAAATGATTCACCAAAAACATCAGATTATTACGAAAATATTATCTGACGATAATATACGAGAATCCAAATAGAGCCGCCGTTCTACGTCAATTGAATATAAATCATCCCTTTAAGCCCTTTTTTTCCCGTTTGACGTTTACTGGAGTCGGTGATCGGTTGCTTATTTTCCTCGAGATCAGCGTAGAATAGTAGAGTGGATTATATAGGGATAGGGAGGTAGAAAAACGAGCCACTTTACGTTTTTACGTGCACCGGGAGTTTAGAGAAAGAAAATGAGAAAATAGCAGTCGTGGAGAGTTCGCCTATTTATCGAAAAGGGAAAATGTTTGAGGTTGAAAAGAGAAGAAAAATTATAAAGAGAGAATGGAGAGATTTTATCACTTGGTAAATTGAATTCTGTGATTCTGAAAGGGATGCAGAAATGTGAAGTGAAGGTAGAAAGCGCCGTGTTGGTTTGCCTTGTGAGTCGGAGTGATATACTTGGCCTTCAACGGAGCAAGCCCGGCATTTGCATTGTAAAGGAACCCCTCGGTAAATGATGTTTATTATTAAATTCGTCGAGGAATTGTTCTTTGCCGAAATTTATTTCATTTCTCACATCGCATAACTTCTATTCATCTCCGTCATCCTCCGGAAGTTAAAAGGTTGGGTGAGAGAAAGGGAGAGGTACTTTCTATCGCTCACAGACAATTTTCCAAGTCAATATACAGTCGATATATTCCGGAACTCAAATGAATTGTTTCTTGATAAAATACGTTTTCATTCTCACGTAGGAAATTCATTTGCGTTTTTTTCCGGAGGTTTGAGCGCTCTGTGAGCAGCGATAGAACTCCTAACGCTCAGAGAAAATTACGAATGAACGAATAAGTTGAGAATTTGGGGTTTGACGTATCCATTACATGAACAGCTCACTTCAGTCATGAGTCAGACATGAATAGGTTCATATTGGAAATGGGTTATAAGGAATAATAATTCAATAAGTAATTTAAACTATTTTATTCTTTATCTTTGAACTCAAATAATTATGATCGGAAGACACGTCCACTCTATACCGATTCCTTAGAGGAACTAACTAGATCTACAAAGGGAAACAACACCCACGATCTTGTCACATGCTCTCAAAGAGTCCTATTCATTCCACTTTGTCTACGTACTTAAAATCTAGTTTAAGTATCATATCTCACACTTCTCAGAATTCGAACCCATAAAAGTGTCTTTCAACACTCAAAAGAGAATAAGATTGACTTTTGATCTTTATTTATTTCATGAAAAATCCGACAATTCATATGGAATGGTATAGCTTCTAATCAAAGAAAACTCCGAAATCAAGTTCCAAAAAGACAAAGTTAACAAGTTGGGACAATTGAAAAAAACGTTTCCTGCAACATCTTATTTCAATTCGTTCATATATCTATGTTTCCCACAAAACTAATTGTAGTATCTCTGAAAAATTTCCGGTATTTTTTCAAGTAACGAACTTCCAAATGCTCAGAGAAAATTTCCCAATTAAAATTCACTTCAATTCCACTCCCCCCAATTTTACTCATAATTTTTAGAGAATACCTTCACAATCACGATACCGAAAATTGAATGCTTTTCTTCCCCACTAAAAACCTCAAACTTTCTCAGAAACTTGTGGCCAAATCAATAAATCATTAACTCTCCCAATCGACAGTTACTCGAAATTGAATGACCGCTGGAATAGCAAAGGCGGTCACTTGTATACAATTCTTTTTCGTAAAGTTCTCCCTCAGCTTCAGTGAAAACCAAACAAACCCAGTGGCTACATTCCAGCCACTCACTAGTACGTCCACACCACGTTTCGCCAATTTATTTCAAACGTCATTTTGGAATCCCACATGGGGTGTAGGCGACTACAATTCATGAAAAGCCGATTGTACACTCGAATCATTCGTCTAGACATACCATTTTCCACGCGGCTGCTTTAACACGTGTATAGAAACTAGAGTACAAAAACGAAGTTTAAGTTATTTCGAACTCCTTTTAAACTGCATTCATCATGTGGAAATATTTCTCTTTCCCTCACGTGTCCCAGAACACTCCCAGGACTTTGTCATTCCCGTTGACAACAGACCAGTGAAATGGGAATTATCACTCGACACATTATCGTGGGCACCCGAAAGCGAATACTAACTCGCATCGATGTCAGATAATCAACTCAATTCGAATTTCGGTGAGAAAGAACATTCCGGGAATACAATAGAGGACTTCCTTCATCTCCACCAAATCCAACATCATAAATGTACTCGGAGAACTTCGAGTATATTATGCGGGAGTTATACTTGCGTAATTGGCAATAATGGAACCACGAACGCTACTGGGGCAAGACATTACCGTCGTAGTAGTACAGCAAATAGCAGATGCATTAACAAGCGCATTCTCCACTGCAGTGCGAGTGCATACTTTCCGTAGGCTTAAGTGAAATGGGTACATAGGTCTCACTATATGCATTCCCATCTTGGAATATGCATGTTGATATCGTGTAACTGTTCCAGAGGAGTTTAATTACGGTGGTACGATTTCGTGATTACCCTACCAGTCACTCAATCTAACTTTCCAAGATATTACGCATGTCTTATTCGTACTATCGTCACATTGTGTTTTGGAAATGACAGCAAACTGTGGACTAACTGTTGGGGCTCATCGTTTGTACTAGCATCACTGCAGTAATCGATGTGCTGTGTCTTGGTTATATAAGGATTTTGTAGTGATCAGGAGCAGAAGAGGGAATGAAAGGAAATAAGTAGTCGTTTATCGTGTTTACGAAGTGGGGTAATTTGTTTCTCAACTTAAATGTTGATTTCGTCACTGTGAAAACAAAATTACTGCGAATTTTCCTAGTTTTTATGATGAGTACTACGGTGTATCAACCCTGGGTTGACACACTCGAGCTACCAAATCAATATCACTCGAGATGTGATGTTTTCTCTGAAGTCTCTCCAGGTGGTAGAACTGGGGAGAAGAAAGTTAATTGTGAAAGGAAACTAATAATCACTTGACACTGACACTGGGTGTTTGAAAACACTATTTGCCATTTTTTATTTTATCCGATTTTGCGTACGATGTATACAAAAAAAACTTATGACTTCACCCTGACTTAAGTCTTAGAAACGAGCTAACTCTCCTCAGTTTTCCTCGTGCGAGAGCCCCGAGCAAGAGTAAGGAAGATGCAATACCACAATTATTTTTTTTTCTCTGATTGGTGGGCTCTATTGATGGTGGGAGTATAGAGGGTGTGACATGAAGAACAGCAGAAATTTGACATTTTTGAAATCATAAATCTCTGGCCAGATTCTTCTGGAAGTGTGCTCAGCATATGGGTGCTAGTAAAAATTGGGGAGTTCCCCACCATAAATGACGAGTTCGGAGGTTCTTGTCTTCGCACGATTTTACGGTTGAGAGACAAAAAAGGTGAACAACTGAGGGAGACGAAACATAGGGGCGAAACTACAACTGGTCACAATCACATGTGACTAAGTCATTGCGCTCCTGTGGATCAATCCAACTTTGGAAGGTTTGTTGTATTTTATGTCTGTCGTCACTTCCTGTCCGCGAAAGAATCGCGAATTCCGAAAAAGCATCCGAGATATTAGATCGTTCTGATTGCGACGAATGGAATTCCCTTGATCGTAAATTCTGTGAACAGAATTTCATGAACCCATTTCATCTGAACACAATCAATATCTTAATCAAGACGAAACTGACCAGCGAATAACAGATATTGTGGTTTATAATGTTCATCAAGTCAGACGACAGTCGGTTCCAACTTGACGGACTATTCCACCATCATAGGGCTGTCACGATGACAAATCCTGTCAATTTGTTGACACTGTCCATTCCTTGTCAACCTATACCTGAGCATATGTGAGAATGATTTGGTAATTGCCCTCCTACACTCGAAGGAGATAAGGTACGTACCAGGGCTGGCACATCGTTTACAGTCGTTGCCCAACATTCGGCCAGCTATCATCCAACCCTCGCCCGTTTCTCATGTCTGTGGAGTCCTCCCCGGGTAGTGGTCGGGGCAACCTTGCGAGGTATTCTAAACCCTTCATTCCTCTTACCATCTTATGTTCTTGAAATAATAGTTGAGTCGAAGCCGAAGAATTAGCAGATCGCGTGGACGGTACCCACTGGAATCCCTGGGCTAATCAATTATCGCATATCAGTACTTGAGCCCTGGTTATCTGCCTACGCATCAATGCTCTAATAAATAAGAAATTAAATGTCGTAGACCAAACCAACCAGCGCTGGCTATGACGTTGCTGATGTCAGACGATACCATCAATACGAAGATAACTCTTCTGGTCTGTTTGTTCATGAGTATAAAATAATAAATCAGGACAAATAAAAAATATGTTTGTTCCCCCAAATATGGAAAGGACATAGTTTAATCCTTTGTAAGATGAGGTCACTCACGTACAAATCGTAAGACCTCTAGATATCATCCCTAGAAAACTCTTGTCAATTTACAGACATACAAAATAATTTTTTTCTATTTCTCTAATTGAACCTGTTCAGACACTCTATTCACCAGATGAAAATCGTAAATTGTTGTTCTGAACTCAAATGTGGGGACGCACATTTGAGTTTTAATTTTTTTTTAAACTCCGAACGCCATCGGCGCCCTCAACAGACTCTTCATTAGCGTCGTTGAGTCTCAATGTTTCCTGCCTTCAAAATCATTTTCCACCAATCAAATTTTCTATTCTTCCAAAGGAACAGCCCTCTTTGCCCTTACTCGGGATGCAACTCAGTCTCAGACCCAAACTTGAGAACATATTTTAGTCAGTAAGAAAGAAGATTCCAAAGCGAAAACAACGAGATCCTTTAACTTGATTTGGTCTTTAACAAACGATTCGGTCAATCCTTCATTCTCGTTTCAGAATCATCGAGTATATCAATTTGATAACAGTGATTCAGCCATATACTCCGTAGTTGTGAACCATCTAATGAGACATCGGTTATACATTTTTTAAATTATCAATTATATTATGAGTTAAGTGAATTGTGGCTCCTTATTACAATCCCGTTCCTATAACTTTAACTTTGTTGCTTTCGGCTAACTCATCGTCAGACGTCGTACCGACGATCCGATTAACATACCAAGGCTTACACCTGGGCCTTATCCTCCCAGAGAAGGATTGAAATAAAACCAAACCAACTGCCCCGCACATACCCCGGTCTGGACTATCCATTTTTCAGTAATTTTTCTTGCAAAAATCATATGGAGAATTATCCTGTTCCCCTTCCTACCTCATCCAAAATCCTATCCAACGATTTCCTTTGACGTCACGAGAAATGTGGAACGCTATATAAACTTCCCGTCTTGATGATAAAAATGCTCCTTACTCCTTAGTCCTGACTATCGTCCTAGACCATTAAAACCCAGAACTGGTCACACACGAGTGTGATTTACTGATTGCGAAAGCCATTCAACTTCCCTTAACACGACATTACACAGAATTTATTTCCATCATCACATTATGTTCCCAAAATGACAACGAACTAGCCGCATAAGACTGGATAACCCAGATTACAACCATGAGAAACCCATGGATACCATATTTTTCGTAATAGTACTCCACCCATCGCTATCCGAACGTACATCAATGCCCTAATAAACAAGAAACGGAACAGAGGAGACCGAACAAAAGAAAACAGGTTGTGGCTTATCATGTTTACGAAGTCAGACGACATGGCTTCCAACTTAAACGACAATCCCACCACCATCAGGGCATAATGTCGGCATCTCCCCCCAGTCTTATGTACCTAGTATACCGTGTGCCACTAGGACTGATCAGTCACGACTGATAGGCTCACCTCACGAAGGGGTTCTATCTAATGCCGGCCTGAGTCACTCTCCACCACGCGCATTAGCCGGTAGCAATAAAACCAACTGTAAACAGGGTTTTGTAAGCACCCCAACCCTTTACTATCTCCGTTGGGGATCCCTATCCCCCATCAAATTGTTGGTCAATGTCAACTCCCGGGTTGAGTGGCTGAAGGGGTTGACCAGCGCCTCCATTTACGATTATTGAAATATCTAAAACTATCCGGGGTATAAAAATTTAATGTGTTTGTTGGATGAGACGTGTCACTGACAAAAGAGGAATGAGAGTTGGATATAATGTATAACTGTTGCATACCAGACACATAAATATAGTCAGTGTTGTTCGCCGTTAAGGCTTATCGTTATTCCGCACACGTTGGTCGTTCGTCGCAGCTCAGGCCAGAGCACTAACAACTACCAGTTAGGAGTAAGCGAAAGAACCCACCTCTCACTTCTGTGCTACAACTCAAACCACTTTCGGCGAGAGACCCTCTCTACTATCCTGGAGCGAAGCTCGTAGATAAACAACGGGGGCTGCTGGGGTGGAACCCCCCCTCGTCTACTAACCTTCCCCCTTTTTGGGAGACCGATGCCTGTGAGCAGAGAAATTTGCATAGAAACGGGACGAACTTGGACTATTAGCCTCGGGAAGGTGTGTAGGGGTACACTTGGTAGGATTCAATTACTGAAATAGCTAATCTGTGAGATCCTTGGTGGGAGATTCCTTATATTATTTTGAGAATTGATTGTGCCGAATCAATTCTCCATAATCAAAGAGTGATAATCTAAACAGGGGTTATCTGGTGGTACAAGACATTTACGGCGGGATTTTGCAGAGAGTGTTCCAAAATAAATATTTTTGGACGAAAATATTCTGGGGAAGACGATAATGAATTCATTTCCGCGGGATCGGCTATCAACGCTTGGGATGACATTAAAGGCTTTGTCTTTTTCTTTAAAGCTGCAGGGACTCGCATGAAAAACCGAATGTCGTTAGAATTTCTCCTTTGGGCGATTGAAGGATTCAATTTCATCCTTCCGTTCATACATTTTCAATGAGACACTTTGTCGTTTCCTTCGAAATATAAAACGATTGATGGCGTCCTGAACATCATCTCGTAAGGGATGTTGGAAAATTTAATGATTTCAATGTGTAAGGGTAGTTCATTTGCTCAGAATTTGATGCGAATGATAGGATCAGAGGGAAATTGTCTTCGAGACGAGCTCCTTTAACTTCGTCCGGGAACACACCCTTCAGCATGTCTCGGTCACCGAAGGAATAAAATCGTAGTACTCATGGGAGTCCAGGGCGACCGATGCTATTGGTGCACAGCCCATCGTCAACGGGAAACCTAGTGGCCGAATAGGTTGAGACCCTTGGAGGACCTCGTGTCCTTGATCCTGGCGTCAAGGTTAAACGAAGACGAGTCCTTTCGTCGATTTCAGTTCGGCGAGATGATGATGTATAGTCCTGTGGTGGGTGGTGTGCTCCAGGTGGCCAAATAGGTTCAGACCCTTGGAGTTCCTGGTGCCCTTAGTTCTGGCTTCAAAGGTTAACAGAGATGGGACGAGTCTTGCATTGATGAAGACTGAGTAAGAAAATTGGTATAAAAAAGAAGGAAAAGTAATGCGTTTTTTGGGTCTCAAAAAGCGAGATGAGGGCAGTTGGGCGTGAGGATGCCCTTCCTCTTTTACGCTTTTACAACTTAAACTGTATTCTCTTCCAAATGAATTTAATTACCCCTTTAAAATAAATAAATCCTATCCCTTTATGACGTTGATCCTACAGACTCTTCGCTATTCCTACAGTTCGTGTTCAAAAAAAGTTTACCCCACCTACAAAAACGTTCTGTTCCTCCCTGGAGTGTCTAGCTCCACGAGGAAATGCACTCATCAATGTTGGATTCCCGCAATAAATTCAAAACACAGAAGTTATATTTAAATAAAAACTGATATTTATTAGGAAATTCACACAACGCGTAAATATTGTGACAACAAATTTACGTGTTCGAAGAGATTTCTGATCTTAGACTGGACTCACTGCTCTCGATGAAATTCGGAATCTAACTGATCACCAAAAATAATGTCAGAGTCCTCAGTTCCTTACCTGTGCACGCAAGAAGAAAATGGAGGGGTTGGAGGGAAGCATGACTATATTTTGGGCACGCAGATGCTAGCCTTTAGTAAATGGGAAATGTGGAAAATTCGTAGTGGCGCCAGGGGTTATGGTGGGACTAAGAGTTTGGGCCAGACGTAGTTGGCGAAAACCCTGAGCAATAATTGGGAATCTTCTAGGAAATGTGAATGGGAAGCAGAAATATTAATGTAAAATATAAAGTGAAATATAGTGATACACAACACTAAACAATTGTTGGTTAATTAAATAGTGTTTAGTGTTATTCGGGGATCTCGCTATCCTGAAAACATTCGACTGATCTGATGTCCAATGATCATCCTCTATCCTCTTACCTTCCAAGAGCATCAACTTCAACTGAAGCTGCTGCACTGTATCATTCATACCACGCGCGGTTTTCAATCTTGAAATACACGAAAAGGTATAGCATCTACCCTCACTCGCTATTTCCATCCAAATGCCTCATACACCACATATTCTCATATATATTTGTGGAGCATCTGCCGTGACCTCCTTTGCTCCTTTGAATAAAAGGTGAGGGCCCCTTTCAGCAACTACTCTCATCATTCCTTATCTTCCAGCACATCTGCGGCCTCATTTGCAGCCATATATGAAATTCATCTCGGATCCGCTCTTATTCTGACCTCGAGAGGCTTATATCTTGACTTGATCCAGTTTTTTTTTTGGGTGGTGTCATCCTCCCACAATCTACAATCTCCCTAGCCTTTCGGGAGATCTTGATTATTTCACCGCAAGGGGGAAACTGTTCCCTGAGACGGGGGAAAGTATCAAAAAACGGTAATCACTTCTTGTTTGTTTACATGATGCACTTTTTTCCTCTGTCACTGAGCAATTCTTCTGCACCCTAAAAGGAGTTTCGACAAAATTACTTAATCTGGGAAAGTAGATGTTAAAAAATCGTATCGGTTGATTCCATAATGAGCTAAAGTGGACCGATTAGGTGTTCGTGGGAGTGGGGCTTGATTGGTCTAGGTAATTCATGGAGAATGTAATTGAATAGAATGACTGATACGAGTAATTCAAGTCGTGATTAGTGGGAAAGAGTTTATTAACGAGTAAAAGGTTGTCGACCTTCTTCCGGACCTGGAAACTTAAACATAAGTAGTTTTAGTTCTCTTATGTTAAACTATAATTTGTTAGTAATTATTTAATTTGGATTATTGCGAGTATTTTATGGGACTGGGGTAATTCAGCTTCTGTGAATTTGATAATAGCAAGACCTTCAGATCGATTGACGTAAACATACGTTTTGCCTTGACAACCTCCCCCCACCACTGCAATTTTTCACGGAGAGAAAAATCTGGGCATTTTTATAGTGTGATTCCGATAAAAATGACTACAAACCGCAGAACTGGGAGAAAATTACTGTGTCGTCTCTGAAAATGTATTTATCGACTTAGGAAAACTTCTATATCGGCCTCGTAAAAATTCAGTCTGATGCAACATGTCCCATGACGAACTTCAACATCGACGATAATCGGCTATATTCGGCGAAGATGGACGTCCAATGGCTTATGCCACAGATCCCGTGATGGAGCTCAGCGTCGGCAATCATCGGCTGTATTCGGCGCTTATCGTTAACCAATCACACTGAGTTACCGAAAAATTGGTGTGGGGCACAGTAAAAAATGAAGGAAGGCCCAATAAAATAAACTGAACTAGAGAAGAATTTTTAAAAAAATTCTATCAATTTTTCATTTAACCTCAAATAAAAAGTGATAGACCCTTAAATTTTATCGGAATGTTTAGTAAATTTGACGAAGGTACATATCATTAATTACAGAATTTATGGTATTGATAGGAATTTTGATGTGTGAGTAATAGACATTCCAGTACTCTAGCACATTCCACTCTTTTTCTCAAAAAAAAACTTCGATTGACTTCAGTATTGATCTTAAATATATCAAATGATTTGTAGGATGTGATTAATAAATGATAATAATTTTACGATTTGGGAATTGGTTGAGGGGATAGTCTGGGCGTGGAGTGCTAGGAACAGCTCAGTTTCGTGGACGAGCGAGAAGTGCTATTTCGTCTCGAGAAAATTGGGACTCGAGTGAGGAAATTGGCTGACGCCGCGCTGTCGGGAATAGGGATCAGGTTATTGCGGGGGGCTAGCAATACCCGGATATTGTAAATGGACTAATGGGCCAGGAATGAATATTGAAATAGTAATGAGGCAAAATACGCTAGGAACAAGGTGATAAACATCTGCTGGGGGAATACGCCGAGAATCACTCGAGGAAAACACGACGAACTATTGACAGGAGTAACTGAGGAAAGAAAAATGAAGGAAGATTCACTGGGGAAATACGTCGTCATAAATGAATAGGAGATCGGAAATGGAGTCGGGAACAGCAGCCGCAGACTGATATTCAAAAATAACGAAATAAAAATATCAAATGAAATTGAATACAAAATAACCGATGCATGAGACAATCTCACGATTCAATAATCGATATGTCCTGGTGCGTGTGAGAATCGCGCGAGAAAAAAAAACTCCTGAGGTTCCCCGTGGGTGCCATGTCGGTACTTTGCAAAAAGTGGTGGCGTCGTAGTTAAAGTCCTCCAGCTTTCTGGCAGATCTGGATTTTTCCGTGACCGAGGAGACTCTGTCGAGGTTTCGCGAACTTTCCGAAAACCATAACCCTTAAGGTTGTTTTCATATCAGGCGATGCATGTAGTTGTTTACCATCCAGCTTAAGTTGCGGGGTTTCCTCGCATACAGCAATAGCACCTATTACTACGCCCACAAGATAATTTCGCAGTTATCCGAGTGGAAATTTAACTCAGGTCTGCATCAAGTTCGGATCAAGTCAGACCTCATGTATAATCTGGTACTGATCCGTGGACTGGATCAGAACTTGAACAGGCATGTAACGCCTTCACTCGTTCAGGACTTGATCAATCGGATCTGATCCGAACTTGATCAATACGACCAAATGTGAATTTGATCAGGCCCAACTGACCAAAATGTGATGAGGCTAGATAACCGGAACTTGATCAGAAGTTAATCCCGTCAAACAGATCCGGATTTGACCGAATGAACGCTCGGGCTATGCTGCACAGTGGGTGTTGCGTTGCAACATGTTCATAGTAATGTCCATACCATCTTCTAACCATTTTTTCATTATTGACACCTTCAGCTAGGCACAGATGAGATGGGCACTGTCGGGGGAATTTCGACAAAAAGTCTTTTTTCTGAAACGGAATTTATTGAGTAGAGAAACTCCCCATTTTTTTTCTCTGTTCCCCGGATAAGTCGTTGTAGCCCGAGCAAGCGGTCAACACGTGTGCACCACTCGCCGTTCACGCGCACCTAGGCGTTTTCCCCCTTTTTTTGTACATAGACATTTATCCTCGATACTCTGCCTAGCAGATGACAATTTTAAGCACAATACTCGATTTCCGCTCAAGTTGAACTGATCAGAATTTGATCTGAATAATCGCCAGCAGACGGACTTCAGTATAAGATCAGGCCCATCTCATCCGAACTTGATCAAGGTAATTACAGCTGAACGGACCTCAGGTTCAGATTAAGCTCACCATATCAGACCCTGATCAGAGTAATTCCGTTCAGATGGAGTAAATCAAAAACTGATCAGTTCTTCATCAAGTCTCGCCCGATCAGTTGAACCTGGCTACCACCACATCACGCTCTGATCAAACCTCAGGCTCGCCTTACCTAATTTCTACTCGGGTACACTTAAGAGAACCTAATCTCACTATTCTTCATCCTAAAATAATATCATTAAGTTCTAAAAACGTATTTCCCCAAAACTAACATTTATTTAAAATTCCTGATGGTACAATAAGTTTAACTTTATTTATCAAATTTCTCACTCAGTTGATCTAGATATGACAAAAGCACCTTTTGACTAGTTGGATTATGCCACTTTTAGCTCGCGCTGTCGAACGTACGCTATCGAACGTTTCCTTTTCTCCCATAACTCTCTTATTCGACTACAAAAGTGTGGCTGTCACAGCTATCATGGGGACAGGTATTAAACCGTTCAAACCCATTGAACTCGATATGTCAACACTGAGCATATTTTACACTATTCCGACGATCCTCGTTGCAAGTAAATGCGCATTTTTACACACTGTATACGCGATGTGAAATGGCTCTACGGACGGGGGGTTGGTAATCGTACAACAGCTATACCATTCCCGTTGGCTCTGCTTCGCATTTCGAAGAACGTAAAGTGCTCTCATTACGGGGACGATAACGTTATATTAATTCTTACGAAACGATCTGCCATTACCCGGGGTATAAAAGCTGCATGATACGAGGGGGATTCCGCCGAATCATTTGATGTGAAAAGCATTACCATCGACTGAGAATTGTTAACTGAAGCTCAATCGGATATCTGCACTTCTTATTGGGATTTTTTTTTTGGGAACTGCGTAAGATTGATCCCATGAGGATTGACGTTCTTTGAAGATGATATCGGAAGCTGTTTGAATTGTGAAGGGATTCGGGCTTTTTGATGGCTAGCTCATGTTTCCGAATGGTTATTTTCGGGAAAAATATCTGGGCTGACCCACATTTATTCACTTATTTACGGATTCAGGATATGTGGCACTCGGGTTGATGGGGATGGGAGATAGAGAGGAGTCTCCAACTCATGATTGGGTGGATGAACGGAGTTGTGGCCCTGACCTCTGTCAGCCACTTCGTGGTAATTTTTGGGTGAGCCTGTAAATATTGTGAAAAGGTAATACTGCGGGAAAAAATATCGCAAATTAAAGTGTCAGTATTTAATGATGTCATTGAAAAATATATCCGAAGAATGAGATACACGGAAAATTATAAGTTGAAACATCGCAGCGAAATAAGATCGTAACAATAGAAGATAAGGACAGCAGACAAATTAATATAGTAATTTTGATTTGTGTATTAATTTTTGGTGGTTAATGTTTATATTTATATGTGTCAGGGTGAGAATATTGCAGGCGATTTCGCCTAAAATATTTACGTGAAATCGCCTGCAATATCGAGGTCTAAATATATTTACAAATCATAATAATAACAGAAAAATAGACAAATGTTGTTTAAATGTTCAAATAATGGTTGTGAACATTGTGACATTGTAATATTTAATCAATAATATTTTCAATGATTGATAAATTTAAGTTTGATATTTTGTTGTAATATTTTTCAGCTGTGATATTTAGAACTGCTATCGAATTTTTGTTGAAGGTTTTAAAAGGAACGTTTGAGTTGTATCGAGGGTGAGAAAAATCATGAAATTTCTAATTTTACATCAAAAGGCTAATGAGATTCACTCATTCAGTGGATTTTTGGATGAGAACGATTTTCCAGTAATTACTCTTCATAAGTTCTTGAATTTCTAGAAATTTCGAAGCAACAATCGTTTGATTTTTTAATAAATTGTTTATCAGCGCGAAATGAAAATTGGAATAGTTTGATTTGTCAGGATTCCATCAGACCATTATCTCGATTTATGAATTCGCCAGTTGAGGGTAGTCAACTGGAAAAAAAATGGCAGTTTCTATAAACTTCAAAGAGATTAAGCGGGAAATGGGACAAAGGGAACCGCCTTCAATAGTCGATAACACGGAATCGTAGGGAAATCGATTTTTTATGCATTCGTAAGCTTAACAGCACATTTTGAGATGAAATAAAGTCTTTGAAATTCACTTTACCGATCCCAGATGATTGAGGATTGCAAATATTCCAGCCTCCTCGGTCTCCTGTATTATTCCCAACATTGTTAATCAGAAATCCGATTGCGAGCACCAAATTTATCTCAGACACGTGACAATTAGAGAAATTTTTTTGTAATCAAGAAATCATGAAAAAAAATTCAAAACAGACATTTGTTCGAAATAGTTTGAAATTGCAGTTAAAAAGTTGTTATGATTCGAGTCACAATTCATCATTTAATTAAGTAGAATATCACTTAAAAATATTCATCGAACTTTTCACTCATCCTGAAAAGTCGACAGAATTTGTTAATTTTACATGCAGAATGATAATTGATTTGATTTTAATTTTATTTGCAAAATTTTAAAACATGAATCGAAATGAAATTCATTCAAATTCACAGAGAATCGGATAATATTTTATTCCATCAATCAAAATTCAGTCAACAGCTGAATTCTGTCAATCATTAATGAAGAATCTCTTTTTACAAATTAGTAAAAAATTTTGATTCTCTCTCCTTGAATTTTTTATAAATCACAAAACAATAATTTCCGATCCACCTCTAGAAACTAGCAGACAAAATCCATCGAGGATTTCCATCAAAACGATTAATTGATGACCAAAACGATTATGATATTCCCCTTCCAGCCTTGGCCACCTGAGTAAACTTCGTCGTTTTTCGGTTTTTCAATAAATAAAAAAAGAACTCTTCACTATTCTGGAGGCTAAGTACAATGTTCTTAAGCCATCTAGTAGTACCTAATCCTAATTCGTGAGAAAATTAGAAATTTAAATAAAGTAGTCTTCTACATTTATATTTGTTTTATTGTTTTTTGTTTGTATTAGAGCTGTAAAAATAATTACCGTGTAATTCCCCATCATTTGTTCCTCGATTTTCCGACTTAGTTCCCCACCACTTGTTCTATACGATATATTTTTCTCGACGCACTTCCCCGGAGATATTAATTTTTCCCTTCGTATCTGTCCTCATAAAACAATTTCCAAAATATTAAAAATTGCTGATCCTATGCAATCACGAAATTCCTAGTCCCCACAGTCCGTCGCCAGCATCCTAGGGGACCTTGACCCGCCTCGAACTTTATGAGTCCCAATATTTCCGTCTTCTTCACTCGGGAAATTCCCCAATTCCACGGTGACCCGCCAATTACATCGTTTCTCTCCAGATTTCATTAGCACATAAAAGCTACTACTTTGTCATTTTTAGTTAATTATAATTCACCACTCAAACATTCCATACAGTACACTGAATTATCGTGTATACTGTACAATCCATTATTCATTATATATATTCATTATTTGGTTAAGGCCGTTCGTGTTTTGAGTTTTAATTTAATTAATTGACCTCAATATCCGGACAAAGCATTCCGCGGTGCTCGGAAGTATCTTCAATGTTACTAGACTCGTTGATTGACGTAACATTCTGATGATATCTCAATTTAGTTAATCAACGTACTCCCACTATTACCGCAAATATTATCGATTGAGCATACTATTTTTCACTATTTTTTTTTTATTTAAGCATTTTGAAACCGATGGGTTTATTACGCTACAACAAATACACAGATATACATATACTCACTATTTAATACTAGTTTATGAGAGATATAAACATTAAAAATGTGTTCTTAATAATTGAAATTTCCGAGTACTCGACCCAGATTATCGACCCCACAAAATCAGTCCCAAAATCCACATCCAATTCCTCAATTTCATCTACCAATTTCATATTCCCAGAACTCAATTTCGAATTTCATCGAAGCATGTTTTCCCAGTGCACAAATCACTCTCCACTGCCTCCAGAATACCATCCTCTTCATCATCCACATCGTCTGAGAAACCAACTAACTCCCAACAAGTTGCTCCCACTACACATTCGTCGAATGTCGAGACAATCGGGAAGTTGGCAATGATTCTGTTTTCTTGTTATACCTGACAATCATCAACAGCTGAAAACTTTTCAAGCATTCGCGAGTGGAGCGATATAACGAACATAACCTCTATTGTTATTCCAGCGTGTACCTCACCGAGCCAAATGCTACCCCCACCCCATCCCCTCCACTCACCGACGCCAATGCTATCCCCACTCCAAGTACCCCCACCCCCCGCTCTCTATGCCAACCGTGTCTTATAGGAGAGGGCCCCCAGTGGAACTAGTACCAACACAGGTCACATCCCAAGGAAATCGTTACACCTGCCCCGTTTGAGCTACTGCGAATTACTGGAGTATCCTCTTCTTCGGCACTTTGTCTCGAGTAACTGCAGTGAGCTTTTCCATAATCCCATCGTTTTTCTCTGGGTCTGTGTACACCGGGCAAGTTGACGTTACATTTTTATTGCACTTAATTTTTTTTTACCGAGTTATGTGGAAAAAATTTTTTACATGTGAATTTTCAACTTCCTGACGTACGCAGGGGTATAAAGTCTCGTGTTGTTTTTACATAACTGTAATTGAGTCATAAAGTCCGAGTGGTTGAGGAGAAAAAAAGGGAGTAGATGAATTAAAAATTGGGTCAGGTTTGGGATTAAATAAGGGATTTAGGAGGGTGGAGTTGGGGGAATTGGCGATGTGTTGAGGTGCCGTGGGATCCGATTAATGTGAATCATCAGGTCCAGGGTATTGTGGCCCTTTAGGAATTTTAGTCAGTTCGTCTGAGGAAACGAACCAAAGAATAAAATAAAATTCCCACGTTTAGAATCATTGAAACTATCCTATTTCCAATACTTTTCTCTCCGGGTAAATGCCACGATTATATGTCCGCATATTACCAAAAAATATGCGGTATGTACCTTACATATGTTCGCTGGGTGACACAATCTCACAAGCGAAGTGTTGGAAGGGCGAGTAATTTTTAGAATAAATAGCACACAGATCACTTATTCACTGAATTTTTTACCTTTTATTTTTATTCAAAGATTTTCACTACACTGATTTGATATATATATAAATAAAAAGGAACTTAAGGTTGGACATGAACCGCGGAGAATATTATATTCGACCTGCTCTTCATGAACTTGGATATGAGACTAAAGTTACCTTGAAAATTTGGAAATGTTTCCGCAAATTCAAGAAAAAGGGGGGAGGGAGGTTTGAGGATTAAACTGTACGTGATTTATGACGGCCGATGGAAACTATTTCCGGGGAAAATATTCAGGGGAGGGAGGCAAGAAACTTTATGCGAGGGACGGAAATATGTTTGGGTATGATTTTTTATAATGGGAAAATCCCAATGGAAAACCCCCAGATATACTAATAGCCACGACTAACATTCCGCGACGGAACAACAGATATTACATATGTGTTGCGCATATATGTATAGGGCATACAGCATTTTTGGCCCATTCACATATATTTCAAAAACCTAATCTCATGCACACCTCAAATATAAAATTTTATGATTAAAAAATATGTAAAATATATTTGCCTGATTTATATTTTGTCCCATATATTCCGCATATTTCGCATACCGTATTTGTGGGCATTTTATATATCATATGCTTCAGATATATGCAAAATATATTTCCACATGATTTTTTCTTCGGCGCGGGGTCTTACCTCATGCGCCTCTCGTTTATACCTTCATACCCTCTCGCGTGACCATCGGCCGACTTTCACAACAGCAGCGATTTAGCTTGAACTGAGGGTAACGAAGAAAGACTGTAGTCATGCAACCTGCCAATATGGCAGGGATTCTAGTGGGCTCATCAGGCACACTGACCCGATGTGTACGGGAGGTCCCTGCATTCGTGCCTAGCGCCAGTAGTCCCACGCGGAGAGATAAGGCTAAACGATCGCCCATCCAGGTACCATAACCAGAATGTTTTCCCTTGGCCGATCGCCGGAGCTACACGATAACCACGTCACCACAGTCCTCGATAACAAACGTTAATTAATTCATCACTAATTGAGTCAAGGTAACCGGCGACCTATTTTTTTGATGAAACTTCCGGAGTTCTTTGCTCAGTGGGTAAAGCAGTTGCGAAGTGGGAAACCGAGACAAGTCGAGGTATCTAGCCGGGAAGGGCGACCTCGTCGAAGAGTGAGAGTACGAATGGAACTGGGGTCTGCGGGCAGAGACTTGATCATCGTCGTCAGGTAAACCTGTCCTGGTCGGTGGTATGAATGAGAATCACATGACGTTTCCAGGAAACATTTCCTCTTCCATTTTTTCATTCCTCCCACTTAACATTTTCCAAGTTGTCTCCAAAATTATTTCTACTCCTCAGTATCATTCCGACTACAAAATAATCACCTCATCATCTTCAGTCTTTTTATATTTTGTCTATAATAAATTCAATTTCACGATAAAATCGTGAGTGATAATTCAAACCTCATTCCAACGTTATTGTCCTTCATCCGACGAATTCCCCTCATCACAACAACTCGCTACAAAAAGAAAAATTCGGCGTGAAGCAAGAATTGTAAATACTGATCTGTGTAGGTCAGAACTCTAGATCTTACAACTCCAGAGTATTCAAAATCGAACACAGTATTAAAACGATTCAATGCAATAACTAACACTGAGAAAAGTAGACAACGCACCCTCAGTTCCCTTATTTTCCTCCCCATATATTTCCAAAATCCGATTTTAATTTTTGAGTAAAATTTCCTTCGCGACACATATGTCACCATGAGAAGAGTAAGTACCTATATCACGACCGAGATATATCCCATTTTTTCGTTCACCATTTCCTTTTATCTCTCCACTCAACCCACACAAGATATATATTTCCTTTTCCAGGGACTTTCAGGCACACTCCCACGTATTTGATGCAACCCTCATTCGCCTCTGAATCCCGGGGAATAAGTCTTACGATCGTTTCTCCATTCCCGTTGTGGCCAATTGCACATGAACATGGATTAAATAGCTCCCTCCCTTTTTCCTGACGAAAAGGCCGGACTCTAAACCCGTTACATAAGGACTTTTTGGATTCTAGCCTGTCGTATGGTCCAACGTTTCATGTCTCTTGAGGATAGTTATCGGAACCACGCCAATTACGGCCCTATCATACAATCCTTTTTCCAATACGTTATCTACAGAAAAGAGGATTTAACTTGTGACGAAAAATGTTCAGTGCCACTCTCATCGTCTCACATTGTTGAACTATTTTCATACAGTCTCTGTGATGAGGCTATTCAATGGTGGGGATCTCTGTCGCAAAATTGGTTGGATAAAACTTGATTAAAGTAGCTCTACCCTCCTGGGATTAAATTCAAAGATTATCGAGAAATTTATAAATTTTTACAAAACTCGATTCACGATTGGAATTATTTTTTATCAATTTGCCAATTGTGGAGATACTTTTTTAAAAAATACAAAAACAGGTTATTATCTAGTGAATCCGAATAATTAATATTTACAGAAAACACTTAATATCAACTTAAATTCTCTAATTAAGCAAAACAAAACGTTTAAGTCCCAACAATCTTCGTCGATTAGTTACGCCTCTATTTTCTTTTAGTTATCATATTCAACTAACTCCTAATTTTTAAACATTATTCCTCGGCATCTCCCATTCCTCCCACTTAGCCTCTTCCCCCACTACTGTCATCGGGCCCAATTCGCCATTTTCGGTTTCCAGAAAATTCCCCAAACGCGGCGGTGGGTCAGCTAAATGTTTTCATTTCAATAAAATAATAATCGAAAAGTGTTTTGTTAATGTATTCAATTGATCTCGTGGATTTTCGATCCGGTTTGACCAGTGAGGAGAAGGACAACTGTGTGAGACGAAGGTCAATAATCAGTGAACACGTTATTAATGCTTCTAATGTCACTTTATTATTAATAAAGTGCGACTCGTATATTTGGTGGATTAACGGGTATTGCAAAAATCGAAAAAACTTAGCTTGACGCTATACCAGAACGTTCTACGCCAGACTGGCTCGAGGAACAACACTCGAGAATCGAGAGCTACCCGGAGAGGGAGAGGAGAAAATCAAATTCGCTTCTAGAGCGTTCCAGGAGTGTCTCGCCTCCGATTGGTGACTACATTGACGGCAAACCCGCGACGAACCACTTCAATATCTTTTCGTTTACAAGTTTTGACTTTTCGTTTATTATTTTAGTGGGAAGTTGGCAGCGCTCGGCTTCACCTCGGGCCGCCAACTTCAAGAGTTGAAACACCTCATCGCATGTGTATCCGAACTATATTTTTTGTCAGTGATGTTACGTTCAGGGAGTGGCGAACTGCGCCATTTTTCGTTTACTAGTAAACGAAAGGGCTTTACGTTTACAAGTTTTGACATTTCGTTTACCAGCAAACGAATAGACGGTTTTTGATACGGGCTGAACGTGGCAGCAGTGACAAAAATGTTTTTAATTCGAAACCATCCCCATCGTTACAAATGGAGATGGTAGCAAGGAACGGGCTACTATTCAGAATGAGGTTGATGGTGTTGAGGTTGATCTTGTAATGAGTAGTTTTGAACTGAACGGGAGATTTTTAAAAAATCATAAAAAGTGAAATTTGTGCATATCCACAATGTTTTCCTGTTTTCAGAAATTTAGTGATAAAAATTGAATTTACGTACGACGTTAGAAGTATTTATCTACTACCTTAGCTGTTTAAAAAATACAAAAACAAGACGATCCTTTGAAGTTTACTGATAAGAAGGAATCAACAGACTCCCTAATCTCCACAGAAAATAAACAATAAATCTTAAAATATAGTGGATACATAACAAAATATTCCAAAGCCAGATATTTTTCTACTCTGAGTTTCTGAATTTAAGACCAAAAACTTTTAACGCTGATGATTCAACCTTTCCGTGTGACCCCCATAAACATTGCTTTCTTCTCTTCAACTTCTACGATCGCTTCATCCTGGTAATCAGATGATTCCCGAATCGGTAATCCTCTTCCCCTCTAGAACACGTATGCTCGCTTTCATCTGCAGTGCAGATCACTCTGAAATACCTTTCGAATGCCGAGTCAGCAAGCGCCCGATGAGAATTCCTCTCCCCCCCTCCGGCCCCCTACGCCGCCCTGGCTAACCAATGATAATTTAAATGTAGAATCGATAATGTCACGTTGAAACCGAGTCCAGCACGCGATTCACGTTGCATTTCCTCCCGTTGTTCGAAATCCTCGAAGGATATCGTATTCTGAGAGAAAAATCACCATAATTACACAAATATTGTCTTTAGGGAAGAGCATCACATACATATTCGATCAACTTGTGCTAGATATCTGAATGGAAAAAGAGCATTTTTCTTGGAAGCGAGAGGATATTAATACCGAGACGAGAAAAGCTGTGAAAGGATGAAAATGTGTTATTTATTTTTGTCTGTAACTGTCGGTAAAGGGAAACTTTTGCTCAGAAAAATCATCGAATGTTTTTTGGTAATCACTTGGTGACGAAAAACCATTTTTTGAAGGATTTTGGTTCAGGAAAGTGTTGCAAAGAAGACCTGCAGGACTTTTTCTGAAGTAAAATTCAAAACATCTTCTGAAAAAAAATATTGTCCTCCAAAAATCGTCCAAAATATATTTTTTTGGCCACTTGAAGATTTTGGGACTTGGGAAGACTTTCAGTTGGTACAAATTGTTTTTTGTGGACAATGGCGATTGTGACCAAACGATATTTATCGTTTTATCGGAACTTCGGACATATTTGCCTTCTCTGTTAAGTCATTAGTCTCTGATCCTAATCTGATCAGTCGACGTCTTTAGTCTCTGATCTCAATTTTTAGTCCGCGGGCGTGTGAATCTATTTCTTTTATTTTTTGTCCTAGATTCGCTTAATAGACATTTTTGTCTCTGTTGTTGTGATAATGAAAAGAATGAGGGAAAGTCGACTCGCTGTCAGTTCGATTCTCGCCCAATTTTCGATTTTACTTATGAAAGCACAAGCAGATAAATCCTATTTAGGAAAGCACAAGCACATAAATTAAGTTGGTCACATGAGGCGTCGGCTAACTTCAGGCGTAAGCCTCTTTCCTAATTGGTCAATGTGGTCGAGGCGGGAAATTCAAAGGGGGCGCACGGAGCGCCGAAATAGTCTCGTTGATTATAAAATAAAAAACTCACAGTCGACTTACTTTCAAGTCGATTCTTATTCGGCTGAAACTATTGTTGAATAATCGACTAATGGACTTCACTCAACAATAGATCATTGCTCGATTCAGAGTAATCTAACATTACGAATCGGCTTTCAATCGACACTCGAGAAAGTCGATTAACTTTCGTTTTCACCAAATTTCGTTCTCTCAATCGATTCAAAATTGATTGAAAAACGACAAATCAACTTCGTCGATTTCGCAATCGATCGGCAATCGAATCTCGATCGACTCATCCACCAGGTGAAGGGTAAGACCACTTACAGACCCTTAAATTGAAGTCCTCATAATTGTCGACCCTAGAAATTATGGAATGCTAACCGGTGAAAGAATGTGAATCGAAGATTTGTGAGCGATTGACGCCGACAGTTCTACAGCCGAGGGTTCTTTTTATTAAAATTCCCCTTTTGATAAAAATTGTCATCAGTCATCGCTGTCCTATTTCTACATGGAGAGAGTTCAGATAATTTTTGGAGATAATTTCGCGGAAAAACTCTACCGCTGCACCAGAATTGACGCGCAATATGTCAGTCCATGAAAATTTTTCATCCAAATTAATGGGCTCAGGGAAAAAAGTGCCTTCGGTCGCTGTCGTCCCTGAAGAGACATGAAAAGTTGATGAAAAAATTGGAGTTCTGCTTCGTTCAAACTGGTGGGGATAGAGAATTCTCATTGGTTGGATTTTGCTTGTAAACAATTGAGAAGAATCAAGACAATTTCAACGGACCAAAAAAAACTTTCTACTTCTCGACAATAGCGGAGGTCTCAAAATTTCGATTCGGGTAGGTTTCGTGTACACTTATGGGGTAAAACTAAATTCTCACCCTCCTAACTCTCTGTTAATCCCTTTGGATTTACGACTCGAGCGGAATAAACTCGGAATTTTAAGGAATTCCCTCTGAGTAAGGAGATTTGGGCTGTTACAACAGAAAAGGACGGCATGAAAGTAGTTATGGCGACTGACCTATTCCTGGAGAAAACTGAGATAAATGTTTGGAGTGGAAATTCAGCGCAGGTTCAGATGAAGGTGACATCAAATCAGACCTCACGATCGATCTGAAGTGATCACTCCATCAGAATTTCATCAGGATAACTTCAGTGCTGCTGCCATTATTTTTTAACAAATTTACTGGATTAAAACCTGATTAATTTTGAAGGAGTGACGTGATCAGATGACATCTGACTACAATCAGATCAATCTCTAATCTTAACTCCGAAGATCTGCGCTTGATTTCCGCTTGGAAAATCATATTATTATTGTATTATTCTATTATCTAACGAATTGATGTCTCAGAGTGAACCCGTTAGTTAAAAATTGTTGTACATCCACTATATTATAAGGAACTTATTCTTTATTTTCCGTAAAAACTAGAAAACCCTTAAACACTTATTATCGATAGCTTTCAAAATATTCTCTTATTTTCACAGCTAAAGAAATAGATAAATACATCTATCGTTGTACGTAATTGTAATTCTTAGAAAACATCACAAATATGTATTCCACGTAAAATCTCCAACACTGAAGCCAAACGTCCCCTGAACCTTTGGACCTCAACTCGTCCTATATCCCCACTCCTCACTTTTCACAAAAAACCTCTCCTTGAAACATCCGTTCATTACCTATCCAGTTCAGTTCCAAAACACTCATGACACGAGTAACATCTACCCATCTGAAGACTATCTTGCTCCTTCATACCAATCTCCATTTATTAAAGATTTGAGTGTCTTACACGAAGAAAGAGTTTATCCAACTTAATCGCCCTTAATATTTAACACACAACAAATTAAATTAATCAAAACAACCGTCAGCCAGAAACCAACTCCAAAGTCTCCACAATTTTCATCATCGAATTTATCCCCTACAAAAATGACCAGCAACTGACTTAACCCGACAATTTTCCCTTATCTCTTAATCCAGAAAAATGATTTCATTTGTTATGCCCCAAAATTCCATAACATTTCTCTTTTGTAATCCGGAGAATATAAGGACACGAAAATGGCACGTATTATTCGGAATTAAAAATATGTTGAAACAGAAATTAAAACACACGGCGGATATCTGTGAATAACTCCACGTATATTCGACTTATGTAGATAACTGGGGCGCAGCGTCAGCGACTCGCACCACGGAACTGGCCTCCAGCGCGTCACCGTACACCTTACATGTACGGTAGGGTCGAACGACCTAATGTAATACGCATCCACGTGACAATAAATACTCGTAACTTCGTATTCTCTGGGCTAGTGCTCCGAATTCTTTTCCGTAGCAGTTGCTTCAGTTGTATATATGTTCGCCTGATACCTTCGCTCCCAAAGCGAATCTTCATTTATTAAAAATCATTGGAAATAATGAATAAAAGTGGTTAATTGATTAATAATATTTATTTCTGCCCTTTGTCGGCGTGTGATAATCCCAAAATTCGACCCCAACCCCTCAGGTCCATTACACAGTAGAAAAAAAATTCTCACATTTACCGTAAATTACTCACATTTAACTGATTCCCTGAATTCTCGAATCATCTCAATTCCACCGTAAAATTCTCGTCCCAAGCCATTTATCCCCAAGAGATAAGATACTTGGGACGACTAATAAATTATCTGATATCATGTTCGATATTTCTCTCAGTGCAGCACTGGCTTCTTCAGTATCATCCAGTCCTTGACGAGGCGGAAAATTCTCATCACCGACGTTTACATCCCCTATTTTCATCTCGACAAGACCTCCACCAATATAAAACAATTTAATTTAATATCCCCCACCGATGATAAATTGAAAATGTAGAGGAAGAAAGAAATATCATTTACCAGACTTTTTGCTGGATTAATTGTTATGGTACATCCCTCGTGCGGATAAATCGCTTTATTTCCAGTTGAAGGAATCCGTTAATGTTAACGTTAACGAGCAATAAGCCCACTTGTAGCATCGTCCTTCTGAGGGACGTAATGAGATAATCCTAAGCTTGATTGGCAGATTAATTGGTTATCGGACAGTATAAGACAATCTCTCATTCTCCCCCTCCCCCATCCACCCCTTCTCTCGTCCCCATCAACCGACAAACTGATGTATACGCCCCATTACACACTACACTTCCGTAAGTACTAGGGATTTTTTTTTTCCCCTAGTGATTGGCACGTTATCACGGGACTTTATTTCTTTTCCACCATCACACGCACCCGCAATCTTCTTTTCTGAGTTACAGACGTTGAAAATCCACCGGAGAAAATGTGTAGTGCAGTGAGCACACGCCTATGCCATTTTTTTTCTTTTTTTTTTTTTTTTCATCCCCCTCTTTCTCTCTCGGCGGGTGCACACGCTTCACTTGGTTTCTGTCAATTTTGCTTATCTCACTTCCTCCGTATTTTCCCTCTTCCTTAGCCGTTCCTCTCTCGTATAGTAATCCCAGTTTTTATGACTATCTTTCCTCCTTCTTGCTATCGCTGGAAAGGTTCCTTGGCTCACTGAAACGAGAGGAAAAAGAATCTAAATAAGTGGATAGGTGTGAGAAAATGCTATTTCTTTCTTTTCGTGCACGTTGTTCTGTGAGTGTTGGACAGTTTCACTGTATAAATGGTGGAAAAGACTGGCGGGGGAAAAACACCCCGGTGAAATAACATTTTTGCCTCACACCTGTTCATGATGGCAGTGGAAATGTAGATATACAGGACATTTACAATCCGGGAAAATGTTTGTTTCTGGATTATTGCGCCGGGGGGTGATGGGAGGAGAGTGACGAGGGGGTGAGAATTTTAGAAGGGATTTGACGGTAGGTGATGTAGTGTTTTTTTTACGGATTCGGTAGTAAATATTTTTTTGGGAGAATTTCTAGTACTTTTTGTGGATGAGATTGACAGGTTTTGGTGCAATTCGATTTTTTTTTAAATTGAAGAATATATTATATTTTATCACGTTATATTATGTTATATTATAACTGTCGGATTATTGGATTTTATTTCATGTTTAGAATTACGGTTACAAAATTAAATCGACAGGTCCACACAATATTTTCTGAGGAAGGAAGAACGAGGGTCCGTTCATTAGGTGACGACTTATATTTTGGCATTTGTAATTAAGTTTTAGTCTTCTGGAGAAAAGGTTAAAGTACAGACGTCTGTTCTTCGTATGCTTTCAAAGGGATCAAAGAAATAAAGTTCAATCCACCATCTTTAGTATTCATTTATATCAAATTCTGAAATGTTACAAATGTTAAATGTTACAAAGTGAAAATATCTTAATCGAGGTCCAGAATATCGTGGGTCAATTTGACCCTCAAAATTAGCAGTTGGGCCCACGTTACATCTGAAAAGCCAAGTTCTAAATTCATTTATATATTCCATCTTCAATTATATTATATTATATTATATTATAAATTGAATATTCATGACTTTATGCTCCTTTAAATCGATTTTAACATCACTCCCCTGAAAACTCCTAGTCACCTGTCCATCAAGCTCCCCCTTTTTTAACAGAGCTCAGCATTATGCCAGAAATTGACAAACGTACAACGAAATATCTCGTGCATGCCCAGAATATTCTCATCCTATATTCCTTATATACGAACTGTCTTGGCAGCTGAAATAAAATATGAAAATCTCCGAAATAGGGCTGATATTATTCCTCTTTTTGAAGCGAATAAGGGTGCACGTGAATTTGACCATCATTCAGGTCCATCGAGCCTGAAGAATGAATACAAATGAGAGGGACAAGAGAAAATATCATTTGTCCGGCTGCACAGATAGAAAAGTTGGATAAAAATTATATAAAAAATCCCAGCATTTTTTACTGTACGAAAAGGAATCGTGAAACGAAATCTATTGACAGGTTTTTTATATGTTGAGAGGAATAATTCAAAGGGAGCACTCATCGAATCGACAAATGAATATTCATTTTTCTTTTGGAAAACTGGGATGAAAATTATGTTGAATGTGTGTGTTCAATTGGTTTGCGGGGAAATTGTTTGTGTGCAATTTACTGCGATTAATTAACAAGTAATTTTAAATTTATCCCGAGGGGCTATTCAGTCCCAAATTGAGTGAAACCATGACTTCATTTTGAAGTCGATTTCAGACGAATCGTGTTGTGATTTCGGTGATTGGAAGGGGGACGTGATTTCAGTGAGTTCAAACTGAAAAATCAATGACTTCATGACTTCACGTGACTTCGTTTGATTTTAATCGACATTAAATCATTGAAATCATGAGCAATATCATTCGAGAAAATAATGGTAATTATCGTAATTAAACTCTTTATTGCTTAATTTATATCGTGTAACTGCAAACATGAAATGTATATATATTTGATGGGTATATATGTATATTAAAATTTGGCGAAATGGCGAAGGCTCGTCGATTGTGTGACGTTTAGGCGAATGAGTCAATTCCCGAAAAAATATTGGTAGAGAGGGGGAATCGATATTTGATTCTTCTGACTGAAAGCGATTTCAATGACTTCAATTGATGTCAGAAAAGACTTTAAAATCGAATTCGTCGATTAAAATCACTTGATTTCAGCAACTTTGTATGATTTCAATGACTTCAGCTGATTTCAAATCGATTTCTAATTGATTTCACCATCGAGTGACCTCATGACTTCAAAAATTTGTAGTCCCTCGATTTATCTCTTTCGATTTAAATCATTTGATGATCTCGCGACTGAACTCTATTAAGTATAGTAATTTCAAAAAATCCTTAAGGATATTTGCGACTCTTTTAATGAAAATTAAATTATAAATAATACTGTAAATTACCTCAATAGCACCCATGTTAACCGTATGAGAGCGAATCATGATCATCTTGGAGGCCCTTGTGTAGAATGGGCCTCATTAATGATCCCAAATGTCGGTGTGATGCAGAATCACAAGATTCTGATCATATTTTATGGAAGCGTCAACAGTATCACCTTCAGAGGACAAAATTGTATAGTAAACTGAGAGCCAAGAGCTGTTGCCCTCCTCAGACTATAAAAAATTAGCGGAGGGTAAAGGCTGCAACTCTGTAGAATAAGTACGTAATTATCTTGAAGAGTGTTAACTAAATGAAAATATCATATGACCTGATATTTTCAGCTAAAATAATTAAATATTAAATTTTTAACTCGATATTTAATTATACCTTCAACAAGTTCGAGTAGTCTTAATTAAATTTGTTAACGAAACTAGAAAAAACTTATTGAATTTTCAAATCAATATTTATCAAAATTTTAAAAACACATTTTTACCTAAAATAATTTGCCCAAGATGCAAAATGAGGATAGTGTAAATAACCCAATTCTCGCTTTCTCGCATTTTAAACAATTTAAAAAAATAGCACGATTGTTGCAAAAATAGACCACTTTAGAATAGAATCACTTTGAATTAAACAATTGTAATACAATGTTCAATAATTCATAAATTTCTTAGATCACAGAAAATTTAAGGTGAATTAAAATCGCAGGTGATCGATAGTGGTGGACTGTTGATATTGCCTTTAGCAGTCTAGGAATTTAAAATTTAATTGAACGTTCCGGACGGCAAATAGAAGGGATCTACTTTGACTCGAGGTAAGTGAACCAAAATTCATGATTGAGTATTCAATCACACAAATATTTTGATTGGCGACCGTAGGTTGAGAGACGACGTGATTAGAGCCTCATCGTTCTCCTCTGGATTTTCATGCATTACAGAAGTCCTCCACTTCTGTCGTGTGTATTTAATTTTTTTGGTGCCCTCGATTTTTTGGCCTTCAGAACATTTATTGAGTGATTATATTAAAAGACGTAATTACGCACATTTTCTATATTTTTTCTGCTCTCATTACTGATCAATAGGAAGAATCCAATCGATAAAAACCCCCAGGACATAAATAAAGTTAGTCAGATAAGCCATCGACCAACTTCATGCGTAAGACTTTTTCGTAATTGGTCAGTAAGTGCGAGGCGGGAAATTCAAATGGAGCGTGCGGGGCGCGCATTGGGTCTCGCTAATAACCATGAGAAATAATAGTAATAAATAATATTGAGGAAGAGAGAATGCATGGAATGTATATTTTTGATTTTTCAAGGTCATTACTACACTTCGAAAATAAATTATTAGGTCAGATATTCATTTACTTCAGAGAAGCATTTCTTGGTTCATTATTGTACATTTACAGTCGAGTAATTAGTGAATAATTTCTCCTAGGTTTGATTTATGTTAATTACATTGTTCTAGAACATGATGATAACAATTATGAACTCGGGTGACGTCCTTGAATATAATTATTCAACATGAAAAAATTCATGGAAATTCTTCTGGCTGGAATATTTAGAATCTGGAAATTTAGAAAAATCATTAAGAAAGTTCATTTAAAATTATATGTAACATAGGTTTCCTCAAAACTACTGACGAACAATAAGAAGTTTATAATTAAAACTTAATTAGTTCTTCTGGGAATGACTGAATCGTAGAAATATTCCTTTTCTGTTATAAAAAAAAAAATTGTTATTCGCTCTCTCATTCCCCCAAAAATCGAGTTCTCAACTTAAAATTAATACGAAACATTCCTTTCATTACTCCAATCGATCCTATCGAAAATGAGCTTAATTAACGGATCATTTTATAAGATATTGAATTTTTCGTATAAAATAATTGTGTGGAATATTTAAAAATTAACGAAACCAAATTCACTTTTATTTATACAAAAATTTTCGTTTTATTTTCTCTCTCTGCAGTCGCTCGTCGGTAAGAGTCACGTGAAGTTATTGAATTACATGAGCTTTCGAAGTGAAGCTCTCTCATCCACGAAAATTTGTGCATGACAAACTGTAAACCATCAAAACTTCATGATTATTCCCCAGTTGACCCCATATTTGTCCACGTATTCAGATATGCAAATGAATCACTCCTGAACATAGTGGAAGCGTCTTCGAGGACAAGAGATAAGATAACGAAGCGGAAGGGCGTCGAAGGGTTAACAGAGGGCCGTCACAGTGGTATATCCTTATCCGTCCTTAAATTCGTATCCAGTGATACTCGGGTTACTCCAGACTGATGCCTACTATTTTAGACACTGGTGTACCCCCCCTCATCCCACCCCCTTATTCTCACCAACATTGAAATCTACCGACGCAGGCATGTCGCCCCCGATCAATACGACCCCAAACTACGGTTCGCGCATTTCCGAACCGAGTTATCCAGAAAGAGAACGAAAACTGCGTGAGAGGAGGAGGGATAGCGTTAATCTACGTTGTTCGGAGTGAATTTTAAGGGAGAATAATCTCACTCATGTCGACGTGAATGTGTGAAATGTATCTTGGAACGGTCACTTGTTTTCGTCGTTGAAAGGAATTCTCATTTTAGGGCGGCATTGTTGAATGAAGGGGTGGGTGAGGGGAAGAGAAACTGTCCAATTGTTGCTTTCGAATGACAGAATTGTAATGGTGGTTTTTCGGATTCATATTTTAATTTTTGAATTTAGATTTGATCGAAAATTTTTGGACTTGAGTTGGAAGTGGGAAAATGAGATGAGTCGATTTTGACTGTCCATCAGTAATTGATGAATATCTCGGAATGGAGGGGAGATGGCAAAAATTTTGTGAGAATGTTTTTTGTGGGGCGGGTTGAGGGGGACAATAAATGTTATGACAAAAAATGCAGTATCTCTTTTAGATTCGGAGATATTAGCCGAAAACTCGACGCAGAGATGAGGAGAATTATTTGGTTTTACGACGTTGTCATTGATTTGGAGTGATCAATGATCGAGTCACATAATTAATCACGTCGTTTGTAATTGTTGTAAATATGTAGACCAACAATGGGAGTTAATTGACAATCTGAGTGAGCCGATATAGAAGTTTTCCCGAGTCGATAAAGAAATTTTATCAGACGACATCGTAATTTCTCTCAGAGTTGCAGTTTCATCGGAGATTATAAGGCGGGGCAGTAATTGTAATCGGAATCGCACTATAAAAATCGTCAGATTTTTCTCTTCGTGTAGTTTCATACGAGGGACTACTCAGTCCCATATTGAGTGACACCCCTGGCAGGAGATGAGGACTGGCCGAGAGTGGGCCGACATTTGGCCAATGCTGGCCGACTGTCGGCCATTCCTCATCTCCTGCCAGGGGTGTCACTCAATATGGGACTGAGTAGTCCCACTACACCACCACCAGTTTCATATATTCTGAACATCTGTGCATTTGTTGTAGCATAATAAATCCATCGGTTTCAAAATGTTTAAATAAAAAAAAGAAAAAAATGGCTTCACATGACTTCATTTGATTTCAATTGAAATTAAGTCATTGAAATCACGACAAATATCATTCGAGAAAATAGTGATAATTATCGTAATTAAACTCTTTATTGCTTAATTTATAAATTATAACTACAAGCATAACATATATATATATTTGTCATGAGTACATATATTATATATATATGTATTAAAATTTGACGAAATGGCGACGGCTCGTCGATTGTGTGACGTTTACGTGAATGAGTCGATTCCCGAAAAAATATTGGTAGAGAGGGGGAATCGATATTTGATTCTATTGACTGGAAACGATTTTAATGGATTTCAGAAACGACTTTAAAATCGAATTCGTCGATTAAAATCACCTGATTTCAGTCACTTCGATTGATTCCAAATCGACTTCTAATTAATTTCATCATGAAGTAACATAATTTCATATCCTCTCCCTGAATGAATAATCGGAACCTCCACTCCATCGCTCCATCATCTCCACCATTCAGTGAACTCCTTCTTCAGTCCTCTTTTTCCCGTTGAAGTGGAAACAAATGAAAAGACCAATTTTGGTCAACGACCGGTCTTAGCACACTTGACCCAATATCACGAGGCTGACTCGGATGGTAATGGAACCTATAATCGGAGGGTCTCGGATTCGACTCTTACCTTGAACGATCCACTTGTCTCAATATCAAGGATCATCCTGTCCATTCGCCCCGGTCCAAATCTAATCTCGTTGTCCGCAAGAAGTCACCAATGTAGAACACTAGGACAATATGGTCACATTCCAATTATCGGAGCAAGCTGGGATCCAATAAGATCGTATTGCTGGTATAAATCATGTGTAATGGTGATCAGAATTCATGAAAAAGTCACTTCATTAGCATACACCATTCAGTATTCTGTGCCAGGATTAGACTTCTGGAATTTGTAATCACTTGTATTATCGTTATCGCGATAATTGCTTTCGACTTCCAATAATTACACACCTTCAGCTTCGACTTTGCTGAAGTTTCTGGAGTAAATAGGAAAATTCAATACCTTAATTGCAAGCGAATTATGCGTTGAATAACGGTATTTGAGTGAGAAACTTTCAGGGGTTCGGAGTATGGTGTAGTACAAAAACACATTAGAGTATTGACTCATTAGTCAACAGTAATTGGCAACATAGATTCTGAATGCGATTCACGAACTTCGTATCTCTCTTGTGGTTTAAGACTTTTCTTTCTTTTATTTTTCTTCAGTTCGGTTTGGTGTTTAAATTAATCTTTTGTCAGGTTTTTTATACTTTTGTTAATTATAATGTTGCAGGTTCAGTCATTTGTTTGAATGGTGAACGAAGTTTGAGATTAATTTTTTGGGATGAGATGGGGCTGGGGAGGAAATTATTGAATTGTTTGAAGTTGACGGTTGATTGAGATCATTTAATGAATTTATAGGGAGAAATTTGGGTTAGGGATGGACTTGATGAACTTTGTGAACTTAAATGAACTAATGAGTTGAGGGTTTGAGAGATGTTTTTCAAGTGATAATAATTATTTTACGGGAACGGTAAAAATATTAAATGGGGGGATTTCAGGAGAACATATCAACGATGTGTCATCCTAAGGCACTAGATTTTCAAAAATCGTTGGAAAATAATCGATAATGGAATTAAAATCGAAATACTTCACAGATAGAATGAGTTATACTCCAGGAATATATCCTTGGGATGTTATGATGATTTTGATAGCTGTTGATAAGATCACACCGCAAAATAATGGACGATACAATATTATTCAACAAAAATATTATACAACAAAATTTGATTGAATAAAAAAATCAAACGACCCAGTATTATTAAACAAAAATAAGAAAAGACAGAATATGATTAATTAGAATTATCATACGAACACATATGATTGAGAAAAATGTTATAAATGGAAAAAAATATTGATTGATTGGATCTTCGGGTTCATTAGTTAAACTAGCTCTACTCCCAGGTATTTTACCTACCGGGTACACTCTTTTTGAACATTTTCAGTTACCAAATTTTCCAATTAATTAAATAAGTAAAACTCGGAAAAATTCATAGTAATATCCAAATTAAATTTCGAACAAAGTTTCAATTTTTCCCCTATTTCCTTCTAATAAACAAATAATAAAACTTGTTGTTGAAACATAAAAAATCGATTTTTTTTACATTTAACAACAAAAAATTAAGATTTTAATCGTTTAATCGTTAAAACACTGTCTTAAACTCCAATTTTTTCAATTTTTCAATCCCAAAAATACAGTTAAATCGAGTAAGAAAATTTCTACTCCCAAACTGACGAAAACCCCCAAAACTTTTACATACTGTCCCCCAATTTTTAAGTTCACCAAAACGCTAGAGCCTCAACTTTATCCCTTAATGTATCCATATTTGATAAACCCCCATCAACTCACCATTCGCCCATCGACTGTCCCATTCCTCATCAACTAAAGACCATTACCTCCCTGATATTCAACTCCACCACTGCTTAACAGTCACCGAACTTCCTCTATCATAAATAAATCGCTCTCTCAGTGTGTGCTACGAACTCCACAGCTACTTACCGCCCTTTGTCCTCCCTCGTTCTCTCCTCCCACCCACAAACAGAAGATCAGCTCTAACATAATGAAAAGTAGAAACGACGAAGACTTACTCGAGGTGAACAAACCTGCAATTAACTCCGCTGAAACCTCGAACATCTTGGTATTAACTTATCGTTAAAAGGTACAGTTGAAGGCGGGTAGGAAGCGGTAAATAACATTCAGAGTCTGTGTTAGACTCACTCTGAACTATCACGAGTATTCGCAGACAACTATGTACAGCATTAGATGTGTATTCATGATGAAGGCACAGTAAATGTCCATGGATATCAGTTGGGTATGGATGCATGTATGTATGTGTGTGTATGGGCGTGTGTGTGCGCATGTGTGTGGGTGTGTGTTACCGTGAGCTACGTTGATGTCGTGTGTAGGAAATGGGATCGTAGCACCTCAACCTATTTGTTACCCGAGACACCCCACCGAAGCATCGTCGTATGTCTTTTTTGACCTCTATTCTGAATACTTGTTTGTTCCTTCAATTTCCTCCTCTCGTCCTTTTTCTCCTCGGAATATTATTTAAGGAATGTATTGAGGGGCGAAGTCGACTGAATTATTGAGTGATTTTATTGTGAGGAAGATTCCAGGAAATTTATTGATTCAGGGAGGGTGGATGGAGAGAAATTTCTGGGAAAAATTGTCCTGCCAGCACCGGCAAAGTCCTGGAGAAGAAAAATATCCAGTGCTGACACGGAATTTTATCGAGTTCAACGTGAACTTTTCTTCGAACTTTTGTGAAGATTTTTCTGGAATTTTACGGGAATTCGATGGATTTTATGGAAAAAATATGACATTGTTTCAGATGTTGGGGGGAAGGGGTATTTAGGGATGTGATGGTATTGTTGTGAATGAATATTGTTTGATGTTTATGATTTTAGGGAAAGAAGAGGAAATTATCGACGTATACAAGAAAAATAAATGTTCGAGGAAAGAAAATTGAAAAATGAATCGTTTGTTTTGCCCTCTCGGTCCGTTTTCCCCTGCCTTCCATGTCTCCTTCTTTTATTATGAATTAAAGATGGAGTCCTTTTTCTGCTGGAGGACGTCCATTAACTCTCATTCCAACTTTAAGTGGTTAATATTAAGTTACGTCACAAGTGCGGAAAATAGGAAATGTTAATACGAGTGAAGTCATGTTGTATGGAGCGCCGTAGGGCAGGCAGAGGGGCGCGATAGACGAGACGAGAACAGCCGAGGGGACACGAAGTGACCCGAAGGCTCCCCAAAATTATTAACACACGATTGTTTATTCCCTTTTCTGCCCGAGTAACGTATACTATTTTTTGAAATCAGTGTTTCGAAAATATGTGAAATTTGAAAAATTCAGTTGTAAATTAAATAGATGAAACGATGAAATCATATAGAATCAATCGCAGGTGGGTCAAACGTCGAGGAAAATCTGATATCATCTGAACAAAATTTTTATTTAGATCCAATCAACCTAAGGTCCTTATTACTACTCACCCCCACCCCCCCGTAAAATTAATCCCGGAAAATTGAAAAAAATGTGAACTATAATTCTCTCGAAATATTACCACACGATCTACAACAGTTTCGATACTATGATTTTTTTAATAAAAGAAACGCCTGAACCTGAATCTGATCTAATCAATTTCAAATGACAAACGACCTGACCAAATCAAATCCAACTACACTCTAATCAATTTCTGATTTTAATTAACTGTAACTGACCCAAATATCCACTCAGGCAACCCTTGACTAAAACATTTATTACAAACAATAACAGAATAGTTTTTTAAAATCTCACTAATTGTCAAAATACATCTAGATTTCGTCAATAAAAATTTGATATCGTCGGAACAGAATTTCAATTTACCCCCGATCAACCCAAGGCCCTTATTACAACTCACCCCCTGTAAAATTAATCCCGGAAAGTTGAAAACAATGTGAACTATAATTCTCTCGAAATATCACCAGACGATCTGCAAGAGTTTCCATATTATGATTTTACGTAATAGAAGGAACGCCAACAATTTGCAACTTTCAAACTTACCGGCCTTCATAATCGTTCCATGTACGATGTATATTTACGCTATAGCTGTGCACAGAATGAAATAAGGGTGCATGATATATAGGACACGTAGTTGAGGATACGGGGTTTCACCTCTCGAAAACTTCTCGAGTGCGATAAGATACCGGGGGTGGGGTAGAGGGCAGATGGGCTTCAGGCTTCTCTGCTCCTTCATCCTTGTAGAGGGGTGAGCAAAGACGAGGTTGAGGGTGGAGAAAGTTGGTGAGTCTTTAACGGTTAGAAAATTCCAAAGCAATTTCTCCTACGCCATCCGTCGCGTTTCTATCCTAACTGCGGAACTTTTGAATTTAATTTATAACTAGTCGAGTGCTTTCAGTTCCTTCCGTTTCATCCTCTTCTTCAGCCGAGTGTTTCTCATTTCCATGTTTTTGACATGACTTGAAAAATTTTGTTGACAGACGGTTAGAGGATTGGAGCCGAACGTGGAGAATATACTGAATGGAAAAGATATATTACCGTTTTTTATGTTTATTCTTACACGAGAAAAACTAACGATTTATTATTTTTTGAAGGACGTGCTTCGAGGAGTTTCCTCTTGTTTATAGATTTTTCAGCATAAACTCGGACTTTTTGTAACTTTCCGAGTGGGAAAGGAGGAGCGGCTTTTTGTTTGTGGAATTCACTTTCCCTTCGCAGCGGCTGACTTTTTACTGTCGGATTGAAAAGTATAGACTTAGAAGTTGCAATTCCAGAGGGTTTTCTAGGAATTAATCGGAAATAAAGGCCTTGAACTTCGTGCGTTTTGTGGTTAGTCGACGCCTCCGGTAGGAGGCGTTGAGCTTTGACAACGTAAAGCTTTGGTTTTAACTAATGGTCATACCAATGGAGTCATAAAATTATGGAAAATTGATTGGAATCAATTATTTTTTATTTTTATATAAAAAATCAACAATTTTCCTACGTTAATGATTGGTTGATTAAATAGGCGAGTCAATTATGTGGTATTTTTATATAAAATCAAAAATTGTCCTACGTTAATGATTGGTTAATTAAATAGACGTGACCTGATATTTCAATGTTATAAATGTTAAATAAAAAAAATATGTGTTAATTTTTATTTCCAGTTTATTTAATTCCAGGGTCTGATTGACGTCAGACTTTTGTTTAGATTAGCTTGGATCACGTGTTTACACTTGTGGGCCCATGTTGGGCCTCACCCTTGGAGTTTAAATTATTTGAAACCAGATTAAAATCCTATGAAATCACTTGACATCACATGATGCGGGAAATCAGGCGAATTTTTTTTTGAAATCACTCTGAACTAACTTGAGACTACAAATTATTTTGTTATGACGTAATCGCAACAACTGCATTGAAGTTGAAGGTCATGAGCACTATCGCCTTGACCCTTTCATTTTGTACAGATTTTCGAAGTAATGTGATAAAATCAATAAATAATTGTTGCAGAATGGGAAACTGGTGGTGGGGTAAATTGACAATCAGTTCTTCGGTTGTTTTGTAAAATTTATCTTTTGGGACTTAAACCATTTTATCTTTCTTCTCTACTAAAATATTGTTTAGGCTCCTCCTGGGGGTTGGGACTCACCTCTACTGATAAATCCTATCAGATATATTTTATTAGAGGAAATTCATAGCTCCGGTGTAGATCACTAAGAGAGAATCTTGGAGAAATTCAATGGAAAGTTCACTTTTAAAAATTTTCTGGATGAAATCCCGACATTTTTTATAGCGTTTGATTCCTTTGAAGTTTCAGGACATTTTTAAAAAGCAAATATCTCATGAATTTTCCGTTTCAACGATTGGAAAGTCAATAAAGTATTCGATTTGTCAGTTGAAATGCTCCACGAAAATTCGGAAATATCACCCAACGTTTGAGGGATTAAAATGTAAACTGTTGAAAAATTTTATCTGAATTTTTCATGAGTAATCCCGGGAATCCCTATCGTGCTGTAATTCCACTGACATTTCGGAACACTTTGGTACGGAAAATGTAGAATTTCGTAGGTTAATCCAACAGTACAATAAATATCTGTGTCTGTGAATCAAAAATTGGACCCAGTTTGGACTACGGTAGGACCAAGGCAAGTTAAGCCTGTCTCTAGACAGAAATATCGTGGGAGTGGAACATTGGACGAAGCTTAGGAAGTTCAACTTGAACCAAGGGTGAGGCCCAACAAAGGCCCATCAGGATAAAACCGACCTGATTCAAGCTCATCTAAACCAAAATCTGGCGTCGATCAGACCCTGAAATTAAATAGACTGGAAATCAAAATTAACACATGTTTAGTTTAATTATCATTTATAACATTGTTATAAAAATTTACTATCAAACACTTAAACATAATGTATCATAAAATTTTGTGAACACTATCTAATTAATCCGTCATTAACGTGAGACAATTGTTGATTTTTTGAATGAAAAAAAAAATCGATTCGCGTCAATTTTTCAAGTTGGGCCCTGATGTCAATGCTTAGCAATTACTACCAGGGTAATTAAATCACGAAAATTTTGTTTCCAAGAATAATGAGACTTCAACCAATTATCATTCTCTTGAAGAATTTTCTTTTTCCTCACAACAGTTCAATTTTGAAATTTTTAAGAGTAATGACATTTTTAAATCTGCAGTCATTTTGGATGAGATATTCGAGTGTATTTAACGGCTAATTATTAATTAATTTTATGGTCGTAGTCTTTAGAAATACTTTTTAATTTAGCAAAAATAACTGGAATTCACTAATCTGATAAATAAAATAAAAAATATGCAATAAAATGAAATAAAAATTTAAAAAATACAGTTTATATAACAAAGTCGTAATTATCACCTCGAATTATCGATATTATTCCAATTGATCGATACAATTACGATAACAAAATAAATTTCGAACAAACTCGATTTACACTAATTTACCGCTTCATTACTCTTTAGAAAAAATTCTGGGAACAACATAAAGTCGACAAAAAGATTTCCGAATATTATTTGTTTCGCCACAAACAACAATGTTGATTTGATTCTAGCTAAGTTGTAAATTTGTCTAGTTTGATGATTCAAAATTATTTTGAAGGAAACGTGCTACGCCGAATGGGTCCCTTATATCACTTATGAGTTGACGATACTGGAGGGCGGGATTAACGATGGAGTACGAGGAAGTATCGATAACTACCGAAGATGTTAATAATTATTGGTACTCACCAATTAATATTCAATAAGTTACAGTTCATTTTAATTCCAGATACACTTGGATTTTGATGTTTACCCCTCCATGTTTAGATTAAGACTGACCGAGAGGGGCACATCTGGAAGGGAATAAGGCAATTTTTTTAAGGAAAATGAAATTTTCGAGCATTTGGGAAAGTTCAGGGAATTTCTGTTAATTGAGGTTTTCGCAGAAACAACTTATTATTAAACAAATTATTATACGGTTTTGGCTCGAGAAGTGCCAAGCAATAAATGAACAGGAAATTGAAAGGAATGAATGGCGCGTCGAGGCGTGTGCGAGATGAAGGGTGTTGGATACCAGAGTAAACGTCCTCGTTTTCAATAATCCACAAAAATAAAAGAACTTTATTTCCTTGTCTGGGAGTACAATTTATGGAGACAACCAGTCGTGTCGGAAGGTGATTCGAAAAGTGAGGTCTACAAAATATTCTTGGGTGAATTTGAGGGATGACCACGTGACAACTATTAGAGGATCGGAGTGGGGGTAGAGAGTGGACATGTGGGTCTGAGGATCAGGAAGGGTCTTGAGTGGGACTCTTCGCAGGAAAATCTTCTAAATAAGTTCATTGGGGAGAAAGTTGTAATGGTGTTGGATTAGGATATTGTTTTTAACGGCAATGAGGTTTTAAGGAGAGGAAAAATGTGGTTCTAATGCTGGAATTTCGAGGTATACAACAAGAGATGGATATTTTCTACAATTATTAATTATAATATAAAAAATATCAACTGCGTATGTCATCACGCAACATTATTTTTGGACTTAATCCTCCAACATCGTGAATTCTGTACACGTTCTACAATAAGATTTTCGGTAAATCCTTGCAGTTGTGCCGGATATTGGTGTAGAGAGGGGCAAACTCGGTTCTGGATGGAAGACGAAGGAATCGGGAGGGGATAAGAAGATGCGGGCAAGGATTTTCCTTTGATCATAGAGTACACGATTGTGAGTTTGAAAGCAACACTAAGGTCCCTTTTATCGTCTGTGTATACGTGTATTGGTGAGAAAGGCTGTTTGTGCTAGTCCCGGATCCTCTAATCTGTTATCGTAAAATCCTGCTCACTCACTTGGTGTTACCATCACAAGCTTTAAAGCCAAGAGAAAGGCGGTGAGGAAGTGGGAGAGAAAAAAAAATATATCGCGATGGGGTGAGAGGGAGAATGGGAGAATTGGGGGGTGTAGAGAGGAAGGAAAATATCAGGAAAGAAATGGGCGAGGCAATAGGGCTGTGGGGGGAGAAATCGGCGTTGAGAATCAAGGGGTGATGTACGTCACACCCCTACGGTAGATGGAGGAGTATCAATATCACGCTTCACTGCTGCGCCACCACTCGATTTCCGGTCTTTCTCCCTCTCGCACCCTAAAAATCGCTTCCACCACCGATACTTCTTATTATCGGCTTGGAAAAATAATCTTCAAGTAGGAAAAATCACTGGTCTTGTAGCGTACTATCCACACACTTCATTCAGATTTTAGGGGTTTTTCGATGTACCCCAGACGGAGAGAAAAGTCGGGCACTAGAATCGAGGTAGAAAATGATGGAATATTGAAATGTATTTTGTTCATATAAAATTAATTATCAATTACCATAAATTTGGTGATATATTTTGTCATTGATGATATTGGAAATGAGTTATTTGAAATAGTAATTATGGAAATAATTGAAATTAATTCTCTACTTTATTATTTAACTTAAATAATTGTACTTCGAAGACACATCCGCTCTGTACCGATTCCTTAGAGGAACTGACTAGATTTACAAAGGGAAACAACACCCTGGACCTTTTAGTCATGTGCTCTCAAAGAGTCCTATTCATTCCCTTTTGTCTACAGACTTAGAATCAAACCTAAACACCATATCTCACATTTCTCAGAATTCCAGTCCATAAAAATGTTTTTTCAATTTAAAGTATAAACATTCAGAAGAGAATAAGATTGATTTTCGCTTTCTATTTATTTATTTCATGAAAAATCCAACAAATGACATGTGACTTCGTAAAAGTTACTAAATATTTGAGTGTAAATAAACAATTCATAGGAATCTTTTAAACATTCTTATCTAGATCGATTTATTTTATTTTGCTCTTCTTCATTTTTTACTGTACCGTTCGGTAATTTTTTCTTAACTCATTGTAATTAGTTAACAATGACCACCGAATATATTCGATCATAGCCGATGATGGACTCCATTACGGGACCTATTGCATCAGCCATTTAGCGTCCATCTTCTCGACGCCCATTAGACTGTGAATTTTTACTCGGTCGATAGAAAAGTTTCCCGAAGTCGATAAAGAAATTTTACTAGCCAACACAGTATTTTTTATAATTGTTGTTCTGTTGTAAATTTGTTTCCTTTTTATTTGATTGTTGAAACCTAGTTTGGGAGCTCCAAATGAATTATTTTCTTTCTCAAAATACCTGAAAAATTTATGCCTCGAAAAATCGATACATCAATTCGAAATGGGGAATGGAGTTTCCCCTTCCCAATTAAATTTTTGGAATTGAAGAATGACTAAACTCAACTTTGAATAAAAATTGATTTTCCTAAATATCTCAAAAACTATGCGCTCGATCACAATTCCTCGTCTCAAAATACTCATTTCGACGTTTTTTATCTCAATCAATTAAAATATGCGACTTAATCCGGCGTTCCCCTAGCCAATCAATTATTAATCATTGTTTGTTCAAATTCTTCCAACAGCAGATGCGCCGTACCCGTTAGAACCTAATCCCATGAAAAACTCATTTTGAAATAAAAAACGACGTAAACCGATTAACCACTTCGCTACTGCATTGATTTTCCCACGATTCTATTATCTAGCACGACGGGTTCTATTACTATCAATAGATTGAGTCGCACAAAAAGTTAATCAATCAATATGTGCGCCGAACGGTTTATAAATGACTGGGAAATTTAGAATACTTCGATCCGATAGGAAATTACAAAAGAACAAAACCTTTTTCTACAACAAAAAAGTGTGTTTTGAATATTTTCCAGTGGAAAAACTCATGAACGCCCTAATTACGGAATGCGGTGATTCATTAACTAAAAAACCCCCCTAACGTTTTATGTCACCGTTTTATTTTGCTATGGTAGCATGTGATTTAATACATTTTCCAGAGAAATTAAATATCGTGATGTAATATATATAATATATAATATATATTATAATATAAATATACCTTTAATGTTTGATTAAATTCAATTGTTTTAAATTGAATTAAATCCATGTATCATATGTTATATAGATGCAATATATTATATATCTAGTATATGATATATTATATCTAATATAAAATATATTCATCCACATTTATAATATATATTATGGAATATATATTATTTTGGTTATATAACGGGCAATATCGTTATATCAATACAGTAATTAATATATTATTTATATATTCTACATTGAACCTATCATATTGAAGAAAATTTATTGTACTTGCAATGAATAATTTACATAATAATAAAATAAATTAAACAGCTATATTCCATTGAATTTAATTTCATAATTAAATTTATATAGTGAAAATAAATACTATTAAAAGCTCAACTTGATGCCTAAAATAATAGTTTTATGAACCATTCCCTCTTTTTTTTATATATGTAATTTCATTGAATAAACATTTTTTAATGATTTGTCTAAAAACAATTACACTCTTCATTTTCTTTCCACCACATACCATAAAATACCATATAATGTGGACACGTCGATGGTTCTGGTCTAGAAGTTTTTATTTAACAAAAAAAATTGTGTCATCCGTTCTGCCCCGCGGTCCGTTTTGCTCCACCCTTCCCTGAGTATTTTACTCCCAGTTTTATTTATGTGTAAAGTTGGAAAAAAACTGCGGATTCTACGAACATTTTTAGTGTTGGATTTCAGAGATTTATTCATTTATCGCCGGAAAGCACTAGCTGGGAAATATATGTCATCCTGTAATGATAAATAGTGGTGTACGAGAAAATAGAATTCTCAGTGTATTTGAAAATGTCGACATTTTTCTTCTGTTTGTAATCATTTTTAAGGCAACACCGGAGTTTAGGCCGTATTAGGATTGCTCCCTTTCGGGATTCCTGGAAGAGTGTGATAAGTGATAATGGACGGCAAATCCCTTTCTTTTTTATTCTAGGAAAAGGTCAGACGGGGTCTAGGGCTGAAGGGATGAGCGGAAAAATTGACTGGGGGTTGAAAAAAGAAAAAAAAATCCCTGATTTCTTAGAAATACATCTACTACGGGTCTGTGAAAACAGATAAGTTTTCCGTCTTTTTCCTCCATCGCGAAGGGAAAATGATCGCATTAACGATAGAAAAATCAGTGAAAAATATTTTATTTTAAAAATTTTTTCTTGTCGAATATTTTTAAATCTAAAATTTTTTATCGCTATAATTGTTATTCTAACTATCAAATTGAACAAGTGATTTTCAAGTGAAAATAGTGAGAAAATTCCCTCACATAATTAATTATTAGTAGTGATTATTTTTGCAATTGACTTTAAAAAATTCAAAGTTCCTCTAAACAATAATTATTTATGTTAATTGACATCGTTTGAAGGATCCTCGGATAAATATAATGTCAAACTATTCTGTTACATTACTTTACTTTTATAAAATAAATTGTGACAATTAAAATTCTTTTAACATCAACTTTGGAAACCGCGCGATAATTTTACTGCTCCCCTTATCAATAATTTTTTAAATCACTATATCGATAAGGAATTAATTGATGAGGAATTTGTGTCAACTGTCAATAAGTCCCCAGTAAGAATTTCACTGCGAAAAAAACATAATTTTGCTGATTAAATATTATCCTGACAACAATTTAAAGCAGAAAATCATTTCATCATTTCCCTCCTCATCTGTCCACCAAATAACAATAAATAAATCCTATAAACAATTACGTTGCACCCCCAATCTCCCCCCACCCCCTACCCGCCGCTCCATTCGCATATTCACCTGTTCCGACAATTCAACCCCTAACCACCTGACTTTAGGGTGCATTATTTTCCCCTGTGTTATTCCAGGAAGAATGTGATAAGTGATAACGGACCACAAATCCCCTTTCCTTTATTTTATTACAGCGAAGGGTGTGATGGGATGAACACGAGAAATTGACTGTCTACGAAAAAAGGGAACGCAGATGGGGAAAAGAGTCACTGACTCCTTGAAAATACATCTGGAATGTGTCTGAGGAAGTAACAAATAGGGAAGTTTTTGTTCTTCCTGCTGTCTCCCGAGAGTTATATTTTTTGCGTTCAACAGAGGAAGTATGAAAAAAAAAAAACAATTGCTGCAATTCATCTCTGCGTGATGTCCCATCATATCTCTGGCGAATCGATTCTCCTCTCACTGAGAAATAAATCCGAGAGATAAAAAAAAGCCCTTTGCCACGCACCTAAGTAAATAATACTCTGCAATCGTTGCGTGCAGTGAGACGCATAAGCGTGACGAATTTCCACACAGGCGGTGGGGGGTGGGGGAGGGGAGGATTTTTTTATTACTGACCACAAAAAACTCCTCACAGTAAAATCCCCGACGTTAGGGGATCATCATCATTCCAACTGAAATTGGCTTTCTGATGTTATTGCCATTGAAAAAAAAACCCATATTCCCGGCCATCACTTCCGGGAGGATTGTTTTGGAATTGGAACAAATAACAATCGTCGGAGCGAATGCTGTTACTCGAGTTAAATGTCCTTTCAGAGATACTATATCAATAAAGTAAAATAGGGAATAGAAAGACAGCAGGGGAAGTAATTACATTATTAAAATTAAGGAAAGAGAAGGTATTCAAGTGTTGGGCAAATTTTTTAATGAGAGAAGCGTTAAAGTCTGTTTTTGTATAAAAAACTAAAAAATTTTATGGAAATAACGTGAACGGTTGTGATGTACCATTTTCAATTATTTACTATTTTTTTTTAAGTCTAAATCTGTAAAAAAAGAAAAATTTGTGTATAAACAATGTCCGCTATTGTACCTCTTTCAACTAGTTTCTTTTTTTGTGTCATTGTATTTTCAATATAACTTGTCGGATTGTATATAGCTGTATAAAACTGGAGGTTTAGGTAAGCTTAAATAATAAAAAAAAATATATATACATATATATAATAGAATGATGCTTTTTTCGCACGAGAAACCAACATTTTTTTGGCATATTTGTTTCAAAATAATTTCCGCTTTGAGGTAAAACGAAAAATGGAGGGGTCTGGTTTGTCCTCCCGGTCCGTCTATCGCTACTTTCCCCCTAACAATATTCCTGAATTTATTGGAGAGTGCCGCGAGTGTTATTTAAACAAACTAAAATTTTCTATTTCTCAATTTCCTTGAAAATTCAATTTAATTCATCACCAAAAACTCATATCACATCCTAAATCTGAATAAATTGAAGAATTTTCATTTTCGTGGCCCTCGCACTTTTCGAATATCACTAAATTTTCCATTAAAATAAAATTTCATGACTCTGTACCTCCCAAATCGCATTCATCCCCCCCCCCCCCGCCACCCTGAAAATTAATAATTAATTCCCCACGAAATTTCCTTCTTTTCCCTTTATTTCTTCTCTCACAAAAAAAATATCCAAAAACTCCAAAAACCGACTCCAACTATTACTTAAAAAATAAAAATATTTCCTTTTTACCACTTCAGTAACATCTCTGCAGCAATAGCCCTCCCCTTCCAACCCCCCCCCCCCCACCCCCCACCCAAATGCATAAAACATAATAATTCCAAAAATTATATTTTCTACCCCAATTTCCCAGTTCTAAATTCATTTCCCCGATGCAAAAAAAAAAAATTAGCCCGAATCATCCCATTGCGCCCCCTATTATTCATATTCACGATAATATTGCTGTCTGTGCCCCCGTATTACCCCATCAATTCCCATATTTCCTCCTTTTGTGATATAATGTATACTCGAAGAGATGGTCATGAACTCGCTGGCTCGAAAACAAATTGCCCGATCCATACATGCTTTATCATGGCAAGAGTCAGTTTAAGGATCGATTTATATTGCAATGGAGAGTTGGGGGAGGGTTGAAGGTGGCTGTCTGCAAACTCCACTACAAAGCACCATGTACATAGATCCACAGACATACCCAGTGCTGAGCTTTAACTTGGTTTAACGATCAGGCCAGTGTTTCTACTGCTTGTTCCGCTCGTACGCCCTTCCAAGACCCTATTTTCACGTACCTCTTACTTGGAGCTATCCACCTACAATTCGAAACTTGCCTCCTGAGAATGGCAAAGTGCTGGCTGGGTTGTTTCAATGCAGTCAGCACCAGATATCGCGTGTATCCAAGTCACGTGACTCGCGCCTTCCTCGGTAATAATCGTGTCGATATGTGTGGAGTATTGGTGTGGGGGTATTGGATTAAGAGTGGATAGGGTTCGTTTATTATTCTCTCGATTTTTTTCTTATTCCTCATTTTGGATGGAGGTGTAAGTGGTTTCAGTTATCGATTGTTCAGGTGGGGGTTCACAATTGGATTGAGCTTGGACCGAGCTTGGACCAGGCTTGGACCGAGGCAAGCCTATGTCTTAACTGGAATCATAGTTTGGGTCTAGCATGGGATGTGCTGGCAATTAAATATTGGATCCAGCTGAAGATGATTTGAAAGTCGATGAAGAATTCGATTTATCAGTTGAATTGGTCTGTGAACATTCAAAAATATTTGCTAATGTTTGTGGGATTAAAATGTAAACTGATGAAAAATTTTATCTGAATTTTGGATAAGGAATTCAGGGAATGGATATCGTGGTGGAATTCCACTGGCGTTTCAGAATATTTTGGTATTGAAGATGTAGAATTCCGTCGGTAAATCAAATAGAACGATAGATATCTGGATCTGTCAATTGGACCAGGTTCGGACCAGTATTGGACCAGGATTGGACCAGGATTGGACCGGGCTTGGACCAGGTTTGAACTAAGACAAGCCAAGTCTGTGTTGGAATATAGCCTCAGTCTTCTACGAATCGATTTCTATGAGTCTATGGTTTCAAAAATGTATCAACATAGAGAGAGATGTTGGGACTAGACATAAACATAAGCCATGAGGTCATGTGACAAAGGGACTGGGGATCCTTTGTCATATTATGACGATTTTTCTTTTGGTCTCGTTGACCACTTTTTAGTCTGCTGTGGCAGGTCGTAGTGAACAGACATTTCTTCCTCGTGCCATTTTCAATAAACGTAAATTAACGTATTAAATCCACTGTGTTCAAAGTTATTTCTCTGTCCCCCATATTCCATAAGTCTGTTTCTAGACTGACCTGACATACCTTGGATCTAGCATGAGATATACTGGAAGTGAAACATTGGATCAAGCTTGGAAATTTCAGTGTGGCCCAAGGATGAGGCCCAACAAGGGCCCACCAGTATAAAGTAGGCCTGATCCTAGGTAATCTAAACCAAAACCAGGCATCAACCAGACCTTGGAACTAAATAGACTGAATATCAAAATTAACATATATTTATTTTATTTGTCATTGAGAACGTTGTTACATAAATTTGCTATCAAATACTTAAACATAATGCAATTCCTACCGAGACAGTTGTGATTTTTGCATTTCCATTCTGGTTTAGATCATTACTTTCTGCCATTTTGTGTTTGACGTTCCATTTTATGTCATTGGGTCACAAATACATTATCGGTGCCTTTCGTTTTAGAGTATGAGTTTCTCAGATATTGGCACGTGGAAACTGAGAAAATTGGGATTGTAGTGTGTTGCCAACGCTCGAGTTATTTCACTTTTTGCCGTCGGTGTCGTTCGAGGTCACTGACATTTGTCATCGTGTTTTGCTGTTTTCGAGACAATTCCAGTTTCATCTCCATTTTTTACAGTTTCTTTGTGATGAAATTGATAAACTGATTCTCAGAATAATTTGACATTGTTCTACTGCACTATTTTCTTTCACTCCCTCTGAGCTATTCACATTTATTAAATTGAATTACCTGTGTTTAGAAGGGTATAGGCATATGACACGAAACCTTCACACATTCGTTGAAATCGTGTGTGTGCTGGGCACGCGAAATTAGACGGATGCACCTTGAAATAATAAAGGGAATGTTGCACTTGTGAGAGATAAAGTTTATTGTACCAAGTTGGTATTGTGGACAATAGATTAGAAGAGACAACTTCTTCCTTCGAATGTCGAGTGTAACTAACTCAAAACTAATTTTACAAACCCATTCAGGGTCTCGCCTACTTCTGGCAAGAGGGACCCATATTAAGTTTAAATTTTCTTATTATTTGGTTGTATAAACGAATCCAAACTAAAGTAGTTAATGGTCAGGTTATGGTATAACCTGACCCTGGGTTTCAAACGGGACTTTATGGCGTGGCCCAAGTGAAGAACGCAGGCAGCCAACATTTCTTTTACAACATGTCCTAGGAGATGAGCTTTGGAATTTTATACAATTTAATAACTATTACTTCAAATGCCACGATACTGAATATATAAAATAATCGTGTGCGCACATACAGGGTCCCAACAGCTTGAATCCACTTTAATCGATTTTGTTAATTTAGAATTATTTATCTGAACTTAATTATAGCATTTCACGAGCCTGAACGCTCGTTGTAATTATAAAAATCGTGATTTAAATTAAATGAGTTCTGAATTCAAATTAGCCGCCTTTGACAGCTGTGAACCAATGGCGCATCAGCGAGACAAATTTTCGAGCACACTGCGATATCGATATCGATGATATCGATAGTATTAACGTTCGTTCTATTTTCAATAGGATTAAACTCCCCCATACAAAATTACAGGTTTTGTTTAGGATCGAGTTGGTGATAGTCTATTTAATTTGGTATTGTTCACTTTGTCTTGACCAGAGAATCAAATATTTGGATTATCCTTTGCCAAAAGGGGTTTGATTTAATTCTCACCGACTGACATATTTTTTAATAGATATTAAATTACTTACAGGCGTGTGGCGATTCATTCATCAGCTTTGAGCCCAGTTATTTGGTTTAGTTTGAGTTTCATTGGACGTGTGGAGACTCATATCTGGCTCGGTCCGCAGAGATATGAAGCGCGTCATGGTATACATTCCGCGTTAATTCAACACCGATCGATATTCCAAAAAGTTCACATCGTATCCTTCCTATGTTTCCATATTAATTCTCTATTCATTCAATCCATTGATTCCCTTCTGTATTTTGTCAGTATTTATGTCATGAAGGTCGATAAAATCGGTTTCTTTTCATCTACCCATTATACGAAAAAAGGAGACCCCGTATTCTAGAATTATCGAATTTCGAGAATCGATTATTTTTCAATCGATTTATGACAATAATCGATGTTGATGAACGTCATATTCGGTCGATTCTCGCTCCTCAATAATGGAACATGTCAGATTTCATGGAGATAATCGATTACGTCATAGTCATAATCGATCATTTGATAATCGATAATCGATTAGTGAAGAAGCAAATGCAAATACAGCATCAACGCTTCGCCCTGCTATCGCTAGTTCTAGAAAACACAAGCACATACATCAAGTTAGCCCCAACAGCCATCAGCTGACTTCATGCGTCGGACTTTCTCCTCATTGGTCGATGCGTTCGAGGCGGGAAATTCAAATCGGGAGCGAAACCAAATTCTTATTACATCATTTTTGTAAGACCTATACAATATAAATTGAATAAATATTTTTCATTTTGTTCTTTATCATGGGGTCGGCTTCACCCTCACCTCCGGCACTCCGCTCCCCACCCCTTTCAACCCCTTTTAAGAATCGGCATTCGTGAGAGGAAATAAAATAAGTCTTTTGGCTGAAGTTCTTGGATTTTCCAAGAGATGATCAGGTGGTAGTTCTTAGAAAGGTTCGGGGAAGGAGGCGAACACTTTCCGAGGGTCCACCCCTCCTCCCCATCCTCCAACCCTAGTTGCGTTCCGCCACCTGAGCGCAGTCTGGAAACGCCTCGGATTTTCGCCTTATGACGTAAAATAGTGTTATCTTAAGACCATGAAAGTTGTACGAATCTATTCATAAGTTTAGTACCGATAGAATTGGGGAAGAAGAAACACTAATAAGGGTAAAAGTAACGATCGCCTGTGTTCCGTGTCAAACACGCGAATTAGATTTTTCATTTAGTATTTTTCGGTTTCCGTTTTTTGGGTACAATCTAAATTTCTATCTTGATCAAATCCCCCGATATATTCATAAAAAAACTTGAAAATTTCAGGTGCATTCCTTAGACTTTAATAAAAACGAGACCGCTAGCGCGCTTCGCGCGCCGAATTTGAATTTATTCCGAAGTAGAACATGTAATATTTTCGATGGTGACTTATCATAACGATGAAACGAAACTACCTCATTTTCGGGCAGCATGAACAATTCCATAAATTCTACTAATTGATTGTTTAAGTCACCATCGAAAATATTACATGTTCTACTTCGGAATAAATTCAAATTCGGCGCGCTGGCGATCTCTTCCACTATGAACCCGAACGACCAATAAGGAAAAAGTCTTACGCATGAAGTTAGCAAATATCTTACGTAGCTAACTTAATTTATGTGCTTCTCCTTTAATAAATAGGATATAGAATTTTTTCGAATGTTTTCGGAATATTGCCCATTTTATCTTTCAGCACTTTTTCACTTGAAGAATTTTCATCGTTTGATTAAAATAACTGTCAGTTCCGCGTACCTATAAGGACCCGTTCTAATCCCTTCATTGACAGCAAACTCTGAGCGTGGAATTACTTTATAGATTCATTTCCCCAATTGTTATATTGTCGATTACAATAATCATTTTTCGGCTTACTAAAAAATTCTTTATTAGCAGAATTATTACTTTTTCTCGACTCTGAAACATTTCAAAATTCATTTTCCCACTTCTATAATTTTTCATCGTCAGTATTGTCGCGACCATCATAGTAGGAACATCTCGACGTAGATCCTTCCCTTCTTTCGATATCAATATTGTAGTTCACCTTTTCTTGTACAATATATTTGAAATTATGTATTAAAGGTGTTGTGTATAATTCAAGTGAATTCCCATTCTCCTCAAAACAACATTAAAACAACTACACAAAGAAGAATTCGGCGTCTAGCACATATTCGAAATATCATTCTGTGGAGGACAGATTCCTAGAATTTACAACTCTAAGAAATTCAAAACTGATTGTGGTATTCTAACGAATATAAAACAGTCTGCCTTCTGTCAAATAGCCCCCCCCCCTGCAACCCCTATTCGTTTTAGACAAAACTAGGACGAAGGGGTTATTCACTTGTGTTGCATCTCCGTCTTATCCTTCCCATCACCTTGAGTTTAACTGGCGATGGAAAATACCTTATCTCAAAGCGAACCAAATCCTCTCCCTATTTTTGTTTCAGTAAAATGCTTTTCTACATTTATAATCAAACGTTGGAGATCTCTGACCCTTTTAACCGCCACCCTAACCCAGATGATTGATTGGTGTAAAAAATTTAACGGCCAATTACATTTTTTAGTAAATTCTCAAATTTTTAACTCTTAACACACCTGAAGTCACTATCCCCAGACCATTCAATATTTCGAGAATTTTGATAATCTTCGGAGGGGCCAAATACTTCCCGCCAATCGTTGAAAAATTTACCTATATTTTAGCAACAAGTTTGAAACTGCACTCCTCGACGAGCTGATTGGAATTTCCATCGAAAATTGTTCAGCACTAGATGCGGGATTTCATGAATATTTTAGCATCGATGTAGTTGCGTGTTGAGTACATCAACTACTAATCACGCAAGCAACATATTTCGTTATCGATTCATACACAGAATATAATATTATAATAGCTGTTATACGTAGGAGTTTCCTAATGATGTACTCGTCGTATTAGATTTTGATGGATTATTTTTTTATATAAGTCGCTCCCTGGAGATATTATTATGAGCGGCAAGTCCAGCACTCAAATTTCGTAGTTTTTGTACTTGATGGTATAATACGGATGATGGGGATGGGGTTCCAACAGTGTATATTTGCATATATGTATATGCTGAAGGTATTAATGTCCATTACAGTGATAATAACAATAATAATGTAATGCTTGATTATTATTGTGGGAGTAATAAATATTTATAAATTATTAGAAGTGCGATAGAAGAAGAGGAAAATAGTGAAGAAGACTTACAAAATTAATAATAAAAAGTTGGATTATATAGTGTATATTATGTATTATATATTATATATTATATAGGACAGATGATATATGATATATTATAGATAACTAGTCAATTGATGAATTAACTTACATATCGTTATTTAAATACGAAATATATATGATATAGAATATATCAGTGTATAATAATATATCGTATATCATATATCATATATGATGTGGGATATATTATACAATATTATATTACAAATATAATTCGAATTTCTATTGTCTTTTTCTTCGATTGTTTATCACTTTTTTGCTACTCTAGACTATCAAACCCGAGGAGCTACGGACTTTTGAAGTCATCGTGTCACTTGATGATGAAATCAATTAGAAGTCGATTTGAAATCATACGAAGTCACTGAAATCAGGTGATTTTGATCGACGAATTCGATTTTGAAGTCGTTTCCGAAATCAATTGAAATCACTGAAATCGTCATCAGTCCGAAGAATCAAATATCGATTCCCCCTCTCTACCAATAGTTTTTCGGGAATTGATTCATTCGCCTAAACATCACACAATCGACGAGCCTTCGCTATTGCATCAAATTTTAATCTATATATATAATAATCTATATACATATATACCCATAAAAAATATATATATTTTCTGTTTGTAGTTACAAGTTATAAATTAAGCAATAAAGAGTTTAATTACGATAATTATCATTATTCTCTCGAATGATATTCGCCATAATTCCAATGACTTCATTTCATTTCAATCAAATGAAGTCACGTCAAGTCATTAAGTCATTAATTTTTCAGTTTGAAGTCACTGAAATCACGTCCCCCTTTCAATCACCGAAATCACAACTCGATTCATCTGAAGTCCACTTCAAAATGAAGTCGTTGTGTCACTCAATTTGGGACTGAGTAGTCCCTCGATCGAACCAACAAAAATTCACTTCAAATTTCAAACACAACCGGCGCCTTCTTCTGAGTATAAAAAATATCCGTTAAATACCGCATTGGCTGCATACAATGACAGCCAATTGCAATTGTATCGAGCAACATTTTTCATCGGAAAATTTATCCATTAAATTCTCGGGATTTTTCATTGAAGCTCTCTCGTTCGCGCACTGAGCCATCGAATACACAAAAAAGTGACTATTGATTTCAACAAAATGCTCGGCTCCTCAGTTCCATATACGAAATTGCAAAGTGTCAAGGCTGGAGCTATAAATTGCACCGGACAGTTGGCACGAGCGAAGAGATTGTGTGGGGATGACCGTTAAGCGGGATATACTACTGGTCGTAGGTACGTGACGGATTGAAGTGTAAAAAAAGTAGAGCATGGAATTACGATAGGGGAAGTCGTTCAGTTTCTCTGACAGATCGACAACAACACGTACCTCTCACATTCACCTTATTCAGGAGAGAGAATAAAACAGTGGAAATCGCTGTAACTTGAAAGTCTATAATGCCCAGGTGAATAATGACGTGATTAAATGTTTGTCAATACAAACGAATTGTCGTCAGAAAATAGCTTTTCACGAATCTTTCGAATTTTCATTAGTTTACAACAAACTACCGATTTAAATACCAAATACATCATTTTTTTGTTAAATCTGTATTTTTCTTTGTCTAGACAGCAATTCCACGTCGAATGAGGAATGAAAAACAACCTGATGTCTCCGATTGTCTGAACTGATTGAAAAACTTATCGAGACAATTTTTTTTCTTCGCGAGGGAATTCATACGGGGGCTGATGCCCACATGGCGACGTCAAAGTGCCTTCAGATGAAGCATAACTCGAGGTTCCACTAACGATCCTTTCCGCCGCCATTTATCATCCCACGAAATAATCAGTTCTCATTCCGTCAATTCCAACGATAATAAATCTGCCGTTAGTTCGACTGTTTCGTACTCAGGAGAGCTCAGAATTACCCTGACTGACGATACTGGCAGAACAAAGGATCACTCCTGGCGAACAACACAACCCCCACCTCACCATTCGCTGAGAGGACGCAATAATTTTTACTTCATCGACACAATCACCTGAAGACTACCGCAAACTCAACTAAAAAAATATTCATTTTATTCTCTTAACCCCAATGAAATACTTTTCTCAAACCTTCGAGGGTTGTTTCCCACACTTGTTCTCCACTCGCGTTCGGATATCCGCTGCCCTGACTTGCGCCATTTTAATCCATTTAGAACGAAATTTGTAGTGAGCATCAATTATATCCTAGGGGCCATAATTCTTCCATATTCAACGCGAAGAGCAATCTTTTATTCATCCCCTAGTCCCATTTAATCTGCAATATACTTGTTACCCATTGTAATAAACCTATGGGCATATTCATCAACTGAAACGGTTTCTCCTTATCTTCAATCATAAGGTTAGACTGCCTTGCATATTTAGTTTTATTATTTGATTGTCATTCATTATGCACCCCCTCGTTACAGGAGATCCCTCCATTAAAAAGAGACTACAACATTTTTTATCACCGATCTATGTCGACTATGTGTACCTATATGTACATATACGTGTAGTACCTGAGAATCACTGATACATGCATAATATATAATATATAATATATAATATTAAAAAAAAAGCTCCTGAAGGGATTGAACCCACAGCCTCTGTGTTATCAACATGTGAATAAACAAATTATCATTGATCATTAGGTCAAAGATTCCAAGACTTTTAAACAAATTATTTATAGTCAAAAATAAACAAACACTAGAAGACTGTCAATATCGACGTCAACTACACGTTCACTTTTAATTTATAAAAAAATCCTGGAGTGATACAGGAAAATTTATTGTGGATGAAAAAAAATTTTTGTGAATTAGAATGATAATTAATCATTGTATATTAAATTTCAATCAAAACTTAGAACTTCTTCAGTGCTTCATAAATGTATTATTTCACCGTTGAATCGTAATTTTATGTTAACCGTGAAAATTTTCACCGTGAAACATACGAGAGATGGAGGGATTTTAAACATTCGAAAGGTTTGAATGGAGCTTTTCATTTCAACTTTATGTTAGCCCGTATTAATTCCCGTAAAGCTTTCCAACAGTTTCTGGACTTACACATGAGTTATAATAACGTAGTTCCGTATTGTGATAGACAGAAATAATTTAAACGAGTATTTGACTTCTATTAACTTGAATTTTTATTTTCAATTAACATTCACTTTGCTGTGCAGACGGTAATTTATGGAATTCATGTTCGAGTTTCTTGAAATGGTACCAAAAAATTTGATAACGCTTTCACAAACTATTTATGATTATAATTATCTATCTGCTAATGAACTATGAACGATACAAGATATATCGATGCATGTGAATATATTTTTTACCTTGTGGGAGTTGAAATAATATATAATTGATCTTTCAAAAAAATGTTATATACTATATATCCTATACATGTATATATTTACTTATTTATTTAAAGTGTGCAAATCTACATGATTTATTTACATTATCGCTGATTTTCTGGAACTATCATTTGCATTGTTTATATGATGAGATTTTTTTCCCCTTTTTAAATTTTTATTTTACATTTTTATAAGAACTGATGAACTATTTCAAAGTTTTTAAATTTAACGGCCTTCAAAATGAAGACAATCGAATTTGGGACTTAGTCTTTAATTCTTCCAACCTATATAATATAATTATACATTATATATTATACATTATATATTATATATTTTCACGAACAGAAAATTTCTGTAAACTAGAATGAAATTCGATTATTATCATGTATGTAAGGGATTATGAAGGTGATAGTCGAATAAAGTTTAAGGTCGACTCTTCCCTGGGGTTGTAAAGCCCAGGTGTACTCAGTGGTACGTCAATATAGTGAACGGTACGGTTGATGACGACGAGTATTCCGAAAGCAACAGTTTCATCTGAGATAACGGGATTGCAATAGTAAACGCTAATTCCCTCACTCATTGAATAATTGTTGTATGTGATCTAAAATATTGAGTCATTGTACACTAAATAATTGACTAAATTAATGTCTGCGAGGGCAAAGCCAATATTACACTTAAAATAATAAGTTTCAAATTTTCAATGCAAATTCCGATGATATATTTGGGGGTTTTGCAATGTTTTCTCTTTGGAATCTGCCAATATCGAATTATAGGAGTTGTTTAATTGTACTGTGTACATGGAGAGCAAAATATATTGGAAAGAATTATTAAATATAAGTAAATTACCTATTTAAGGTATATTTTACGTAAGATGGGTATATTTTACCCTTCGTCCTAGAATATTCAATTTCCAGTGCCAAAATACATGAAAATTATAGAACCAAAACTCGTAAAAGCGTTTCTGGATTGTCAAATGTATTTGAAGACGTGAGAATCGATAAGAATTTATTGTATTCGGTTATTTAATATGAAAATGTGGTCGAATATTATTTTTCTAATCCAGTTTCTCTTTTAATGTTCGAAGGAATAATTATCGTACTATTATAATATGATATCGACACCATTGAATTTAAGAAAATAACGAAACTGCAACTTATCGATATAAATATATTCTAACATTAGTTTTCTAATCCACTGTTTCCTGTAATATCTAACCCACTAATGATCTGCAATCTCTCACAACCATTAGACTGGAATATAATATCGTACATTACTCAATTTATGCAAATAACAAAACTGCAACTAATCAATATAAATATATTCGAATATTAATTTTCTAATCCACCATATCCTGCAATGTCTAACCGACTAATCATCGCACTCCTACAAACCTTAGACTGAACTACGATATCGGGACCTCTGAATTTCTGAAAATAACCGAACTGACTCGTCGATACACAACATTTGTCACCCCCAAGAGACAACTTCCTGGCAAAGACCTATCATAGCAGGAGTTATGAATAAAAAATTGAAAAGTTTCCTGGACAAACTATCACTTATTAGAACTCACTCGGTATCATTTGATGCGGCTCGTTTGTGACTTCCTGTACGGAAAAAGACTCGAATGGGGGATGGGTACTTCCCAGACGAAACCAGCAGCAGAGCACGCAAGGGTGCGGAACGTGCCAAGCCTACCAATTTTCCGTCTGCCAGGCGATATAATATACCGCCCTTCGCTCTTCTCTGAAAAAAAAATATCTGCATAATACTAGGATACGATGGTATTGTCTGCTACTTTCTTCACTCCTCTCACCCCATTTTCATTCGCTTCTTCTTCGGGAATGATTCTCTTTCGTCTTCAGCGTCTCACCCCTCGGTTATTTGACGAGCTTCCAGCGTAATATTAATGAAGACTTATTATTGCCGACTACCAGGGAGATTATTATTTCAACACGACCTGGTAGTCACTTCTTGCGAACGTAGTGCGAGGAAAGAAGAGAAACTTTAGAGGTGATTTTCTTATTCTTCGGGAATGAAGTTGGATTTTTCCAAGATTTTGTTCTTTATTGAGGGAAATTCATGGGAAGAAACTGGTCGAGGGGGTGGGTTCATTAGATGTATGGGGTAGTTTTTAATTTGGGTATTGGAATAATGAATTTTTGTCAGGAACGTGAACCTGCGCAGAAAATCAAATGATAATCAAGTTTATGGGACAAATCGTTAATTATTAATTGACGATTATTACTACGTTGATTATTATTACGTTAATTATTCGATAATTATTTCTGGGACAAATCGTTTGATAAAGTTTGTTGATTCTCATGTGTGAAGAGAGAATCATTTGGTGAAATGAGTTTCACCCCTGAATTCCCTGAATTCTGTCCTGAATTCTCGGAAACAATTTTTGAAAATAATTTTCTAAAAATGATCTTTCCATTTATTGTTACTATTATTATTAAATTATTCATGGCGCTGATTATTTATTGTCTTGCGACCGTTGATCTCTCCATTAAATTAAAATCTCTTATCAATGTATTCTTTTAATAACCTCAGCAACAGTCTACTCTACAAGTTTATGCGTAGGTTCCTTCCGTATCGACAGTAGCTCGCACGGATATCCAACTACACGGAATGAAATTTTGGATACACATTAGCCCTCCAGAGGCCCAAATACCGGACGAAATGACACTCAACTAATTTTCAGATCAAGATTTGTCCGGAAAATTAGACTTCGGCGACTAATTTTAGCGATAAAACCAACTTTCGTTCCTCATTTCACCTTCTGGAGCTGTAATTTTCATCCAAAATTTCTTTCGATGTCAACCTATGGCCATTCCGTCCCCGCTACCTTGCACCTAGCTTGCCCCAAGCCATATTCAACTTTCCATTTTTCCCTGAGAATCAGAAAACAATAAATAAAATAATTAAATAGTAATAAAAATAAATAAATAATACAAAAACCTGTATCATATGCTAATCCGAACGTCCTCTCCGTCGGTTATCTCTGTTTCCCAAACTTTCACACTCCATAAAAATCCCAAATTTGGAATTTACAACGTCCAATCGAACTAACGCACCGGAAGGGCGTCTCATCCCTGGCATGAGAAATCCGGGGCTCGGTAATTTCGCAACCATGAATTTCTTGATACAAGTAAAGACTTGCTATTGAGAACGCTAGCTGAGTGGATTAGACGCAAGTCTAGTGTGCAAAATGTTGTGAGTTCAATTCCCCGTGAAAGCGAATTTTTCAACAGAAGTCTCCCGCAAGCAGGAGGTCTTTAATACAGGAACCGCTTCTAGCGTCATGGGTTTTCTGTGGTTTCCCCATGCTACTTCTGTTTTATAGGAGTGTGAATTCAGTTGAGTGTATAATCCACAGCTGCATTTCTAGGGCTGGGTGGAGTGCTGAGCGGGAACTGGGAAAAGGGATTCGGTGGCCGTAAAAATGAAAAACCAAATTCAACAATTGGTACGTCCAAACGCGATATTTAGTGATGGTTTCTGTTGGCAGTTACGATAATTGTGGCAACTTGACAGGTGTCAAATGGACGGGAAAGATTGATTTATTTAATTAGGAAACGAGTGCAAATGGTAAAGTAGAGTGTGGTAAACAGCTGGCAAAATGTCATTTTCAACAATTTTTATTTTGGATCCAAATGAAAATAAAGTATTTACGTGTGGGACCGAGACTTGGGTCCTAGAAATCGAGAGAGATAAGGCTTTAATTGAAGATTAATAAGAATTAATAACACAATCACTGACAGTTAAATGAGCTATATTTTTAATTAAGATCGAATTTGATGATTTAACGCAGTTATTGAAAGCTATTTTTTAATACAAAAGGGCGAATAGAAAAAATTATGTAGAAGAACAAGTGATAATATGTTGAATCTTGAGTGGAATTGTAGTTCATCAACTCTTTGATGTAACTGATTTTTGGAAATTTGTAAAATTAAAAATGGAATTCCGCAACAAAAGAGATCGGCTGAAACGATTAGTGACTAGTCAGTTACGAATTGATAAAAGTAATTCCACAATTTTTCTCTAAATCGTCTGTGAGAATTTCTCCGACAATCACCCGACATTTCCCAATAGCCTCTACAACCGCTCACGATAATGCGAGTTTTCCCTTAATTTTTCTTGATTATTTTTTTCATCCTAATTTCAACGAATCAAATGGTGGCATTCCCCGTCACGTGGTGCAAGTAAAACGGTTTTACTTCGGATATTTTGCGAATATTTCCCTGTTTGTTGTTGAGCAATGAAAATATCCGATAAACAATTTGTACGCGTTTCAAACCCCAAAACTGTCATTAGAAAAAATCAAGTTCAAAGACTTTACCTCGACATGAAGAGATTTAGAGGATAATCCTTCGATATTATTGATCAAAAAATTTTGAAAAATGTTCCTAATAATACGGTGAAGACAAAAGCCACAATTTGGAAACAATTCTCTGCATTTTGTGCAGACAGCAAATATACGCTGGAAGCCACAACTACCAGTGAAAAACCATACCATACCATATGACGTGAAATGCCACACATTTAATTGCTTCAAATTGGAATGAAAAAATAATCCCACCAAATACCCCTCGACCTTCAAAATTAATCGGATATTTCCCTCCAGTTTCCCTGTGTACCACCAATCGGGATAAGTTTCTCAGAAAAATATTATTTTTAATCTGCAGAACTTGTCCCTCTCGTTGCTACGCAACGAAACTCTCGCTAAATATCCGATAATTTTGAAGGTCTTGGGGTATTACTACCAAATATTTCCCTCCATAAAAGACAGTAACAATTTCCTTCAAATTTACCAACAAATTCCGCCATTAATTTCCCCCCTTTCCCGATATCACCACTACATTATCACCCCACAATGGTTGTCATCCAAAATAATTAAAATAATGATCTAGCACGTCATCACGTCGAACAACTGAAACTCTTCGAGAGACGTACAATAACAGCCCTCGAGGATGAGCCCATCAATAACGAAAAGAATGCCGGATTGATACCGAGGGGTGAAGTTGTGGGGCGTCGATTCATAAGTAGAACATTGGATCCATTACCCGAATATTCGTATTCCAGGCAGATACGCGCTAATGGTCGTCGAGGCAAACGCAAAAGCCCAATTTCTGGATATTACCAGGAATGCGGTGGGGACGTGCTAGCTTGTGCATTTACAGTTGCCGATGTGTGTACATTTGGACTGGCAATTTCAGGCATATTCCAACACCAGTTGGAAATCGAGGCCAACTGGTCTACATCTACGACCCAGCGGTGCTATCACGATTACGCACACACAGTAGGTAATACAGTGTCGCGTGGAAGTGATAGGGTGAGAAGGAGGGGTAGCTCTGGTTCCGATGTACTTTGAAGTCAGTCCAATGGTGTTTACACAAACACGAAAGATTCAACGAGAGACTGTGGAGGTTAAAATAACGGTGAAAAATCATGAAAGCATAACAGTCAAGTGTTTTTACTGGTCTTTGTTCTTTAACTGAGGCAGTCACCCTGTTGGGTTTTCACACCCGGGACACTTTCTGCCGGGGGGTAATTGAAAAGACTGGAATGTATACTCACGTAATTAATGAACAGTTGTTAATTCCCGGTTAAGTGGTGCTCAAGGACGGCGTGGAAAGGGCCTTCCAGCATTTTTATTCGAGTTAATTCGTGTCTTCTTTGACTCGGATGAGTCGGATTGGACTTGGAAAATTCATGGAAAGGTCACCAGTGGATGGAATTCGGGGGGAAGGGGTCGGAAAGGACACTTTTTTGGGGACGCCAATGGGGGAAGAAGGAGGAGAAACTGATGGATAGAAAATTCATCAGAAATTGATTGATCGTTATGAGGAATCGAGATTTGGGTGACGAAGTGATGGGTTTGGAGTGAGTCCCTTCGCGTTTATGGGATCAAGGACGATTTACGGAGGAGAATCCTGTTTATGAAAGAACAAGCACATTGATTAAGATAACCACCTAAGATATATTTTATTAGTCAATGGTTTCGAGGCGGGAAATTCAAATGTGGGGCGCGAAGTTGCGCATTCGGGCTCGTCCTTTTTATGAAAGCAAAAGCAGATCAATTAAGTTGGTCACGTAAGACATATGCTAACTTCATGGGTAAGACTTTGTCCCGATTGGTCGATGGATTCGAAGTGGGAAATTTAAATGGGGGAGGGGGAGCGGAGCGCACTCACCTGATAAAATTCTCTGAATTAAGATTTCAAGAGCATTAAACAAAATATAGGACAAAGGACAAATAGAAAATTGTTATCGAGTGGTTCAGTAACTGGTATGTTCTTTCTTTATGGTATGTTATTACGTTTGAAGTTAGTCTTCGGAGTCGGAGTGAAGGTCGAAAGACGTCTTCTTGGTGCGACTGAATGAAGACGAAGTGAGACTCGCCAATCATGCGATGGCTACTCGATGGTTAATCGATCGGACGTCGGCTGACTAGGGGACGATCAATCGATGGTCGAGTGCCGGTCAATAGGCAGTTGATTGTTAGTCGATCTTCAGTCGATCAGTTCAGCAGAGATTGACGGATACTTGAGTAGTACTCGATTGGAACCACAACTCTATCCAACTCTTAATTAATCGGTTCAGGTGACTCATTACCTGTCTCCCTAAAAAATCGGAGACTTAATTGTTGGGTGATCTAAGAGCCCTTTTGGGTTCAACAGAACCAGTTGAGTTTTCACAGCAGCTCCAACCCTTTCTGCAAGATTATTTGAAAAGGCTGGAGTGTATATTCACGTAATTAATGAACAGTTCTTAATTTCCCTCAAGTTGGTCCTCAGATACAACATCAAAGACGCCGCCCTTCACCTTAACAAGGTTTACCTGAGACTTCTAAAGTGGATTCATCTTCGAAATATTTATATTCAGTTTAGGAAATTTCTCACGACTTGATAATTCGGTTGAATTTGAATAGAAGTCGTTGCAAACGCAAGTTCCTTTGTTCCGGTGGCTTGGCACAGTGAGCAACTTCGTTGCTTCACATGCGAAAGGTTTCGAGTTCAAAACTCGGCCGGGCAGAATAGTCCGCTCTAACCATTTAAAGTTAAGGTCCATCGCAGTGAATCTTCAACCGATGGAAACCATTTAACAATAACAATTGGAAAAAGATAACTTCGGCTGATTCATATTGGGATATGAGTAAAAGTAGATAAATAAATATTGGAATATGGGTGTAAATGAACAAATGTTTGAGAGACACAGTAAAAATACTTTTTAGAATATTCTTTATTAGGACGAGGAAGGCACGTCTTATTCGAGTATACTCGAATATTTCAACAATAAATGTAGCAATACAATGAATTACTTTAACTTGAACTCTTTGTTATTGGCACGAGGAAGGCACGACTGACCTGGAGGACCGCTGTCCAGAGACTGAATTCTTACTATTTGAAAAACCTTTACTGAGGGAGAAAACAGAAAGTTTATGACTCCAGAGGACATAGTCTCCTTTGAATTCTACATGTGGTAAGGATTGCAACGCTCTCAAGTTCGGAACACAACGGATCATAAATTAGTCCGTTTCTAGAGACTTTTCCAAACTTGTCGAGTGATTTTTGAAGATAAACAGAAGAGTTGTGTTCTAATTTTTCGATACGATAGAAATGAGATTCATCAGGAGCACCCGTAACAAATAATGGGCCAGTAATTATAACGATGTCGCGATGAGCTTTGAAATCAGTCCAATAGTATTTATATTAGTAGTAGTAAAAATATTGTAACAAAAATGGCGTCGTAGATCTGTAACTAAAGCAGTTGTGTTTTCACATCGGCCAGACCAGTCGCCACCGACTTAACTGAAGACTGATTGTGTTCCGACGCAGATGGAGTTATTTGATTCGTCAGAAAATTATTCTCAATTTTGGGGAACATAAAATCGGTAATATTGAACAAAGCCCCAACCTCTTAATTCCTAGAAAACATCTGCTTGTCCGCTAAACGATTTATTGCATACCCTCTTTGAAATCCCCCAAATGTTCGGGTCTTATTAATAACGGTCAGACCTTACCTTAACCCCATACTATCGTGGCGATTAATTTTGTTACGGTTGAAATTTTAAGGTTCCATTTTCTTTAGGGTCTTGGGGGATTCCCAACACTCCCTCTTCAGTAGATCAAAAAGGCGACTTTCGTCATGGTCCGCGCTTTCTACCAAGAGCGCATGAATTTTGTCACTTGTTTGTATTTTGTTTTTGCTCTAACCTCGCAGTATTATAGACAGACTCTTTCGTCGATAATAATAATAATTTGGTGTTTGATATCCACACATTATAAAACAATTTCACCTCTTCCATATCCCGACATCGTGCCAGTAAACAGATGGCATATATATTCACATAGTTAATGAATACTTAATATAATGTCTATTAACTCGGTCCCAGAGTACTTCATCAAGAAGTTCTTCCTTCACTTCCGCTTAGTCTCTCAATCAGTAAAATTGATATAAGATAAAATGGCATGAAAATGACTTCGAAAATGTCCGCAAAACCTCGACCAACGTTCGCCATTTTACATCTTCCTCAGTATTTCATCCCACCAGACGCCATTTTTCCACTCCCTCAACACATAATGATCAGCCTCATCAAAACACGACGTCCACCGATCTTCAAACTCACGAATTACCGCCACCTTTCGGCGACAATTCCTCCGGAATTTCGTCCAATTTTCAACCCCAACTTCGAACAACATCCATATAGTTGTTACCATGGAGTATTCTTTCACAAACTTCGCATAAAAGTCAGCCATTTATTTTTTGTGCGTCAGCGAAGTGAATTATGCACGCACAGTGGGCCGTTTTATTTCGTTCCAACACAACAGGGGCTGAATGAGGGGTTGAAGGAATATATATTCAGTTGCGTGAAAGAGAGAAGGGTTACACAGTTCCCCCTCTCACCTCGCTGTTGTACAACGCCATTCCGGAGATGCCTTTGGCCTAACGAATGGCTTTAATTTCACGCTACGTACCTCATCCTACCGTGGTCACAAAGTCCTTTTCCTCCTGGCTTCGTAACGATAGTAGGAGCTACATGAAAAGAGGATGGAAGTACAGGGTCCAGCAGTACTGATGTCACCAGTACACCCTCGGTGAGTTAGCCTTCTTTGTCGCCCAGAATGTTCGGGAGCTTAATTATGGTTTTAATTAGCAACACCTAAGAACATCTTCTGAAGAAAGTACAAGCTGAGTCTTCCAAGTGTTTGGTGTATTCAACCTCTCGTACTTTGATGAAATTAATTTTATGAAGAGGATTAGCTCAACGCTGAATTCTTCGTCGACTTTCTGGTTCTTTTTTATTAAGGCATTTGTGAAGAAACATTGTTCAATTTGCATACATATTGTTCGTCTTCTGGATCTAGTGTATACAGTTATGAGTTGTATTCATGGTAGTGAGTATAAGTTAACAATAATTGGGCGTTTTCAGATTTTTTAGGTACATGTGCGGAAGAATTCATTGATTATTTGCGAAAAGGGGTTCGTCTAGTGTGATTAGACAATCGAAAAAAAAATTCGAAGAAAATTAGAATTGGAGAGGAAAAATTCCGTTTTTAGCACAGCCGGGAATCGAACCCGGGTCTCCCAGTATCGCGCCGGGGATTCTTACCAACTGAGCGACCGGATACCACAGAAATTTACTCTAGAATTCACCAGAAATGTCGCCTAATCTTCTTAAGATGTCAAATAATTTGAAGAGAATTAGAATTAGAGAGAAAAAATTCCGCTTTTAGCACAGCCGGGAATCGAACCCAGGTCTGCCAGTATCGCGCCAGGTACTGTTGCCAACTGAGCTACCGGATAACACCGGAAACTCCCGCATTTGATATTGCGGAAACATTCTATCCTGAATGAGCTTCTGATACGTATTCTGTCTCAACATTCTGCTTTTGACACAATTTCTCTTGTATCATTCTACGTCTTTGCTGTACTTCATTCAACCAAATTCTCTCACAACGAGATAAAATGAAATCGAGTACTCTAGACTCTAGACTGCTATGATCACAACTATTGATGAACTGTTGTAGGTCTTATAGTTTCGGATATTTTCTTTGTGACGTCCTGAATGATCACTCGATAACGAAATGAAGTTGTGCACACACGCAAGTACTAGTCGATCTCTGCTCAACTGATCGACTGATGATCGACCAGCGATCGACTACTGACTGGTGATCGACCAATCGTCTACTGGTAATCAAGTAGCAATCGACCATCGATTGATTGATCATCAACTCGCGATCGACTATCAACCAACCACTGACCAAATACTCAAGTCGACAGCCAATTAATTAATCATCAAATACCTCATTCCACCATTTTATAAAACAGTTGTCTTTTGCATTCTGTCATTCCAACTTTCGACCGCTCCTCCTCGATATTGTCCATTCTGATACTCCTCACCACTTCAGTTAATCAACTTCACCTGCCGTGAAGTTGAACCGAATCGATCACTCAGGAATTTCATGATGATGAGCACCAGGAATTCCTCATCTTCTGGGATACGTTCCTTCAGCCAAACTTCGTCTCCCACTCGTCCATCCTCTCGTTCCAAATACTTCGAACCCCAACATCGAGCTATCAGTCCTTCTCGCTTCGCAACAATCTTACAAGCGCCATAAAAAATCAGGCGGACGCAAGATTCAAATTATTGTTGTCATCGATTCCCTTCATCCTTCAATTAACACCACCTAAGAACACCCTTACCGAACCATAGAGCCTCTCGTCTACATGTTTGGTACATTTAATCGCCAGCACTTCGATACAGCTTCGTCCATGAAGAGAATCACCTCTTCGCTCCATTCTTTATCGACTTTCCACTTTGGAAGGTACTTCTCTGGTATCACACCACCACTTTGCCATCCTTCATTCAGCCAAACTCGCCTACAATGAAGTTGGATAGAATCGAGCACTCCGGAATTTCACGATGATGAGCACTATGAATGGTACATTCTGTTTCTCATCTCTTCGGCTATTTTTCTTCTGACAAACTCCCAGTTGCCATTCCACTCGATCCTCTGAGCCGATAGTGCATGTATGGTATTGAGTAAGTCTAGCTGGTGCAGGTGGATAATGCATGCACCATCGGTATTCAACCGAAGCCAATATTGAATCCCAAACGGAAGGCGGACCTGGTGAATTTCCATAGTCGTCGTAGGCGATATGGAAATGTAAAACTAAAAAACAAAGGGAATAAACATCATGAGTGGAGCATTTGATGCCTCTGTACCTTTTTCATTATATTCGGTGTTGTGTTCATGGTGGACAGCGGCCGGTATTCCTACCACGTTGTAATGTCAAAAGTTGTTGGGAATTTATGATGCAGTTTCGGGAATCGGAAAAAACCGAAAATCAATACCGATGACAGGAAGCTATTTCATGAATATTCAGGATTCCAGTGTATGGGACATTGGATGGAGAATATTGGAGACAAACAGAGGGTTTGAACATAGAGTCAAGCGATTGTTGGGGTGTGCCAATGGGGTAAGGTCAATAGGGATTACGTCTGATTAGATATTTTTATTGATGGATTTACGATTGTGTTTGACGTACGGTTTTATATTATTGGTTTCTGGGGGGATATCGTGGTGTGTTTCAACGTTCTGCCGACGTTGAGCTAACATTGCAGTTGGCGTCTTCGGGGCTGTGAGTGACGATTCTGAGGTCGGGCGGCGGTGCGGTGTCGTTATATATGAGCATCGGGGACGGGGTGGGGGAAGGAGGATGGGAGGGGGCTCGGCCAATCAGAGTTAATGTGAGTAGTCCTGGGAGGGGGATGGATACAAGCGAAGAAGTGCTGTTTTATTGGGTGATGGAGGGGAAGGGGAGTCTGGTGATTGATCAATTTTGATGGATTCTAATATTTATTAGAAATTATGTGGAATGATCTGAAAGAGGACTATACGAAGTTTGGCGATGCCTGTGAGTCCCCGAACCCCCTCCGCCACTTTTCGAAAATTCGATTTTAGAAAAGAGATCAATGAGAGGACTAAAAAAAATTTTTTAAATTGGAAATTTTGTCATGTTGTATTCCCAAATTTTTTAAATTTTTTATGTCAATCAATTAGATATCATATCTTGAAAATAAACCGATTTGACTTGTCAAATAATTTCACTGACAACCGCTGTAGTATAACTTGATTTGTTATCAACAAATTTGGTCTAGATGGAAATTAGTACATGACCTATTATTCAGAAACTCAATTTAACATTATTTAAATTCATCCCCCGCACTTTCAATCAACAAATTGCAGCAAATGCTGCGCAGACAAACAATTCAATTTTTCCTGATTGAAATCACTCCTCTTGCAGACTATCGATCGATCGTTTCATTCACCAGTATTTTAATTCATGAGATCTGCTTAAGCAGACATCACGACTGTTGGATTACAGGATAAGAAACAATAAACACTGCACGTATTTTACCACTTCCTATTGGATTATTGAGTTAAGTTCATAGAATTAATCAAAAGAGAAATGAACTGCTTCCCAAAGTAAAGAACCGTAATAGAAGATTTAACTAATGGATTTTCACAAGTAGTTTTCGATGAGAATAATTATGAAATTTAACAAAAATTTAAAATTTGATTTCCCCGTTGAACATAAAAATGTATCGATTCGGAACATTCATTCCTTTCAATTTCTTCTCTGGTTCTATTTATTAAAACCATTCTAAACATTTCGGTATGACCTTAGATCAAAAAATGATACTACTAATTGATTCCTTTTTCATCTCATGTAAAATGGCTATTTAAAAGACTATAAAACCTATTTAATGTTGTACTAATATCCTACTTTATAATTACCGAGTTTGTAAATGAAAAAATTGTTTTCTGTAGCAGAATAAACCGTAGGGTTTGAATGCATTAAATAAAAAAAAAACATTTCGGTACTGTTTGGAGAAAAACTATAAAAACTATAACATACTGAGATGGACTGAAAATAGTTATAGACAGGTGACTTATTTTTGTCCACACATATCAAGCACTCTCAATATAATTAGATGTTTTCCAATGGGGATCGATACATTGCTGATAATTTTAAGTACTCGCTCGTAACTTGTTTATTTTTATTTGAAAACCTACTCTATTTTTTTATCTTCTCTTTATCTCATTGTGCCTTACCAGAGGCTTCGATCGATTCTGCTATTGTTTGAATCGTCTAGTCTTCCACACTGGCGTATGCCTCCTTGTATGTTCAATGTGCACGCAGTGCAATCAGAACTGAATGTTTACCCGGCCTGATTAGCGTTGTTCAACCAATGCCTCGGTAGTGAGTAAAGCACGTCTGCTGCTATTCCGGCCGAATGAGCATGTTTTCTTCCAACTGCTATTCTCATATTTCCGGTACCCATTTTGTTAGAAAATTTTACGTGAAATTCTCGGTAAACGTACATTACATGCAACATTTTCCGGAAAAGCTCCGGGAAATTGGGAATTCGGATTTTAATGAATTTCGGGGAATTCGTAGCTGAGAAAATTTGATGGAGAGGTATAACGAATTTGATGGGATAGTTTTGAGGAATTTCGATGAATTTGTAATTGAGAAAATTTGATGGGGGGATACAATGGATTTGAGGGGATAATTTATTGTATTGAGCTTTCATTTGAATTTTTCTTAGCGTTTGGCCGGTATTTTTGAGGGATTTACAAGCTTTGTGGCCATTTGGTTTATCGGGGATCTAAAATTGAAGCTGTTTTATTTCAAATTGAAGGGAATTTCAAGTCATGGTATTAGTTTTTGGATTGGAGATTTTGTCTGTAAATTTTTCGGAGAAATTTCGCAGTTTTTTCCGTTGTTACGAAATTATTCACTTTCACAATCAATCAATCACTCAAAAAATACTCGAAAATCGTCATAGACTATTTTCTAAGAGATGAATGTATGTATGTGTGTGCGTGTGTACGTGTGTATGGGTGTGGATGTGTGGACTAATCGATGAACCTAAAATTTTCATTAACGATTTTTTACTAATAAATAAAGCGTTCGCAACGATTAATTACATGATCGATAGATCTTAAATAAATTTAGGATTGAGTTTTTTTTTAATTATGAGTTTTCGGTTTTTTATTTTAAATTTCCATATTTTTCTTCGTCTATCAGATTTTTTGGTGAAATCTATGATTTTGCGCTGATTGATTATGAATATGAGAACCATTTTGGCGAAATTAACTCTCATCTTTTCATTTATAACTCATTTTAAATGTTTAAAATTCGATTTTCCTGGAGAAATCAAATTTCGCTTTCACAAGCGGTAGAGACCACACCCTTAGTATCTTCAATTTTCACCCCACTTTCTTGCACTGAACTTTTTAAAAACGTCAAAATTCGCAATAATTTTTCTACGAAAAATATAATGAATATTTCACGAAAATTAATCCAACTCCCAAAGATTCAGCTCAACATTTTTTCTAAATTGATATGAACTCAAAATTCAACGTAATTCTGTCCTCCATATCAAATATTTTCATTAGAAATTTGGATATCTTGATTCATCTGCTCTTGAACCAAACTTTCTATCATTTTCCTCACAACTTTATCAACTTTTTATGCAGAAAAAAGAAAACATAATTTCACTCGAACTAATATATTCTATTCTCAAAATCTCACAAAAGCAAAAAAAAATCAATAATAATCTAATAAATTTGACAGCAAATTTGACAATAAATTTTATTCCCGATATTTTTCTGCAAAAATGATCCCGAAATTCAGTTTTACCTCCACTTCCTCATAAAAAGCTCTTCATTATCTCGCGAACCCAATTCCTTACCCGTAATCATTCTTTTTCTCCGCAAAGATCCCCTCGAGAATTTATCATTCGACTCACTGAACACCTATTTCACACGGTCGGTAATGTAGACAATCGCTTCGAAAGCTCCCCACGTTCCCACGTGGTAACTGTCTCTGCCTGACCGACCCTCGCACTGCCCTACCATCAAAGCCTCGGTGATAACATGTCTATCGATTAATCGAGGCAATAACGGAATACAAAAGCTCCACTGAAGAGGTCACCTCTGTAGCACCCCAATCACCAAACGTTCCATTTCACCTGTCATATTTCATGTGAATATTAACATCGATCTTCCAGAATCGAACTCTCGAAAATTTACTGAAGAAAATCGAAGAAAGAGCTCTTCCTCTCAACCGATGAGATGCTATTTCTCGTCGAAGTTCTTCCTCAACTCTCATTAAATAAACTCACACTTCGGAACAAAGGAAAGGAGAAGCTGGCGAGAAGCACCAGTGGAAATAGTCGATTATTGAAGGGCTCATTCGTAGTTTCCTTTGATAGCCACTGCATCTTGTGTCCAAGGAGTTCGTTTACTCGGTAGTTTTCACCTCTAAAGTTTATTCTCATTTCTTTCTGAAGAGTTTCTTTTTACACTCTTTATCTTGTAGTATTCTTCAAGAAACCCTTGAACTAATGATAATCGCTTTATCCCCTAGTGAACCAAGCACTCTTAACAGCTCACTGAATTTTTTCGCCTTCGGTGGATGTAACGAGGTATTTGTTATACGGCACATTATATTGATTGATCGGTCTGACCAGTGGATTTTCATTCATCGAATGAAATTGCTTGATTATCACGTCTTTTAGTGGAATTTTCTGGTTCGCTCACTGATTACGAAATCGACCGCGAAATTTTGCGGGACAGTATCGTAATATTTCACAGTCGATTCAGCCAAAAAGTGGGGAAGTTTCAGAAAAAATTTCGTAGCAGTTCCGAAAAATTACCGATAACTGTATTTTGTGCCAAAGTGACGGAAAAGATGCGTCATTTTTCTCTCTGTGTGCAAAGTTTCCACAAGGAGAGAAAAATCTGTGAAAAATTACTTTGCCTGGCACTAGAATGGAAGTGGAAGATGTTAGAATACTGGAAAGTTTTTTGATCAGACCCAAAAATTTCTATCAATACCATAAATACGGGAAGACACAAACGGTTAACAGATATATATTGATTAATATCAATAAACACTATTTGACAATAATAAATACTACGTTAAAGTTATTATTATAAATACACTAGTTGACTCTAATTTAAATAATGCGCGAATCTTCGAAAACACTTAGGGTGGCGCTCTTTCCATACCTCTTTCCCTTCCTGCAGTTGGCACTAGCAGTGTCACGTGATGCCTCTCATAAACCCCCAAAATATGACTGTCTAGGTACTCCTATTGTCCAGGCTCGCATCCGTGTACCGTCCATGTCTATTTGCGGGGTTTCTCCACCAATAGCACCTATTGATACGCCTACAACATAATCTGATAGCTACACTTGGAAGAACTTGATCCCACGATTCTTAATCCTAGTCTAAAATAAAATTATTAAGTTCTAAGAATATATTTCTCCAAAGCTAAAAGTGATATAAAAATTCCCGATACATAAAATTTATAATTAATGATATGTGGCTTCGTAAATTTTCTAGCATTTGTGTTAACATTTAATCAAATAAAAAATCTAGCATTTTTTATTTGAGCTTTTATTTCAGCATTTGGTTCGTTTAACCTCAACTAAAAAATGCTGGATTTTTATTTGAGTTTAAATGACCCAAATGCTCAAAATAAAAACTCAAATGAATGAACAATTGACAAAATTCTTTTAATAATTCTCATCTAGGTCAGTTTATTTTACGACCTACCTTCATTTTTTACTGTCCCACACAGCGATTTTTCGTTAACTCATTGTGATTGGTTAACGATGAACACCGAACGTAGCCGAGTATTGCCGACGTTAGCCTTTGTCATGGGTTATGTTGCATCAGACCGCATTTTTACGAAGTCGATAAGGAAGTTTTCCCAAGCCGATAACGAAATTTTCCTAGACGACAGATTAATTTTTCCTCCCGCCTCCAGTTTTCGTCGAGATTGTAAGTCGCCATAGTCATTTTTACCGGAATTCCACCACAAAAATTGTCTGATTTTCCCTTCCGCCCATTCGAAACCAAATAAATTGAACAACAGCAGAGGAAAAATTCATTTAATAAGTTTTGCACCCAAAAACATGGCATTGGTATGCCAACACGCTGACGGGTGTCCGTAGCAGGGCGTGTTATTTTGCGAAAATGGATCTATCTCGAGGGTTCCTGACCCCTCGAGTGATGTGTGCATCGAATACAAAGGCAGTCCCTTCCACTCTTGTATCCATGACGGGGCCATCCATGTAGTTGTGCGCGTGTATTTCACGTGTATGCTAGATTCTGACATGATGCTTGGGTGTGTGTTTACCGAAGGTCTGAAGTAGAAACGGGCCAAGTTGTGCTTGGCCAGCTATGTCCGATCCTTCTTCAAACGTCACTCCAACCCTAGACATCTACATGTGTTTTCCATTCAAGTCAAAATTCAACCGTCTTATCGCTTATGCCCCCGGAGCCGTCGTCACTCATCGTGGTAAGGCAGATTTGGTGGGGCTCCGGGTTCTCCCTCTGACATTCGAAGGGGCTAATTAAATATTCTGTTCGACGAGGGTGAACCCGAACAGTCGAGTGATGCGGCGAAATTCGGGGGATATCATCTCTGAAATGAGATTTTAGGAGAAAAAATAGTAGATGCGAATGAGTTTCTGGGGGGTTGGGGAGGGTGGGGTAAAATGAACCGCAGGGGAAAACGGATCAGTCAATTTTTTTTAGGGAAAAATAATTTTCTTGTCGGGGATAACTCTGCTTTTGACTACGGAATAATGAATGCGGAATATTGTATGTTTGCAATAATAGTATTATGTCTGTGAATAGTTGTAGTGCTAATTTTGAAATAGTTTGAGGAGTTTTTCGAAAAATTGCGGAATGTTTCTAAATAATTGATTTGAAATATTCCCTGGAATTTTATAGATTGATGGGATTTTTATTAGATATTTGACAATGTTGGCGTTTTTTTTGGTCTCTTGACAAAAAAAAACATTTTTCCTAGAATTTAGAAATTTTTTTTAGTCAAGTTCATTCAAGTTCATTAAAAGGATTAATTTAAATAGATTCAGAGATTTCAGAAAGTTTATACGAAATGATCGAACTCCTTTAGACATTTTCAGAAAGTCTTTCATCTTTTGCAAAATCCAAGAATTAACAGAATTTATCAAAAAATCCCGCACGACTTGGACTTCCTCTATTCAACACTCCCTTCGATTTTTCAATAAACCAGAAAATTTTTTCGAATCTCTGGAAGAACTAGGGTAATCCCCAAAATAATACCCTAAATCAGATGCTCATTGAACCCAGTGATCGTATAACCAGGACCACCCACCTGCCAAATCTCTTGTCTATCAAAGATTTTCCAAAAATCTCCAAAACAATCATCGAAAGATCTCCAGAAGATCTCCCTGTTGACGGCGAAATTATTTTTGTTCCGGATAAAAATTATTGAAGTGATTCGTCGCGGGTCTGCCATCAATCTAGTCGCCAATCGGAGGCGAGACACTCATGGAACGGTCTAGAAACAAATTTGATTTTCTCCTCTCCCTCTCCGGGTAGCTCTCGATCCTCAAGGACGTTGTTCCTCGGGCTAGTCTAGCGTAGAACGCCCTGGTATGGAGTCAAGCCGTTTTTTCAATTTTTGCAATACCCGTTAACCCACTAAATCTCCTCGTCGCACTCTATTCATAATAACAATAATAACAACAACAACAACAACAACAATAATAATAATAATAATAATAATAATAATAATAATAATAATAATAATAATCGTAGTGACATTAGAAGCATTAATAACGTGTTCACTGATTATTGACCTTCGTCTCACAGACTTTTCCTTCTCCTCACTGGTCAACCTGGACCAAAAATCCACGAGATCAATTGGACACATTAACAATAATTTTCCAATAATAATTTCCAAAGTAAAACTGGAAAATATTCCAAAAAAAAGTCTTTCCAAAATTTCCCAAAGAATCATTTCCGATCACCAGTGAGATCTTTCGAGGATCTTCCAGTGAATCTTCTGAGCTCTTCTGGAGGATCTTTGATAGAAAAAAACTCTTCAACGCAGGAAGTCTCTAATCCTTAGACACCTCTATCATCGGAGAATCACTTCTGGCAGCGTCTGGTACGATCTTCGATCCTCAACAAGACTCGCAGCTTCACCATCTCCAGGACTATTCATTTCTCGTTCCCACCCAGTGGGACACTTTCTTCCCAAGAACGTTGAGCTCAGCAATCTTGTTCTCCATTTCGTTTCTCTCCATACTGTGCACCAATTCCCCGTTTTATCTATCTACACATTGGCCTCGTTCACTCCTTCACCGTGGAGTGAGACTGTACCGGGTGCATTTATGGAGGGGAGGGATATGTTTAGGTCCTGGAGCAGTGCAGCCGGCATACCAGATTGGAAAATGTTCTCCGCTGAGAATTCATGGTGAAAACACCTCGTCAGTAGCTACTGCCACATACATTTCTCACGGATGTTTTTACACTCGGTACAGAGAATGTCTGTGTGGACGTGCTTTGCAGAGGTCAATAGAGGTTGAAAAGAAATGTTGAGTCTATACAGCGGGAGAAGCAGTTCAGATGTATTCCAGATAGGTTTCGAGTCAAAGAGGCCGCAGTTGAAGGAAAAATTGTGTTGTGTAGGTACCAGAAGATCGGGTATTCGGGTAGAAGGAACAAAGGGGCTGAACTGGACCTGAACCTGAACCTGGCCGAATGCTTGTCGGCCTCAGATGTCGGCTAGTTTTGAATTCGGGATGTGAATGGACGAAGTGGAAATTTCAATCAGGTCCAAGTCAGGACTTGATCAGGTCAGACCTGACGATGGATCAGGATTTGATAGGATAATTGGATCAAATCCTGATTTATCGGGTCATATTGATTTCAATTCGGACCTGATCTGGCCTAAATAATCGAAACCGAAAGAGATCGATAGGTCTGAACTGTCCGAATGGAAGTTTGAGTCAGGTCCAAGTCAGGACTTGATCAGGTCAGATCTGATGATGGATCAGGATGTGATCAGATAATTGGATCAAATCCTGATCTATCAGGGCATATTGATTTCAATTCGGAACATGATCTGCCCTAAATAATCGAAACCGAAACAAATCGATAGGTCTGAAATGGCCGAAGGGAAGTTCTGATCAGGTCCAAGTCAGGACTTGATCAGCTCAGTTCTGGTGATGGATCAGGATGTATCAAATTCTGATCAGTCGCGTCATGCGGATGTTAACCTGGACCTGATCAGACTTAAAGGATCCAAACGGGACCAAATGAATGGGCCTGGACTGGATGATGTTTGTGGTTCCGGACGACTGGTGTAGGGTCGTACCCAGCGGCCACTCGTTGGTCCGAAAGACTATTCCATTATTTAGTAATAATTATCATTTACACTACTATATAATTTATTATTTACGAACCTAAATTAATGAAATCGTCATTTCATCGTGATTTCATCATTAATCAACTCATATCGACCGCTGGCCACACAACGGCAGTTCCTCGGTGCGCCGATGATCCACGAAAGTCTCGTGAACCCATAAACGATCTTCAATCCCACCTCCAACGCCCCGTGGCAGATCATCGGTCGAACAACGGCCTTTCATCGGGGCCCCGACAATCCACCAGCTGATTTGGGCCCAGTGCCCCATCCTGTTGCAAACTTTTCCAATGGTCCCTGTTCTCCATTGTTAGAAACAAACATAAATAATAAACTGACCAACTCATCAACAACTGACAAGAAATTCAATACAAAATCAGTAAAATTGTCTTCCAAATTCACCAAAAAATTTTTCTACCTCCATTCCATCGATTCTCACGTAGTCCTGCCATTTTTTTCAGGAATTCAGGACTTATCCTCACCGAGTACCAACTTTCACACCAAGAACACATATCTGCGATACGAGTTCACTCAGTTGGATCGTAAAAAATCTGTAACTTTTACTGCCAGTGTAAATTGAAGGATAGGACGGTGTGAGTCGAAACCCGGCATACGAGAGCATAAAGGGGTATAGCAGTGGAGAAACGGTAGGGTTGGGGTTGGGGGTGGGATGGGGAGGGGAAGGGTTTGTAGTGTAGAGAAAGAATTAGAGGGAAAGAGGGACTATCATAGCTATAGGGTTTCCCCGCGTGCTGGGATTCGCCGACGAGCGCTTCGGTGAGATTTAGCGCGGAGAACAGGTCGTTGAGGCATAAAATACATATCTTAAGCCTCCGGTGATCCGCGCTTTAATTAAAAGTTGATCCTGCCTGTGATACGTATGAAATTATCTCATATTTCAATCTTGCCTGGAGGTTAATTTTGAAGTGTCTGCAATGGACAAGTGAAAATAATTTTCTTTCGTATGATGGAGTAGGGGTGGGGGAGGGGGAGGGGCATTGTCGGTTTGGTCAATATACAATATCGATCATTTTCTCGTTAGACGATAGCTTGAAGGAAATGTTAGAGCGAAAATAATACAAAAAATCGTATGAAATTTTATTAGACGACAGATAGTCGTCGAGGGAAATGCAATTCATTTAGAAAAGTTATTGCCGATATTCCCCCGCCTTTACATGTTTTTGGATTTTCTGGGAAGTGATTGGCAGATGTGATACAAAAAATCTACTGATTTTATCACGTGATGTTATTATATGATGTTTTGGAAGGTTTTATGGTTGTGAAGAATTGTTTCTGAATTTTTGCGAATTTTTGGGAGAAGCCGTAAAACTTTGGTGAAAATGTACGAAAATAGTTAGGGAACTATGACACGTTGGGAGTCATTAAACGACGATAAAACCTAAAAATGGGGTATTTTATGGGATTTTGGATCAACTGTTTCTCTGAAAATGGCAGAAAAGGATAAAAGTCGGGGAACATCGGTTGTAACTTTTTGAAGGAGATATTTTTGTGGAAAATGTATTTTCATTCATTGCCTGAAAAAAAAATATATAAAGTGAAAATTTGTTAGTAAAAATCAATTATCATATGATGTAATCGGGAATACACAAACATTTGCCAGTAAATTTTTTAAAAATTGGCGGAAAAAAACATTCTACCATCGAGTGGATTTCCACATTCATCATCCAACAAACTGATGATTCATATACTTGAAATAATCATAATAATAAATTAACTGAAAATCGCGAGCCATTCCCTGTGAATTTCGGAATCCATTGTTTATTGTTAATCATCTTAGTAAGAGGTCCTTTTACAGTATTTTGTCAAAAGATCTTTCTCATTGTAAATTTAATTTACAACGAGAAAGGTCTTTTGGTGAAATAATTTTTATTGTAAATTTAATTTACAACAAGAAAGGTCTTTTGACAAAATACTGTAGGCCTGTTGCTCCCCCCCCCCCAAAAAAAAAACCAGAATCACCCCCAGAACATGCCGGTTCACCTTGGGCCTCCACCTATCGGGCACCCTGTATATCTCGTGAGGCCCAGACTTCACACTCAACCTCAGAGGGCACTAGAGCTTCTTCCCCTTGCCGCCATCTTGGTCCTCTCTGGTCACCAGATGTAATTTGGAAAAACTACAGCAGATAATCCTCATGGGGACTCCCCTTCAATTATTCTATGGAAGAGGGCCTCATATTTCCACATAATATTTTCCACATTTGAAATTATTTGATAGCAGAGGGAATTTTGTAGTTGGAAAAGCCCCAAAATTCACCAAAAACACTCCAGATGATACGTTGTTTTTATATTCTCGAAACATATTGATCCCGTGATAGATAATTCACCCCACGAACAACGCAAGCCGATGGCAAATGAACTACGTCATTGAAATATCTTTTCAATTTAGCATGGCTTTGGCACCCTATATCTTCCCTCCTCAATCTCCGTCTTCACTCACAGAATGATCGAATGCGATTTGGAGTGATCCGAGTGCCTACCGCACGATCCCACTACATTACTTCGTGGATTTCACCGAAAAGTGAATAAAAAAGTTGGTTTCATCTCTGTAAAGCATACGATCCCTCACAAGAACCCAATATGTTATCCAAAACGCAAAAATAAGGGAGACGAGATGATTCTGGTGAGGCCTGTGACGTTGCTACACTGAAATAGAAGATTACTCGCTCTGTTGATCGTCTGTGAGCGGCTCCTCGAAGTTACTCAATTTGGTGAAAAATATTTTTCATTTTAGAATCCCTATTGACAAGTTGGTAGACTTCTTGCGTCATTTATTTTCACGACAACACGAAAGAAAAAATTTTAACATCAAAGATATTGGAAATGAGAAAAGTTGTATGAGCAATCGAAAAAGTAAATCCGACTTTCAATTCAATTTTGAACTTGACTCTTCGGCTTCTTTGAAGTCATGGGAGATTCGTAAAATCGTGAGACATATGAAAACGTCAAAAACTTGTGAAGTTTTCGTGATATGAGTCGTTAGACCCTGTCCTTCTGCCTAAAGCCTCTGACGATTAATCAATGTGATGTCTAATTAATACAACAACAACGAAAAAATGAAAAAAATCTTGCGATTTCTTCATGAACTCTCACTAAAGATTATTCATTTCATTTGGGAACCATTTGGGACCTTCCTCACTGTTCCCCAATTCCTTGAAAAATATTTTTCGCTACGGAATCCCCATCGACAAGTTGATGCAGCCCTTTGCATCATTAACTTTTACGACAACACGAAAAAGACTTTCACCATCAAAGATATTGGAAATGAGAAAACTTGTATGAGCCATCGGAAAAGTAAATCCAACTTTCAATTCAATTTTGAACTTGATTCTTCAGTTTCTTTGAAGTCATGAGAGAATCGTAAAATCGTAAAACGTATGAAAACGTCAGAGAGTTTTGATACCATCTTGACACATAACGTTAAGTTTATTCTCCGGACCACTTTATATCTCCACCATTTTCTTTATTTTAGGGAGGAAAAAGAATGGAAGGTGTTGGAAAGAGTGACACGTGATGTGCGGACATAAGGAAGAAGATGAGGGTGAACATGCGTGTTGGTATACAGAATGGTGTGGTGGGTGAGGGGTGGTGAATATACTAGATAACCCCGCGGGGTGGGAGAGGGTGGGGTGGAGTGTATTTCAACGAGACAGGGTGGAAAGCAAGGGGCGTGGGAGAACCAATCCATCAGAGAGAGCTGCTGCTAGCTGCCACAAGCAGCCCAGTGGGCCTAGGGCGAAACGCCAACCTCGCCCTCTTCAACTTGCCCCCCATCCCCCAACCCCTATCCACCAGCTTATCTGGTCCTCCAAACCTCGTGAATAAAAAAAAAATTAACAAATTCCCGTGATCCATATCTTGAAAAATTGAGTTAGTCCTGGGCACAACAAATTATTCCAGATGATGCTGCTTCAACAATTTTGAAACTTCCGGTCAACGTAACACGCTGGGTCTTAACTAAATTAGCACATCTCCACACTCGGACAAGTTGCTGGTGATCTAATCAGCTCATCTGGCCCCTTGAGCATTGGGGATAAACCGAAAACGCGTGAGAATCAACGACGTAACTCGGAACATCTGAGAAACTCGAGAGCTTTCGTAATGAATTCTGTTTCGAGGGTTAAGTTGTTTATGTCTGGTGAATGTGAAGAAGGTAAATTAACCTTCGATTAACCTGAAAATTGTCACTAAAAGGGAGAAGGCTAATTAATCCAGGGACATAGTGGTGCCTGTCCTTGGGAACTTGTTATCGAAGATATGGTTATCTCATACACTCAGACAAAAATATAATTAATCAGATCATATTTGTGTTGGACCGACAAATGTCCGAAATTTCCATTGGAAAATCTGCTTTAAATTCTTGTCAGAAGAAGACTTAATAATTGGCAAAATTATATTTTTTCCGGAGAGCATTCTTGGAACAGCGACTTCACTCATCATAGGGACAATCAGGTACTCGAGACGAATCGATCGAGATCAAGGTTGTACTCACAGGGTTGGACTGGATGACCACAGGGTCATTATCATGACTCGATGACGACAGAGTCATCATGACTGTGACGATTGATCAAGAATTTAAAGACTCACCATGTTACCCCGCCAGGAATCGAACCTGGAACCTATTCGCTGTGAGACAATTGCCTTACCCACTGCGCCACATCACCAGACACTAGTTCTATCACCTGACTGATTACAAAGACTACGACTTTCATACGCATCGGAGTCTGGTTCAAATCTAATCCATGCGGACCTAACCGTCTCTTAAATAATACATTGATTGTTTATATTTCAACACTTGGTAATCATAATCCAATTACGCTGGCCAATGTCATACTGGAAATTCTGTGAATCCACATATTCAACAATAACGCAATTCCCCAAATCTAGGGCATAACATGGGCCTCGCTAAGACAAAATTACTTATTTTAGTTTTTTTGAAGGACTCACTAGTCCTGTTATCACCAAAAATGTGCTGTTGCCTATGGTAAATATGGGTTATGACGCAGAAACCAATCCATCGCGAAACTGGAAGACATGGGTTCGATTCCCGGCTGAGTAAAGCGGCAATTCTTCCTCTCGAATCCAAATTCCCTTCAAGCCATAACCCTAAAGAACTTCCGGCAGTATCGCCGTTGAATTCGTGAAGAAATTTCTGTGGTACTCGGTAGCTCAGTCGGTAAGACTGCCCGGCGCGACGCTGGGAGACTTGGGTTCAATTCCCGGCGGGTTAAACCGGAAATATTTCCTCTCTGATTCTCATTCTCTTCGGATTTATCCTCTGGACTTCCTCAGGCCATCTCATATATCCCTCAATTGATAATGTTCTAATAAAAAAGCATTAGTTCTTTGCTGAGGCAATCAATCCTTTCTATTTTACAAAGACTTCTGCGGCAGAAATAAGTCGGAAAATTCAGTGAGTGAGCCATACTCATATAGGCGAAGCAATTTCATCACCCTTTGGGGTACCGCAATATACCCGCCTCACTCAGGCTTAGTGGCACACAGTAACCAAGATTTAATGAAGACTTCGTGTTTCTAACCTCAAACGGCAATTTCGTCGTTACTACTCCCCGAGAATATTGATATTAATATTCTTGAGAACTCAACCAAAAACAGACTGAGAGTTGTACCACAGAAGACGTCATTTGGAATTAAACCGTCCAACCGGAGATTCAATAGATCACGATGACATCTATTCGGGATAAACACTGTTTCGGAACACTGCACATCAGGAAATGAGTGACGGTTTGATGAAAGTGATCTGCTTGAAAAAATTAGTGTACCCAACCAGTTATAAGTGGACAAAAAGGATGTATCTCAGAATTATTAATCACCGCACCCCATCTCATAAAGGCCTACTCCAACCCATGTCGACGCTTCATGGGTTCATAATCTTGATTTCCTTCCGACGTGGAAATGTGGTTAATTGTCTTCTCATGTTGATATTAGTGTAGTCGGTCGTCAGCTACCAGAGTTCATGAAAGACAATGACAAACGGACTTGCCAGACGTCGGTGGCGCGAGCGGTTGGGCGCTAGCTTAGTGCGCGGAAGGTTGTGAGTTCAAATCCCAGCGGATGCGAAACGCCAGTTTTTCAATTGATCTCGAAAAATTCTCCAGGAGAGTGCCATAGCGTCGGCTGGGATAAATCGACGGAGCAATTGGTGGGAGAATGGAGGACATTCCGCGTTTCGGGAGGAGAGTAAATTACAATTGTCACAACACCCCACGTGTGAAAATATTGATAACGTTAATAATATCCACATGAATATTCTCAATTATTCCTGATAAATTGTCACCTGTTGATAAAATCAACTTTTATCCTATTGACGTTAATATTGTGACTAACTAACGAACGTCTCACATCTGCTACTAAATTTTCTTCTTCTTCTGGGGGGGCTCCGTTTGTACTTGTTCAACTGTACAAATGATCAACTGTACAGAGAATTTTCAAACGGTGAGAGCACCACTGTGCAGGGATTCAACTGTCGAGACAAAAAGCTAAGCTGTAGATGCGGCGCTGAGTCCACATGTACAGGCTAGCTTTTCGGTTCAGTACTGAAACCAGCCGGTTGGGACCCTGTATGTGTACACGCGATTATTTTATATATTCAGTATCATGGCATTTGAAGCAATAGTTATTAAATTGTATAAACCTCCAAAGCTCATCTCCTAGGACATGTTGTAAAAGAAATGTTGGCTGCATGCGTTCTTCACTTAGGCCACGCCATAAAGTCGCGTATGAAACCCAGGGTCAGGTTATACCATAACCTGACCATTCACTACTTCAGTTTGGATTCGTTCATACAACCAAATAATAAGAAAATTTAAACTTAATATGGGTCCCTCTTGCCAGAAGTAGGCGAGACCCGGAATGGGTTTGTAAAATTAGTTTTGAGTTAGTTACACTCGACATTCGAAGGAAGAAGTTGTCTCTTCTAATCTATTGTCCACAATACCAACTTGGTACAATAAACTTTATATCTCACAAGTGCAACATTCCCTTTATTATTTCAAGGCGCATCCGTCTAATTTCGCGTGCGCAGCACACACACGATTTCAACGAATGTGTGAAGGTTTCCTGTCATATGCCTATACACTTCTAAACCCACCCCAAAACCAACGATATAATTAACTACGACCGCTAAAGACGCAAAACCCCCACTTGTTTGTCTTCAAAAGATCAATCGAATCGGATGTTTAGGATCTGAATTCATCTGAAAGGAATAGACTTTCCTTTGTCATGAAATTAAAGTCATGAAATCCAAGGAATTAAAGACAATACAATCTTACAAAATCATAGAAACGAAGTTTCATGTTTTACAGTGAAAAACAGCGATCCTCTCAACACCCGTCGAAACGAAAACAATGTGATCATGTCAGGATCTCGATAGCTCAGTCAGTGAGGCGATGGATTCTGTACGTTGACTCAGGTTCGAATTCCAGTCACGGTGGCTTCGTTCCAAAAAGTTAAATACAATCAACCCACTTCACGCCAAGTGAATCTTGATTGATATTGAAGCGGTATTGAGCGTCAGGGAGACGTGCAACCCTCCACCATCCGCAGCTCCTTTTCACCGAAACTACTCATTTGTTATTTCTCAATGACCGGCTGATTCTCCCGACGATAATAACCGTCGAAACTTTTTTGCGTCGTTATCTAGCATTCGGCTGAACATTTCGTTTGCGACGTCTTCTTCCGGAAAATATCGAGAGGCTAAAGATCCAGTTCCGTTGACATTTTCACACCCTCTTCCTCCCCTCCTGGAGTGTCGCGCTACGTCCGTACATGCAGACCAGAAGGTGAACTCCCACGCTGACCTGGGACTGCGAGGGAAAGCTGATTGTCGACGAACGACCAACATCATCATGTCTTCCTGGCTCCGGTCTATGTCACATGTCTATTCTCTATGGATTTCGTAGATATTATGTCCGTCTTCCTAATTGAGATATCAGGGACAGTAGTCGCGAGCAGTTGTCTGCTGACTTCCTGAAGGATCACGACACTTCATCATTCATTTTCATTTTTTTTCCAGTACGAAAATTCCGCGAGGACTTCCTGGTACATTGAATTCATCTATGACGTCCTAGGGTTCAGTATAATTTTTGGTCATTCCCTGAAGTTCGTTTGCTTCGCAATTTCATCGATTTAATTCCATCAGAATTACTCGATTGATATTCGTCGATGATCTATTTATTTTGTCTGTTAACACCGAATTCGATTATGACGACTACACCAACAAACGATTTGGTTATCTTGATACACAGATCAATGATTCAAGAACACAAATAAAATTTTGGAGTCTGTCCACCACAATTTTGGAGTTTGGATTTTTTTCAAATTTTGGCATCTGTGACCTTTTGTTTATTTTTGCATACATGATAACGTTTTTCATGAGGTCGTGGTTGATGTGATTAATTGCAAATACCAATGAACCCTTACAACCCTTAATAAACTCGACTCCTTCATCCCTGTAGGTCAGTCCTCTGATCCTCCCTTCATATCTTCATTATCCAGACTATCCAGATTGGATTGCAATATAAAAATTTGATCAATCGTTTCTTCATATTCATATCCCTGCACTCATCGATCTGCCGTGAATCTTCCTGAGACTCCCTTCACCCCCAGACTCCTCACAAATCCCAGCAACGAACGCCTCTGTCCTGACTATTTCAATCCCAAAGTCCCTTCAATCCCACCAACAAAACACCTCCTCCCCACAATTCTGTATTTCTCCATCAACATCCACCAACGACCACCCACCCCTTCGCAACCCCTTCACAACCAGAACCCTCACATTACGATATTTCCAAAATCGTCCGTATCACGTTCGCAAATTCCCTGTCAAAACATCTCCAAATTCTGTTTCGACAGTCCACCCCAAAATATTATCAGACACCCCCACCTCCCCCTCCAACCCCACCAAAATACAGTTCAGTAAGTGCTTCTCCCCCGCCCCCTGGGCAACATCCGCAGGGATCAAGTAATTTATATGTCATGAGTAAGTTCAGCAAAGAGGATCTCGTTCGTCCCTACAACCCCCTCTCATCCTCACTCCATCCCTACAACATATTAAGAATCTTCTTTGATGCTACCCCTCACATCATATTGGACCCCTCTTTGACCGGCTTAATCCGTCCTTCACTGCTCATGCGCACTTGTCTCCCCCCCCCCCCAGTGTAACACCCATTCACCAAATTTTTTTCCCCCCCTCCTTACTCACTTTATCCTCTTTATCCTTGAGCAAGGGAAAACCACACGCTCTGACACGCGTATCGTGCACGTGACACGAGGGGTTGGTGTACACCTCCTAAGTAGTTATAGTATACAAGCTTCATGTAAACTAAGGAACAAGAGACGCTCGTGACAGTGAAAGGGGCTGAGCGGCGAGGGGTGGTGAGTGGTGAGGGGGGGTGCGAAGTCTCTTGGTCCAGCAAAGGGCCCGTGTGCTGGGGATTATAGTACCACCTACCGTAATTGCTTCTCGCAATTTACCTCAGTGCTAACTCCCGATTAAACGGTTTGCCTCGACTGGTCAGAACCATCATCCCAAACTCGGTTGAAATACACACGCACATGTCTTGGATAGAGTCCTATCACATGGGAAACACCCGAAATTCACGGGTAAAACCGATCGGAATACCACTGGGGGGACAAGCGTGTGAAAATTCACTGAGCTCCAATTCGTAACGGTTGTTAGCTCGTTTGATACTGGGTCAGAGCCATCACCACCGTCGATAATCGGTTTTGGTTTGTCCTCGGTACCATATAGTCTGATTACTGAATATTGATGGAGTTGGATGAATGAATAATGGAGCCTTTGTTAGCCAAATACCATGTGACCTGTATTTCCATTTGGATGAGATAATTATGGTGGTGGTAAATGTGGAAGAACAGGGTCTGGAGTTTTGGGAGCTTTTTTGGGGGAATTTGAGGGGGGCAGAGTGAAGGGCAAAGGGTTCATCGATATATTGACTTTAATAAGGGAAGTTTGGAGGAAGGAGGGGGTGGTGAGGATAGATGGTGAGGGAACAGGTCGGTGGGAGGGAGGAAAAAGGGGTTGAGGGTAGCAGAGCTTTTTTTGGGTGTTAGATTAACCAAAAAAAAGGTTTGATATCGTGGTGCCACTTGTTGATGGACATTTTTTAATAGTTAACTATTTTGTGGTAAAAGTTGGTATTTTATTGTGAGTTTTTAGGGGTTGAGGGGCTCAGATTTTTTTTGCTATCCAAAATACTGATTTTATCATTTTCGAAATACTAATTTGGAGTGAATGGGTATTGGTGGGATTTGAAATTGTCATGAATATTCAATGACTGCAAATACATCATGTACGGGACTGTTATTTTGTCAAACATTTATTGTCCGTCAACCTCATCATTTCAGGGACGAAATTAATTTCTGTTATGACAATGAACACAAATTAATTTGCTGTTTCCAAACAAATGATTTTCGTGGTGAAAAATGGATTGTTCAGCGACTCATTAAAGACCGTCGTAACTTTCTAAAACCGAAATTCTAAAGTGTTTCGCTGATGTCTTTGGAATTAAAATTTCTGTATTTTTATATTTTTGTGTAATTCAGACCTGCAGCACTTGGGCGACCTGATTTAGGTTCATAATCAGTTCAAATGACAATTCTGATGTTCACTACAAAAGCACAGAAACAATCCATCGAAGACACCCTGAAGAACTCGACATTTCTTCAGACATTTTCCCCCCAAAAACCAAATGCAATCATCAGAGGCTGCAGGACCTGCACAAAAGGACTTCGTCAGGACCCATTTGGAGGACCAAAGTTCGATCTCCAAAATTATCGTCAACCACAATCGATTTATGACAATTAATATATCCACAGGTCAACATTGTCTGACTAGTCGTTATTAAACTTTCTATTTTAGGAACTTTTATTTGGAAATTCCAAAATGTCTTCATCAAACATTTTCCCTCCAAAAACCAAATGCAATCATCAGAGGCTTCAACACCTGCCAAAAGGATTTCGTCAGGACCCATTTGGGGGACCGAAGTTCAATTTCCAAAATTATCGTCAACCACAATCGATTTATGACAATTAATATACCCACAGGTCAACATTGTCTGATTACTCGTTATCAAACTTTCTATTTTAGGAACTTTTATTTGGAAATTCCAAGATGTCTTCTCCATCAAACATTTTCCCTCCAAAATTATCAGTGAAGTCTGAAAGACCCTACGGTTTTTACAGCGCGTGATCGAAATAGCGTGACACTTGAGGTAACTCAGTCTCTCGAGTACATCGATGGTTTCTAATGCGATGGATAATGTGACGAGCAAAGTGCAAGGCAAAAGCCTGTCGCTGTTCTCACGGGAATGAGCCCAAAGGAAGCTTCCTCAGATGGGAGGTATCGAAGTTTGGTATAGGCCGTCAGATTAGGCGCCCCAATTCCCATTTGCCCATTGGAGAATGACTCTGATCCTCGGGTGGATCACGTACGTCAATGTAATACTGTCGCTGAAGGCATCACAAGATGTACTCGTGATTGCCAGGTCCATTGCCAATTAGGGTGAGTGGTCTCCCGGTGACCAAATGACGGACCGAATGATGTCTTCCAGGTTTTACGATTGGACCGTTTCGAGCCAATATTATTGACAAATAATCTCCCAATTATAAGTTGGAGGAACGCTGAGGAATGTAGTGATGCTGCGGTGACTTCATCATCGTAAATGCCCAGGTTATGAGGGGATTCCAATTATAAATGACAATTCAGGAACATTTTCAATCATTTTCGGAAATTCAGGAAATTCTGTTCTTCGATTTCAGTAATAATTTATTTTTTAATTGAAGCTTGAAGTTTTAAACAAATTCGGGGAATTAAAAATGAAATATCTGAGGAGTTTTAATTTGAATTGAAAATTCTGGAAAATTATTGTTCGGTTTTTCTGTTAAATTTTCAGTATTTTTCGATTTTCGATTTCGACCTGTCAATGACTTATTAACGTGGAGATACGAATATTTCATGTGACAAATGAAACCAAAATTTCTATTGAAGATGTAAAAAGAATAAATTTTTCACGTTCACCTGGAAATTCAGTAAAATTCAAAATTTTTGTCTTCGAAATATCGAAAAATTCTGTGAATTTTTCATCTTTCCCAAGTTCTGAATACATAATGTCAATTTTTCTTTACTTTTGACAAATCCCAGGCAAAAACTGAAAAACAACTTTCAGTTTATCTCCATCTACTGCATTATAACATTTTAGGAACAATTCAACAACAAAAAAATTCAAAAAGTGATGCAGCGAATTCCGAAAAAATTTAGAAACGAATTTCACTGCCTCAAAACTCCAGTTTGTGTTCCACTAAAGTCATCAGCAATGCATGAGCCTAAAATATTTTACACAAGCGACATCATTACGGTACATCATTCACACAGACGAATGATTGAACAATTAACTCATTCCACCGGAGTGCATACAAAAGTTGATACTCGCGTTCACGCGATCCTATAACACTAGCTATCTAAAATCCCTCTCTAATCACGTGGAGTGCTTCATCAATTTCTAACGAAGTAAAAGCCTGAGCTATATTCACCCCCACCCCCGTCACTGTCACCCGTTAATTCGAATCCCTCTTGAGGATTTTCACTTCCTTGGTCCTGAAATCTTGTGGCTTCCACCGACATTATGGTTAATTTTAATGACATGCATACAAGATAGCTTCATCAAACGGCTTAATTTCATCAACCCCATCGATGTGATGGTGTATGCTTGGGGGAAGGGGGTGATAACTGCACGTGGAGAGAAGAATACGGTAAAAATTGGATTAATAAATGGATAATGAGCTAGTGAAATGGCTCTTGGGATCTTTTTTATTTATAAATGATCCGAAAAGTATTGGAAATAAGAGTAATAGTTGTTGAAGTTGAATATAATTTATAGTAATTTTGACGGGAGAAGGAAAAAAGTATATTTTGTGGGGATTGGCGCGTTAACCAATTTCACCAGCGAGGTAAGTGAACAATGAAAACTTGGAAATCAACGGGAATCGAACCCCGGTCGCCCAGATGACAAGATTAGTACAATATTGAGTCACCAATTTGGCTTTTTTGTTTTAATTTACTGCAGCTCGGATATTTGATGGCTATTTAATCGAAAAAATATGGGAAAAAATTCGATTGTTGCTATGGACGTGTTTTTTTAATTATCGATTCGAAAAATATGAGAGATGTCATTGAGAAAGAAATTATTATGATTCATTGGCATCTGCGTGAGATAACTATTAAAAATCTTGTGGAGGGGGAGGAGGGGGTAGTTGAGTTATGGAAACCCTGTAGTGTGCGATCTGAGTTGGTTGGGGTTAATTCGGTTTCTCTTCGAATTATTTGATGCGTAGAAGAGGTTAAAAGGTGTTTCTATTGAATTTGAGAGTGATTTTCTGTGGTTTCCGGTGGCTCAGTCGGTAAGAATGAACGCTGCGATACCCGGAAGACCCGGGTTCGACTCCCCGCTGTGTTGAAGGCAAAAGTTTTTCTCTCTAATTCTAATTCTCTTTGAATAATTTGACACCCAAAGGAGGTTGGGCGATGTTTCTAGTGAATTTGAGAGTAAATTTCTGTGGTTTCCAGTAGCTCAGTCGGTAAGAAAGACCGCTACGATACCCGAAAGACCCGGGTTCGACTCCCCGTTGTGTTCAACCCGAAACTTTTTCTCTCTAATTGTAATTCTCTTCGAATAATTTGATACCCAAAGGAGGTTGGGCGATGTTTCTATTGAATGTGAGAGTGAATTTCTGTGGTTTCCGGTAGCTCAGTCGGTAAGAAAGACCGCTACGATACCCGGAAGACCCGGGTTCGACTCCCGGCTGTGTTAAAGCTGACACTTTAACTCTCTAATTGTAATTCTCTGTGTTAAAGCGGATACTTTTTCTTTCTAATTCTAATTCTCTTCGAATAATTTGATACCCAAAGGAGGTTGTGATATTCAGTCACTCAGTCGGTAAAAATGTCTGCTCCGCTACTGGGAAACCTGGGTTCAACTCCCGGCAGTATTAAACCCGAACCTTTTTCTCTCTAATTCCAACTCTCTTCGAATCCCAGAAGAATCGAAATTCAGAATCAAAACTTTTTCCTAACCAATTTGCCCTACCGATCACCTCTCCTTGAAGGAACATCACTGTTATCAAGTTACCCATCCACACACCACTACATTCCCTAATCAAATCTTCACTCTTTTCAATCCCAATTTTTATCAGATTTATCTCCCGATGCATCGGCTCCCACCTTTCGCACTTTCAATAAAAAAAGGAGAAGGCATTTGTGAGTGGCTTATGTTAGACACGCGGTCTGCTCGGCAGTATCGATTGGCCCGTCGGCTTCCTGTTGCATGGATAGACGAAATGACGGCATATTATTCCCCATTTACCACCCCTATCTCCTCGTCGTTCAACCCCTTTCACAACGTCTCTCTCTCTCTCTCATTTTTCCTCTCGTCCTTCCAACAATACCCGAGAACAGCAGTCGAAAACAGCTCGCGTGCCACATGAATCATCATTCGTTTCGTGTTACCCACTGACGATATACACGAGCAACATAGCTGCGTGAGCCGGCACGTGTACGAATCATGTCTATTCTCCCCCTCTGAGTTCAGTGGCACTTAGAATCGTGTTAGCGTCATACGCGAGTTATCCGGCTAACGTTTTTTCATGATCAGTATCTGGTAGAATACCGGTGATATGACATCGAATTTTGATATCGAAAGAACCCAGTGACACAGTCATTGCCATTGGTTTAATTTTTGAAAAAGCTTTTTCATTTTCAGGGGTGGCAGAGGGGTATTATTATGACGGAGTGGACTATCGTGCCGGATGTAGTTAATGACGAGAGAAATGCGAGTGGCTTGCGGTGGGGGTGAGATATCTAATAAATTGGGTGGAGGTCCGGTTGGGGCTGAGGACGGTTGGGGTATCAATGACAATCTGTTCACGCACCGAAATATTTTGGTTGGGATGGGAGGATTTGTCTTGGAGATGTATCAATTTTGTAACGTGTGTGGAAAAAAATTTAATTTTAATAATAATATTTGTTTTAGAGAAACAAATGCCGGTAATTTCCATTGTAAAATGCACTTTAAATTGTCAGAAGAATATTTAATTGAGAAAATAATGTTTTTTAGTGTAATTTGTACTTAATAGGGTTTAGTCGGTATTTGGAGATATGGATTAGGGGATGGAAAATACGTTGGGAGCTACAGTAAACTGAACGAAGAAAAAATTAATTAATTAGTTAATTGAGAATATTTCAACAGAGGTCTCCAGATTCTGCTACTGTATTGTTACTATTGTGTGAAATATAGTTCAAGTTTCATTTATCTATTTGTCTAAAATGCAGTGTTACCGCAAAATAACGTGAAGTCGATTGAATTTTTATTGACTTTTCTTCTAAATAAAAACTTCAATGGAATTTGTTTTCTGTATAAATTACTTTTTTTACATGTCATATTTTCTGTAAAATCTGTTTGATTTGAAGATTTGTAGCACCTTTCGATTTTTCTCGTCAAAGAAATCGAAAATTGATAACCACAGGTGTGATATAAAATCGGGTATTTCCAATGTGTGTGTGAGTGTAGAAAAGTTGTTTTTAGCTGGTGGGGTATAGCATAAGCCCAAGACAATTAAATAATACCACACACCAAAAAATACTTTTCCCACAGTATTGAATAATTCTTCCGTCACAATGTTTACGATGAAAAGAAAATGTTCTCTTTTTCACCCAAATTTAGTGGCGAAGTGGAAAAATGAGATGTCACTTGTGACTGGTGCCCAGTTCTTCATGAATATCTCAAAATCTAAGAAAGATAGCAAAATTTTTATCATAACCTTTTCTGTAAAACTAATTGAGGTCTACAATAAAGATAATGACAAAAATATCGCTATCTCCCTTAGCTCCATAGTTATTCTTAAAAAACCCGGATGAGAGATATGTCAATTTATCTGATTTACCCCTTCGTGACAGAAATTTCGTGTAAACATAAAAAAGCTTCCATTCGGAAGCAAAAAGCACATTCGCATTTTCAGAAGTCTGTTACCGACAGTCATCTTCATTTCCGACAAATTTCTCATCCTTTGAAACTCATCGCACGCCGCCTCTTCACCATTAGACAAATGAATTCAAATTTCCTAATGAAGCTCCTTCTCAAATAACCCAATACTGAATGCGAAACTATCATGACTTGACCCACAACATCCAAGCTTCACTGCAGCACTAGATTAAGCCTTCCAATTCCCCAAAAAAATATTCCGACCTTCTCCTGCCGCCTCCAGACCTTCTCGTGCTACCAAACCAATTGACTACCGGTCCAATCGTGGCTGGGGTCGTTTATAACGACATCAACAACAGCCTGTCCACGCACCAAAAGCTTTTGTCCACTCCCTCTCGCGTTCCTTCGCTGTTCACCCGTTGCCAAAAACGCAATCTGGCGTAGGGGAAGGGGCTCCCGAATTGTACGTACGTGAGTTAAATCAGTAAATCGAGGGGATGCTCCATTTTTTCCAGATAGCAAAATATTTTGATACGCGTCGGGGATGATAAACACAAGCATTTATCCGATTGGTTTCAATCTGAATATCAAGCTGAATGCTCATCAAAATTTTTTGCGTCATTGTACTCCCCCGAAATACCGAGAAAAAGTGCTTTTGGTCATGGCCCGTCGGGTTTATGCTCCGACAAAACCACCAGTTTGCGAAAGGGGACTTTTTCTTGAGGCGTGCGGACTGGTGGTGGGGTCGAACGATGCGACGTTTCCGCCCGAAGGATTCCGTTTCATCCCGGCGACGCACACAACACGGAGTCCTAGTGGGCTATGATTAATGACCCAATGGGGCTCACTTGATATATCACCATCATTTTTCACGCATAGATGGTGCCCGCTGATATACGCCAGACCGATTTTGTGGAGGTATCCGCTGTACGGGTGCGTTTTCGGCTGGTGGACGGGGAGTATTTTCCTTTTCGCGTTTCATGGGCGTTCCTTTTGCGGTCAGTCAACCAGCTTTTGGTCCTTTACGGCCCTTCCAGCCCTGCTCTTTCGGCTAATTGGCCCTACCAGTCCCTGTGCAGGTGGCTGTGGACCCTACACTGCACCGCAGTCACGGCCCTTTAGGTCACAGGCGTTGGCATGGGAAACCACAGGAAAAAAACCCATATCGGCACAGGTCGCTGCCATACCGAACGCCTCGAGTTGTGAAAAATTTGCATCCGCCGGGGTTTGAACTCACAATCTTCAGAACACTAGGCTAGCGTCTAACCGCTTCGGCCATCGGCATTAGCATTATAAAACGTTTATTAAGTCTATTTACGATATATGTACAGTATCTACATTTTTTTTTACTTAATGATTAATAACACTAGGCCACCAACCGTGAGGCTTTATACCTAAATTAACATAAGTGGTTTGTATTAATTAAGAGTTAACATGATGTGTTTGAATGCGAGAGAGTAAATTTTAATAGGGAGAAATAGTTGTAGAAAAAATCCTACAAGTGACAAGGATTTGATGGGGGGGGGGAGAGGGATGGGAAAGGGAGGAAAATACATTATCTTATCTTGACCACCATGATTTGTTGTTGATATCTATATCGTGAAGATCTGTGTTTGGATGGTTTATGAGACTGGATTGGAAGTTTTCAGTTAAAGATGAAATATAATCATAGATGGAATTGATGTTTAAATTTTCATGAATGGTGGATCGGGTATCGGTGTCGGTTGACCATCGGGTCGTTGTGCGTCGATCTGAGTAGTGGGTTTTTTAGGGGAGGAATCGGCGGATACTTTCGTATTTTTGGGGATAGGTGAATGTTTTCGGAAAATTTTATTTTAGTAGTTTCTTAAATAAGGAGAAGTTTGCATGCGACCTACATTTACACGGAGAGGAGAAGTAGAGGAAAAAGTACGTGACTCATCATATAATCGCGGGCTGATGGATCATTTCAGCCATTTTTATCTGATATCGTCGTAAAACAGGAGAGATGGAGAACAAATTTCATTATTTGCTGCGGAAAATTTATGATACTGTTGGGTAGTCTTTACCGAACTCGCAAAACTTAGTTTCTAATTGTAAAAAGGATGAACTCGACATTTTCGATGTATCAACTGTCTGTTATGCTGATTCGTCATTGGTTCACAGCTACCTAAGGCGGGTAATTTGAATTCAGGATTCTTTAATTTTGACCTTTTCAATCATAATTTTCATGATTACCGCGCGGGATCGAACTCGTTGAGGTGAAAAGTCTATCATTGAACGTAAATTTAATCAATTGTTTAAAATATCTCTTGGTGTAATGCTCGCTTGATGTGATTCTTGATGGTCTGATGTTCATTTGCGCTGCTCCCGGAATATCCTGAGTAATTTGAGTATTCGGAAGCTTGACATATCCGGTTTCATTTCCGGTTCCTGGATTACGTGCGGATCTTGCTGTCTAATTCTATCAAACAACAATAGTCCTTCAAATAATCCGTATTTTTCCTCCGCCCCCCCCCCTCAAATTTTGGTTCCGCAGTCTTCTACTTCACCTGTAAAAACATTTTCCAAAAACACCAGTTCCCAGCCACCAGAAAATTGAAATTAATTCCCGGAACTGTTCCCTCAACTCCTCATATATTTCGCTTTGACATAACCCTCAAACATTTTAATTTACCACGATCTATTCGAATACTTTGTACATAATGACTTCCATCGAAATTTTCCGTAAATGAAGAGCGGTTGCAGTCTCATTAACTTCGAAAAAAAAAAAATCGACACATGAAAAAAAACATGAACCCCTATTTTTTCGGCGACCCAAAGTGAAATACAGATGTAGGTCGTCAAAGTGTCGGGCTTAATTAAAAACGGCCTTTCGAACAGTCCTTTATCATCCCCGAACATGCGCATGAATGCTACGTGACTTGGCCAACGAGGCATTATTAAACCGGCATGTAATTGAATCCGTCCAGCATCTGACCACGTACCCAATGTTCTATTCGAACACTCCAAGCTTCTCCACTTGCTCCTCTCCACCATCCCTTGCACACTTCAACATTGTAAAACCCTTTCATGCATGGCCTTTGTGTGCAGGTGCACAACTAACCTATAACAAGCCACGACACAAACCGCTGGATAGTTTGAAACAGCGACTGGAAAATACTGAAAGATATTTAAGATTTTTGAGGACTGACCGTTCTGAAGGCCTTTGAGAGATAGTTAAGGTGATTAGGACATGTTGAAGATGATTGTCCCACGTGGAGAAGGTGTGGTATTAATAAGAGGTTATGTAATGAGACGATAAAACTATCACCTGACGAATGTGGATTTATCATTCGAGCCAAAAGGGATGATTCCACGAGAAAAGATGATTTGGGGATTTTTATCATGTGATTCAGATGAAAATGTTTGTGGTGCCTGACAATTTCGGTGAAAACAGTAATTTTTGAACGGTTTTTATCAATTTTTTATTTAACCTCGAATAAAAAATAATAGACCTTCAGATTTTATAGTGATGTTTCGTAAATTTTAGAAACTTACATATTGTTACGTGTCCCCCTTCGAAGACTCATTCATTTGTCTATGATCTGAACTTCGTCAGAATCACGACTGTCTTTTGGATTAACATTAGTCTTGGTGTGTCTCTCTTCGGAGCTCTGACGTGTCACATCGTAATACTCTTTGTAACTAATAAACCGCCCCAAACATTTGTCAACCTGTGTTATCTTTATTCTTCGCTGGATATAACAATATCATTAATTCAATAATTAAAAATGTAATGTAATATCATTAAATTGTGTAACAAGATTTATGGTATTGATCGGAATTTTTACGTGTGAATATTGGAAATGAGATAGTCATAATGATTCAAACATGTGAATATTATTTATTCTCTTTTATTTCATACCCTCGAAAGACACAGCTGCTCTGGTTCGTTTCCTTCGAAGAATTAATTAAAAATCCTAAAGGCCGACAACACTCTGGGCCTCATGACTCACATTAACAATGGTCCCACTCATGCCTCCTCTCTTTAGACCCAAGAAAACAGCACACACACACCATACCCCACACTTCTCACAATTTTCACCCACAAAAATGTTTTCCAATCTCAAGTGCAAACACGAGACTCAAGAAATACAAATCATACAAAGACCCGTTCAATCCAACTGTAAATTAATTTTTGATAAATAGTTTGACATATAAACTCTAATAGTGAATATCACATATTTGTCAATTCGCTTTATAATCCGAGACAAAGACGAGGATTATAATGACATGAGTCCGCAGTACAACTGCCTCTAACCACCTGATCAATTAAAGACATGTGATTGGCTGCCCCCCTCCATCTTCCTTTCCCCCACCGCCACAAAGGAACGTATATAAGGATTACCTCCCGATACCGGAGCTCATAGCCCTGAAGATGCCAACTGTAATATCTGCGAAACGTTATGAGTGCACCACTGAATCAAAAACACGACATCCACCCTGAACCGAAAAAGAATATAACTCATAACCACACGAAAGCCTCAAAATTAAAATGTCCTGTGACGTCACAGACCAATTTTCAATAATAACTTCATGGAATTCCTATCGATTCTGATGAATAGACCAGCGCAACGAAAAAAATAACGACTATCGTTGCAATCCTTAAGACAACAATATTCGCAAATACTCCAGATCTACCGTCGTTAACAACTGATAGTCCACAACCTCAACGAACAGTGAATCATGTCCTATATCGTCGCCTAGTAATACCTGTATTGCCTAGGGATAGAGTTACAATGAAGATGGAGAGACTCAATGGAGCGAGGACTATGATAGTCAATCCTCTGAACCGAGTGGAAATTGAGGAGATGATGGTAAGGTGTCGTGGAAGAGGATCGTTCGTTGATACTGTGTTTTGGCATTGATCACATCGCGGTGTTCGATGGCATTGCCTTTATGGAATTATACCGAGATTGATCAGTGCCACCGGGATACATCTCCTCAATCTTACTCGCAAATGAGGCGCATTAACGTGGAACTGATGGAAATTCAGTTAATCGGTAGCTTCGGTTCGATGATCTCATTAGTTACACCGAAATCGATAGATAAAGCTGTATTTCGATTGAAAAGTATCGACGGTTCAGGGGTATCGGAGTAGAATAAAAATAAATGAGGATAGAATGGTTATTTGACAGGAGGTTATCGGTATATTTGAGAGTGAATTGCGTCGATAGTTTGTGTTTCGAAACATTTTTTTATGTTCAACGGCGAAACAAATTTTAATTTGGTTAAATTTATTAATGCCGATGAGCTAGCCACAGACGGATGCTGGAGGGCCTCTCAGGAGGAATGGGAGCACGTAGGCGTGCACACTGACTTTGTGAAGGACCTAGTTAAGGAACGTGGGGACAGAAGGATTGTGGTTAGGTGGGGCACGAGAATGGGCGCCAGACACACAAAATCTCTCCTGACAAGACCCACACGGAAGGTGGCAGAAGCATTGTTGGGCCTAAACAGGGCTAAGCTCCGAGCTATAGTGGGGGTTATCACTGGACACTGGCCCCTGGCTCTGTACCTATCGAGAATAGGCAAAGGGACTGACCCCCTTTTGCAATAGATGCGGGTTGACGGAGGAAGACCCTCTTCACCTATGCACAAGACGCAGCGGAGTCGATGAAGTCAGATGGGAGGTTTTCGGGTCCGCATACACAGATATACATGTCGACAGGGACGGTATCAAGGGACTCTACGAATTTGCTCGCAGGGCACAGATACTCGAGACCCTCGACTAGACGGCTGCCTAAGGCAGAGGGTAAAATGGCCGAAAGGCTGATTACACTTCTGGACTAATGAGGACCGTCTAGCGACAATAAAAGTCAGTAAAAAATTTATCAATTATTATTATCGAATATCTACTCGGAAAAATCCATCAGTTAAGCCTTTTATTATGGTTTTACTTCGGGAAGTATTTGAATATTTCTGCGTCTTGAAACTTTATTATCGTTTCATAGTCGTCGCCTATTGTCGTCTACAAATTTCTCCACATCTGTGCAAACTCATTTACCAACGGGACACATTAAAATTACCATCTCTTCCAATCTAATCCCTGTCCCTTTTCTCATTTATCAGTTTTGTTTAATCCCAAAAATACACAAATTTCAGTCTTCCAAATAATTCATTCTCTGAGGTTAGGGTCAGTCTCTGAGATGTCCTGGTATTCCAATACCAGGACATCTCGAGGATTGACCCTAACCTCGAAGAAGATGGTCTTCCTTTCGGATATTTTTTAATTTGATTATTTTTTTTTCACTGCGGGGGGGGGGGTGACCGAACCTCGATGACGACGAGTCACAGCTCGTCCTACAAACTTCCCACTGCTTATAACCCTCCACCTATGGCCGTCATGCCATAATCTACTATTCGATATATCGCATTCAGTCGATCTGAAATCTTAGTTTAGGTGGCATCAACGGAATCGTATGTAATCAGTTATTTTCAAGGGAATAATAACTCATTGTCAAAGAATAGGGAACCCACTAAGAAAATTAATATAAAAATGTTAATTCTAGGACATTTTAGTTTCATATAAAATAACGTGCATTCACCAAAATATATTCGATCTAATGTCTGATATTTTTATCTCAGTGTCCGTTTCTAGGGTCAAAACGAAGACTGGTCGACCTTCAACAATGACTTACTTTGTTTCACCCCTTCACCACTGAAATATAATTAATGTTTTTTCTGTCGATGAAAGCCGATGACAAAGACTGCGTCAGATGACCGTTACGACCGAAAAAATCGTCGGGTTCCGAACAAGTAATTATTTATCTAGTCGATATTGTTCGATGCTGATCACGTACATCCCTGTGAAAAGAACAAATACCCTAGTTTGCATGCAGGACCGCTTTGAAATCTCTCCGAAACTATATTTGTTGATATATTGAAAAACGAGGCTGCAGTGTACAACCAAATAATTCAGAAGGACGAGGAAAAAATTGAATACACCGAAAAATATACCAGAATAATACAACCAACAACGCCGATACGAGATGGCAAATGGAACTGGATGAAGCCATTCTCCCTCCACTGTATAATATCACGGTATTGACGAATAGCGTTAAGTCGAGAGAGTATATCATAGCATGTGCGTTCGTATATTCACGGGGGGTTGATTGATGCGCCTCGCAGCTGACGCTTTTGTGGTCTGGAAAGATGGCTACATTTCATTGTTAACGTGGATGTGTGAAGATGTGGGAGTGGGTGTATATGTGTATGTGTGTGTGTGTTTAGCGGCAATTGATTGAAGTTTAATGACAAACCGTATCAATTTCGACGATGAGACGAAGAACAGCCTATTGATTTTGTAGATACTAGAGGGACCAAAAATAATTGAATCAAGTACTGTATACTTGATTTGAGTATATAAGTTATACTTGAAATGAGTATAATAATGTACTTATCTCAAGTTAATTATCGTTATTGTACTCATTTAAGTTCTTGTAGTTTTAGTTATTGTAATTTTTTCAAATGTGATCGATTTTTAATAACAATTTTTGAATAATATCTGTAACGAAGTGGTAAACAGATCAGTTGACTTATCTCTCACTTCAGTTTTCGAAGAATATCGACGAATCTAAGGGAGATAGCGAAATTTTTGTAATCATCTTTATTATAGATCGTAATTAGTTTTACAAAAAAGGTAACAATAAAAATTTTTGTAGCTTCCTTAGATTCTGAGATATTCATCAAGAACTGGGCAAATTTACGAAGCCGAGTTAATTTCACCGAGAAAAATATAATTTTGCCAATTAAATATTTTTCTGACAACAATTTGAAGCCGATTTTCCAATGAAAAGTTTGAGCCTTTGTTGTCCAAAGCAAAAAAAAGAATGGCAAAATTAATTTTTTCTTTACATGTTGAAGATGTTAAAGGTAACGTGAGTCGACAAACAGTCAACAGATAAAAAATACTAGAAGTCTAGTGAGCTGGCGAAATTATGACGCAGTGGAATAGTGGCCCGAGGGAAAAAAAAATTGGGAGTTTTATTCCTCCGAAACTCATTGATCCCCTGCCATGTGAGGACATTCCTGGTTATCTCGCCTCACATCCCGATACAGTTGTCCGTGTTATCGTCAGCGCAGGGATGCAAGGATGACCTTCCTGGACCCCTGCGGAAATTTGATCATAAATTACCGGACTGCGTTGAAGCAGATGATGCTGCACAAAAACGGACGGTTTTTCCTTACGTTGTGGACATTGCTCCGCTCTTTGCAAATGACAAAACAAGCGACGTGATTGCGAGGACCCGGTTATAGTGCCCGGGATGCCAGACGAAAAGTTTTGTTCTTGATAGTTATGATTACAACTTGACCATGTTAACCGCAAACCTATGGGCTACCGCCTGCTGAGATCCCATTGCTGGAGAGAACGTTTTGATGGCTGTTTTCAAACTTCATTTTGGGGACGTGACTGAGTTTTTTGAACTCCCATTTTTTTGGTTTCTTCTTCGACCTTCGACTCTGGTTGTTCAGTTTTTCTTTGTTATGTAGCGGATTGAAAATTAAAAATTATTTCGTTTCTTAAATTTTTATTCCTTTTTTGATGGCCAATCATTTGGTCAATAACAGAATAAATATTTCCAAAAAAATCCGGCAGATTAGATTTGACATGAAAATTAAAAAGGAAAGGGTTGAATTATTCGAGAAGATTCATTATTAATAATTAAAAATTAATAAATGAAATGTCAAAAATTTCGCACTCATTCATTTCGCAACTTCGTTAGATAACTCGTCACCAAATTTTTCACCTCTTGATTCTGATATCAAAATTCGAGAATTCAATTTTAAAAACATTGACTTAATCAATCTCAAAGACCACAAATACCCCTGAGACTTAACATCAATGGGTGCTCCACCAGAAGTGTATTTCCATTTCGATCCTCCCCAGAAATACGATTTTCCTCCCTCGTACCAGTGATAGAGTCATTTTCAGTAGGGGAATGATATAAAGAGGAAAGACTCCATCAGAAAAAAAAATTGAGATACGTACTGTAAGGCAAAACAACAAAGCAACCGAATGCTTCAAATTTCCCCTTTCAATTCTCCCTGTACTATTCAATTTCCGGTGCCTGGGGCCTCGGTAAAAACATTTTCAACTAGGACAAAATGTGATTTTTTTTCTCCTCTTTCCCCGCCAAGATTGTCGCGTTGAGGGCTGGAGTCTCTTCGATGCTCTGTCTCACTTCTTCCTTCGGGTACAGAGAGATAGGCGGATAACGTAGTTAGGCGAAATGCGAGGTCAATGAGCCACTTCGTCCCGGTTGGCTGATGCCTCACATTTCATTTTTCCAACACTCACTTCAATCTCCTATTCTTACTCTCCTAATATTCTATCAGCGTGAATGATTTCGTTGTTTCCTTCCGATCACAAAGAGAAATTATCAATAAAAGATTTTGAACTATTTACGTCATCCGTAAGGGAGAATTATTTCTTGGTAATTTTTGGAAGAGAAAAATTCCGAATCGGAAAAAAAATTGAGATCAATGAATAACAATTTTTTTTTTAATTACGACAAATCTGTCACTTGATTTTCTGATTTACCCCGAAAAAAAAAAAACAAAATATGTAATTTTTCTGGAGCCGTTAAAGTTTCACTGGAAGTTCCGAAATTATTGCATCGCATTTTTAATCTTTATTTAACTGATGGATAATTGTTACGTCCCAAGATACGTAAATACTCACGAATGGACGTGTCATCCCTTCTTCGCGACTCCTCGGGCATCTTCGGGTCGTTTAGGCGGAGAGGGGAGAGCCGATCATCGGCCTAATTGGCGGGAAATGATGTGGAATGTTCCGAGAAAACTGTTAAATTTGTTAGAACACTGATGGATTTTTAAACTTATTTATGTTTTTTTTCATATGTGACTCGATATAATTATTTATTCATTAGAATTATTCTCGATATAATTTTGCAAAAAATTTTACTGGAAAAATGGATAAACGAAATCGGGATTCGAACCTGGAACCGCCCGATTATGCGTCGAGTGCATCATTGGATTTTTGTTAATTTCTCATTAATTTTCTTGCAGGAAAAAAATCCTGGTTCATCGTCGGTCGAATAAGTCATTTTTACGAAACTCTCCGTAAAGTTTCCTCGTAGATGACGTCTGGAAACTTAATTTTTACGCTTTTCCTCGGGGACTTTTCATTGAAAATATTTCTCTCCGGGTGTTTCCCGGATACTGGGGTAGCTCCACCAAGGCCAATTGTCTTAACAATTTCAATTGATTGGGATCCTTAAATAAGTTCTCTTTGTGTCGTAATCTTGAGTCTTAGACGACTCTGGAGGATTCACAGAGAGAAGGTAGATCGTCAGCGAGGTACAGAACTAGATAAGCTGGCTCAACTGCACTCCAATTCCTCCTCGCTATCCGAATGGTTCCTTCGCTAATTTCAAAATCCCTAATTAATTGGGATTGTTTGTACTATTGAGACTCGAAGGAGTCAATGGGGAGCTGACCCATTATTGGAGATAGGGGAATGATGCAGAGATTTTACGATGACGTCAAGTTTTTTGGTCGACCCTCGACTCTCTCTTTCTCTCACATCTGATATTTTAATTAAAATTGGACTGGACAACTTTAGAATAATGTAAGTCGCAGATTTCAATCAGTCCAAGTTGGGAAATTGTCCGGCTGCAATCAGACTCTGGGAAATTGGATTAATTTTGAAAATTGAATTAATTATGGAAATTGACTTGAATTCACTATTCCATAAAAGTCTATCACGAACCATTTTTTCTTCATTTCTGACTTAAAAATTAACAAAAATCGATTTATGATAATGAATTTTTATGCTATGAGAGGTAGATTTTATTCTGACGCATAGTAAATTGTGGAGAATTTACAAATAGTTATTTTATTTGAGTTATGTTACCTCGAGGAACTTTTATTTCATAGAATAAATAATAATATCAATTAAAGTAGTTCATAAATGAATGAAAATTACGAAAATTGAACAGAAATGAAGACAAGAAAAAAGATTCTGTCAGTCAGAAAACCATTTTGGCTTAATAAATTTGATAACAATAAAACGAACAATAACAGAATTTCAAAAAATTCACTAATAGATCTAAATTTATGGCAACGTAAGAAGTGATTCATTCATTAATTCATTCCTTGAAAATCTGTAGTGTCTGATGCATTGGTTGTATTCAATAAACAAAAGAAACGTGATTTTTCCTGAGAGAATTCGCAGAAATAGTATCATGTGGTCTGGCGAATTTGAATTCTTTAGCATCAGAAACATTTCCGTGTTACGTTAAAAAAAAATCCGTATTATTTAGTCAATCAGGCGAGTTGGAGACATTTAAAATGTCAAGGGAGTGGTATGTTGATGGTTAAGCAAGATAAGGGGAAAATCAATGGTTTGAGGAAAAGAGAAAGCAATTGGACTGGACAATCGAAAATTATAATTATTGTGGAGTTCAACTTCCACTGGAAATAAATAAATAATAATGAATAAGAAGAGTCGATCTAGTTTTGATGTGAAGAAACATTGAAATAATTATTCGAACCCCAAACAATTGCTATTTACCTTCTAAAAAATTTAGTTTATTAAAAAAATGAAAGTGAATGTATTATTTGGGCATCAGAAAGACCTCTGAGCCTGTTGATTTGTTTTTATAATATCAATTCTTCTATTGACACAAAGGATTCATTCATTTATCAATCATTTTTGTCATTTACTTGTGTTTTCATAATTTACATCTTTTATTTTTTTCTATTTCATATTTTTTAACGCACGTCATATTTTTTAATCGCATATTTTTTTTCGCTGAAATAGAGTATTTACTTGATCGATAAAAATAAAAATGACTCAAGTTCGAAAGAAAATTGATCTTAACAGTGACTTTGATGACAGCCAAACGCTTATTTGTTATTTTGTCATGTGTTAAATTCATGATCAGCACCTTTAGTACTTCATTTATATCTTCTTTGTTTATTAACGTCACAGTTTATGAGCAGATGAATTAAGTGAAATTCATTCGAACTAATCCCACCAATGAAATCAACAGAAATTTAAAGAAATAACATATCTAAATACAAATTATTTAACCCACCCCATTTTCGTAAACAACATCCTAATTTCGAATTTTCCGATAAAAATTCCGGAATTTTTCCCTCCGTTTTCCTCTCTTGATTTTCCCAGCAGAATCAACTCATCTTGATTTTGATTTTCACAGCTTTTAATCAGACCCATGAGGAACCCTCGTCCTCTCCCCGAAAAGCGTCTCTCCTCGTTAGTCATCCGCGAGGATCGGCGTTTCGTGTGCATTCAAGGGTAGAAATTTTTACAGTGAGGGTTGAAAGCTTGTGTATATACGCTGTGTACAAAAAAAAGAAACCTCCCTTGAGACTTCTGGCAGGTCCGTAACGTAAAGCAAATAATGATTAGGGTGATTTTTCGTATTTTTACCGTGTGCTTGATTTCCGTTCGGGCAAATATTGCGAGTTTTCTCAAGTCTTTTACCCCCTCACGCCTTCTTCACCCTCTTTATACTTATTTTTCTTTTTCTAGTCTTTCGTACATTGCTCGGTGGAGGAAGTCCTTCAGCACACGATGATGGGCAAAGCAAAGATCGTCGTGGATTGGTACTTGGATGCGACCATCTTGAGACCCTCTACTTTTATGTTGTCATACTGAGATTGAAATCCGGATTCTTTTGAAGGCATCACTCCTGGCTTTCTTTGCTTTTTCAGGGTCCGTTCAGTAACAATTTGAGATGGAAGATTCTTCAAGGGGGAGATTGAAATAATTCTGATCTCTCTGATAAAGTTATGCACGCGTGATAAAATTTAATAGAAATTCGAAGCTTCTGTTGGAGATCGGTCAATAGAAGAATTCTAGAAGAATTGACTAAAACCAATCAAATATTTCCTTTAAATATAATCATAATTTTATGATTTTTATTGTTAACATTCTCGCTGTTTCACATTTGCAAAGTAAAACACTATTTTCATTAGAAAGTGTCAACACAAAAATTTTTTTTTTACTGGAATTTTTGTGCATAAATTGTCTCAGTTCTTCTTTCGTTATTTATTTATTTTTAACATCTAAAATGAGTGAAACAATTTTTTTGGTACATGATTGTCTCATGAGAATGATCAAGTTGGGCAGAACCTTAAATGAACTCCCTCAATGATTTCGAATTTTTCTAAATTTCTGAGTTTTTTAGAGGAAAGAATATCGATGGATTTTGTCATGTTCGTAATTAATGAAGAGGTTCAATCAAGGTTATAACGTGATCCTGTTCTAGAACAATTTAATTAACGTCACTCAAACCTGAGGAGAATTGCCTAGCGATGATTGGACTCTAGTGCGCAGGTACGTAAATAGAAAATCTCTAATTTAATTGAAATCCGATGGGGAATTGATTCATAAGTCATTTGGTCAGATCAGAAGTCCTCAGGTACCGTACGTACAGATCCAGGTGACTCCAGGTGAAAACCGAGCACCCACATCGTACCCCAAACTTCTCACAATTTTCACTCATAAAAATGTTTTCCAATCTCAAATGCAAACACGAGAATAAAGAAATACAAATCGTGCAAAGACCTATTTAATCCAACTATAAATTAATTTTTAATACGCATTTTGAAACGTAAACTCCAATAAAATGACTTCATCAAATTTAAATCAATTACATCTGACCAAATTCCGATGAACAATTCCCTCACAAAATTGATCAGACCCCATCATAATTATTTAATCACTTGTTGGTCCCTCATCAGCTCGGCCTTGATGTCACTGATCTGAATCTGAGCTGCATTTCCACTCACAAAAATCATCACTTCCTGACCCTTATTTTCATCCAGACCCAACTTCTCATTACGACAGAAATTAATTCCAGAAAATCCCTTTCATCGATTCGTCAAGAAGAAGAAGAATTCGTTCGTTTTGTTATCGAGTGGTTCTGATTCCATTTTCCCTCGGATTATTCCAACTATTTATTACTCTTTTAACTAGTCATTATTCACAAAACACTCCATCGCAAATGCTAAGTACCGTCGGGATCGAACAAAGTACCGGGTGAAAGAGTCGAAGTTAAGCAGATGGCGTTGCCGAACAGAATTGAAGAAGTGAAATAATAAAAGATGGACTTTGAGTTGTTCTCGTTCAGTGAATCTCAAGGACAGGACTCTTCGAGCGTAACTCACTCAAACCTTTGTCGATACTGCAACTCTCGGCGAGACAATCCACTCAATTTCTTTCAGTTTTATTATTGTCTCTAATACTGATGCAGTAGCTGCATTACGAGTTACGTCAGCCATCATTTTTATTTCTGTTGCTATTCTCCGCTCTTGGGATATTTAGGGCGGCATTAGTCCGACGCTCGTTCAATGGATATGGATTCGTGTGTACTTGAAATGTTTAATCTTCTCATGCGTTTTCATCCTTCTCTGGAAGCTCGTCGGGAGGATTACTCTGGACATCGTTCACAATGTCGAGATTGTGCTTGAAAAACATTTTTTTTATCAACATTCAATGCTTATTGGGTAATCCGGGATGAATAATGTTGAAACATGACGAGTGTTTTGTTCTTATGCACTGGCACTAATTTTTGTCGGAATTTTTTCCGTCTGAATAATATTTTTGGGGGAAAATAATGCGGGCGAAGATTTGGGGGGGTGAAAATGTTTGATGTTGTTGGGAAGGATAATAGATAAAGTGGATTGCAAATTCATTCGAAGTAAAATAGAGCTGTGAGTTGATGTTCACGAAATACCGTTTCTTTGAATTTGTTACGACGAGGTGTGGATTTTCGAGGGGGGAGCCCTCTAGGCTGGAGGGAAATTTGAAATTCTGACATCTGTCGGAAGAAAGATGAGTCAAAAGATGACAGGAATATCAAAATGGAGACCTGACGAGTTGACACATGGACAGTTAAAAATTGTTGGCATTATTGAGAATTGAAATGAACAGTGAATATACAACAGTTTTAAAATAATCTATTAACATGTTGTACTTACTTTGTGTTGGATACGAATATCGATAGTGAAATGACCGATTTGGAGTATGAGAATATCTTAAAATTAATTTTAATGACCACTCATATAACTATGTATATAGAAAATATTTTTTAACGCCCACTGAGGGCATCCATACCTGAGGGGGTAGTTGATTTGTTTCAAAGAAAAATTCGAAGAGAATTATAATCAGAAGGTTTCAGTAAACCATTTTCTGCCCGCGATCACCCTCAATTGTTCACAAATACTTCCCATAAAACTAAAAAATTAATATTTGACCCACTTCAAAACTAGAACATCCTAAATTGGAATTTAACAAAATACTTGTCTCTCATTTTCTATTCCATACTTCGGATACTTTCATGAATAACTATATTCATGCATCAATCCGGTGATGATATTTCACCACGAAAAATCGTGCGGTGATCCTCGAGAATCTCGAAGTTAAGCCAGGTCGATGGAGATAGGTGTAATCATGGTAGGTCTGGATGGTACCTTCATATTTCATCTCAATGGTGTCAAAGGGGAAGTTGACGCCCGAGTGCGGTGGGTGAGTGCTTTAAAACCATACGCGAAACCCTGTCACGGGTACCTCACACCACTTACGTATTTTCATGGAGCATTTTTCCTTCTCATTTCGCACAAAACTTTTCTCACCACTCCATAGAAAAAAAATATTCTGAAGAGAATGGGATGAGAGGGCCATTACAAGAAAAGAGGTGAATGGGGTTGAGGTGAGGTTTTCAGTCAAGGGTAATATCCAACATGTGAACTGAGACAGGATCGCTAATGGAGGTGTGCTGTAGGGACAAATCATAAAATTTTATGGGTCAGTCGCGAGAACTTCTCACTTCATGGGTCATAGTGTGAAATATGCACCTGGAGAAATGAAACTACAATCACATAAACTTGTGTATTGGAAAGTTTTTGTATTCGCTGAGACGATAAATTGGTGATGGGGAATATTGGATGAAAATTAGGTTCAAATAGTGGCGGGAGGGAATTCCTTACGATTAATGGGGTTAGTGACGGTAGGATTCGACATGCTGCGCGCTCTGGCGGCGAAAAAAGTAACTATTATTGGCGCTGTCGCAGCTGCTTGGAAAATCATCTGATGACGATTTGAATTTCCCGCCTTCTGTGCAGTTCTTTCCCCCTATGGAGTCATTGCTTATGTTTATGTAAACTGAATGGAAAAACTCTGGTGCCTTCGAAGTCAATTCGCTTTTGTAACAGTTATTTTTTCTATAAATAATTCTAACAAATATATTTAAATACTTCTAAAATTTCCCCTTAAAATTATCTCCAAGATAATTTCCCACAAATTACTGCAAAGCCGTCTATCAATTTTCAAATTCTCGTTGGCAGTGAAGATGGCGCCCCCTCAAGAGGTTTTCATACATTACCCACTTCACGGTTACGTCATACATCCACCACCACTTGACTGTCAATTCAAGCGAAGTTAATTGTGCGTTCTTCTCTCAAGCATCCTGAAATAATTATTCATCTGATTCTTTTATGTTCACTGTGCGTACGTAAACTCTCTCGGGATTTGTCGGTAAGAAATAATGACGAAGTGAGCCACTCAATTGAGAGACAAGTACACCCGAGCCTGCCTCTCACGCTCCCCAATGTTCCGTGAATTTACGAAGGAGAGGGAAAGGGAACATTCGTGGTCTGACATTGAGCTGAAACAACTTGGTCCCTTACGCTTTCATTGTTCATGGTAAATGGGAAGCCGCCCTTTTGATGAAACACTTGTACTTCCTGGATGAAGAGAAAAATCTGAAAAATTCGAAGAGAATTAGAATTAGAGAGAAAAAAAATATATCGTGTCTTTCCGATAAAAATTACTGTGCGGTCTTACAATATCGACGCAAATTGCACGGTGGAGCGAAATTATTGTGCTGGTCAGTAAAATTTCTTTATCGATTTAGGGAAACTTCTATATCGACCGCGTGAAAAGTCAAATGGAAGACGAGAAGATGGACGCTAAATGGCTGATGGATCAGATATCATGGAGTGTAACGTCGGGAATAATCGGATATATTCGGCACTCGTTGTTAACCTGTCACAACGAGTTAATGAACAATTGCTCTGTGGCACAGCCAAAAATGAAGGACCGTGCAATAAAATATACTTATCTCGATGCGATTTTTTTAAAGATTTCTATAAATTATTTATTTAGACTGAAATAAAAATCTTCACGAAGCCACAGGTCATCACTTACAAAATGTAGTACCAACTTAATGTTATAGATAGGAATTTTGATGTGTGAATTAAACACATTCCAGTATTAATTCAGGATTAATATAATTATTGTTTATTGTTGCAGATGGTGAGTGAATTACATTTGGTGTTAAAAGGTCACACCAGTTGGAGGGTAAGAGGAAGATTTTATTCTTTAATTTTTGTAACAGTTTCAATACCAAAATCTCAAATATTCACCGAAGGATGTGGAGATTGTTGAAAGTATTATTCAAAATATTTGGCACCTTTTTTCTTATGCTTTGTCGCTTTAACTAGAACCATGCTCGTTGTACTAGAGAATTCGTCTTTTTTAAAATGATTTCGATAATCTCTCTAGGGAATGAGGAATTCCTCCGGTGAATCTTTCATCTGGTCTTTTTTTAATTATTTTTATTTCTCTTATTTTCATTTTTTTACTTCATTTTGAAGATTAAAGATTTTTTTCATTGCATAGATTAGTTGTTTATCTATACAAGCTTTCCTGTCAATAATCCGCATTCATATTCCTCTCTTATTCATTTTTCTTTGTCCACTGAATAAATAAATAAATAACTCTGAAGGAAAATCCATTAACAAAATTTCTTATTTTTTCTCATATTTAGTCAGTCCCAAATTTTTATTTAGAAAATCTGGCGAGATCGTATCTTCCTTTTATTCTCAACTATTTTGTACTTTTGTTTCTTCTTAATAAACATTTATATTGGTTGATTCCACAACAATGATAGTGATAATAATCGAAAATAAAATAAAAATAATACAAATTACGGAAAATTGTAAACTTTGAGTTTTTTAAGCCGCTGGGCCCTTCAAATCAGTCACTTTAATCAAAATCCGAAAAGGTTTTTCTGTGGAAAATTAATCTGTCCATTCATCAATAACTTGAAAAGCTTTGAATAATTGAATACCTACGTGAATATGATGACCGCTGTTAAATTTTAATATGTTCATTGTATTTGTATGGAAATCGACATGAAACGAAGCCAGTGTATTTTACGATTCATAAAATACAAAGAGAAAAAATGTGACGTTTCCAACATAAATATCTAGATCTCATAACTTAATCGTAAAACGTTTTAAATTTACATTCATTCTCAGAATATTCGTCGTAAAAATAAGATTAAACATTTTAAATCCTCAGTCATTCCTTTTAAATCTCATGAATTATTTTCGAAAAATACGATAAGCCAATATTTTCACGATTTTAATGAAACATGACATGTAGCAATCATTCACTACCATCAAACGAATTAATAATTTCGTACTTACAAAAACATTATTATATCTAAACTAATATATATATTCATTCATCCATTTTTAAAAAGAATAGTTTATAGAGTTGAATTAAAATATTTCAAACAATCAATTTTATTAAAAATCAGTGCTTATCAAATTTCGAATGTTTTTTTAATATTTAACATTTCAGCAAAACAATACGTCAATTATCTAAGAAGGGATGAGTTTTGTAAAATGGAACGATGAGGTAAAATGGAAAAAAAATAACACAAAAAAAATATTCATTAGTAATATTACTGATGTGTGAAAATTATTTGAAATTTTTGGATAGTTTTGTTTGAATATATAATATATAATATATAATATATAATATATAATATATAATATATAATATAATGGGCTCATCAAGTCTTATAAAGTCACCCCTCATCCGTAACTTCAAAAATTTTAAATAATTATAATTTTCCGTAAAATAATATCTCCGAAATAGCAGTTTGGCAACTTGAAATTACGTCTCGAACAAGCTAAGTGAATTAGAACGATATTATTCGACTTTTATGACGAGAGTGAAAGTGCGTCGAGACTCTGTCCCCTCTCCCCATTTATGCATCAGAGATGGGATGAAATTTTGCATGCCGGTTGATGAATTATTTTTGACGCTGGTGTCACAACCACGAGGGGCTGTGGGTGGAATATGAGTGAGCGAGACGAAGAGCCACCCTCCAACCTGGTTGAGAGTGAAAGGTGGTTGGGTCCAGAGGGTTGGAATGCGGGTTGCGCCCATGAGTCCAGAGTAATGTGTCCCGCTCGTGAGGGTCCCACCGCTCGTTAATTACGTACGCCAACTCATCCCCACCCCTCAACCCCAGTCATTTTCTCGTACCACTGGGTTGTGAGGGGCGGGGAGGGGAGGAGGAAGGGGGGGCGCAGAGTCACCCCCTCGTGACCAAGCCTGGAAAATCCTAATTTGCACTACGGTGCACGTCGTTTTCCGGCTCTCGCCTTTCTACCTCCCTTGATATTTGTAATTTTCCAGTGAAAATATAGCGGGAAAATCTCCTCCCTCTGTATTCCATATTCCCGCAACACCCATTTCAGTCTCATTCGAAATAGCGGAGAGTGAAAATTTTACACTTGTCGAATGTCATCTCCGAGGAGATTTCTTCGTGGATGCGAATAGTTTTGTGACCTTTGGGGGAAAATTCATTCAGTGGAGAAACGGTAAAATGGGTGAAGTAGATTTGGGGTGATTATTCGGTGAGGGCAATGTGGGAGAAAAATGGGAAATGGGAAATTGTGTTTCGAAACGGAAAGAAATTTTAGGTCGAAATTATAACTCTGGAGGTGAGTTTTATATTAAAAATTAGCCTCTTAAGGTTAATTTTTACTATAAAACTCGACTTAAAAAGTGATTGATTGACATTTCGTCCCACGTTGCACCCCCTAGAGGGCTAATGTTGAAACAAAAAAATTTCTGTGTACGTTATTTAAGACAATTTATTTATTATATATTAATGTGTAATTGGAAACAAAATGTTTTCTAGTTTTGAATGAGATTGCAATTTTTTGATTAACTAGATAAAAAAAAATATTGAAAAAATTGTTAGAGGAAAAAATAAAATTTCAATGAAATGTGAAATTTCAAGGCAATGTACCCCAATTTTTATAATTAATATTATTTGTTGACGTTCTGGTTTTGCTTGCTCATTATTAATTTAATTCACTTTATCTTCGGTATCTCCAATGTCTTCTCAGAAAATCATAAAAAGAAATTTTGGAAATATTGAACCAAGTTTACATTTTGTCACCTTAACTAATGAATACACATAATTAAAAAGATATCATCAAGTGAATTTGTAAATAGCACGGGCTTTAACAGATCTGTCACATGGATCACATGACTGTGACATATCATTGGACGTCCAACTTTGTTTAGGAAAATCAAATTCCCTCGATTCGAAAAATGTTAACTGTCAAATATGTTCACTTTGATTCCTAATTTTACTCTTCCACAGAAGTAAACCATAACACCTGTACCATAGAAAATACCTAACCAGCGGTTGGTAAAAATTACTGTCCCTCCAGGGAAAAATTCCCAATCCGAACTCAGACTTTTCCTTGAACTCTACAAAAAAATTACTCTGGAATGGGAAACATAAAAATTGAAATAACTCAGTTATTATTTATTCCCTTAAGATTACCTTATTTTCCAAACCAAAAATAAAATTAAACACTTTTGTATTACAAATTCCTAACAAAAATAAGAAAAAAAAAGTAAAAAAAAAATAAAAACTCGTGAAAATTCACGTCCACCAACTGTAAGAGTAATTATCACCAAAAACATCTCTCTGTGCCCCAAGAAAATACCCATATCCTCAATCACTCCATCAACCCAAGTCATAATCTACCGATGACGTGATTGGAGATCTGCATCTGGTTTACCCCATCGCATCCAAGTTGTCCCCTCAATAATGATTGCCGCCATATTCACTTGTCCCCAAGCTCTCCACTATGCGAATGAGATTACCAGGTGGTCTGCAATATCGATCACTGATCACAGTACCAATTTTCCAGTACCCCCTTCCACCCCTAAACTCTGATATTTTCCCCCGTGACAGGGACCAATAAAAATCCAGCGCGAAAAGCCAATCCGCTTCATCCAATTCTTGACATTTGAAATAAATACACTTCTCAACGATATGAAAAATTCAATAATAGACTGTTCCAGGGGTCATTGGGAATTTCACGTCACCCCATACTCACCCCCGAACGCCCATTTCAAACCCAGCATAAGCCATCAGTGTCAGTTACAGTGACAGTGGAGCGTCCACTCAACATTATTACGATATAAAACGGTTCGATGTCCATCGCTCTAACTTGAACATTCTCTGTCACTAGTACATAACAGGTGATCTCTATCACATTGCCAAAGGGGTAGGGGGAGGGGCCTATACACGTCAACGGCATCCCAACCAACTATGAGAATAACTCATATCCGGGTGTATTAATTTTGTAGCTGACGATAGAGCGATGCAGAGAGGTATGATCTGCAGCATCAAACTACTTCTCCTTTATGTATTGTTGAGTGGGGCTTTGATCCTATATTCCTGGCTGGAGCTGATGAATTTCTCTCCGGTGAAATAAGATATAACAAAAGTACCACGTGAGTCAATTAATTGTGGAGCTGCAGGAGAGCTAAAGGCTCTATCGTCAGGGAGTTATATTTTCTAATAAAAATTTCGAACGATTTTGCTAGATCAGGATTGGCAAAATTGGATTGGATTAGAAAAAATAATTGAATTTTTTGCAACTGATCGTATAATGTATAATGTATAATATATAATGTGGGATTGAAAATTTCAAATATTTAGTAATTTTTTTTGTATCATGTGAATTATTTTCAACTAATGTGACTGGCAAATACTTTAATAATTTTAATAAAAGCATTAGTAAGGTGTAGCAAACATTGATAATATATATGTATAAAAGTACATATATTAAAATAATATATAGACGATTTGTGACAAGAATAGTTTGAGTGAAGTAAAATATTCTCATAACTTCTTTCGAATGTATGATATATTAGATATTATAGATAATATATCATGTAATAAATATATAATATAGTATATCATATATCATATAGATAATATAGAATAATATATGATATTATTATAAAATATATAATATATTATATAAACAGGTCATTCGTTTTTGGAGATTTCCACGATTTAAATAAAATAAAAAAGATTCATCCCCTTTATATAACAGTCAATGTGCTCTAAACGAAAGATTAATTCTAGTTTAATATTTAAAGAATAGAAATAATAAATATCAGAATATTTAATGACTTGAATAAGATATTTTTGCAAGGACATAAATATAACATGCGATAACTTGTGAATTCATCTTGAGAATTGATGCGCTCGAGCCAATTGGCACTTTAAAACTCAACTTGATCAACTGAATTAATTATTTTCCTCTATAATTTTCATGCATAAGATCATCCATTGCATAACGATAAATGTCTAAATAACTGAAAAAGAGTAAAAGCGCATATTTTCTCTCCAGATATTTATTTTTCATTTAACAGTTAATTTTTTATTTGACAGTCGAATCACTCAGTGGACTCCCTTGATTATCCCACTCTCCTTCCGAAAATATACTGATGACCCGCCTTAGTTCCATTATTTTCAGTGAGAATCGATAGTGACTTTGTCGCATTGAATATCGTTTTCCTGATTATGGGATAAAAAATGAACCGATCTGCGGGCACAATGACACACCGTAAACTCAGTAATTCGGGGTTTTCAGCTCACTCGAGCACGCACAAAGGGGTACCTTTATACTGGTTTTAAAAAAAAGTACACGATATTGATAAGAGATAAGTTATTGTGCCGGGGACAGTGGTTGAACAAAGGAATTATCTCTTCGCTTCCATAATCTCGAGTTCAATACCCTGGTATTAAATTGCTTTCGAATGAAAGCATCGTATTGGCCCAATCTGCACTTTCCTATTTTTTTTTTTATTACAATGACCGAATATTTCCAAATGTGTACGAGGGAATGAAATCATTGGGAATATTCAATAATTATTGGGGCTTAATGTTCATTAAGCTGCGCAGAGATAAAAATATGAGAATTTTTATAATCTGATAATAATCAGTAGTAATACCCCTTGACCTTTAAAATTATCGGATATTTCCCGAGAGTTTTGTTGCGTAGCAACGAGAGGGATAAGTTTTGCAGATTAAAAATAATTTTTTTCTGGAAAACTTGTCCTGATCGGTGGTACGCAGGGAAAGTGGAGGGAAATATCCGATTAATTTTGAAGATCGAGGGGTATTTGGCTGGATTATTTGTTTTATTCCAATTTCAAGCAATAAAATGTGTGGCATTTCACGTCATATGGTATGGTTTTTCTGTCTGCACAAACTGCAGAGAATTGTTTACAAATTGTGGCTTTTGTCTTCACCGTATTATTAGGAACATTTTTTTTAATTTTTTTGATCAATAATGTCCGAGGATTCTCCTCCAAATCAGCTCATGTCGAGGTAAACTCTTTGAACTTGATTTTTTCTAATGACAGTTCTGAGGTTTGAAACGCGTACAAATTGTTTATCGGGTATTTTCATTGCTTAGCAACATACAGGGAACTATTCGACAAATATCCGAAGTAAAACTGTTTTACTTGTACCACGTGACGGGAAATGCCATCATTTGATTGGTTGAAATTTGGATGAAAAAAATAGTGTGAAAAATGTCATAATTTTTATAAAATTACTCATAATAATTATTTGTGCAAAGTTTATTATGTAGAAAGTTTACTATGTGTGCCACATAGTAAACTTCTTTATCGGCTCAGGAAAACTTCTATACCAACTTCGTAAAAATTCAGTGTGATGCGACATAACCTATGGCGAAGTTCAAGGTCGGTGATGATCGGCTACATTCGGTTCATCGTTAACCAATCACAATGAGGTAGTGAAAAATTTTTGTGGGGGATAGTAAAAAATGGAGGGAGGCCCAATAAAATAAACTGATCTAGATAGAAATTTTCAAATGATTTCTATCAGTTTTTTATTTACCTTCAAGTAATTAAAGATAGACCTTCAAATTTTATGGCGCCGTTTAGTAAATTTTATGAAGCTACAAATGATTAATTAGAAAATTCATTAGAAAATTTATGATATTGATAGGAATTTTTATGTGAGTAAAACAGAGACTCGTGTTTTTTTCGAAATTGTAGATCCAGATTTGTGTCATTAGGGAGCAGACTTTATTAGTTAAGTTTTGATAAATTAAGTTGAGTAAAGTTAAATTGAAAGAGTTAAATTGATTAAAAGAGTGGAGCTAAGTTAACAGATAAATGAAGGTAATTGAGTTTTGATTAATTAAGGATTTTCTCTAGAAATTAGAAAAACGTAGACAAAAGTTATTTTACATGTAATATTTTTTCAATAATTACTGGGTAACTGTTACTAATCAGTCGGGCATTTGAATGAATGATCATACGGTGGCAGGTGAGTTCATCCCTAAACTCTTTGATCCTGAGAAAGTTCATTCTAAAGGATTATTCCCGGGTTAAATTACTGCGACTCGTGATTAAAATCACTTGAAATCATTATCGAAATTACCACTCAGTGATTTCCGGTTTCAAGTGATTCGGTGACCCTTCAACAGCCAAAAAGAACTACAAACGCTCTAACACCAGTAAATCATAACTTAAATCATCTGCAGGCATTCCCATTTCTCCATCTGATCTTTTCGATTTTGGCCACTGTATTCAATTTTACAAATTTGCTTCAATATCTCATTCCTATAAATATCACTAGATCGAAGAAGAAGTCGATATAAAGCAAAAAAAAAAATATTTGTCACATCAAACGAAAAAAAGGGAAAAAAATATATAAATAAATATTAATAGACCAATAATTCAAAAATTTATATTATCGCTCCCGGAATCAGAAAATTCCATAAACATATTCACAATAATTTCTAAAAACTTTCCATTCAATTTTGAATTTCATCCCCACTTCGCCTTTCTCTCATCACGTGATTAAATAATAATTCGACTTCTTAATTGTAATTAATAATTTAAAATTCCAGAATTATTTTTACTATTTTCTTTTTCCTTAATTTTTTAAATTCACTTTTTATTTTATTTCATTAGTTCAAAGTGATGTGACTCGTACAATGGTTTATTTATATTACCATTAACATTACACTATTTTATATTTTTCACTTATAACAGAATCCGATATAAATTAATAATATAATATCTAAAACAAATTCAATGTTCAATCAAAATTTCCAGAGTTGTATGAATTATTCTCGGACAAAATCCGTAAAATAAGTGTCACTCATCGACCTGAAAATACATTATGTGACTTCACTCACACATCCGCCATGATCCGCCATATTCATGGAAATTGGATCATTACATGCTGCGGGGGTACAGCCGAACGTTCGATATATTTTATTCCACGAAAATTTACCCGGAAATTAGGCCAGTCGTATTTCCATGCGATGTTTGGATCATTAATATCGCATCGAGTATGGGAAGAGGATTATGTGTATTTAGTGATTAGCCCATTAGGTCCTAGCTGAGTTGAAGCAGGTCGAGTGTGGAATCACAATTATTCGTGACTGCTCATAAATTCCAGAAAATTAACGTGTATCGACGATCCTACGTACCTGCGCTTCTGTAATCGATACGTGGAAATTACCTCTTGTAAATTACTAAGCGTAATTTTTCAGTTGTATAATTACCTTTAAAGAAGATCTTTATATCAATCATTACCTCGGTCACTTACCACAGCCCTTCTCCCTTGTTATATTATATTATATTATATTATATTATATTATATTATATTATATTATATTATATTATATTATATCATATTATATTATATTATAGGCACGGAGGTGAGTTTATATTGATATATATTTTATGGTACTTGTAAACTTTACGGGAATTTTGATTCGACCCCTGTCACAAAGTATCATCGTATCATCGCTCCAAAAATACCTTTTCGCTGACTTGTAAACGAACAGTCCAAACTGATAAAAGAACTTTGATGACTAATCAATTATTTTGAACGTAGTACCTCCGTGTCCGATTCCTGAGACACGCAAACGACAGCGAACAACAAATGATACTGTCCTTCTTTGTGGACAATAATCGTCTATTTTTTTTTTATTTGACTTTCGGTGACTGTCGACCCGGGGGGTCTTGATGGCTGCCACTGACCCCCAAATCGTCGTAACGATGAGGACCTTGACACGGATAACTCGGGTGCAAATAAGACGAGAGCGAATGCACGCTCTATCGGGTTCCAGTCTTGAATGACCAAAAAGTCTTGAAGCATGAAGTTAGCCGATGACTTATGTGGCTAATTTAATTTGTGTGCTTATGCATTCGTAAATAGGACGAGACTGAATGCGCACTTCGCGCGGTCTATTTGAATTTCCCGCGACGGACACATTGACCAATGAGGAAAAATTATCACGCACGAAGTTAGTAAATGTCGTAGGTGGCTAATTTAATTTATAAAATGCTTGTGCTTGCTTATGATGGATTATAATATAATTTTTGCTGTCTATTGGAGTTTATAGGTTAAACTGTTTATTAAAAATTAATTTACAGTTGGATTGAATAGATTTTTGTACAATTTGTATTTCTTTTATTCTCATATTTCTATTTGAGATTGAAAAACATTTTTATGGGTAAAAATTCTGAGAAGTTTGGGGTATGATGTGTGTGCTCGGTTTTCTTGGGTCTAAACACAGATTTATGAGTGGGACCGTTGTTAATGTGAGTCATCAGGCCTAGGGTGTTGTGACCTTTAGTCTTTTTAGTTAATTCCTCTAAGCAAACGAACCCCAGCAGTTGTGCCCTTCGAGGGTATAAAATAAAAGAGAATAAAATAACATTCAGACATTTGAATCATTATAACCATCCCATTTCTATTACTATCTGTCCCAGATTTCCAAACATTTATCAAAAACCAATCAATCGCCAGAAGTGACTTATCCCATTTTACACTCATTTATTCCACCATTCCGCCTTAATTTTCCTCTCAATGTTTTCATCATCTCCGAAAATAACTAAGAATTTTCAGAATCGAATAGCCAATCTGCTGAACTAAATCCAGAATTCCATCACCACCTCCATCATCCCCTGACAGAAGTTCCAGCGATGGTAACAAGAACAATTTACCTCCTTCACCTCCTTCCAATCGAAAATATTTGACCCGAAAATCGTCTCAATATCATCACCGATAATTAGTTCCACAAAACTCGATATTCCACCCTCGATCCAACTATTTTCCACAATAATGCCAGTGGGTCTCGTCCTACCCCATTCTGAATTCATGCCGGATGATATATCCACCTCAACAGCTGGCACAACCCTTCACTCCACTCGTATACGGCCGTTGGTTTAACGATTAGTATAACGGATTCGGTAGTTACACCAAATCGGTTTATCCATCGGAATACTGAATCAATGAAGACAGATATACGAAACCGGTGGAAATGGATCAATTGGTGTGTCCGATATTCGGTGAAAAATCGTACGGTAATTAGCATCGAGTGTGATTCTCACGTTTCAACGTCCACTGCTTATACTCTATTCCCATTACTCCAATCTCTCTCGGGTGGACCGAATTTCAGGTGTGTTAACAATGAATCTGGTGGGCAGAAGCGATGGACGATTTGATCAAACATTTAACATTTTGCAGAATATCCCATCTACGAAAATTCATCATTCGATATTGGTAATTTTGTTCTTCGGTAGATCATAACGAAGCTCGTTTGCATACGGGGAGACGTAATATCTAACGTATATATAACTGTCTAATGTATAACAGTAAATAGATTTTTTGGGACATAATCGATTTCATGTTAATCAATTTTAGTTTCACAACAACTTTGATGGGAATTATGAGAATTTTTTTTTGGAAAATCTGAGACATTTGACTGAAACCAAAATTCGATTGAGGGGGAAAAATAGTCAGTAAAAAGTTAATAAAAATTATGAAACAGGTGGAAAAGTTTACGATTTCGTAACGAAAACTTTGCGTCGAGTTCCGTAAAAATGACTCATCTATTTCATGAGTAGAATTTTACTGTATGATATTTTCTGTTATTGGAAGACAATCAATAAAGAGGGAGCAGACACATGAGGATAAATTAATAATCAACAGAAATAAATTTTTTTTAATTGGCGTTTATCAACACTATGGGGTATTCTGAGTCAACTTAACAAGTGTCAACCCCTTCACCCCTCCATCAATTGTATCGCCGATTTTTTACCACATTGTAAACGTCATTAGATGACTCATCAATTTTTTTGAGATTTTCTGACGATACCAGGAATCCGATATGATTTGTTTAATTTTTCAGATGTTAAGAGCACAACTCCCCTAAATATTCACAGATTTAGAATTTTTTTTTTTCAAAATTTTCGTTTTCTTATCCCTGATAAATGAACATGGCTACGGTTCCAACTATTAAATTCACGTTCCAATGAAATAAATCAAATCAACTCGGAAGGTAATGGTCAATGTCAGTCTATATTCGATTGTCCCCACCATGAGCGTTTTTTCCTCATGACATTACGTGCAATGATTCATGAATATGCAACGACAAAGATGTCATTGAACTCTGTTAGAATAGCCAACGAGTTCCGTGAATATTATATAAAACACATGGAGAAACCAGAACTACTTTTCCCTTCTGGAAACTCTCGTCATCAAATGTACATGAAAAAGTTTGATGCAGAGGTCTTGAACTCAGCCGCTAAAAACTCCTCGAACTTTATTATGAATCTTCTCGAAAAAGTGATCAAAATTCATACGAATAGTTATTGAAGAATTCAGAATTACTGTAAAAACTTGTAATGCTGGGTATAATCTGTGCTAATAATCCGCATATTTTCTCGAAGGACTTCAGAAAAAAAATCATTCATTTCACGTGAGAGAAAGACAAATAAAATAAAGTGAAAATGACCTGGAAATTTTATTGGGAAAACTCCAGTTTTTCTGGAATTTCTATTCAACACTTGCAGAAATTGCCAGAACTTTAACCAGAAACTCTGAGAATTTGTTCGTTAATAACATTAGATTTTTAAATGCAAGAGATTGACATTTTTTGCAATACTCGTGTTAAAATTTTTATAGAAAATTTATCTTCGTAGAATCTAGAATAAAAATTAAGGGCGGGGTATCTACTCTTTTTTGGTTGGTCGCTTTTTCGTGACATCCTAATTTGCGAACCTTAAATCGTGGCGAATTTATCGACCAGGAATATATATCAATCTGGCTATCGATGATGGGCCCACGAGAGAACAGGTGAACCTCATCGAGCTGATGATGGCCAATTTTTCGGTTAAATGTTTATTAATCATTAATTTGTCTACCGATGATAAGGTCAGAAAGGGCCTATGACGAAATAGTGCGAACCTCATCGAGCCGACGGTGCCCTTTTTTCAGTTAAAACTTTGTCAACCATTAATTTGCCCACTAATGATAAGGTCAGAAAGGGCTCACGACAGAACAGTTGAACCTCATCGAGTTGATGGTGCCCTTTTTTCTGTTAAAACTTTGTCAACTATTAATTTACCCACCAATGACGACGTCAGCAAGGGCCCACGTCAGAACAGCTGAACCTTATCGAGCCGACGGTGCCCTTTTTCCAGTTAAAACTTTGTCAGCTATTAATTTGCCGACTAGTGATGATGAGACCAGAAAGGGCCCACGACAGAACAGCTGAACCTTATCGAGTTGATGGTGGCCCATCTTTCGACTAAACGTTTGTTAATCATTAATTTGTTCGCCGATGATGAGGTCAAAAAGGGCCCACGTCAGAGCAGTCGAACCTCACCGAACCAACAATGATCACTAAATTGGCCGGATCCCCCAAACCGACAAATCCTCCACAACTACTCACAGAAATTTATCAATCTTTGATCGAATCCGTAATAATTACACTCACATTAAAATCACGCATGAATGCAGAATGAACATAATCCATGAGAATTATCATAATCCTCATGATCATTAGTATTTCATTATTAAGTGTACTCAGCCCTTCCGCCGACAATTTTCCCTAATGCTCTCCACGAAGCGGAATATTATGCAAATATTTGGCATTCGTTTTTTTTTTTCAACTTAATTTATATTCGGTGAATGTCACGGCTGAACACGTGAGAATTTCGTGGTAAAATCCGTACTTGTAAAGACAGGGAAAAACGTGAATTGAACGTGAAATGAGAGTGTATTAGTGTGACACACGGACGAGGATAAGCGATGGGTAGAAGTGGGGTGGCTCACACGAATACATCTCCCTCTGCTAGTATCTGTAAGCACTTACCCAAGGCGGCTTATTGTTACCACGACCCTCTTTGTGGAGATTTGTAAAAGCACTTGGTTGCGTTTATTCAACGAACATTCAGCCAACCTACAGTATTATCCTGTATCACGATTTGTGATAGATTTATGAGGGTTGCCTGCAAATGATTTTATGTTTCATTTCAATATATCGAATTTCACTTGAGATTTAAGGGGATACCGGACTGAAATTTCGAAATCACTGGGGTCGTTATTCATCCTCCCCCCCTTTTCCAATAAATTCACTGATTTATTTTTTATGTATTTGGGGTTAATTTAAAAATTTCCATTTCTCTGAAGGACAGATCAGTAGGGAAGTGGTGAAACGAGATAAATCAATGTTGACTATAACTGTTGCCCAGTTTTTGATTAATACCTCGAAGGGTAGGAGAGACAGCAACAATTTTATTACCGATTTTTTATGGAGCAAATTGAGTACTAGAAGTAAAGGGTGGGTTTGAAATGATGGTATAGTTTCCCGAAGTTTCGACGTCTGGGCACTCGGAAATCTTCGGCAATTATCGAGGCCCTTCGGGTCAACTGTCAACGAACAGAAAACCTCTAGTAATTTTCGAAATTAACGCAGTAATCAAGAGATAGTCAACGAGTATAGGACAGTCTCCCTCTGAGTCTGTCTTAATTAGTCGCAGATCATCATCAGTCAAGGTCAGCCGTTTCGGTTCATACTGTAGGATTGCTCCAAATAATTAATCTAAGTTAAACTCGACCAATTTCTCTGTAATTAATAATTAAAAATTGACGGAGTGTATATAGCGTAAATTAATCAGTGACAATTAAGTTGATAAATCAACGCTTGAAGGTAACTCCACGCATTTCATTAAGTACTTCATTAAGTACTTAAATCACTAAAAAAATCATCACTCCAATGATCAAAGAATTGTAGATTTCCCGAAGACTCAGAAGAGGGAAAATCTTCAGTTCATTACCAACAAAAGTCATCACAACAATTCTTCTATCTTAATATTCTATCGTAACATTCGAAGCCATCGCTCAAAAACTCACCTCAAAAATAAATCAACTGATTTCGATTTAAACACTTCACGACTAAAAAATTATTTAACACGTCAGAGATATTATTGTTATCCACAAAAAAGCAATTGATGATCAGACCCTAAAAGTCAATATTTTTCTTACTAATGCATTTCTTTTAAAGCAGAAGATCGATTTTTCATTAACGATTTATAATAACTACGTAATTCCGCGATAAAGAGGTGAACTGAGATGAGTTAACGAATATAACCTTAATTAATTTTAATTACGTGACTGATTGGCTCTCTGAATCGCCTCGGGATGTAACACTAACTTCGCTGGAGGGAGATCCACCTTCGCACCTACTTCGAGAAGAAAAATTCTGTTCTGATCACGTGATATAAAATAAAAGTTACCTATCCACCTGCTTATCACCAGTAGCTCCCTACATTCGCGTCTAAAGCCGGGAATCCCAGGTGAAGAGGTGCGGCTAAGCGGACACCCATTCAAGTACTAACCAGACTAACCGCTGCTTATCCTGGAGGACCGCTGGAGCCGCACACCAGCCGTGAGACCACTACCATCGTTTGAATCCTCAATATATAAAACGAAGAGTGGACTCAAACCATAACATAAAGATAGTGTAGATAACCTAACCTGCGGGTTCGAGCAATCTAAACAACTAAACTAAAGACACGTTGAGTGCGTCCGCTTCGGCTCAAAACGAAAATGGAGTGTTAAAACTGAGTAACTTGGAAATATGTCGTGGGGACTGTCCCTCTATGAGGCTCCTGACTTAACTGCCCCGGAGAGAACACCCAGAACCGTCCGGGTCATAACCTCATGGCGGTATGCGACCGACCTCCTAGTGCTGCCGCGTCATTTCGGGCGCGAGCAGCGACGACGGTGCCGAACCGATTTCCACCTGAGAGTCCGACGCATCTCCTCGCAATATGTCCAACCAATTAGACTCCTCCACTCCCCTTAAATATTGTACATTCCAAACAAGGGTTCGATTCCCGGTTGAGTTAAAGCGGAAATTTTTTTCTTTCTAATTCTAATTCTCTTCGAATTATCTGATGTCTAAGGAAGGGTAGGCGGTGTTTCTGGTAAATTTGAGAGTGAATTTCTGTGGCATCCGATAGCTCAGTCGGTAAGAATGTTCGGCGCGATACCGACAGACCCGGGTTCGATTCCCGGCTGTGTTAAAGTCGAAATTATTTCTTTCTAATTCTCATTATCTTCGAAAATTTTCATTCCCTCCGTCAATCAACACCGCTGAAGACACCATCCGGCAACTGATGGGATCCGCTATTCTAACGTTAACTCCCACTTCTTGTAACGCGAAAAAAGTAAAATAAACTATTTCGCTGTCAATTGAACTATACAATCACACTCACCTCCACAAATGTAAGAAAATTAAAAATTGATTGTGCACCAGAACAGCCTATTTACCCAACTTGATCAAATCAGCGGGTGGCAAGAACTGTTTTGATCATCATCATTGCCCTTTCACACCTTATTAACACTTGCTTTCACTCATATTGTTCTCGCGTCCCACAACCCTCAGATCGTTTCCAACGAAGTAAACTCCAATAAAAGAAGACATATCATAAAACTAAAGTTCCACTATCCTGACACTCACGGAACACAATAGACGCGTGAAGCGCACCCTAGCCTGGGGGAGAAAGAACGTGAGTCGATGAGTTGTCCCAACAATCCCACGTCATCCAACAACCCCCAAGTGCGTACCTCAATTTCAATCCCCCCCTTCAGCCACATCCTACCCATATTCCTAGTGTGCGTTAGCAACGATCTGCCTACGCTATTCAGACCAGTCCGTAATAAGCAGTTAGGGACCTTATTAGCTTTTGGGGAACGGGTTACCCGGAACGTTTAATGTATTCCATTGTGTGGCTGCCACCGTGGTGACTGTGGCGGTAGCATACAGTTACGAATATAGTCTATAGGCATCTGTATGTTGCCGCCTGTACTAATTCCGAAATTCCTGGTATTACACCGTCAAGTGAATTTTCAGGCATTTGCAGCCAACAGCGTGGAAAGGACCCTTCCGATTTCTAGCGCCTGCTATTCAACCATTTCCAACTTTACTCGGAATTGTGGTGGGATCAGACGTATGAGCACTGGGTGATAATTCAAGTTTTGTTTTTAGCATGTGCGTTCTTGGAATGCTACCGTTGAAAATTAACCGAGAAAATGTATCGCTGATTTTCAGGGATGAAAAAAGTTGAATAAACAATCCCTACAAATGTTGTAAATTTTATTGTTCTGTAAACTATAACATAACGCGCGCGGATGGTGATCTTTGGGCGCCAAAATCGGTCGATGGGTGTTGGAAAATTAGAACACAGCTCTTCTGTTCTGCTTCAAAAATGACTCGACAAGGTTTAGCATATGTTTAACTATAGTTTCCAGAAAAGGGACTGATTTATGATCTGTTGTGCTCTGGACTTGAGAGCATTGTGATCCTTACCACAAGTGGTATTCAAAGGAGACTCTGTCCTCAAGAAACATAAAGGTGCTATTGTTTTTCTCCTAGTATAGATTTTTCATATTATAAGAAGTAAGTTAGTCTCTGGACACCAGTCCTCTAGATCAGTCGTGCCTTCCTCGTGCAAGTTAAATAAAGAGTTTATGATTATAAAATTAATTGAATCACTACATTTATATATACCCTTTTATCCATATCCCAATAATGGGAACGTGAAGTTCGTAATGACAATATGGAAGTGTCAAAAAAGATAGAAAAATGATTAATGACATTGAAAATTTAAGTGAATTAATGTAAATTCATTACATTCAACGTCAATTGTCGTAATTTCAAAGATTATTGAGTGTTTATATACTCGATATCGTCTTGAGTCCTCGACATTGTTGGTCGACCCTCGATCTCATCAGTTTCCGCGACACTTGACCGCCGAATCGCTCATTTCACCCCATCCTCAAGGTGTCCCCTCAACAATTTGTGATATCCTGGACGTGAAGGAGCAGTTGTGATCTTGAGAAACATTTTGAGGAGATTTTTTCATGATAACGAGACGTTGATTTGGATATGAGAAAATGAACGTTAAATGGCTGATGCCACAGATCCCGTGACGGAGTCCAACGTCATCGGGCAATCATCGGGTATAGTCGGCGCTCATCGTTAACCAATCACAATGAGTTACCGTAAAATGGCGGTGTGGCCCAGTAAAAAATGGAGATGAGCACAATAAAATAAACTGATCTAGATAGAAATTTTTGAAAGATTGCTATAAATTTTTCATTTACCCTCAAATAAAAAATAATAGACCTTCAAATTTTATAGCTCTGTTTAGTCAATTTTAGGAAGCCGCATTTCATCAATTATAAAATATATTACAAAATTTATGGTGTTGATAGGAATTTTTATGGGTGAGTAAAACACATTCCAGTATTTTCAAATATTACACCTCGATTGTAGTGCCCGGTACAGTAATTTTTTACAGACTTTTCTTTCTGTGTAGAGTCACAATCGATGGATAATCCATTAAAAATGTAGATGTACAAAACTTCAGGATCATTTGTTAACTGCAAAGGGCGTAAAACCCATACAGTTGAAATTAAATTATTATTATTACACTGAATGGTTATTCAGAAACACAAATCATGAATCAATCAATAAAATAAAATAGTATAACAATGTCTAATTAAAAATGTCCAACAGTTTTCAAAATTAATTCACGTCTCCATCAATGGACCATCAATTACCTCGATTGATTCATTCGACTCTTGTTATCGTTTTTCATTTGGCTTTCCCTTTACCCAACTCTTTCGCTTCACGCTTTTCACAAACTGGGCCAATCATGATTCGTCGACGAAATTCTCGCTTGAAAGAGCTCCCTAGCCCACGGCGGTTGAAAGGGATGATGTTACGAGGAACCTACATTGTCTATCACGAGTATTGGAAAATTGTCTTCGTGTTTACGGTTGCGATATCGAAATGTTAAAACTAGTTTGAAATTTTTACCACCGTCTAATGAAGTTGTTAGTAGATCACTATTTTCGATGTATAACTGGGAAAATTTCGTCGTATGATGACGCAATTTGACTAAAATTTCAAGAAAGTACATCAACAAGAATTGAAGGTCGGGAAGATATCAATTATTTTGGTTTCCAAATTTTGTGTCTGTCATCAGAATTTTTGTAGTGTAAAAGGGAGAGCCTTAACGCTATATCACAAGTTTATTACGGTTGAGCTTACGGTTCCGGGTATTTCTTGAATCCCTGAGGGTGCCCTGTGACTCTTTGTGACGTCAATTTTCAAAGACAAAGGTGGTACAGTTTAAGACCCCGGGAGTGAGAAAATGATTTGAAATAAAGAGAGATAATGAGCGTTCTCGAGACAAGAGCATTCACAGTGAGTCAGTTTTGAGTTGGAGTATGAATTTGACGGATAGTGCATAGAGAGGAAGGGTAAATTTTGTGAACAGTAAACTATCGTGATGAGTTTATCAAATAGAATATATTTTACATATATTATGTGTCCAAAACCTTCTATTAAATAAATATGCTGTTCTATTATTTGGATGCTACAATATGTGATGAATATATGATTCTGTCAGTTTTTGTCTTTCTGGAGTAAAAATTTTGTCCCAATCCACGAATATCGAACCAATATTTAACAATAAAAGTTTCCCTGATGAGAGGTACTTTGTAAATCTGAAGCGCCGGTATAAATTGACTGATTGTTTTGTCTCACTGAATATAATACATAATAGGTAATAAATAATAAATAATAAATAATATATAATATATGTTGGAAAATTAGATTACAACTCTTCTGTTTATCTTCAAAAATCACTCGACAAGTTTTATGACGTGTTTGGAAGAATCTCCACAAAAGGACTAATTTATGATCTGTTGTGCTCCGAACTTGAGAGCGTTGCAGTCCTTACAGCATGTGGAATTCAAAGGAGACTTTGTCTTCTGGAGTCATAAACGTTTTCTTGTTTTTTTTTCTTTAGTAAAGGTTTCTCAAATAGTAAAAATTTATTCTCTGGACACTGGTCCTCTAGATCACTCATGCCTTCCTCGTACGCATTTATTTATCTACTTTTACCCATATCCCAATATAATATAATATATAAAAAAAAAGAATTGCCTTCTAAACATCATTAATATGATACCTTAGACAATGCTGTACCTCGCAATTGCATACCACCATTTGTTTTGTCTCATTCATCGGCTTGCTCTTCTTGCCATAATTAGTTTTCCACGTAAATACTACTATCGTGGCTAAAGTGTTCACTTATCCTCGCATCCTGAGCTGAGAACTCGAGTGAATATATCGCATATAATATATATGCGTCTAATATCAACAGTTTTGAATTTTTTAAAATCGACGTGATTTTTGAAATGTTATCGTAAATGTCAAGGACCGGTGAAAAAACAAAGAAAATAAAAATAAAAATTTATTACAAATCCGGCGACAAAGCACGAGACATCGATGAAGGAGCAAATCTGAGGAAAATACTCGTGAGAATGTCACGTAGTGTGTCGGCTCACGTCCACACCAAGAATCGAGGAGAGGAAGGCCATATACATCGAGTGGAGAAGGATGAAGGGAGATGAAAATGTGAGGACAGTGACATAGTCACGCGTAGCCACTACCACTGCTAGTTATCGCAGGATTTCCACCCGACGGGGTATTTCGAGTGGGTCTTTTAATGGTGTAATGGTGTTTAATACCCCTGAGTTATGTGAGCGCCGATATATTTCATGAAGTTTTTTAAACATTGACGGTTCGTGTTGAAAACTTGGCTCAAATAATTATTGAATAATTGTGATGTGTCGATATTTACGGTCACTTTCGCTTGCAAATCGATTCAAATGACAATTTTTTCGAACAATCAGTTTCAAAAAATTTAATAAACCATTTTAGAAATCTAATTTGCCCTTAGTTTCTTCGGCTTAATTTTTAAAAAAATGTAATAATGTATTTTGTGATGTAAGAACTTACCAAATTCGGTCATTCAGACATTCGCTTTTATTCCGATAGAGGTGGGTAGGGTAAAACAGACCCCCAAAATATTTTGATTTTTTTTCTATCAGAAAGATAATTTGTTTTTCGGGCATGAGATAACTGCTGAAGTTCCTGATCAGCCAGGCCCATGGTAAGAAGGGACTGGATGACGGATCTTCAATTGAAACTTATCTTAACTTGAACTGTGATAATGAGTAATAATTATCAAGAAATTATTGTCATCTGGCGACCGTAAATAACTTTAAAAACATTTTTTTCTACAAGAAATGATTTATTATATTCATCTCTAAAATGACTCATAAATAACTCTTAATTTTGTAGTCGAGCGCAATATTGAAAGTAAAAAAAATTGAGTGGTCCGTTTTGCCCCCCCATCGACTTTGCCCTAACCTCCCCGTTCCTCCCAACGTCATTTTTGATTTATCCATATGATTTTCTGTGAATCAGTGGGAATCAATTGTCCTCAGGCCGACTCATATCTCAATGTTAGAAAATCTCGAGCGATCGCAGTAATTGTGAGCGGTCTGACCAAACACTGACCCCCACTACTAGCATGTCTTTTTCATGTGATCCATAGCATTCACCGTAAATTGAACGGTTCCCTGCGGCTTAACGCGCTTGAGATCCACTCGCAGAGTTCATCGTGCAACAACATTGATGAGATTCTTCTTTTACGATGGGATACGCTTATAACTCATGAGTGCACAATGAGAAAAAACACGATTTGTCGAATCTACCACGTTGGGAAGGGATTAAAAGGGTTTCCCTGTGAATTCCGTACTCTGGACTCAGAGAAGATTAACAGAAAGGGAAAAAATGTGTGAATGTCGAGAGGGTCGAGCTTACCTTTCAACAGTTTCAAAAAATTCTTATTGAATGACAGGTCTATTCCAATTCCCTTTGGTGACTCGAAAATTGACAATTTGATTGAGAAACCAATGAAAACCAAATTTCAAATGAATTATTCAATGCAAATTAATGTGTGTCAATAAAAGTCTGGAACAAATGGTTAAATAAATGTGGTTTTAAAATCAATTGAAGTCTATCACATTTATTTAAATTTAATCGAAGAATTCGATAAATTGTTTAATATAATTAAACCAATATAAAAGCGGATTTATTGTGACAATATATAATATATAATATGTTAAACTAATTTGGTTTAATGGGCAACAACTATTTTTCTGCAGTAACTCACGAAAAATAATTGAAATCAAATATATTTAATATATTTTATAACAATAGCGTGTATACTTCAGTCTTATATTATATCATAATATATTATGTTATATTATATTACATCATATCATATTATATTATTTTATCTTGATATCTTCTTTGAAGTATATTTCATATTGCATTCCAGTATTTCGCTTCAAATATTCTTTCCGAACTGTTGAATGATTTTAAAAATTATTACAGAACCCCCTAAAACTTAAAACTCCATGATTTTTCATGATGTAATTAAATTCTTTTCTGTCCACTTGTCCCTTTCTCAGCCCTATGAATTCAAAATGCTTTCCACCGAGCTCCAGAAAACATAATTAATTTAAATCCCCATATCCTCTGCCCGAGCCATGATCCACACCATCGACTAATTCATTTTCATCATAATGCACAGCAAAAAGTAATAACTGTATTTTCACTAGCACTTTGGAGAAAATGCTTGGGACAGGACTACCTCAGAGCACAACTGCTGGGTTATAGCTATGGTAGATCCTGTCAGTTCTATCCTCCACTGGTGGTAAATGGTCGTGGTATTGAACTGGTGAGAGGGGAGATAAAACAGGCAACGGCAGCAAACCAGTGGCAGGACGAACAGGGTGGCTAACTGCATTAACCTTTTAGCCACCTTCCTCATGCCACTGTTCAAGCTACTGGTGCCAGGCCGCGACCACCCTTGTCGCACTGTTGGTTAATTACATTCGATGATTTTGTACGCCAGTAGCTAAACCAATTGCGAATGCAATTCTCCATTGTACATCATATCACCATTGTCTTCGATATTCACGGGAAAAATTCATGATAGCGGAAAAAAATGAATAATTCATCATATGGAGAGTTGTTTTCAAGGGCTTGATACGGTTGGATGATTGAATTCCGATTTTTTTTCCCGTGGAATCAGTAGCGAAGCAGTAAAACGGAGTAAGTTGATGGTTTTCGAAATTGATTTTTTCGGTTTAGTAGACTCTTGAGCACGTGATGCATGTGGACGACTGCGGAATGATTTTTTGCTTTATTTTTTTCGTGCAGATGTATGTAGGACCCTTTCGGGCCTTTACATTTTGTGCAGTTCTCCTGCAGTACGATGGGACTGACTTTTCCCGAACTGTACTGCATTTGCAGAGGGGTGGAGGGAAACATGGAAAACCCCTACCGTACACAGTCTGACGATAGTGCAAGATCCCAGTGCACCCTTCCGTCAGTTCATAGAAGGGTGAGACTGAGACCCTTCCGTCACATTGACTGGGAAGGGCACAATTGGGTCCCAGTGTACCCTTCAGTGTACCCTTTCAGTGTACCCTTCTGTTACACTGACTGGAAGAGTAGACTGGGACCCTTCCGTCAAATTGACTACGAAGGGCACAATCGGGTCCCAGTGTACCCTTCCGACACACTGACTAGAAGGATATACTGAAGTCTTCACATTCGTGCCTTCCACGCAGTATTTTTTTTTTTTAAAAAGCGCGTGGTGTTCCCAAACGGTCACCCATCCAAGTACTAACCCAGCTGACCGCTGCTTAGCCTCGACGTCCGCCGAAGCAACACCCCACTCGCCCAATCATTAGATTACGAGATTACCTCAATTTTTATGCAACAGTTATTAGGTACTCACATTTTTCTACAATGTGTACACTTAACATTCACATTTTTGTAGGATGACAAGTGCCTCTATATTAAATTAGAGATCTAACAGTAAGACTCAGTTAGATGAAGATATTTTCTGTAAACAAAAAAAAACCCTTTAGCAACCCAAACATTACCGTCGGTCTTTGGAACGAATCAAACGCGTTGAGTCGCAATTTTGCAATAAATTTTCATATACCTATATCCCTATGAACGGAACCATACACCTATAAACGGAATTGTGACGAACGAATATATTGTAATCCACTACAGCATAGATCATCAAAACAAACCGAGAAGGAACAAAACAAACATCGAATATCCTACATTTTCAGTCCAAATTGAAAACCCATTAATATCACATTTCAATTCATCCAAGAAAATCCACAACAAACTGCAAATCCAACAATACCGTCCAGATACATCAATAAATAATTTAAAAAATCTCATCACTGTTCACGATTAAATGTCATCATTTCAGTGCTTTTAATATCATTTTCCTTCAAACCTTTTCCACAAAATAAAACCAAAAGGCCAACTCCACCACAACAATTCATCGTGCCTGTATACTCCAGCTTGAAGCATGAGTGTTTCATAATCTGATGGAGCCACAACCGCAGCGGTGAACTATATACCTGTTCAGAATTGTGTTGCTACCAATTCGACAAGTTAATTCTACAGGAAAACTTATTTTCACGTCACGATTCAGAAACCAAGCGATATTTCCACGAGTTGTGGGCATCACAAACACATTCACAATGTACACCAGACTAAAGGGTGGTGGGAGGGATACATGTGCATGGGATTGCTCGTTGGTGGTGGTTGCATGGAAGGGTGCAGTCGTTGGTTTTATGTCATGACCACAAAGCTCTGTTGTTTCGCATATCACGCTCTCGTACGGCTTGCGGCAGAAAATTATTAACCACAAACGTTATTGCCATTCCATCCAGCCTATCCCCACCAGATGGACTTACGTTGACCTCGTCTACTGTGCGAATCCCCTTGAGTGTGTGTGTGTGTGTGTGTGTGTGTTGTTGTTGTTGTTAACTGGTGTAAAGTAAATTCTGGGAAACTGTTCGATTGGAGGGAATTGCCCCCGGGTGAATGGAATTGCCTACGGCTGAGGTTTCCATCCCAATGCAACTCAGTTGTCAGCAATGGAAATACGATTTTTAGAGGATTTTCAATCAATTCATGCGCTTTTCGCTTTCAAATGAAAGCTTCATAATCCCGAGAATTCAAGATATTTTTTTGTGGTTGAATTCGATTAAGTGGAAGTAGACAGGAGCAGGACTTTTTGGTACCGTAAGTGCTCCGATTGGAAATTCAGGAAGGGGACCCGGATTGTGGATCAGGTTAGGATCAGGATTGAGTAAGGTTAGCCTGATTTGGGATTAGTGAACCAGAATTTGGGCAGACTCTGAAAAATCATTCCTTAATGAGCTAATCCTTTCCGAAACCCGATTTGGTTGCTGTCCGGATCAGGAACTGATCGGGTAGCGGAATTCCTTAATAAGTTGACGCCATGGAATCTGACCTGACTGACGTCATCTGAACCTTATCTCCGTTCTATCACTATGACTAGTAGATAAGGAACCGATCAGCTACTGAAAAGGTAACTCTCAATAATTTGAAAGATACCGTAACTTTCCTCTTTGGAAAATCAGGAAAAGGATCTGGATTTAGTGTCAGTTTAGGATCAGGAATGAGTAAGGTTACCCTTCTTGATGATTAATGAATGGGGAGCTGGTCAGCCCCGATTAAGACATCCCCTAATGGGCTAACCCCTTGCGAAACCTGATTTGGTTGCTGTCCGTTCAAACAGATCATAATCCTGTCAGCCACTGGGGGATGAAGAACTGATTGGCTTATAAAAAGGTGTTCCTTAAGAAGTTATATATGTATATATATATTATAGCTTTACAGGGCATGAAGTAGATACGACTGTTCCATGAAACAACGAATAAAAGACTGAGCTGTAATACAAAAAAAAGCCCTTACCCAAGAACTCAAAGAAAAGTTCGTAACTCTAGAGGACCGAACCTTTCCTCAAATTTCAACACGTGCTTCAGATTAAATTGCTCTCGAGTTCGGAGTACAACCGATCATAAAAGAGTCCTTTGCCAAAACTGTTTTCATCAATATGTCAAAAATATTTGTCAAGTAATTTGCAAACCACAATCAAAGTATTCTCTTCATATTTATTAGAATCAATAAATTACGTTGCGTTATGATTCTCTTTTTGATCAATCCGAGAGTATAAATTTCACCTTCAAAATATCCCGAAGATGAAAACGTACGTGAGTCGCACCGAATTTGCAACAAATAGGCAACAGTATATTACGCAACTAGTGCCGTAAATATTCTAATAGTTTTAATACTTATTTTACTATCGCTGAGAATTAGAAAATGAGCCTCAAACAAATTTCTTAATCACACGAGTCATAAAATCTCTACAAAACATATTTCGTCCAGAATTTGCAATACAACTTACGGCCACATCAAATCACAAGCGTCAGCTTGCGTAATTGGTCATTTACCGCACGGCGTAATGCAAACATAATGAATGTTAAATGTTCAGTAAAAGCGATAGAGAGTTGTGAATAATTCATTGAATTGATTTCTAGCAAATATTTTTCCCCAACGGTAAATACCGACATTTATCTAATGACTCGATACAGCCATGATTTTCACAATCTCCTAAATAACGAATAATGATTCATTGATATCAAATATCAACTCGGGAAGCTGTAATGGATGAGTCTGATGTGCTCACATGTCTCGCAAATTGATAGATTTGGTGTTGTGGCTCCCGTCGATGTTTCCATGATGAATGCATTAGTGTGAATATGACGTTTCGGTTAGAAGGATGATGTACATTTCTTGGAACTCATGATTTTTCAAGGAAATTAGAGAGCTGGCATGACCCTGCGTTTTTTTTATTTGAAAGTAATAGGCGACCAGTCCGCGTTGAAAACTTCTTCACAAGAAGCATCGCAAGGTCTTGGAAAGATTAGATTTCTCTACCCGATGAGTACATTCCGAGTGAATCAGGTCTTTATTGTTTGTTTATCTTCGCAATAGCTCTGCTTCGTCAATTTTTAATGATTCTGGTACTAAGTACTTCGAACTATCCCACCAAATTCACTGATCCATCAAACAAACTAAAGCGTAACGATGTTATTGTGGAATGGGTGCATTCAAAACAACACCAGGGGCGTACGATGTGATGGGGGTTAGGGCCCCTCAGGGAATTAAGAGACAAAATTGAGTGGAGCCATCTCGCGGTCGTTCCTAGAGTATTCGAAGTACATATTGAAAATGAATGATTCTGATTGATTTAATCTATTCACATAAGTCAATGATCTCGTGAGAAAATGATTTTTTTTCTCAATATCATCGTCGAATATTGTTTCGCCACAAAATAACAATCTTGATTCAATTCTAGCTAAGTTGTAAATTTGGTTAGTTTGATGATTCAAAATTATTTTGGAGGAAACGTGATAAACATGAATTAATATTTAATAAGTTACAATTTATTTTAATTCCAGATACACTTGGATTTAGATGTTTACACCTTTAAGTTGAGATTAACACTGCGGGTTGTAAGATTTTTCTTGGTCTTTGGGACCGGACAGGAAATTGAAGGGAATGAATAGGGCGTCGAGACGTGGGTGAGATGAAGGGATGGATATTTTCTACAATTATTAATTATAATATAAAAAATATCAACTGCGTATGTCATCACGCAACAAATATTTTTAAAACGGGGAATATATTCCATTTTGTGATGGACCCCACGTTAATTTCCTGATTTCTGATTAAACTCACTGAAATTATTGGCCAGAGAATAAAAACTAGGGAAGAGTATTAAACCTAATGGGCCACATGAGCCATTAATGGATCACCACTTTAACAGCGTCATTAGCGAATTACGAGAAAACTGGGTGGACGAAATAAACGTCCCCATATAATAATATTTACGGTTCGATTCAGGAGGGAAAGGGGGTGGTAACGAAGCCTCGGGTCACCAGGATCTCCATCCAACAGAGTGGATAGGATAGTCATCAGAACGATGATAACTTTATGGTCTTGTTCATTGCTGTCATTTTTCGCGCCCCTTGGAGAATGGATTTCAGGAAAATCAGGCCATCCATATCGAGCCCCACTACAGCCTCTTCACTGATTATTCTCACTGCGCTTTCATGCATGTGATAGAACTGTCATAAACGAGAATGGAAAGCGAAAAGCTCAGCCGCGGTTAACCAATAACCCATTCGATATTCCATTTCATCAGGGATATAAAACACGTAATAAATTTGAGAATTTGTATCGGCTTTTATGGTTATGCTTTTTTTCTGTTCTCATATGCCGTTGGAAATTATTACTGGTCTTGGTCATTGTCATTCGTCATTGAGTATCATTTGGGGTGAAAATTTTGGGTGCATTCCTTGGAAATTGTTGGTGAGCAGTGGATTGGTTGTAATCACTGGGAATTTTACGGTTGAAAATTGAAAAATTGATGGGATTTTATAGAAATTTGACATTTAAGTTTTATTATTTGAGGCTTACAATTTTTTTTTGATGATGTTAATCATCCTTTCGTGGTAATTAGAAGGAAGGGCGATATGTTCTTCTTAAATGATAACTCAAACCGATGAATGAAAGAGAAATATTTACAAAAAAAATGGGGAATTTGGATTTTGGTAACAAAGCCGTTGTATCAAAATTTGATTAATTTAGTATGAGTTAATTGGTTCAGTTTCAAGAGAATTTACGTGGCTTGAATTATGGGGTTTGTTTCGTAATTGAGGGAGTAGAAAAAGGAAAATTTCTGCATAGATTTTGTAAAAACTAAAATTTGTGTGGCAAAAGAGAATTATTCTCTTGAATATTTCCTATTAAATATTTAAATAGAGGTTGTGGTAAGAACTGAGAGAAAATTCAAAAGAAATTCAGGTCTCAATGGACCATTTTTTGTGTAAATATTCGATAACGGGGTTTTATGGTAATACGTAATAGTTTAAAAACATTTTACGATCCAACTGACGAGAGAATATTTTGTTACAAAAATTATTTTTAGCAGTCGACATTTCCGTGAGTCCTTTTCCCCGAGATTTGCAAAACTTTCGGGACGAAGTCCTTAGAATTTCCATATCCTCGTCACTTTAATTATCGTTTCGGTTTTTACAGAAAACAAAAGTTAAAAAATTCGAATTTTGCACAGAGTTTTTTGGAAAATCAACCTTTCCCTTGTAATCAAAGATTATAATTCGGTTTTTGAATCATTAAACGGGAAAAAAACAAAGAATTGTTACCCACTTCCTAAAAAATGATCCGTCGTTTGGGAAATAAGTTTCATTATTTATTGCTCCAAAGGAAATGCTTTAAAAACATTAATAATTACCACAATTTAATTTAGATAATTCTACACATTACTTTTTTCATTTCACTCACGTAATTAGTTGAAAAATTTAGTAACAAAAAAAAATCAAGCAACATATCCACTCGGTAACACACCGACGCGACAACAGAGCTACTTTAAGGAATTCTCATCTTCCCATCGTTCGAAATTCCGAAATTTCCCCGAATAATCCGTGAAATCTTCAATTTTCTGCTTTGCAACCCCTAACTACCGCACTCGCTGCCTTTGTCCTGTCAATTAATAATCAACAGTTTCCAAAATTTCATTTTTTTTCGTACAACACCGTCGGCCAACGCCAGAGATCAAACTAAGCCACAGTGAACCCCAACACCCCAAACCCAATTTTCAAATTTTCCGCAATCGACCAATCAGCCAACACCCTGGACCAATCAATACCACTTTTTCATTACCAACAGTAGAATTTGGATTACGTTCTTCATCGTAGCCTAGCCACCAAAGCAATCAAATTATATTCCCGGTGCAATCAAGTCTTCCGCGTGAAAACAAAAGCGACTGCGGGGCTGACGCTCGTTTTATCTATCTCATTCTCTTACTGAAAAGGGGGTGGGCCAAGAGGAAAGCCGGCAGGTGTATGTCGACGAGAGAATATATGGGATAGAATTACGAGCATTACAAAAAGAATGCCCCTTTTTCGTGCCAACGCTAGATGTCGGGATTCGTATTCCAGGGAAAATAAAATAAAAAAAAATAAAAAAAAAAACTTTTATTCTACATTCGTTCCCACGGAAATCCGGATCAATTTCTCTATTTATGGTTGTTTTTCTCTACCCCATTCCGCACGGGTTTTGCTTTGTTTTTTTTTTTTTTTTTTTTTTCAGTTTACCTCGGTGGATAGCGCGGTCTTACTAATTCATATTTCACGCTCCACAAAAATTAATTTATGGAACTCAATCAATGGATTTCCGATACCCTCCTCATAACCGTTTATTTCACCCCTGTATTTTATGATGGAAATAAAAAAACAATATATATGCATACGTCCCAATTATCAAGTCAATGTGATGGTTAGGGAAAACGAATGAAAGAAAAGGATGAAAGAGTTGAGGAAACGATAGCGGAGAGTTTCTTCAGATCAGAGGAAGGTAAAAGGTAGTGGTGACCTTGAGGAGGGTCTGGATGATCACATGTGGCCCTGACAACGTCCAATCCATGAATATTATCATCCGAAACTTGTGATAAGAACCTTTTTGAAAATTCTAAATAGAAAAGTTCGTCTGAACATAATCTTTTTTTGGTTCTCCTGCGGGTTAAATGTAGAGGAAATAACACTGAACTTGTTATACTAAATGTATATGATATATGTATTGTAAAAAAAATTTTAGTAGAATAAACCATTTGGCTTTAATGCTCTTGAGAAAAAAAAAAAAAAAAAAAGTAATGCCATAACTTGACCATAAATTACTTCAGTTTGGATTCGTTTATACAATCAAATAATAAGAAAATTTAAACTTAATATGGGTCCCTCTTGCCAGAAGTAGGCGAGACCCTGAATGGGTTTGTAAAATTAGTTTTGAGTTAGTTACACTCGACATTCGAAGGAAGAAGTTGTCTCTTCTAATCTATTGTCCACAATACCAACTTGGTACAATAAACTTTATATCTCACAAGTGCAACATTCCCTTTATTATTCCAATGCGCATCCGTCCAATTTCGCGTGCGCAGCGCACACACGATTTCAACGAATGTGTGAAGGTTTCGTGTCATATGCCTATACGCTTCTAAACAACTCAAAAATCCCTAATCATCGTGTCATCACATCCCACCCTGAGGAACCTCCCGAGTACCTCAACGATCCTCTACAAACTTGAAATAAAATAATACTATCACAATCCCGGGGGTAGCTTCTCCAGGGGTCGAATGACTCTCTCACTTCCCACCCCCAACTGCTCCTCGCGCCCGAAAATTAACGAAAAATTGTCCCCAAATTATCAAGTTACGGTGGGGGAATAAAAATTGTATTTGCTGAGGATAATGACTCCTCATGAATGATGCACCATCACGACCTAGCAATTATACTTGTCGTAGACTTTTCAACTGTGCATCCGGTTCCGCCACTGTTGCCCTAATGAACCGGATGTAGTTTCTCGCAATTAGCAGACAAAGTTGCACCGTTTGTTATCACGTCCAAGCAATCTCATTCGGGTTACCTTCATTGCAACAGCACACACAGGGACCCTCTATACTGTCTACTCTCACCTATGTACACGTTATATCGATTTTGTCGTCTCTCACGTCAGGCCATGTTAGAGCCACTACAATTTCGCTGGTGAACCATTAATTGGTGGGGGCAGCCAGCAGTTCTTGTCATCGATTGTTCCGCAAGAAAAGAGTCGATGATAATTCCTGAGATACACTGGGACCGGTAATTTCGTTGATACAGCTCTCATGATCGTCACATAATGCGGATTATGACCATATAAAGGCTCAACTACTCACTGAATTACGCTGTGTAACCTCAACGAAATTCTAATTAAATTAATCCCACTCGTGGACACTTACAGGCGCGGATTATTATTCGCTTCGTCTCGTCCCGCTGTGTTATAAACTCGGAAATTGCACTATCTGCCTTAATTCAAGGGGGTCATATATAAAAGAAAGAAGGCGCACGTGTAGAAAAAAAATCCAGAAATTTTTCATTAAACTACACGAAATGGCGTCAAAAAAGCGAAAGGCAGCGACGGATTTTCTTAAGGTTGTTGTCCCATGGATTGAATTTTCAACATGTCCCAATGAAATTTTTTTCACACATGACTCTAATAATGACCTTCAAAAAGTTCCCCAGAATATTTTTGATTTCTCGTCTCAGTCCCGAGATATATTTTTTCTTTCTAACACGTCGGTAAAGGCGATTTCCACGTTTTGATTTTTTTTTAATCAACCACTCTATATTTTTCCATGAAAATTAAACACAGTGTACTACTAGGGTGAACCCACTTACAGAAAAAAAATCAAGTTCATGGACCGTCTCAGACCGGAGAAATCATTCGAGGAACTGGAGGGCTACAGTGGGAGACGCGTCGTACAGACTCTGCCAAAAGTTTTCGGTCTAATCCAAGCGCGTCAGTCAGCGGGTGACGAAAGCTTACTCGAAAAAATGTTGACACTGACGCTCTCATGATGACAACCTTAAGATATTTCGAAAAACCATTTGGATACTAAATTGGTGGCTGAGTAATGTCAAATCGTATGAACCTGAAAACCTCCAAAGTTATATAGTATGGGATAAAATTATAGGGAAATGCCCAGTGTAAGAATGATAATCTGTCGAATATCATAGACAATGTTCTCCGTATTTTATTAAGATAGTCTAGGGCTATAAGATTATATTGTAGTCATATCGTAGGTGCTTTTGATCGAGAAACCCCGCGAATAGACATGGATTGGTAAAGGGATGCAACCCTCAACAATAGAAGTATCTGAAGGGTCATATTTTGTGGGTCCATGAGGCCCACAGATGTGACAGGCGGACATACTTGCAGCCAGGCAGGTCCGGGGATGCTAGGACCACGTGACGCGATTAAGGCCCAGTCCAGGGTTGAGAAGAGAGACAGGATCAGAGTTGGTTTTGAGTAACGATAGACGATAGACGTGTGGTTAGACGATTAGAACTTAGACATTTTGTTTTGTGTACTTAAGCTCGTGCTGAAGTGTCTCGACTGTATTAAGTGCATTAAAAATAGTGAAAACAGTGTTAACATCAATCGTACCCTTTTTCATAAGAAATAAACTGCCCTTATCTCTTTAAAAAGTACCTCTACACTTATAATCCCCCCCCCCCCTCTAAAAAGTAAACCACCCCGACATTGACGACCGAAAAACCCCTCAATATCGATCCTCCCGAATAAAAAATTCGTCACGCGAATAATTCTCCCCCGAAGCACCGACCTTCGGCCGTTTATACCCCCGAAAGCTTCCACCGTCGAAGATATTTAAAATAGTTCCCCGATAACCCATTCAGGCGCGTGGTGAGTGCTTCCTCTAAAAGCTCTGTAAATAACTTTAAAAGGAGTCAAAACGTTCGTGAAAGAATAGCACATCAGACGTTGAAAAACCATCGTTTGATCATCGACTTATCCCCATAAAAAAATAATAATAATAAAACCCGTGAAAAGCTCTGTAGACCCTGTGCATAAGCTCTCCAAAGGTCATACCTGATTGTCATTTGCTTCATCGTATCTACGTAAAATCGTATCACGACCGTGGTAAGCGCAATGTTCCACGTAATTCAGTTACCACGCAGTTGTCCGTTGGAAGAACCACTCTCAGCTTCTGGCACGTGTACTTACCCATTATCGCTAAAAGCACAGCACTCTCGATTATCACAACGAAGATTCACCCCCCGGCCGGCACCGGCCCCCGCGATACAGAGTCGGAGAAAATAAAAAATAAACACTATCCACTGGGTATTTCGGTTTTGGCCGAAGCCCTTGGCCACGTGGTAAATGTAAATGAAGCCATCTCCGATATCAGAGAGCTTTCGAAATTAAAGATCAAACGCGATACACGATGTATTTAATAATTTGAGTATCATCGTGACGGTATTTAACGCTCAAGCTTCTCATGTTAACTGAAACAACCCACTCTTCACTTCTCTCATAACGATGTGCTTTTTTTTATATCCTCTCATGGATGGGAAAATTCACACTACACTATCCAAAAGGTTCTTAAAACATTCTCGTACACATTATCCTCGAGCTTTTTTTTAGGAGACAGGAGGTGAACGCGTTCTATAATACGGTTTTTAAAACCTCTCTTTTCCCTTATTATTTTCCCTCTTTCAGGCATTTTCTCGGCCTTCAGAAACACCTCCAACAGCCATCGTACCTTCCACCAGCAAATTTTTATTACGCGTTTCACCGGGCACGTACTCCATTTTTTTTTTTACTCCACCTTGAGCGGAGTCGCTCGATTTTTCCATTTTTTTTTCCGTGTTTAGTGAGGTCTCTGTCCGGTGGTGCTGGTGGGGTGGGGTGGGATAGACCTGACCAGGCTTTTAGAGAATTTCCAAAGGAACGAGGTGACTACCGCCTTTGGCTGTTACCGGCAGCCTTCACCGCGGTGGTTCCCTTGGAGTCGTTTGTTGGAGGTCTGAGCTGGGGTGACTCCGTGACTGGGTAGCGCGGTAACAAGGGTAACCGCGGAATCTGGGAGCCGAGACTGACGACAACCGGCTGAGACGAAGAGCCTGAATGGCTCCGTCTTGAGGAAAATATCGACCGGAAAGTTTGGGGAAAGGTGCGGTTTTCAGGAGCAGCAGCAATCCGCGGTTCCCTCGCTCAGTGTTTCAGGGTTTTTTTGGTGGCAGAGGCCACAGCCAGAAATTCAATTTCTTGATTGCGTTGATTTCCGGGGGGGAGGGGGTATTTCCGGCTGATGGCTTCCGGGAAAATCTACTTGCTAATGTCTTTATTGAATTATTGTTTTACTGAGGTTAAAGGAATTTGTCACTGGGTGACGTATTTGGTATTGATTTAGTTTGACCTGATCTCAGGTGAGATGAATGAACCCCCGGAATCGAGGGGTTTGTTGTATACCCCCCTGATTTCCTCATTTGACTTTTTAATCCTTTTAATCCTTTAACGTATTCCCTATCTTGAACAAATAAGCACTTGAGAATATTTAGTACCTGCTAAACTCCCACTCCTCAATTTTCCTGTTTCCCGCCATTTTTTGAAGTCATGTTTTGTTGAGGAACTCTCCCTTAGGCTCAGTTCAAAATCACCCTCTTGTGTTTCAACACCTCTAGAAAATTAAGAGTCTCGATTGAAGAATAAATTATTCTGTGAACAGTATTCCGCGTCTTCAGTTTCTGTAATTATAAAATACAATTATATTTCTTCGGAATATAACAGGTTATTCGGGGATGAATATCAGGACACTATGATTTCCGATTTTATGATTTCCTGCGCTACGAGGTTTCAAGGGATTTCATAGAATTTTGGGTTTATTTCAAACGATTTCAAGATCTGGAAACTGATTTCTATTTTTGGATGTCATTAATTAGGGCGATTGCTTTAGGAGAATTTGGATCTTGTATGAGCTTGATTCCTCATGGACTCAATGAATAAGTCATGAAGTTCTAGAACGTGGGTTAATTCTGGATGTAAAATCAGGAGACGAAGTTCAAAAAATAATTAATGTCATTATCGTTCAGTAGAACATCGAAGTTAATTTTGGGGTTTAAATGGAAGCCTCGTGATAAATTAAATTCAAGTTTGTAAAATAGTATCTTGAGTTTGTTGAATTGATGAAGACAAGTGATTTCAAGTCTTTCCCATGATTTCAGGTGATTCCAAGAATGATTTCAACTCATCTCAATCACTAATGACGCAGTAATTTCACGGGTTAATCACCCCTCGTCTAAAATATTTAATGGGGTAATTCCAAAAATGATTTCAACTCATCTCAATCACAAATGATCCAGTGATTTCACTCGTTAATAATCCCTCGCCCAAAATATTTAATGATCATCAAGGTCACTCTGATTTCAAGTCATTTCCCATGATTTCAGGTGATTCCAAAAATGATTTCAACTCATCTCAATCAGAAATGATCCAGTGATTTCACTCGTTAATAATCCCTCACCCAAAATATTTGATGATGATCACGACCACTCTGGCCACAATTCCGTTTGCATCTATTATAACCCAAATGCCCGACAAGTTTAATTTCCCCAGTGACTCACAAAAGATATGACTTCGTTAAATAAACAATTCCCACAAAAACAGAATCACCCAGTATAAAAGTGACTGGTAATGTTCTCACACAGCTTTAATAAATAACGATTAGTTAAAAATATTTCACCCGGAGAAAACCGGGACGGGTCATTCCAACAAAGCCAACCCTCGTCCACTTAATTTTCCCAGTACCTTTCAGGGGTGCTCCGCAGTCGGATTAAGCACATATACATACACCAGAAATAGGGGAGGGACAGCGAGCATCTCGGATTTCAATTTCGTACATTCCGGCAATTTCTCCTCACCTCCCTTATGCCACCGTCCCTTTCACCCTACCACCTACCTACCCCTCCCTCTTTCTCATTCTTCCGTCTTCGTGAAAATGTTCGAAGAACACTCGAGCTTCGAGAATAGAAATGCGGCACGACGGTGAGGACCGCTCGAGTGCACTCGAGGGGCTCAAGGACGCTCAGAATCAATATTTATAATCTCCAATCTAGACGACTCGTAGGGTCCTGATGGGGAGGGTCTCAGCATCACCAAACGTGGTCCTCCCTCATTCGCAAATTCTTGATTTTTAAATTCCAACGTATCCTATTTGCGATTCTCGGGATAGACATGCGATGACGAAAATTGAGCGGTCAAGTTGGGGGTAGTTTTCAGGGGCTACTCCTCATTGGTTGACGATCAATTACAGACTCTTATTGGTACGAAGGTCGGCGCGATGCTGGGAGATTCGGGTTCGATTTCTGGCTGCGTTAAAATGGAATTTTTTACTTTCTAATTCTAATTCTCTTCGAGTTATTTGAGACCTTAAGGGGGTTAGGTGGTGTTTCTGGGAATTGTAGAGTGAATTTCTGTGGCATTTGATAGTTTAGTCGGTAAGAGTATCGGCGCGATACCGGGAGACGACCCGGGTTCGATTCCCGAATGGGTTAAAACGGAAATTTTTTTCTTTCTAATTCTGATTCTCTTCGAATTTTTCATGAATTAAAAAATCTGAAGCTTTCCCATCCATTCAACCCCTCAATTCACGAAATTTCAATCACTTCATCACTCGACAAGGGCCCATATCATATTCCATAACAACATTATCCCCAAGTCAGTATAATCTCGTCGAGCAAGTCGAGAAGTTGAAAAATGATGACTTATTTTGAGATTTCAAAGTATTAACTCTGAAGCCTCTCACCTTGAGACTTCACCATCGCTATTTAAAACTTTCAAAGGTTTCAATTTCAACTTTTCGTTCCATTCAAACCAAAGTATCCAAACAAAATTTAAATTTATTTGAAGCCCTTCAAAATGGTACCGCGAAACTTTCATAGACGCCAGTTGATACTTTTAATGCTGTAAGTGAAGACGTTCAACAGTCAACTCGAAATTTCTTATCAAACAGAATTTTGGAAGTCGGTGAATGAGGAAATTCTCTTTTATTGAGGGTGAATTTGAAGGCATCATCAGTTGAGAGTTGGATGACCTTAAATTTCGAGTGTGAAACTTTTGAAAAATGTGATTATCAAATTTTTCAAAGCAGTTTTTGAGCGAAAATTGAGAGCGACCAAATAATGACAACTCAGAGAACTCCCCAGGTCTCGTGTCCATTCCAAACCTAATCATGAATCAGGAATAATGACTAATTCCCCAACCCCACCCTCCCTTCAATTTAAGTATAAAAGTACGGTAATTGGGAAAGTAATAGTCAGTCTTCCTCATTTTATCAGAATCCATAAAAGTTGGATAAATGAGGGAGGAAGTGTGTACGAGCGCGGTAAGTAGCAGACTCCGGACGACCCCCTAATTTAACCTCACACTCCAGTAGGAATCAGGAAGATTTAAGCCTTGAAGATCATCCCGGGCTTTAGGGACAACCCCTGAGCAATGGTTCGGGCAGCCGTTCCTGAGATTTCGCGTCCTTCTTCGGGATGTCTGTCGCCTTGGTCGCTAACTCGGTTTAACCGAGCTCTCGTTAATTTCGTTATCCCTCAGTAATGCCTCAAGCAATATGCCTGATTGGTTGCATTTATACCTTCCCAACTGCTTGTATATTTCCACTCTTAATGCATCCAATTGTTGTTCGCGAAAGTTGGAAAAATGTATTTTTCTTTTTTTTTCTAAACGGATCAGACCAGAAATAGAAAATTATTATTGGAAATGAGATAATAGTTAACTAATCAAACGTGTGAATTACGTTTTAATTCTTTTATTTTATCCGCTGGAAAGGCACAACCGCTCTGCTTCGTTTCCTCAAACGAACTAACTAATAGACTAATTCTAACTAATAGAAATAATTCCTAGAATTATTTCTCATAAAAATGAACGATTATTGATTAAGATTTATTGATTATTGATTTAAGATTTTCATAATAACATAAATTAAGATTTATCTTGAGGATATTTTTTCCGGGATTTATGAGAAATAATTCTAGGAAATAATTCCTAGAATTATTTCTCATAAAAATGAACGATTATTGATTGAGAAAACACCAGAATAAAGGAAATACCAATCAAACAAAGATCCATTAATTCCATTCGAAAATTAATTTTTGACAAACATTCAAAACATAAACTCCAATAATTATTTTAAACGTATATTTTTTTAACTATAAAATATACTGGATTTTTTTTTACGTGACCTTCCTTCAATGAAGATCCCTGTCAATTTCCCTGTTTTACGATGACATCTACTAATATTATCACTGATGTCTCAAATTACGATGCCTTAAAAATAGTCATTTCCACGGAATGCACGTACACTCGCGCAGGAAGTAGACAAATGTAATGCCACAGTTCAACCGATAATCAATTTATCTGAACCCCCTGGAAAGACCGCTACTCGATGGAATTCAATTACCCGCAATTCCAAAGTCAACGTTTAGTCATAAATGTTGTAACTGTTGGAAGGACGTAAATAGGTTGGATAGGTAACTTCAATGTTAGAATGGGTTTGTTTGGGAAATGCCAATTGAGTTGTATCACGTTGAACTTACGTGCTTACTCAAGCACAAGGAAACTGGTGTACATACCAAAATCGAACGTTTCTGGTACACACAGGTGAACGGGGCTTTCTCCGTGGTTTCGATGGTTGTTGAATACCTTGAGCATTCGGATACAGTTGACCGACGGTAAAGCACCCGTTTGTCGTAACTATCATAAGCTTTGAGGAGATACCATCGTGAATTTGGTGAGGAATATTGAGTGGATACCACGGGCTTTGATGATAAACGTTGGCCATTTTAATCTTTTCGTTATTAGAAAAATCAAAGTGACTGATTATTGTGGGGTGACAGAAAAAATGTCCTCGGAAAAAATATCCAGGAAAAATATCGGGTGTCCAGGGCGAAGCCCCCCACCACCACATAAAACAAAAATTATTAATTTATATTTTTAAAAACTGTGAATGTGGTGAATAATTTAATAAAAATGAATTCCTTTTTTTTGAAGATTTATTACTTATTATTATCACTGGAGATCAATACAATCATGAAGCCACGATAAACAATATAAATATCCAGGTTGAATAACACTAATTACCAGCTGTAGCCAATTAAAATGCAGTATCACTTTCTAATTACCCCACATCATCTATTGAAATACTAATTGACGTGGGTTTTTCAATCTTCCAAAATATTTATCATCAATTGAAGATGCAATTCCAACAATTATTACCAAACAGTAATTAATGATTCTAAATAAATGAACGAAGGTCTCACTAATGAATATCTCCAGTTAAACTTCTTTCGAAAATCTAGTCAACTAAAACGATTCATCTGTTCCATACGAAATGGATCGTTACGTATTTAAATTCAAAAGGAAATAGAACATAACTCACTCCCATAAGTTTCCCCAAATATTCGAAATTGATAAATCAATCTGCTCTCATATCCTCCAAATGACTCTGTAAATTGGCTGATTAAATTACACCCAGGACTACGTGTATTCAGTGGAAACGTGAAATCCCGGGTATAGAGATGAGGAGAGTACAATCTTATTATTCTACCACTGTCATCGTGACAGAATGAGAGGAGCAAACTTTCCATGAACAATCACCTGTGCTTTGTTCTTGAGAATTATTCAAATCAAGTTTGAGACAGACCGCTGTAGTACTAGACTAAGAAAACTGACTTGAGTGAATTTAATCGAATTTCGTCAACAGTCAACTACGTGTACTTGGGTTATCACGACAATGGATATGTGATTGCAATGTGATGGCTAATTAGAATTTTGCATTTGTCATACAAGAGATATTGAATATTCAGAGATTATCTGACTTGGATGGGGTTCGTTATTCCATTACATCATAATGTAACAGAAAACTCATGTTCGTTCTTCAAAAAAAAGCTTTTTTCTCATGGAAAACATTTTTTTTTGTTTATAACGATGGAAACTGCACATGGGATTATTTATATTGGGATATGGGTAAAAGTAGATAAATAAATGTAGCAACACAATTAATTACTTTAACTTGAAGTCTTTATTATTGACACGAGGAAGGCACTGAGACTGAATTCTTACTATTTAAAAAACCTTTACTAAAAAAAGAGAATGTTTATTACTCTAGAGGACAGAGTTTCCTTTGAATACCACATGTGGAAGGATTGCAATGCTCTCAAGTTCAGAGCACAACAGATCATAAATTAGTCATTTTCTGGAGACTCTTCCAAACACATCATAATCTTGTCGAGTGATTTTTTAAATAAACAAAAGAACTGTGTTATAATTTTCGAACAATTGGATTTTGAAAATAAAAAACGTATGAGAATTGAAGTATAGTTGCCATTGTAGTTGTTGAGGAAGGTGTTGAATAAATAAAAGAGTAAGTGACCTCACCAGGGTCATCCTCAACCCTCCAAGAAATACCCAAAACCTCAAATAGAACTGGAATAATAATGTCACTATTGGATTATCGATAGGGATTGTCTCAATAATATAAAAACGATTTAACTATCAACTTTAATTATAGTGACCAAGATTTCACACTCTAGACCCATTTGACAAAAGGCCCTTGTTCATTAATTCCTTTTAGTTTCTTCTCTGGTTCTATTTATTAAAACCATTCTAAACATTTCGGTACTGTTCAGAGAAAAACTATAAAAATTATAACATACTGAGATGGACTAAAAACAGCTATAGACAGACCATTCATTTTTGTCCACGCACATCAAGCACTCTCATCAGTCCCAGTAAATAAACCCAGTCGTAGGTCTCACCCTTAAAAAAATCTCGGAAACCGACTCGAAACCAAGAAAAATCCAAAACGTCAACTTGAACGATTACAATGTTTCCATTCGGAAGCACCAACTTTTTCCTCCCCCAGAAATAAAACACCAGTACTTCCTCCATTCATCCATCCCCCCTCGGAAGCCCCGCGCACCCGAGAAATCTCGGGTTAAAAAATCCTCTCGTACCAAAGAGTAAAAAAACTTTTGACTCACGACTTCCCGAAACTCGGCCACTGCACCCTCTCAAGACCGGGTCAGACCAAAAACTTTGGGCCATCCCCTACCGTATCGCTCTAATAGACCTGATAGTTCGCCATTTCGTTACTTTGTTTTCAAATGAAAAGAAAAATAATAAAACAAAAATGTTGGTAAAAAAAAAATTTTTTCCCCCCATGTGATACCAACCCCGAAGGCCAACTTTTCTCCCCCCCGAATCGTCGTAGATTTTTCACTCACTGAACTCTCGATGTTGCCCACATCACCCAGTGGGTCTCCATCTAACGTGATTTAAGACTTATACCCTCGACCGTAGTCACCATCGATACCCTTCTGAAAAGTTTTCCTCCAGTATTGGGGTGGGGGGGGTGGGGGTTGAAGGGTGGATCGGTTGATTCTTCCGGAGTACAGCTCCACACCGATAAAAACATATTTGCTCACCACAGAAAATGGATCTATCTCGGTGCAAACAAACCCCCAAATATCAACCACCGAAAACCTAACGATTTTCCTTAGGATATCTATAACCAGAGGGTATCATTCGTCATTTGGCTGACTTTTTTTGGCCAGTAACCGAGTACAACGCAGCCATAAAGTTACAAAAACCTCCTCAAACAGAGATCCCCAGCAGGACAGCTAACTGATGATATGCCATTTTTTCTGGTCTTCGGTATCAGGAAAAAGTTTTAGAGTTGGGGGTCCTAACACGGGTAAAATGGGAATGACTGAGGACACCCTCGAATAAAATTTCATTGCCATGGATATCGTGGGGGATGAATGTTTTTATCTGTTCATGATATTTTCGGTCATATAAAATGTCGTTGATTATGGACCGCGAGTTTTTCGCACTCGACGATATCGTAAATTTTGAAAAGAGGAAAGACAATACGATTTTGTTTGAGACGCATATTAATTAGATTTTAAGGGGGTTCTCACTTTATGTAAATTAAATATTTAAGGATATTGAAGATTGCTGAATGTTGAATACGTAAGTGACGTGGTCATATGTGAACAGTTATTTATCAAATATTAATCAATAATCGTTGATAGATTTCTTCCGAAGGAGCGGTACCATAAAAATCATTCCACAGAGTCAATGGAAGGGAAAAAATTGAATCGAGCATTTGTTATTATTGGGGATTGTATGTTAATGTATGTTTTCGTTCTGAAACAAAACCGTTTTTCGAACGTACCTGTAATTAAAAATCGTCCTCTGAAGATCTTCCAAATAATATTTTGTGTCATAAGAGAGATCTTGCGAACATTTTTCGGTAATTTTTCTCAGGATTTTTCGAAGATCCTGGGGAGACCAAAATTTTCAGTTTCAATGCTTCGAGGAGAGAAGAGAGTGAATGACATTGATGGAAGTTATTGTCTATTTACAGCCCATAAACGTGTGCCAGATGGATACCATCAAGGCACGAGGCACTTGGATTTTCTGGTGCTGCGTCGTACTGACGGTCGTTGGAGGCGCTCAAGCTGCTGGAACCTTGGAGAAGCTGCACGAAGGTGAGTCCGAATTTTAGGGTCTTTACGGGGGGCCAAATACATCTTTTGAAACACGACATTCGACGACTGTCAATGGGGAAGATATTTCATTCGTTTTTGTTTAATTTATTGCGAGACCGAACGCGCACAATTTGAATTTCCCGCTTCGAGCGCATTGACCAATCAGGAAGAAGTCTTACGCACGAAGTCGATGGCTTATATGGCTGACTTAAGTTATGTGTCTCTGCTTTCATCACAAGGAAATCTGCACATGACGAGTTTGAACGCGCAAAATGTTGAATTTGACTGAAAATTCTATGGAAATTCTATGGAAATTCAACATTTTTAATCGTTTGAAGTTGGAGAGTTCCTCAATTCATTTGAATTGTCAATGAAAATGTGAACGTTTTGATTAACAAATCATATGAAATTTCAAACATGAATTTCATTAATTAATTTTCCTTTTTTTTTAAGAGTAACTCACTGGATCTTCACAGTTTGCACTGACGTTTTCCTAAAATTCTGAAGTTTCCCAATTTGAAAATATTTTAAAAAATTTGAAATCCAAAAATCCGAAAACATAATAATACCATAAACAATGGAACCGTCCACTCTTGTCTACCCAAAAATTATTCTTCTTCCAACTAGAAAGAAAATTTTTCCTTTCCAATTATCTAAATATGAAAGCGTTTGATTATATTTACACTAAAATTTATTTAACGCAGATAAAACTGCTAATCCAGCAACAGAAATTGACGAAGGATTTCATAAATATTTTTTCTGGAAAAAAAATTATAGAAAATAAAAAATAACAGAAGATTATTTCCATTTTTTTATTTCCGAGGAAAAACAATAAAAAAAATAGTGAACCTTCTAAATCTTTTCTGAATCATCACTTTTGTCTTCCGCAGTCATGGGTGAATGAACCATTGCACTGTCCTATTTGTCTTGAACTGATGCTATCAATATTCATCGATCCCTGCAGACAATAATAATTTTACAAATACGACAGAGATATTTAACTCGTCTGTCGCCCTAACCGCTGCCACAGATAATGACTATTTGAACGGTTGATCAAGCAGAGTACCGAAGAAAATAGAAATCAATTCTTCTCATCATTAAATATCAATTTTCTCATTAAAGTTCTATTCGATAATCTACCGACGAAATCTTTCTTCATCACTTCGATCAACTAGTGATGAGCATCTAAATTTCAAGAGGCAAAAACCGAAGTGACCTCTTTACATTCGGGAAAGTCAATAAGTAATTGTGTCATCGATATTGTTAATAATAAATTTATTAAGTTATAGAATAGTGGCTCTTCGAGCGTGGAAATCTTCACTTGAAAAGGAATTTTATATTGAATTTAATAACGGAAGGAGTGAAGTCAGTGGTCAGGGATTGATGAAATTGCGAGAGGAATTTTTCTTTTGATCCTGACGCGGGAGAGAAAGAGGGGAGCGAGGTCAAAGTGACGTGGTCATATGTGAACAATTATTTATGAAATATAAATCAATAATCGTCGCTAGATTTCTTCCGAATGAGTGGTACCATAAAAATCGTTTCACAGAGTCAATACGCAGCGAAAAAATTGAATCGAGTATTTTATATTATAGAGGATTATATGTAAACGTTTAATATGAGTGTGTAGAGTAGGGGAGGAGGTGACAATGGACCTGAAAGGGAAAATGGACCACTCACGCGGAAAGAAAAAATATTAAATCGAGTATATTTTAAGTAGAATTTGAAGTCTATTGAATTTTCAATGATAAAATCGATAATGAATTGATTTTCATACCATTTTATTATGTACTATGAGTAGATGAAGTGAGATAGAAACATTTATCATTGAAATGTGCACTGAATCCTTACAGATGACGAAAAAATTACGAATAAAATATCACTAAAAGGATTTAGCCTCGAGGATTTTCAGTAATACCTACGTGTCCCATAATTCCAACAATTCAGTAGACTTATAGTCTTTCTGATGTTTACCTCTGTCGACTCTGATACCAACTATTTCACCAAATTCACTGATCCATCAAACAAAATTAAAAGTAACGATATTATTGTAGTCTGGAGACATTCAAAACAACGTCAGGGGCGTACGACGTACTGTGGGGTTAGGGTTCCCCTAGTCATCAGGAAATAAAATCCAGTGGAGCCATCTTGCGGTCGTTTTTAAACCAATGAGAACACATAATGAAGATGAACTCATATCTTATGAACTAAATAATTATTTATTAATGTTTATTCATGAATAAATTTCTTTTACTCTTGTTATATAAAGTTTGTCAATGTTATTATGAATTATGGATAATGGGAGTTGTTCTTGGGAAATGTGTCATAAAGAAAATGGGAGCAATGGAGACTTTAGCGTATTACATTGAACTTGTCTTCATCCCACAGTCCATTGAATAAAATGCACTCCATTTCCGGAGAATTGTAGCGGGAAGTAAATGACGAGTGACCACGGAACTTCGATAACGTTCACTGGTATCTGAGTCGTTCTTCCGGTTGATATAATATCCCCAACTATTCACATGTATCTGGTATCACCTACGCACAGATTTTCCAAGTATACAATTGGTCCAATTCCAACACCGATAGGAGACAGTAGAGGAATTTAGGATAGTCTTATGACATCAACGGAAATGGCCTACAAACTTGCCGATTGCACTTAGAGGAAGAGAAAATTATACTCTACATGTCATTAATGATTTAATGAGCGAGAAATCCGGGAATTTTTCGTTTTGTGTAGCTCAGATGAGGCATCATAAAAATCGTAGATTAATTAAACTTCAATATGTGGTGTCAATCTTTGAAAAACTACCGCAAGACGGCGCCACTGGATTTTAGTCCTGCGGACCAGAGGGAGCCCTCATGACGTCGTACGCCCCTGATGTTGTTTTGAATGCCTCCATTCATCAATAACATCGTTCCTCTCACATTTGTTTGATGGCCCAGTGAATTTAGCGAAGTAGATTGTACTAGTTAGTAGTAGAATAGTTAAAAATTGACGAAACAATTATCTGGAAAATATTAAATGTAAAATCGTAAACTCTTTTCGTGATATTTTATTCAAAATTTTTACGTCGTTTATAACAGATCAAGGACACATCTCAATGATAAATGTTTCTGCGTTACTTGATCTATTCACAGCACATAATAAAATGGTGTGAACATCAATTGGTTAACGATTTTACCCTCGAAAGTCCAATATAATCAAAATAATTATAATAATAGTCTTTATTTAACTATTTTTTTCTTTCCTTACATTCAACATTCAAAATTTCTAAATTCATGGGTCGGTCGAACTGCACAATATCGAAAAAATATTCTCCATCTTCCCCTTACTCCAACAATCAGAGCCCCTCTCAGCCTTTTTATGCCATCATCCATCATATCCCCGGTGAAGCGAAAACTCCAGTATTTTCTGAGATCTTCATCGTGAAGGGCAAGCGACCTAACACGAAGTTCAGACATTCTCATGGTTGGCCACTCAATCCCCGTTTGATATATTTGCCAAAGCCTCTGTTCGCATTTACCTGGGCTTACGTCCCATATTTTATTACCGAAACGTGTCGAGCTAGTATTCACCGGATTATGTCTCCGATACATCGAGGGATGATAAAGCTTTTTTTCTCATGGGTTCTAATTTATCCGAAAGTAATTGGGTATGTGCACTGATTATTGGATGGTACATTCAATGAATTTATCGTGAAAGCTCGGGACAATGATGTGCTATCGGGTTCGCCGCAACTGTAAGTGACTGTGGGTATAATTGACCTCATCTCCTTGAATTTCTGGACCATTTCCCCATCTTCATTATTCGCAAATCCTCCGAGATCTTTCATTCGGGAATAAATTCTGGAGAGGAAAAAACCGATAATTGATGAGGATATTATTGGCGAAGTGTCTCGATATTTTTTAGTTCAGCATTGAAGGACATTAATTGTTAGTTATTCTATTTTTCCACTCGTTGACGAGAAGAAAAATGGGAAAAATTGGGCCAGAAATTTATAACTTTTCGGGAATTAAAAATTTTTTCATTTACTTTTTTTCAGTTTTGAGGCTTCGAAACTTTTTTTTTTCAGATAAATGTTATTTTGCAGTTGTCCCTCGCGAATATTCGAGACAGTTATCGAACATTCGAAAAAAGGTTTTTAAATTCGCGGTCTCTCCGAGGAAAAACCAGTCGTAGTCGTCAATCATTAAAGTCGGCCAGTCAACTCCGGTCACATGTAAATATTTCATTCTTGTTTTGATTATCGATGTAAACAAAACGTTTTTAACACACAATTTGATTTATTCTCGGAACCACTGGTACCACTGCAAAAAATCATATCCGGTCAGTCTGATCTAGATTCAACTTGACAACCGGTGTATTTTTGTTAAACATTTGTGTCTCAGAAATAAATAATGGACGTCGTTCGCGGAATGATGGATTATATTTCTGAGGATGTTCAATAAGTACTGGGTTTTTGGGACATGTTATGATAAAAAATTCAAATATCAAGCTTCAAGGAAAAGTGAAACATTAATTTTTCAATTGACACCTAAAGTAGTCAGTTAATTTTTCTTTTTATAATCAAATTTACTCACTTGCACAATTTACTTACTTTGATGATCAATTAGGAAAATTTAATTCCAAACGTAATCGATCTTTCTATATTTTTCTTTAGTTTTAGAAAAAGAATTTAATTAATTTTTTAATTTGCTAAAAGAATTAATGAACACGAATTATATTTAATATAGAATATATAATAATTCCAATATGATCGAATTATATATTAATTGTTTTTAATAGGTTGATGATTGTATATAACAATTTATACGGATAAAATTATCATTTCAAAACTAATAAGATTTTTTTCCCTCAACTCAAAGAACCCGATAATTTCAAAAAATTGAAAATAATTAACTATATTGCTATATCACATAATATATATTATCCATTTACCTAGACATATTGAAAAAAGCATTAGAAGAATAATAGAATCGAATAATTAATTAAATTTCAATCCAACTTTAACTGTAAATTATACGAAATCACTCAATAACCAAAAATGTTTAATTGAAAATTAAAAACATCTCAATTCTCACGATTCATATTTTTCCATCAAGAATCAACGTCCTCGAGGACAACAGCCTAAAAAATGCGTAACCAGTCTATATATAACATAAAAAATACTCAAATCCTCCCGACGGACCGAAAACGTAAATAAAGAAAAAGAACTTTGAGCCTCGACCCGTGAATCCTCGCAAGTCCAAACAAAGTCGTGGCTCCGTGAGATATAACTAGAATAGAGTACACTGCGGTAGCAGAACGAAAGGGGGAAGTTTCGAAAAATTTTATTGAAACTGCGCCAAAAAGTACGCGAACAAAGAAAGGAAAAATGGCACAGGAATTACGTTTGTCTTGTGCAGTTTTTGCTCATCGTTCAGCTCCAATAGGTAGTCATGCCACTACTTGACATTTACTTTTCCCATTTAATTTTTTTTATTCACAAACCACTGACTCCTTGACTCCATCACGTGCAGGGGATTTGCTGTTCAATTCAATTTCTAACTCGAGACTTTGGTAGACAAAACTGTGAGGGGTGAGTAGTGAAATCAATCTTATTCCTCTAGAGTTGTAAATTGACTGATAATGCAACAACAGAGGTCTGAGTTGTTGCATTATCAGTTTAACTATTAGACGCGGGATAGATTCTTCATGTAACTATTTCAGAAGGTTGTTGAAAGGGTTGGAGTGATTGAGGATGCGAGGGTGAGTTTTAGGAGACTTGGATTTAGTCGAATGTTGACACTTCAATTGTTTCACAATTTTTCGTTCACAATTTATCCCGAGGATATTAATTAAACATTTTCAGCTAGATGTGACGAGTCAACTGGTTGAAAATTTAACTAACTTATAATTTTAGAATATGGGGTTTATATGGAGATCGGTAGTGGCCATGCCGGACGAATCAAAGGAATGTTGAAAGATTTGTTATATGTAAAAAAATTAAAATGAGGTGGTAATTGACAAATAGAGAAGGGTGGGGGTGTTTTTTGACTGCGGGGGAGAAGAAGGAAGCGACAGCGCTGGGTTCGCTACGGTAAAATGAGGCTCATTTTGAGAGATTATCGAGAGGAACCGAGTGTTGGAAATAATAGTACATTACGTCATGAGGACGATAAACAGCGGTTCGTGAGGAGTGTGAAGTTTACTGCACGAGGTATGTTAAACCGAAGACGAGGATCGCCGAAGCCGATTCGAAAGTTTTCGATAGGAAAAGTAATTTTAAGTAGTAGAATATTATGTCTTCTCTAATTTTTATAATCCGTCCTAGTAAATTGCACTTACCCCCCCCCCCCCGCCTCCCCCCACAGAAAGCGGCCGTAAACGCCACTTTTCGGGCCTCAGTGGTATAATTGAATTTTTCAGGCCTAGGTCGGATAATCATAGTCAGAACCGAAGGCGAGGATTATAACGCGCATTCGGCAGGATCTTGATTGCGACCCAAAGTCGCGCGTTTTATCGGCCGCTATGACATCAATGATATATTTAGGTCGTATCGCCGCAGTCGATGGAAGAATCTTCACATTTGATGAAGTCGAAGGTCTAGACTTTACATGTGTGGAATTTCTTAAATCTTATTCTAGCACTCAGTATTGGAACTCAGACAATCTGAACTAGGTCAAAACCGAGATATAAATCGATCACGATATGAACAATTTTCAATATCTATTCAAATATTACCCATTTCCTGCTGAATGTCAAACTCTTTAAAATAATTTATGTAACGAGACCGAAAGCGCGCCGCGCGCTTTTCTTGAATTTCCCGCATTGAAGACATTGGCCAACGACGAAACAGCCTTACGCATGAAGTTAGCCGATGACTGATGTGGCTAACTCGATGATCTCGCCATTCGATAATTCGAGATAAAGCACCTTCATCATATTTGATCAGTTCCGATCAGTCAGACCTAGTAACTCTCGATAAATATTCACTTTATCAACAAGTTCGATAGATTTTTCGAATTTTCTTAAATATTTCCCCCCTGTTTTCTCCTACAGTTCGACATTTATCGCCAAATTACCATCACATCATTAAGTATCACAATCACATTCATAACTTTTAAATGCAAATCATCAATTTGTAAACAATTTTCCCCTAATTTTCTCACCAAATATCCATTTTCCGGACCTATATTTGACGTCGCAGGAGTTTTCACCGGTTGTTTGTAGCTCAGCACCGATGTACCGAACTCACTACTAATGAATCCCAGGTCTACATACGACGGCCGGAGACGACTGACGTCGTGCAATCTTTTGTGAAAAAAATCGGAAACGTCTGGGTTTCGAACCCTCGCCCGGAGACCGATTCGGATTACTAAACGTTGGACTTAACCACCTCCGCCACCGCGACCACCTTCACTTATCGATGCGTTTGCGAGCTAATGTAGCGCGTGAGTCTCTACATCAATTTTTCTCTCCAACACGCCATCTCCTTATCACAAAACTATAAAAATCATTCCGGAAATACGTCTCTCTCAGCACAGAAAACCGGTGGATCTATTCAAGAATGAGAGCCCCGACGTAACACCGTCATTGATGAATGCGACACCGTTCGAGCGCTCCACCATTCACGTCACTGACGTTCATCCCCAGCCACAAAAGCAAAATAGGAACTTTTACTGTAACACCGGGCACATCGAGTTCAATAGTTTCAACGCCAGTTATAACGTTTTTGTTTCTCCTTTTTTTTTTTCATACTCTTGTACAAACGAAACAACTGTCAACAACATTTCCGGGAATAAAATTTGATGCGTTACAAAGCCACATATGACGCAATGTGCATAGTACACTGGGTGGAAGTACCTACCATCCCGACATAACGCTTGACCTATTTTATTTACGCGCCGCGTTGTGCATATTCTACTCGAGAGAAATGTACAAAATGTATGGAATAGATTCATACGAGTCGAAAAAAAAAATCAATCGTATTTAAATGCTGTGCAGGTTCTCGCTGTGGTTTTTTTCTCTTCACGGGGAGGGGAGAATATTTCCACGTGAAGCTCTCAGTAGTTATATAATTCAATACTACGGTGTGGAATTGGGTGGGGGGAGGGGTGAGGACATCGAATTTGTGCAATTAATATTATTTCAGATCCAGCGGTGATTTTTTAATGAGGAAATTCGACGATATTCGAAGTGCCAATTTTTTGGTTGTTGAATTAGTTATGGAATGGTTCAATTTATTTTTATTGACAGTGCTTGATATGTGTGGACAAAAATGAATGGTGTCTATAGCTGTTTTCCGTCCATCTCGGTATGTTATAGTTTTTATAGCTTTTTTCCGAACAGTACTGAAATGTTTAGAATGGTTTTAATAAATAGAACCAGGGAAGAAACTGAAAGGAATGAATGAACAAGGGCCTTTTGTCAAATGGGTCTAGAGTGTGAAATCTTTGGTCATTGAGAGTCAGTTGATCTGGAGACATCGTACGAGAAAGACATACCCCTGTGCGTGCGATAATAAATAATTAAAGATGATAGTTAAATTGTTTTTATCTTATTGAGACAATCCCTATCCAGAATCCAATAATTTTCCTAGAATTGTTTCATAGTATTGATAGTTTTTGAGTACTTGCTAAGTTTAGTAAATAATATGTCTGATAGTTACGTCAAGAGGGGGGGGGGAGTTCGATCGCTTTTGAAGCCATTTTTTTTTCAAATCAAATCTGCTGCATTATATTATATATTACATATTTTATATTATATTGTGATTGGAGAAACATTTTTTATTTTTTTGGACACTGTAAAACATATGAACAATGCTTGAACATTTCACTTTATAGTTCAATCTGAGATGAATTTTGATTCTGTTCAAAGGTTTTTAATTTTTGAAAAATTGTTGCAAACTATGTGTGAAATTCAAACATCTATTTTCGCTGTGCAATAACCTTGAGTTCAAAAATGACGATGAAGTGATTTCGCAATGAGAATTTTATTTTCTGTAATTCAGCATAACAGGCGAGATGTCGAAATTTTCTCCTAACAATTTCATCGCCACAAATAGGTCACTAAATCGAATGAGTGACAATTTTCCGTCGCTTCGGGCAAATCCTCGTGAAATGACTTTTTGTATTTTTTACTCACGAGACGCGACACTCTGACAGTATCTCATTGTGCCGGTGCTTGTGCATTCGCAAATAGACTCAATTTTTCATTAAACAGTTTGCAAACCTGTTCATCAAAATTGCAGATATTGCAATTAACTTCTTGATGATCAGTCGAGAAAGTGATTGTAGGACCGAAAAAAATCTTCTGCGTCCGAATTGCGTTGGTTATTGAGTTTTTCCATTTCCTAATTCTGCCCAGAAGAATGCAGAAATTATTTTCTGACGAGACCATTGTCTTCTGTGCACAGATCACATCGTTTCAACATCTTCATCGTCAATAAGTGTTCCCAATGTTTTAAAAACGACCGTTAGACGGCGCTACTGGATTCTGCTTCCTTAGGACGAGAGAGATCCCGGCCCCTCATAGCGTCGTACGCCCCTGATATTGTTTTGAACGCTTCCCTTCCACAATAACATCGTTCTTCTCAAGTTTGTTTGATGGATCCGGGAATTTAGTGAAACAATTCGTACTAGTGAGTAGTAAAATAGTTAGAAACTAACAAAGCAGTTATTTTGAAGACACTAAATGCAAAGTTAATTAACAATGAGTGAACAACAAAAACGACTAAAAGTCTACTCAATCATTGGGATTATGGCGCACGTAGGTATTACTAAAAATCCTCGATGGTAAACCCATTTAATAATCTTATATAAGAGGTTGAGTCCCCCTATTAACAATTAACATTTCTGTATTCCTTGATCTATCAATAGCAGATAATAAAATGGTATAAAAATCAATTGACCATTGAAAATTCAATAATATACTTAAAATAACTATCACAACATACTCAACAATTTTTTTCTTTCCACATGTCTTTCCCATCTCCTTCAATCATCCCCTCCCCCATCTCAATTGTCTCACCACCCGTTCGTCACCCAGATCCCACAGTCTCCATTACTTTTTGCTCTCACCTTCGGGAAAATTTTCCTTATCAATTTTTCAACCCGTGGAGGCCCAAGAGGGTAAAAGTCAAGGGTGAAACATTTGGTAAACTGGCATTCCGGGACATTTGGCGACACAAGAGGGGACGACTGAAGTGTACGGGTTACGTTTACCATGGGGCTGTGGGATTCAACCCCTCTTTTCAATCCACCCCCTGGCACGCAAGTGCAAACACACACTGTGTTGGAATGCAAGCGAAGGGTAAAAGACAGACAGAGATGGCTGGAGAATGGGATGCGCATGTATATGTATAAGCCCAGCTTATAATTCAGTTTTCCCCTGAAACGACTCATTTATATGCGTTCGTTTGATTGAATCTCGCTACGGTCCGTCATCCTTGTTCTCTCAATACTCTGGTCTACGTTTTCACCTACCATCCTGGATCCTCGACGCCTGTCTCATTCTCTCTCAGTTCTCCTGTTCATCTTCTCCATGAGCACCGAAAGCGGTTAGCTGTTTCAATTTCCTCTTACCGCGCAAAACTGAAAAGCACATCATCTACGTCGTAGATGAAATATCCAGGCTTTTTTACCCCATAGTTCAAACTCATACCACTTTCCGGAATGTTATCGGGACTCTCGTGATGAGAATTTCGTCCTTAAAAGTTGGATTAACGGGCTCTCATGCATTCTGAATATTGTTTTGTGTATTTTAGTTTTTATTTTTTGACGGCAGGTCAATGTACTTCGGCATCAAGTTCGTTTATTGATTTTGGTAATGGGGGAGGCAGAAGGGAATGTCGGGCTGTTGATTAAACATTTTTTGAATAAATTGGTGGGGAATTGTGAGGTATTTTTTGGTAACTTTGAGGGTTTAGTTTGATTGGTGAGGTATTATTATCTTGAGGCTTTTGGATAGATCGACTTTAATGAAAGATAAGGGACTTTCTCTTTGTCTGGAATTTTTTTTGCTGTTCGGGGTCGTGGGATTATGATAACAATTGGTGCGTTGCCTGAGAAACATTATTATGTCGTGTAAATTTGTTTATCGGTTTGGGAAATGTTGTAATCGGTCTCGGAAAAATTCAAGGTCTAATGGGATATGAGAAGATGGACGTTAAATGGCTGGTGCCACGGGTCACGTGACGGAGTTCAACGTCGGCAATGATCGGATGTGTTCGACGCTCATCGTTGACCAATGACAATAAAATAAACTGCCTCAGATAAAATTTTTTGAAGAATTTCTAGCAATTTTGTATTTAAATTTAGAAAAAAAATGATAGATCTTCAAATTTTATAGCGCCATTTTGTAAATTTTATGATGTCAGATATCATTAATTACAAAATGTATTAGAAAATTGATGGTATTGACACTCCGATGCAAGTTGGTCAACCATTGCATAATAATAAAGGTTGAAAACGGTTTATTTTTCATATAAATTTTGTCAACCGTTACTCAGAAATTTGAAAAAAAAAAATTGAAAATTAGATGATATCGGTAATGGCCGCTTAGATACATTTGGGAAAGAGGCGTTTTCTTAGAAGAAATAATTCATACGATAAATCAGCTCATCGTCGAAGTTCATCAGCAACTGACAGATCTTTGATCACCAAAATACAGAATCTATTATCAAACACAAGTGACCATTATCCATAGACCCAACAATCAGCTATATCTGCAACTGGGGCGAGGACAACAGTTAACACTGATAATAGCTTACGGGTATATAATACTCAATTAGCTACCTGTATTACATAGTTGCTTACAATCGATGGTAATTGGGGTGCATTGAATATTCGTCAGGCAATTTGATTGGTTCATCTAATTTTTCATCTGACGACTTTAATATCGAGCTTAACGACTATTATAATGACTAGTTCCAAAAGTTTAACCCTCGGAGATAATTTTAATATTTTTTGTTATATTGATTACAAAATCATTGTTTAAATATTCTCATTATAATCGAGGTACAAAATGCTTGAATACTCGAAAGTGTTTTATTCACACGTAATAATTCCTATCGATATTATAAATTTTGCAGTACATTTTGTGATTAACAATGTGTGGTTTCGTAAAATTGACGAAACAGCACTATGAAATTTGAAGGTCTATCATTTTTTATTTGAGTTCAAATGAAAAACTGGTAGAACTCCTTTGAAAATTCCTGTCGAGATTCCTTTATTTTATTGTGCCTTCCAACATTTTTTACTGTGCCCTACAATAATTTTTTGTGAACTCATTGTGATTGATTAACGATGAGCGCCGAACATGTCCGATAATTACCGACGTTGGACCCCGTGGTGGGACCTCAGCCATGTAGCGTTCATCTTGTCGTCGCCCATTAGACTTTGAATTTTGCGATGTCGATATAGAAGTTTTCCTGAGTCGATAAAGAAATTTTACTAGTCGGCACAGTAATTTTTTCCAGTTTTGCGGTTTGCAGTAATTTTTATCGGAATCACACTATAAAAATTCACTGATTTTTCTCTTCGCACAGATTTTATTGTTCGAGCGCGGTAATATTTCTCGTATTGTCTCCCTCAACGGAAGATCACGACGAAATTTCGCAAGTCAATATTAATTATTTATTATTAATGTTGATAAATTAATTATCATTTTTCGATTTTTCATCTTAAGGTGCACGTGAATCGAATAGAATAAACTTTTAATCGTCTTCCGGCATTTGTTTAAATATTCAACCCCAATACACAATAAATTTTACTGATTGATGTTGTCATCAGAATTTTCAGAAATCACTTTCAACAGCTCGTGTTGTATAGCATGCGATGCATTTCGGGGTTTTAATTTACATATTAATTTACAATTCTGTTTTCTATACTCGGTATGAATATTTTAATAAATGAGTTGCATCGAAAGTACTCGATGAAAACACCGAATGCAAAAATGAGAACTAGAGTAAACGTGACATCAAATTATTTGGTGGATTGAAAATTCCGGAAAACGCATCCATCGTTGAGCGATTTTAATTTTCATTGATATTTCAATTATTCACGGTAAAAATGGAAATTCAATTTTTTTATCTGCGAGAACTTCAAGTGTTCGGATGTTGTGCTGGGAATGAGCATAAAAAATCAGCTTTTTCTTCTTCTCTCTTTTAAAATTTTTCCATTCCTTTCAATTCTTTTTTTAAAAAACTCATATGCAGAAAAATCCGACTCGAAATTCCGGGGTTGAAGGGGTTTTTACCAATCTCTTTTCATTTTTCGTTTTTTTTACAAATTTCTAAAGAAATGTGGGAGCAATTGACGTGAAATATATTTTATTTTTATTATTATTCAAGGACTCATGCAGTTGCATGAATGAGGATAAATTTTTCTCCTTTTTCAGCAAACTTTTGCAAAAATTCATAACACTCGATCATAGATTGAGATAAACAGACGGCTGAGTCATTGAAAAATGATTAAACCTCCTCGAGGATGTTTTGTAAATAATTCATTGTACAAGTAATCTCTGTGGTAATGAATTATAAATTTAAAAAATATATTCCTGGAATGCAATCGATTTTATTTCCAGAGTATTTTGATTTTTATTCCATTGTCGATTATTTTTTACCGATGTTATAAAAATTAGTGTCATGACTCTGTGTTGATGACACATTTTGGACATGTTCCCCTGAAAGATTAATTTTCTTCTATTCCCCCACCAAAAAAAAAATTCAAGAGTCTACACATATCTATTTATCAAAACGATCCATCGAACATTGACAGTTTCATATAATTTCGATATTGATCGAGTCCCCAGAAACGAGAATGCAATAGTTACGTGAAATGAATTGTTAAAAATTTCCAAAAGACTCATTTGAATATCAAAAAATACTGAGAGAGATTTTTCCGACTTTTTTTTTTAATGCGTCAATGGGAGATTCACTTTGTTGAAAATAAATGGCAATTTGGATGGCAGTCAGGCACTCGTACCCTCTGTGCACGATTTCCATTTTTCGAGCGAAAGTGCATTTCATCACTATGGATGAAGGTTCTAAAAAGTTTTTGCAACAATGTTCATTGCAGTGGGGGTTTTTCCATGGCACTTGTGTTTATAGCTCCGGGCCATGAGGTTGAAGAGAAGAATCAATAAAAAATGATTCATCTATTGATGGATAAATTGTTTATTCTGTAATCTCTCGGTGCGAATTGAAATTCAAAACGAGAGCGTTTTTCAGTGACGTGCAAACTGTTCGGGCGGAACAAATGGGTGAATTCGACCGTTTGCAGTAATTAAACGTGAATTTTGAGGGATTATTCGTTGCTATATTTCTCACGGCAATTTGTGCTGGGAATTTCTGAGAATGCGAGTTATTATTGGAAAAACAGTACTCGAAGCATCGGCGTATAGTTTTTACCATTAAAATGTTTAATACTCATTGTGTTGTGGAAGAATATATTATTATATTTATTTATCGACATTCAATGCACTATAAATAACTGAAAAATTTCGGTGATCAAAACGAGTGTTGAATGGTTCTGTTGTATTTTGATCCTGATGACCAGAGCTACTGATTAGGGACATTCTTTAATAAGTGGAAATCAACGTATCAAAGTATTTATCAATTGAAAACTACGATTGGACATTTTTTCAGATTTTGTTTGTAAACTTTTTGTTTCTGAACGGAAGCTTTCTAATCCTTCAATTTTAACATTTTCTTTTTTCTATTGGCATCTATGTGGAGTGATCTGCAATAGATAGTTTGGAGCAGATCACTAGCGAGCAATTAACTGCTTTTGCGCTTTTATTAACTTAAATTTAATTTTTCCCGAATTTCTGTGAAAACTTGCCAGAAATCCCCAGAGATTTCACCAGAAATTCCTCACAAATTACCCATTACCACCTTTAATGTTCTACTTTGTTCCCCCACCCCAATTTTCATTCTACATTTCCCTTTATACCCCACGAATCAACTCAAAATAAACCAAAAATCCTCAAAAAACCGTTTCAAATTTCCCACAAAATCCGCAAGCATCGACTTTCCACCTCTCAAAAAAAAAATTTTCCTCTTCAACTCCCATCAATTGACCCCTTCCCCCCCACCCCTGAAATATATTTTCTTCCCATCAAAATATTTCACCCCCGCATAAATTATTCCCCCGTTTTTCCCAAATTCCCGTATCATTCCACCGGTAATACCGAGTGCCTCACCGTCACGATCGAGTCGAATGCGCCTAAATGTCCATGGAAGACAGACGAGGGGATGAAACCCGGTGGAAATAGGGGTTGTAGCCAGGTGTCGATATAATCGAGAGGCCTCGGCGGCCATCAAAGTGCCGGATCGTACACAGCAACGTCGTCGGCAGGGGCCCTCGTTAGGGCAAAAACGCGAGAGATGATGGATGGATGCTAAATTGCATTAATTAAATCTAGCGTGACACACCGGCTGGATAAAGAGGGATGACAGAAGGGGGTGGATGGGGGGGGGGTGGTTGGTATCACTTGTCGTTTCATCCTGTGTGATCGAGGCGTGAGGCATTCAAGAGAGGGGGGTAAGGGTCACTTTGATGATTACACCCCTCTAACCATCCGCCACTTCTTAGTCTAGAGAAATGTGCACCTGTACAACTGGCTCCACCAAAAACCCCTGCATTCAATCCCCTCTAATTAGTTGTATTAATGCAACAACGTATGGGGAAGACTTAGAGAACGAATTATTTGAAATTATAGAACTGAAAATAGAATAATTAAGAACTAATAAAAAGGTGGAATAGTTTTAATTGTAGTTTAAAAAATCGAGAAAACTGCGGTTTCAGAGGTAGGAAATGCCACGTTGTACTGACACACGCGGAACAACATCTCGATAACACATGAATGACATTGGTTAGTCGCCGTGGCGGAGTTGGTTAAATCTAAGTTTTAGTAATCCGAATCGTTCTTCACGGCGCAGGTTCGAAACCCAGGCGTTTCCGATTTTTTTCACAAAAGATTGCACGACCCAGTCGTCTCCGGCCCTCGTATCTGGGCCCGCGATTAATTAGTAGTGAGTTCGGTAGGGCACTGCTGCAGTACAACACACCCAGCGAACTCCTGGAAGGTATAATAATAGTTTGGGTGAACGGTGCCAGAGCAAATCACCTCAGTTTAGCCCAGCTCCCTCACCAGAATAGGGATTATTAGTTCCTCGCGATGTAGATGTGGATGTCCTGAGAAGGACTTAAGTCAGGTGCTGTGGCAGAGAGCACGACACTATATTCAAATGAACGTTTAGCAGTTTTTAATGAAGTAGCGGAACAACTATTTCCATACGGCGAGAAATATTCCGTAAAAATTACGGAACTCACAGTTCTCTCACCGATTAGGGAATCGACTGGGTATTTTTACGTGATATTATCGAAATGTTTGAGAGTGGATTCAGAGAAAAATTACGGAACTTTCAGGAGAAATTCCGTGGTAGTTCCGTAAAATTCCGGGAACCCTATTTCGTTCTAATTAAGAAAATCCTGTAATTAACACACTTGTATGTGCACTGTAAGGACCTTATAAAGCAGAGTAAACCTATTAGTTTAAAATGCATAAATAAAAAATGAAATATATATATATCTATATAGCAACATAACTGGACTGCAATGGAACACAAAGGTCTCGGGTACCTCGAGGATCTTTAAGAGCCGGTTACCTCACACTTCTAACGATTCAGTTCTGGTAAATCGCTTTGTTCAATGGGCATGATAGCCCTTGAATTTCCAGTTGGTGAGTAGAACTCATGGGATATTGCATCCGATGTAATCAAATATACAGTTGCTAGGGCTCAGAGAAATGCGGGAATTAACGAGAGCAGAATTGCAGGGGAACGTACGCGGAGAGAAATTTTTGAGAATAATTTGTAGGGGTTTTTTTGGTTTGGAAAGGTCGGCCTTTGATTTTTTATTTAAAACGTTGGATTTTTTTTTAAAACGTGATCTTTTGGGATGGAGGAACCTAAACGAAAATTCAGCAGAAGTTGGCCTTCATCATTATATTTAAAATAACGATCGTAATGTAATAAAATTACAAATCGCTTATCAATGAACTCTCATTAAGATTCCAAATTCAACATCAATAAAATTTTCAAATATCTCGATTAAAAGTAAACAAATTGTATCATTTTTTTGATCATTTTCTCCATTATGTGAATCTAGAATTACAACTACATTGAATAGTTCCGAATCTACTTAATTTGTTATAACAAAACAGCTGACAATTGAGTAATTATGGAAGATTCCATAATTTTTTGTAGAAATTTTAGTCCTAAATGTCCTAACAACATAACTATGAAACTTTTGCCAACAAAATCGTGAGATATCCTTCTCTGACAGGTAATTTATCATTGAATTACATTTCGTTCAACGATTACCTTCTGGATGGTGAAGTTTGCCACGATTTTCCAGATATTTTTTATCCAACTTTTGCCTGCGTGAGTTGTATTCTTATTTTGTACCACTGGGCAATGAATACAACGAAGAGTTGGAAATGTATGGAGACGAATGGGAAAAAAAGAGGCTGAGGTGGCGGACAGATGGTGATGTCTTATTCTTGATGGAGGCCCAAGGGCTAGGGCTTGCCTTCGGACCCCACTAAATTATACTTAATATCTACGCAGCGGGCTCCTTATTTATCCACAGGTTGCGGGTCTGGTAACACATGGCTACACCACTTGTATTTCGAGAATCCTTTGTGGTATTGAGGACGAGATTCGAGGGAACGAAGAAACACTGCCCTGTTATTTCCCTGGGATATCTGTTTCAGCGTGATTTTCAAAATTATTATTTATTACTGCTGAAGGGTTTCATTCGTTAAAAGGTGTTCGCTGTGAAAGGAAAAAACAAAAATAAATTGTTGTAAAGACTGCGTAAAGAAAAACTAGTGGTTTGTGCTGAAAATGTTTGGTAAATAAATAGAAATTAAAAATATCGCGAACTAAAAGATTGTATAATGAAAAAAATAGTTATTTTTTTATTTATATTTATTTTTCCAACATTTTCAAACAACGACGCCAAACTTTTTTTTTCGCACATTTTTTAATAAAAATTCTCTGTTGTTTTTCCTAGTAATATTGACAATCTGTCAACTACCCTAAAGTGCCTCCTACACTTTTCCCCTTTTTTCCTAACACAAAATAACGGACCCACAGTAATAAAAAACAAATATTTAGTGAATTTTGAACCCCGAAAAACCCGAAAAACCAACCGACAAAAATGAGACCTCTAGAGGGCGAAGTTTGAGACGAAATAACAATTTTCAGGTCAACTTTGGAAAAACTACCCTTGAGCGATTAATTGTTCTCATAAAACTAACATTCCCCCATCGTTTCACCCCCTCGAGATCTAATTTTCACCTAAAATTTCTTTTCTCACAACTAATACAACAAATTTAAAAAACCCTCCACGAAATTAATTTTTTCTCCTCGAACATCTATCGTCATATTTCCCCAGCATTATTCCCCACGCAGATACATCTGCATATCTCCGAATTGATTCACAATATGAGCACAATATTTCAGTATTTCCTCGGGGCTTCTCTATTTTTATTACGAGAAAAAGGGGGAAAGCTGATGGCACAAAGAATACCGGAGTAGAAACTGAAGGATACGTGTGTGAGCTCGACTCAATTCCGATGAATATTTAACACAGTCGCACAACATAAAAAATCTCCCCCACCCCCTCCAACCCCCCACCGCCAGTCTCTTGGTGTAGGCAAAGTCCTGCGGGTGTTCATCCCCATTTTTTTTCCTCCCAATGCCGACTTTTTCTCTCTATCTTCACTCGCCATGACCTGTCCCTCTCCCTCACCCTCCCGCCCCCCTTCCGCCCCCTCACCCACTCGTTCCCTCCCACTCCCTCTCTCTCTCTCTCTCACTTCTTCATATACATTTCTACGTACATATAACGTATACACGGGGTTGGATATCAGCCGATGAAAAAACTTCTATATGCGAACGTGCTCAAGAACGATCAGAAGTTTTATGGAAATTATACGAGGGATCAAGTTCTTCGGTGCATTTATAGTCGAACTATAGGTCTTTGGTTGGGTACGTGCAGGAGACCATTGGACGTTTATTCGCTGGGCTCACTCGTTCCCGTTCACCAGGAGGGCTGAACTTCTCTCTTTCACCTTTCTTTATCTTCCATTTTTGCTTTTTTTTCTCTCTTAGGGGGAAGGGGAGACCATTCGGACGGCTCTGAACGACGACCATCGTGCCTGGTGTTGTGTGAGACTATCCAGTTGTTTTCGTCCAGATTTCGATTTTTCCGGGCACTGTTTTCCCGGACTTTGCATGCGAGAAAAGGAGAAGTTCGAAAAAGTGGTGGAAAACCGTGAAACTTCGGGGACTGGTGACTATTCATTTATAGAACACACGACGAGAATTAGTCGGCAATTTCGGAACTCGCAGTTCGCTCAACGATTACGAAATTCACTCGCGAATTTAATGCCCCGAAAATTACGAAAATTTCGGGAATTTATTTTTCCAAAACAAATTTGATGAGTAAAATTATATTCTTCACGTCAAGCGAACTTCAGGTTCAACCAGAACTTGACATAGCAGTGTTCACGTTCAGCTGATCACGTGGAACCTGATGACGAATTGATCAGTCTCTGATCTACTCAACCTGATCCCTATTACTCTCATCATTTTAATCAAGTAAACTGAAGCCCTTCCCCCTGCAATTATTCAGATCAGATTCAGATCAGGTTAACCTGACCTCAAATTCAATTTTCCGCCTACAATTACTTTTATCAAGGTCGAATGAGGTACAATTGATTTCAGGCTGAGGTCCATTTGCTTGCAAAATATTTGGATTCAATTCTGATCATACCAACCTGATCTGAAATTGACCTGATGCCTATAATTATTCAAATGAACTTTGGATGACGTGGCCTTAAAGACAATTCTGCAATTATTTATACATTATTCTATTTGAATCCTTGAGCCTATTATTATGATTATGATTATGATTATTATTATTATTATTATATTGTAAAAAATAAAATAGAATTTCAATTGAAGAATTTTTCATAACATGTATTGCAATATGTAAATAATTTTGAAGTGAATAAATATTTCCAATGCACATCATATGAGCAAAACTGAATTGACTTAATAATAGCAGCGATATGGCCCAGTGGTTACAGCATAGGATTAGTATTCCTAAGGTCCTCGGTTCGATTCCCAACGTCGGTAAAAATAGCAAAATTTTTTCGAGCAATAATTATGGTAGACATTCATCAACAGAAGTAGCATAAAGTAAAAATGATTGATTTGTTGCTTTGAATTAATGATGAATTAATAAGGGTGGTCGATTTAAATTGTCAGGTACTAATCCATGGTGTGTCTTCAAACTCTGATCCGATAACTTTGGTGAAATCGGGATCGATTCAAGGCGTAATGGGCTGGATCAATTCTTGATCGAGTTGTTGGATCAGCACCTGAAGGATTGTCAAGTTTGGCTTGATCCGGGTTCGATCTGCACCTGAACTAAATTTTCAATCGATATTTCTCCCTTCCCACTCATTAAAGTCGTTGATTACATTTTCTAAAAAAAATATAACGAAAAAAATCCCAAAAAAATGATCTTCACCCATTTTCCATCATCTCCATCCAGAATCAGATTCTTAGATGAGTGACTTCTCCAGAGCATCAGCCGCGTCCCAGTGGATCTCCCCCGACGCATCTTCCGTCAACTTTTGTTCGAATGAAATGTCGAATATGCACTTTTAGACGGCTGATCGTCTCACGCTTGCTTTCCATGAAGCACTCCAAGTACTTCTCGTATTTTTTCCCCCTACCCCACCTCCACCCCGTGCCTTTTTTTCTTGAAGAAAATATACAGGTCTACTGCGGAGAGAAGGAGACGAGGTGGAAGACTCCTCGAAAAGCGCAAAAAGCATCGGTCCCAGGGATCTCATGAAATTCTAAACTATTTCAATGAAATGGGATTTGCCGTTCGTCGCACGAGGACGCGAGGCAGGACGCACCCCCTTCTCCTCATCCTAACCCTCTCACTCTACCCCATTTTGCTTGACTACCAACATTGGATTCTCTCTTTCTATCGTAGTTGGTGGAGTTAAGAAAGCCACGAAACTGCAGAACTCGCAGACTCATCTTATCCCCTTTGTTCTAATATTCCTGGATTTTCTTTCTTCGGATAGAGGGATGAAGAGAGACAAAGAGAACCACAAGTACGTCGCTCGGTGCTTTATGTATATGTGTATATATATATATATGACTATTGCGAAGTTTTTTTTTATTTTTCCTCGGCCACTTGTCTGACAATTGTAACTGCAACGAAATTATATTGTCGGTGATAATACATTTTTCTGACATGATGAACGCGAGGAGATGGTTTACTTATATTTTTTAGCTGTTTGGGGAGGGGGGAGGGGGTGTTTGAAACTTCTTCAGTTTTTATTTTTCTCGTATTGAAATTCGATATAAATCCCACGCTCTCTGGCGCCAAAAAAAATCCACAACTGCTTGTAAAATCCATATTACTAAGGAGATGACACCGTATTCTCGAATTTCGAGATTCGAGAATCGATTGTTTTGTGATCGATTTATGAACATAATCGATATTTATAAACGTCACATTCGGTCGAAGCGTTAGACTGCTTGGCGCGCTTTCTTATGATAGTTCGTTATAGTACAGAAGAAGCGAAATTATCGAATTTCGAGAATCGATTGTTTGTTAATCGATATATGGAAATAATCGAGGTTTGTGAACGTTGTATCCGGTTGATACTGAAACAGAAGACGAATTATCGAATTTTGAGATTCGAGAATCGATTGTTTTGTGATCGATTTTTGAAAATAATCGATGTTTATGAACGTCATATCCGGTCGAACTTTGAGAGTGTTTGGCACGCGAGGCTTTATGTTTGTCCTCATATATAAAGCAGACCATTAAGAATCTCGAATGAAAAGTCGAATGAGAACTCGAATGGCATCTCGACGAAGAATCGATTATCCAAAAGTCGAATGAGGACAAGGTTCGGTTTATAAAGTGGTTGGCATCAAAAACCCCATTTCCTTCCTAACTTCTCGATTAAAAGGGTCTGCTCTGTGTTCAATAGTAACAATCTTGGATATTTATAAACATTTTAAAAACTTTTGAATTTTTTTTTATTTTTGAGACACCCTGACGGGGCCAGTAAGCGGTTGGGACCCAGTTTCTGGGCATAGAACGCTCACACAATAGAAATTGAAAATCTCTAAAATTAAAATTAATTAATCGATTGAATTTTAGACATTTTTCGTCAATTTTATCTTTTTCCTATCAGCGCACTTACAAAATAATTAACTTTCGCTGAAATGCACTTATTCTATTTTATCAATTGACTTCAGATTTTAATCCACAATTTTTAATTTAACTATTTTTAATTTATTGGTGGTACCAACCCATTTTTAACAATCGCGAGGGCACTAATAACTCTTAATTTTTATTTTATATTTTTCAACAATTGTTAGCTACAGACAAGACCCTTTTTATCCTCTTCATTAATATAAAACTCAGAAATTAAATTGACCAGAAATTAATTAAATTTGTCCTTTTACAACGTCGTTGCTCGATTCGTTTAAATATTTGATTTCATTTTCACATTTCACTTCGCTTTGATCGAAATTAATAAATTCAGGATTGGCAACACACCTGCAACAGTAATTCAATCGTAATCATTTATCGGTGTTCCTTTGACATCTCCGAGTACTCTCGAGTGGTAATAATTTTTTATGACATTGTAAAAGTAAGGAAATGGACCATTCGTAATTTCCACTTTTTTTTAATAGTCTCCAGTCCTGTTAGAGGGTTTTTAAATTTGTATTTTATTTGTGTGCATCGAATCGAAATTCCGAGCATTCATCAACAGTTGAATACCAATTCGGTGAACTGATGACTGTACCACACATTCATAGGTTTTTTATTTGATAATTTCGAATTGATCTTCTTGTCCGGATGGAAATTGATCAGTTGAGGAAAATTTATTTGCATCGGTGATATAGTTACGTCCATTAATTGGTGTTTTCATTTCATATCTCTTTCCAGTGTTTACTTTAAACGAATCTAGTATTTTCGAGAGACTCTTGATATTAATGATAAACAAATGGTCTTCCATTTTTCGTAAATAAATACGAGTCGAGGAGAGCTATTCACATGACAATATACGAGAGTGGATTCAGGTGACTGTTGACCCTTTCAAAGAATTTTGTTTTTTTTTTGGTGGTACTGAGTTTCGAAAACGGATTTTGAATTTGTAAATTTAATGTTATGGGAAAATTGGTGAAATAATTTAATTCTGGAGTTCCAGGACTTCAAATAAATTTTTTACAAATTTAAAAAAAATATGAAAATTTATTTTTTTGTTATAATTTCTCGCGAGGCAATAAAAGATGGTGAGTATTAAATAATTAAGAAGTCAAATTAAGGATCAGCTAATATATTTCCATTTTCAATAGAGCTATTCAGTGAAATTATTATTTTATCTAAAATATGAAAATTTCAGAAGTTTTTCTCAAATTTCATTGACCAATTTTATTTATAATGTAAATATGTTAAATTTCCCTGAGTTTGGCTCCTGAATTATTCAATTATCATCATTTTTCATTACCTTACAATAAATTTTAATAAAAAAATCAAATTTCCTGATTTTATTCAAAAATTTCTGTATCAAATATTAATTTGAAACTCTCCAACTCTCTCCACACCACAAAAATCACAAATTTACAATCTATCACTCACAACCACACCAACACCCCCAATGTCACGTCTACCTATTTAAATAAATAAATACTTATCAAAAGAATTCAGATAAAGAACTAAAAACAAATATATTCGCCCACCCTAAAACCAAAAAAAGGGTCTCACACTAAAAAAACAGCACACCCCACATGAAATCCGCTTGAGAAAAGACAAATACATAATATACACACTATATACCTTCTAACAATTACACCTAATACCCTGCATTATCAACCTCAAATATATTCCACGCATATATCACATATATACCAGATACATCCACACAACATACCTATGTTCACATACATATATTCCTCACATACCTGACATATTACATTTTTCCCCGTATTATATCTCCCTATACTTAACATATATTTCACAAATATATATATCATCCCCCCACCCCCTCCCTCGCTTCGCCCCCCCCCCCCAGCCACTTTCAAAATAAACCCATTGAACCCGGCCATTTATAACTGATAAACTCCACTACCTCATCACCCGGCAATTCCTCCCCTCAGAATAACCCACCTTAATATATTCATCCCCCGGTGAATCCTCACTACCTGACCACAAAAAAAAAAACTTATCGATAAAAGAGCCTGACCACAATGGAACTAGGTCACTCGCGATATTCCTCCAGAAGATGCACTCGACTTGGCGTCACCGGCGACCGCACAATCTTGCACGCATGAACGCAGGTAAATATTTTTTCTTTTTATTTAATCGTTCATCGCCTGACAGGTGTGCCCTACCGCGAGCCTATGGTAAATTCACCGTATGAACAACAGGAGAAAAGAACAAAGACACGAAGTGAAGGTGATTCGCGGGTGGTACTGGGAGGCAAATACCGGTAGAGAGTGCGGATTGGACAGTCCTGCACGCTTATATATACCAACGTATTCTCAGCCGCTTCGTGTTCACCGACAGCGCGAGGGATAGCGGGGTGGGGGGAGCGAACAGTCGGGGGGGGGTGGGAGCCGAGGCGGCGAGAGGTAGCGAGTGAGCCCGAGCGCGGCCGAGTGGCTGTACCCAACGCGGCAATGCTCCTGGGTAATAGTTGTGCCGCGACCTTTGACGAGGGAGGTTTACGTCCTCTGCTCTGTCTTTCTGTTCTGTTGTGTTCACACTCGAGTAAATAACATTGTTGAACATCGAGTGTCTAGTGATTGTAATCGGGTACCGGTATCCGTGTCGTCGTCGGTGATATCGCAAGGTCGATATATTGTGTCATAAAAATATTATTGACATTGGGGAGTGCACGTGAATTCAATGGTCATCTGAATTATGCGAGGAGCTGTTACGGTTGGACGGTGGTGTTGGTGATCGTTTGGAGGACGCGGTGATCAACAGAGTTGGATAAATAGTCGAATGCCGATGTGAATTTCCAGGAAATTTTCTCGATTAATGTTTTAGTTTTTTGATGGTTAAAGCCGATGATTTGTGCGTTACGCGAGTGGTTTGATTTTTGTGACTTGAGGGGAGTGAACGTTGATCTGTAAATAGGTGTGTTTGCAGTTTGATAGAGAACATCCGGCCGATAATCGATGACTGTCGATGCATCGATAGATATTGTTCAACAGTCGGAGAATTTACGTGGAATTATTGCTTTATTCAAAGTGGAGAGAACTGTCACTGGTCTTTGGTCATTGTATATCCGACGTATTTCATTCTGTACCTGAAAACTATTCTTTCCGTTGTTCAGTGTTCGGGGGTGGGATAGTGGTGTGCAGTGGTGGAATTCCTTTGTTCACAAAGGGGAAGGCGAGTTCGGTGTGTACGGGCCGAGGGGGAAAGGGAAAAAAACACGCGGCATTGGAGTGAAGGATACAGTGAGTTCGGAGGAGAGATATTTTACTGGAGTTGACGGACTTATTGGCGACCGGTTGGATGCCCTTTTCGTTGTGTAAAGGGCCCGAAGGTTTTTAACCACGAGGACGAGGCGTTCAAGGTCACCGTAAGCAGCGCCTCGCATTCGTTGATAAAATGAAAATTTTGGTGAGGGGGGAGGAATAGGGTGTGATCGGGGGGGCCTTTTATTTGGATTTTGTCACGTGGCTGCGGGAGCGTTGGGTGAGGCAGGATTTTTTAGATCGGGATGGAGCGTGCAGCGTTTAGGAAGTGCGGTATGGTGGTGGTTAGAGCAGCTGTACTCGCAGCTGTCTTGGCTCAACTATTGGGCCCAATTGGGGCGGTCAGACCAGCCGGTTCTCATCCAGGACACGCTTACTTCGAACAACCTTGCTGCGGACACTCGCATTTGCGGCATCACAAAGGTTTGGGTTTTTTCAGTTTTTTTGGGGGTATGGGGGGATTGAGGAGCGACGCTTCGATGGTTGCGGTAATTGAAGGGTTTTTGATGACATTCGTCTCGGTTTTAATTATTGCGGCCGGTGGATAGTGGGGATTTTTGGGGGATGTTGCGTGTTAGTGGTACAGGTGACAGTTGATATGTTGACAGGTTGAATTTGAGTTGAAGTTGGTGGGAAATTTTGGACTTGTGGAGGAATATTCAAGAAGAAGAAGAAGATGTTTTATGTTCGGGTGAATTCTGGTTAGGGGCATTGAACAGTTTGATTTCAATTGGTAATTGATAATTGGTGATTATATGAAAAGGTCGTGGCGAATGTGACGGAAATATATTTTTTTTAATGTTGGAGGTTTTGTTTTTATATTTTGAATTAGGGGTCGCATGCGTTTGATGCGGTTTTGATTATCGTACGGGGAAAATTGCGATATTTTGAGGAGTAGATGACGGTAATTAATTTTTGGGATTTTTAGTTTAAGGAAAAAATCGTGAGAATTGATAATTGATGAAGGTGAAGGTTGTGAGGAACAGTTTAATCGTTGAGTTTATTGAGAGTTGAATAAAATAATCGTAGATTAAGGTGACGAATTATGAAAAATTAGGCGATTCTAATGTCAGGTACATCGGGTTTTTTTAAACAATTTGTCGATTTTCATATGATTTTCTGGTGATAAAGTGCCTGACTATATTTTTCGGGGATTCAAATAATTATTGTGGTGAAAATTGTGAAATTTTTGTGACGGGTTCGACTATAGTTCAACTGAATTTATTTTTGAAAATTGTTGATGGGAACAAATTGAAGAATATCGTTGTTTTATACCTGACAAAGGTGACAGTTGTGAATGAAAAGTCGGATATTTCAAATTAATGAAATTATAGAAGTTGTAGAGCGCAGAAGGATTTGCGAATTTGTTTGTTTTAAACCCTAGGCAGATTGAATTGTTAAAAAAGTTGTTGCAATTTTTCATCATTGACAGGTTGCAATTAAACCGCTGAAATGTGCCCCGTCATTGAAAGTTTTTCATATTCATTCATCTCGGTTTTAATTATATTGTGCAATGAATGCTGGAGACTTTTGACCACAATTTCCAAATTCTCGTCAATTTCCAATATTTTAATTTTCAATAATATTTCAGATAAATTTATCCTTGAAATTTCCGATTTATCGGAAAAATTTAAGACCAATTATTGCAACGAAAAATTTATTTCACGAATCAATTAAAAATAAAATAAAATCATCAAATCCTCTTTTCAAAATTGTCGAAAAATTTGGGCATTTTATCCAATAAAATCATTATTTTACCTTTAACCCCATAATTTATTCATTTATATCATAACTTATCATCAAAATTATCCTATCACCTCAAAATTTGCCAAATAATTCATTCGAACAGATCAATTCTCCCTACAAATCTCATTTTTTACCCCCGATACATGAAAATTTCCACATTTTCTCGTTTACATCCCTCTTCGTCTCTCAAATTTTCCTCCCATAATCAAAAATCCTATGGTGATTTCCCTGATCTCCAGGATTTTTGATGCACGACGTTGAAAGCAATGCACGTGTACACCACGCGCGATCGACCTGTCACTCTAACCCAGTGAAGTCTCACCCTCTCCCCCTCCCCCCCTTCCCCTACGAGGGGTGTTCCACTCGATTGATTACCGCCGAAGGCCCTGGATCGGTGTTCCCTCAGCTCTCTTTTTTCACCAGATTTCCTGAAAAACATTCTCCAAACCATTTAAAATCATTCGCAAAAAAAATATTCTCTCTCTTCTCGAATACTTTTCAATTCACCTCTTGTGTAATTCATCCGGTTGCCGAATTTTCTCCCCTTTAAATTTTACGTAGATGGACCAGGAGGGGTGGCAGCGACTCCTCGGAAAAAGATGTGGCGGGGTGGGGGGTTTGGGGGGCTGGTGAAAACTGAAAGTCCGTTAGCATACATCACCAATATTATCTCGACGGAGCCGCTGGCACGATATTACCAGAGGGTTTAGAACGCCCGGGGACTGACTTCATTACGGGCCGAGGGACGGCCGAATGGAATGTGGAATGGTCGGTCTGGACCTCTCTATACTCGTGTGCCCCGACGTTGCGGGCTCTCCTGTGCGTACGCGCAAATACGTACCCGGAGATGGTGTGTCTTTTCAGTGTATTTGTGTCTATGGATTGAGGATGTTAACGTTGGTTGAGTATCCCAATGTTCGGGGGGAAGATTCAGCAGATGTTGGGTGTATGGGTCATATTCCGGGAATTAGTCTTGTTGAGTAACTTGGGTAATCAAAGGAAAATGGACTGGAGAGAAAAAACATTTTTTTTTAAGAAAAAAAATGGGAAAACAATTTTTTTCAAGAAAAAAAATGAAAAACAATTTTTTTTAAGAGAAAAAAAATGGAAAACAATTTTTTTTTTGGGAATTTTAGGGGAAATTGCGAGGGGTTTAATGAGAGGGAGAGAGGTGGATTCAATGTTATTCTTGATTAGAATCAGTTGGATTCGTTTTTGAAAGAATGGGAAATGGTTTGAAGTCAATTGTGTTTATTAATTTGGGAAAATTAATTTTTTGGTGGTTTAGGGAGGTAAAATAGAAGATTTTTGGGGAATTATTAGCGGAGTTAAAGGTGGGGTTGAAAAGGACGTGAGTGGGAATTTTGTATTTGACATTCCGGGGTTGAAACATGATTTTCCGTTCAGGTGTAGGCGCAAATTGAGATTTTTTCTCAATTTTAAATGATGATTTCGGGGATAATTACCAGTCAAAGGAAAAATTTGAATTTATTACCACACGTATGCGAACATACATCTGTACGTAGTGTAAATATTGCATTCAGTCTTTGTGGAAAACATAAAGAAATTGAAAAACTTAATTTAATTGATTAAAATGACAGAAATTAATTTTCATCTTTAAGTGAAGAATTTTCAGAGATTGATTTTCCGTTCAATTTCGAGTCAGAATTTTACACCCAGAAATGAATTATTTATTAATTTCTTGAAGAATGTAAGCTTTCCTTAAATAATCGAACTGACTAATGCAACCGTAAAATAACAATCACTCAAAATCAACTGGTCTCAGATAAAAATCCACCAAAATCACTATAATTTTCACGTACATTAACTGCCAATATAAATATTTTCTCAACTTGACGAGTAAAATTGACTGTTAGTTTTTCCAAAAAATCAATTTTTGAGACTCTGAAATATAAATCCTTCCAACAGTCTACGTAACTCATTAAAAAAATTAATGAGAACCTGATGTTCATCGAAAATTAAAACCAAATTTTGATAAAAGCAAAGTATTCCCCAGTTTGAAAGTTTAACAAAACCCGTTGGAATCATTAAACACTAATATTTATCGGCTAATTTATCATGAAAACGTTAACCCTCAACGGAATTCCGATTATCCACTGAGGCATGCCCATATCAGTAGTTTTGCCGGGTGATAAATGCAATTGAGCTGCTCTTTTGCGGCTTTCTAACGTATGGCCTTCCTTATCGTACCACCATTGCAACTCCAATAGTTTCTCCGATAGTCTCTGGATGGTATGAGTGTTCACCAGAAGCACATTCTCGACCGAAAAGTATCTTTCTTCCCCAGGTATTGATTTCCCACTCGATGAAGTGGATGTTCGTTGAAATTTAGGATATATGTCAAGTGAGTTTGAATTTCCCGCTCAAAATAGCTACCAATGCTCCACTTGTTTTGCATTTCTACCGCTATTGGAGGTTGCCAAGGGCTCCAGTTCTTTTTACGGAACAGATGATGGAACATGGTGCAACAAACGGATATTAATTGTGATGTAACAGTTCCATTTGCCATCGATTAATTGAATTTACATTTCGTGCGCACGTCCTCATCCAATGATCTCTCTACATGTCAGCCATTACAGGATATTACTGTGCCGAGTATTGTTGACATCAAACCCTTTGATGGTATACTACCGATTCGGAGAACTGGGATATAAATATGAGGAGAGAAAATCAATGATGTACTGTCAGGGGTGCATTTCTAATGAACCTAAAGTGTATTTCAGGTCTGGCTTATTTTCCAGGTGTTTTAGGTTTCAAATAATTTGGACAACCGAAGTTTCAACTGCGATTATACTTCAGCTTTGGTTTTTCACTCAAATTTTTTCTTCCAACTTGAAGTAGACTATTCGAGAGACATCTGCTTCGACTATTCAGTGATTTGTACCATTCGTTACGGTTTTCATCTGAAAATTGAATGTTATAATTAACTTACACTATTCGGGTTGATTACCTGGCATTCTTATTATGGATTGTCCTCAGGGTGGACAAGGTTTCTACGATGAGACTCCTTTAGTGCTGTAAATAATCAACGTGGAAAACGACTACTGGTGTTTCTGAAGGATATTCAGGCGGGTCAGCGTAGGAATGAGACAAGGGTTCATTCTAGTTTAATAATCGCTGTCTGGAGAGGTCGGTAGAATCAAAGAACATTGAGAAATTCGTCGTCTGGTCAACAAAGGAGATGCATTTGGCATTCGCCGATGAAGAATCTCTGTCCGAGCTGATTTCCATCTCACTAAGTAAAGGATTTCAGTTGCCATGTGGATTCGTGGTTCATTGAGCTATTTTTTTAAATTTAACTGCCGCCTTTGCCGAAAGTTCAACTTTATAATTAGCATGATATATTGACAGGCACGATGTGACCTTTCATTAAATTAAAATTCCTAAATTGGACATCAGGAGTAGAGAGAATTATCGAAATGTTCTCGTTTCATAACTATGATTTTGCCGGATTTCGGAGAAGTCATGAGGAAATCATTTTCAATGGTTCGATCTATGATCAAGGATCGATTCATTCTTAGAGATGATTTAATAATCATTTCGAGTGATTCAATCAGCCAATGGGATCAAGAAGATTGGATTTGGTTTATTCCAATTGTATTTGGTTCTTCTAAAACAGCAAAAGGAAACGTAAATTTCTTTCCAGCTTTGTAAACATCATCAGATGAACAAGAGATCTTGAAGATTATCCGAAAATTTGTCCTCTGGTCATCAAAGGAGATGCATTAAGCATTCGCTGATGAAGACCCTCTGTCCGGACTCATTCCATTTCGCTTAATACAGGATTACATTTGCTATTCAGTTTCTACACCTAAATCATCATTCTTTCATTTAGATGGAGCTTTCATACAGTTTATCTTCATAATTATGACGAGGTTTTCAGGAACGCGATGGGAATCTTCGTATAATTTGGTATCCAATTGACAACTTCCACTCTGCAACTGTTATTCGCTGTAATTTCGTAAGAATCATGACGAATTTAGTTTTCAATTGCAAATCCCAAAAAGGGATTCTGGAAATCAGCTTTAGCTTCTCTTGAATAATTACTCCGATTGATTCAATTAATAATTATTGATATTAAAACGTATTATTGGTTTCTCCAAATTATTTGGGACCGTTCTGACACGACAAGAAGATATAGAAACGAAAGGAACGTCCAGAATGATTTCCATCCAGGACCTTCGTCCTGTGATCAACAAAAGAATTCAAACACTGCATTAACACTTTGCAATAAAGAATTTTCATTTATTTTAACGCGATATTAATGAGCTTGCAGTCCTGTTCATAAGGACGGAAGGCCAACTTTTTGAAAGGAAAACAAAATATTAGAAGTTTTTTTAAATCTAAAGAAATCCTTTTTGTTGCGATACTTTTTACCGCCTGTCGAATTTCCTCTTCTTTACATTCTGTTTCTCTCTTTTTTCATTGAACTAACTTTCTAAAAAGTTTACGAACAACGTGTGGCGTGTTCTACGGCGCCTTTTAGAGATCCAAAAACAGGAAAAAATGAAACCGTGAAAGCGACGAAAGCCTATCTATAGCGCGCCTTGTCATTCTCGTACTGTATCGAGGAGCTGTAGATAGACATAACAACGATACAATTTATCGCGTGGTTTCATCTTTTATCACTTGTTTCTCAGATCGTAGCTGTCAGTGACTCGAATCTATTTCTTACGTTTTAGTGGAGTTCACTTTCCGGGATGACTCAATTTTATGATCACAGTTGACAGATTAATTGCGGACGCGAGATTTAATATCTTTTTTAGGGAAGTCCGGATATTGTGACCTTGACGTATGTTCTTCTTATTTTGGGGATTATTTTTTCTTCGTTTAGAGTCCGGTGAGAATTGAATATTGACAGCGCAGGATGTGTGGACACACATTAATCTGTTTATAGCTGTGTTTAGTCCATGTCAGTATTTTATAGCTTTTCTTGGAATAGTTCCGGAACGTTTGGAATAGTTTTGGAGGAAAAGAAAGAAATGAGAGGACAAGGGCCTTTTGTTGAATGGGTCCAGGGTGTGAAGACCTTGGTCACTAAGGGTTAGTTCCTCTGGAGACGTCGTAGGAGAAAGATAACTTCTGCGTGCGATAATAAACAATTAAAGTATAACAAATCGTTTGATATTTTTTGGTAAATCCCTGTCCATAATCCAATAGAATAAATAATTCATCTTCGAACTGAGAGTTATGAGGAACAATGGATTAATGTGGAGGGGTAAAATGGGACTATTTTATCCTGACAGTTTGGCATTAAAGATAATTTTACTACTCAATGGAAGAAGATGAATGTGATTAAGGATAAATGTCGTTCTATTATTGCGCTTCTTCAACGTGGTCTTCTGGATCTTAAAGTTGAATGAGGAGGATCGAAATGGCATGATATGGAGACCAAGTCTCTAGCTATAAACAGATTTATGATTATTTTTTTACAAGTAATGTTTTTGAATGCGATCTGGGGTGGCACTGGGTTCAATGGAAGTTTTATTTTTATTTTTTGATAACCATCGAGCCAAAATGACTAAAGCCTGGACTGTTTTGAAGACAACATGTTTTATAACTTGACTGTCAGTAGGTCATGTACATTATAAAAACCTCAAACGTATCGCGTTGACTTCTAGATTTATTTTAAAAATTTGAAAAAGGTGTTGAGCATTTATGAGGCGGTTTTCCATTATTTAAAAAAATTAGAAGTTGGATATCTTTTTTTAATTGTTGTATGGGCCAGCCTTATCTTCACTCACCTTTTCGAAGCTTCAACACAACATAAAAATCATTCAAATAATAAAATTTAATCTAGAAATTTTGCTATTAAAGAAAATTTTGTTACTAAGCAGAAGTAGATGAAGCTCATTAAGACCAAATGGATCGTTCTATCATTGTAATTCTTCATCGTGTTCTTCTTACTTTAAAAGTAGAACGATGAGAATGGAAACGGCATAATATGAAGACCAAGGCTCTCATTATAAAACACTTTATGATAGTGATATTCTCACAAAGCTATATGGAAGAAGGAAATGCTGTTCCGGAGTGGATATTCTTGGATTCATATTCCTTCGGTTAACCGCGTTAGCATCACCTTGGAAAAGTATCCCCTCATTCTTTTAATAGAAAGAGACGAAAAATAACACTTTGTAGATGGCATGTAAACCCACCAGGCGGTGTATTGTGATGGTGAGATGGAGACAGGAGCCTTGAGCAAGAGAGCGTCGGTGTTAAGGGAAAGTCAGACATTTTACGGGACGATGGAGAGAAAAGAAACGGTTGAAGTAAGGGGAGAAAATATGTAATGAGTATATAATACTGTCGGGTTTAAACTTGGATTTGTAACTCTGGAGATATTCTCTATCCCATTAAAGGAAAATTATTATTGGAAATGGGATAATTTAAATGACGAAAGTGCGAAATAATTGTCTTGGAAATTCTTTATTCGTTAATTACTCGAACGACACATTTTCTCGTCTTCAATTCCTCGGAGGAAGTGACCTAAGTAATAAAGAGGTACAACATCCTGGACCTCAAGTGATGTCGTCATAGGTTTTATTCACTCGAGTCTGTTTAGACTCAAAGAGAAAATAAATAATTTAAATGACGAAACTACGAAATAATTATCTTGAAAATTTTTTATTCGCAACTACCCTAACTAACAAAGACGTACAACACCCCGGACCTCACGTGACGTCACCATATTCTTCTTCATTTAAGTCTCTTTAATCTCAAAAATAAAATATAAATTTCATACTCCACATGTCTGAGAATTCTCGGTGATAAAATCATTCGTCATCATCCAATTTATTAAACCACACCCCCATAAATTAATTCAGCACATCACCCATCCCCTCACTTCATACGTAAGACTTTTTCCTAATTGTTCAATGTGTTCGTGGCGGGAAATTCAAATGAGTACAGCCAGAACGAAAAATCTAAGATTTAATTGTTACCTCCTATTATTATCTCAACTACAAATTCAACAATTATTTTTGTTTGTAATTAAATTAGGGGGATAATGGAGGTGTCCGTGGTGCCCTAGGTGACCCAGTCAACCCTCTGGAGCGTTCCTTTGGTGCATTATTAGCTAATTCGAGGGTGGGGAGGTCGGATCAAACAGTTCTTAGATAGACAGTACATGTACTGCTAATCGTCAACCTGGTGTTGACATTAACGTTCAGAGAGATTCATTTATACTTCAGCAGGAGTAATTATTGAGATTGACGGAGCTCTCTTAGCTGTGTGGAAACATTTACTAATGAATGTTGGTTTATTTACATTTCCTCGTGTTGCCATTTCTATTTCAACCCTTTCCGGTTACGAGGCCTGAATCAACCATTGAGGTTTGGTCTGTTGCTCTGGGGTATTTCACATAATGTTGATTTCCACTTATGTACACTCAGAGAAGTAATTATATAGTTTATGGAGTTTATATTGACTATCGATATATTTGAAGTAACGATTAAGGGCACTTCGATCAATGTAGGGGGAGCCAGACGTTTTTAGTTGAAATATTTGAGAGGGAAAATGTTGTCTGAGGGGGGGGGGGGTTGGATAGTGATTATTAGAAATGGGATTGTTGTAATTATTCAAATGTGCGAATGGTATTTTATTCTATTGGATTATGGACTGGGATTTACTAAATAATATCGCAGGATTTGGCTGTAAACTTTAATTGTTTATTATCGTAGGCAGAAGGTATATAGCTATATGGTGGTCCTATGATGTCTCCAGAGGAACTAACCCTTAGTGACCAAAGGTTTCACACTCTGGACCCATTTCACAAAAGGCCCTTGTTCGCTCATTTCTTTCTTTTCCTTCTGTGGTTGTGTTTTTTAAAAGTATTTTAAATATTACGGCACTATTTTGAGAAAAAATATAAATACACAGATACTATGCACCCTTAATATATTCCCTTTGTAGGGAATAAATATCTCCCATTTATTAATTATTCGACAAGATCTTTATTCAGTTTTTAACATATGCGTTTTAGTGAAAGACTCGATATAAGTCTAGCTGGGTTGATCGTCTAGCTCGGTTCGTTCGGGGTGAGAGGTCTGACCCAAAGATAAGGCCCTTTTGTCTATTGGGTTGTTCACGTGTTGAGTTGGGGAAATCGTAGAAAAACTTGTGAAGTCCAAAGGTAAATTAATTTTTGATAAACAGTTTGAAATGTAAACTCCAGTTGAGATGATTAAATTCAAGACTTTTTACGATTCAGTGGTTAGTCATTTATGGTAATAGTAGAACATGACATTAACCCCATGAAAACGGGGAATCGACAGATGTTGTGGGTGGCTCCCCTTCATTTTTTACAATTTAGGGAAGCTTCGGATTTATTGAGAGGGTCGGGTGGACGAGAGAAAGGGATTCGTGAGCGGAGATATTCTGGTGGTGAAAAAAATATTTCTTATTTGAATTTTTTTGGTTGCTCATTCGGTTATTTTCATGTGGTGCGAACAATAATTATGATGTGATAGTGAACAATATTTACTTGTAATGGAATTTTGTTCAACTGTCAATGGAAATAATTTTTTTTTATGATGAATATACAGAGGACAACTTTTTCCTCGAAAAATGTTTCGAAATATAACATTTTGAACGTAATTTGGTAATTTCCTTGGCGACCGGCATTTTTGGACTTCCAAATGTTGTTCAATGATTGTTATCTTCCGTTTACGGAATACTGATAATTTCCGGTATATACCTAATGATCTTAAACAATTAATCTCAAAATTTTGTTGTGTGTAAACTGGCGTCAAAAACACTTGACTTTATTTGAGATTTAATTTTCGATAGAAGTGAAAAAATTATTGCTCCCTTCAGTACGATAATTAAGAATTAAATATCATATTTGGGAAATGAAATAAGACAAAAAGACCCAGAAGTTTTCAAAAGAGGCCCAAAACATTTCCAGTTCCACCAGAAAATCTCTTTCAATTATTCGAAAACTCATGAACCACAACTTCCTGTCATGAATTGTCCACCATTCCCTCGACTATTTTCATTATCACAGAATTAGTGTGATATTGACTTTCTTTTTTGTCCTCCAGCAAATGTTGTCAATTCAACTATTGAAAATTTTCCCCGAAAATTTCCCGAACTCGTCCACGATATTTTCCTCCATCAGAGTCATGTCTCCATAGGGTGAGATGCCTTTCGATTCGTAGGAAATTGAATCGGGTTTTATCTAAAATAGCGATAGCCGGAGAAAAGCGAGTCGGAGAGAAAAAAAAATGGCCACAAAAAAAAAAACAAGGACTGTCACCCGGTGCGAAAAATCTCGACAGCCCGAGACTATTAACCCCCATGCTATCCTGTTTCCTATTCTCGATATAAATTGATAGGGGCACATGGTGTATTGAGGCATCAGTCGCCGTGGGGAACGATGAACACCAGGATATCTCTAGCACGCCTTCGTGAGAAGTCAACTGAGGAGATAAGGTTAACGTGTTGGGCGATGCGTGTATAAACATTATCTCATCACTCAATTGTGGATCATGGGAAATTGGTGAATGTTATGCTGGAGATTGAAGCCGAGCTGAGTACGACTATCGCGGTAGTTTGAGGACTGATACGACGACGTAGAAGTTGCTATTATTGTAATGGCCGCGTAAATGGGATGACATTTTCATACTGCACAAGTGTGAGAATAGAAATTTTTCGAGACGAGAGACTTTGGGTGTAATTTGGGACAAAAGGGGTTTTTGGGCGCTGGCCGACTATGAAAATCCTGGAGAGGGATTCGAGATCTTGTCGTCTTTCTGAGCTTTCTGCGAGATTTTTGAGTTTGCATTCGGTAATCTTGTTTGGAAATGATGGAGAATGGTCTGAAACGGAAAAATACAAAATTTCAGGATCTGGGGTATGTGTGCGCGATTTGCTTGATCAACTCGTTTAGAACATTATAGCACTAAACGGATACCGTTATTCTGAGAAAGTGACGGCTCCTTGATATGATAGGTATTACTAAAGACTATGTCTGTACCAAATTTCAACTCGATCGGTGCAACCGTTTTTTGTAACTTTCCATTTTCGTCTGAATCGATTTTCGCGGATTTCTCGAAAGCTATCGAACCGATTTCAGTTTTTCACATCTCAAAATATTCGTTTCGATGGACTCTACCTCAATCGATTGAGATATGTACATCCATTCTCACTAAATTATCGAGATATTCCGATTTTTTGGTTTGTCCAAAAAATGTTTATTAGCACCCTAACGTTGCGAAAAATTGATTCATAAGATCGCCACCCTAGTTACTCCCCTGTGGTCTACGGGACACATCAAGCTTACTCCGTTTACTCGCCACCTTAGTGACTAGAATCTACATATATATATGATCCATAACAGTAGTTTTGGTTTTAAGATATGATTAGATTTATTTAATAAGGAAAAATATTTCGATACATCCAATATTTAATACTTAGTGTTCTTTAGGGTGAAATGAAATGTATCTAGGGTGAAGTTATGTACCATCTGATAACACTGCCCTTTAGTCTTTTTAGTAAGTTTCTCTAAAGAAACGAACCCGAGCAGTTGGGCCTTTCGAGCGTATCAAATAAAAGACAATAAAATAACATTCACACGTTTGAATCATTATAACTATCCAATTTCTAATAACATTCGTCTATTTTAGACCATTTCCATACATCTGTCAGAAGAGTTGACTGATCTCGACTCGACAAAACCGTCCATCAAACCCGAGAACCAATTTCTCCCCGGCCACCCTTTAGATCACCTCGCGGGTGACAATATCTTCATTTACAACTGTCCAACACTATCTCCACTATCGCAAAGAAAAATGACAAGATCCAACGTGACGATACCTTTTTTTCAACTTGTAAAAAAAAAAAGAAAGCACAAGGGGCTCGACAGGGGTTGAGGGCTGCAGAGGTAAACTGCAACGAGAGGGAAGCAGGAAAAAAAAAAACAGTATTATAATAGTTGCCCATGGGGGTAATAGTCGACAGGGCTGGTTAATGCTTTGTAATGGTGGAGACCTCGGTCGCCCACCGGGATCGTCCCCCTTTTAACGACCTGTACCAGGCGTAACACGACCGCACGGCCCCATCAAATCCGATTCGGTGTACAACCGGTGCTGTTGGTATGGGCCAGGGTAACACAGAATGGCGTTCGCGCCCACCACCCGAAGCCCTCTGTAAGCCGTCGATATACCTCAGTGTACGTACGTTACAAACTTGTTGTACGCGAAGGGTTTGTCTAACATCCTTGTCACTTGGAATATTAATGTTTTCGTCGATCGAGTTACCGATGGTTTAACCAACCCCCGAATAGCCGGAAGTCGCGAATTAGGATGAACAACATTCGGGGGTAAAATGACACGGAATTGAATGGGGGTTGGGGGTGTTCTTTTAATAATTCAACACCTTTTTTTAGTGCGTCATATTTCACATGTTTACTGCAGTCGTGGGGATGATTTACGATGTCTTCATTTATTTTGGGATTTTTCTGGTTTTGGTTTTGGTTTCGTTGAAGGGGTTGGGAGGAGTGAATTAGAAAATTGAGTCAATTGATTTTAATTGATTTCATTTGATTTCTTTTGTTAATGACACGAGGAAGAGATGTTTGATTCGTGTGGAGGGTTCTTATTGGAAATTGGAGAATGTTTCAATCATCAAACGTGTGAATTCCGTTTTAATTATTTTATTTTATACGCTGGAAAGGCACAACCGCTCTCCTTCGTTTCCTTAAATGAACTAACTAATAGACTAAAGAGACATAACACCCTAGACCTGATGTCAATACCTATCACCCCCAAACTTCCTAAAATTTTCTCTCATAAAAATGTTTTCCACTCTCAAGTAGAAACACCAGAATAAAGGAAATACCAATCATACAAAGATCTATTCATTCCATCTAAAAATTAATTTTTGACAAACATTCGAAATGTAAAATCCAACACCATACTATATTCCCTCGACCTAGTCTTCCCTCCCCCTAAAAATATTTATTCTTCAATCGTATTTTTAATGTTATACTACCTGTGACCTGAACTATTTACCTCCCTCCGGTTCATTTTTTAACCGACTAATTATATGCAACTTCAAGATGGTAATTGTGGTACCTGAAATTCCTTAATTGTTTCCTAACAAGAGAGATTGCCACTTGCAAGCGTTCATTTTAGGCCACACCGCAGAGAAAGCGTCCTTTGTCTCTACCCAGCGTCATCAAGCTCTCCGAGAGGTGTAGCAAGCAACAAAGTGATTAGCTTGCAACACCATATAGGCTTTTCTGGGCTCGGTTGACTAAAGTCACGTTGTTAGGCAGTGCCCTATACCTTGGGCACCAGTAAACTTGGTGGTTTTGGTGGGTTTGGATGAAAGTGGGGAATGGAGAGGGGGGGTTGGGTGTTGATGATGGCTCTCACACTGGTATCATCACGTCTACTCTTTCATTCGGGGCACAGACGTTAGTCCGGATTGTTGTACTCCACCAGCACAGGGACCTTTTACCCATTGAAATTATGCATGCATGCCTTCGTGAAGGACCTTCTGCAAACTTCCGGGGAGTCCGACAATCGCATCCGGGTTAGGGGCATTGATTTCAGATTCTAGACTGTAGACGAGGATTGGATTTTATCTCGCTTCGGTACATGGTGGGGAGCAGTCTCGTTTCACCTCGGGGTGTTTCATAACTATGATGATGATTTCATTGGGGATAAATGGGGATGGAAATTTGGCGAATGATACTGGTGGTGATTGAATAGTCGGGGGCTCTTCCAAGTGGGGAAATCATGATTGTGATGGTGAAGGAAGTGATTTTTGTTGGTGTGTTTATTCTTATGGGGGGGGGGGGGGGCAGGAATTTTTGGGGAGTTTCTTTCAGGGTTTTTGGGGTTTTGGGAGGTTGATTTTGGGATGAAGATCGTCTTGATCTTCGGGGGGACTTGAAATCTGGGAATTATTTGTTAGTCAGGTGCGAAATGTGTCATTGAAGAGGGAATATATCCAATTGCTGATTACATTTCTTAAAAAATGGAACATTAAAGTCTAAATGTGATTGATTGATTCATCATTGTGAGGGCTGGAGGGCCCAGGATATACTGAAGCTTGATTTCATTGTCCACGACTCATTCAAACTCACACATTAATGTTCATTCAGCTCATCCAATCATCAGGTTCATAAATTACGTAGCTCAATGCACCCAATTATATTCCACCAAAATACTTCAAGGACTTATCAATGATAATTAACTATTAGGGAATCATCGGGTGATTCTAAGGGCCGATTGAGGATTGTCGGCCAAGCCTCGGTCAAGGCTGGACACTCGATGAGTCTTCGATCTTCCTCCAAACTTGATTCAACCTTGAGAATCTAGGCTCGATCCGTCTTAACAAATTCTCAATCAAACTTCATCCAATCGTCATTCCATCGTTCCATAAGGTCTCTGAACACCATCAAATCGACATTTCGAAGATTCAATAATTATTTTAAGTTTATCTTCATTACATCGTTGAACTCAGGAAATTAAATGTCATCTGATCACCAAAAATTTCCCACAATTTTTCTCCTTCTATTTATAATATTCCGCAAATGCACGTCACTCGGAGACGCCTGAAGGTGCGATAAAGTACCTCACGTTACAACAAATTGAACTGCAACGTGGATAATTAACAATCTCCCCTGAAACTTGCGACGAAATAAATTTAGGTTTTAAGCAGCCGTGAAGTTGGCATTAATTAAAGTGCCCCCAGGGACCGCCATCCACAATTTCCGTACACACTCAGACTCTCTCGCCTCCTTTTTTTTTTTGTCATTCCACTCTAAATATTTGTGATAATTAACTATCTCCCTCCCCTCCTCAACAAAAATCAGAAACCTATCGAACGAAAGGAAATCAAACCGTGAAGATTCATTCACCAACTTGGAGAATAAATATCTCATTTATCTCCGTTCCGTTTCCAACACCAAATCAAAATTATCCTCCGGACAAATCGATTGGAAACAAATGAAAGTTTTCGATGCTTTCATCGATGGTGAATTCTCCCACTTCCGCAAGAATAACCGGAAATTAGAAAATAAATGATTGAGAAAGTGCCCCGAATGAGGAAAATAACAGACGAATAGTTAACTCGTACGAGAGTGAGATGGAAAATTAAAATTGTGAATTAAAACACAAACTGAGGGGAAGAGTTTGAGGAATCGCAGATTACTTCGTTTTCCAGACTGTTTACCAGTGATCATAAAACTATTTTACCGAGCGATGGTAACTCGCTATCCAGCAATCGGACTGTGAAAAGGGAACTTTTACTTCTCTCACTCTTTCGTGTCCTTTTCCATCGCCTTATTTCTACCCCAGCGTCATCCGCGGGTATTACTCCCAGGGAAACTCACCCCTTCTCAAGCTTTTTTTTCCTCCCTCGCTCTCCCTCCCGTGGGAGGGTGGGAGGGAGGAGAGAGAGAAAACTTGGGAGCCGTCGGTAAATAACTGGATTTAATTAAATTACAAATTATATCCCAGAGTTCACTGAGGCAGGTGTACACTGGTTCGCAAGTCTTTAAGAGCCTCTGGGTGTCGAGACTCGAGTGGGCAACCCCTCAGTGAGGGGTTAACTCATGTACGTGCTAATGCATGTACAGGTTAATACCCCACTGGTTTCAAGGCAACCCATGACATACGATTATTTCAGTCATCCAAAGTGCTAGAGGTACTGGTGAGCGTTGGTGTTTGTGATCCGAGTGTCAAGGGTTGAATATTATTTAATTGGTTTCTTAAACAACTTTTGTGGAATCGAGTGGCGGGGAATTAAATAGGGTGGGCACATGAATGGCCCCGAGAGTGCGAAATTAAGGGGTTGGAAAGCCTTTTCTCGGCCTGAGTCGTCTACGTCTTTGGGAATTTTCCTGAAATGAGGAGGGAGAGGGAAAAGTATCAAGTTGAAGGGGGTGGAAGAGGAGACGATAATCCGCGGAACAAAATCTGTTTGGGTGGAATAAAAAAAAAAAAAAAATCTGGAAAGGATTCTCTCCTCGCTGGGTTATACGTGTAACTAACGTGGGAATGAAGGGATGGAACCGTGAAGACGGCAACTTTATTAAAAGTTTGCCGTTGGAAAGACGAAATCAAGATATTGCCATCTTTTTTTATCATTTGAAAAAAATAAGTTTCTTATTACCGGGGGAAAAAAAGTGCTTCGGGGTGTATTTTCTCATTTACCTTAGCTGGCACTCTGTCGGGGTGGTTAGGGGGGAAAATTGGTGACCCAGTTGAAAATTCAGGGCAATCATACTCGTTGATTTACTTGTTTTTTTTTTTATTCACACCCTTACAAATTGTTCAGTTCCAGGTTGTCATTAATTTACAATAATCACAACTGATGATGCATTACATTTTTTTTTTGAGTCATCCGGTATTTTCTGGAACTGATTAATTGACAAAAAACAATTGTATTGAGCGTGACAAGTCCGCGGTGAAGTTATAGAATGAGATGGGGTGACTTAACTTTGAATAACATTCCCAAAATCTTGGAGAGCGCCGGAATTCGCGTAAAGCAGTCGCTGGGATCAACGGACAATTCGATAATGTTCGGAGTCTTCTCTCATGGGAGATAATGAATTGCCAACGGTCAGCCGACACTCGGCCCACTGTCGGCCGACCCTTGGTCGACTGTCGGCGATCATCAGCTGTCAAATGATCGGTTATTACTACGACGTGAAGGATTATCGATTATGATTATGACGTAATCGATTATCTCCCTGAAATCCCGCCTTGATATTTTGCTTTTATGTCTTATATTTTTCAGCATACGATGATCTGTAAATCGATTCTATTGAACGCCCACAAGATAATAAATAAAGAAGAAAAACTTTTCGTTAATTTCCAACTCGAACGAATAATTTGGATATTTTCAAATAAACGAACTCAACGAACTTTCGACACAATTCAAATGCATAATTAACTGTTAAGAGTAATAATAGAGATGTGACCTGGAACAGCAAACAGTAGTTTCAGTAAAAACAAAAGCAAAATACAGATCAGAAGATAAATTCTATTTGTAACATCAAGTTGACATCAATTGCATTCCATTCGTGGGCAACTCTGTTCGCCATCGTTACCTATGCCCGTAGTTTAATGGAATTGATTAATCCCAATCGTTGGTATCGATTCCTGAGTCGATTGGCCAAAAACCCATCGACTCTCCACGTAGTGATTGACTCGCGCGAATAAATTCTCTGTGCTAACTCATTTCCGTACCACAGTTACATTCTAACTCTCTTTATCCTCTTGCCTATACTTCACGAGACTAAACTACTCGACAAGTCATTTAAATCGAGGAGAGAATTGATGGGGACTTTAACCAATCGTTGATTTACTGGAATTACAGATATGCTGATTTCGGTTATCTGTTGATTTGGTTTTTGAGACTTTCCTTGGCTGGAGATCGGTCGATGTTATGAAGTTTATAAATTAGAGACTCATGTTTACATGGTGTAATGTGAAGGGCAATTATATCAGTCCATGGGAAACAACATCTTTGTCTAATTACTCCAGAAAAATCAATTATATCCTGCGAAATTCAGGCCAACGTATTCATCCTACCATTTTAATTCGTTTCAAAGTTTTCATGAGTTCGTGTTAAATATTCATTCAACTAAATGGCATTCTCGGGAAAATTACAGGTAATGAAATTCTAATAAAATTCTAATACTTCACAACACGACGGGGGAAAAAGTAAAAAAATCTATTAGCTCAATTAAAATATTTCATGGAAACTAATAAAAGAGTAAATCATTCAAATGAAGTTATTAAATTCCAGAATAAAGTAATTCTCGTCTTTCGAGGGTTTGAACATTTGCAAATGGCAAATTGCAAATGGATTTGGAATTTCATTATTTTTTTTTTGTTAAATCAAAGTCAGTGTCAGTCTTAACAATTAAAAGCTAATTATTCAGGGAATATCTATTTTATGGAAGTATTTAGTATCATTTATTCGAAACGTTTGTGGGTTCACAAACAATTTTATTTGCGTTTCTAATATATAATTAACGTCAATCATAATTTTTCAATCAGAATATATTTTTGTATATTTCAAGGTTTTATAATATTAGAAAAAAAATGTTTTCCATCTTAAGATGATATTAGGCTAATGAAGCGGCGAATTTAGAGTCGAAGGCTTCGAAACTGAATTATCCAAAATTACAGAACAGAAGATCAACTCAATGTTGATGAGGGAATTGAATATTGTCAATGGTGCACTACAGCTTAGCAGGTTCACTCAGTAGAATTGATCTTATTGCGACTGGTGAATGTGGATGTCGATGCCCTGAGGACCTAAATCATCTGCTGTGGTAATGTCCACCATATAATAATGAAAGAATTGAGTTAAATCGAAAATTACAACTTAAAAAAGTCCTTCCACCACGTGATGTTAGGGTGTCCCTCAGCACACTCAATTTTGAAATAATTAAGGATATCGATTTATTCTTAAAAAAAATTAAGATTAATATATGATATACCCACCCACGTTAATTAGGTATAGAGCAGATAAGTGTATATAACAAATTATAATTTGACATTTTATAGCAGAGTAAATCAATTGGTTTAAAAATGCTTAAATAAATGAATAAATAAAAGAAAAGATGATATTAGAAAATAGAAAGAGGGAGAGAGAGAGAGATAATTCAATACAATATTTAGTATTAACTCATATTAAATAATTATTTTATAACACGGAAACTAAACGCAACCATCTGTTTCTAGTGTCACTGAAAATAAAAATGTACGGTAAATAAATAATGATCCGTATAACACTATCCACCGGCTTTTCGTCACGATAACATCAGGCCCGTATCGAGGGAATGAGTGGGCTAAATGCTTGGTGTTGTTGATGCCTTCGTGCAGTGCGGAGAAGAGCCCGTCAGGCAAAAAGTGAACGCGTGACGCCCAAACATAACGATCGTTTTCGCCCCGGCCAATCTATTCTCTACTGGTATTCGCGCACGCCCAGCTTGAGAGTACCATCGAAAATACCACCATGAGCTCTTCACTACGTATGATAAACTAGCTATGAAAATGAGTCGAATCAATTTTCTCCCAGGAAATCTGTCAGAGTTTATTTGAAGGTAATTCGGTGTTTGTAATGAAATTACACATTTCGAGTTTATATTCGGAGATGAGAATCGACGAATCGAGTATAGAAACGAGAATAGTAGAGATTTGATGAGGAGCTAATGCCAAGAAAAATTGTTCGATTTTTGGATTTGGAAAATCGAAGACAAATATAGTGATGAAAAACAGAATTTTGAAGAAATTAGACACGTCCGCGTTGTCATGACTTCATTGAGGAACTTGTTAGTTAAGAAGATATATAAATATATGTATATAGTTAATCTCACATCAATTATTTTATGAAGACATCCAAAAGGTCATTTTTTATAAATTGTTATAAATTCGCTGATTAGAATTTTTTTACAAAATTCCGTTTTTCCAGTTGAAATATCCGACAAATTATGAGAAGTTCAGAACAACATAATTTTTGAAGATTACTAAAAGGAAAAAATTATTTAAAAAATGTAAATCATATTGTCCTACTTTTGCTGAATATTCCTCTTTTTGCGTAAATGGAATAAAAAAACCAAATTCTTTTCAATCGAATAAATGATCATTACATTCAATAAAAATATTTCATCAGTTTTTCGACCCGAATATTCCCCTCTAAATTGCCTCGTTACAAATAGATTTGCGAAATAAAAAATTAATCCGTAACTTGTTTTCAAGGATTTATTCCACAACTCGTTACCATATATGCCAGGATTAGCATGAATTTCAGTAAAATCTACGTGCATGCAATTTAATTGGCTCATTCTCCCGCCAAAAGTGTCATTAACGTGCTTTAATTAAAAATAAAGTAATACGTCCCGCACATTTGAATTTCCCGCCTCGAACACATCGACCAATTACGAAAAAGTCTTATGCACGAAGTCAGCCGACGGCCCACATAGTCAACTTAATTTTCGCGCTTGTTGTCCTGAATCGAAAGCTAAAAAAAATGACAAATTGGGATTGTCTTCATCAGGGTACCTCAGCTATCTCCAATATTGTCATAACGATTGGCTTCACCATCAAATCCTGCCCCAATAGAAAATCCCTCCACTACCGCTGGTGGCCCTGAGGCTGTGTTGAAGAGCTAGTTTCTCCATAACTAAGTTTGTGTTTCGTTTAGAATGGACCTCACGAATTTACACGATAAGCCATGAAAGCTTTGCTACACCAAGATGATGGTCAACGGCCTCCTCTCCTACGCTTAAACTTTTCCCCCGTTCTAACACCAGCTGCAGAGATTATCCTCCAGCACTGGAGTATTGATAATTCAGACACAACTTCATCCCTTCGTAATCCGATCGTTCATTAAATGGATTGATAATACTTTTCAATAAGCTGAGCTTTTAATTTTGTTTTTTATTTATCGTGAGAGAGCATTCAGGTGAAAATGTCATCCATTGAATTCAGCTGGTGATGGAATTGACGATTGGATCCTGGTCGATCTTCCCTGGAATATTATCAAAATTACAGATTACATAATTATCGATAGACAGGATCAGTTGTCCTTTTCACTGATGAATATCCCCCCAATTTATTCTAAATAATTATCTCCTTCCATTTAAATTCAGGACTACAACTTTATTCAGCTTTTAACATTGAATCTTGACAGTGTCCTTCACTCTTGGTTCCTCCAGGATGACAGGTCTGCCCCAAACACCAGGTACCCCCTCACCCATCGGGTTGGTCCACCTGTTGGGCTGTTTGTTGAGATTGTTCGAGTTGATGTCAAAAATATTTCCAAAAAATTTGATTTCCTTCTGATGAATCTTCACTGCATCTCTGGTATCTTTTAAAATACCAGATCACCGGATGAGTTGTTTGGTGTGGCCGGATGTATACACTCCTTCACCAAAAATAAACTCTTCTGAAAGGCGAGATTAGGGGGTGATCTTTTAATAAACCAACATCACCCGCCTTCGCCGATATATCTGTCAAGATAAATCCCCCAAGCAAAATAATATCTCCACGATGGTCAGATTAATTAACAGCTCAGGCTAATCGTCATCCCAGCTTCGTAACCCAGATATTCAATGAAAATTATCGGTCCAGAAGGTCTTCTAGGGTGATCCACTTCTCCACTTGATCTCCAACGTATTTTCTCCAGAAATAAAATTTAAATTGTCAAGGGTTTCTGGCCTCCAGCTATTGCCAGAAGGCTGGGTTATGCTGGTGTGCACAACTGCAAGTGGAGGAGTAAAAAGAATTGTTCGTAGTGGGATTAGCTTGGAAAAAGGAATGGCTCCTTGGAGACTCTCAACGTGTCAACGGTACGGACAGCTCGGAAAATCAGGTAGACTGTAGAAATTCGATATTCTTGTTTTCTCTCTGTACTATCTGGTCTCTGTGCAACCTTTTTCATCCACAATTCCATTATCGGTGATGATAATTGATCTGACTTGGTTTAATGAGGAATGAAAATAACGTCTGTCGACTTGTCTTTAATTAGAATGACAGGAGAGATGATTTATTTGTAAAACAGGGAAGTTCAATGGCCCGATTTTAATTGATTCAAGGGAAATAAGAGAAAATACTTCTTCCATTGACATTGCGGAGAAACAACGATTGACTGCATTTGAAAATATTTTTGGAGATTTTTTTAAAGCCCTCGGTGTTATTGGAATTTTATATAGAATTAGATAAATAATTAATTGATGAAAGGGCATTGTATTGGTTTAATTTATAGTTTAAATCCAGATAAATTATTTATTTCAATTGAAGACGTAAATGGGTTGGAATGGCATTGTAACAGTTTTAAAAAAATTATTTATATTTCATGTTTAACAAATAATTATGTCATATTTACAAAATAATTATGTCTTAATTGAATAATTCTTATTCAATGCAAATGAAATATTGTTACGTCATTGCCTTTTGTAACAGTCGAAACAAGAAACAATCGATTAAATATTTACATTTGGGATTATCTTGTGATAAGTATTTCCTGGTAATACGTTATCATTTACAATCTTCTTCTAGTTAATCGTAAAAAAATTATCCTCCTGAGATTGTTCTCACCATCAACTGAAATCAGGTTAATTATAAAGACGCAAATACCTGGAATGGGACAAGCCCGTTAGTGTCAACGACCTTTGGCTTCGAAATATTCGATTTTTCAACGCGAAAATAATTTCCTTTAATCTATCTTCAACTACAAATCGACCACCTCCATCGCTCCTTAATTTACGGTCATTCCTTCAATTATTTTTATTAAACAGAAGGACAGGACAACATTTGGTTTCGAATCCAATCGCAACTTCATGTGATCACTTTCTAATTGTCAACGATTTCAACTCCTAAAATAAATATAATCTCTTTTTCTGAACTCAATTAGAATATTTTATTGAATCCCCTCATACTTTTATTTAAATTAAATAAACAATTCACTTCACAACACCAAATAACCCGTCTTTAAACAACTAAAAAAATTTGTTTATCCTTAAAAACCAATTACCTGGAATCCGACCAAAAATTCAAATGAATTTTTTCTTCTGATTTCCCTAAACTGTTTTTCTGAATGTCGTTTTTGTTTTTTTTTCCTTTTTTTGGACTATTTCGACTGTTCCCACAAAACCCATAAATTCACCACCACCAGGACCAACCGGATATCCATACATGACTCCTTTCACTCCCCCAAATCGATCCATATTCATGAAACCCACGGAATGGACGTTTATGTCATCTGGAATGAGGCAGTTCCTAATGAACTTGTTGTTTCCTCGGGGATCGATTTGGTACCCGGTCTCTCAAGGACTTTGACTCACTGGCATTCCACCATGATCCTTTCTCCACCCATTCCACGTTAGTCGGCGTACGTTAGATCCTTTAACCAGACTAGTGTACCGTTCTAACGATAGGTACTCATCCATGGATCCCAAGCCCAGACAACTGAGACCATTTTCCATTCTACCACTAACACACCCATACATTCAACACAAGACGAAAATTTACCCAGTTGAAACCTGAAATTGTTTGATGTCTTATTTACCACCCAGGAACGACGGATGCGTCAGTCGAGTTTATTTGCGGTTGTCGGCGATCCAAAGAGAAACAGCGGTGTCTCTTCGAGATAGAATGGCCCAAGTAAAGCTCCATCGTAAATTATCGCCCAGTTCACAATCCCATTTTGACTGTGAAGTCTTTTCGTATTTTTTTTTTTTTATCCATTTTCAAGTGACTCCTTAGACGGTACGTCTTTCTCATCGTCGGTTTCATGCCCAACGTCTTTTCGTTCCGCTTCATCCAACACGACGAGTGGCGGAATCCAGGAGGTGGGGGGATCGTTCCGGATCGACGATTTTCGGCGGCGATCGGGGCGAGGGGATTGTCAGTCCCAAAATGAGTGATGTCGCGACTCTATTTTAATGTCGACTTCAGATTAATTGAGTTGTGATTTTGGGAATTGAATGGAAGACGTGATTTGAGTGACTTCAAGTTGGAGAACAAATGAGTTTATTTTATTGTAATTTTGTTGTCAAGGATTGCAATTAAAATTAAGTCATTGAAATCACAAGAAATGTAATTGGAGTGAATAGTGACAATTATCGTAATTAAACTCTTTCTATTATGAGAAAGCACGAGTAGATGAGTTAAGTTAGGTTCATGGGTCATCTGCTAACTTCATGTGTGAGAGTTTTGCCTAATTGGTCAGTGTGTTCGAGGCGGGAAATTCAAATAGGGCGAACACAGCGCGTATTTATAATTTACGTACGCAAAATTTATAATTTACATACTATAAACACAAATTCTATATATAATGTATATATAATTTGACGTAATATATAAGGCTCGTCAATTTTCTGATGTTTAGGCAAATGAGTCAATTCCCAGGCGAATAAGTCAATTCCCAGAAAAATGTTAATATTTTCAGTCGATTAAAATCACCTGATTTCAGTGATTTCGGTTGATTGTAAATCAACCGAATTATCAATTTAAAATTGATTTCACCATCGAGTGATACCGTGACTTTAAGAATGAGTAGACCGTCGGAGATGGGGTTATACCGGAATTTATGTTGTCAACGGTTTAGTAGAATCGTTCATCATGACCGGTGCCAGCTGATTTGCATAGAATTATATTGATGATTATTCGGTGGTGGTGAGATCAGTTTGGGTGATTGAGTTATGGGTTTGGGCCCTGGGGGAATTATTCAGGGTCTATTGGTGGGGATCGATAGCTATGGGCTGATGAAATCTTCTGGTCGTAATGTCTCTATTACGAAGTTGTTAATTTCGCGGTGTGTTAACGATCGCACTGCGAGAAAAAAAATTTAATTTTTCCAATTAAAAATTCTCCTCACAAAAATTTTGAGCGGATTTTCCAGTGGTAATTTCGGCCATTTGTTTGTCCAAAGCAAATGTGATCGGCAAAATTATATTTTTCTATTTGTCCGGAGGTTTGGGATAACGCGGAAGAAAATTATCGAATTTTCATTTGGAATAATTCATTAAGAAATTTTTGTTTCTCTTTTTATTTTAATGGCGCTTATGATAAATATATGGAATACGTCATTTTCAGTCTTTTACTGTTAATGAATCGATGAAACGGGAGATAAATAAATCAATTAAACAAATCCACTGACATTTTTTTTTATGTAGCACGAACGGTCTTCGAGACCGTGATGGAAAGACTAAACTAATAAATGAAGATTAATATCAGTGATGAAGTCCGAAAGTTTTATGACACTAGAGAAGTCAACCCCTCTTTAAATCTTAAACACATGTTTCAGATTAAACCGATGTCGAGTTCACAGTAGAAACGATTATAAAGAAGTCTCTTTCCAAAACTTTTTTTCAAGGTCATAAATCTTTTTCGAGGATTTTTTGGACAACTCTGAGGCATTTCTGAATATCCCAACAATTTTTAATACAAACTCGTTCCCATAATGAAGCAAGATTTGCATATTTCCTTAAATAACTAATTGAATTATCATAATAAAAATAGAAAAAGTGTAAAAGTCATCAACAAATCTGTGAAACTATTGACTGTAACTTATAATAAATATTTTTAAAACTCGATTTATTAATTATCAGTTTATTAATTAAATTCTCTCTTCATAAATTAGCCACTAATATTTTTAACTATTAAATTAATTATAAATTTATTTTGTCTATCCCCAACTTCATTTAAAATACCGACAATTATATAATTAACAAAAAATCTTCGACTTAAACTTTTGACACTCACCAATATCATCAAATTTCAAATAATCTCTTCAACTTCAAAAATTATTTTTCCCACTTCTTCCAACACTCCCCCCCCCCCTCCCACCGAACACCAATAGTTTATCATTATCACAGTCACGTTATCCAATTCGGAATAAAATTCCACTCGACACAATTAAAATTCCGCTAAAATAACGTTCCCTTCGCGATCTATTCTCTCGCGAAACCTTCCAAGTGCGTATAACCTGAACCCGATAAGATCAATGAAATGAAAGTTGACGATTTAGTGGTTTACTCACTCTACCAAGTGTGATTCAACTGTCACTTAAAGTGTAAATTACGAGGGACACGTTGATACGATAAAATGCACATTTTATTGTACGGTGTATTCAATGGACTGTGGGTTGTGGGGCATTAACCGGGTGAAATGCTAGTTGTACATGAGAATCGAGTGTTACTATGGGTGACAAGAAATCTCAGACTGGTGAATATCATTCCTGGGTACATTGGTAGATAGCTCGTGAGATGCAATGTGCATAAATACTATCGGCTGCTGCCAGGGTGGCATTGGGTGTAATATCCAGCAAGTGGATCTGTCTCGTGTCACCATAAATACGGTTGAAAGGATTTGCACAATTTAAAATTACCATAATGGGACGATAGTGGGATATAGTTGGAGAAATGACACAATTGAATTGAGGAAGAGTCTTTTTTTCGAGTCGTTAGTCATTTTAAACAGCCGTCCGGAAAGTTGTTCATTTCGGACGAGGAAAAAAAGTGCGAGTGCAAACTTCACACTCGTCCACCGATCGTCCTCGTACCATAATCTATTTTTCAACGAGGCAGGCAAAGTTGAGAACGCGTTTTCGGCCGCGATGATGTCTGTTATAAGAAAGGACAGGCAGATAAAAAAAGTTAGATTTATAGGTCATGGGCTAACTTCATGTGTATGACTTTTTCCTCATTGGTTCGTGTGCTCGACGCGGGAAATTCAAAATAAGACGCGTGGAGACGTGTCAGGTCTCGTAAGAAATAATATAGCCGGGACTGAAAAGTGATTCTGAGTCGTGTGGTTAGTGACTTATGCGCAGTAAGGAAATAGGATTTTATGTCACTAGGATCGAAAAACGATTCTAATTTCGCTTCGCTTTGACAAATCGCGGTTTTCGGGCTCTATAACATTAAATAATGTGTCTCATAGAGAAATGAAAGTTTCATTTGATGAATGTGATTATAAGCCTTGGATTACAACGCCATGTTTGTTGAATAATACTTTTATCACCTAATGACATAATCTATGGATATAAATTCGATGAGTCAACTCGTCTATCAGTCAAGTTTTTAAACAATATCTCCGAATCTAAAGGAGATAGCGAAATTGTTGTCAGAACATTTTTTGTAGAACTCATTTCGCTCAGCAAAAAAGGTTATGACAAAGTATTTCCTATCGTCATTAGATTCGGAGATAGACAACAAAAACTGGTTAATAGTCAAATGTGAGTCGTCTCATTTTACAATTTTGCTACTGAATTCGGATGTAAAAAATCGTGGATTTTCGCTCGGATTTCGATTGAATATTCGCGGAATAAATATGGAAGTGCGATATATTGGCACAATTTACTCATCGAAAACTCTTGTGAAATGTAAACATTGGGGAAAAAATTGAATAACGCGAATTCATCGGCAGTCGAGGAGACTCGAACAAGACCTCAATCAGTACTCGGGAAAGTTTACCCACGTTGTCAAGCTGCTAACTGATTTCCTCGTGTCTACTCCACATCGTGACGCACATCCAGAATCCTAATACTCAGTCCCAATTCCCGGATGGGGTTTATTTCTTCTCCCAGGAGTCAGTGGCCGTTTGTTTAGTTCCGCGTGTGACTGTTCCATATACTCAGACTTTAACGTATCCCGTGATTTGCAGGGATACCATGAGGATCATGTGACGTTGGTAAAATTCGGGTCGAACTAGAGTTAATTAGGGGTCCAATTAACGAGGGTACGGCACGTGACAGGCGCCTGAAGCTTCGGCCTTACGGAGTTGGCGCGAATATTTTTTATATCGATGGGAAACTCAAATTTATTAGTAAATATTAATGGCGGAACCCGAGGGTGCCACAGTTTTGGAATTTCTTCGTGAATTTGGTGAAAATTTTGGAGTTATTTTCGGGGGAATGAAATTAAAGTGAATTTAGGGAGGAAATGGTTGTGAACTGTAGAATTTTAAAGAAAATTATAGGAAATTTAGGAGAGGAGTTGAAAGGTTTTTAGTGATTTTTTGATATTTTTGGGAACTTTCGCAGATTGAGGGCAACTAAAAGTTGAGTATTTTATCGATTTTGAAATTATTCAATCGGAAAATCAATGGAATGTTCAATTTTTCGGTGATAACATTTTTTGAAAGTTCCGTCAAAATGAAATATAAAAAAATATCAGGAATTTACGCAGGAAAATTCTGGAAAAAACATTTGTAAATTCTGTTTTATTCGCGATAAATTGATATAAATTATCGGACATTTAATTAACAATTGTTACCATAATGATTTTCAATTACATTTACATAAAAATCGTCTCAAAATGTTTGATTTCCCATTTTTGAGCAGCAAAAATACGCAATTTCTTTATTTCGATCACCAAATGACTAAAATAAATAATTGAATTAAAATCAGTAAATAAAATAACTAATTAAATAATTGAATGTGAAGTAGATAGCTAGATTCAATTTTGGACTTTCCATGATGTGTTCTCCCACGTTAACGACCCAATAATTTCCAAAATCCGTATCAAACCTCGACTTCAATTTTTTTTTTTTATCAACTATCGACACCTCGTCATCCCCTGAGCGAAGAAAATTCCCTTCATCGAGTTAATGGAAATCTCGAGCATAAAAAACTATATTAGACACTTCCGACAAATCTGAGTGAAGCATTCAAATGTTCATTTTTCCAATCACGATTCTTCTTACGTAATATCGTGAAAGGGAATGAAAGAAAGTCAATTGCGCCGATAACTTAATACCTACATCATCTTATCTCCTCTGGGTTCACTTTCCTCTCTCTCCATTACCCGTTGAATTTCTCCCGAGGATTATTATCCGTCTTCGTTTCATCTTTTTTTTTACTTCCACAATGGAATATGATTTAATAATCCCAGAGAGAAAAAGAGAGAGGAGTAGTGGATGATGAGGATTGGATAGAGAGACACCTGCTCGGTGAATGCTCCAGTTTATCGGTGATCGAGTCGCAATTATCCATTGATAGGAGAATGGAGAGAAATGCTTCAATCAAATTGGAATTCCATTTGTCTTTGGCATTCGGGTCAAGTTTCATTTCGTTTATTCTGTGGATACTGATTTTTTTTATCGAGAGGAATATGCGTTGTTGGAATTATTACAATGCAGTGGAATCGTCTGAGGAATTTGTCCACCAATATTGGCCGCCCGAGTGGCAATTTTGGGAGTGCGAAACCGTTTCTGTGGCGAAGGGGTAGAACGAGATTAGTTGACTCTTCTCGGCGCCGACTTTTTCGGCGATATCTCCGAATCTAAGAGAGATAGGGAAATCTTTGTCATGACATTTGTTGTAGCTCATGAAGTTCTACACAAAGAAGGTCCTAATAAAAATTTCGCTAGCTCCTATAGATGTTGAGATATTCGGTAATTAAGATAAATGTTGTGAGCGATAGTGTGGGAAATTTAGGTTTTCATGTTTGAAATGTTTTTTTTTCTTTTGAAAACGAAAATTTGGGAGTTTCTGCTGTAATTTCAGTGGATGGTTTTATTTTAGATGGATATACATTAAATTACCTTTAATTTGACTCCTGAAATATTCAATTATCACCATTTTTCATTATTTTATGAGAGATTTTAATAAAAATTGAAGTTTCGTGATTTTATCGAAAAATTCGTGTGCCATGTGCTAATTTGAAGTGTTATAATGACCATTCCGCTACCAATTTTTTACTATTTTCAAAAATAACAGTAAAATAATGATTTTCCATCGCTCCCCTGCGAAATCCACCCTTCATACCTCTGGAAATCTATATTTTACTTCATATCTCCTAAAATCTTTCTTCTTTATTTCAGACTAAATTACTTCATCAAATTTTCTGGTTAAAAAATACAACTTCGTTATCCACTCGCTCGTACATTTACTCACCCTCTTTGATCTTATCCCCCCCTCGTGTTTGTCTGTTCCCTTAGAAAATAAAAAATAAATGGAGATCATTTGTGCACTCAAAATAAATAACCACTCTTACTTTTTTTTTTTTCAGGTAAGCACTGGACCCTTTACACATATTTTGGAATCCTCCCTTGGCCAGTGGATCTACCAAACTCCATGAATGCTCGACGCAGCCCTCTTATATTTGCTGTGAGTAAACAGAGCGTATCCTGCCAGTGCAATTAGTGGCCGACACCACCCTCGCCGACTAACTGTAAGCCAAACGAATTCCGGGTAGAGGAATGTACATATAACCCCTTTTTTTCACGATGCGCAGTTCCTCCTCATTCTAGTTTTTTTCAATGGAAACTTCTTCTGCGAGGGTGGGGGTGGATATGGGGGATGAGATTGATTTGACGGTATTTTTTGGAGTACGAAAAATGTCCAACTTGAAACGATTTATTGATGGTTTCATTGGTTTTATTAAAAATTGTTTGAAATCATTTCGTTTAGAATTTTTTAAAATTAATTTTAATTTCTCTCAGTTGTTTACTTTCCCTTTTGTTTTTTACATCATTCGGTTGATTGTTGGCTGAAGGTTCTCAGTGATAATTGAATTCAGTAGATAAATAGTTAGAAATAATGAAAATATACTTATAGATAAGTCGACTCATCTATCAGTCAAATTTTTAAACAATATCTCTGAATCTAAGGGAGATAGCGAACTTTTGGTTATAACATTTCTTGTAGAACTTAATGCGATTGATAAAAAAGGTTATAATAAAATTTTCCCTAACATCATTAGATTCGGAGATTTTCTTAAAAAACTGATTAATAATCAAAGGTGACTTCGCTACGGTAGTCGCAGATATAAAAAAACGTTAATTTTTGTTCGGGTTTCGATTGAATATTCAATTCAGCTGAAAAATCTCTCTCTACCCCTCAAAAATATGAAATTTCATTAAACTGTGAGAAGAAATGCAAATTTAATCTTCTTTCTCCTTTTATTATTGAATATCGGCCAAAATGGAACGTAAATTTTCTGGAAATTACTGGACCCTAGCAATCTCTGCATTAATTTATTAATAATTCCAAGAGAATCTTCCCCTAGTCTAATTAAGAACCTTCCTATCTCCCACCATAGAAATAGTTTTTGGTTGATGAGCTTTTGGTACATAATTTATCCAAAGTATAGAGGACATTATCCACTTTCCAAAGTTATCACATCAAATTCCTGATATACTCCTCAAACATTTTCCCCAAATTCACAGTTCCATAAAAATTTTCAGAAATATTATCACTAAAAATAGGATTTTCCGAAGATTCCGTTGAAATCTCTCTATTTTGCTTGACCTAAAACATGAAGTTACAATAAATTTTACAATTTTCATCTTCCTACTCCTGAAAAATTAAAGATACCATTAAATTCCTGCTGAAACTCCGAGTGAAGTGAACATCACTCTCCTGAAAATGAGCTTTCACATCTTCCAGAAATACCAACTTTAGGAATTACACCAGAGTGTCGCTAATGTTAATTGATGAAACCGTGAAAACTGCATTAACATCTCTCACTTCCCTCCAATAATTTCATTTCTAAATATAAAAAAATTCATATGAATATTCCGGTCGCTCATTTTTCCCAGATAACTCGTTGTCTCTAAAAAGGAACCATTTTCGATACCTGTAAAATGACCAGAAGATGAATTTTATAAATATCAAATTATTAAATTTTAATTTCGATCTATAGTGAGAAACTTTCCACCAAATGACGTGTGATTTTCGATGTTTTATTTCAGTCGTTCTGAACATCCCCCGAGTCATCAGAAAAATCCAGAACATTAAATATTGAATTCGCCATAAAACTCATTCCTAAAACATCATTTTCCACTGATTCTCAAACTTGGTCCATTGTTGGATTCCCAATAATAAATTTATACACACAGTTTTATATCCAAAAAAAACTGATATTTATTCTTAAAAATCGTATTGAACTTATAAATACCGTAACACTTAGAGATTTTCGAAAAAAAAAGTGTTCTACTGACTACTTTTTATTTTTAACTGACTAATTTTCACATGTCCTCCGTTTTATCCCTCAGAGGGTGTAGGAAAAATGGAGGGGTTGAAGAAAGCATGAAGGTTGTGTTTTGGCAAACCAAAGAATTTTTCTTAATGGCGGGAATCAGCCCTAAAGACCAAATTTGAAGGACGTGATAGAACCGGAAAAAAAGGATTTGAATTTTTGAACGACTGAAGGAACCAAAGGTTCGTTTATGATCGATTAAATTGTCCCAAGTGTCGAAAAGAGATGTTGAAAAAGAATAATTAAATGATTGGGTGAAGTCCAATGCACCCCTAACAGATCAACCCCTAACCCCTAGCAGGTTATTTAGAAAAAGAATAATTAAATATAGTTAGAACAATGGAGTATCCAACAGCATTACCAGCCGTAAAAATAGGCCCTGCGAATCCTAAAAAAATACTCAAAACTCCTTCCCATCTTCTCTTCGAGTTTTATCCTCTGGGTATTATCCGAAGACGTTTGGTATTCGGTTTGGTTTTCATCGTGGGGCACTCTTTCAACCCCAAGAATATCGTGCATTACGAGATTGGCCTGCAAATGAATCAGCCCGAGGGAGGAGTCATCTGTAGTCTGAACTATACCGTGACCGTTGTTAAAATACACCACAAACAGTTGAGGAAGTCCCCGACGACGTGGGCTCACGCAATTAATCGGGTCGCGTCCTGCATTTCTAATTCTCGTCTGTTCTATTTATTTTTACCCCAAATGCGCGACGGATCGTTAACTCCAAATTTGTGGGAACATTTAAACGATTCAAAGACACTTATCTTTTAATCCGAATACGAGTCGTGCGAGGTAACAAGTTGTCCAGGCGTATCAACCCTTAATTGATGGCTCTCAGTGATTGGATGAGTTTGGTCATCCGAGTAGACGAAGAGATAGAAATTTGGTCGATTCAGGATCATTGATCGATTTGGTGAAACATAGGATTGCAAATGGCAGAGATCGTATCTAAACTTATCAATAACTCACGTGATTATTTTATTGGATCATTATCAGCCCTTAGATCATGATCAATGACTTATAAATCATTATAAGAAAGGGATCGTCAATGATAGGGGTGTGAATGGGGGATGGAATGAAGAATTAGTCAGGAAAAATCGATTTATGAAGTTTATTCGGGAAATCGTTGATAGAGGCTCAGAGCACTTGTGTTGAGTCGTGATATCAATTCTTTCTTGATATTGTGTCTCATTAGGATTGTGAATTTCATCGCTGGAACATCTATGTCTTAATTTTCCTCACTCATCTCCGATCATTTGCGCTAACCGCCATAATTTTCATATTTTAATGTATTGTCATAAAATCATTTCCACTACATTAAAATTCCTAATCCCATGTCGCTATGTACCTAGTCCCCATGACCATCATCAGCGTCCCAGGGGATCTGGATCCTTCCCGAAGTTTATGAGTCCCAATATTTAGAGTCCCAATATTTGTTTTAGATTTCTAATTTTTAGTTGATCCAGGAATTCCCCAATTTTACAATACCGAGCAATTTATAGCGTTTCTTGTTAGGTATAAAGGCTGCGACTTGCTCATCTTTAACCAGTTACGCTCAAACATTCAATACAGTCCACTGTGACATTGTATAATCCCAAATCAAATATATTCATTAATATTATCAAACAGAGTTATATTTTCGAGTATTTTATCCATCCAATTAATATCCGAACGAGGTTTACCACGGCGTTCGGAAGTATCTTTCAAACGATAAAACTTGAGAGTTCCCTTTTTGAAAATATGTAAGAACTAAGGTACTTCGGTTGCTAGACAATAAATGTTATTAATGTTAATGTAATACCGTTGATTACTTGTGTTGGAAAATGAGAACCCAGTTCTTCGGTTTATCTTCAAAAATCACTCGACAAGGTTTATGAGGTCGCAGACCGCCGAAGGTCATCTGACCGGTTCTTCCCTGTTGGACTTGCAATTAGCGAATTCATCATTTTTGCAAATGGGTTGAAAATGTTTATGTAACATTACAGTTTCTAGACGAGAATAGTTTTTTTATCTGACCAGTGAAGAGGGTATTCCCTTTATCTTCATAAAAATTTCAAGCCACTAGTCCATGTTCATGATAAAAACAACTGCGGAAAGCTCGCTGTTTCAGGTATTTAGCTTGCGAATCGCATAAGTGGAGGGCTTTAGCAGATAAATCCCGACTTTTCCTTACGGAAAACGAAAAAATATTCCATTCTCTGCACTTAATTATTTGTGAGTTAATAGAACGTTGAGTAGTCGGTGAAACTTACATGGAAATTTCAGAAAAACTACAACATGATTCTGCGAGGATGGATAAACTGACAAAAGCTATTGCCTTTGCACGAATGCAGATAAGAATAGAAACGCAAAATTTTTCTCTTTCATATGAAACTGGGAAATGGAATCTAATGAATGGATTATTTTCTATTAAGCTGGGAACGAGTGAAAAGGATACTGGGATTATATTTTTACCTTCATTACTGGAACGTGTAGTGATTAGTGAAGGATGGGATTCCCACAAAAATTGCGTTTTGTGTGGGAGAATCGGTGAAACGTCAGAATTTTTTGCTGAACTGGTCTATTTTGAGGAATTTCAGGGGAAATACCTGTGGTGGCGATATTTCCTTCGTTTTTTCCGCGCATTTATTAATTATTTATTAATTAGAAATTTAGTGAATTGAATTCATCGAATGATAATGTACTTATGTGAGAGAATTTTTGAAATATTTTTTCTTTTTTCTCGTTTTACCACGTATTCGTCTGCAGGACGAATGAAGGTCCCGCAAAATTATCTAAGATATCATATATTACAAATTATATTACATTATATAATAAAATTAATCAATAATTTCGGTGATCGTGGAGAGCGTCTACTGGGAAGTCCTTTTTTACATTAAACCTTCTGTTTAAAAAATTATTATAACGATATATTTATATAGAGTCATATTGGAATATCAAAAATAGAATTGAATTAAATTTACATTACTTATTCAATTAAATTCTTCTTCCCTTTTCTATCAATACCAGACCGAGCGCGCTGTAATTATAAAAATCATTATTGAAAATTTCGAAATTAAATGAGTTCCGAATTCAAATTAACCGCCTCGGGGGACTGAACCAATGACGCATCAGTGGGACACTTTCGAGGTATCGATAGTCTCGATACTTGTCCTTTTTATAATAGGAACCAGCGTGATAAGGTGCGTCGAACACTCGAAAGGTTCGACCTGACATGACGTTCATGAATATCGATTATTTTCATAAATCGATTTCAACAAACAATCGATTCTCGAAGATGCGAATTCGATAACACCGTATCCTTTTATGATACTGATTCCATTGACCGCCGCTACGCGACCGCATATTTCCTGTGTCACTTTCGATATCGCCTTCGATTCCTCGATTATGACCGCCATTTTCGAGTAATCGATTTCAGATGTCATGTTGTTCTCACACTAGCGCCACTGCGACCGCCGCATTGATGCCGGTTTCGTCTTTACTTCTTCAGTAATCGATTATCGATTGTCAAATAATCGATTGTGACTATGACATAGTCGATTATTTCCATGAAATCCGCCATGTTCGATTAGTAACCTGTCTCGGTTTTTATATAGGATAAGGAAGGGTTCAGTGTTCTATCGAGTGATTGTCTGACACTAAAATGTTTCATATGAAAAATTTATTAAAAATATTTCATGATCAAAGTGAGGCCGTGAATTTCCACAATTTTCACCGCTAAAACCCATCAGCCGCAGGATAATTTATTGAGAAGTATCTCTTATTTATTGACTCGGCGGATGTCCGCCCATTGAACACCACTGCCGAGGCTTTTACAATCCACACGCCGAAAACCCGTTTCTTCTTTTCTCCTGGCGTTCAGTGAAACTCCACCATTAACGTTCACCGGTTTTTTTTTGCGGGCTCCTTTGTTCTTTTTTACTAGCATGCAATGAACTGTGGCCTAACAAATTTCTATATTTATTTTTTGCGGTGGCAGAAATAACGATGCCATGAACACAACGACATTTGTCTTCTCGAGTTGATTATATTTTCCGAATGAAATAATTTATTATTCATCCTTACGACTTCCTCCATAACCCAATTGTTCGTATTAATTCATTAAGAGCAGAAGTGAATTTTGCAGAATATTTAATTTCGTATTCGCTGGAGATTGGAGACGATATTTGCAAATTTCCTCATCAAATCCGTTTGTAATTCGATTGTTAGCGACATTAACTGATTGTCCAAACGCGATAAACTTTAATTTTCTTTGCATTGATTGTTGGATTATAAAAATAATCCTGAAACTCGAAATTTTAAGCAGTAAAATCACCTCAATTTTTATTAAACAAAGTTATTGGATGAAGACGAATGCGGTTCATTTGCAAAATCGTCAGCTCAAACTTCTGCGACGAGGAAAATTTATTTAACGGCTTTGGCAATTGACAAGAATTGTCAACGTGGAGAACGTTCGAATTATGACGAGGTTTCCGGGGCCGACGTTGACCAAAATTTTATTACCGTCACAATCAATTCCCAGAATGTTATCATCGCTATGAAAAACTGCAACAATCGATTTATGGTACCTAAAATGTGACCCATAAACTTAACGATTTACCATTAACGGCCTTCACTTTTTCATTATTGTCCGCATAAATATCGATATTAATCGCTCGACATAACGATGACCCTTCAACAATTCGAAAATCCACGAATTGATTATCAAACCCCACACACTCCTGGTTCAAAATACGGCACCGCCGACAGTCAGCCGAGGGTGGGCCAACAGTCGGCCGAACCTCGGCCCACTGTCGGCCACTTCCCATCTCATTCCAGAACCCATAAATACCCTAATCCATACCCCGAGAGATATATTAACAACAATATAACAATGATCCCACCCTTTTTTGTAATTTCCCAGCGTTTTAACTCATACCATTGGCAGTTTCTTGGCTTCGTCTCGGCCCACCAACTTCACACTCATCGCCATCTCCTCGCACTCATGTTTAAATATACTATTTACCTCAGCGCAGACAGGAACATTGTAAATCATAAAATGTTCCAACATAATGCAAAATATGCCATCACGAAAATTGCTATTCATGAGGCATTTGAGTGACTCCTCAATAAGCCCACAAATTCCAGCGTTAAGCCTATCCATCAACCGTTAAATCCCCACTCTTCATATGTTCGTTATGCACTGGAGATGAACACGATGAGAAACACGTCAACAACTGAGAGTCTTCTACGGCTGAGTCGAGAAGATTAATGTAGGACGGATGGAGTAATCCTTCCAAGTGCACTGAGGAAAGAGCTGGCAAACGTGTGCGGGCTTAATTGCTTGAAATCACGAATAAGTGTATCAAAGTGCAGCGTAAACTTTAAACTCCTTTGACGATACCGTCGTGGAGGGTGCTCGAGGCTGGAAGCCAACAGGTGTACATTTTTTTTTTATTTATCCTGTTTTTTTTTGCATTAAATGTTTTATGGAACGCGGGGGACTCGCACGGATTTTGTGGTAATGAGTATGATGAGCGCTTTCTGATGGATATTTCGAGTGAGTAAATTTATTTAATCAGGATATGCAGGAGAAAAATGTTATTTAGTAAAGTCAAATGTGGTACGAGTTTCAAGAGCACGGGATAATAACATTTTGTGTTATCAGGACGATAAACTGAGGTTTGCGAGGAGTGTGAAGTTTGCAGCATGAAGTGTCGGTAAAGCAGAGGCGAAACTAGCCGAAGCCCCTCCCCTCCTGTGTATAATAGAAAGAATAGAAATTGGAATAGAATTCAATTAGAGACGATGAAAATTTGAAGGAGTCGTATAGATAGAGTTGGAGATTTTATTTATTAAATTGAGCTAAAAAAATGAAATTTTAGTTTTACAAATTTATTTCTTATGAGATAAATAGCGATTGATCTATTCAATTGATTTTTATTTTTTTTAACATATCCTAATATTGTTGATCCTTTTTTTTTAAAAACAATTGGTTTACTCTGCTATCAAATATCAAATTCCAATTTCTTATATACATTTATTTACTTTATACGTAATTAACATGGGTGGGTATGTCATACATAAATCTCAATTAAAAAAAAAAATAAATCGATATGCTTAATTAATCATAAATATTTTTCCCTTTAACATCCAAAATATATTTCCAAATAATCTGAGAAAATTTTTTCTGAGTTCGATAATCTACAATTTCACCCAGACGAAAGGGGAGAGGTTCTTATAAGAAATTTCACGCACTTGTGTGGAAAGATTACTTGGTCGAATAAAACTTTTCCGACAAATTTCATGTAATTTTTTTTTCTCGGTAAAAAAATCTCCATAAAAATGGGACGATTTGTCGCCAATTTAGGATGATTCTCCTCATCACAATTTCATCTGATTGAAGAAACTCGTTTCCATCCAAAAGGATACTCTCGTCTCAGTGGAAATGAGTATATGGTGGTTACCTCCTCAGACTGACTTTAATGAATTCCTTTGTGTTTTCATTCCATTCCATAATTGCGCATTGCAAAGGAAAATGGAAAACCAACTGACTTTCCAACGACAAATAAACGCTCCAAAGTAGGTCTGTTTTTCCCTCATATTTCTTCAACAAATTTTTTCCTCCCTCTTGTCGTACCCTTAAAAACTCGCTTCTTTTCGTCAAGACGAAAGGTGAATGGGCGGGGGAAATAGGAGGGGGAGAGGGGGGGAATCCCCGTCGGCGAGTTTTTATCACGGAAAAACCAGAGGGAAGAAACGGGGAGGGTAAAAGGGTTGGCCAATGAAAGGGTAAATATACAACGGGGGAAGTAGTCCCCTATGAAAACGTGAACTAGAGATTTATGAATTTTCTCGTTCCCCGGACACGTGTATGTGTGGACCCAGAGGATAAAGAAATGTCCCGGACACCTTTTCGGAGTAAATCAGTTTTTGTGAGGTCAATAGAGATGCCTCTTGGTGAGTGTTAGCTTTACACACCTCGAAGCTGATGGATCTTCCACGATCACTTTGAGGAACTTTCTGAAGACTTATGCTCGTGGTACTATAAAATAGCTCTACCCTCTAGTCCCTATTTTAGCCATCGCATACGCTCCTTTTAAATATTTTCTGTTGTTCAATTTTTCAACTAATTGTGTGACTAAAATTTAGAGAAAAATTACGTTTAGTGAATGTTATATTAATTTAATTTGTGGAAAGTCCTGATGTTAATTTAAAAAAAATTGTTTTGTCAGGTTTCTTGAGCGCATAGGAAAGTTATGCAATTATATATTATATATTATATATTATATATTATATATTATATATTATATATTATATATTATAACTTGATTTAAATTTTGAATTTAAACAAATCGAGTTTCTATTCTCTTCTTTCATGAATTTTCTATTAATATTTCTATTACGCTTTAGTTGCTTCAAAGTTTTCTTTCGTGTCAACAAATAACACAACTTATTTACCAAAAAGTAAATTATCTTTGACGAAGCGAGAAATAATTTTTTACCACGTCATAATCTTGTCGAGTGATTTTTGAAGATAAACAGAAGAGTTATGTAATTTTCCAACACCACCGAACAATATTAATTTATTTAATAATTTCCATAACGACACAATTTATGAACAACTTGATACCGACAATTTCCGCCGATTCCATATGATCCGATGATTTATCTCTGTCGACTGGGTGAATCACAATCCTCGAATTCCCACCCCCCGGACTATTATTTTTTCAAGAGCACGTAAACGCAATAACGCTGAATATCCGCCAATGAAATCACAGAGTTAAATCTGCCTATGATCCGAACTTAATATCGGATTAACTTCCAGCTGGTCGACATGGCTCCCTGTGTCCAGTATTTTGTTCTGCACGTTGGAAATGTGATACCGTTGGACGGTGTCCATCCACACCGGACTATCACGTATTAGTTTGACGTGAGCGTAGCCATCCGGTCCGACACCAGCGCCTTCCCCCTGAAAATTCCCCAGCCATTTTGCTATTCGCCGAGAAACGGCGGAGAAAAATTGTTTGCAGAGATAAAAAATTCAGTGAAAATTGTCTGACGGATCGTAAAACTGAGGTGAAGTCGTCTTCTGGGAATTCCGACGTGAACAGGAATGAGATCGTTCGAGTACTGGGGTAAACCCGGTTTCTAATACACTAGCGCCACTGCGGCGCCGGCGTTAATGTCTGTTTTGCCATTAGTATTCGACTAATCGATTAGTGATCAGCAAACGATCGATTGTGGTGCGGAAATAATGGATTGAAAGCCATGAATCCGCCATGTTTGATTATTGGCGCGCGTCGTCTTTTATGTAGGTCGATTACCAGGTGACCGATTATCGATATGATATCGATTATTTCCATAAACCCGCCATTTTCGATAAGTGACGTGCGTCCTTTTCTATGTACATCGATTATCACATAATCGATTATGGATATGATATCGATTGTTTCCACGAATCCGCAATTTTTGATTAGTGATCGTGTCTTTTGTTAAACAGGACCAATTAGCGATGATCAAGTGATCGATTATGATTGAGATAGTCGATTATTTCTATGAATCTGCCATGTTCGATTATCGACCCGTTGTAATCTACACTATTTACACGTTGCTATCAATAGATAATCCTATGCTGAGTGTCTCGGAGAAAATATCCAATTCAAACTGAGTAGGTAATTAACTAGATAATTGTCGTGATAATTCGCCGATGAGAAAAATAAATACAATCGAATGGTTGACAGAATCGCTGTTTTAAATATGTTAACTCTCTGTCCGATTACTGAGACGACTAATCGACTGCAGACTACAATCGATGTTGTTTCACTGAATCGATTATTCTGAAAAAAAAATCAATTATCATAATTTTATCTCTTATTCATATTGCAAATTGTATAAATATATTACGAGTCTGCAAACCTCCTAAAAGAACAACAAATAATGCTGTGATAGATAAACAATAAAAACCTGAAATATCTCACAAACAAAAACAAAAACAAATTTTTTTGATTGTTCATAAAAAATTGAAAAAAAAAATTTCTAACCCTGTTCCATTCACCACAATTCTTCTACATCATCCCTTCAATAAACAATCTAATGTCTTTTAACACAAACGTCATTTCTCGTAAACAAAAGTTATAAAATAAATAATGACGATTTTTTCTAAACTAGTTAATTTTTGCATATCACCGATATATTTTATTTAACAATTCTCTCATAGTTATCACCTCGATGACATGATAAATACCTGAAGTGGAGTCTCCTACCCCCTAATTCCTTGACCCGTTGGGTAATTTTTGTTGTTTGTAATTTTATGGTTTTATTTCAACCCCAGGGATATGTGCCAAAATACCACCAGTCTCATATAGTTCACCAGTACCGCCCACAACTACGCAAGGAATTGTATGAAATTTACCAGGGAAATTTAACGACTCCCCAGAATACACCGGAAACGGAAATGCAATGTTTCCAGCTTTCCGCTCACCCAGAATTATTTAAACCGTGTATTCCCATTCACATTTACACAATACTAGTGCTTGACTGACTGTAAATATTTACCACAATCGACCTGATCGATAGTCAAAATAATCCATATCCAATCGAAGTATATTGGTGACGGTTTTGCCAAAATTTTTCGACATTCAACGAGTAAAATACCACTGGTCATAATCGCAACGTGTCACGCTACGCTGGTCAGGCTCATCGAGACAAATTCGATTACTTTATTTATTATTATTTTTTTTCATCGGCTGCGGTGGTTTTGCTTTTTATTTTGAAAATTACGGGTTTTGGTTTGGATTTGCGAATGTTTTACTGCGGGATGTTACGATGGCGAGTTTACTGAATGCATTTGAACTCGAGCGGGAGATTTGGAGTTGTAAATTGATGGGGTAGACTGCCCTCGTATTACAATTTGATATTTTTTTTTATGCGAGAAAGTTGCCGAGTATTTTGTGCAAAAATGAATTCGTTCAAATGGTTTTGGAGTGCGGGGCTTTTATGAATGTCGTCCTCTGGGAAATTCAATCTGCAGAGATGGAATTGATTCGGAGGAATCTGCTAATTGATGGGGATTTGTTCTTTGTGTGGTACAAATATCGGAAGATTATTGTGGGATAGAATTTAGTAACAATTGCGATAGTGAGTGGTAAAAGAAGATTTGTTGAGAGAATTTTGTTTGAATTGTAAATAGAATTTTAGAGTAATTTTAGTTTAATTTATTCGGTGGAATAACGAGAGCTTTTGATTTTGTTGTAAATAAAAGTTTAATGTCTGCAGAGATTGACCTTCATTGATTTACCTCAAAATTATAATCGATCTCGGGACTGAGTACGATTTTTCATCGATCAATATTACTATACCGTGTGAGAAGGAAATTATTACTTAATTAATTACATTGAGAGACAGAATTGTTGTCGAGAAATTTCGGATTTTATTTGGACATCGAAAGTTTCATTTACTGTAACGTATGACGAGCTCAACTGTAAGATCGATTGCAATTGAAGAAATAATATTGAATCGATTGAATGAACCGAATTTTCTGGAGATTCACAGAAACAGAAAATCGTTTATTTTTTTATTACATGCGGTTCCAAAAAATATAATTTTTCAATACATCGGACTAAGTTGTTTTACGAGACCAAAATCGATAACTGAAAAATACAAATAATTTATATTTGTTGTAGAATTTCATTCATTCAAAATTTGTGGAACTAAATAATAGATATTTCCATGAAAATGTCAATAAAAATAATTTTTTCGGTCACACTAGAACTGCCACTTTCTTCTCAAATGCGAAATTTCCAGCCTCGAACCCTAGACCCGGAATAAAATCCTTATCCCTTTTGAAGGGTCATAATAGCTCTCTCTATCTGACATATGACTCCATTAAACCGTGAATCGATAAACTAACAATAAAAATAATTCCCATTTGTTATAGATTTTTATTTACTCAAAAATCGTTGCCTTCTATAATAAATATTTCCATAAAAACTTCAATAAAAATCATTTTTTCAGTCACACCAGAATTTCCAATTTCTTCTCAAATGCCAAATTTCCAGCCTCGAACCCTAGACCCGAAATAAATTCCTCATCCCCTTTGACGGGTCATAATAGCTCTCCCCATCCGACGTGTGACTCCGTTAAATCGTGGATCAGTCCTTGACAATTAAGACTATTCATATCACACAGCGTAGAGAACCGGTCTGCGAGAATCGTCGAAATCATTAGTGAGAATATACCAGGAGCAACTTGAAATTCATCTTGGCTCCGTTAATTGACGCTTTGGGAGATATAACTTCCTAGTGATGAATTGTGATAAGTTCTCCACACTAACTCAATTTTCCAAGATAAGGAATTCCATCACACACACACACACACACACACACATATATGCTTGCACAGGCAAATGTACACGCACACGCACACATACATCTTCACTTCGATAGCCAAAATACCTTGAGACAGCTGATGTTTGGACTGGTAATTCGGTTAATTAACTGGAGAAATTTTTTTACTCAACGCTCAGATATGTGAAACCCGGAATTCCTCGGGTCGGTGTATTTTCGCTCGCACCGAGAAAGGAGGTGAATTGACAAAGGACTCCCCGGGGTGCGATCATTCTTCTCGTCCGATTACATAGAGCTGATATGCAGGGGAATGCCCCTGTTCATTCGTAAATTGCTGTGAAAGACCCCATTCTGAAGCTTCTCGTCACTCGTGTGAAGAGGGGGAAGATAGAGAAGGGATATTAATCCCTTTTTCTAATTATTGATTCATAATGCAGTGGGATGACTACTTACAGTAGGACATCTCCATCAGAAGGTGCGTCAGGGCCTCCGATTGAGTAAGGCCCAAAAGGGCTTCAGTCACAAATCAACACGAGACAATTCGTCTTTCGTTTGGACGTGTTTTTTTTTTTATTTAAAGGGTTGAACCTTGTACATAACATTTATTTACACTGTCGATATAAAATCGAGCCCTACGATACCTGCAAAGGTACCAGGAACCCGGGTGTTCGTTCTTAGGGTGCGTTTGGGCGAACAAAGAGTCATCAATCTTCTTCACGAAAATACGAAACGAAATCATTGGTCGGAATAATTTCTTCAATACGAAAAGTTCAAAGTGAAATCGTATCCCCGGCATCAGCGTTCCTTCTCGGACCAGAATCCCTCCCTCTCCTCTTCACCGAAAAAAGGGGTAAGATAAAAAGGCGGTTGGAAAGTCGATAGGGTCGAATCTCGCGTCTCTCGAAATGGCGGAACGAGGAGCGAACGTGTATAGATCACGCTTGGCCGAGCATCGTTTGTTCTTTCCAGGCCGGTGGCCCGTGGGATCTTTTCACAAATCCGGGTTATACTGTTGCAGGGATAGGGCGAGTGTATGGTGAAACTTTCAAGTGCGAGTGAGGTAGTAACAAAGGCGGAATTTCATCTTTGCCAAAATCCGTACCAGTTATATCGTCCAACTGGCCAGAATCTCGAGGGCCGTTTTGCTCGAATAGCCGGAAGTCCTCTGAGTCTTTTATCTCCCTGGAATCGAGAACTTCCGTTGTCTCTTTGTCCCCACTAGTTTCTCCTTTTTTTCAATCTACTTTGATTTTGATATCATCAATTTTACTATAACAAGTGGCGAATTGCGACGAATTGTCTGCATTTGTCGTTGGACTAGTCGAAGGGTCTTTAGCTATTGAAAAGTGTATTTTACGTGAGGAGTACGTGAACTGTAAACTTAGAGGTAAATTTTCCCGGCAAATTCGGAAATTTTTAGATAAATTGGAAATATGATTTTTTAAAAAATAAAACAAACTGACAAAAGGTATTTATTCTGATAATAATATTTCCACTTCATCAATCTTCTTATTTTGGAACAGAAAACCAGAAAAAGTCGAAGTTCTGCGAGTCTTTTGTCTTCTTCCAATCAAGAACTTCCATTGTCTCTGTCCGCACTAGTTGTTCCTCTTTTCCAATCAACTTTGATTATAATATTATCAATTTTTCGTATAACAACTGTTTACATTTCTCATTGGACTGGTCGAAGTGTCTCTAATGATCAAAAAGTATATTATAAGTAAGGACAACATGAACTATAAACCCAGTGATAAATTTTCCACCCCAATTCGGAAATTTTTAGATAAATTGAAAATGATATGATTTTTTTCACAGTAAAAAAGACTGGCAAAAAACATTTATTCTGACAACAATATTTCCTTCTCATCAGTCTTCTCATTTTGGAACAGAAAACCAAAAAAAGTCGTAGTTCTCCAATTCTTCAATCTCCCTAAAATGAAAGACTTTCTTCCCTCCTCGTCTGTCTTCATTTTTTCAGATAAATTTTCCATCACAATTTTATTTTCATCCCTAGCATTGCTGATTATGAATAATCCCTCGTGGTTACAATTAGTACCCCACTTGTACTCCTCGTTAAAAAACATTTCTCTCCTGCATTCTGTAACCATGAATGGAAATCGATAGATATGTTGTTGTATCCACGACAATTTATGCAATACGAGTCCCTCCACTCAACCTCATTTTGACACCGGATTATATTCTCACTGAGCCTGACAAGAGTGGAGCTGCGCTAAAATTATGCTGCACCTCTTTCAATATTCAATTCCATCAGAATTCATTCACCTAAATAATTGCATTCAAGGGGGTATTATTAAATCATTAGTATGTATTCGCATATGCTAGTGGAAATTATTTCCATAATTTACCAGCTTCTCTGCAATCTAGAGCACTTCAAGATCATCAACTGACTGCTATCCAACAAATGGAATATTAAACGAACGCGGTTATTTGGCTGGATCATTTCGTATGCTGGTGCACTGTACATTCGATTACAGGGAATTATTGGTCACTTGAAACTTTAATTAAAAAATCCCTTTTTTTGGTGATGGAAAGAGCCACTTTCGGATCGACGGTAACCGTATCAACTTGTTTAAAATTCCCATAACCGTCGGTCCTTTGATTGCAGCCAATGAATTTCCAATATCTATCGGAGCGATGGTCTTAACCAAATATTGAATACTTTATAACATTATGACCCACTTTACCATCAATTGAATTTTCCAAAAACCATAATTCGATTAATTCTAATGGCCTAACAATATTTTTAATCACAATATTGTCGTTCCTGTATCAACTCATGACAATGTCATGTGGATGTTACAAATTCCGCTTATCCTATCCTACGGTATATTACGATTATTATTCAGTTATTTTACAGTTATGAATATCTCTAAAAAAGAAAAATATTATAAATATTTCCTCCTTTGCAACATACGACAAGTTTTAGCGATTATTAAATTAAAAACTATTCATCATTTGCTTCTTCAAACATCTCATTAATTTTATTTTCGTACAAAAACATATTTTACTACAAGAATTAACGATTGTGTCACTGATCCTGTTCATCTCCTTTAAAATACTGACCAGTAAACAAAAATTTTTTTCCATTTCCTTAACAAGTTTTGTTTCATTTTGAAGTAAACAAACGGCACTTTTCGTGCATAAATAAATTTCTGTACCTAATCACTCAAATTGAAATTCCAATCCTCACCATGAACACCAACTGCTTCGACTTCATGACTCACTCATAACACCACATTTCCACAACAAGATTTGACTTCCCTCCAATGACGTCATAAAAGGAAACGGATCCTCAAGATGATCAGATGCGCAGCTGTTCCCCAGTGAACCGAAACAATTACAAAAGAGGTCTACGGTATCTGTCCCTAGAAATAGCCGAAGCGATAATCCAATGTTGGGTGATGGTGGTGGTGTAGCTCAGCTAAATCGGTATGCCAGAGTTGGCAGAGATGCCGAATTATTACGCAGCGAGCTGCATAAATGCCCTCCAAGTGTATGCGGGTTAGACACCCATCCCCTTTCCAGCGTTAATAGCTACACACTTCCATTTTGGGATTGTTCTAATTAATAGGGATTATAATTGGCAATTAGATACGACCAAGCGTGAAGCTATACCTGAACCCATCCACTGTGGGCTCCCTATGCAAGTGGTGCCATACCTAACGATGCCTTAGGCATTAACTTGGTTAATCGTCTGAAATTAACGTACAGTATCATAATCAATGAATATAACGAATTCGAGATGATCCTTGCGGTGCTATTAGGGCAGGTCAATTGTTATCGACTGGCGAAATGGCGAAGACGGTGGTGGCATCGATTTTACCTGCCAGTTGGTGCATATGGCGTGGGGTTGATGTGCTGGAGCATAAGTCAATCGAACTGATCACTGTCAGACGGTCCCAATCAGTGGGACCGTCCTTTCATGTGTCCCCGATGCTGGATCTCGCAGGGCCTGACGGGGCGTGGGCACTTCCGGTTCTATCTTCAAGACCAGTTCCTTGCTGAGTCAAGGGGGGGGGGGGTATATATGTTGGCCTTGTCAACAAAGTGGTCAATATCAGCTGAATATCGATCCAAATCGAAGTATTGAAAATTAGGAAACTTCACCTGTCGCCGTAAACTTACGTTACAGCTCAATACTTATGATTTAACATTCTACTGATGCACTCACACATAAATAACGATACCCCCTTAAAGTGTAATGAGTGTAAATCAACAGTTATTGATTGTTGAACCAGCAAAGACGCCACGTATATCGATTTTACCTGCTATCCCGCGCGTACGTGATAGCTTTCACATACAGGGGCATAAGTCTATTGAATTTATCAAGCTGTCCGGTCCACTAGACCCTTTCATCTTCAAACCGAAATATATACGGCTCTCTCTGCTGTTCCTGGAACTACAAACAAAGGCATCCAACACCAACGTAAACATCAAATTCAGTTTACAGATTTTCTCTTAACATCGAATTGTCAAAGTGACAGGAATTTCAGAGTTAAGTTTTACTATTTAATAGGTAATTTACGAGGTCATGACGGAGTCATTATTCTCCTCGAAGTTGAACGGCTGGAAATTAATTGTTATTAAACAAGTGAACGGTGAAAATGCTGTCAGCATCGGTTTTCCGGAAAGCGAATACGTAAAACTATGAAACTAGTGTAGTCTTCAGTTTCCATCTGATTATATTTACCACGCCATTCAGCCGAGTCCAACACCAAAAGCAGGAATCTGACGAGGGCCATTCAGAGCCTACGAAATTTTCTCTGCCGACCAAATATTTCCCCGAAATATCCGGTAATAGAACTTTCACTGTATCCGTCGGTATCAGACTGAACTTGATCTGGCAATGGGAATTCTAAACTGCTGCGGTCTCCTCTACACTTTCAACCCCGAAAATAGGGAGTATATCACCGGTTAAAAGCTGATGGCACGAGGTCAAAAGAAGATATCGGTCCGGATGAGGTCGGTCGTTATCACAAACTCAAGGGGCTTTCTATGGGGGAACGATTCTAAGCCTTGGCATTTCCAATTATCGCCTTAATTAAAATCAGTCCCCGACAACTACCAGCTGCACATAACAAGGGAGAAGCTCTAGAATTGCCAGAAAGAAATGTATATTCAGCACGGGTGTAGTCTCTAATTATACTCTCACTCAGCAGAATCGTGAGATTTTCATTTACCTCAGATCATCAAAATTAGATGAAGTGCAATTTGTGTGTGAAAACAACCTTGCGGGTTATGGTTCTCGGATAAATACACGAGACCCCTGGAGGGTCTCTGCGGTCCTAGAAAAATCCAGATCTACCATCAAGTTGGAGGACACTTCACTACGATGGCACCACATTTTCCAAAGTGCCGATATCCATCCATGGGAACCTCGGGGATAAGTAGTCCATGGCATACGCCCAGATATGTAGAACCTCAGAGCAGTGAAAATTGTCCATCAATGGTCCATTTCCCAAATTCACAAAAGATATGTCATTATCAAAAACATCTAATGGGCTTTAGGACCCAGTGAGGTACCATTTTGAATGGTATGGTCTCCATCATCACCATAACATCTCCACCGCTCCATGACGGAACCCACAAAGTTCAGTATATTTTCAAGATCTTTCGTTGAGATTGTGACTCTTTGGAAGGGAGAAAGGAGAGGGGGAAGAGCTTTGTTGAATGGTTTGGCGATCGTAAGGCCCCGAGTTTCACTGACGGAATCCACGAAACGTTGTTGTCAAGTGCATTTCGCGAAAGTCAGGAGACGTCCGGGTGCTGGAGGTTGAAATTTTCCAAAGCCCCATTCCCTTTCTTGCCTTTTGGGTCCTACAACTGTACAGCACATAAAGGCGCTATGTCCGCTAGATCAGATGAAGTGCAAACGGATAACAACCTGCATGATGAATACACGTTTGATATCACGAGTAGATCCGGGGATCTGTAGTTCCTGATGAACATCGATCTGGTGATGTAACGCAGGTCAAAGAGCTTTGAAATACCAAAGGAAGATGTCAAATCCTAATCTGGACGTTGATACCATCTAGAATTGATAGCGTTTGTAAGCCCCTCACCAGGATCAAGCCTCACGGAAATTGAGGGATCCAGAGGCACTCCCTGTTATCCTCAGTCGGTAAAACAGAATTCCTTGCAACAAAGAATGATCAGCAAATGAAGTATCAATTGTATGGAGTCAATGGTCTACCTAATTGGCCTCACATGCTAAAAATAACTGTCCCCGACCCCCTTAATAACACAAAACCCGGGCTCGTCGGTGAATCCGGAGTATTTATATTGATTGATTGTTGCAGCCGAGCCTAAAGCAAGGAATAATAGATGCTCGAGTTCAACCTCTCCTCCTCTCCCCTCCTCTTCCTCCAGTAAATGGTATCGTATCAAACGACTTGTTTCCGTTGATTGCCTGTAAGAGGGCCTGGAAATTGTGCTTCCGCAGGTGGTGACTGGCACAAAATGAAAGTAACATTCGCATCATTCAGTAATTTCGTTCTCGTCATGCAAACTTTTACCTCATAAAATTGAATTTTCACTCCTCGGTGGGAGCCACTAGGGTACAATCAATAGCTCATGAAGCATTGACTCGTTTATTCATTCATATGTAGGACGCGAAAGGACTTGATGATCGGAGAAGCGTGAATTTTCGAGTATTTCATGATGGGATTTCTGCCGCATGTGGTAACAGCGGAGGCGAGAAACGAGTCGCTCTCGAGTGGATGGTGTGAGTTGGTTGTTACAACGAGGGGCCCAATACCGGTCAGACCGGATTTACCTCGACTTTACGGGAGGTCTAACATTCTGTACCTTAGTACGAGGCAACTCACACCGGTTACGTTTCATACGGATGAGGCAGGAGGAGAGAACAAAGGGAGTCCGGGGAGTCATGGGAATCAGTGTCTGATTGTTTGGTAATTTGAGGGCGAATGGGGACTAGAAAAAATGGACGTCGATGACGGAAAGGAGATATTATTATTTAAATGCAGGAATACATTCATCGAAATGATGCAGCGGAAAAGATTGACGCGGTTTCCAACGAAGACACACTTGAATGGTGGAATTTGTAATTGAAATTTGAACGAGTCGGTGGTTTATTGGCTCATCTTTTGATGACTACAAAGTGGGGAAGAGGTGGATCAAATTGAGACATTTGTTTTTTATGGGTGCAATGACTGCCCGATGTCAACGATACAGAGATGGCTTGCCATCTGCGCAGTCGTCATTTCATCGATTTCGGAGAAATACTCAACAAGTGTCGAGCACATACGCCGATGTGCCTCTCTCTTACCGATTTTTCTATTGTGTTATGGTGATTATCACTTGTCATTTGTTGTGATTAATATGAAATTGTCGTCAAATCATCAGATTTCAGCTTCAATTAACTATCTTGTTAATTTTGTCAAGGAAAATTGATTTCTTCCTTTCTTGAAATCTTTAGGATTTCGATCGCATATAATTTTCACCAAAAGTTGAGAAAATCTTATTGAAATATCGAATTTTTCGATTTGAATGACATGAAAATTAATGGAATACTCATTTTCGTTGGTCAATTATTCCCGGAAAAATTGTAAAAATTAGTAAAATTCTACGAAAAACTGAAAATTTGTTTATGAGATTTCTATTTTCCTTTCACTACAAATATCTTTCGCTTCAACATCCCTTTTAAGAGAGATACCTCACAAAATATTCTTAGAAACACGAGAATTTAGACTATTTCCTGCTTAATCATTACATTATTCAGGAAAGTTATTGGTGAAATGCGAAAGGACAGGACATTCCTCTTGATGCTACCGTGAAAACGACATAAATTTGTATTTAGGTGTGAACTCGGTGGAGACGGGGCACAAGTTATTTTCGCATTACAATCTGAATCCGACAGCAAACGTAAATCGAACTTCTCCAAAGCCTTCTCTCGATTATTTTCAGCTGAAGAAAGAAGGAAATTCGATGTTGTCCCAGTGTAAACGTTTTCTAAAGGTCTCATTGGATAAAGGACGGAAGAAGGATGGCACAGCCACTTGAAATACCCAAATAAAGGACCGAGAGAGAGTTAGTGTCATTGAGAGCTCAAATTGTGACAAGGGAAATGGAGTATAGAGAGGCAAAGAGTCGGAGAGATCTGATACGAAGGACTGACAGTTGGATGAAACGGACGGCAACAGAAAGTGAACCTTCTCAGAAAGAGGATGGCTTGAATATACGTGAATACAGATGGACTTTTGTGATAACAACACGTGAGAAACCTACATCCTGCTTGGTGAGACCAGCAACACTGTCGGTTTTGTACATACGAGAGACGAGTTTATCCTCCTCCGGCTACTGTTACCCTCGAATTTTGACGAAATAACAGACTTGATTTGTTTCCGTAATTTTACATTTTCGATTTTTCAACTGATTTTGCTGTAACCACATAAAAAGAAAAAAAATATTTAAATCAATATCAATAACCACTTGATTTTCACACTATTTTATTATCTACTATGAATAGATCAGGTAACACAGAAACGTTTATCATTAATATGTGACCTCGACCTCTTATGGATGACGAAAAAATTTTGAATGAAGTGTCACTAAAAGGGTTTACCATCGAGAATGTTCAGTAATGCCTCTACGCCCCATAATTCCAACAATTCAGTAGACTTGTAGTATTTTTTTTTGTTTAACTTTAACACTTTAATGCACTCCAGTACGAACTATCTCACCAAATTCACTGATCCATCAAACAAACTTAAGAATAACGATGTTATTATACAATGGAGACGTTCAAAACAATATCAGGGGCGTACGACGTAACGAGTGATTAGGTTCCATCTGTTTATCAGGAAATAAAACCCAGTGGCGCCGTTTTGCCATCATTTTTAAGACATTGAGAACACATATTGAAGACGAACGCTCTTAATCCATTTAATCTATTCACAGAAGACAATAGCCTCGCGAGAAAATGATTTTTATCTGAATGGCACCCCTCGAAAATCGAATATACTTGACTGGAATATAAAATATACTTGAAATACGTATTTTATTGTATTCATTTTAAGTACAATCTATGCACTTGTGTTCCATTCATGTTCTCATCTGTGGATGCGAGGATAAATAAATACTTTAGTCACAATAATAGCAATTACGTGGAAAAGTAATTAAGCCATAAAGAGCAAGTCGATGAATGAGACAAAACAAATGGTGGTACGCAATTGCGAGGTACAGCATAGTCTAAATTATCATATTATTAATGCTTAGGAAGCAACTCTTTTTTTTTTATGTACTTGAATTGAGCAAATTTTTTTTGGCGTCACAGTCACGTGTCACAGTCAATTTAATTCACCAGTGAATGGAGTAATCAAGGTATACTTATCGAAAACATGACTCACGCTTAATTTGTAAATGGTAGAATACAGTTGAGTATGATATAGTAATACAGAGCGACTCTGGATGAGAATAAATCATCGGTCCTCGTTTCATGACAATGGCAGTGCTTCGATGTTCAAGCCCCGAAGAATGGGCCGATGAGGCTAGCCAGAGTAGATGGTCCTGTCGATTCGAGTCGTCTGCCACGCATCAAACAATGCGTGCAATTACGCCCTGGCGCGCCCACCGTTATGCCAACTGCCTAACCCGTGTGCTCCTGGCGCCTCTTTACAATAGAAACTGCAAACGGGGCAAATGTAACCCCTCTCCACCCTCAACCAACTATTTTCCTCTCCTCTGCACGTCTCATTTGCCAATATTGTCCCACTTTTGTTGATCTTTCACGTAATTATGACAATTTGCACAGGGAAATATTGGAAAATCCATTGTCATGCCATTTCCATATTCGAATATGGCGCCATTCTATTAAGGACGTTCTGGAGTGACATAAAAATGCTGCCAAATTAGCCAAAAAAATTCTGGACATTCCTAAACATGTCCTCAAGTCTTTTGCAAAGTTCCAGGCTTCTGGAGAATGTCGTTCGAATATAATAAATTATTGAAAATCGTTTTTACCCGCGTTCTGACGCTGACAATCAAAAAATGCTCAGGACGAGAGTAAAAATGCAGATTAAATCATGAAAATTCAGTCATCTATGGGAAGTTAATGAACACATCTTCTACGAAAATAATAACGTCCATTTCAGTTGTTGTTAATACCAAAAAACCACGAAAAAATTAATTTTGGCCGCGCGCTACTTAAAGTCGTGACTCTTGGGAGGGATAAACGTGTCAAATGTGCTGTCAATATTCATCTGAAAATGCGAATTTTCATTTTTCAGTCATTGGTTTTCGCCCAAAATAACATAAACTCCCCTCCCCCTCTCCACCACCTTTTTACCATCGCCTGAACATCGTTAATCATGCGATTCAATAACAAACCAATTACTTGGACCCATTCAAATGACTTTGATTCATTCATTCTTTGTTTAATTACCTCGTGGAATAAGTGAAACCACAAGTCAAGCAATCGCGTGTTTGTGGAACGGCTGTGACTACCACTTCGTTTGCAAAAATTGTCCCTTGTTCGTAGCTCCTGGGGATCGTTAACGTTTATTACGACAACGGTTTTTACGATGCAGCGCGATGACTATGTCGTTAAACATACAGTTAGCCCAGCTTTTACAAACATCTGGATGTATCTTCGTTTTGTCTTGGCGCATTAAAGTGTAAATGACAAGTGTTGTGTTTAACACTTGTATTACAGAATCTTCAACTGATACGACTATCTGTTCATTTACTATCACGACATAAAGTATCTTGAATTCGAGATAGAGTTGGTTTTACAAAAATGAGGGGTTCGATGTACGATCTTCAGATTAAACTTCATTGTAATTGTTCTGAAGACAATAGTTTCCAGGTTAATGGCAAATGCTGCAGAATGCGATAATTTTTTCATCATTTTGTTAATGAAAATGGGTCAAGAAATAACTATAATATAATATATATCATATAATATAATATATATAATAACTATAATATAAAACCGCAGTGAACTTTACGTTCTTTACGAACTTTACGTTCTTTTATTATTAATATGGCACGAGGAAGTGACGTCTGTACTATACGAGCGGCTGGGGCAGACTAAAGATCAGTCACTAAGACCAAAATAATATCGTCATCGATCGACAAAGAACTCTCAGTTCCTTCTTCCTGTGAAGTCATTGTTTATGTTTATATTAACTCTTCGGTTCTCTCCACGTCGATTCGTTTTTGCAGCAATAATCTTGGTTAAATCTGTTCTCAATAATAAGCCATATAATCCAATAACGAGGATGACGTTTTAGGATATTTTACATTCGGAAAAAAAACTGAATTCAAGCATATTTGCTCAAATATATTGGAATTTTAATGGTAACATCGATAACCAATTGATTTTCACGCCATTTTATTGTCTACTATGAATAGATGAAGTGAGATAAAAACGTTTATCACTGAAGTGGGCACTCAATTTCCTAGAGATGACGGAAAAATTTCGAATAAAATATCACTAAAAGGGTTTGCCATCGAGGATTGTCAGTAATGCCTCCACGCGCCATAATTCCAACAATTCAGTAGACTTGTACTATTTTGAAGACAATAGCCTCGTGCGAAAATGATTTTTTTCTCAATTGAATTGAGTATAAAATATAGTTAAATTAAGTATAAAATACCCTGGGGTTAAGGGATTATTTCATTGCACTAACATTAGCCACTATTTTTCTAACAGAAAATGTTCTCCCCGAAGACTACAATTTTTTTTATCTCTTCCTCCACTAACCTCGTTATGATCACCTCCCGCGAATTCAATTTCCCAGGAAATGTCATTCAACTGATTACTATTGAATGATCAGATCGAAAGACGCTGATATCAGATACCATAGGTATGGTCTAGCTGTTAGGAGTTCCATTCACAACCATCAACAGTTCAGTTTACAGGATATCCATAGCCACACCCAAGTGTTCAATGAACGACTCTCCAGGGTCCCAACGACATCAACTAATACTCCTAGGTCGTCTCTCTCCCCCATTCCCGTTCAACGATCCCAGTTCCTGCACCACATATGTGCCGGTAATGTACTTCTCTCAGATGCTTTCATTTATACATTTTATATAAAAAAATATATATCTCGGAGCAATAAGTATTGCTTTCCGGACTAACCCTTGTCCGTATCCGTAAGTTATTTGTCAATATCAATAAGGGACGGACATCACCGGGATTTTGGAAAGGGGCACTGGGGTTATTGGCGATACGTTGAAGGGCTGAAGGCGAAAGAAAGACGTGTTGGTAGGCGGAGTTGTACGTCCGTTTGTACTAATATCGAGAGAGGAATGACTTATGGTCTCGTGGACCCTTTGCGTTTTCCTTTTCACATGGTCTTTTCTTGGGAAAAGCCGAAAAGGGATGTGGAAGGAACACATGTGGATCCCTGGTGCCAAGGGTCAATTGGGGGTGGGGGGGGGGGAGGAACTGGTAGGGTCATGTGGGGTCTCGAGTACTACAGTCTCATGCGTGTGGCTCGAATGTGAATGTGCAAAATAACAATGGAAATGTAATTTCCTCACTTTGGTCTTTTTGCTCTTTTCGAGAGCGTCACGTTACTGGCTTTAACCAAATTGAATTCTTTCGGTCGGGACCTTTCAAAAAGATTAGTTGGGGTTCCTTTTATGGGCTTGACGATCTACACGACTTTTCAAAACTTCATGACGATGGGAGATGTTCTTTTCTTTCGGGAGGGACTACATGACAGACACAAGTCTCTTCAACAAGTCCTAATTCAAGATATTGGACGAAAAAATGTTCTGCCATAAACAAGACGTTTCGCGGCCAAGAAGTTCTTGTCATGCAGATTCAACAGATTTTTACTGTCTCGATTAAAGACAAAAACAAAAAGAGTTGCCTCCTAAGCAGTATTAATATGATACCTTAGACTATGCTGTCCCTCGCAATTGCATACCACCATTGACAGTTGATCATTCATATCGTTGGCACTACGACAGGACATTAACCCCAATCATAGACTTGGACCAGTAAAAATGACTCATATTTGGCACCACAAACTCGTGAAATACAGAACAAGTGCGTTGACTTTAGACATCAGCTTTTGTGGTATTGTTGACCTCTGGTTGGATGGCAATACATCTCAAAACCGTTGGTGCATTCCTGTAAGTGGGTTTGACAACCATTACAAAGTTTGATATTTGCCAACATCTCCAAATAGTGAGCATAAACCAGTCGCCTGGCATGCCATCACTTCCAATAATTCCTTTGAGGGACAAGTAGACTGAAGGACGACAGCCCTTGGACCAGCTAATAGCTTCTGATTGAAATTTCCGTGATTTCTCCCTGTCGATGATGCGACCACACGTAACTCCGGTACCCGAATTTCCCCGGATTTGATATGACCAGGCCGTCTGCTCCAGCACGTGCAACAAACTGTCGTAACTTGAAATTTCACTCTGCAGAATCGTAAACATAAGTCACTCGCACAGAGTGAAATCCCTCCGTCTATTGATTTCTTTGGAGTCCAAGAGAATATGCCGGTTGCATCAGAAAGTTTCTTCAAGACCATTCTCATTACCCGAAGAATGAACAGAGACAGTGAGGTTAAAAAGTTGTGAGAATTGCTGGCGAGCAGAAGTCAAACTAGTGAAATACTCGATTTTTCTTCAGTTGCAGCGTTCAAATTATCCAACTTTGCCATCGGGTTTGTTAGCCCTCTGGCATTGTCGAGCTATCGGAGGCACGCACTGAGGCACTTCGGCACGTATGTACCCCTTGCTAAGGTAGATTGAAAACGAATCCAACATTTTTCCCACCTGCAGTTGAGACTTTTTCCGTCTTCTCCTCATTTTATTACTCCTCCCCTCTAACGCAATCCCGAACCTTTCATTGAAGTTGATGAAGTTCAGGAAGGAGTTGGCGCTCGCCGTTCCGAAGAAGACAGCACTTCGGATATTGAATGTATTAATTACATGAGGAAAATTACATTGACGGCCTTTGATCGAGGTGATCCCACTTCCTCATCATTATGCTCTGATGCGCCCACTTCTGATCACCGGTAATGGAGGGATAAAATAGAATCAACCGTAAGGGTGCTTTATATAAGTATTCATCACGATGAACTTTGATTATTCTCCAGCCATTCACTTCACTACCATCACTACCACTCATCGTAAACAGTCTAGCACGCTGATAAAGGTCAACCAGCGACCGACGTCCAACCGAATAGAGCGGCCAGCAGGGATCAGTAATCACTGCCATTAGGAAGACTCCAATGATGAACAAATACGTTCGAACCAACAGAATAATTCTCCCACCAATCCGCATCCCCAAACGAGTGGAAATAGCAGTACAATATGTATTTACAGGTTTTTGGTCAGTTGGACATCTCGAGGGGATTTGCACATCAATTCTACAATGTTACTGAAGCACCCGGTTTGTGCTTTGGAGAGTTTCAGTATCGTGTCCAGGTATAGGTACCGCTTATCGTGCAGAGACGGATGCTCCATTATGATCACATACTCGACATGCCAGCCCGCTTCAATTGAATCGTTCGCACAGATTACCCAATGATGCATAGTGGTCTCTGACGACAGCTATGCGACGAACCAGACTATTGTGCCAAGCCATAATTCCAGACACGTAAAAGCTATTTCGGGAATCTACTCCTTCATTGTTATGCAATCAAGGTGGCAAGATAGAGGTGAACCAAACTGAGGGATCATAATTTACAGATGTGGTACACACGAGCTTCACAAAGAATGAGATGTTTTCGGGATCAGTTGGATTCATAGTCGTCGACGATTCGCGGACCTGACAAATTAGATTGGTCGAGTCATCGTTGGATGAGAATCAAATTTGTATTCTACGTATGCGAAGGCTTCCTCGGAGTCGGTCGCAGACTGGTTGTGTGCATCAATATTGGATTGCGCAATCTTGATACGTAGAAGTTATTTCAGGGAGCCGGTCTGCCTTTGAGTGAAGTGGCAAACTAGGACGAATGGAAATATGGAATTCTTTGAGAGACGATTGGATTAATTAGTAAGTAATGAAGCTGAAGAGATCGGGAGTTCAAGGTAACTGATAGTCACATTTATGTGGAATGTGTTAAATTAGTGAAGAGTGAATGAGCGAGTGCTTTGTTATTTTGGATATTTGCGCATGTGTGAAAGAACAATGTGACTCTAGTGGACATTAAGATTTATTTAGACGCTAAGATTTTAATGTGATTTATGTGTTTGTTTTAATATAAGGAATGCGAGGAAAAGGAGACGTGTGTGTCGAACATGACAGGTTTATGATAGTCGTGTTTCGAGTTTTAAGGATTTTTTGTATCATATAACGGTGGGTTTTGTCCGGCCATATGGGGTCACTCTCAGGACAGACGTTGCATTGTCGAGGACTCAGGGAGAAAGCTAGTGATTAAAAAAAAGGAGAAAAAACAGTGCATTTTCGGGTTTTGAACAGTGGTATGAGTTTAGGTGTGGCTTGACCGTTTACGCGTGAGGATACTCGTCTCCTACTAATAATATAATTTTAACTGTATGTTATTTTAAAAATATACTGTTACCTTCATAAAATAAACTAATCATATCCTTTACTACCTAATCCTCCATTTATTGAATGTATCCTAATTTGGGACTGTGGCAAGATATAAATGGACTATAATACATCAAATGGACTCTTCGTTATCTCATAGTTATGAATAATAATAAATTTCCGCTGTAACTGTTGTAATCATGAACGCACACGATGCCAGATCATCTAAAAACCTTCACACTGACCAAACTCACAAGTACATTCTGGTGAATCCTCAGTGTTTTTCCTTCCGGAACACACATTTCTGTCTCCATTAAAGGAACCAGAAAATGATCAACACGAGGGCGTTACTTCGCAAAGATCTCGAAAAAAGCCTCAATCCCCGTCTCGCACCAGTGACGTACAACAACAAAGAGACCAACGGGTAGATTGTGCATGTCGACGGTGAACTGGCTGAGCTGAAAGCAACTTTCCCCATCCCCACTCTGAATTCCGGCTGGTGGTTCACACTCTGGCGGCATTGTTTTGTCACAACAAACTTGGCAGCTATTTAACGCCTCTCCCCCATTCACCCTCCACCCACTCTCCCTTTCTCCTAGCGCCCTTTCGGGAATCTCAAACCACTGGACCCACCACCAGCCACCAAAGTCTTGTCGTTTCCTGCTTGTCCTCCACCGAGAAACACCTCTTCCTTTCTCCGTACGTAACTCTCTCCGCGTCATTGCCAACCAACTTCCGAGAAACTTTTGTCTCTCTCTCTCGCCCCCTCTATCGCACGAGCTCGGAATGAATAGAAGGGGATGATGAAAGAAAAAAAAAAATCACAGTCCGTTTTCACAACTCCATTTCATTCACTTTCCCATGGTATATAATGGAGAATAAAGCGCCAACCGACAATGTCGGCGCGTATCTGGCAAATTTATTACATTCAATCGATTTCACTCTATACTACTACCACCCCCTCCCCCCCATCCCACCCCCACCCCCACTGAGTTGTTATTTTCAGGCCCACGTCGAACCACACGCGTTCACCGCCGTAAACTACCCCCTCCGTAATTATTATAGGACGACGCGTGCATATCCCCATGGTACGAACTAGCACCGGTCGGTTTACCACCCCTTAGAAACTTTACTGTATCCCTTCTGGACGGTAACGTCACGATCGAACAACTTTCCTCGTTGTATTGCCGAAACCTGGGTATTAATCATCAAACTGTGTACTGCTGTATCAAACGACACACGGCACCGATAGCTTGATATATCATAAAAATAAATTGCCGATCGCTGAATCAGAGATTGACGTACCCTTCTTGAAGCCATCATCAATCCAAACATCAATCGTTTACTGGGGTAATTAATAGATGTGAAAGGGAACGGGAATATGAGAGTCATGTCATAAGAGGAAATTTATTGATTCTTCTTGGGATTTGTTGGTGAGTTGCGGAGGTTTGAATGAGGCCCCGAATTCGGGTGCTGCACTGATTGTTCGGTCTTAAACCCGAACTTCCGGAGCGAGGATAAAGTGTTAAATTTCACTGGTGGTTTTGGTCACGTAGGGTCGTAAGGGTAAACAGATAGATCTTTAAGATAGTCAAAGAGGTGTTTATGTGATGGAAGAAATAGTCGCAGACTTTTGAGAAATAGAATTTGGGAAGAAACCGGTCGTTTTGACCTTTTCTTTGGTCCCTTGTTCTCGTGGGTTCAAGGGAAACTGGGTTCGGTGCTGCTACGCAGACCCTTCAGTGGTATCAGACTGTAAGGATAGGTTTTCATTAGGATATTGTAATTCCATCCATTTATAAATTAAATATGTTAACAATGATTTATTTTAAACCATGAGATTAATCCCTCACAAGTGGATTGAAACAATTAAAGGTTTCTTTGACTACCTCAAGGACCTCTTCAATAAAACCAACAGATCCAGAAGTCCTAAAGAACTGCACCTCTAACAGATTCAATTTTTAACATCAAGAACCGTAAGAAATATAAACATTTCCATAAACCCCCGAGGATCGTCAGTTATGAACCCCTAAAAAGACTAAAAAAATAGCTCAAATTGATTAGCATTTTTCTCCTTGACTCAAGCAAAAGAAATACTTGAATCACGTCACGATCTACACGCACGTTAAAACCCTTCAAAATTAGAAAACCCCCGACCAAAACCAGTATTGATTCCTATTCACTGGTATTTTTTAAAAATTTCATTTGAACATTTTTAGTCTAATTGGTTTACTCTGCCATAAAATTTCAAATTCCATTTTGTTATATGAAATTCCAATTTGTTATATGAAATTCCAATTTGTTATATGAAATTTCAATTTGTTATATACACTTATATGTCCTATACCTAATTAACATGAGTGAGTATGTCATACATTAATCTTAATTTTTTTTTTAATAAATCGATATTCTTAATTATTTCACTATTAAGTGTACTAAAGAGCACCCCAACATCATAGGGTACAATTTTTCAAGTTTCAATTTTCAATTTAACTCAACTCCTCCATTATCACACACTAGACACTGCCACAGCATTCACTGGTATTTAATTCCATCATTTGCTCCTGACACATGATAATGTCTTTCACTCTGGTGATACCCATCCGAGAATAAAACATGAAAAAATAATGTGCGATTACCATCGGCACGCGAACACCTCCGTAATCCATTGCCCAGAAGTGGGTCGTATCGCATCCATAATTGATCGTCAATGTACGAAGATGATTTTGAAAATGTTACTGTCTTTACGGTAATGTCTTGTCATTAATCAGAATAATTTATTAAATAGTGAGGCTGTTACCGTGAATTCTTGTGCGTCAAAATGTCGGGAGGGAGTCGGGGAGAGCAATTACCTACGAAATGTTGCGTCTGCTTTAACGACCCTTTCGCATGAGAATCCACTGTTACCCATTTCTACACTGCAGGGGGGGGGGGGGGGAGGGGGCCCTCAACTCCTACAACATTGTCCTTCCGGTGCGTTTTAACGTTACCCACCTGACCACTTTTGCCAGGAAACATTTCACATTATTCACAATGATGCCGGATGTTAACTATTTAGCCTTGGAAGAGGATTTACACGGCACGGTAAATCGTGATGTTGTGGATGGTGTGGCGAGGAGGGGAGGGGGGGGGGCGAATTAATCTTAAGTGGCACCGTAGCCAATTTATCGGAGCCACGTGACGGATATGATGGAGACCTGATATAACTACCCCTTAATTAAGGCGAACCGGTCCAAGAGATTGGACGTGGTTATGTACGCGTACCATATAGGTTTTCGTGATAAATACACTGGGTACATACATCCACGTGCCCTGTATTGGATGAGAAGGGGCGGGGGAGGGGTGAAATGGGTAAATTTTTTTTTATAGATCGAAGGAATTTTTGAAGGAAAGAGTGGGATGAGAAGGTGGGGAATTTTGTTTGCTTGTGAGACGTTAGGGAAGAAATACATATAATTTAATGGAGTATATTATATACTTGAAGGAAGGATAATAATGTGGATGATGAGGCTAGTGTCTTCTGTGTATGGATTAAATTGTTCGGAAACGTTCATATTCGATGTGTGTTTTTATGGTTTTAAAATTGACCGCAAGACGGCTCCACTGGATTTTGGTTCCTGACGCCTCATTACGGGGTACGCCCCTGACGTTGTTTTGAACGCCTCCGGTCCATAGTAATATCGTTACTCTTAAGTTTGTTTGATGAATCAGTGAATTTGGTGGGATAGTTCGTGGTAGTTAGTAGTAGAATAGTTGAATGGAAGTGCAGAGTGAATCGATAAAGAGGAAACAAAGAGAAAAAACTACGTCTACTGAATTGTTGAAATTATGGCGCATGAAGGTATCACTGGACATCCTCGATGATAAACCCTTTTAGTGATGTTTTATTCGAAATTTTTCCATCTTCTAAAAGAGGTTGAGTGCACATATTAGTAATAAACATTTCTCTGTTACTTGATCTATTTATAGAAGATAATAAAATGGTGTGAATATCAATTGGTTATCGATTTTACCATTGAAAAGCCAATATACTCGAAATGTGTATATTTGACACTTCTTTCGTATTTAATTTATTTTTAAATTCAGTATAAAAATGTTCGTTACAAATTTTGGTAAAATCCTGACAAAAATTCACAACTTTGCGCTCCTTTTCCTTCACCAACACCCGAATTTCCCTCAAAAATTTCCTTCACCCTTCCGGATACCTAAAAATAATCCATAAAAATTTCTGATAAAACTCCTAGTAATTCCCTCCAAATTTCCTCTTGGAATATCGTAAATAATTATATGAAAAAATTAGAGAACTCCGAATTATTTATTCTTATCAATTGTTATATTAACAAATGTATTTCTCTCTCTGTTCCAGGTAAGCCCCACTGGAGTGCGAGAATATCAGAGCCACTGTCACGAGAGAGAGGATTAACTATACCAGTATTCCATGAAAATTCCACATGACATAAACTCAGCAGTATTTAACGATGCGGAAAAGCCTCTTTCTGGAACGTGACACTGCATCAGCATGCATATCACTCCGCATGGCATTATTATTTTTCACACTTTCCTCTTTCATAACAAACCCTGAAGATTAGAAATCTACATGCGAAACTGTTGGTTCATGTTCTCTGATTGATAGACAGAATGCACGGTGAGGCCGGAAGTTTCCGTTCGATAATAAAATACTGACATTTTATGTTTAAAATCCATGTCGTCGACGTGTTTCATTGTTGGGCCAAAAGTTACCGCTGGCTTACGGTGATGTTACAACATTAACCGATGGAAGAAGCGGAAACAGAACGACGTCGTTGAGCCCTATTTATTCCAGTGCAGGATATAACTGGGAATGTAGGTTATTAAAGTAAACTATGGTTTATGTTTAGATGAGTAAATACGTGGCTTCATGTACACAGCGGTTAAACAGTGGACGGGAGGTACATTCAGGAAATATCCATGTGTGTTAACAAACCTTGCGTTCTCACCGGTTTGTGTATCGGAATTTGCGTTTTGCTCTGCTGAATTTCAGCTATTCAACTACAGTAAAACAGTAATAGGCAGATTATATTAGTCTTTCCTGATAATAGTAGTTTTTGTTTAGATTTTTAATTCATCTGACCTTGTCGTGACCTTCATTGAATGACGATAGGAATTCCTTCGATAGTGGAACGTTTAGATCATAATATTTTTGTTGCTTCTGCTGTTTATTATTTTATCGTTTGATTATGTTGATGATCGGTTGCAGTAATAGGTAGATTACAGTAATTTTTCGAAATTATGGGCGGTTTTATTGATAGTTTTGGTTATGTTTTGAATTTTTCTGACCCTGTCGTGACCTTCATTGGATGAAGATTGGAATTCCTTCGGTAATGGAACATTTAGATCGTAATATTTTTACTGCTTTACTGTTTATTACTTCATCATTCGATTCTATCATTGAATTCATTCACGATTTCTAACGAATCACTCCATACCGGAATGGAGTCGTGCAGACAGTCGAGGACTAGTTGATGAATTGATTGACTTCGATCGATACCTCGAAATCTATGCTAGATACCGAAATCTTCATCAGAACCTTTTTTGTAGAGCAGATTCAGAACAACAACAATTATTCTTACAAATATTCCGCTATCTCCCTTAGATTCGGAGATATCGCCCAATATGTCAAATCAAAGATAAGTCAAAGCATCTTTTCGTGCCATTTCGCCTCTAAAATAATTCAGAATAATTCCGAATCTCAATAATTATGACTGATCGTTATCGACATTTATCGACTATCGATTATTCTCTAATTCAATATAACTCTCGTGGAAATCGCCTGAAAATACACGTTCTGGAAATATTATCTTCTCGTGAATTTTCAAAAAAAAAAATCAGATTCCATGTGACCTTGACAAAAATGATTTTTCTTCTCACTGTCCAATGACGAGGTTAAACGCTGGTAGAGAATATCAACCATCAAATTGTTCCATTTACACCCAGTGACTAATGCGCAAATGCCACATTAGTCGACATGAGAGATCTGAAATCGCGCGGGATGTGAGAGCTATGGGTCATGAAAGCTGTATGTGCGATGCTCAATGCTGAAGGGGTAGGTGGGTCTGGAGTTCACGTGATCCACCACGAATACTCGCCTTACCCTCACCTCTGTATTCACTGTGTTCAACGGGAGGCTTTGCGGTGTGCATTACAGATGTAATTAAGATAACTGAGGTGAAGGCAGCTATGCACAATGCCTGATGTATGTGCTCTTCGATCCACAGTAGTTGCTATATCCTAGTGGAGCATTGCATAATCGTGGTTACGAACCGGCAAACCGTCGACTGCTTTTGGGAATCCCTGGAATTTTGTGGTTACCTTTGGATTCTATTGTCTGTTTGGGGGATGAAAAATTAGTTTTGGAATTGCGGGGTCAGCGTTGGGCGATTTCATTGGAAAGGGTGGGGAAAAATTGGGGGGTTTTCTGGACCTTCTAGTGAAAAAAGAGAAGCCATCGGTTTCTAATGAAAGGGGATGAAGAAATTTTCAAAATAAAAATATCAAATTAAATATATTTCTCACCAGAATTTAAAGCGGATTTTCTAGAGGAAATTTCGGCCATTTGTTTGGCCAAAACAAATACAATTGGCGAGTTTATATTTTTGTATTAGTGGACATTCACTTCGAAGCCATTTCATCCCCATTTTTGGAAGAATAAATTACCCCATACTATGCAGCATTGCTCGATGCACAGTTCATATTTCCCCTTGGAATGGGTAAATTACTCTGGTTGCGTTAACACACATCGTAAGGGCTATTTTATGACTTAGATGATAGTTCTCTAAAAAGGGGGATAACACCCCCGAGAGTAAAGAACAGCTGTCAGGGGTGAACTGCCACTGCCTTTTTGTGTGATGGTTTGCACCGAAATTTCCTGGAAGAGTCCAATTGAGTAAAAAATAATAGATTGGGTTCTGTAATCGATAACTAAATCGATCATAATTACTCAAGTTATTTAAGCCCTTTTCAACACCTGGTCTCTATTTCAGAGCAAAATAAAAATATATTTTTCCCTCAGGGACGGTGGCTAAAGTCGAAGGTCCTTGAGGCGTGCTAAAGCCTTGTGCTAACTTTAGTTTATTGAAGTAGAAGTAGAAGATTGCTAAGTTTATTGAAATAACATTCCAGGGAAATGAGTGCATCGTTCATTTTTTTATGCAGACTTAGCTACAATTCGATATTTTCTGTTCACAATTGATCTCCCCAGGTGATGTCTGCAGTTATCGATTACTCTTTAGTTATAACAACGAAATTCCTCAACACAAAACGACATTTTGAACAATAATCAGACCTCCAGAGGACCAAATGTCATAAGAAAGTTCGCTTTATCACAAAAATTGGAGTCCCTAGTCAAATTTTCCCGCCAAAACCGACGAATTCAATTACTAATACTAAGAAAAAAGGCGCCAATTACTTTGAATTATGCTTTAGACAATCCCCACACCCCTGATCCAATCACTGTAAATCATCCAGAAAATCTATTGTCAGTGTCAACCCAAATTTTCCAAATCCAAGAAAACAAATTGTTAACTCGACTAAGAAACAAACTCGCAAATGGAACAGACTTCAAATATATAAATAATTGATCAATATTTAAAGGAATGTTAGTTAAGAATTTAGTATTACATCGACAGTTAGATAAATCTTATCACCCATTTCATGACTAAATCATCACCAAAAAACCTCTCGTACCATAACCATCTTTCTCAATTGTACGTTGAGTGGTGTTAATGGCTCGGTTGAATTAACGTTATTCAAAATAGCAATTACGATGAAGAACATGCACTCAATTATAATGTCAAGCTTCCGTGGATACACATGTGCATTAAGCTTTAGCGAGACAATTGCAACCAACTGCCTCAGCCCACGTCCAAAAATAGTAAAACAAATCTTTCTGGAGACAAGTTGTTACCCTTGTAGAAGTGAGCTTTCTACATTTTGGATACAGCTCCACTTGGTGAGAGTGTGTATGAACTGACAGAACGACAGCCGAACAGACAGTCAGACGAATAGAATGTATAACAACAAAATGACTACATCAGTGGGATGCGAATGTCGGCATATGGCTTGAAGTCTCGCTTAGCTACATCCTTCGTTTCCGTTTCCGTACCCACAGGGTTTGTCTTCGTCTATTTTCGTCTACACGAACCCGAGCATATCTCGTACCAGAGGAAAATTCAACTGTATGGATGAAAAGTCAGTGCATGCTGGAATGTACCTTGTGCTATTCTCTATTAGCTCAGTCTACGTATGAACACGTGTATCCGCTTTTGGCGCATACAAGGGATTCCACATTGGGGTGGGCTGGTTTTCATACATAAAAATGGGGACGAATTTTCTGGGATATGACTGAAATATTTACGGTGATATGAGTTTTTTTTATTCACGTCGAGATGGAGTCGCTGACTTTCTGGAGTTTTTCGACGATTTGGGTGAGGATATAGTTATCCTATTTATAAAAGCAGAAGCACATAAATGAAGTTCGTCCGAGTCGAAATCGCGTAAGGTCTTTCCCATTGGCCGATTAAATGAATGAAGTTTCGCGTTAGTCGAAAAGGCGAAAACGTTCGTGTTCCTAAGAGCATCCATTGTGAATCAAGTTACCTCTCTCATCATATTTATACCAACGACTTTCACATTCGTTCTTTTACGGTGTCATCGCCCTTCATCAGTCTATGAAAGCACAAGCACATAAATTCAATTAAATTAACCACAGAAGTCATCGACTAACTTCATGTGTAAGACTTTCTCCTAATTGGTCAATGTGTTTGAGGCGGGAAATCAAAATAGGGCGGGCGATTGATTGTTTATATTTCATTACATATTTAACAATAATTGGGATATGGGTGAAAGTAGATGAATAAATGTAGCAACATAATTAATTACTTTAACGAAGTCTTTATTATTGACTCGAGGAAGACACGACTGACCTTGATGACCAGTGTCCAGAGACTGAATTTTTACTTTTTGAAAAACCTTTATTGAGGGAAAAAACAAGAGAACGTTTATTACTCTAGAGGACAGAGTTATCTTTGAATACCACATGTGGTGAGGATTACGACGCTCTCAAGTTCGGAGCACAACAGATCATAAATTAGTCATTTTCTGGAGACTTTTTGAAACACGTCATAAACCTTGTCGAGTGATTTTTGAAGATAAACAGAAGAGGTGTGTTGTAATTTTCCAAGAACAATAACACAATTACCCACATTTGAGGCATAAGGATGATGTTATTACATCGAATGGATTTATGACACTGTTTTTAGATCAAAAACGGTCATTAATATGGCGTTTCACGTTCTTGTGACGTCGTAGGAAATCATCGGATTAGAGAGGAAGGGAAACGGAATAAATTCTCGATATAATTTTTACAAGAAAAATTACTGAAAAAATTGAGAGTCCAGACCGGGGTTTGAACTCGAAACCTTCCGATTATGCATCCGGTGTCATCTTACATTTGCTATTTGTTCATTGGACTCTCTGTGGTGTCAAGGATACGTAATATTTGTCTCCAATTTCGGTGTTTAAATCTTTGAGACGCTAAACAAAGAAAGAAATTAATCTATTATCGTTCGCGCCACACCTTTTTATATTCTTTTATGATTAAATAGGACTGATTCTCTCGATTAAAATCACTACAAATAATTTTTGAAATCATTTGATATCACTTGCGTTCATCAACTCCACAGGGTGAGAACACCCCGGAAATCTATAGACTTTTATCGAGTGATTCCAATAAAAAAACACATAATTTATTAGCCATCCAATAAACATAACAAACCATAAACTTCCGGTTGAATATCAATTGACATTCTTTGCGAAATCGATTCATGAACTTGATCCTTTTCCGGTTTACCATGTAAACAGTATGACTCATGACATTAGGAGGTTGACAGTAGACTGTTTTCCGAGAAAATCATCAAAATTTTTTAGCAGTGCAGATAGTTGACCTTCCACCATGTTTATTTATCGTTCAATGACACCCAGACGCATGAATATTCTCCAACTGTCGTCATTCTCAGAACGGAGTTTACGAGATCCCCTGAATTTCCCTGTAATATCAGTACCACGAATGTGATCATAAAAAAGGCAATAATAAGTGTCTCCCTCGTATGTTTATCTCAACCGATGATGGTTGTCCCCTGCATAACACTTTGTATACACTTGGAACAACATCGTCATCTTTGTCAGTCGCCCAGGAACGACAACTGCGTTGAGTGCAGGGGCCAATGGGCGGAGTGTTGGTCATTATTTTCCCATTTTAGCGTATTATATCGGAGGGGGATGATAACATCGCGACGACCAGTCGATATTACGTGAAAAAATATGGCTTTCTCTGGTATAACAACCATGAACCTTTAACAGAATCAATTATTTAATCATTAAGCAATATTTCCTCATTTTTATTCAGTTTTTTTATTCATGAGTGAGACATTTGTCGATTTAATTATTCTGTCATGAGTATTTTGACATTACGTGAGTCATATTTCTTTTGACATTTCATTCACTGAAATTTGAATTTATGGCGGCGATCGATGGTACGTGCGTGCGTGTCCGGAAACGGTTCCAATTTCAACGAAAATATATTTCATTGAATTTATTGAATATTATTGACGAATTATTTTACGTCAGGGGGACTGAGCCGTTCACTTCGAGACGACTGAAGTTGGTATATAGAGTTTAAATAATTTAGGGAAAAATACGTAGTTTATCGTCAGTCGGTGCTGGAAAATTGAGGGACGAAGGGGTCTCTGAGATAAATTGAGTTTTTGGAAAATATCTCTGAATGTGAGGGAGATAGGAAAATTTTTGTTATTATCTTTCTTGTAGAACTCAATCTGCTCCATAAAAAAGGTTCAATAAAAATTTTTGTGTCTATTCTAGATTCTGAGATAATCACGAAAAATTGAGGAATGGGAAAAAGGGATTTATTGCATTTGACCACTCGCTCCTGAATTTCCCTAATTAATTTAATGAAGTAGGTATTAAGCAATGTGTGCTTGATTTTCAGTAAGATATTTCATTAATATATTACTCATCATAATTATTTTTCAACTTTTTATGCAGCAATTTTTCTGACATTTCGCTCACGAGAATTGTAATTGATGTGAGTTGAATTGATCATCGTTGCGTGTGTACGTGCGAGGGAGACATTTCTAATTTAACAAAAACATATCCAATGAGATTTATTGACAATTATGGCTGCAGTATTTTATTGAAAATCATTTGAGAAGCCATCTTTCGATTTTGGATGAATTTTCCATTGCTTCCAAATCAATTAAATTATGAATTCCTCTCCCTGGTATGCACTCGCCAATTCCATTCCAATATTCCAATTAAAAAAACAGAATTCAATTAGCGAAGCCGGGAGAATGGTGAATATCAGATCGATTATTTTCAGAGAATTAGTTAAACTCTGGTAGAAATATTCTGGAATCTTTAATTAATTAAATGAATTTATCGCCAGCTCATAAATTCCCAAATACATCACACCATTTTTGGAATTTGTTAGAAACTTCGTAGCAATCTGCAATTTTATTATTATTTCTTCGAAATTCTATCACGTGTTGGATGGAAAAGATCATATTGACCATTTTTGTCTCAAACCAGTGCCATAAAATTCTCCGTTAACCCCAAATCTTTGATCATTTCTCCAGAAAGATCCGCCCATTTCATCGTTTTGGGATTTCACAACAATAATTATCATATGAATAATATATTCTCGGAATTCCAACTAATGAATTCATTTTTTTCTCTTCCCATACGATCGTTACGACAGTTACTTAAAGTAATTCACATAAAAAACCTCTTCATATCCTCATTTTCCCAACGAGGTTCACGTGCCCTTTTTCCCACATAATGTGATCAAATGGATAAATTCCACCAATAGTTTATGAGTATTTAACAGATCATATTAACCATTTTTGTCCCAAACTAGTGCCATAAGACTCTCCATTTACGCCAAATCTTTGATAATTTCTCCTGAAAGATCTGCCAGGTTCGTCATTTTGGGATTTTAGGACAATAATTATCATATGAATAATATATTCTCGGAATTCCAACTGGTGAATTCATTTTTTTCTCTTCCCATACGATGGCTACGACAGTTCCTTAAAGTAATTCACATAAAAAACCTCTTCATATTCCCATTCTCCCAACGAGGTTCACGTGACCTTTTTCTCCTATCACGCTTCACAATTACCAATCAACTGTCCATGAAATTTCAATGTTTTTCTAACACTGTTGCCAGAATATCCGATAGTTTATCGAGACATTCCGGGTATATTCATGCAGAAGCAATTAATTCAGCATGTGCTCCATCAATTCGGCATAACGCCGACCAGAATGTGGCCTCTGATATCCAGCGTAGATAGGTAGATTTGTAGAGATGCTCAAATAGCCCAACCATAAAACTCAACATCGTTTCCGACTCAACGGATAAATTGGACTGTGCATCAAACTAAATTAACGGCTACATCCACCACCACTTCGTGTAGTCTCTCTTTTCCGCTTTTTCTCGCTCACTCAGTGCCGACAATTAAGGATTTTCCATAGTTTATAGACGCCAAGGGGTTTTTGTTTAGTGGCCTATAAATCCTGCCAATATATTCTACTTCGTTGGAATCGTTTTGCACAATGCTTTAAAACGTTGTTGAGCCGAGTATTTGTTTTTGAAAACGCAACCATTTGCCCAGAGATTTGAACGAAGCTGACGAATAAAAATGAATGATGCAGTGGGTTGATTTGTTTGGTTTTTATTGATCGTTGAGCGGCAATTGAAGTTATAAAAAAGGAGAAGGAAATGTTTTCCAATCAAAATTTTTTTACTCCTGGAGAAAAAAAAACTTGTTTGAATATTCGAATCGTTTCTGCAACAGATAAATTGCGTCTTCGAGAGTCCGTTAATGTGGGAAAATGGATTTCGCAACAAATGGAATTGAACTGGATTGGAAATGGGGTAATTTGAGATAATTCAATGCTTGTAAATAAGTGAAATCATTGTTTCGTTAGAGGGAGTTGGGTAAATGAAAAAAATTAGTGCGAAACCCTGGACTTTATGACTCGCAATAACAAAAGTCTCAGTTCTGTAACGCTCCGAGGGTCAATGGACGATGGGGTGAAGATTGGATGAAGTTTGGTTGAGAATTGACGAAGGTGGATCGATTCTAGATTCTCAAGGTTGAAGCAAGATTGGGTGAAGATCGAAGACTCATCGAGTGTTCAGACTCGACCGAGACTTGGCGACAATCCTCGATCGACTTCGCCCATTCACCCTCAAATGATTCTAATGGACATTTTTTTCGAAATGTCATCACATCGGAAGTTTAAAAATTTCATTTACTTCCATCACATTTCAAAAAAAAAATTCAAATCACCTGACTATCATTGAATTGAAGCTCAATTTTTGATCAATAACTTTTCAAATCTAAGCTCTAGTAACTCCTTCCACCCCTAAATAACTCTAATAGACATTTTTTCCGGAATACCTTCACATCGAAAGTTTAAAAATTTCATCTACTTCCATCACATTTCAAAAAAATTTCAAATCGCCCGAACTACTTATCTACAATCGTCCCGAGAACACCCGAAGAAAGGCGCTCCACCATTTAATTAAAACTCTCACTGGAAATTTTCCCTAATGTACCTCGTTACTGCCAATAGCGTTTTCTCCGCGTTTTTCGATCTCAAACTTTAGCCCGATGGAATGAAAACAAGTTGCCCCGTCAGTACCATTATGGGCCCCTCCACGCACATTCGCCCTGCGTACGATAAATTTCCCAACGGTTAGTAGGTAACCAACCCGGTAAATTTGGCGTAGGGGGAATTTCTCTAATTTAACCAAACCCACCGGTCTCGTGTCGTGCAACGCTCCGAGAGTCTGAACGTAACGCTAAATTAGATCCGCTACCAATAAGGGAGTCTTGCTCAGGGATTCCTCTTCTCACTGAGCCCAGCCCTTCGTCTCCTCTTTCTCCGCATTTCTTCCTTTTTTTTCCCTCCTCGATCCCGTTAAAGGAGTCGTGTTCGATTTCCCGAGAAATTTATAGCCAGTGGATTCGTTTCTCGGTGATTGTAATGGAAAATACGAAACACGGCGGATGATTAAAATTCCGTAAGTTTTCGCTCCTCGGATTAAAAACAATGGGTTGAACGACAAAAAGAGGCTGAAAAATGGGTTCTGTCCTTATCCGCTTTTTCGTGCGGAATTGACTAACTTCCCAGTGAACGAATGCTCACGGGAATTCAGAGATTTATAGAACAGAAGAAAGCGGTAGTGGGGTGATGGAGGAGAGGGTAAAATGGACTCGGAGGGTAAAACAGTCCGTGGGTCATGTATGAGTCCATTTTTATGAGGATGATTTCATCTTTATGAGTCGTCATTCCACGATAAAATGGTTGCTCTCAAGTTCGTTGGATGGATCAGTGAATTTGGGGAAATAGTTTGTTCGGTGGGTGAAACAATCTCGAAACAGGAACTGTTGGAAGGGCGAATAATCCTGGAATAAATAGTACACAAGTCACTTATTCACTGAATTTCTACTTTCTATTTTATACAAATATTATCGCTAGATTGATCTTGATATAAAAAAGAACTCGAAGTTCGGATACGAAACCGCGGAGAATGTTATTGTCGACCTGTTCTCGATGAACTTGAATATGAAATTAAACTTTGAAAACTTGAGGCCCTTTAGTATTTTTAGTTAGTTCCTCTAAGGTAGCGAAGCCGAGCCGTTCGAGAGTATTAAATAAAAGAGAATAAAATAACATTCACACCTTTGAATCATTACAGCTATCCGGATAAAAATGTCAACTATGAAGTGATTAGACACAGAGTGAATAAACAAAAAAGATTAAGACTTCACTGAATCGTTGAAATTATGGTGTGTGGAGGCATGACTGAAGGTCTTCGATGGTAAACCCTTTTAGCAATATTTTATTCCAGATTTTTTAATGACAATCATTTCTGCGGTTCTTGAACTCTTCATAGTAGATAATAAAATGGTAAACAAATCAATTGGTTATCCATACCACCATTGACAATCCAATATACTGGAAATAAGGATCATAATATATCTAATTAGATATATTTTTAATACTTATTTCGAGGACATTTTAACAATTATAAATTCCATAAATGTTATTGGTCACAACTTCATTAACTATTGCTCACAACTTCATTAACTATTAACTAGTCACGAATGTTCATTTCATCAGATTCAGTTCCACTACTCGTTAATAGTTAATGAACCTCATTTGGAATGAAATTATTGAATCAGTGGAGTGACTCGTCCCCACAGGATCCATCAAATATCCCGTCATGTTCCTCTTTCTATGGAACATTACTTTTATTATTCGGTCATAATTTGGTTTTCCATTTCATCTATTTTAAGCTCCGAATTTCACAATAGTACTCACCGCAATACATCAATCAATAGCCCCAGATTTAATCTAGAAACTAATCACCTTTTCTTCGCACGCATTTTTCCCATCCATCGGACCCTTGTTGGATCCCGGTTCCGAAGAAAAATCGTAATTTTGACTGGATTAAGCCATCAATGCTGCGCCGGATGTCTTTAGAAGGTCGAAACTGGCTATCCACCAGGTGATGTAGCGCCCAAAGAAGGTGATAGACCATACAACGTCTGAAGAATACATCGCATGTACGAGAATTCCTCACCCCAACATCAATGGAACTCGCGGGGTTTCTTTTTCCGTTTAAGGCAGTGTGTTGTCGAGCAGCAAAATCAGTTGCTTCGTAAAAGCCGGCAAAAGGTGCCAGTGAAAGGTGTCTTTCCCTCAATAGCATGATTTCTCGGTAGTTTTTGAAGAAATGGAAAATATCAATTCTGTCTGTCTCGGTAAATTTTGGAATCTACTACGAAAAAAGCCCATAAAGATTCGTAATTTTTCTGGAGCCAATAACATTTACCTGAAAGTTCCAGAACGAATACGACGACGAACATAAATTTTTGGAAGCTGAATACTTTTTATAGAAATGGCGGGCAATTTTTGCGTCCCCTGATACGTGAATTCGCAGAAACTGACGGGCTATCCAGTCTTCGGGACTCCTCGGGTACGTTCGGGCGATTCAGGCAGGGAGGGGGGAGCCGATCGTTGGGCCGTTGGCGGGAAATGGTGTGGGATGGGCTAAAACAAGTATTGAAGTCATAATAACAAAAATGGCTGTTCAAATATTCTGACATTTTTCCAAATGTTGTATTTTTTGGCGACTTCTCATTCATTTTCTTCCAACAAAAAAATTATAGCTCATGCCGCTGTCGTCGTCGTGCTTCATCAGCCGAATAATTCACTTTTACACAACTTTACACAGCGGTAAAATTACAATCCTGATTCATAATTATCGTTGAATTAGCCTTCGGAACGCCAATGACGTCTGGAAACGTAATTTTAACGTTTGTGTCCGGTACTTTTTATTGAATATTATCGTCCGTGTGATTAACCTTCCGTAATGTCAGGCCTCTCGTATTTATACCAAAGTGTTTTCACCTTATTCACTAAACCTACGTGGTACCTCATGAAAAATTGACTCGACTCTACGTGACTGTCATTACAGTTGAATCGAATGGCACGAAAACGTCATAGGGTGTCTTCGAAGTGACGTACGATCGAGTGAAATGAAGATGGATAGGTGGTGGGTTAATAAACTATGCGAAACTAGCCACCATCGAGCCTATATTCATATGACGTCACATGAGAATCGATGCAGTGAAACATCCAGCTAGACCCCTGGGGCTGTGACGTCAGAAAGTGACTTATGGTCGGTTGTCAGAGACGTCAATTCCGAAAAAAGTGTATTCTATCGCGCATTGCAGATAGGGACATCGGCGAAGCGTTGGTGAGCCCAATAAATTCAGTTTCCTCTGGGGATTCTTTGGCTAATGTAGGCCAGTGATATAATAGAAAGATGTGAAATAAAAATTGGAACAGTCGAGTTGACGTATCTCACTCAACTTGGTGATGAATGAAATTTTCGATTCTCTTAAAATAAGATACTTTTCCAAATATTCGCTCTCCTATTTTCCCTTTAGTTCCAATGTTTATTTATCAGTTGCTGTATCGCATTTTTATGTGTTGGATATGGGGTATATAAGTGAATATCAAATTCAGTGGATTTAACTTTAACTTTTTGTTTATTCGAAAGGACACGAGGAAGAAACGTCTGTTCTCTACGGATCTCTAGACTAGACTAAAAACTGATCACACAAGCTCAAAGAATATTCATTACCTAAATTAAATAACTCTCTGTTCTTCCTCTTTATGAAATTATTGTTTATGTTTATATAAACATTCGGCCGTCACTTCGTCGTCATCCTCGTTAATTCCTTTATGTAACCGTCATTTATCTTCAAATTAATCCTATAAACTCAACTTAATACTCCAATAATATGGATTAACAAACTATTCATAATCAAAATAAACGTATCAAATTCAAAATGTTCTCAATATCTTTTTCAACATCTCACAAAGGGAAACAATACCGCCCCAATTTCAAGTACCAATGCTAACACCATAACCCGTTTCTCTATTTTTCTATTTCATCGGTGGGAGAGGGCATTTTTCATTTGATACAAACGAAAAAGAAATATAAAATTCACAAAAGTGTATGCAACTGACAATGCAAAGCCCCGGATTACACAGCCGACAAATAGATTGTTCGGGAGGAGAGTGTCGGATTTCGACATTTCGTTGGCATTGTCATGAAAAAAAAAACCGTCCAAATGTTGGTACACAGCTATCACTCTGGGTTGAGTTTGTGTGGACGAATGAGAGGGGTAAAAAAAAAATGGCCATAGATGCTTCGTTGTGTTTTCCACGAATGAATGTGAAAACCCACCAAACAAGATGAACAAGCCACTGAGCTACATGCTCATGTTGACGTTTGTTACATGAGACTCGCGAGCCAAACATTTCGTCGTGTGGTCTAGTTGTATTCATGACTATTGGCGGGACGAGGGGGTGGATCTCGACGGGGTTAGGGAGGGGAGGGGCGGAGGAGGTGGGGGGATATTTTCAAGGGGTAATAACTAAATTCATAAAAGCTGGTAGCATGTTTTTTGTGGCTTTCGGCATGGCACCTTGTTGAATCGATGGTAAACTCAGGCAATAAGGGAGAAAAAGGGCCACATCGGGGCTTACGCCACTCGCGTGACGAGCCAATTGGGTTTTGAATGTGTACCAGAGGATTGTGGGGATTTTTGGTTGATGGAGTTTTTGTAAGGGGTGAGAATAATACAACTATTTTTAGGGTAAATATTAGGTTGAAATGACGATTGTGAATGGTGTATCCTTGACATGGGGGGAATTTCGTTTGGGACAGAGAGGTTTTTAATGATTTGGAAATAGGGGATTTTAATCGAACGGGTTTTTTTGATCCCAGTGTTGATACTGAAAATTTGAGGGGCTTAAATGGAAATTTCTGGTGGATTTTTCACGAAAATCCTCAAAATCCGACCAGAACTCGCGAGAAAATTTAGGGAACAACATTTTGTTGTTTCACAAGTGAGCGATTGCAATATTTTTCCAATTTTCATATCGACTTTTTGTAGAAAATACCTCTCTTTGTAGACTAACTCCATTCAGAATCGCAGGAAAATCGTTGACAATTTTACCGCGCGAAAAATAAAATTGTGACAAAAAAAAATTCCAATTTTTATTTTCACCAATTTTTTTCCCCCAACACGTTCATAAAATAATATCTTATACTTCATAACGAAATAAAATACCGGGAAAAGAGGGTCAAAGTCAGTATTTTATGAATCGAAATTTTTTTTACCGGCATAATTTCTCTAATCACTCCCTGTTTTCAACCGACGAAAAACATCATATCTATGTGCATTTTCTCCATAAATTAAATTAACGTGACTCCGAATAAAATCACCCTTTTATCGTATATGAATTTCAAAATGCGCTAGCACGAATAACTACAACCAGCAAAAACATGTCCCCCTAATCTGTATCGCAGCAGGGTTGTCATGAGGGAATTAAAACCGGAAAAGTTGTGTACGCTTTTGGGGAGGGGAAGAGAAAACAGTAATAAGGGGAGTAAACCCCTTTCCATCAAACGGCGAAGAAAAATTAGGGCAACGTTCGAGATAATAGTCACTGGGTTGACGATGTATTTATCATCGCGATAATACTTTTGGCATATTCGTGGAGGAGTGGTTTGATGTCTAAGAGTTTTGAAGTTGATGGTTCGTAATGAGGTAGGGGAAAATTAAGCGGAATCCCATCAATCTCAGGATATTAAATTCTCCTTCAGTGAGCTTTCATTTGGAAATTTTACGGAAAATTAATATATCGATTGCGTCATTCCAGATTAATGATTCACATTTTTTTTCATTTGTTTAACGTGATGTTACCCCCACACTGAGTCATTTACAATGTAATTAATGTTACGCTAGTTATTATACATTTTTCCTCCATCTTCCGATTCGACTCGCTTGTCAATTCGTTTTTTCGAATATTTACAAATAAATTTTGTCTATTTTTTTATCAGTTGTATCTGCCAATTTTTTTAACATCAAATAGTTCAATATGAAATGATTTGTATTGTCAAACGAGTCGAATATTTCATAAGAAAAAATCATTCCATAAAAAATAATTTTTTTAAGCGGTACAAAAAGGCCTGTGACGTCACTTCACCGGAAGCCGAAATTTTCGTATGGCGTCACTCAGTGGTTTAGTACATCTGCTGGAATGTAGGACAATCTATACATTCATTTGGTCCAGAAATGCCGGAAATACCGGATCGAGTGATGAAACATCCTCATAAATATTGTTGTGTACCAGGATGAAAAAATACAACAGTGAGAATTGCGCAACCACGATTTTTGACACTCTGACACAGATACGAACCCATAAAGTCCACCAACATACCCGACATCTACGATTTATAAATTTATCCCAGCACGAGTTTTGCAAGTTATTTTCCAGGGGAAAATTTATGTGACACAACCGATACCTTTTTTCATTCACTTTTAGTCGTTATTGCAAACAGAATCTGATCAATTTATTCGGTTGAATGTCCCCTACTACGAGAGAGTAGGGCAAGTCAGCAGTTCCCTTAGTGGTCGCAAGGACTTCCCATCAAGAACGACTTTCTAGAACTTTCCGAGGACGGAAAGTACTCACTTGCCTCCGCCCTTCAAACGTCATTACGAAAACAAACCTTTGCGGTTATGGTTTTCGAAATTCCCGCCTCACAAACATTCTAACGTCCACCCCAGCGCCTCCCGCGGCACCTGCGCGTACCTCAGCAGGGAGTGTTATAAAGTTAATTCCCGCTCATGCCACCAACCTGGACAGCGTCACCCGGAGAAGACAACTGGGTCCCTGCCCAAGGCCCCCGTCTCCGACAACGAGGATCGGTTAGTCCCATTCATACTCTCACTCTTCCTCGAAGTCGCCGCTTCCACTAGCCACGTAAACAGTCACACACTTCAGCCACATGCGCTCTCTACAAAATCCTGCGACCGTTCCCGACGACTCCCTAGACGACACAAGACCTTCTGCCGCCCGGGGCCATTGACAATTCCCGATTATTTCCACTTCGCACTTCCGCGATGCTGCATATATCGGACAGTCCATGATGTGTTCCCCTGTGTCTTCCGCAGACCCTTGAGTCGGCAAGGAACCGGTTTTGAAGATAGGATCGGAACAGCCTGTGCCCCATCACCACCTGCCAGATGCAGTGGTCGCACTCACTGCGTTATTATGAAAACAACTTTGCCAGGTTATGGTTTTCGGAAAAATCGCATCGCCTATTGATCTCCTCAACTCAATCCAGTGATCGCAGACGATCCACTTCGCGTTCAGCTGTACGACCACAACACAACCGTCAGCCCGACAAAATCATATCACGATCATCATTCGTTCTACACCGGCCAGACTAGAATCGATCGTCAATCATTGCTGACCTTCATGCATGAGACTTTCTCTTCATTCGTCAATGTCCTCGAGGCGGGAAATTCAAATAGGACGCGCGGAGGGCGCATTCGGTTTCGTCAGAATAAAAACAGCAACGCATCCGGCGAAAATTGGAACTTCCTTTCCCCTCCCTCGGGAATTATCCTGACCCGATTTACCCCTAATGACTCAACATTCAAACAGACCAGTCAGTGAAGACCGCATTGTCACGATTGATTACAGTGTCAACGTACATGAGATGAAATTGATGCAGGTTGACGTGAGCTGTGTGGTCTAGACTATTATGCTGGAATATTGACTCAACCGATACAATGATCAACATAAGCACGGATGAGGTAGACAGGCATTACCCTCTGGCGTATGTTATATACCCGTATCCTGTTATTCTGTAATAGTCGAACAGTGTCTTGGAGGTCGTCACGAAACATGGATGGGTAGACGTGACGTACCAAAACCCGAGACAACTTCACTCTGGCCGATGGGTGGAGATGTGGGTGAGGAGGATGAGAGAAGTGGCACTCCAGTGTACAGTCATCCTGAGGAATGGAGAAAGCAATCATTTATCCTGGTGAGATAAAATCTCGTCCCAGTTGTTCCGGGGAGTATCCCACCGCGACCCCTGGAAATACATACGTTCGTGGAATAGGACGGTGGTTCGTGGTATCTCGTCATTGCTTCCCGTCTCAGAGACAATCTCAAAATATCATCGTCAAGACAATGACTTTTCGTCTGTTTGCCGAAGGGGATTCTGGGTATTTCCAGGTCTGAGTAGATCTGCGATGAATATCTGTACCTGATTTGATGCTTTTAATGGCCTTCACTGGAGAAAAATTGTTGCTGAGAAATGAGGAGCATTAAAACAACGTGCGGAAGTTTTTGGGAATGAAAAGTTGGGGGAAAGATCGGGGAGGACTTGCGTAAAAAAATGTTTTACTGTCAAAGATTTTGCAGAAATCTTCCCAAGAATTACTGAAAGATCTTTGGAAGATCTTCCTAGTGGAAGACAATTGTTATTTTTTTATAGAAATTTGAGAATTCAAATAGCTTTTCACTCTTCAGATGAAATGCAAAGTATTTTCCTGGGAAATTCTGACAAATTTATTATGCAAAAATATTCATCAGTTTGTTCATTCCAAAATTTTTATTTTCAAGTTGATCGTTCGCTAGTAATTTCTGGAATTCCAACGGCCATTGCACATAATAGCAATTTTCAAATAATTGACACGGAAACTTTCCCATTAAATTCAATTCCAAGAGATTCACATAAATTTGAAAACGATTTTAATTGTTAAATTAAATTAAAATTTCGTGTGACTAAATTGACACGAAATTATTTCACATTAGAATTTGTTTTGGTATTTAACGTCAGTTTATGCCAGACTCCATTAATCCTATAATTTAAATAGCATCGTAGAAGTTTCACGAATGGAGTCATTTCATCAGATTGATTATACCCCTTCACCCCTAACGAGATTTCAACGACTGATTATCCATGATGAACGCACTTCCGCAATCGCAGTCTCCAGTGGAGCGCGCGCAAGCCCATCGAGTGGTTATTGTCGAAGGGAGGAATTATTCGACCACGAGCTTTTGGTAGTACCACCCCCTGGCTTGAATTCTCTATATACATGTCGTGGTACTGGGCGTTGGCGTGTCAAACACCCGACATCGGCCCTTCTGATAAACTTTACCGAGTCATAATCCACATCGTAAAACCCCAGGACTAAATTTCATAAGAGGTTCTGTGTACATTAGGGCTATTCCATTTCTTTTAATTAAAATTAATGATTCGTCATTTATTCCAGACTCTGTTGTTCCCCGAAAGGTCGAATTTTTGGGTGATATAATCTTTACGAGCTCAGGGATAATGAAATTTTTATGGGGATTTTTTAGCAATTTTTTGATTAGAAATGGGGGAACATCGTTGATATAAGGAGGGGTTGATTGGGGCTGGAAGGGATGAGAATTTTCATATTTTGACAGAAGGGAAAGAGCCTATTACGGGGAGGGAATTTTTTTATAAAAATTAGTCTATGGATCGATGAAAATTTCAAATGAGTCATCGATACTTCATTTCAATTTTGAAATTTGACAAAAACTAAATATTTCTATTTTTTATTTAGAATTATTTCGCTTTTCTCGGGAGACTAATCCTTGTCTGGATCGTTATAGTCTTTATTAATGTAATAGTGCACCCAATAGTTATTAATAATCATTTGATTTTCGAAACAGTGATCGTAAGATTATTTTTATTGATTTTTATGGATTTCCTGAAATTAATTCTTCGTGTAATTGCCTGAAATCGATTCTCAAGTGATTATATCGTGTTGATTAGTCATTCGTGATTTGTTAAGAATTTTACAATTCGAAATAACAAGCATTAGTCTTAACTAGAGACTGACAACTAGAGACAAGGGAAAACTATCTCAAAAACAACAAAACAGTTTGATGGCCAGAAAGGTCCACAGTCCTTCGTAGAAAATCTTTTATATGACCCTCAAAGCTGGATTCAAACATCCAAAAAGAGAAATGCTTAACAAATTGAATTCAAAACTAACAAATCATTAAATCAAAATTAAACAAAAATTCTCGTAATACAAATTAGAAAGAGTGAAAATGTATCGCAAGAATCAAAGAAAATGTCTTCCTGTGATTTAATTTCCGTGATATTTTGATATCTGAGACTTCTTTGTGACTCCGATAAATTAAAGTTTAACCCTCAAACGCCTGAATGTCAACACTGTTTGACATGCGTGTGGGGTATCACTTACGACTGCGGTACTATGTAAACACGACGTCTGCGATAACATTCTTTAAGGTTAACGAGAGGTACAGTTTATGTTTGACTAACTCAGTTATGACATTGGATTATGTCAGCTGGAAGTGAATCTACAAGAACAGATATTTGCATTGAACCGACGACTTTTTAATGCTGGGTCATCACCATTTAATTTGAATAATCGTTCACTTCGATTTTTTAAAAATGATATCGCCCTTTTTTTATTATTTAACGTATCAACATCTGAATATTAGATTTATTTTTACTGTCGACCGAATGCTTATGACTTAAACAACTCAACACGTGGACAACCCAATAGACAAAAGGTCCTTATCATTGGGTCAGACCTCTCACTCTGGACAAACCTAGTGCCAGAGACACTCGAACCGTCTCTCGAGTAAACCACATCGGATTATCAATTCAGCTAGAATTATATCGAGTCTTTCACTAAAACGTATTTGTTAAAAACTAAATAAATATCGTCTCCTAATTAAGTAGCGAAGGATATTTATTTGTTGCTATATATTTGCAGACAGTTTAACTTCCAAATGCGTTCGTCCTAAAAAAACCGAAGCAGATCTTCGAATAAACAATTCATTCTAAAAACAAAAAATTAATGAAACGAAAAATTTTGTAATCCACGAGACAAATAGATGTTCCATAACTTCTTATATGAATTCTCCTCCCCCACATTGTTGAAATACGGGTGAAATATCCTGAGCATTCGTCACTCAATTCATGCGAAAAAAGTTTGATCTATCGGACCCTTCCGGACAATTAATAATGATCAGAAGAATGATAGAAACAGTATGATGACACATTCAATAAAACCGGAATAGTAATATCCTCCCTTGAATATCAACTACCAACTTTCATGAAGAATGATTCGTGAAAAGGCAGCAAGAAATGTCTAGCTGATATGAGAAATAATCGCCCTCAACTCCAACGTTTGCAAACGATTCTCAATTTAAAACTAATTTCAGCAAAAGCATATAATTGGCCTTTGAGAAAGAGCCACGTTGAATAGTAGCAATGTGAATGGCTCTTTGTCACGCCACATTCTCAAACGTTTCGGAATACTTGACTGCCAACAATCACGTCTACATTTCTGGAAATAATAATTCATATTGATCCTGGCAATCGTGTGCATGACTCGAGTCAACCGTCAATGAGAATCAGGGAGAGGATGTGACTTTGATTTCTTCGATTTCAAGGTACCTCTAGACTGATATTCGATTACATTTTTGTCTGGTGCAATTACTCTCGATTGATTTTATACTAAAGTGAAAGTGCATTGACAGAAATGTCTCTGCGAAATTTTGGCGTTCCCGAGTCCACATGTCTAATAAATTAATTAGTTAGACATAATTAATTAATTAATCGACCCTAATTGGATGTCAATACTCTCGTTTGGGCTTCGTTCAGACTTCAGAGTTGATTTGGAACTCAAATGTGAGGTTTGAATGAGCCCTTAAGAGATCAGGACCTTGATTTAAGCCTCCGCGTGTTCCTGAAAATATTCTGGCCCTTCAGGGTCTCGTCAACATTTTGGTCTTCAAGATTTAGGATGGTTTGGGACCCACATCTACGATAAACATTAATTATAATAAAATCGCACTGTAAATGACGAAACAGAATAAATCAACGGAAGTTCATTTAAAGAAAATGTGAGGAAAACGTTTATCTTTCTGTTTTAATTATGTCGAGGAGTCACTTTTCATTGTTTCATCTTGCCCCATCGATCCATTTTGGCACACTCGTCTCTGCGATAGTCGCGAGTTATGAGGCTAAAGTGAGGACTGTCTGGATAAAGTCCATGTGAGGCTCAAAAACTTTGTCCGACGCCCAGATCTTATAATAACATCATAGGCCTCTCGTGGGGACTCAGTTTCAGGCCCAATCGATGACAAATACGTCTCGCCGTTTCATGACAGAAAATGTTGTTGACTCGAATTTGAATTTTCCGGATGGGCTTTGGGGATGATCTCCTTGTCTAATTTTAAATTCTCAATTCGGAAGTTGCGTCAATTTTTTTTAAACATTTGAAGGAATTAATTGGTGTATTTTGTTAAAAATTAATCGTCTGTCCATAATTGTGTTCAGCCATGTCAGCATTTTATAATTTTTCTCCGAACAGTACCGAAATGTTTACAACCGTTTGAATAAACAGAACCAGAGAAGGAATAGAAAGAAATTAATAAACAACGGCCTTTTGTCAAATAGGTCCAGACTGTAAACAATTTGGTCACTAAGAGTCAGTTACTCTGGAGACATCACCGGAAAAGATATATTTTATAAATATATACTTCATAGTCAAATCGTTTTGACATTATCTAGATAATCGCTCTCCACAATCCAATAAATCTCATTTCATTAAATTCCATTCATACTATAATTAACTATCGTTGTTCCGGAAAAGTGTACCTCCTAAGACGATAAAGCCATGAAGAAATGAATCCGGAAATATTGCGCTGCAGCGGGTAATAAAATTGAGTCAAGAACCGGGTGAATCTCGAAATGAATGAGTTTACAGTCAAGCACATGACGGAGGAGTCTAAACGCGAGAGTGGATGTTTGCAAACCGATAAATGTCGCCGAGAGTTATACGCCAGAGACAGAAAGAAATGAAAAAGCACAATCTTATTATTCTCGCGATAAACTGCGAGGCGGGACAAAGGGAGGTAAACGCAGGAGGCAATAACGTGCACGAGAGTCGCTGAGGTTGTAAGAAATACGTACAAAGTCAGTGGAACCTGTCAAAAAAAAAAAAAAAAAAAAAAAAAACTACGCAGCGAAGAGATTGGCCGACTCCGGGACGCAAAGAAATGGAGAATCTAACGAGAGTGAACAGACAAAAACTGGAGAAGGAGAATATTTTGCTAGTGCGTGCCGCCTTTGTGATTGTACAAGTAAACTTTTTTTTTTTCTCCATCTTTTTTTCCCCAACTCTCACGTAATATTTTTTTTTTCTTTCGCTCGTGTACCAACATTACACATTGATGATGTGACTGCTTTATACTTAAACGCAATTATGTGGACGTTGGAGACAGACTGTCTGCCGCTACATTACGAGAAAAAAAAAAAGAACATGCATCGGTGAACGTTTTCCACTGCCACTTGGCTTCTAACTGAGGGGGAATACTCGTACACGCCAGACCACGCAGTCAGACATGTCGCGACAGAAAAGTCCCGCACGCCTCTACTCGCGTGGCAGTTACACACACTAATGACTCGGTCGTTGCTTTGCCGAGTTATTTTCATGTACTGCCGGTGAATTTTTTTTTTTTTTTTTTTTTTATGCCACGACACATGCGAAAATCATGAAGGGAAAATTGAAACGAATTTGCAAATTAATGGAGGACTTCGTGGTCGGGGACTTCGTCATTTGATTTTCTTTCATTATTGCTCATTAGTTTTTTTTTTTTTTTTTTTTTTTTTTTTTTTTCAAGTTTAAAGTGATGTAGCCCATGTAGGGGGTTATTTACACTCTCATTAACGTTAGACTAACTATTTTACATATTTCCCTTATGGCCTAATTCGATTTGGATTCGCAAAATGCAGTCTTTACCACTTCGCAAAAAATCTCGATGAAGTTGAAAAAAATTCTCAATATGGCGTGATTAACGCTCCCAGTATTTAGCATTCGCTAGCTATTTTCGGTCGTTTACGCACCACTATTCTCCCCACTAATTAAAAAGAACATTCCATACCAACCACCATTAAACAAATAAACGCCCTTTCTTTCATGAATTATCACCCATTTCGTTATTATTTTTACGCATGAATTATTGCTCGTGCCCCAGGATAACGACTCACGCATCAGCAAGTAATTTTCGCTTATACAGTTGTTATATATCGAAAGTAAAGAGGGGTCCAGGGGCGAGAGGAGACAGGGAAAATAATTTTCACCCGCAGTAGATCATACTTTAGCCTGAAAGAGAGTAAAAGTGCGAAAAGGGGGGGGGGTCGGACAGAGGGAAAAGTACGGAATATGGTATAAGAGCCCTGAAATAGCAGGTGCATTAGGTACAGGGCTGTATGTATGAGCCCCCAAGAGAAATCATGAGGTCTTACCCTCGACATCCGTTCTCTTGGCACTGCCGAATAGGGATGCCACCCCTCTTTCTAATAAATCCTAATACTAAATCATCACATATTACTCATATCTTTTTGTTTTTCGGCGGCCGATGACCTTGAGATTTTCGCAAGTTTACGAGTATTACGATGACCAACGAGGAATTACTCTAGTAGGGGATGAGGGTAAAACGGGCCAGGGCTGACCCACTGCTGACAACCTAGGCCCAACACTCGGCCGGCCCTGGGCCGACATTCACCCGCTTCATGTCCGGGGAATCCTACCTGAGAATGCGGAGAGAAATAGTCGGTAAAAAGTACTAGAAACGAAACGTAAAAATTACGTATCGAAATGTAGTTCGCAAGCGAAGGAAACATCGATACTATCGATATCTCGATAGTCTGTCACGCGACTCCTCATTGGTTGACAGATGTCTGAAGCAGCTAATTTGAATTCAGAAGCCATTTAGTTTGGATTTTTTTACATAATTAGAACGCGTGATCGGTTTCGTTCAATGAAAATTATGAATCGGAGCGGAAAGTTTACGTTACCGTACCGTTAACTTTACGTACAGTTCCGTAAAAATGATTCATTTGTCCCACGATCCAAAGGGCTGGGGGATTTTAGGTTCCTGCTAATTTCCGTTTTAATTTAATTTGAACGTTTCCTGTCACATCACACAATGCGCTTTCCCGCCAACAGCCCCAACGATCCCCCCACTCAGAGAACCCGACGATACCCGATGAGTCACGAGTCCCGTCTGCTCATGAAAATTTCCGTATGGTAGGACATAAAAATCACTCGCCAGTTCCTTAATTAAAAAGTATTCAGGTCCCAGGAATTTTTACATTCGATGCGGTAATAATTGCAGAACTTTCCGTTAAATTTCCATTCGGAAAATTACGTATTACGCGGCCGACCCGAACCCTTCCCGACGGTTCCACAATCATTCCCTTCTGTTCCCACAAAAATTACCAAGAAACTACCCGTTTTCAGTCTACCTGACATTTCCGTCATTTTTCCGACAATTTCCCTCCGTTCTCTACAATTCCACACAAACCTACAAATTTCTCCTCGCTCTATCCAAGAATAATTCCTCTACCAACATGAAATTATTCTCCCATCATCAAATATCGTACCCTAACCCGTAATTTTTCCCTTTTCATCCCATAATTTTTCCAATACCCCAAATCACCCGAATTTTCCCAATTACCCCACGCAAAACTCCACTTCACGTGCATTATTTCCCAAAGAATTCGTCCACCGAAATTTAAAAACTCGAAATTACCCCACGGCCCAGAGATTTTTCAGTAAAAGTGAGCAGTGGCGCATTAACACTCAACTGTCGACGTTAAAAATATCGCAATTATGGTGGCTCCTCGCGCAGACAGAACTTGCGGCGGCATTTATTTGCATATGAGAACGACGGTACCGCGGATTTTGATACGCGACAGAGAGAGATATGTGAAACAAAATGTCGGTATATGTGGCACGTGCTGGGGGAGGACAGATAGTGAGCAAGAGGGAGAAAGACTGAGGGGGTGGAGGGTGGAAAAGGGAGGGGGGCCTGAGGCTTTAATGCTCATGCATCATGCATATTCAAAACCCCACTCGGTACAGCTGTACGCGGAAGCTAAATCCCAACGCATCTCCACCGGTCTCCCTTATTGAAAATCAAAATTCAAGTGAATTAGTTGGTCGCGTTATGGTCCTTCTGCTTTACTCTCGACTTTCGCCAAATCCCGGAGGTTTTCACCAACGGGATGAACATTTTTTTTGTCGTCTTAATGAAAATGGTATTAATCAAATTACTTCAGCTCTGCATGCGTTATAATACATGAGAGGAAATTCCGGTGGAGTAATGAGAGGAGGAAAAAGGAGAAGGAAAATTCTGATCTCTTGTGATCTGGAGACGAGAAGGTGTTGGAGGAGATGAGATCAATTCAAATGATCCTGGGGGGGGGATTTGGGTCAGGAAGTGGGAGGTGGGATCAGCGGTTGATCGGAATGTCGTCAGGTTTCTTGTGATCAGGTGGAACTTGATTGGGAGTTGGTTTTTTATTTTAATTTATGTCGAGTGATCTCCGGAGGTGTTTCATTTTTGGTGGTTTGAGGATTTTGGTTTTTGGTATATTTGTGGATATGGCAGAAACCAAAATCTAAAACTTGGGATTCAGCGAAACGTTTTTGGAAATACTGATCATTTTTTATATTTTTTTCACATTTTTTTTGGGAATTTGAATCGATTTAATGAATTAATCCTTAATTATCAGCTCATTAGGATATTTTCTATTTCCCGGTATCAATCCTAACCTTGGTGAGTGTCGCATCATCCAAACAGGATCAAATGATTTCACCAAATTCTAATAAAATTGATGCCATCAAATTCTAATGAAAAACGTCGTTACACAATTGAGAAACCTGAGCACCTGATCCAATGATTTAATCACTTGTTCATCCGGTTTATGTGACCCTGATCTGCCTTCCGGTTCCTCTCCTAATAATTCCAAAAACCTAATACTCCAATCTAATACCATCGCAATCAAACGGCATGTAAACAACAGAATATCATTTCCCTCCCGACCGAAAAGCTCGACGTTTGATGACATATCCTCACAGCGCAATACCCGAATGAACAAACACCGATGAATCTCCCCGGGTACTAAACACCGTAAGACAGCTAAATATCTCATAAAAAACAAGATGATTTTTTACCTACCAAGACGTTCCTTTGACTCCCGCTCTGCTAATCGCACTCACTATTTGCCCCGGCTTTTATTTACGAGCGTCTGACAAGCCCGCCTAAAGCCCGTGGCAAAATGTGCTTCTTCAGCAAACTCATCGTCGATTACCCATCTCTGTGTACGAGGCAAGCGTGAAAAGGAAAGGTATCATCCTGATGATATCCCCCAGGAAGAAGTCCTGATGTGTTATTGTAAAAATAAAACATACCAGAAAGATCAATACACCAAACTCCAGACAGATCAACGAAACTCTCGAGATATATGAATTACTTACGAGTCCGGATGTGCCTGCTCCACTTGTCTCTCCAATACAGTTCAAATGTCAACCATAATTGCTCCAGAAGTGCAGTCGCGTGACTAGTGGTTTTCCAAACTATTGACAGTTGCTTAACCTTTTCATCCTCTCTGCCTCTATTTTTGTAACTGTTACGGACAGGAAATTGTTGATTCGAAATTGATAGTATCTCAGCGATGTGTATGGAATTGTCAGATAAGTGGGATTATCCGTTCGATGAATATCGTCCCAGAAATACTGACGGAAAAAAACTTGAGCTTCGCCAAAAAAACCGTACCTTCCACATGACAATATTTGATGGAGTGGAACAGATTTATCAGCAGGGGGCTGACCCTCTGATCATCCCCTCAACGTGTAATCATTAAATCCCAAATTGTCATCCGAATCTCCCTGAGTCTCTCTGACCTAGAGCATCGAATCTTCTATTTAAAGATCGTCTCGTTCCTCGCCCGGAAGAATTCAAATTCCCAGCAGCTGAGTAAGCTTTCTCCGGGGCGCGTAGTGCTTGTCAAAGAAATTTAAGGTGCTTATTTATTTTGACGTTTGATAAATACCAGCAATTAAGACCGGCAAAGGCTGCCCCCACTGGGAATCATGAAACTCCATCGTAGCTTAAACTGGCAAACGAGTGAGATACAATACATTCTGCGCTGATGTTGGAAAGGGATGTTCAATCCAATAAGAAGATTCTCCATGGAGGGAAGAGCCTCGGGTTTTCCCTCGTTCTTATCTACACGTTACCAATACCAGTTGGAAATCTATCTAACTACCGTACCATTTGCCCAGCCCCTCAGACAGAATCTGTCTTAATGCAATAAATGATCTCATTTTGGGCGATAACTGGTTTGATGTATCGCGAACCAAGAAGCTGGAATACACCTTAACAAACCAGCATGCTGCATCGGCAGGACTGAGGGGGTGAGAGAGGGATGCTTTCACGATGGGTTAACATCACCTTTTCCCACTCAACTATGAACCCAAAGTTTATTCCCCGCATGCCTCCCACGAAGGCATTCTATCCTCGCACGAGAGTGGAGATCTGCCTGCTTGGGTTACCGATAAGACTTTGGTAACTAAACTCTATCTTCTCACTTCTTGGTTAAGTTTATCTGCTTCTTTTTATTTTGTTGCACGATTACATTATCGAGATGGATACGATGGCTGCGTACAACTTTCTCGAGGTGATTCACTATTTTGCGTCTGTCGGTGGAGCTCAACACGAGTTGTTTATTTGATGGGGAATATTAACTCCTGGGGGAACTGCGAAAATTGGTCGCGGTTTTGGGCTTTGAGACATTTTTGGTTTTTATTTAAGGGGCTTAAATCATTAGGCTTGCACTGATGTGGTGAGAAAAGGTATATTTCATGTACATATTTACAAATAGCAAGATCCATTTCTATGTATTAGGTTCAGTTGTAATAAGAAATGAATCTTATTATTTTAATTATCTGAATTATTGTGCTGGGGGGACCCGCATATCAGGCGGAGGAGACACGCCCTCTGCTATAAGTTTCTTCATTAATTCATCACTGTTATGTGTAACTTTGAGACAGTGAAGCTCAAAAATGTCTCATTGATGTGGTTCATGATAAAATCATGAAAGAAATGTTTATGATTCATTTTATAAAATGTAACTCTTCCTTTTCTTTATTTGTACAGCGTGAGGGGGGAGGGGCGAAGCCCCCCTCGACTCGGATCGCCATCTGTGATCCTCGTCTTCGGCTTGGCATGCCTCGTGCAGCAAACTTCACACTCCGCCGCTTCACGAACCGCCGCTTATCGCCCTCATGACATAATGTACGATTTCTGCACTTGGGAAACTCGATTGTAGATAATACTTTATCACTTTCTCTCGGCTGCAGAGTTCAAGTGCTTTAATCCTAATGAAAGGAGATAAATATATCATTCGAGATATCATAGTTTCTTTCAAACACGTGCTTGGAAAAGTTCCTTTTCGATTACGGAATTCGTTTTTCGGTCACAACAGCTGACTTTTCAATCACGTCTTAAGGTTCGCAACTCCATAAACTTAGTCGTTGAACTGTCAAACAATCTCGTGTCGTTTCCCTTCCGCAATGCGTATCTAAAATATCAGTTCCGTCATGTCAAACGTATTGCGTCAGTCGTCCTCCTCATCGACCAAAAATTGGTAAATGACAAAAGGATAGTTAGGACAGCCCATTCGACCTCGAATTTGCAGTCAATGATTTCTCCCATGTGAATCCCCCAATCCTGGAAATGTCCCCAAGGACAAAGGAATCAGCTGCCAGAAGAACCACCAGATCTGTCAAATCAAAAGTTCAATGACTTTTCCATCCACTTACTTCAACCCATAGCATACGTTACACGTGTGGACGACGGGGAAGTTCAACCTGATGTGCTAGTGTTCCCCTCTTTCCGCACTTGTACCGTAATGTACCATCATAGTGTTCCTTCTTATGTTGATGCGTCAGTTTTAGGTGTAATTTTACGTTGTTTCACTCGAAAATAGAGAATATCCGGGAAGTTTAGCTGAGGCAGATGAGGGAGCGTATCCTGAGGGTCTAGGTCGACCATAGGGATCGGGGGACTGTACCGAGCTTCGAGTCGTATATCAGGACGAGAAAGCGCCAACGCAAACCGGCCGGTATTCGGGTACAGAAGGGGGAGTTTTAACGGCTCCCACAAGGGCTGCCAGTTACCTCGGTCCGATGCCTACCCTCACGATATGTCCGTCCCTGGAATAAAGATGGCCGGGGGGTTATACCGTCCATGGAGAGAGAATTCTCTCCCTTCATCCCCTCTACTGATTCTCTGGGGGAATGGGAAAAGGGTACGTTATACTATGTTGAGAATGGGATTTTGCTGCAAGCTTATACAACTCTAAAGAAGGAGAATAAAAGTTTTATTTTTTTTCGAAATTGCCACTCCTTATTCTGGAGAATTAGTGGCCTCGGATTTATTCAGAAAGTTTTATTGCTTTTGTCCCTTAACGTGTGGAGGAAATACATATGGCGGGACAATGGGAAACTCTCGTGGGACGACGACCAATAGGACATTCACAGGGCACAAAGTATTTGTATCACTGCAATGGGTGGGGTATTGCGAGGCTCAATGTGCTTAGAACGTACGATTTATTCGCATTGACGATGGAAAAACCTGATGATGGGGGGGAGCAGGGAGAGATGATGATGAAGAATGAAAATGTGAGGTTTGGATTTGACATCGAAAGATCTTCGGAGGACTCTCTGGTAAGATTGAAAGATTTTTGTTTGGAGATATGATTAGGAGAGAGTTTTTCAAAAATACCTTCCTCAGTCAACTTTAGGAATTAAGATTGTCTTCCGAAGATCATCCGGAGAATTCTTTTGGGTCGTCCGGAAGATCTGAAGAGCTTTCGTGATTCTTCTAAAGTACATATCTTTGGCAGAACGAGAACGAGAACCATTTTGCGTGGAAATTAATAAGATACAGAAGAATCTTTCCCAAATCTTCATTTACTTGGGACAGACACTCATTTTTGGAAATCGTAGATCTTCCATCGAGTTTATCAATTGACAAACTTCATTAGATTTTAGTTATTATAACTGTAAAGCTCCGGACGAAGACTTTGATGTTCCTGATCTTTCCTGCTCTCCCTTAATGATCATTAGTCTGTTCCAAATTTCATCTTTTTGGAAGGAACGATTTCTACGGATTTTTGGATGTTGATAATCATTAACGGAGTTCATTCGAAGTTATAACTACTATGATCACCTTCTAAGAAACCATAATTTACCTAATTCAACCTAAACCTAAGACGGATCGCCCAGAAAACTCATCTGAAGCTGATGAATATTTGGCCAAAATATACTGTTCTGAGTATTAAAGACTCGGTGATTTCTACCTTCGAACCGAAACTTTTTTATCACGTCTTGGGGACTGAGTTTCAACTAAATAACGTCCTAACATTTCCAGAATTGATTTCATCCTTCGACAGTTGCATTGCAGTCAGAGATGGATAATCATATTGGCTTGATCAGACATACTGATTGATGTAGTTGATGATGAAGAGGCATTTTCCAGGCGAAACTGGTCAAGCCGCAACCCCGATTGAATCGAGAATAGATAACAATATTTGAGTTCTCTCCAGATCAAACCAAACACTTCATTCCTGATCCAGACTTGGTCAAGCTGAAGACCATATTTCCGAATCACCTCTCTAGCTTTATTGACATTTCCACCCGAGAACATCTACGCGAGACCGGGTTCCGGGCTGTATCAGGTTTCCTCACTGATGGTCATGAGCTTCTTTCAATATTGAAAACCCTTGAAATGAGGCATATGCATACAGGGTGTGGCATCCTTCATCAGATTGCTTGTAAACCGTCGGAGTTGATGGATTACGCGGAACATGTACTTTGACGACGTGCACACGTGCGCTGATGGAAGCACAAGTGCCGGGATTATCAATATTAACAGAATTAAAATTACACGAGACGAAAAAAATAATTGAATCTCTAATAAATAACAAAAAAATATCGAATAAATATATCTAATAGGCTTTACCATCGAGGGTTTTCAGTAATGCCTTGATGCCCCATAATTGCAGCAATTTACTGCAATTATTCTCGCTCCGTCAATTCCTAACTATTTTATTACTAATTCCTACGAACTATCTCCCCAAATTCACTGATCCATCGAGCAAACTAAGGAATAACGATGTTATTGTGGAATGAAGGCATTCAAAACAATGTCAGGGGCGTACGACGTAGTGAGGGGTTAGGGGCCTTGTGGTCATCAGGCAATACAATCCAGTGGCGCCGTCTTGCGGTCATTTTTAAAATGTTGAGAATACATATTAGAGAAAATGATTCTTTTCTCAATATTGTTGTTGACAATCGAATATACTTGAATGGAGTGTAAAATATACTTGAAATAAGTGTTATCTATGTACTCGAAATGAGTATCATAACATATTTATTTTAGGTACATTAAATATATTTTTATACCTTCAGTAATCGCTCATCAACCGCAATTTTCATGAACTCGGTTGACTGTTAAGTAAAAACTCTAAATTACATTCCCTTCAAAATAATAAATCTGTAATTATTAACCGCTATAACGGATTAATACAATCAATAATGCAATTAATACGTCACGAAAATACCGACACCCAATTGCCTAATCTTCAAAAGAAAAGATCCCAAAAAAATTTTATGACAAGACACATCAATCCTTTCCCAACAGGGAGCTATTCTTAGTCTGTTAATTACTGAATAATTGATAAGGACAAAATAAGGCATGTTAAATAAAATATGTAGTCGTAAAAGTGAGGGATTATCCCCCGCATTCTACCCCATAATTATTTGGATGGTTAAATCACCTCATTTTTTACGGAAACGAAGGAATTCATCAAACATTTTTTTCACTCGCAGAAGCAAAAGAAGTGAAAATGGGGCAAGTCCATTATCGTTATGAAACAGCCAGATTTAATTTTCCTTTTTTTTTCCCAAAAAATAGTGGGTTGAGAACAACCCGAAGCTAGTGAGCGCGAGTGAAAGTGGATGAGATTCAAGTTCTTTCTGCTTTGTGCTCCCACTACAGGAGAAGGGGGGAGATATTCTCGGTGAATTTTCCGAGATTAACTATAGAAATTTAATATTATTTTTGTACACAGATACGTTTGACTATAAGTTCTACTCCCGACTTAATTAACACTACTGCTCTGATATTTCTTTGCAAAATAAATAAAAAATATTCTAATGAAAAAGTGCTTCCAACCGTCTGGATGTTGGAACTGCGAAAGGCTCTGTAATATTCCATTCACTGAGAGTATTTTTTTCTGAATAGGATGGATTCAAATGCACTTACCCTAATTCTTCATTACCATAACTGGAGGTCAACTCATCTCATAGATCATACCCTGGGGAAGAGGGATCTGTGGGGATAGCAGTAAACAATTTTACTGCGACGTAATGAAATAAATTAATTCACTTACGATAATTAGATCATCAAGGGAATAGGGGCCGTCTCTTCTTCACCGAAAATTGAAGAATCGAGAGGTCCGATCAATGATAGTATGACAGTTGCCATTTTAATTTCTGCCAATTACGATGGCACCAGACCTTCAAGTGAATTCAACCAAATTTACCGCCTCCTAAACTATGACGTTAATAAACATATGACACATAATTAAAATGTTAAAGATATTGACGTAGAAGTTGATACACAAGTTCAACTTTGAAAACTCCAACTGCTCTCCGTTGGTTTAGATGTTCATTATGATTGTGATTTCGGTTAGATGTGCACAGCACACTTTCCAGTTTCTGACTCATCATCCCTCTCGTGCCAAATAGATTAAAAAAGCCCCGTCCGAAGCTCGAAAAAAACTTTTCACTTTCCGATATCTCTCCCAGCAGCAACAATATCGCCTCGAAATTATTCATTGAAATAAAATATTCTGGACGCGTTCGAATGAGAGACGAAGAACTTCGGATGTGTCTGGGTGTTTATGAAATGAAGCAATAAAAAATTCCCTCCAGACACTTTCCTGTAGTAAAAACTCAGTAAAATGGAAAACAAGAAGTGATCATAATTGTGTTATGTACCAGTCGTCGACACCGTTAAATGTCATGGGGTTGTAAAATCTTCATATCAATGGGAGAAATATGATTTTTATGAATTTTCACTCAACGATAATGGTGGCATAAAGACGAGATATGACGTGCAAAATCTGGGAATATTCGGATAGTAGACACCATTTTTCTTCACTTTATCAAAAAAGAAATAATATTGTGTACGACATCAGCAGTCCCGTGGAATATCTTTGTTTCATACTCGAGAGAATGTTGCCACCCTCGTATGATGTATCACCCGGGCTTTCAAGCCGCCACGATTTACGCCCTTTGCTTACTCTCACTGTTTCTCTCGTTCGTTGATGTGTGTTGCTGGTATATTGAACTGAAGTCAATTAGGAAAAAACAAATGCGTTTGGTTTCATCGAGATATGCAGCCAGTGCATTGGCTCTGTTCTCCAATAAATCTGCGAGGCACACCATAAAATCATGTCTAAGGGTAGAGAGAACCTATGAAGCGAGGGGTAAAACGGTGTACTTTGATTTTTTCATGTTAGTAGACTTGAACAGGTAATTCATCTGTTGAAGAAAAGATTTGAGTTTTGGATTTGATTGTCTTCCTTTTATTCGGCTTTTTCTAGACAGTTCATTGTCTTTTCAGGATTTTTTTTCGTTCATGTAAGACGAAGGTTTCTACGCCTCAAAGACACTCGTCTTCCTCAATTGAATGATTAACAGGCTAAAATATTAATTGACAAGTCACTATTGCATTTCCAGTCATGCCCGAATGGTCAAACAGCTCTCGAAATGATTAATCACATGATTAAATTCCGTGAACATGAACGATGTAGGTTTCTGAGGTGCCATTTCTTTTGGAGTCTTTAAAATATGTTTTTGCAGCTCTCTCTTTCTCGAAATTCTACTGCAATATATCTATTATCAAACTAACAAACAGGAAATTTTATGTTCAGGAAGTAGACGTTTCGATAAACTTCCGTTGATTTTTCATTTTCTTGATACCTCATTATCTCTTCACGATTTTTATATCTCCAATTAAATCGTACCATTACGACATTCAGATATTAATTAACACCCCTCCCCCCCTTTTTCATTTCCAATGTCTTTCCTGCAACCGTCCTAAAGAGACTATTGTCTACCTCGGGATATAAAAACGAACCAGATATCCTGTAAAAGAAAAATCCCAGTGAACGAACCGTAGCAATACATCGCAAGCCTCCTGGATAACAGCGAGCAACCGGTGGACTTTTATTTCAATTCCTCCAGCAATATATCCCTTCCGTTTCCCCATCCACATCCAAGGGGTTGACAAACATGCTCTTCATAATTTATCGATGAAAAAAAACCATTTCAGTCTCTGTATTACAGATTGGCTGAGGTTACCGTAACGCTTCGTTGCTGGCAATATTCATTGATCTGTAACGATACGAACGATCTCTCTGAACCCCTGAAAATGACCCTCCGGTCTATTCAGAAGTCCTATGGATCCTTTGCTTCAAACTTTTCGAATGAATTGAACATGTTTTCATACTTTTTGTACCTTCTTGACTCCATTTGCCTCCAACCGTTCTGGTTGAATAGCAGTCGTGAATTTATCCATTGAAATTGGATTCACCAAACACCAATAGTCCTGAGTTCAGAATGACTTCAAAGAATCAGTATATCGGCGCACAATGTCCAATCGTCCGGAGTCAAATAGCCCATATAACCTTGTGCAGTTGCGCAAGAAGGGAGAATATCATATGAGAACAGGTGAATGTGTAGCCCAAGGGGTGCTTCGATGCGACTCATTGATCTCGTGAAAATTCAATGGATATTCCAGAAAGGATTCAATGCATCCAATGAAATTGTACGCATTGCCAATTGAAAATAACACGGGAAGAATTATCTCCCGTAAAACACCAGACGGCCTCAACACATTCCCCAGCATTTGGCTCGGTAATCAGTTACGTTTTTTACGGTTCAATGAGTGAAATGCTTTGGTTTGTCCAACTCCAGGCGATACCTGGATTTGAGGGTTTTTTAAATGGTTTTTCAACCATCGACACATTGTTTTGAGATTATGAAGTCAATGCCTTTGGTAACGATTCAGTTGATCAATTGAATTTAATCCGCTGGTGAACAACTAGCGGATACAATTTCAATGCTGTCATGTGTTACTAGTCTCATTCAGGTCTTTTGGATTTTAATTGGAAGTCAGGTTAATAAATGAATAGACGTTAAGTAAGAGCAGATGAATTATAGTTTACGGAGATGTGTTCACACTTCGAGAGCAGTCGCCGAACTGACAAACGATTTTGAAGACTCAAAAACCAAAGCATTGTCATCATGATTTCTTTCTTTCCATGAACAAAGATTTCTTTGTATCATTTAATAAACATAAACTGGAATTTTTGTCGTAAGACCACACAGACGGCCTCTCCAGCAAACAATGACCTCATAGTATTAATATAAACTTATATAGGTTCGTAATATGATCGTATTGTTTTTGCCCTTTTCAATAAGGTCATTCTGAACTCCAAATGATTCGTCCAAAATGCTGAATAAGGTTTCAGAACATCATCAAGGAGTTGTCTTATCGTGGACGTGATTATTTGCCCTCCAACTCGATCAGTGCCCGATGAAACAGTTCGCAATTTGAAAATCTGATTGATAATTAACTTGCAACTTGACAAATTATTAGGCAATGCTGCCCAACGACCAAAAGCAAAGTTTATCTTAATTTGGAATTGATGATAGGACCGATATCGCCAGCTAATACAGTGGACTGTGCACTTATGCGGTCCTATGTTTGTCTAATCCCCGATGGCCATCATGATAGTACCATGAATTGACATCATCCCATCAGTCGGACTTATACCTAACAAATCTCATGATGTTCTGATATCATCAAATGTCAGGGGTACGGGAATGTATCGTCCCTCGAAATCAATAACTCATCCCCTCTCAATGGTGTCATAGAGAAGGTCCACGGGTTCTTCGCAAATGGCTGGATTATGGAAGGTCGAGGGTCTGATATTCTCGTAGATTCAACGGATTGAATCATTCAGCCCCACTACTTTCTGATGGTATCGACCTAGTTTACTACATCGATAAATCAAACTTTGACAGTTGTGCATCAGAATGAACAAAACTCAAAAGACACCAAGCTATGATGAATCGTGATTTCTCGTGAAGTAAAACTTGTGAAATCAATAGGATTCCAACACTGCTGTGGACGTAAAATGATGAAGGATACCCGGAGGACACTGAGACAATTGAATCATCCACATGGTGGCTTGACCTCTCTCCGGTTTTATCTAGGGGACAGAGAAAGACTTCTCCCTCTCCCCAAGTAACCAACCCCCGAGAGTCGTGGAGTACTAGGATGAAAACAAAGTCGTATCCCTTCGAAGAAAATGGATATGGGACTCTTAAATCATCTATATGGATCCACTCTATGTTGCTGGCTTTGAAAGTCCATATCATGGCTTTCTTACTCCGAAGACAATTGATGGAACTGATAAACATCTCCATAAAATATGTTCCCATAAACCATTTGATCCGTATGATGGATTCTGTTTTTAACTGCTAATGTCTCTGGCTAACGTGGACTATCCAAACCATTGGAAAATATGTCTGCCAATGTCACCCCGGAGGAGTGATCGATCCGTGCCATTCCCACTAGCCGCAAACATCCCACAGTGTCTTTACTCATTCCCCAGAACAGATGCCGATGATATTGCCCCACCAGCTTGGCAGCGGTTCCACATTTGGGCTTGCCGACATCACATCCCTGTAACTAGATTTGAGGTCATCCTGACGTCACTGTCTTCCGGCAAATCCTCGCGGTTTTGACATAATGCGGTTGAGTTTAATTACCCCCGATAGATGTTAATCCAATCATAATACCCCTGATACTCCACTTAAACAGCTGAAATTCAATCCTAATTGATGTTTTATGAACTCAACTACTCTGTACTTATTAATCGCCAGTCCTGGAGACAGCGAATGGTTCCAGCTGCTTGTCGCAGTATTGGACTCAGGGAAATGTTGGACGTGACGTTACCCCAGTGAATGGATAATATACAATGGTCCAAGAACGTATCTATCTTCTACCTCGACATCTTCCCGCGGAGGTTCTCCTCGAGCAAGTGTAACACAAAGACATTCTCCCGAGTCCAAGTTTCATCCGGGTGGTAGTTTCAACCTGAAACTTTTGGAAAACCCTTCCCCACTCCCCAATTACACCCAGAATCTCAAATCTCCGTAGAATTCAGCTGAAATATTTCCCAAAATTGTGGAATATCCAAACGCAACATTATGATGCTATTAATGAGCTCGTTAAAGCGTCTAACAATGAGCTTTATTTTCCATCGGTGAATGAAAAAAGGATAACGGAGCCAAGGGCTTCCGGGTACAGGAAGTGTCTGAACGATAATTCTGAAAACGAGTTGGAGGAGTCCCTTTGGACTGCGGTACATTCCTATCGGATTATTATCGGGATGCAATCAACTCTGGCCGTCGAACGCAGACAAAGATAGGAGAGAGATGGAGGCTGGGCTTGTTTCCGAACATTCTCTCACTCCCTATCGTTCGCAATAATGGAAACTACGTCGTCGATTCTATTTTCCTCTCAGTCCACCTCACCTAACCCCCTCTCGGGGGAAAACTGTAGGAGCGACGAGAGCCACCATTTGCCCCTCTACACCCCCTCTTCATCCCCTCGCCAACTGGTTCCCAGCGCTACTCGCGTACAATAATGGTTATTTATTAGCGCTAAATCAAATATGTTAGCGCCGGGGTGAACGGTGCACGGCTGTGGCCCAATATATATGATAATAGTGATAATAATTCCGGATGTGGCCACTCGGTAAAGCCAACGGTAGAAGTGCCCATTCGCCTGCCTTTCGAGGGCTCTGGTGTGCACTGCGAGGGTCGAGATGGTGTACTATATTGGTGGGAAAAAAAAAAGGTAAATGGAGAAACGGAAAATAAAATCCTGGGGATGCTCGACGAGTTCTTAGCAATCGTAAAAATTGCCTTCCGACTGCCGCAGGATGTGACGAATTATTGTATCTCGGTTTTTACTTTTGAGAAATGAGTTGCTTTACCTGAATTTGTATGACGATTTTCTTGGGACGCGATGCCGGTGACAATGGCGACCTTTTTGGGCGTCCGGAAAAAGGACCACTACCTTTTAGTCTACCCTTACATTAGACTACTGAACTGACAATTATTGCTTCATAACTTCTCGAGTCATGATGAGGTAATCGATACTTCCGTCAGGAGAGTCTTGTGATGCTAGTTTCATTGTCATCACCGACGGTCCCAATGAATTCGTCACAATTCGAAGTCGTAGTTCTTGAAGACGGAGGAACGAAGACTGAACAACCAACTACTCAGCTCCTTTGTTATATTCATAGAAGGGAATGTTTTCCGGGAATTTGTGAAACGATTGTTCATGTTGCTGAATGTTTCTTTCAACGTTAACCTATTTATGTTGCCATTTATTCGGAAACCGGGTTGGTTTGCTGAGAGTACCAGAGCCATTACATTAAAACATTGCACAACCTGACCCGCACTTTGCAGCTTCTATTTCCGGATTGCCACAAACAATTTGTGTTCTACGATTCTGGGACACTTCGGGCTCGATAAAAGTTAGGATTTCCGTTAGTTTCTCTCACGCATACACCACAACATGCATTTTCCCCCCTATTCCACCAAACTTTTTCCCTATTTTCAAGAACAGTCTCAACAAAATTCTCTCGTTTTCAGGATTTACGGTCAATTTCACCGAATACAAGTTCACCAATGCAATCAAATATTTTCGGTATCCACCGAATTTGGTGTATTTGAAGTGGACTGAATAAATTCATCCAAATATTAACCGTGTTAATAAGGAATTATGGCAGTATTTGCACACTGCAATCAACCTTCATTTATCTATTCACCAAACTGGGTGCAGCCACGTCAAATGACATCTCTCACCCCTTCGATCAGTTCAGAATGCTGATGCCAATGCGTGTTGAAGCCTTGTTCAGTTTCATGTGCGCACATAGGTACCTCAGTACTAGTGTATGAGGGGTAGTGGAGGGGGCGAAGGGGGTGGGACCTGCTGGCATTATTGTGCAAGTACACTGATGTTTCATTAGCCGACTGTTCATACTACATTGGACTGTCAATCATGTTCACCGCCGGAAGGGTATTCCAGGCAAACCTTTCATACCGCACATATCTTTTCATGATTCTCCAATGGGCAATTAATTGGTGATGGATATTTTCAATCGTTCAACAGTACAACGTAAACATAATTAATGACGAAATTGTAGATTGCTCTCGCAAAAACTGACCTTTGTGAATGTTGAAAACTTCTGGCTCCTGCACCTAATACTTTTCTTCTTCATTTTCGTTTCAATGTGGTTAGCTACAGTACAGGTAATACCACTGGCACTGAGTTGGCGACGATTTTCAGACCCACTGGGAATATTCTCAGCAACAACAGCCACACTCCCACTTTTATCCGCTTTCATTTTACAGCTCTCCAATCTCGAGCACTACAATCGTCTTTCACCCTCGGAAATACTACGAAGTATTACCCGAGAAATAAATGTTTTGTGTTGGAGACTGATTTTTCGTGGGAATCGCTTGTGCTCCTCTTTTTCGTATTATTAAAATGGCCTATTGTGATTGTACTCAGAATTGTGGATAATGATGTTGTACGATACGGTTCATGCTTTGATTGCCATCTTTCCGGTTGTTATGAGTAAAGTGATGGGAGGTATCATCAATTGTTCTGAAATCATTACACGTGAATGACTCGTTCTTTATCGAAATGGGTATTAACCGACGTCATTCATCGGAGAAGCAACAGTTGTCAAGAATTGTCTTGAATCGTTGTGTTCACTAACCGAACCGGGAAATTGGGTCTTTGTTTCGTGAAGGTTGAGATGACTAGTTGGGTGATGAGTTGTTGCGTATCGTGAAGCTGTTCTGTACCGAAATGTGTTGATTCGTGGCAGCAATTCAATCCTTCGGTGTACTTTCTATCAGAAACGATTTGGCAAATTTATTTCTAATCCACTCGGTGAGATCGCTATCAAACTTCTTTTCATTTTTTCACTGGTCGGCACTTCTCAACTACTTGCTAAGGGGAATTCATCAGATGTTGGAACTCAACGAAGTCCTTGTAATCGAGGTTCCTTGTAGGAACCCCTTTCATGATAAAAACCGAAAGTCCACGTGAAACTGAAGAGTGACTCATTTTCCTTGACAGCTATTAACCAACATCGTTCATTAAAAACCAGTAGTTGTCAAGATTTGTCTTCAATACTGACGTTCAGTAATCCCACATGTGATGTGTGTGTGTGATCTATCTACCCAAAATGGCGATAGCAATCCAAATAAGATCCGTAGAAGAGCTAGATGCTCTTCAGGCTATCCTGGCCCAGAACGTAAGTACAAAAGTCCTCGTAATGTGATTACTCATTACCAATCGAGGTATTTTGCATCAAAATATCTGATTAGTAAAAGTACTCCCATCATTTTTGATCCTTCCCATCTGTGACGATCTCACCAGCTTATTCCCACTCACCGATTTCTCCATTTCATCATCCGTCAGCACTACACAACTATTTCCGAAAGAAAGTCCATCAAACTTTCGCTCTCAAAAGAATTCTATGTCATATCACTGAAACCCCCCATAACAAAACCCAAAAATCCATCTCACACGTGTAAGATTCGTCATCCCCGCTGAATCCCCCTCAATCATGGTCAACCGCACCCATCATAATCACCCGTAAAAGCTTATTATCCGTAGCTCCCACAAAAGTAACTCTCATCCGGATAAACTCATTGATGCGATGCTCACGGTGTACAAATATGTTCCACTTGAACAGTAACTTCGCTAATTTCCCTCGCCCATCCGAATCCCTATTGCTAGAGGGCCCAACTCAAAATTGTCCGCAGGCATCGATACAAGCAATAACCCAACATGATCGATGTTCCATGACTGGTCAACACACGGTCATCTCAATAATGTTTGCGTGTGGATCTGGTGACATTGCTGTGATGTCCACCGACCATAGGTTTTCAATCCTCCCTTTGTACCTGAAAGGACCCCATATCCGCTATTAAGAAATGTCGACAGAACTTTTCGAAACAGATCGAACAATTGCGCATTTCCCTGGAAGCAGAAAGTGTAATCTTCGATCCCCTGCGACCGCCAGACCTCTCAGACCCCGTCAGGGCCTGGGCAGTTCCGATCCTATCTTCAACACCGGTGTCTTACCGACTCAAAGGTCTGCGACCCTGGCCGACCCAAGACACAGTCCACTACGTCATCATGGACTGTTCGACATATGCACTAGAGCGGGAGTGCATCACGTAACGAACCGGGAATCTTCAATGGCCGCCGGCGGCATAAGCTCTTGTGCGGATGGCGCTGGGGTCGATTTCAAAATGTCCGCGGGGCGTGAATTCCGCAAGCCATAACCTCAAAGACGTGTTTCCATAATTATCCAGTGACCAATCTAATCGCCCCACAACTCCAAATCTCCCATCAACTCCATCACCACAAAAATTCCGAACCCATTTGCTAAAATCACCCCGAAGTTCTCGCCACGTAACACCCATTCCTCGAGTCACCAGTTCTAATCATTCATGATAAAACGAGGAAATAGAATCAGCTTTCCACCAGTCCCGCATTGGGGCACCCCCTCGCCATAACCAAAATTTACAACCTCCCATAAAAAGACGCAAAAAAAAACACTTTCCACAAAAACATTCCATTCAATCAGAACCCTCCATATGTGTCTGTGTGTGTGTGTGTCACGTTAAAATAATCTTCATGGTGAATCTCCCATATAAATAAGGGGAAGAGTGGAGAAAGGATGAGCGCGGCAGAAAGGCAAACTATACTGTGGAAAGGTAATTGTATTTGATTTAGTAGCGTTTGAGGGTTCGTACGAGTGGTGGGGGTTGGGGTTGAGGGTGGTTAGGAGGAGGAGATGGAGAGGTTATCTCTTTGGTGGTTGGACCCAGCGCAAATGCATTCCGGTTCAATGGTGCTTCTAGAAGTTTGGACCCGCTCACTGTACGAGCTATTGCAAATGGACAGGGTTTTACGTCAATGTGATGGTGCAATCGGCACGCGCGTACGGGAACGTGGAATTCAAAATCGGCTGGAGGGGTGAGGAGGAAGAAGGGAGTCGTGAAGGCGCGGGTTGGATGGAGGGTTGAGGGGGGTGGAATGAGTTGATATTGAAAGAGGAGAACTAGCCGTGTCCACTCTGAACAGCCCCACGGTGTGTTACGGCTATCTGATCGTTTCTAAAACATTCCCTATCCCCCGGGGGATACGTCCACACCCTCATCAAGTAAACTGGGGGTGGGGATGGTTTGTGCAACGTGTGTGATTACGGTGGTAATTACTCCCACCCCTCCCTTGCGTTTTGCGAGAAGGGGTGCAGGTCGGTTAGTCCGGGAGTCTTTTTTGATGGGGTGGGACGAGAAGAGGGCGAAGGGGGTGGAACTTGTTATTAGTGACGAAATCTCATTGGTATGGGATGATTACAGCTTCAACTCACCCCCGACAACCTGGGAGATCTGGCTTTAATGATAAAACACCGATCCGATCGACCTGTCCGTCTGTCTGAACTTCGGATGGGAGTGACGGAGGGTTTTGGTGGACAACGGGGAGGTGGGTACTTTTAAGGGATTTTTATTTAGTTAATGGCTCCGTATCGAAGCACCGCGGTACTTCAACGTTTGATTAGTAAGGAAATAGTGAAAGTAAAACCGGTGAGTGGCAGCAAACCTGATGTTATAGTTATTACGAGAAGGATTAGGCGTTTCCCGCGCTTTTTTGAATTTCCCGCGTCGAATATAAACGTATGGCGATTGTATTGACCAATGAGGAACGCCTTTTACGCGTGAAGTTAGCGCATTCTGAGGGTCTAACGTAATTTAGGTACTTTTGTTATACTTTATCGTTTCCATCGACCCAAAGTTCTTTTTCGATTTGAAATTCCGCCGAAAGTAATGTTATATCGAGTCGATTACATGAGGCATTCGAATTGTTTGTGAAATGTGTGTAATTACGTTGGCAATTACTGTGATCCCTCCCATCATTTCGTGAAAAGGGGTGGAGGTCAGCTAGTCTCCGGCCCTTTGCTTTTCATGGACCCGACAGTGCATTGCATTGGTGCGGAAGGTCGGGTGGAACTCGTTATTGCTGACGAAATCTCATTGGTAAGGGATGATTACAGCTTCAACAAACCCCGACAACCTGAGAGATCTGCTAGTAATGATAAAACAACGATCTGATCGACCTGTCCGTCTGTCTGACATTCAAATGTGAGGCTGACAGGATTGTTGGGTAACAAAGGGGCATTACACACCCCTCGTTTTTACGAATCCGTGCGTGTGTCTTTTGTAAAGAAGGGAAACGAGAGAACTAACAAGTACAGGGGGAGATACTTTAACTTTATTTTGATATTTTGGAGAAAAAATTGTGGGGAATTTTAGTGATTGGTCATTTTTCCGCGGGGACCCTACGGCCGGCTTTGGGGGACCTTATAAGATGTTAGGGGATGGGGTAGACGTTATGAGGCCTTATGGAGACTTTATAAGGTCTGATGGGACCTTATAAGGGGCCCATAAGGTCTTATAGAGACATTGTAGGGCCTCATTGCCTTATCGGAGGCCCATGGGGGCCTCATTGGGGCATATGAAGGCCTTATATAATCTTCAAGGGGTCTTATACGAATGCCATGAGTCCCATAATAGCACATCGGGGTCTTAAAGGCGCTTTATGACGTCCTGCCGAAATCTCAAAATTTTTGGGGACCGTATGGGCGGTTATAGGAGCTTCACGAGGTGTCGGCATTTCATGGTGACACATTTGACGCCATATTCCTGATTTTTTAGTAAAAAGTGACGCAGTAATTTGTAAAAACGGAAGTAACAGGCCACTTGTTCTCTCCGTTCTGTCGTGGGTGACCCAGTACTTTTTATAATTCCTCGATTTTTGTCTTCAATTATCCCTCCTCTCTCCAGTAGACTTTCGGATGGTGGCGCGTGAGTAATTGGATAGTGGTGGTAGTGACGCTAGCAAGCCATACGCGTGGAACGAAAAGATAACGCAATTTATTTCGAGCTTTATTCATTCCATGGTCCACTCAGCGGCTGCTATGGCCGTACATATTTTTCCCTCCTTGACGGTGATTTTTTTTTATTTTCCATATTTTTTACGTGTCTTTTGTTTTGCGGCGCATTTATCTCGTACTCTTTGGCCTCAAATCCGACGTATATCCTCGGAATGCGAAGAGCTCATGGTAGTATCTATATCCAACTGTCAGAGAGCTTGAAATAGCTGGGTAATACGGTGAATCTCTGCAATGCAGTTTTATCATCGTTGAGTTTTGATTCAGGAGGTGGATAATTTTTTTTCGAGAAATTATTCTAACGTGTTTGACGCGATGGCTTTTCATTGACACTGGACGTATTTTTATAATAAAAATGTCAGTACCCAGAGGATCTTCGGAAAATATGTAATGAAGATTGTCGTTGAGTAGATTAAAAATTATGATCTGAATGAAAAAGATCGTCGGTTTGTCCCAGTTTCCTGCCGCTGTCTGTCACTGGGAAATGGAGTACCTACAGGATGCCTTAATTTAAGGCACACTGAGGGTAAAATAGTTCTGCCGAAAAATTATGAGCCCCTGAAGAGATCTTTTGTCCTGTTGAATTAATTTACTTGGGGACAGAAAAGAACGTTTCCATCAAATTATGGTAATTTTCGTTGTGGTAATAGTCCTCGCGAGACACTTATATACCGAGATAATAATCGATTTCGTTAAAACAATATTTCTCTGGTTGTAAATGGAGTCCATTGACAATTATTAATAGTCAGATTTATTGAAGTTATTTAAATTCAAGAAACCGTGTTTAATTTCAGGAAGCCAACCTTCGGCCGACATTGAACCAACATCGGCTGAATGTCGGCCGAACGTTGGCGACTCGCCATATTCATGGTTTGGCACTCAGGGGTTCGCCTGTAGCTGGGCGCCAGCACCAGTTCAACGTTGTCGTTCCCAAACTGAAACTTAAGGCAATATCCGTCAAGAGGCATTCGACATTCGTCACACCGGCTGCCGGCCTAGAACCAATATTAGCCCGTCGTATTTCTCCGGCCCGGGCCTTCAAGTTGTTCCTCCCAGTGGGCTCCACCTCACTTTATCGTGGATTAGAATTTGTTTTGGTGTTAAATCACGAAATGTTTCTGGCTGATGGACAAAATTCTATGGCCTTAGTAAAGATAATCATTATCTAATATTCAGAGCCGGTTCAGTGAAAGGTTCCCTGAATTTTAAAAATCGATGAAAATCCGGTTAAACCCTTGAACACTACCATTATCATCTCGTCTATTCATCTACGTCAAGCTGCCGTAGAGTTTGACAGGTCTGTTATTATTACCTATTAGCTTAACTACATCGTGAAAACCGTAGGTCCTATTATCATGATTAAAATGTTCAATAATCGAATTCCCCGGAATGCGATCAAGGTGGAGGAGGTGTGATGAAAAAGGACGGGGTAATAGGTTGAAAACCGGTGGGTAGAAAGAGCAGTGATTAATGAGAAGGGAGTGACGTTGCGTCAGAGTGCCTCAGGTTTTGGCGCCCCCATCTCATCTCTCGACACGCTCTATCTTCCGACATTTTTTTTTTTATTTTCCTCTTCCGTCATACTTTTCTCCCCCACCCCCTTTTCCACCACCCACCCCTCGCCCCTTCACTATCTCTTTGCTTCACTATATCTTATTTCTCATTTCCTACATTGCCGTCTCATTTCTCGACCCAATGCGTCCACTTCCCCCATACACCCCCTCCAAAAAAAAAAAATACACTACAAATGTGACGCGGATGAAAGTGATGGATCAATATTTTCTTCGCTGTACTGTTGATTGTTTGACGATATGGCCAGTGGAAACTCCCGAAATGAAAGTTAACAATGAATGCGGTAAACAAATATTGTGTTGTTGTTTTATTGTTGGCCATTTTTGGGGAATATTCTGGTGCGTTTGTTCATAAATTTTGTGAAGTGATTTCTTTACTATTCGCCATTCGAATTGGGCAGAAATTACACCAAAATGAAGAGAACATTCCCGTGGTCATTGTATTAAAAATGTGTAGACACAGGTTCACCAGAAATTTCCTCAATTAATTGAAAATTAAATTAGAAATTGGCGCGAAAGGCGAAAACCTTCACTGGGGTAAAAATTCTGAGGGGTTGGCCTGACCTAATCCTTTGATTTTCCAGTCCAAATATTATTTCTGCGCTTACGGTTTTTTAGTTAATTTTTTTATCGAGAATCGAAGCAGAAGGACCCAAATAATCAGCTGGTCACGTGGGCACTGCGTTCTCCTTGCGCGCGTGCGCAGTGTGATCGACTGATTATGTAGATCCTCTCGTAGCAAAAAGTGTTGAAGAATTAATTACAAAATACTACTCATTAGTTAATTACGGATATTTTTGTTAAATATCTGCGTCTGTATTTTTGATATAATGATCAGGTCTTAAGACTTCAAGGTTTTTCATCATTTAAGACTTCACAAATTACTGAAGAACCTATGAAAACTCCAAATTACACTTTTATGACTCGATGAGTTCGACTGAAATCCGGAACAATTGATGAATTCCAAATAAAGGGCTGAGAATCGTTTTGGAATGTTTTGTACTTTCATTCGTTTCGAATGATTTTTAAATTTTAACACCATCGTAACGCATCGAAAAACCAACTAACACTCGTATGAATCTCCAAAAGACATCCAACAGATGGAAAACTTTCCACATTTATTTTTCCCGTGTCCTTTAATTTTTTCCCGCCGTACGCAAATGGCCCGGAAATGAACGTGTTATCGCACGGTTCGCTGGACGAAAACTTACGTTCACACTCTAAGTTGTTCGCAACACTCTCGATAAGCTGTTTTTCCGGTGTACGATACGATATCTCCTATTTCACTTATATCTCATTTTTTTTTCTTCCCCATTTCCTCCTTTTTTCGTTTACCTAAGGAGAACGCGAGGGGTGAGGGCCGGGTAAAAGGGAACAATCGTTGAAACTTTATCGTGGATTTATAGGCATGCCATTAAACTCAAAAAAAAAAGAGGGAAAAGGCCAAAGATTTTTTTCCTCACCACCCTAAACCTCCCTCTCCCTCTCTTTTTACCTCACCCCGAGTTTCTCGTTTCTGATTTGCAGACTTTCAAGACTTTTATCGGGCTTACGATCTTCCTCCCTGGATTTGCATGTTTTTCCTCGGGCCCTTCCTTTCTTCTACCGTGAACTCTCCCTTTGCTACTCACCTTCGTACGACGTAATTCATTTCAATCGATTTACTTGAATGAAAAAGTTTAGTCTTTTTTGGTTAGTGATTGTGAGTGAATTCAGTTTCAATTCTCATTCTGCTTTCGCATCGATTTTTTCCGGATAAATTAATGGAAACTCGGGTGATTAGAAGGGGAGGGGGGAATCAAAGGATGAACCTTGGATTGAGATCGATTAACAATCTTCATTTCTAGTCATCTATTGAATCATCTGTGAAATATCCGATCCGAAAAGTATGAAAGATGTGCCATTGGCAAGAGCACAAACAAGTTGTACATTGCAACAAAGGGTAATTCTTTAATTTATTGTCTTCTGCTGAAGACAATTATCCAACATCATTGAGAAGTGGCGGAAGGGGTAGTTCTGTCGTACGTACCCGGTACCAACTTCTTCTTGGTCGATGTCCTATCGATCACAACCAATTTTAGCCCTTGACATGAGGATATTCTCCATATCTGATTGTCATCAGAAGACAAATCACTAGAAGGAACCGAAGAACAGTCCCAATCTTGATAACTTACATTCCAAGACCCAAAAAATATGCTGTCCTCAACCCAAAATAAGTTCCATTTGGTTTCTGGACTTCGGACGCCCCCAGATCCCATCAATTTCCAAGATTTCGACTGAAAATTACCTCCGCGGACTGAATCCAGTGAAATCCATCCCCCTAATGCTCCTCAATTACCCCAGCAAAAAATCCAACTCACTCGGGGTTAAATGGCATCCCGGGACAAAGTGTATAACCATGTTTGGCGAGGATCACCGACCAATTGCCGAGTTTCGAGTGCCCAAGCATTGCAACAGAAGTGGAGTTCCAAAACGACTCACCCTTGACTCTCTTCTCCAGCTGAAGGACCACATCACCGCATCTCCCGATGCTCCCACCCATTCGGCCTACTCCACCCAACAGTTGGACCCCAACGATAAATGGTATCTACGATCCAATGTGCAGCAGGCATTTTTCCCACGGCTATAGTACACCAGTCTACGTTCAGCTCGCACATGACTCAAGTGATACTGAACAGTTACCCAGGGTTTTACTTCTACTTTAACAGTGACGCTTTCGAGTATACACTGAGTGTATTCCCTCCCACAAAGTTTCTAGTATCTGCTTTTGTCTCGTTGGTTTGCCCCTCGAAAATTTTCGAACTTACTGGGGGGTGCTTTGCAATACTACTGCGGTTCACTGCACTCAACAGGGCAATGGAAATCCAAACACTTGGATATTATTTTTATTTTCGGAGTTATTCAGCTGGTGAGGAATAGCGTACAGTATTTGAGGCACCACCAGCCACCTGAAGGGAAATTGGGGTCAGGTGGTGTGAGGTGGGGATCGTTGGGTTGATTCGTCAGTTCATGATTATGGAAACAATCGTTTAAGGTCAGGGTTTTCGGAATTAAGTATCTGGGAAGACTCCAAGGTCGACTCCGGGTACCTCCTCAGGACAGAAATTGATTGGGGTGAAGTCAGGTTTGATCGGAACAGGTGTCCTCATCAGGACTTGATGAGGTCTTGATGCAGTGGATTTGGTCAGAGATGATGGTAATGGGATTGAGGAGATCATGAGCAGAACCTGATGGAGTGGACCCGATGTCAGCCGAAGGTCCAGAAGCCTGAAATCATCTTGATCCATATTTGGTTATGGTACTCAGGCTTTAGTCAGAAGTCAGATGTTGCCTGACTACACTTTTCACAGGATGTATTTTGGATGGTTTGAATGGCTTCTGGGGTTCCATACATGCAGTGGAAGGAAGGGGAAATGGTATGTTATGGTCTGAACTGAATATACTGAATTAATGAATTGCCAATTCCTGAATGAATTGGAAGAAACAAGGAACGGAATCCTTTCCGCCGTTACTTCTTACACCTTGAAGACACCAAGCGGTTGCTTCCATCAAATTATTATGAAATATTTAATAGCCAAGACAACTGGGTTTCTCAATAAACTGGAAGCTCTTGCGGTGGGAAGTGCACGTTCCATCGAGGAAATTGTCGACTGTCCTGAGGACGACTGACCAGGAGGCATTTCTTGGCGATGATGATGATCTCATTGGGTTGACTGCACTCTGAAGTTTCGCCATCATACATTAGGATTTATGATCGAGCTTGCAAGCTCAGGATAAAGGTTGCATCGAATGTCCCTCTCGAAATCCTCCAACTCTCCCAGGAAATAGTTTTTTGTTCAGGGAATTATTCAGGTGGATTGTTGTACCTGACTCTCTAAATATTAATTTCTAAATATTCCAAAAGTTCATGGAAAAAATAAATATTCATTCGACGAATCCCGGACCATTAGTTCAAAGACCTGATTTATATTGTCGGAGTTTCATAATAGCCGCTTACGAAACTCACCCTCTCGATGTCAGACAGTTCGGTGAACTCCGGAAACTATAAGTTATTGGCACATGTGAAACTGCTGGGATTGTACCTTCTGTTTGACATTAGTGGAGTTGCACCAGGATTCAACTGGGGATTCAACTGTGGTTTGTGTCCACGTTATTCGAGTGATTCAAATAATCCCGGGAAATTATCTCTGTCCATCATTCTGAGGGGGTACTCTGGATCAGACAATAACCATTCATGTGGGATCATTGGAGGTGTAGATAATCGAGGTGGAAGCATTATTGTACTTAACACTGACGAAGTTTATTCAATTTCAAATCTTCTCGTGTCTTCATGGATTACGATAAATCGATAAAAACTCAGGTTTGAGAGACGTTGATATTAATTCTGAGAATTATAAAATTATTGTCTTGTGATAGTTCAAAAAACCGCGAAATTAATGGTCCATTTGGCACCATTTTTCAAAAAATCTTTATAATATATAACATATAATATATGATATATTATATATAATATATAACCTGGCCACTGGCCCCTTACTGGTTATCTAGCAAAAATAGATAAGGGGCACGACCCCCTATGCCCAAGATGCGGGCTGACAAAAGAAGACCCTCACCACCCCACCACAAGATGCAGTGGCCTGGAGGAGATCCGTTGGGATGTCTTCGGGACCACATGCGTCAGGGAAATTTATGTTTATAGGGACGGAATCGATGGGATCGGTGAATTTGCGCGTAGGGCACGGATACTGACACCTGTCGGCTAGGCGACCTCCTAGGGCGACGTGCAAAATGGCCGAGAGGGATCGTCTAAAGCTTCTAAAAGTCTATAATATATAATATAATATTGATAAGAATACTGTAATGGTTGGGCGAGTCGAGTGTTGTCCCGGCGGATATCGAGGCTAAGCAGCATTTCGTTGGGTTAGTACTTGGATGGGTGACCGTTTGGGAACACCTCGCGCTCGCTCAAAAAATTACTGCGCGAAACGCACGAGTCTGAAGACCGAGTTTATCCTTCAAGTCAGTCTGATGGAAGGGTTCACTGGGGCCTTGCCCTATCGGCGACTATAAGGTAGCAATTTTCCATAGTTTCCTCAATTGGGGAAAATGGTTTTCCCAGTTGGGGAAAAACGTCAATCCCATGGCAATAAAATGCGAAACAAAACCCTTGGACTTTCACCAAAAATTCACCTTTCCCTCCAAAAATAAATACTACCTTATCGCCCATTGAAATCTCAACTGCAGACACATTGAATTGAACATACGTTTCTCAGTGATTTCGCGAGACGGGGCCCGAACGGTTGTACGCATTTGAAAGGGCTTAAAGGATTAAAATAATAATAACGTTGGGAATTGGACACGGCCGAGGTGGGTCCCTCGTAATCTTTGTCAGCCATATGCCGACTGCGGCCGGTTGGAATCAAGCCAGAAGCTGTACCAACTCGGTACGAGTGCGCACCAACGTCGGAGAAAACGAAAGAGGCAGAGAAATAAAATAAAGAAAGAAAAAAAAAATACTCAACCTAATCTGGCATCACGAAAGGGGGGAAAATGAATTTATTCAATTGGAGTCTGCACGCTGTGTATGGAGAGCGCGTTTCAAATCCATGATCGGCACACGTGGCCTCCCCCAACACTCTATTACAACCTTTTCACTCTATCACTCAGGTCCTCTCCCTTTTATTCGAGTGTTCGTGGTGGGGTGGTAGGGGTGACGGTAAAGGGTGCTGTGGGGGGAGGGGGGAGGGGAGGGGGGTTGGCAGGGGGAGAAAAAAAATATTTGGATAACGACTGGTTCGATAAGTCCGCTCAGGGGTACAACCGATTTCCCTCAGATTCAATCACAGTTTTCGCGAATTATCGGCGCCTCCAGACATACGACAGGGGGAAAATGATAATCTTCAGTTGGCATTGTCAAAGGGTGTGAAAGGCCACTGGGACTTTGTCATTGCACGTTGTCGTGATTTATGTCGGGATATATCGGACACATGAGCAAACAATCTGATTGACAGCTCGGAAAATATCGGGTAACTTATGGGGTGATGAATAGTTATTTTCTTTTATGGTAGGATAACAAATTCATCCCTTCGTGCGAATTTCTCATCACTATTTTTGGGGGATGGGGTGGAAAGGGTGGGATTTTGAAACCGTTGCTACTTTGGGCTTTAAAATGTTAACGGTTTTGAATGATAAATGTTGTGTTGTTACTTCTGGGTAAAGGGCAGTTTTGTATTTCAGCACGATAATGTACTATTTAGACTCGAGGGCAGTAGGTTAGTGCTCTTATTCGTTGTAATCTTCACTTTGACCTTCATATTGACCTTTTTGGCATTATTCTTTCTTGTCCTTAATTGTGCCCTTCATTTCTCTTTCTGAAGGTCAAAACTCGTCATTCTGGCCTCTTCATCGTGATCCTCAACCTGACCTTTCTATTGGCCCTTTTGAGCACCTTCTTCCTAGGTCAATAAATTAGAATTCGTAATTGATCCTCACTAGATGTGATCATCAATTCGACCCTTATCTTCACAATTATTCATTCCTTGACAATTACTCATTCCAACCCCTCACTCGTGCCCTTCATTTCTCCCTTTTCCCTCATATGATCGAAAGGTCAAAAAGGTCAAGAAGCGTCCGAACAACTGTCTCCTCGAACCTAATCCACGAATAAGGATCTCATGACTGACAATGGCGTTTTAAAAATTTTAAAATTCGGTTCACCCCACGAGAGTGAAACCCTTGCGACGCACCCCAGTGATTTAAATATTTTCCCTTCCCCCAAACAGATAATCATGAAAAATCAATATGGCAGTCCATCATAACATTAATCGAATAAAAAAACGTGCGGTCGGTGTGAAGCAATTTATCTAGGATAAAAGCCAGGAAAAAACCGATAATAAAATATCCGAAATTTCTTTGTTATGAAAATTTCGAACAGAACAAATCAATTTCCGTTCCCACTCGGCCCCTCCCCCCCCCCCAGCCCTCTTCGACGGAACTTTTCATAAATGCGAGGGTAATTTCTACTTCACCATTATCCTCGTGTACAAGCTCGCAGCACATGACACCAAATCGTCCCCGTTTCTCGAGTTAAGACACGTGCGGTGATATACCATGGGGTAACAAGATCCGATGGGGATTACGATTCAATCTATCGAACACTTTTATCGTCTTACGATATCCAGAGCCCCTCGACTCACTTCTTTACCATCCACTCTTCCACACTGTCCTGTTGGTGGAATCCCGATATTATCTCTGGGTTCAACCCTGGCGAATGTGGCAATATCGAGTTTGGAGAAAATTCCACTTGATGCGGTGGGATGGGGGTGGGGGGTGGAGGGGATGATCACTCCGAAGTGTTGCATAAATCTAGGGGATGTCGACGGACATTCCCGAAGTGATGCACACTCGTGTCTCGAGGGGGGGAAGAGGGGTTTCATAATCTGGGATGAAGGTGTATCGAGGGGAACAAAAAGTTTTGCAATTTATTCTCCAGATGCAGGTTGAGGCATCTGCGGGACCTGTGGATATGGGGAGGGGGAGGTGGGGTAAAATCGGGCTCTCATTTTTCCGTTTTTTGATGGGCCTTGGGGAGCGAAATGATGAGTAGTGGGGGGGATGTGGGCATTATGAAATCGAGATGCTGAATGACTCAATTATGAAATCAAAATATGGAATGACTTGATTATGAAATTGAGTCATAGAATGACTGGATAATGAAATGGAGATATGAAATAACTTCATTATGAAATCGAAATATAAAATGACTCGATAATGAAATCACGTGATTGAACGAATTCATTATGAAATCGAAATATGGAATGAGTTGATTATGAAATTGTGATATGGAACGACTTGATTATGAAATTGAGATATAGAATGACTCGATAATGAAATGGAGATATGAAATAACTTGATTATGAAATCGCAATACTGAACAACTCGATTATGAAATTGAGTCACCAAACAAATCAATTATGAAATCAAAATATGAAATGATTCGACAACAAAATCAAGATATAGTACGACTCGACTATGAAATTGAGACACTGAATGACTCGATCATGAAATCGAGTCATTGCCAACCCTAACCCGCATTCCCTCCCCCTCCCCAACATTTTCTGATCCAAACATCCCGAATTCAGTCGAAACTTACAATCACCCAGATCCAGACGAAATAACTGCCCAACAAATGCCCTCACAAATGTCATTAATAAAAATTAACCCATTAAATAAATCATAAAATCTCGAAAACTTCAATTACCCACTGTTTGAGTCCATTCAGCCATCATCAAAAGGTTTATACTCCCAGTATGTTATTTCAGAGGGTTATCCATAGAAGTGATAAAAAAGCAAACGGCAATGAAGACCGAGCTGAATGAATACAAGAGAAGGGTGAAGTATGCATAAATGAGGGGGATGGGCTTTTGGTTAGTTCCATAATACAAAACCCCTTCCACTTCAGTCCCATCCCTTTACCCCTATCCCCCCCCCGCCCCTCGCGTCATCCACCCACTCTGATATCATATAATATATGGCATTGTTCGCGCTCTTTTAGTCCGGAGTGGAACGACTATATTTATAAGGGGGTGACTTTTCTTTCATATGTTAAGCAGATCAGTGTCGAGGGAGAGGGTTCTTGCACAGTCCTCTTACCTTCCAAAACTGAGTCGGAGTTGCTTGCGTAAATGCTAGCTGGTAAATTTAATGCTCCACTAGAGAGACGTAATGTTCTGGGTGGTTACCAGGAGATGGAGAAAAAAAATGGTCTTGAAAAGAGATTTTGCGAATGTCGGCAACGGTTTTTAAATATCTTGAGGGAGAGAATGGAGAAAATGGGAAGACGAGAAGGGGTGAAATGGGAGGAGTTAGGTTCGATTACTGATCAGTTTTTGATGATTATCTCGGAATCAGGGGGAGGTGGCAAAATTTTGATCATGACCTTTTTTGTTAAGGGGATTGAGGGCTTCAAATAATGTTATGATAAACATTTTGATATCTCTCTTAGATTCAGAGATATTCAAGCAAGAACTTGACTGGGGGAGAAGTTTATTTTATTGCGTGTCACCTGATGTTTCTACTTATGAATTTCTCAATTGGAAAATGTTTATGAATATTTATCACTACACAGGGGATTTTCAAATATTTTTACTTCATTTTTAGACAAATTTTCCAATTGATTGGATGAGTTTAAATTAAAAATGAATCACTATCAGTTCTATTTAAATTAAATTGGAACAAAAATTTAAATCTTTCAAAACCTTTTCTTGTTATAAATAAATAATATAATTGGTTTCCCAATCGATGGATTGATAATCAACGAAGTGTCAAAAAATACTTTAACTAAAGATTTTTGTTTTTAAATTTTAGTGTTCGATAATTTATGTATTTACTAAGAAGCTAAAGCTTCGTCAAATATTTTGCAGAAGAAATTATTTACCAAACAGATTTTATAAGAATTCACCCCATCTTATAATTCTCTTTGCCTTCCCACTCTAATACCCCCACCTAAATACCGTAAAATAAAAATTAAAGGTTTCAACTAAAAATTTCAGTTAAAACCTTATTGGTAATTCGATCGAATGAGAGCTGAAAGGCGCTCATTCACAAAGAAAACTAATTAAAAAGGGGGATTTAGATTCCTCTACACACTCTCACTTGAAGAGTTTCTTATTTCAATTTTTCCATCCCCTTTCAGAAATCCACTTTGGATCTTTATTCAAGGGGGAGAGGATATTTGACTCGAGACTGAAGGACTGCACTAAGTGGGTTCAGACGCAATTATTATATTCATACCGTAATTGCTTCTTTCGGGGCCATAAAAAAGATTATTATACGTAATCTGAAAAATAAACTCTGACATTCTACGGAATTTTAGATTAATCCAATTATTATTTTTTATGTTAACAGAGCATGTCCGGGAATTCAGCTGTGGAATGTTGTACTACAGGACCCTCTACCTGGACAGCAAAAGAGACACTTTATACGTTGGAGCCATGTGAGTACTCATCACATTTCTTAAATCTACGACAAAATATATTGTCAAAAATATATTCGATAAATTAATCTCATATTGGAATAAACTGTGTTATAAATATCTTGAGGGATTAAAATTTTTACCGATAAGATTTTATTCGAAAAACATTTTATTCCAAAATGCATTTTTAGAGCAATAAAATTTTTGTGTTAACAGACATCAGGACGATCCTCATAATCATAAAAAGTAATCAATGCGTTTGTAAAAAGGATAATATTATAATTAACATTCAAGAAACTATTAATCAAAGAAAATTCATTGCTTTCGAAATTAAAAAAAAAATTTGTGGCATGAATATTTATAAAGAAGATATTTCTCCAAAAAAATATTTTTGAATAAATATATTATTGACAAAAATATTATTGGAAGACATAAAAATATCTCCAAAATCCCAAAAAAGTTAAATTTCATACTCTACACCTGCAAAATTATTAATCATTTAAAACGTCCCATATTACCCCACTATATCCTCCAATCACAAAAACTCTCAGACAATCAGAAGCCAAAAATAAAAATTCTCCTCTCAATTTTCAAATTTTTCGCGGAGTCATTCTGTCGAACGAGTTTAAATTGTTAATAAAAATACGAGAGACCGAGATATCGAGCAAAGACATTCCGAAATCCGTCGCCCAATTTTTCAAAAGAGAATCACGGTATATTGACGAATCCAAACGGAACAATAATCGGCTATAATACTCCAAATATTATCCCCATAAATTGAAAATACCCTATAATTACAGAATCACTCGGGCATGAAATGCAGGCATGACTGACATTGTCACACTTTATGGATTGATAATCACTCCAAAAGCTCCCTCACGCAGTAATAAAAATTTGATAGCTTTGGCAGAGTGCGCCAAAAGCTCAGTGTTTGGAATCCAACATTTAACGACCACCTCATAAGGGAATTTCACATGTGCATACCTCTCTCTAATTTCACGCTCGTCAACATATTCATGTTGGAAAATTATAGCTCTCGTCTCGTTCCCTAATTGATCATTTCTCATTAAAAATTTCGACTTGAGAATTTTTATCGTAGCTCAATATAACCTACACGAAAAAGAATGTACTCGAATTAAGTATAACAATATACTTACTCCCGATATATTTCATACACAGAAAGAAATTTTAGAGTAAAATTAGACCTTCAGGGGGTGAAACAAGGGAGGAAGTCAAGTTCTATTACAATAATTCGCCTCAAGTCCAATTTTTTGAACAAAACTTGACCTTGAAAGTTGTTGATTGTCATTTAGATCCGGGTTTCGCCCTCTAGACGTCTAATTTTTATTAAAATTACAATCCATTATTCATAAAATATATTTGTTCCATTATATATTTGTTATTTTGTTAAGACGTTTCGTGTTTTGAGTTTTAATTTAATTAATGCACTTTAATATTCGGACAAAGCACACCATAGCGCTCGGAAAATCAATTAGTTATAGCTTTTACCATTGCCCATACAATATACTTAAAATAACTATAATAACATATTCATTTTAAATATATTTTCCACTAATTAAATATAAATATATAAAATGTATCTTTGTTCATTGTCCCACCGAAGTATTTATCCCCTCCAACAACCGAATGCGTTTCCAAATTTTCGCAGACGCGTCTCTTTCAACTTTAATCACCCAAAATCTTCCCCCAACTTTCATTTTCCCAAAATTCCCGGACTTCATCCCCCAATAATTAACATTTTTCAAGTCACCGATAAAACGATTTTCTTTCAAACTCAGCTTTTCCCATTCACTATCGCAAATACACTGGCTCCTGCGAGTTTAATCCCAACTGTAGGCAACTTCACAACCCTATTCGTTCTACCATCGTACCAACCCCCTCGTGTATCCGCTTTTTCCCCCCCCCTGAGCTGAATCTAGGAAGCAAGAAAATACCAACCACGCGAGTTCACTCCCTGCTTGGAGATATATACACGTGGAAAAAGAGTGAGTGGAACGCGAGGGGTGAGTTGGTAGAGGGGGTGAGGGGGTGAGAGAGGAGGCGGTGTGTAAAGCCCATCGCTCGTCAAATTAACCGCGCGAACTTTGCCGATAAATCACACGCCTTTCCGCCCTGACTCTAGGTCCTTTTTGGCTCGGGCCAAGCGCAACGTAAACTTTTGCGAATTGCTTTTTCTGAACCTGGCAGACGATATACCAGTGCTTTTGCATTATCGCGTCTTTGTCACGCCACTTGTATACACTATTTGTCACCCCCACGAGGGCAAAGATCCAACTTGGTGCAATGTACAGTTTAATGCCAAAATCATAATTTATTGGAGTGGGATACGAGGAAGAGAATGTGTTCGTGAATCCGAAATTTTTTTGGTCATTTTTTCCACCCCCATTTTGGGGGATTGTATTGAAAAGAGCAAAAACAACATGATCGCATTATAGACATATAAGTTTATATCAACACTATGAGGTCATTGCTACCTGGAGAGGTCGTCTGTGTGGTCTTACAACGAAAACTCCAGTTTATGTTTATTAAATAATATAAAGAAACCTTTGTTCATGGAAAGAAAGAAACCATGATGACGATGCTTTGGTTTTTGAAATTTCAAGATCGTTTGTCAGTTCGACTGCTCTCGAAGTGTGAACACATAATCATAAGATAAAACTGTTCTTACTTAAATCGTCTATTTTTCATTAATCTGGCTTCCAATTAAAATAGGCGAAGACAGAAGAGTAAAACTAAATTTGGATCAAAATGATTTTGGCCTGTCCGACTTCAGATCAGGTCCACTCGGTCAGATCCTGATCAGGATCTTCTCTACGATACGATACGACCTGATTAATACGATACGATACGGTCTGATTAATACGATACGATACGATCTGATTAATTTTTTAATCAAGTCTTGAAATAGATGTGAAGCAACGATGACACCACATGCACTTTTCTAAAGTCTCTCGGCTAATTTTGATCAACAATTCCCTCCGCTCGTGCAGGATCTATAATAAAAAATCAAAATGTCTATCGTAAACTCCTGAGAGAATTCGTTTCGAAACTCGTAATCGCTCCAGGGGAAAAGTACCAACGAAAAAAAGGAGAAATCAATTGTAATTCGAGCCTAATTCCCCGTCCGAGTCCTTCCCATTCAGGGATCAATTTTTTTTTTCATCCCCGATCCCTCGTCCTCATCTCCAGCTCGTCTCAAGTATCCACCACGTCATCATGAACGCAGAGATGCTACCCCATCCACGACTTTACTTTTGGCCTATTACCCATCGCTGTGTGTAACATTTTGTTGGCATTTACCAAATTAAGGGGGGCTCAGACGACAAAGGAAAGTGAAGCTGTACTGAATCAGGGAATAATACTCTTGGTCTGCAATAATGACAGACCGGACAGGGTGGATATGCACCCTAGGACACAGAAGTGGTTCGTAGGATGTTGTATGATCACCCTTGTTATCAGGGAGTACAAAGTTTTGGATCTGTTTCAGTGAATCACATCGTCGGTGGTATGTTCACGAGGGATTGGTGGATTATTTGTTAAATGGGAGATCGTCGAAGGAAAAATTAATTTTATGGTCAGGGTAGTAGTGGTTTTGGGTGGGATGGTTAGAGGTGTTTATGGATTGAGGGAAAGGATCTGTGATTTTTTATGACTGGATTTGGTCAGAGATGAGGAGGGTCTGATCGTTCTCATGATAAAGTTATTGACGTGGCTCAGGCTGGACTGTCAATCCTGTTGCAAGGTTGACTTTACACGTTTGGAAGATGTTATCATCTATAACCTTAGACAGGATTGATCTTGGTCTTGGTGTTTTTTGTGGAAGGATCAGTAAGGATTGTTGATGGATTGATGGAACGGATCTGTGATTTTTTATGAATGGATTTGGTCAGAGGTGAGGAGGTTCTGATCGTTCTCATGATAAAGTTATTGACGTGGCTCAGGCTGGACTGTCAATCCTGTTGCAAGGTTAACTTTACACGTCTGGAAAGATGTTATCATCTACAACCTTAGACAGGATTGATCTTGATCTTAGTGATTTTTAGAAGGACGAGATGGGATTGTTCATTCATTGATGGAAAGGATCTTTGATTGCCCAGGTCTACGAACGGGTTTGGTCAGACCCTAGAAGGGTCTGTTCACTCTCACATCATTAAGGTCGTTGACTTATTTCAGAGTAGACCCTCAACCCTGATTCCAGGCTGACTTTGCAGCTTTGGGAAGATGTCATTGGCAGCCCTAGACAGGATTGAAAACCCGCGGAGTTAAATTTCTCCCTGTCGCAGATTCCTTCAGAAATCTTCAGATGAACCACTGAAGGACTTTCGGAAGATCTTCCTGGAGATCCCAAATTCCTTACTCCATCTTTGGAATATTGTCCAACGTCCATTCAGGACATTCAGGACATCTTCAGAAACAGCTACTGTCTTTCGATAATCTTCCAAAGAATCTTTTTTGGTCACCGAGAAGATCTTCGTGAAAATCTCCCTTCCTCCTCTCCTTTTGACCTTCGATGATTCTCCTGAGTTCTTCAAGACCTTTGATAGCCAATATAACTTGTCCACAGGGCAAAGTCTTCAATTTTCACCCCTAAGTCTTCAACGAATTCTTCTCTTTCCTAATTTCCCACTTCCTGAACATTTCTGGTCGTTAACAAATAGAGTTGTCCCTCCCGTTGCAACGTTGATTGACGTAATTTTGTGAACTCGTACCTGTTACCACCAGTTTTCACGAAATTTCAATCAGATTGATATCCGCAGAGACATAATTTTCTGAAAAATGTCAAATTGTCTGTATTAACCCAAATGAAACAGTCGACTGACAAACTGAAAAGACCCCCCAGCTACCTCTAGAAATCGTACCAACTCTTTCACCCTTTGTGACCGTACCAGAATGGAAGTGGCGAGTAAGGGGTTGAGAGAACGAGCAACCGTGGTAACGATAAATTACATTTTTCTTTTGGCGGCAAGAGCCAGTGCCACATTGGTTTTAACGTTTTCAGCTCTGCTGGCTTGGTTCCACGCACCCCCTCCCCTCCCTACCACCAAACCATTCACACACTTACAACCATCTCTCTTTCCACCGATGTTCAACTGTAGTAGGGAGGTCTCCAGTGGTATCTATTCCCCGTTGGCTATCGAATTCCGATAAGAACATCTCGCTGTGGGAGGCCAGGACTGAACGGGACGTTTCTACCAATGATCTTCAATGCTCACGTTTATCTCACTGACTTCCGTATAAATCAAGGACTCTCACTTATTTATTTCTCCTCTATTGAGGTAATTTGTAGGAAAAATCGAAATAAGGGATGAAAATTGAAAAATTTACGGGAAAAATAACTGGAAACGAAATTATTCAGATTTTTCCTTCAATTTTGTCTGGTTTATTCCGGAAATTTTTATCGTTTTTTTCTTCAGCACATGGGGGTTGAACATGAAGAATATCTAGGGATAATTGAAGGGAATAGGGGGAGATCGTAGAACAAGGTGAAAGGAAGACATTGAAATGATCTACCGCATGTTCAGGATTTTTTTGTTTGAAAAGAGATGAAAACAGCGGCGAAGGGAAAAACAGATGAGGTGACTTCCATCTCACTCCAGTCTTTGAGCGATATCTCGATATCTAAACGAGATAGCGAAATTTTCGTTAAAACATTTATTGTAGTACTGAATTCGCCCAACAAAAAAGGTCATGATGAAAATTTTGTCAACCCTCTACTTTTCGAGATTTTCATAAAAAACTAGCAGATCGTGAAAAGTGATTCATCTCCATTTACGACGTTGTTATTAAACTTTAATAATTAAATAAAAAATATGAAATAGATATTCTTTTTGTTTATAAACAAATGGGTGACGCGACTTATTTTCTGGTGACAACGTCCTAAGCCAAATAATCCCAATGACGCATACCTCGTTCATTTTACATAATTTTGAAAAATAAAACAACCTGTTGAATAGTTTTTTACTGCACCTTCACATCCAGACCGAAAAAATTATAATTAAAAACAGTAATTTTCTTTTGTATCCTGATATTATTACCTGCAATTATTCCCGAATACCTGATCTCTTCAATCATCGATAATTTAATCGGCGAAAATAAGGAAAATCAGTTGTGTCAAGAGCATTTGAAATCAATATCGGGTACCAGCTCGAACGCCTCTAATGATCTTTTTCTCGTTAATTAGAAATGTGATGCTTTTGATAATGAGTATTCAGAGTCTGTGGTACGCCTCCGGCAGTTCACTCCCGATTAAAGGAACGCTAATTGAAGTTGCCTCAATTATCGGTGGGTGGCATATAACGGTTTGGGAAAGGAAAACTGAGAACCCTTCGGGATTGTGAGCTGCGTGTTAATCGACATTCCCTTGGCAAAATGAAACGAATTTTCTCGTTATTTCTTTTATTCTCGTTCACTGGAGAAATCCTGTGCCTCCTCCATTCTCCCATTCTGGTATTCTTCCACCCCTGACCCAGAACCGATTACAGACCCGTGAATGGATTCGTGAGATAAATATGGAGATTTCTTGACGATGCGCGAAATTATTTTTCTTCACAAATTGTAGTTTTTTTTTTTCTTTTTTTTTTCGACACAATGAAATGATGCAAATTTCACGGTGTGATGAGTAGAAATGAGGTTATGTTTTTGCTATCATAAATCTCTGTTTGGAACGATTTCCCATGTGAGAGGGAAAATACCATGAAAATTGAATAGTAATCACGGGGTGAAGAGAATAGGGGAAAATATTTGAGTTGTGTGAGAAGATTCGAGGAGAGGATTTATAATTCAGTGGTGGAAAGGACCTTAAGGGTGTGGGAGTAGTTTCATTTTTTTACTGATGTTCCCCCGCTCCCACCCCCTCCGGAGTAGAACAGGAGATATTTTATTGAATTTGTGATGATGGGGGTGGTTTTGTATTTTAATCGTGGGGGTGAATTTGAATGGATTTATTGGACAGTTCGAAAATATTTTGGAAATGGGGAATTAATGGAATCAGTTGGACGATGTAATTGTCTTTTGTTGTGAGGTTTTTAGATAAATAATTTGGTGGCAATGAAAGGTTTGGATGGTGGAGTATAAACAATCAATTTTATACCACAGAAGTGATGAACAAATTTGAAAAACAAGGGTTCTGAAGGTTTAAATAATTGCAGATATTTATTTATAAAGAATGAAGGGTTTGAATGAAAAGGAACATAAATAATAAAAAATATGACTTTTCAAGAGAAAATAATTTTTATATTTAATTTTCAAATGAGTGGGTTGTTAAAATGCAATTTAAATAAATAAATCGTTCCCTGAATGAATGATAAATTCAATAATAACAATATATTTTACCATCGTCACTGATGAAGTTTACAAAAAGTTAAAATACCCCCAGCATTTTCAAAAATAAATGTGTTCGAAAAGAAGATTACCATGAAAATTAAATCGTATTCACACTACTAATGGAATACGTTATCATCCCCTTGTGCGTAAAGGTTCGAAAATAGAATTTATAATTCACCAGTGAAAAACAATTTAAATAAAACATCAGCGAATTTTTTGCGGCCAAAATTCTTTCCCACCATTTCACCCCCTTTTTTTTCCTCCTCAAAGTAATTATTTATAATTCACGAAGGCGACCGTAAGAGGGTTGCCAGGGAACGAAGGAATTTTACCCTTAAAATACTCGACACCTCGGCAAAATTCCTCATCCCCCCAACCTCATATTCCTCGATCTCTCGTTCTTCCACTCTCCCCCCCGCCCCCCCCCCAAATTGAAATCGATGCGCGTCCCCACGACCAACTTTTTACCCGTAAAATTGGTTCCGTGCCTAGACTCACGGTGGCGCGCGCATCCCTTCGGTCTCTATTTTTCTCACTTCCGTATACATTCGAAGACTTGAGCACGTACCGCCATGAAAGTTTTCGCGAAAACTTTTTTTTTTTCTCTTGAATTCCAAGGAATCGGATTTGTTTTTTCAAAGTGTCGGCAGTATTTACTTTTTACGGCGGCTGTGAAGCCCGGGGGGTGCAAAGGGGGTGAGAGATGTGGGGGAATAACCGAAAGAAGAAAGAATGAATAGTGCGGAAAGGATTTGGTGGGGGGTGGAGTGGAGGGGGCAGAAAGAAGGGGTGGGGATTATGCAGAGTGGCGCTGCGGTTGTGTAGATGGCGGCACCGCATTGGCGCATCTATTCCACACCGTTGGCTTTCTATTGAAAGCCGATATGACGAATGGCTATTGGAATAAAGTTATGCACACCAGTGGCTAATGTTGCGAAACCCTGGAAAAAAGCCCACTTGCAGTAGTTGTAACTAAATTTGATTTACTCCCATGTGGGCACCAACTAACCTAAACTTTTCGAAAATTTTCGCAAATAATTAACGGTTATGTTCTCCGAGAATTTACGGCTCCACGATTTGTCGGCTGATATTGGCTGGGGAATAGGGGTTAAAAAAATTTGGGAAAAGGATTTGTAGTTTTTTTTATGGTTTATTAGGTGTGACCAATCGATCGGAGTTAATTTGGTTTTGGGGATTCTCTGAATTTAGTTAGTATTTTTGCAAAACGTAAATTATTTGGGAAGGGGCAGACGAGTTTAGGAAGGAAGTGGGGAAATAAGAAAAATTTAATTGTTTATCAGTCGATTTTTTTATTGATATCTGAGAGGCTAAAGGGAAGGGTAAATTTGGAAAAGATATTGTTTGGTGAAGATCTGAGGAATCTTAATGTTATTTGGTTGTTATTAACATTATTTCCATGTTAATGGTCGTCCAGTAGTTAATTGTATGATAAATGCCTCGGAGAAAATCCTGAATTTTAATTGAACAGATAATTAACTGGATCGTTAACTTGATAATTTGATGAGAAGACCCTGAATTCAACCAAACGCTTGATCTTCGTCACTGACCCGCCATTTTGAAGATCCTAACTTTTCGTCCGATTACTAGGCCCTCCCAATGACTACAGACTACAACCGATACGAGCGTCTCGAATATTTGTTTCTCAAATCATCATGAGTCATTAAATAATAATTAATAACTTCTCAATCACCATAAGAAACGATCGGCACCGATAGGGATCGATCTAAGACCCCGAGGAAAAATAAATCCTTTTCCATTTCCACGTTTCCATCAACTTTTATGATCTTGAACCCTCCAATCAGGGGATAAGGGCACCATAAGAACTCTGTGTTCACCGAATCCCCCAAATATAATTTTAAAATCATTTTAAATCACCTCATCTCACAGATTCCTCCCAGTTACCCATTGGTTAACCTCCCATCGGTCATATCCCGCGTAAACTTCGCCGCCCGCCGATCTTTGCCGACAGCAGCCGAAGCAGGTCCCACTCGAGCCTTATTCCAAGCGAAAGACATTTCCCTAAAAATAAGTTCGCCAATCAGTTTAAACTTTTTTGAAATTTTCACCCGGATAATGAAGGGTTATAACCCCCGAAAAATTTACAACTCTGGCACGATATTTCCGGTAATATTGCGTGAGCGAATGAGGACGAGCGTCACATCGGCAGTGGCCAATGGGAGCGTCAGCAGCCGGAAAGATCCGCCGTGAAAGCGTCTTATGAAAGTTTGAAGCGTTTTCTCCGCACAATTCCGGAAATGAAGGGATCGTTACTCACTATCAGCGAAGGTTTTACTTTCTTCTCTTCGCCAAGTACTTTTCTACGGGCGGAAGATTTTTATATATGTATATATGACATAAGTATACGGCCTCGCGACCACCGGTGAGACAGCCTCTGTCGTTTTCTCCTGGTGCTTCTGGCCTCATAGAAATTCTACAGCCCTCGCGAGCATTTGTCGCTGACTCGGCAACCCCGGGGGTGAAGTACGGGCCCCGTACGGGGCCAACCTAGTACAGCAATACGTAACCTATTGTGAGATGAAAGTTTGAGTGGGTTGTAAAAAAAATAGTCACGTTGGTGAGACAGATAAAAATTCATCCGTGACCTTATTTTTTACACTGATATTGTCACTGATAATTCTGGTTAAATAATGATATCTCATTTATGCTTTCAGGGATAAAGTCTTCAGGCTCAATCTCAGTAATATCAGCCACACCAGCTGCGAGGTGAGTAACTTTCCTACTCTATTTGGACATTTACTGGGGGATAACAATCTTTCCGGGGGTTATCTAGATGGATTCGTATTGTGGGGGTTGATTAGCTACTTTGTGGGGATGAGCGATGAAGGTGTTGATGATATTGTCGAGAGGAAAGTGGGGAGAGTCGATGGTGGGTTGTCCTCAGGGTCGCGGTTATATTTTTTGGTAGTTCCTTCGTTTTTTGGTTTGGGAGGATGAGGAGGGGTGAGATGGGGTGAATTTAAAATGGGAGGGTGGGTCAATTTTTATGAGAATATATCAGGAAGGACAACTTCAGGGGAAACTGCTGAAGATGATTAACGTAAACTGAATTCGCTGATGTTCTGGACCCACTAATTAACTTTCATTGATTCATTAAATGGTGTTAGTGTTGAATGACAACTTACACGGCGATTTCTGGGGCTAGTCCCATAATTTAGTAGCAAATTAGTAAAGGGAGAGGAGTTGACTCATCTCTAAATCAAGTTTTTAATGATTATCAGTCATTCGGTTGAAATCAGAGTTGTCCCATCATCAAATTATCGATTCAAATGTCCAGGTGATTATCCCTCCTATTTTGTGGTACCAAAAAACATTTATTCTAGTACTCAACTCCCTCCAGAACCCGTCTCATCCCAAAAAATCCATCATCCCTTTTGATTACAACATATTCATCAGGAGCTGATCAATAATCTACGATGACAAATCGCCATTTCCCATACCCCCATCACAAAAATAACTAAAAATGGATTTCTCTCTGCGATTACTTACCCTTTTCCAGAAAACCTCCCCAACTCATTCCCGCATTCCCCGTAAATCTCAAGACCTCGTAAATCTTTGCAATAATATTCCAGTGTACAAACACTGGACCCTCACGATGGCCAAAATCACTGACACCATACCCCCGAGGCAATTCACGAGTTTAGTGACAACCTGTCCCTTTCCATCCCTCCCACCATTCCTCCATGTCAGTTCAATCCCACCCTTCCTCACCAATGTGTGCAGATCGTAAATCCGAAAACGAACGTGGGCGATAGAGGCATCCCCATAAAACTGTCAATCATAATGCAAGTACGCCTCTCGCTCTCTGCGCTTGACAGCTGACACGTCTACAACGTTTAAGCCATCTATTGTCACCGGATTTTTTTTTTTTATTCCAGTGAGTACTGGGGGGGTTGAGGGACATACACGACTCTGATTCAATCACATCTTTGCACTTTCAGTGCGATGGATTTTTTAAAACAATTTTTCCAATTTCCTCATCGCTGAATGGAGTAGACATAAATTCAAGTTTTTTTGGTGTATTGAACTTTATATTTGTCTCATCTCTTCTTCTTTTTTTTTCGTCGCTGCGGCTATTTTCGCGCTCACCGCGACTTTCGATCGAAGAGATTGAATTGGAATTGCCTCGCTCTCGCATCCCCACAAACGATTCCGGAATAAAAGGGTTCGACACAACGTACCCTGTGGGTTTTTCGTGGGGACCATTTGAGAGCAACTGACCAGATCGCCACAGATGGAAAATTGCTTTTTAACACTGTTCCGGGAGTATTCTACCACTTTCTAATCTTCGATAGCTCGGAAAGTTCGAGGGAAATATTTATACTGACGGTGCTCGGAAAATGGTGGGAATTATTGGGTGAGAAAAATGGCGAAGTGAATTTTTCGATGTTGGGACTGATTATTGACCCACGGAGCTTCATAGGGAACTGAGTCATTGAGCAACTGATGTCCTGATGAATTCTTTGGAGAATTAATGAAGATTAGGATTATTCTGATTGTCGTTATTGAGAGTGCATGGTATGTGTGGACAAAAATGTAGTATTTTAGTATTTGATAGCTTTTTCGAAACACTACCGGAATGTTTAGAAGAGTTTAATAAACAGGATTTAGTTTGGTAAACAAAGATAATTAATTTTACATAAACTGCAAGAAAGTCTAGAGGTAAAAAGTTAATAAAAAATATCAGCAAGTCACTTCACCTTAAAAATTGAATATATTTTCACTTTTAGATGACAGTTGGATTCTTTCCTATTTTTGAAAGTAAAAGATAGAAAACTATTAATTGGACTGTGATCTATGTGAAAACTATACGAAAAAGAGAGTCGGTACTCTACGATTTTTCTATCGCCAAGGAATCTTGTAAACTGATTGTTGTGAAGGAAAATGCCGAGTTGATGGTTCACATTCTACATGGTCTGTGCAGAAAAATTTGGTGAATTTCAATTAGTTAAGAAAAATGAATGGACATTTTCATTTGTCCATCTCTTCTTTCAATTTTTCTGTTTATTTTTCTGCTGTTCCCTGACAAAAATTACCTCGCACTTTGAACTTTTACCTTTTTTTGTTTTTTTTCCCTTGTTTTTTATATTTAAGATCGAACACTGATGTAAATACCCTCACGAATTGATCGATGACTACTGGATGGGAATTTGATTAGATAGTTATCCTCTAAATTAAAACAACGTAATAAAATCTAAAAAAAAATCTCATCTCCTTAAAGTCCAATAGATTATTTTTCTAACGTCTACAAATAAATTTTCATGGTGACGACCTCTTTTGCTCCGATTTCAACGATAATGAATTAAGAATGACAGCAATTCGTTGGTAATTAGTCAGTCTCGACTCTACCTAAAAAATTTAATCCCTCGAATTCCGTCTGTCAACTTCACCGCTGAGGAACATAATTTATGAAAAATATTGTAACACGATAACAGGAATTTTTTTGACAAAGAATTTGAGTTTTTTTCATTTAAATTCGGACAACGCATCGTCAACGTTTTTATCAACAAAATCCAGGGGCAAAGATTCATGAACTTCGAAAATAATAATTCCCTCTACAATTTCCATATCATTAACTCGATGACATTAACTCAACCAGGAAGCGAAAAATGCCTTAATTAACCATAAAATCTCGTCGGCAATAAGCTCGCGTTATCCTGGCCCTTGAGCCGCGTTGTACGTCACGCAACGCTCGTAAAAAAATATCGACGAGGAGAAGTACTCTCTTAGCACTCTGAAAACATATTTTATGATATCCTACAGTAAAAAGAGTTCTCATCCTCTGATTTATTGATATATCCGCTCTTTTTGGGCGAGTGAAGAGGGGAGAATTTCACGTGCGATCGATAAGGAAAATTTTGGACTAAAGATTATGAGAAAATATGAAAATTTGATACATGTGAAGTTAACGTCAATTAAGAATTCCGTTAAAATTCATACGAAACCGAATGCGCACTCCGCGCGTCCTATCTAAGTTTCCCGCCTCGAACACATTCACCAATGAGGCGTGTTGGGACCCTGTATGTGTGTGCGTGATTATTTTATATATTCAGTATGTTGGCATTTGAAGCAATAGACTAAATTGTAAAATCCCAAAGCTCATCTCCTAGGACATGTTGTAAAGGAAATGTTGGCTGCATGCGTCCTTCACTTAGGTCACGCCATAGTCCAGTTTAAAACCAAGGGTCGGATAATACCATAACCTGACCATCAACTACTTTAGCTTGGGATGGTTTATGCAACCAAATTCATAAGAAAATTTAAACCTTAATAGGGGTTCCTCTTGCCAGAAGTAGGCGAGACCCTGAATGGGTTTGTAAAATTAGTTTTGAGTTAGTTACATTCGAACATTCGAAGGAAGAAGTAGTCGCTTCTAACCTATTGTCCATATCACACACTTGGTACAATAAACTTTATATCTCACAAGTGCAGCATTCCCTGTATTATTTTAAGGCGCATCGAATTAATTTCGCGTCCACAACATCTACACGATTTCAACGAGTGAGTGAAACTTTCGTGTTATATGCTTATACGCTTCTAAACCAGGAGAAAGACTTACACATGAAGTTAGTAAATGTCTTACATAGCTAACTTAATATATGTGTTTATGCTTTCTTGTAACACGAGATCGAATGCGCGCTTCGCGCGCCCTATTTTGATTTCCCGCCTCAAACACATTGACCAATTAGGAGAAAGTCTTACACATGAAGTTAGTCGATGACTTCTGTGGTGAATTTAATTTAATTTATGTGCTTATGCTTTCATAGACTGATGAAGGGCGATCACACCGTAAAAGAACGAATGTGAAAGTCGTTGGTATAAATATGATGAGAGAGGTAACTTGATCCACAATGGATGCTCTTAGGAACACGAACGTTTTCGCCTTTTCGACTAACGCGAAACTTCATTCATTTAATCGGCCAATGGGAAAGACCTTACGCGATTTCGACTCGGACGAACTTCATTTATGTGCTTCTGCTTTTATAAATAGGAAACCAAATCCGAAAATATAAAAACTTGACAAGTGTGAAGTCAACATCACTTAAGACTCCGTTTAAATTCATTCGAAACCGACTGCGCGCTCCACACGTCCTATTCAAATTTCCCGCCTCAAACACCCCGACCAATGAGGAGAAAGCCTTACCCATGAAGTTAGCAAGTGTCTTCCATAACTACCTCAATTCATTCTCTCATTTTGCCCACCTGTTTACTAATATCTCCAGATGTCTACGAAAGTCAATTCAGACATTACTTTCTCCTCCCCTCCCGATATATTTCATCCCCCCACCCCTATCTCTCCTCATCCTTGATACACTGAGCGCATCGAAATGAGAATAATTCACTGACCTTTGCCGCGGTGCACATCTGTCGAAAAAATACATCTACAGAACTACAAAAAAAAGGGCGAAGTGAGGGGGGTGGAGAGGACGTTCTGGGGGATGATGGAGCGCCCAGTGCTGGGAAATACGAGACGCGTCGCCGCGCTCGAATAATTGCATTTCCAAATCGTTACCATACTATGGCGTCCCATAGTACCCACAGAGTCAATTTTTTTTCTCATCCCTTGGTCCATCTCTTTGCTAGTTCACGAGTATAAAATCGCTCCGGGGAATACGCATCCTATGCCACTCGGACAGTTTCGACATTTGTACCAGTGAAACATAACGCACACACCTTCTCTTCCTACCCCTCCCCCTCACCAAGCTTCTACCCTGGAGTTTCTTCCTTCGTTGTACATGTTGCAACATTGTCGCTGCAGGTATATATAACTTGAAAGACTCTTTTTGCGCTTCACAAGCTCAAAGGGATGACGAGAGAGAAAAAAAAATTACTGCCGTCCTTTGTCGCGTCTTCGAATTAGAGGGTTTTTTTTTTCAGCCTTTTGTTTTTGCCTTTCATGTTTTTTACTGGGAAGGTTGTTGTTTCAATGGAGTTCGTTTTTTTTTTTCGATGGTTTTCTGAATAGTTTAGTCAAGGGTTGGTCTCGGGTTAATGACGTTGAAGGTATTTTAATTCAAATTCAATATTTAGGATTCGTTACAAATTTTGTTTAGTGGGTGAGGGGTTTGATGCGAAGGTCTGATGTGATGTTGGAAATTTGATGGGCGGGAGAATGTTGGTTGATTATTGGTTTTGAAGAGTCGGCGATTTTTGGGGTGAATTGGGTGGAAAAGGGCTTTTTTAACGCTTTTTTTTTGCTTTGAACGCATTTTCGGATTTAGTTTTTGGTTTTTTGGAGTTGGGGACTATTTTGAGGATCAGGTGAAGTCGTTGGAGACAGGAAAAGGGTCTGGTTTGGATAGTTTGAAGAATGTCCTTGGGAGGATGCGTGTAGAAGTGATTTTTTAATTAAAGAATAGAGTAGAGGTACAAATAATGATAAATGTGTTAATAAAATTACTGTTTGTGGTGCCACATGTGTTGGTGATCTCTGGTTCGTCGAATGCGAAGATATGCGCTTTATTCCAGGGACCGAGACCTCAGTCAAGTGGCTCCACTGTAGACAACTTGAACCACATACTCTACCGGTGCCCTTATGCAATGTTGAAAGAGCGGTAATGATCACTTCCCTACGTGAGAATAATTGTTTCTCACCCGAGCTCATAAGGTCTTTCCCCCGCGGAAGGGATATCACTCTTGTTAAAATTATTGATACATTAAATCGTTGTAAATTGTCGAGTTTGTATTGAAAATTGATTATGAGAAAATAATTTCAAGTTTGTGGAAATATCCTAAATGTTTATGTATTTGTTAAAGCATAATAAACCTGTCGGTTACAAAATGTTTAATGCAAAAAGACCCAGGTCTGATGCCTTAATCTTGATCTTAATTTATTGAAATAGAACTAATGAGCATCAGATTGATTTAATTACAATTATGGGAAGATGAATCAGGAGAGGAGAAAATTGAGATCAGTCAGTTTTGGGTATCGTTTTTGATGAATATCTCGAAACAGAAGCAGGATAGGAAAATTTTTGTTACTATCTTTTTTGTGGGGTGGATTGAGACCTACAAAAAATGATATGACAATAATATCGCTATCTCTCTTAGATTCAGAGATAATGCTCAAACAGTTGAAGTCAAGATAAGACAACTGTCCTGTTTTACATCGCAGATTAAAATCTGAGAATTTGATAATTAGATGTTAAAAAATTTAAGAATTTTCAGAGACTTCGTGAAAGATGATTCCTCGTTTGGAAAATCAGTTCTGTTATTAATTTATAAGAAACAAATATTTTTACAAATATTAATACGTTCCGACATTTACTTTAGATAAAAAGGACAATGTACCAACTTTTTCGATTTTCTTTCGCGCAATTAGTTCAATAATTTGGTAATTAAAAATATTATTCTGAATTATAGTCTTTCTCCTTCGAATATTAGCACTTCTCTTTGGTTTCCTGAAAACGTTCATTGATTTTTTTACCAATATTTTAACGTGTCATTCAATCTCCCAGACTTTGTAACCGTTTCTTTTAAACGTGATTTTATCGTTTCCGCGTTCATTTCAATATTCAAAAGGAGCACATCCGGTCGGTTAAAATGGCTCCTTAATTGAAAAAAAAATTCAAGAGCTGGAGAATTACATTCCCAAAAGTCGTAACGAATTTTCGAATTTAGCATACACATCACAGACTCATTCAGCCCCCGAGGCAACAGCAAACTCAAAAGATATTATGCGTACAATTCGCATAGTTGTCCTTGGGTAAACGAAATGCAATAACACACATACTCGTGCGTAAGTACCGACGGAGTAATAGGGATGGGGTTCAATACCATATAACTCTGTCACGACGGCTGTCCTACCATTCCATGAATCCAACAGTTCCCCCTCGTACATGAAACAATATTCTATGCTAATATCGACTCCGTTACAATCCTAAGAAAGGGGGAACTTATGTACAGTTGTGTACGAGGATTATACGGTACAACACGCTCTCTAACAAATACATATAAATTTTGGGAATTGAATATCGAGAGGACTCAGCAAGGGTAGTTATTTGAAAGAATTATATTTATGGGAGATCGGGCGACAGAAGGTTTTGATGGGACTAAAATAATGTTACCCTGTGATTGGGAGTGGAACAGACTCGCTTTGTATTTTTTTTTTTTTACATTTGCATGAGAATTGGTTGAATGCAGATGCGAAAGAATAGGAACAATCGGTGCACAATTTAGGGAAAATGGGGACTTTTTAATTGGAAAAATATCTTGATTTTCTGAAACATTAGTCAGTCTTTGTTGCAAAATACAAAAAGAATTTTTGTAACGAGTGATGTAAAATTCGAAATGTCGAACTTCATTCCAGCAAATTTGTTAAATTTTATTCATCTACTGATCACATAAAAAATACTAAAATAGTTATTGGAAATAATTATCCGTTTATTCAATTTTTTTTTCAAATTTAATCAAATTCATTTCTTTCCTCAAATTTCATATTTTCCATAAAATTACAAAAAAAATAATTCATTTTAATTTCAGTAGTCAATCTCCCAACTTCTTCCAAAACTGATAATTCCAAATCGTCAATTGAATTAATTTCCCCCACAAATGACTCCTCAACTCCCCTCCGCCCCCACAATATTGAAAATCGATGTCGATTTTCACAATTGAATTATTAGTGGTATCACCGAACTAAAGCCATTTCCATCTGATTTTACGGTTGAAACAGTGATAAAAATTTCAGGGAGAACGTCACTCTCATCGCAGTAACGAATTTCGACAAAACCCCCGGAGTCCAGCTGAGGGTCTCTCCCCTCCCTCCTCTCCCCACCGCCCGCCCGGCCCATCCACCCCTTTAGAATGAATAAAGGATGTGGGAATGTCGGGAGAGAAATGAGCCGATAGCTAAACGCAGACTGAAGTCGTTGGGGGTATGGCGCCGAGGTTGAATCGCAATCGATAAACTCCCTCTGGATGTAGTCGATAAAATACGTGAATACTCAGGTGTGGGATGAATTTTCTCGGACCTCAGGAGGGTCACGAGTGTATGCAGTGCTTCGGTGTAATACCTCGGGTTTAGTTTTTTTTTTTCCCCGTTCTTTATCCGTTACCCGATGGGATATTACTCTGTTGGCCTCTCGGGGCAACACGCCTGAAGTATTAAAGTAACTCATAAGATTTACACGGCCGTGAAATCTTGGATGAGATATATATGCAGGCGAGACGTTAAAGACGAAACGAGTGGGCATCTCAAGTTTATGGATATATTGAATGGATACTGGGTAGTCGGGGTGGAAGTCAATGGGGATGCAGTTTGTGTGCATGAACTGAGATTAATAACTTCTTTAGCTTTTGAGAGGGTGCGGGTTCATTTATGGGGATGGGTGGATTTTTCGTGAAATGAATAGAAAGGCAAAATCAATTTCATACTCTTCTGAGGGTTTACGCCTTGTTCTGACGCAGATTTAGCCTCACTCGGTGAATTTATTTTATTTAAAAAATATACTAAATTGACAATTAGCGGATACTAATATTGAAATATTTTCCCAGAATTTTAATCCAGACACTCAAAATAGTTGTCTCATTTGAGTTGAAATGAGACAACAATATCACTACTTCCTATATTAAATTTTGGAAAGTAGTGATATTGTTTAAACCATTTCCTTCTTATAAATAAATTATATAACTCGTTCTCGAAACGATTCACTTATCTTTTACGAACCAAATTTACTAAAACGGTAGAATTATTTAAAAAATCTGATCCGTTGTAGTTGAATAACACCAAAATACATAATGTTACTATAATTTTAAAGTTAAACTCACAATAAAAAATCAATCGACCTGATAAACAAACTGTATCCAATCTATTTCTAATAAACCTCTTCAATGAGTTTCCACTAGTCCATAAAAAATCATTATATTTCCAAAACAAATTTTTTCACCCCTTCATCCAACCGCTCATTATCACATTCTTTTTCCCAAAGTTACTCACTCATTATCCCCCTCCCCAAATTTGAATTTTCACTATCACTCATCAAAATAACCGGTCAAGTAATTACCCAATTAAATTTTTTATTCACCAACAAAAATTTGTAAATTGAAATACATTGCCGGTCGTATTTTCATAATTTCTCTTCTGAGTAGAAATGAACACCGGTATGTACATTACTCACCTCGATTCAACCACATGCACATTCACTTCTGTATACCAATCTCCCTGTGAACACTTGCACAGAGTGGTAACGCAGAGGTTATTACGACGATGAATTTAGGATAAGCCTCCCTGGGAAATTTCAGTTTGATGAGCTCTCGGTGTGGCACCACGTTTGCCCACAAGAACCCCCCTCCCCCCTGCCCACCCTACCCCTTTCCCCGCCCCCATGGGGCTGTATATGTATGAAATGCGCGTGCCAACGTCTCTTCCATTGGGTTAACATTTTCCGTCAACCATCTCTGGTTCAATCCCTCTCACTTCCTCCACCTTTTACCTTTTCCGTCTCAACTTTTACTCCTCTCACGTGCGAGTTTCACGACTCGACGGAAGTTTTCCGGGGAAGACCAACAAGGCTTTTCCGACGTACAAGAATAATGTGAGCTTTCCAGCGGTTTACTTGGAAAAAATATCAAAATCCATAGTTTTAACAGCGATAAAGTTGAATTTTTTCATTCAATATCAACATTTTTTTTATGTGAAGAAAATCAATTTACAGCTTATGCAGGATATAATGGATTGTTGCTATTGTTAGGAGTTTTTGAAATTGTTTTAGTATGGGATGTCTGAATGAATTAGTTTAATTATCGTTTGTCAAGGGTTTAAGAGACTTTTTTTTATCGGAAAGTAATTAGAAAACATGTTTTGACTAATAGTTTTTTCAAATAAATTCAATATCATGATATCATATATATTAGATATATGATATATACTGTTGTATTCCACGATTGAGATAATTCACTTTCTAAAGCTTCTTTTATTTTAATGAAAGTATTACAATTTTCAAATGTATACTGAGTACTATATTCTAGAGAAGTATCTTGTAGAGTGGTCAGGATAGGAGTGATGATGCTCTGGGTGTTACAGACGTATATATTATTTGTCGAAAACGTTTATCTTCTAAGGGATGTTCTGTCTTGCTTTACGTTTAGGCAGCTGCATGCAATTAGTGAAGAAAAATGCATTTATGAAGTTTATTTAGGAAATTGTTGATAGGAGCATTCGGATTAAAATATTTATTATTCGAGAAATCGAGCACTTGAGTGTTCCCTTTTTGAAAATATGTAAATAATATGTAAATAAATAATAAAGGTCATTTGCTAAGAATCGGTACGTCTACATAATTAGGTGAAATACCGTTGATTACTTGTATAAAATAGTTGAGGCGATATCTAACAATACGTTAGATATATAATATAAGTTAAATGTATATGTGGATTTTATTTAATTTAATTACACAATTAAATTTTTACAATTATAAATAATTGTATGAATTACATTGAATGATCGAATGGAAAATGTTAGACAATAACTGAAATCTCAACTCAGCGAGAATTCCACACTCTACACTACTCAATGATTCCTTCAATTCTAGAGTGAAAAAAGTTTAATTTCCGCAGTTTACACTTGATACACTTTTGCATGAAGGATTTACGTGAAGATTGCTCGAGTGGGTAGTACAATTTTCGCTGTTCACTAAGAAACACTGATTAAGGTCTTCTAAGAACTTCAAAGTATCTCCGTAGAAACCTTTGAATTCCCTTTTAATTCGCTTTAATGATTCAAGCCCAACCTTAATGAAAAATTAATTCCACGATGAAAGAGCTTCATAAACTTTTCTCATTTTTACGCATCTATATGCAATGAGTTTTGCCGAGTTATTTCAGTTACCATTTTAGTCAAAAGAATATCATTTACAACTGAGAAAATCGTTGAATCTCAAACTCGGAATTTTCACTTCTTGGAATGAATAAATTTAGCCGTTTGAGCGTTATTTCGCGTGTATTAATTAAGACAGAATCACAGAGAGCGGATTGTTTTTTTCATCAGTTCATTTAACGTTGGAATAAAATAATTATCAATTTCATAGAAAAATTACTGAAATTATAATTAAAAAATGTATAACATATAAATATAATACGTCACATATATAATATACAACATATAATGTATAATATATAACGTTTCGTCGAAGATTAGTGATTTAAAGTACAAACATATTAGTTATTACTAAAAAAAACCGAACACTCGGAGACTGTGAGATTCTAATTGCAAAAATTTCCCAAAAATTCCCAGAATCGCAAAGAAATGTTATCACAACATCATAACATTTTTCTACAACCAAAGGATTACGATTATTTTGACTGTTCCTATCACAATTTTTACACACAATTTCTCTTGTGAACAAACCGTGACAGTTTCAATAATTTTTTATACTGATAACTTGCCAATAACAATATTCCACAATATTACATAACAAACGCAACTCAATCAGACGAAAATTCAAGTTTCGAAAGAAATATTGAAGTTCTCTGTTTCTCACTCACTTTTCCTGTTTCTTAACAGCAACGAAAGGGTCCGCCAAAGACTCCAAAAATCACTTTAGGTACGAGATGTAGATATTTTAAACAATTGAAGACAGAGTTGTTTGAACAGCCATTTTTGTTCGAATATAATGCTCGGAAAACACTTTGCAGTCTTGAATTATCAGCAGGTGACATTGTAGTTGTTCTTCTTTGTCGTGAATTTGTCAGTGTTTGCGGGATAACGAAAAGAGAACTACAACTGCTGACTGGCGAAAGCTCAGGTTTTCTCACTCGAACCATTTCTCAAATTTCGGCCAGAATTATATACAACTGAGATACTTCCTCCTGCTCAGTTCGTTTCATTACGGTGTTCTGCACTTTGGTGAGAGCGTAACGAAGAGAATGAATGAATGAGGGGGTGGAAAGGGGGTGAGAGTGGGCAAGAAAGTTGGCTCGGATGCTGGTTCCTTTTTGGAGTGGAAAACGAGGAGGGCTGCACAGTGGGTGTGTTACACAAGAAGATGAGGCTTCTTTTACTCAGCAAAGAGCTGAAGATAGAGAGGGTCTCCGGACTTTCCCGACGAATTTACGGAGTTAGTGGACTTTAGTTTTCACTCGGGGGGTCAGTGCCGGTCTTTCGCCACAAAAGACTTGGAAGGAAATTGTACGGTGAGTGGTTACAATGTGGGGATTAAAGTAGCTTCACTCTGGGGTCGGTAACTTACCGACCGGAGCGGCTGATTTTTAATATTTTCGACTGCCAAATTTTGCAGCTAATTGCAGAAGTAAAATACCAAAAAGATCATGAATACTTGGTATTCTATTTGTTTAAACATTTCCTTCTGACAGATGAGTAATGGAAGTTGTCTTCCAAGTGGCGGATTATTTTTGACGAAGTGTCAAGAAATTCCTTGATTTTTCACGTCTCATGATCAAGAATTCAGATTTTATCCTTTGGCTTCGAAGGAAGTGTAGATTATGTTATAAAACACTGTGATAAGATGCGATTTTTCAAGTCTTTATGTGACAAATCGATAGTCAAATCGAGGTCCGCGCGGAATATGGGCAGTTCCGTTCCTATCTTCAAGACCGGTTCCTTGCCGACTCAAGGGTGTGCGACTCCGGTCAAGACGAAGACAGAGTCCAGCACCTCATCATGGACTGTCCGATGTACGCACCACAGCGGGAGTGCATCGTGGAAATAATCGGGAATCTTCGATGACCCCAGGCGGCATGAGGTCTTGTGTCGTCTAGGGAGTCGTTGGCCGCGTCCGCGGGGCTTTGTATAGAGCGCATGTGGCTGAAGTGTGTGACATCGACGAAGAGTGAGAGTATGAATGGAACCAACCAACCCTCGTCGTCGGAGACCGGGGCCTTGGGGGAGGGACCCAATTATCTTCTGCGGTTAATCCTGTCCAGGTCGCTGACAGGAACGGGAATCAGCTTCAATACCACTCCCTCCTGAGGCGCGCACGAGGTCCGCGAGAGGCGCTGGGAAGACTTTAAAACGTTCAGGGACTGTGAACTCCGAAAACCCTAACCCTAAACGACTGCCCTCATAATTACCGACTGAAGGTAATATTATTTTTTAGCACAACTATAGGGATTTTTGGTCGGGCCGTCATGCCATCCGCATAAAAATCCCTAGGCCACTAGTCATAAACGATACTTTCCCTAATGATTTGCCCTATTTTGAGTTCGACAAAGGGCGAATGTCAACTGCGGTACGGGAACAACTGCACATCACTACGAAAACAAAATTTCCAGTCCGGCAACTGATAATTAGCGTCACCAAATCATGTACCAACCATTATATCCCCTCAACAATAACACCCCAAACTCTTCCGTCAATTATTGAACATTTCTCCCCCGTTGGCCGAGGTAAATTCAAAATTCTTTCAAAATATATTTTCCCACTCCAAAGTTAAACAAAAGTGAACAAGTGACAATGTTGAACTTCACCAGCATAACTCCCCGTACACCAGTTTCCCTGCACCTCCCCCAACGTCCCTAACTTTTAATTACCCTCCCCCTCTCCCCCGGCCGCCCCCTACCCACCATTACTCGTGTTTATCGTCGTATTATTTCCATTCGCCGCGGCAAAGTATCACTCTCTCATTTTCGCAATTTTCAAGGTGTTGATGGGACTTGGATGGAGCTGTAAAATGCTGTGCCCCAGGTTCTTTTCTCGTTTCTTCTAATACAACTGAAATGAGTTTTTGAGTACCCTTATTCCTCCTTGTTCTCTCCACTCACTGTGGTTTATCCCTTTCTCGGTGAAAAAAAAAAATGGCGGAAAAAAATGTGGGAAATGTGAGGGCTGAATAATAAACAAATAGAGACGAAAAGACTCCATGAGTTATTGTGGATAGATGGATATCACCAGCCATAGTGGCACGGTTTGTACATCAAGTGGACACACAATAGCGAAGAGTTTGCCAAGGTAAATTGTGTGACCGCTGGAGTTTTATTTACGAGACGAGGAAAGGCAGGCAGTAAAGTTTATCCCTCTCTGGCCATTTGCCGATGCTTGTGTCTGTGTGTGTGTGTGGGTGGATGTGTTTTTTCCCTCTCCTCTCTTCTTGGAAAATATACCAGGTTGAAACGTTAAAAAATTAATGGCCACGTGAAAATTACTTTTTTATTGCTGGACACTGGGCGCGGGGGAAGGGGAGGGGGAGGGGGAGAAGTGTCGAAAGAATTTTTCTTTCCAATTAACGACAGTGCTCACTATTGTGGGCGTTGTATTTCTCGGAAATGGTGTAAAGTGGAATAATGGAGTGGAAATGTTTCTGATGGAGATGAGACCACCGTGGGGACAGCAAGTGGGGTAGATTTCGCGGAAAATCTGGGTTATTTTTACTGGGAAAATGATTTTTACATCGATTTTTTTGGGGTAAATTGTTTTTCGATTGGTTTATTTTGAAGGTGAAAATTACGGTAGGGTAAAATTTTCAGCTCGAATGGGCGGTGATTTTTATTGCTTTCTGGTGGAATGGAAATTTTGGGATTGACAATTTGGAATTTGAAGAAAAATTTGTGAGAAGTTTAGAAATTTGGGATTTCATGATTGTTTCCTCTTCCAAATTATCTGTAATTAGTCACTGCAGTAGTCAAATTCCAATTTTTTCTGAAATCCTAATTTTTGTTCCTGATAACGTTGAGAAATTTAATTAATTGAATTGGGTTAATCAAGTATTGACTAAAAATTCGGGTAATTATCATAAATGTAGGTAAAATTTCATATAAATTTGTCATGATTTCGGCTAATTGCCGCATCGTTTAATAAATTATCAGTGAATTTTAATCGGTTTTTGAAGAATAATTACATTATTGGCCCAACTAATTATCAGCGGTCATAAGTGCACATGTGGCTTCGCGAATCTCTTTCTATTTTCGTTTTCTGCAGTCTGATAAAGTTGAGATAAATTGCGAAAGATAGTATCCATGACAATTTAATCAACTTCGTAATTACTTCCCTAACGTACCTTGAATTTTATTAACGGTTATTAACATCATGGAGATAAGCAGTTTTATTGTTCACTAAATTGTCCGGATCAAGCTAGAGAGATTTCTCCCTTAAGGGTTTAAAGAAAATGAAGCCATAGCTGCCCTACAACTCTTAATGTGAATTATAATTCAATTTAAAATAAAATCGTCGATGCAATTTCTCATTTGAGCCCGCCATTCCAGATAATTAGCTTTAATTAACACTGATATTCAATGAACTAAAAGCAAATTCTGGAATTTTGAGAATTTAAGAATTGATGGACGAAAAATTAATGGAAATCGTTCTTTGCATTTTCAAATATTTAATAATATTATTAAATATATTTGGAGTTCAAAAAACAAATACTCGAAAGTATTCGGTAAATGTGAGGATATTAAAATTATAAAAATTAATTGAAAGAATAATTGGTTTCAATTGCCACTGACATTCCATAAAATGAAATCCCATTCACATATATTCAAAAATTTGTACCATTAAATGTCTATAAAATTCCAATTCCGTACCATATTTCAAAGCTCAACTACTTTTTCAATAATAAAATGCCCGAGAATATCTTGTCAACTCCTAACCATCAAAATTTTAACGATTATTCCTTCACAATTTCCGAAATAATCACTTGCAATGAAATTTCATAAATATTTCTTTCAACCGTAAAATAATTATTCAAAAACAATTAAAACTACATTTATCAACGGTCGCTTAATTAACTTGTTAATTTTTCCCTCATGTGAAATAAGGGAGTGATAAAATAAATAATAAAAATAAATAAACAACAAAAATATCTAATTATGATGACATTAAATTAAATTATAATAAATTAAAATTAAATTTTGAAACAGTCGCTTGATTGATGTCATAATTTTTTTCTCACGTGAAATAGGAGAGTGAAAAAATAAACAATAAAAATACATAAACAACGAAAATATCTGATGGAGATGACACAACTATTTTCACCAAAAAATTGTCATTGAGATATTACAGAGTAGACGAACGCTGGATATGCCCTGACAGAAACAAAATTCGAATGGCAGAGACTCAGCGAGATTCACAATTTCCATTCAACGTCCATCTGCCAAGATTGATCGACGTCAACTCTCGAACATATCTCGATGTACATATACATGAAAAGAAGGGGGAAAAACGGGTGAGGAGTAAATCACTGCAAATCAAGTGGAGAAAAGTGCGATATCTTTGATTGAAATCAATATTGAATGCAGATTGAATTCGTCGTGAAGGGGTGGAACGGGTGGGTAAGGAGGCGGGGGGAGAATAAAAGGTTGGGAAACGCTGGGTTTCCATTAGAAGATCGTGACTTATTGCATTGGACGACATCGAAAGCCACTTCACGCGTTTTCTTTGGAGCTTTACCTCAATCTCTCAATCGCGAGGGGATGAGGATCGTGAGAATACTCGATATACTGATGACCTTGGTCTTCTGCTTTGGGGGGAATGCCAATGACTAAATTCTAATTTTCAGTCTTATTAATTTTGTTTTAATTTTGTTAAGCATTTGCAATTTGCATAATTTATTTTTATTTGTTTATACATTATTTTTATTCTTTAATTGTTGTCGGGCAGTGGTCAGAAGAATCTTCTGATTAATTATCGTGTGAAGGTCTTCCTCAAGAATTTTATATTTTCCAAATATTTTTTAAAACCTTCAAATGTGATATGAAAATTTATTTTCCTCTTTCCCCTCTTCCTGACGTTCACCCCCCCCCCCCTTCCCCACCTGCCACTCCGCCAAATCAAAAGTCAAGTCAAGTCATACCTCGAATATTTAAATAAAAATAGTAATTAAGTTAAAAATGTTATTTTCTCACACAGACTCCCTTTGACTTCCTCTAAACAACAGCATGAAATTCCATAAAGATCGTAAAAGGAAAAAAAAGCTGTTACCTCCTGAATGAAGAGAAAAAAAAATATTTAATCCAAAAATTCCTTTCTCTGCTTTAGTTCCCCTCCATCAAAAACCACGAGAATAAATGTACCGCAAGGTGCACGACGTAGCGAAAAAAAGAATTCCCTCCCAAATGCGAGTTAATGTTTTATGAGATAAAAAGGGCGCAACGCGCTAGCGGTGTTGGTCTCCTGAATTTTTCAGTTCAGTTACAGTACCCACAGCGCACCCCAAAACCCATCGGGGTGTTCCCTTAACCCCTGTCAAGTCTCTCGGGGTGTTGATGCCCCCGGGAATGAGACACGCACGTTTTTCCACCTCAATATTTTATGACAGTAATGTGTACGTTGCTGTGCATCACACATCACAAGTCCCTTCGTCTTTTTTACTCTGACGCCGACATTTTCGGAGAATCGATATGCTGCCCTTTAATTTTTATGCAAACCAGAGGGGTTCATCATTGGAGATTAAATTCCAGGCTCTAAATATGTGATACCTTAAATTTTGAATTACATCAAATATTGCAATCGTATTGTGGAGGAAAAATAATTTGTTAGTGTTTTTCATTGAAAAAAAAATATTTGTTGAGTTGTTTGTTTTTATTTGTTTGAGTCGCTCTTAATTGCGGTTCGTCATTAACATTTTTCAAGGGAATTGGGAGACAATAGCGGATCAGGAGAGAAACAAATTTAGAGTTCATTTTTTTTAAAATGATGATTAGTAAAAATTGTAGAACTTGCAGTTAAGTTCGCGCACTTTTGAATAATTTCGTCTGCCTTTTTCGGGGAAAAGTTATATGACATTTATTATGTTGCGATTCTGCTGGAATTTTAATTGAAAATTCAGAATTTTATGGAAAAATTATACAGAACTGTGAGCTTTCATTCCATTTTCCCTTAAAATGTACAAAAAAAACAAAAAAAATCCTCTATATTATATATTATATATTGTATCTGATACATCATATATTATATATTATATATTTGAAAAAAAAATTATCGTAATCCCGGCAATCAACTGTCTTAAAAAACCGCACAAGAGCGTCCGAATTTGCGACATGATTTTCTCCATTGCCATGAAAATGAAAATTTCATCGTGAGTTGCTCACCATTCGGCCTTTATTCAAATCACAGATGATGAAGTTACAATTGAATTTTTTTTTCATCCCAACTCCGAGCTTTCGCTCATTCAGGACAGTTTTAAACTGCAGTTGATTAAGCTCTGGATGATGAGGTCGAGCCGTATATTGCCGTTGCCGAACGAGTCAAGGGAAAAGTTTTCCAGCACATTCACTCGTTAATGTTCACCCTCTCGTTTAATCACCTTCACAAGTAAAAAGCTCAACCGCATGTATGACACGGTGGGGATGAGCCTGGAATTTTTGTGTCATTTGTGCATTCTTTCCCGTTTCCATTAGTCTCTTGGTGTGTGTGAGTGGGTATGCGTGTTTGTATGTGTGTGTATGTGTGTGTGAGGCCTCTGTGGTGGATGAGAACTGGAATATCAACGGGTGATACTCGTTAGTGGATTTTATGCATCTTTTGAGTGGAGATTTTGGATTGGAATTCACTGAATTGATTGCGTGACATCCTTTTACGAGAGGGATCGATAGGTTTACTACTTCGATATGTTTCGATTTGGGGGCCTCGGCAATTTCATCAGGATTTATTCCCTTTTTTTGATGAGGCATATTTTAATTAAAGGCCTTGTTATTTATTGGAGAGAGGGTGGGGGATAATTGAGGCGATAGTTTTTTTTTAATTTAAAGTACACCCTTCCGGGGGGTTGTAGACCCCAGGTATAAGCCGTCGTGCGTCAACTGGGCCTCTGGTGGGGCCGCTAACGGTAAAGAAGCCGCAAGCAACGATTGGGGGTCTAAATATTACGAAACTGTTGGGTTACGATGAAAAATAGGGGAAAATAAACAAACTCATGATGATATAGTGACAAATGACCTTGAAAAAGGTCAACGAAGGAATTGACGCTTGTAATATTACTTCTAATAATTGAATAAATCGATCATAATTGTCATAATTAATACAGTTAATTAATTGAGATCGTGATGAGATGTTCTCTAATATAATTTGTGTGAGATTTTGATTTTTTAATAATTTTTCGATGTTTTTGGAGCGAAAATTATTGAAAGAAAATTAAAGTTAAAGGGAAATCATGTTTGACAGTTTGACAGTTGAAGGAATAAATATAAAACCCCCACATCTGGGCTGTTCCAAAAATATTAATTGAGATCGGAAAAGATGAGAAACTGGGGGAGAAATTAGCTTGAAAAAGGTGAGGGTACGAGGCGCGCTTTGTCATTACCTTCTGGGACTATTAAAAGTTAATAATTAGAATGCAAGCGAAACTATCTCCTTTCAGCTCGTCTTTCACCCCTCATTTCCCTAACAAACTTAGGATAATGAAATGAGTTGTACTTGCTCAAGAGTTAAGAAGACATTTGAAGAATCAATGCAACGAATCTGGAGAATTTATGGAATGTTTATTTTTATTTTTCAGAGAGACGCACTCAATCTGGAACCGAGTAATGTTGCTAACTGCGTATCGAAAGGAAAATCTGAGGTGAGTGACATGTCATGAAAGAATTTTGATAATTAAATAAAGTATTAGTTCATTAACTGCATGAGATGAGAAACTCGCCGGACTATTTCGGTTTGTACTACTTCGTCACTGAACTATTTGTTGGTTTTCAACGTAAACAAATTCGGTATTTTGGGATGTTAATTTGTTTAAACGAAGGAATGTTCGGATGATCTTACGGGTAACTAATTGAATTCTCTGAACTATTTTCAGTGTTACTTAATAAAATTTGATTACATTTATAAACGAATTGGAAATTTTCAGTTTCATCGAATATTTTAGTCCTTTTTAACGAATTTCGGACTAAATCTGTTATAATATTTTAAGACGAGGTGAATGTACGGAATATAATTCAACTGTCCTGATTCCCCGGGAAATTATAGTCAATTAATTAATTACATTTATTCATCATATTTTTTCATGAGATGTATGAGATATTTCGGATTATCCGACCGGATGTACCGACATATTTGATGAGAATAGTTCATTCAGAGGCTGTTGATTAATTATTATCGATGATTTTAACAGAATTCGGATATTCTCCTGGTATTCAATGTAGTTGTTGAATGAAATTCTTGATTCGTTGAAGGAAAATCCGAATGATGTGCAGTTCGGTAAAATGGATTTTTGTATTTTCAGCATTTCGATTGCCGAAACCACGTGAGAGTCATTCAACCGATGAACGATGGTAAACGCCTCTACATCTGTGGCACAAATGCTCACTCACCGAAGGATTGGGTGATATATGTGAGTATCTCTATTATTATCATTCCTTCTCGGAGATGAAATCATTTGCAAGTGGAAAATACTTCTCCTGGAATTATTATGATTTAATTATGAGGAGGTGATTCATAACGAAATGATCCAGCGTCTTCAGATCCTTATTAAATTCTTAAAGTTAGTTTTTTTTAAAATGCTGTGAAAATTTCTTATATAATTATTATTTGCATATGAAAAAGTCGGTCTTTTATCAGTACGAAGTTATAAAGTTTATACGGATGAACTTACTGTTTAAAATTAGAATACAAATAACTGTGAAGGTGGAATAAAATAAAAAATGAATAAATAAAACATTTTTGAAAGTAAATTATTATTTATCACGGAAAACGATATGAAGTAAGGAATTATTCATCTTTCTGACAATTACTCCTAAATTATGAATAATTATGAATAATAATTTCACTCAGGTTATTCCAAAATTTTGTTAATTGTTAGTTTTAATTCAGCAGTCCGATATTCAATTGAGTTATACGGAGCGAAAAATTTAATCAAAATTCTGAAATCTCTCCGTCATTTCCATTACAACAATGATCGAGTTTTCCAAAATTTCGTACAATTTTTGATAATTTTTTAATGTACCAAACGAGTAGAACTACTTTAATAGAAAGTTTCAAACGATAAATTCTTTTCCAATTATAAATTGAATATTAATTATCTTCACACTATTATTATTAATTATCTTAATCAATTAAATGACTCTCTTGCCGCTGCAATATTTTCACGAATAAAAACTCACAATTGCACCAAAAGTGACAGTTTTATGAACGTCTGCCCACAGCTGTTCCTCTACCCCTTAACCCCTAAAATCCCCAAAAAAATCCTCAAAGTTTCCTAAAAATTGTTGTTCACCGGTCATTCTAAATAATAAATTCCCCGAATTGAAACATTTCCCTTCGAACCACCCCCTGGACACAAACATTCTCTCCTTCACCTTGTCTTTTACACCCCTTTATTTCGTATCATCTCACTCACCCCATCAATTCCTAAGCAACTCAAGTATCCGTGTAACGATCGCAACGAATATATACGAGTCCCAAGTTGTCGATGCTTACGAGTCCCCGATGTACAGTAGTGACCCGCGAAACTGCCTGTACCTTGTTCCCTTTTTTTTTTTCACCCTCCTGACCCCCTAAATGCCCTCTTCCAACACCTATTGAGCTCCAATTTATGTCGCCCCTGTTTTTTTTCCCTCTCTTCCTCTTGTTAAGTAGTTTTACTTCAATGTCTGCCTTTTTTTTTGTTGCAGAGTAATTTAACTCATCTCCCACGTCACGAATTTGTCCCAGGCGTTGGAATGGGCATTGCCAAGTGTCCTTACGACCCTGCTGACAATTCAACGGCAGTTTGGGTTGAGAAGGGTAATCCTGGCGATTTGCCCGCACTTTACTCCGGAACAAATGCCGAATTTACAAAGGCTGATACCGTTATATTTCGGACTGATCTTTACAACATGACGATTGGACGCAAAGCGTACAGCTTCAAGAGGACACTCAAATATGATTCAAAATGGCTAGACAGTAAGTGAATATATTTTTTTTATAATATATGAGGTCTAGACTATGAAAAAAATAATAATAGAGACTCGAATATATAATATATAATATATAATATGACTTTTACTGACTTTTATTGCCCCTAGACGGTCCTCATTAGTCCAGAAGTGTAATCAGCCTTTCGGCCATAATATATAATATATAATATATAATAGATAATATATAATTCATTCAAACAAATAATTTATAATCGACTGAAACTTGAAATTCATGAGATTTTTATATTACAAAAGGCCAAGATGTGTTATTCTGAAATTATCGAATCACGAAATACGAGAATCGATTATTTTTAATCGATTTATGAAAATAATCGATGTTTGTGAACGTCATATCAGGTCGAACCTTCAAGGTACTTGACGTGTGCCTTATTATGTTAGTCTATATTATTGATTAGTGAAGGATAAAGGGGAAGATACGCTATTCTCGACTTATCGAATCTCGAAATTCGATAATCGATTGTTTATTTTATCGATTTATTAAAATAATCGGCGTTTGCGCATGTACTATCCAGGGTTAGACATGAAAATGCGTCATGTTTCGAGTAATCGATTGTCGATTATCGAGTGATGGATTATAACTGTGTAATAGTCGATTATCTCTGGGACTCCGTCATGTTCGATGTCTGTGATGGATTTTGTAATTATTGATCACTTCAGACTCAGCAGTAATTCAGGGTATGAATTAATTCATTTTCATTGAGGATTTATTCCCTCTCGTTACAGCGAATAGAAATCAAATTCAATTTTAAATCAGAGCTCTGTGATCACCTCATTGAATAACCCCGGTTATAGGATACAAGTCAAGTTTGATCAATTCAAATTAATTTACCTGGGTGTAAATACGCGGTGTAATATTCTCCTGAATTTTCGATTAATTCAAAATTGTGGGATAGACCACATTATCGTGAATGCAAGTTTACACTCGTTCTCACTGAATTTAAAGCTGTTATTGATTTTATCATGAAAGTATCGCTCTTCAATAACGAAATTTCGTGAAATTCTTCCTCGAATTTTACTGATCATTTTCCGGGAGTGAATTTCACCGAATCATACCCCAATTTTCAAGGGTCACGATGTTCGTTTATTAATTTTTTTCGGAAATTACACTCGCAAATTGCACACTCGTCATTTCTTTTTTTCTAAGCAATTAGTAAAGCAAATTTGTATCGATTGATCGATTGATAATGAGTAATTTTCCAAAATTTGTGTTGTCTCGATTAGATTCGTCTCTTTTTATCCCTTCGCACCTCAATATTCTAAATATTATACTAAAAATATTTAAAAAATCCAGTATAATTTACAATTTATCGTGCCCTTTAAATAAACATTCCCTCCCCCAATATTTTCCTCAAAAACAAAACAACCCTTTCACCGAATCCCAATAAACCTCACTGCAACCAAAAACTAAAAACATTCTCTCATAAATTCCCCCGATTTCCCCTCCTTTTCCGGTTATTGACCCCTCGATTGATTTTCCCCTGACCCCTCCCCACCGGAAGTCCGTGAAATTCCTCTGAAAATTCTCCGCAATTGGCCCCTCGTTAAAACTTTTCAACCGGTTGAAGAATGAAAAATGAATGAAGATACATTGAATATGCTGCATGTATATCTCCATTTTTAATAATTAATGGGGTAAAATCAAATTATTACTGAGTGAAAAAGTTTTTAGTCCCTGGGGATGACACTGAGGCGGTATCTCCTGTGGTCGTTGATTCTCACCGGATGGAAAGATATTCCAAGAGGGGTTGAATAAGAAAACTGCAATCCCGCTTCACTCCCAGGGTTGGCAAAGTTTAAGTTGTTCGTATAAAGAGGGGTCTTCGAACGGGACGTTTAGCTGGGAAAGGAGGCATAGAATGGATATGCAGGGCGTTATTTTATTACCATTCTCCACCCCCTCTCACACCCCTCGAGACGTTTGATAGCGTGCACCTACCCCTTAGGTTAAACTCACGCACTGGTGAGGGGAAACGAGATGGCGTTTCACCCCATCTAGCAATTCATTTTCAGTGCTCTCTGCACCTACTCGTGGGGGATCTCTTCACTGCTACCATTAAAGATCGGCCATTCTCTGGTTCGGTAGGTGGAAAGAAAAAAATGTTAGAGTGACAGGGCAGGGCATGAGGCTCTTGGTTAGTCGGGGGGAGGAAAAAAAAAATCTTGGGGGCTTATAAATGAAGTTGAAAGCGATTCTTGAAGCTCAGTGGACACCAATGCCAACCGCTCAACTGACACAGGATTCAATGCGACAGGCTGAGAGCATAATGGAGGGCCGCCATTGTTGGGGGATCAATTGGCGGGGATTGAGATATCGGGGGTATTGATTTTTTGAATTATTAGAAATTTTCGCGAGCTTGGGAGGGAGGTTTCGGGGTGGGTTGGGAGATTTCTGGTGGTGGAGTAGTGGGAAGTGTCTTAGGGGGGATGAGGGTGGGACGCCATTGGTGAGGGATCGATTATCCCAGACTGAGATATCGATTTTTTAAATCATTAGACATTTTGCGAATTAGTGACAGAAGTTCCTGATCCATTTGACAAATTCCTGTTTCCAATTGTTAGTAAATTTTTCATTCAGGAAATTCGCGCAGGTTAAAATCCATCAAAAGTCAGTCATGAGCTCCTGGACTACTGATTCATTTTGAACGTCGCGATATCTGAGGAGTAAAGGGGTAAAATGGTTCAAGTCAAACAAAACAAATTTCTCAGGAGCCACGAAAAGCTGATTCCGGCTGCCCTGTCTCGACTTTTACTACTCGACCATCGCCTCCAAAAAAATTATCCTGAATTCTTCATCCAATAGAAATCGCAAGATCATCGCGTTCTTATTTTATTATTCATTCCATGAGAAAGCCTCAATTTTATTCCGCCACCGAGCCGTCTCCCTCGAAGATCCTCGAGTGGAGTGATATCAAGTAGTTCTGCACTTGCTTACGCAGCCGTGAAAGTAAGCCCAGTCCCACTGTGTCTCGTCAGCCAGTTATTCCGATCTCGTTAACATCATCCCCCCTCATCCCTCTCCCACTCTCCCTCGATTTATACTTGCTCTCAAGTTCAACTTAGAATGTCGCCCAGCGTTAAAGCACATTCGTCAAGGTCTCACCCCCGCGATCAGGCCCTGGCCCGTTTAATCAACGCCAGTGCTTAATAGACAAACTCAATGGGAAGAATGGATCTTGATGCTGTCTGGGGTGCCACTCGGAGGTGAAATTTTCCCCTGCACGGTACCTCGAATTAAACGACGAAACAAATGGCCAATCATACATCCCCGGTAGGAATTGCCAAGCATTGACAACAGGACCAAAATGGCTGACTCTACCGACTCTGGGGTATCCTCAGATGGGTCTGGCTTCAACCGATTGTGATGCCGACCTAGGGCCGACGTTACGCCGACAGATCACCTCGAAGCCCGATGATGAGCCTAGTTCCTAGCCTGGTTCAAGGTTGTGGCGAGGCTGGGGACTTCCTAGGGTGGGCCTGGCTTCAGCCGATGGTCCCAATGGCATCGTAAAATTATGGAAAATTGATTGGAGCCGATTATTTATTATTTTTATCTTAAAAAATCAACAATTGTGTTGTGTTAAATGTTAATTAATTAAATAGACGTCAGCTGCACACTTCGGACGGTTCGAAAAAAGTTTTTTGGGCATTATATTCAAGTGTTTGATGACAGTTTTTTATGACAATGTTGTAAATGGAAAATAAAATAAATATGTGTTAATTTGGATTTCCAGCTGGTTTAATGCCGAGGTCTGGTTGACGTCAGGTTTTAGTTTAGATTAGCTTGGGTCGGTCCTGCTTTAGACTGGTGGGCCTGTTGGGCCTTATCCTTGGATTAACCTGGACTCCCCAAGCTTCGGCCAATGTTTCACCTCCAGCATATCCCAGGGTAGTCCCAAGCTATGACGACAGTCTAGAAACGCTTGGGTTACCTTGGTCCAATCCTGGCCCAGGGTTGGCCCAATTTTCAATGTCTCTCGGGATAAATTTTGATTAAGTCCTTCATTAACTTTATTAATCAGGTCTTCGAGGTCAAATTTCAACGATTTGACCTCGAAAACTGATTTACTGATCGGATGAGACCGTCACATGCGAATTTGATTGATTAGAAAAAAATTTGCTTGACATTATCTAATGAATTCAGTTGATTATTTTTTCTAATTCTTGTAGAAGAACTAGATTTTCATTTTAATGAAATTGAAGTGATTTATTTAGCTTTAATAGGACTAGAAAATACGTCGGAGACGTCCGATGTGATTATACCCAGACGATGGCTTTAATCAACTTTAATCCAACCAATCGCTCGAATTTTTTTGACGAGACTATAATAGAGCCACTCAGGGATAATAATTCGATACATTCCTCTTGGAGATGTTCATGGAGGAAGCTCAGAAGCGATTCAATTCGAGTACTGCTGGACTTGAGTGTATCACTTGGAGGAGATGAGAATCCGTCAAACCTAACGGAGTAGAGATCACAAGACTCGCAGTGTCTTATGGTACTGGCTCTTGGGAGCTTCCTCAACGTTTAATACATCAAAGTTTCGGGGAGAAGTCGAGCAGACACGATCGATCTAATCCCTCAGTCGTACACCAAAGCCGAGAGCCGCGTGCATTAGTCATAAATATTTTTGGGAACTAACGTCTTGAGGAAGATATTTTGTAGATTCTGGGGAGATTATTGATGGCGTTAACGGCCCGTAAAAACGTATTCAATAATTAAACAACAAGATATTTTATTTTTAATTTGATAGTAAATGAAGAGAGGTGAACGATTCCATTTTGTTTGTTGGAAATTTTTTCGTAAAAAGATGAAAATTTAAAGGACTTTCGAATACTTTAGCCTTTTTCTGCTGTAAAGTGATCTTTTTAGTCCCAATAATAATTAACAATAATTATTGTTATTGACTCTTTATAGTTATCGACTTGCATTGTCGTTTCATGATTTGTAAGAAAATTCGAGAGCTTAAATTACCAGAGAATTAATGAAATAATTCCCAATTTGTTATTTTTGAAAATAGCGAATATGTTTGATATTAAATTAATTCATTTCAAGTTGTGAAAAAATAGCAATAATGGGAATTAGTTAACCAAGTTTAAATAATTTAATTTACTCTTTTATGAGTCATTAGTAATATGAAATAATTTATTTATTGCCGCGAAATAGTTTTTTTATTGAACAAAGGTTTTAATTTCCAGCGAATAAATCATTCATAATATATAATATATAATATTCCTCAAATGATCAAAATTGCCATTTGATGAAAAACAAATAATTTTCTTGTCTTAAGAAATAAAAAATCCTCTATTTTTCAAAAATTTCAATCTTTCAAAGATATATCCTGTTGCCATCAGCCCACGACTACAGAATTCCTCTCTCCAAGATTTATCGCTTCCCCGAAAATTGAAAGTGATAAAACGCCTGCAGATGCTACCGTGCCCTGTTTTTGAAATAAGTATATATGTGTATATGGATTTTAAGTACTCTCTCGTGCAAGACCATCGTTTTTGGCTAGTCCATTCGGTTGCGAAATTATTAACGCTTTTCGTTTCGTCGTTGGTAAAACCTTCCCTCTGAAGCATCGTTAAACTCCGTTTTACGACAGCAACGACCGTAAAACGACAAGTGGATGATCATTGAACTTGCGTTAAATTCAGGGTGGTCCTGAAAACATAACCCCACCCCCTTCTCTCACCCCCTCCCGCATGTACCACCCACTTGCATCAACTCCCAATTCCACCCCCTTATCCTCATTTCAGTAACACTGAATGAAAACTACAGAAGTCGTTTGGAACACATTGAAAAAGCTTTTTCACGTTTAACGTTCAGATATGGGGTGAGGAAAAAAAAAACATCGATTTTATGAGGTTCACCTGACTATCGACGATAGCAAATCGTTTCGATAGCAAATTTTCTCGATCCCGAGAGAATGGGAATGAGAGTAATATCGATGGTTTTGTGAAAATGTTGGGTGAAATAATTTTACTGTCTTGGGAGGGGTGAGGGGCGATAAGGGTGTGAGGGATGAGGGGTAGGAGAGATCAAAAGGATGTCATTTATTTGTGATATTTGATAGCTGTGAAATAATGGATTTTTCCTTTAATGTTTTTCTTTTTTGTTAATGTTTCAGAACCGAACTTTGTTGGATCGTTTGACATTGGACAACACGTGTTCTTCTTTTTCCGAGAGACTGCTGTCGAGTACATCAATTGTGGAAAGAGTGTGTACTCGAGGGTGGCGAGAGTCTGTAAAAGAGACACTGGGGGAAAGAATATTCTCTCCCAGAATTGGGCGACTTATCTGAAAGCCAGGTTGAATTGTTCGATACCTGGGGAGTTTCCATTCTACTTCAACGAAATTCGTAAGTTTTCATATTTAATTTCATGAGATTCTGGGTGAAATTATGTGGTGGGGGGTCTTAATTTAAAATGTCAGAAGAGGGATCAGAGAAAATAGAAAAAAACGATTTTTTCAAAGTGGAAATAATTTCACTATTTTTGACATTTTTAGAAAGTTTAATTTGTGGATGTTCTGAAATTAATGGGGTGATATTTAGGGGGTTCAGTTCACTGAGGGGTTCAGTACGAATTTAGGAGAACTTTATGAGTGACAGATGTTGGAATGTTTATTAGATTGGATTTAGAAACTTCAGGTACAAGAGTTTTGTGTAATGGATTCTTTGCTTCAACTTCTGGATACGATATTATAAGTTGATATGAATATTCAAGTTCGTGGAATCTATGAATATATTTTTCGATTGGTTGGTTGGATTATATGTTAACAGATTAGTCTAGAAGTTTTATTGATTATTTTATTGGATAAAATTTCTGTGGCTGCAGAATTTGATAATTTTATTATGATGAGATAAATTAAACAAATTCAGTTTAGTATAATTGAATTGGACATTAATCTGCGAATGTCATAAATATTTCATTCATCTTGGTTTATATATTTAACATATTTTGGGTCGCAGACCCAAAAAGTCTGAAAACTCGTCTGACTTAGAATGTTCACTCTTTTTTTCGGATTTATCTTGACGTTTTAAATTAGAGCAGAACTCACTCATTTTTTTTTAGATATTCCCTTTCTCTCGAGTTAACTCGGACTATAGTTCAATATAAGTTATACTTCCTCTATCATAACTTTCATAACTTCCTTGTCCGCCGATCACTTAAAATCCTAGATTCCAAGACTAACCGACTCTTCATCAATTAAAATTGAAAGTCTGTTCTTCAACGTGAGATTTCAGTCTTTTGCTCCTCTCAAGTTATTGAAAAATATAAAAATGCTCTCGAAATAAGACTAAGACCCTTAATTTAGGATGACATCATAATGGTCTTTTTACAACCTTTTTCCTTTAACGTCTATTTTCCAGAGAGTATCTACAAAGTACCAGGCGATGATACTCACTTCTACGGTACATTCACGACCTCAACGAATGGCCTCATGGGCTCAGCCATTTGTTCTTTCCACATTGACGCCATCCAAGAGGCATTTCGTGGTAAATTCAAGGAACAGGCGACATCCAGCAGCGCCTGGTTACCAGTATTGTCCAACAAAGTACCGGAACCAAGACCAGGACAGTGTGTCAATGATACTGAAACACTACCGGATACTGTATTAAATTTTATAAGATCACATCCACTTATGGACTCGGCGATATCACACGAGAATGAGAAACCAGTGTTTTATAAGCGAGATATTATGTTCACGAGACTCGTAGTCGACAAACTGAGGATTGATTTTGTCGGAGTTGACTTGGAATATACGGTCTACTATGCTGGATCCAGTGAGTATTATCATCAATTTTACATCTTTTGCGTAATGGGATCGTAAATAATTTCATGGAGCTGTCACGGAATTTTTCCTAGGGTTTCGTAATTATTACCTGAATCGTCTGTAAAAATGACGATATCGTCGCGTAAAATTTCCCAGACGGTTCCATAAACGACGGGTGAAGTGCAATAATTTATACTGAATATTTCCCTTCATGTCCTGCAATCATTTTCATTTTTACTGCTGTCATTTTGATTCTAATTAATGTGGATAGTATGTTAACAATATTTGTGGGAATCTGATGAGTATTATTAGGGTACACTAGTCGTATATTCAACTTTATATGACAAAAGTGCGATTAATGTAGTTGATCGTGTTCGTCCTCGAATTTTGTGGGAATCGAAGCAATTGTGGTTGGAAAGGAGTTGGAGTTATTGGTTAATTTTGAAGTATATGAAGTATATGAATATGTTCGATCCAAGGTCATTTGTCGCAATAGTAATCCTATTAATGACATTTCTACTCAATTTAATGTCATATAGCCAGCGATTTTCTTCAGCGTTTGTTATTCATTGCAGAAATAGAAGTGAATAAGAGAGAAATATGAATGAAGACAATATGTAGAGAAAGTTCGTGTACATAAAAATAATCTGTCAAGTGAAACAAATATTTAATTATAAAAATGGAGTAAAAACACGAAAATAATGTCAATAGGTTCATAAGAAAGTTCAGTTCTATCAACTCCCAGAATAATCAACTGTTTTCTGCCACTATGATCACAATAGTTACACTAATTATTCTGCGAATTGCACCTTCCCCTAAACAATGAAAAAAAAATCAGATAATTTCAAAATCGAAAATAAAATTCGTAACAAAATGAATTTAAAATTAATGATAACAAAAAAAATTTAAAACAGCTGAAACTCCGGGAAATAACTGTTATCACTTATCTTCGTCTATTAAAGTAAATAAATGTCCTCAACAAATGACCTTCTGTTTTCCAGGCGATGGCAGAGTCCACAAAGTCGTTCAATGGCTCGACAACAATGGCGACTCACAGTCAATACTCCTTGATGTATTCGACGTGACTCCTGGTGAGCCAATTCAAGCGATGGAGATATCCAAGGAGCATAAAGCACTTTACGTTGCCTCGGACCATCGCATAAAGCAAATCGATTTGGTTATGTGCTCAAGGCGATACGATAACTGTCTACGATGCGTACACGATCCTTATTGCGGATGGGACAAGGATACCAATATGTGCAAGCCATATGCACCGGGGTGAGTTGTAATTTCATGCTACAGTTTTTATAGGTATCTGTTGGGAATAAAAAAAAAATTGCATGTAGGAGATTGATGTGCACTCGTGCGTGTGATTTTTTTCGGTGGGAATTCAGTGTTTGGTTCAATGTGTGTGAGCGTCAAAATTGAACTTTTATTGAACCAAATGAAAATCGTTTCGGCAATAACTGATAAATAAAAAACGACAGTTTTTTTTTCATTTCCCACTTTCTACGGAGGGAATCCATTTACTCCTTCGGCTGAAACGCACTAAACCGATTAAACTATTTTTTATCAACATTTCTGGGTATTGATTTCATCGCAATACGATCTAGCACTATAGGTTGTTGATAATTTTCAATTGAAATTATGAAGTTTAGGGGACAGTCGATGAAACTTTCAATTTCAGTTAAATTAATGGTTTGTGAATATTCATTTTTTGGATAATAATTGAAGCAAGAAGGGAATTCTCGTCTTAATATTATTGAAAAAATAACATCTCAATGGAATTTTGTGTGAAATTTGATTAATTTTCCTTTAATTGGATTGAAAGTCAAGAGATATTTAATTAATTGAAATCTCAGTTTTGAAGAATTCAATTTTGAAGCTATTATCAATCAACATTTTACATGATCAGAAGTTTCTGATTACGAAGTGAGACATCTTATAATTACGAAAACGAGGCGATAGCTCATCACTCATAACTAAGATCCTCTTCATTTTAAGAAGTTCAGGAACTTCAAAAAAAAGCAGACCATTTCTAGTTTTAGGCCACGATAAACCCAAAAAACAAAAAGAATTTTTACAAAAAACAGTCGTCACGACTCTCCATCACACTGCGTCACTCTACTAATGTCCTCTCATGTTTAATGTTCCAGACTCCTGCAGGACGTGTCCAACAGCACAGCCGACGTATGTGACAGTAGCGTTGGTAAGCGAAAGTTGGTGGTAACATGGGGCCAGTCTGTTCATCTAGGGTGTTTCGTTAAAATGCCCGAAGTACTATCAAACCAAGAGGTAAGATGGTATCACTACAGCAAGGAGAAGGGAAGATATCAGATATCGTACAGATACGGAGCTGGTGGTGATAAATTCATCGAGACATCCGAGAAGGGCCTTGTTATTGTCGGTGTTAATGAACAAGATGCTGGTAGATATGACTGCTGGCTTGGTGGTGCATTACTCTGCTCCTACAACATAACTGTTGATGCCCATCGTTGCAGTGCACCAGCTAAATCAAATGATTATCAAAAAATCTATTCAGATTGGTGTCATGAATTTGAGAAATACAAATCAGCGATGAAGAGCTGGGAGAGAAAACAAGCGCAATGTGCGTCTAGACAAAATGATAGTAATCAGAATTTACATACGAATGAAGTTTATGGTACACCATTGGTGTGATCAAGCAGGTCATTGGAACCTTTATCAAACAGAGATTACGACACGATTATCCACATAAGCGTATTACCGAGAAATGGCGCTTCCTGTAATGTTCAGTGGTGTTGTATTACACTTTTATCAATCATTATCAATATTATTGCCAAGTGGGTGCGTACATCGTGTTAATGAACTTTCATGACTGAAAAATTCAATAAAATTTTTGAATATCGTGCCATTTGAGGGAGTTTAGGACACTCCTGTTGGGACTAGAATACGCTGACAACATTACACATTACTCCAGCTGTCATCGCATGAAAACGCACATCGAATTTTGAACTGTTTTTACATTTTTAGGGGTTTCATTGATTACTGGAAAATTCGGTGGATCTTCGATAAATCAGGGCAGATATTCGACGATTTGAAGTTTCTTGCGATGGGGTTGATGAACGAAACAACAACTCTGTTGAGTTATTACGTTGGGGGCTGATTTAGTTTATTAACAATTACATTTGTAGAGTTGAGTTACGCTTATTGAGAGCGGGGTAATTATTGTCAAGAGCTGATGAAAGAGTTCAGTTTCGTTCATCAGTACTGGAGGACCAAGCAATTTATCTCGTGATAAAATTGCCTTTTCTGGGGTGGATAGCCATTTTCGTGTTTGCAAAATAATTGTGCGGAATACGTGCGAGAGGAATAATCATGAAGTAGAAAAAAAGGAAAAAGTATTCTCTGTTTTCTCAAAACCTGTGATATGGATGGGTAGCTGAGGATACCCATGATGTTTTATGAGTTCTCCTGATTGTGGGTAGAACTCAAATTGAAAAAGCAGGAAACAATCATGACTTAAGAGTGAAGAATAAGGAAACGTGTTTTTTTTTGTCTCGTAATTCCGAGGTTTAATGCGCGGTTGAACACTAAGAGGAATAAAAATGAATAAAAAATAGGTAACGAAATTAAATAAAAATCATTAAGATTAGAGCTGTAGTATTCGTATGGGTTTAGGTAGTTGCCATTCTGTCCGAATTAGTAGGATGAATTTTTGCATATGTGACAGAATAAATCGGGCGCATTGAATTATTCGGGCGCCATTAAAGTTACACAATGAGATTAAATTAGATTGATGGCTTATCGTGGGATACACTTCGCATGCATCAACTGCCATGATTTTATCATTTTAATTGATTCATTGGTTTTTGGTACGTTTATTATCTTTATTATTGTTGGGCTTTTCATTGATCACAGTAGAGTACAGTATTTTTGGCCCCTTCGGTGATGGAAAATTAAGGAAAATTTGGAAACTGGATTTTGTATTTTTAGGGGACATTGTGAAAGAGAAATTAAATATTCGTTTTTACGTCATTTGTCGGCCTGAATAGCCGCAGCTGTGCCGATACTCCAATATAATCCAGGCAACCGCGTGTGGGTAATCCAAAATCCCGTTTACCATGGTGCTTACTATTACCAGTTTAAAAAATACATTCACATGCAATATCGGGTATGAGATAGTTCATACGCGTTTTCGCAGGTGAAAAGCAATTACACGTGCATTTTCAGTGAAAAATCTTGGAATTTTGATAATCACTGGTTTACCTGATATTTCAATGGATTTTGATTTATTATGGATTATCCGGGGGCTGGAATTTCCAGATCAACAGGATAATGAGGATAATCCAATGAGTTTATAATTCACAGAATGATTTGCGTGGATTTTCAGGCGATGGAATAATAAGTTGAATGCGATATTCAGTTTCCGGAATCAGTTTTGAAATTCCAGAGAGCATTGAAATATCAGGAATCATTTATTTGGAAATTCAGTTTGATTCCGTTTCAATTAGATTCGATTCGCACACCTCAATTGAATTGAAATTCACAGTGACGGAAATTGTGAGTGAGATATTTGTTCTATTTTCGAAAAAAATGCAATGGCGAGTGTGATATTTTCACCGACAAAGCTACTGAGGTTTTTCGGGTTTTTAGAAAGATTGACGAAGGCAATATTACGGTGTGGTTTAACAAAAGGAATGAAATCAGATACTTTGCGAATTATCAATGATTTTTTATTTGGTTTTGAAATAATTTGGTCCTAAACTTCAGTAAAAGTGGAATTTCCCTGAGGGAATATTATTGAATAGTATAAAAAAATAGTTCACGAAATGTTGAATACTTTAATTTAGTTGTTTAGAATATGTTCAAAATTGAAACTTGATTTTCATGAATGAAATTTTACTACAACATTTTTTTTAGTTCACTAGCGAAGTGTTGCACCGCGATCAATTATTTCTCACTCAAGTTTTCGAGCAATATCTCGGAATCTGAGGCAGATAGCGGAATTTTTGTAATAACAATTATAGTAAAACTCATTTTGCTCTACAAAAAATGTTATGAGAAAAATTTCGCCATCTTTCTTAGATTCCAAGATATTTATTAAAAACTGTCCAACTGAGCAACTCAGTTTCTAATCAACAGCAGTAAATATGGTCAATTTCCAAAATGAAAATTCCATTTCTTCAGCGAACTTATCATTCATTTGATTCTATTCCTACCGGAGTAACTAACATTCAAAGTCAGCATTTACTGTTTATGAAAAGTTCAACTTTATTCCATCACAATTTCCAAGAAATATTTTTAAAAAATTCCGGATTTTCTTCAAACCAGGGAAAATTTCACCCAAAAATTTACCGAAAAATTCTCGACACCTCACGTAATTTCCCCTGCCCTTCCATTTATTCATTCTCCCCCCTCCCAACACTCCTTTAATCGCTCATTCTCACAAACAAATAACACGCTCATTCTCTTCGTGAGTTGACACGTCCTCGCGAATCATTTATACCGTATGTAAATAAATTTTAAAGATGAAAAACATAGTATGTAAACTCATTGAGTAGGAGGAAAACTAGTATTAAGATAGAACGATATCTAGTAATTGCTAATTTTCACAAAAATCATTAGATTTATCATTTTATTTTCTAATTCAATTAAAACTGATTTTTCTGAAAATTGGTCTGACGTATCTACAGAGGTACAAAGCCGAAAATATCATTGAACATAACAATTTATTTTTATTCTCATTAACAATCGAAGGCTCCCGAGAAGGTGAGTATGTTAATCACATTTTGTCATTGTTTTTGTAAATAAAATTCGTGACTGAACGCCACAATTTTTCATCGATTATCCCCTAATTTTGCGATGATAAAATCGTTCGATGTTTTTCGGCTATCGACGCTAGTGAGATACTATCATTTTCTTTCACGAAAGCGAATTTTTTTTGGGGGTGAATAAAGGGTAATCTCGTGTATAAATATGAAATAGAGTGGATAATTCTTAAGCTATGTACAAAAGAATTCGAGTGATGAGATCCTACGGCTGATAGAGTGATAAATAAACTCTGAGCACGTGAGAGTCCGCGTATTCGCTGAAAGAAAGGGACAAAATTGAATAATTAAATTTTAAAGACCGTCGACCCAAAACGAAACGACGATTTATTTTTTGAATGACCGGTCGACGTTGTGGAGAATAAATCTAACGACATGATTAATTTTGAACGAATAAATGGTGTAGGGTGATAACGTGTGAGTGAGAGAGAGAGAAAACCAACTAGCGAAACCCATAGCCAATAATCATAACACAATAATTGATTACGAGATTTAAATGAAAAAATAATGATGAAGACGAAAGACGAACACATCTTATCCTCGAGCAAACTGTACTTGCTATATGAGCTTCGACAAGTATTGGATAGTATTACATATTAAGAGAGAATTAAGGTAAAATGTAATTGAGTGAATGAGATGCTGTCGTGCGTCGAATATCGATGATGTCGATTTTAAAAAATATATCCATTCATCATTCCTCATTTTGTATAAAATAAACGAATCGTGGACTCATTATCATTTGACGCACTCAATTCATATGTTTCATTCACTCGTTAATACTCAACCGCCCACCAATCACAACATCAATGAAATAGTAGAATAATGAGATGATTGACATAAATAAAACCAACATAGAGAACAATTGTAAAAATATCTTGTGTAAAAGAATGTGACTAAATGAATGAATTAACAGAAGGAACATAATGAAGTTTAAAAATTGCAGAAAATAGTAAGGGTTATGGGTATTTTCATCGATTGCTTATCGAATCGAAATGCAAATTGGCATTTTCACAAGTGTCCCATGAATATCATCGATACATCGAAATTGTAAACTGTTCTCAGTGTAAACTTCCATTTGCTGATGCTGAATCGAACTGGCAATTGGATTTCGATTCGAATACACAGGAGAAAATTTTCAGAGGTGATTGAGAGATAAAATAATAATCTAGGACGAAACCCTGATGTTGTTAGATCATATTAATTTTTAAGATTATCGAGTACTGTATATGTTACACTCTCATGTACGATTGACACGTCGAAGTGCCCGTTGACATGTACTTTTTGAACAATTTAATGTAACGATTTTTTTATGGTCATTATTTTTGGGTTTGAGGGGGGGTACGAGGAAACAGAAAAATGTGTAACGACTGCCAAATCGTTTTTTATATTTGGGATTTCGATGGGTCAATCGATGGACAGATTAAGACTAGTTCGTTTTATGCGTTTTTTCCCCAATGCAGTATGATCAACTTCGGTATAATGGTGATTATTCTCGTAATGCTGAATAGAAGATAAATTTTTAAAATATACGATTACATTTCGTTCTTACTGGTGGCATTTTAAGTTTTTTTTTACGTATTATGATTTGTTACGGTACAGGGGACTGATGAGTGATTATTCACTCATTTTAGTGTCATAAATCCTGTCGATTTCTGCTGAAGCCATTGTCGCAGTTGAAAGGCTCGTTTGTAAGACATTTTTTAAAAATCTAAGTTTAATTTTATATCGTACATTTTTATAATTTAATTTCTTATACCCTCGACTGATACTGTAGGTTTTCCGTTAGTTTAGCTCGTTTTTTTTGCCTCTTGTCCTACGTTCATTCTATTCATTCTGGAGGAATGGAAAAAAATGGGGATATCTCATGTGTCATAGACCCGATGACAGCATCCGGGCTCGTAATGAATTTATCGTCTCATTTTCCTGGATTTTCATCCACAATTTTGTACAATGGCATTTCCTTTTTACCCGTAGAAATTGTAACCAATTGAAGTTGTGAAGTATGGGGAAATGGAAAATTGGACGAATTAATCACGTGACTGCATTGTTTTTACCTCCTTTGAGGGCAGGATGTACTGATATTACACTGATACAATATTCCTGTTGAATACAAAATATTATCACGCTAGTTGCTGAATTAAACTCAATTTCCAATAGCAATGTAATCATTCTCATTTCTTATCAACTCGATTAGTGCACTGCGCGTGCAAATTAATGAATATCGAATCCCCATTTTCTTCTATTCAGCAGATATGCCGTAAAGTAAAAACAAAAACCTCTAGATATTCACCTAAAGAAAACCTAAAACATCCAATCGCTATTTTTATCAAAACGAAAAAAAATATGTTAAAAAAATCTTTAACAGTTATCCATTGTTCACTATTGCTATAATAAAGATTTGCTTTAATAAATGAGTAAATGTGTCTATTATTTGTCAATCTTTCCTTCCTAAAATTACTTCTGGATCGACGCAGATGAAAATCGCTCAAAAACTAATGGAACTTCTCACCGAACGATGGGACGGACCCAAGGGGACCAGAAAAAGTAAAATTTATCTTATACAAAGTAGATTCTGAGTTTTCTTCGCTCATTGGAAAGTCCTCGAACAAATTATTTTTAAGTAACTGAAGATACAAAAGTGGTGGGTCTTTGTCATATTGTAGTGTGACAGTTACCACATTTTTATCATGTCTGAGAGGATACTTTGTCCTGTGTGGAATATTTATCCCCTCTTATTAACCAGGAAAAGGAATACATATGCTGTGACCCTGGCCTCTGAATAAAACACGATTTCCAATCCCAATATGATTACTTTTGTTTATTTCTGGGAGTTAACTCGATTAATCCACTATGAATGCAAACCAATAAATATCGATTTCCCATTTTTATCCACTTCTCAGGTAAACTAAAAAGCAAAACAAAGATTTCTAGACATTCACCGGAATAAACCAGGGAATCCAATCGCTATTTTTATCGAACCGATAAAAAGTTATATTAAAAAAATCTTTAGCTGTTATTGATTATTCACGAATGCCAGAATATAAAATTCCCTAAATAACTATTTGTTATTTATCAATTTTTCATTTATTCGCCATTTAAAATCGGTGATAGAAGTTTTATACCTTTTTATTCCTATTTTTCCTTTCCTATTCCTATTTTTCTTATGTTCATAATTTCTATTTTCCTTTTGTAATATAAATATTTGTAATTAACTATAAATATTTGTTGTTTATCAACTTTTCGTTTATTTGTCATTTGAAATCGGTGATAGAAGTTTTATAACTTTTTATTCTTATTTTTTCTTTCCTATTCCTATTTTTCTTATGTTCATAATTCCTATTTTCCTTTTGTAATATAATTATTTGTAATTAAATATAAGCATTTGTTATTTATCAATTTTTGTTTATTTGTCATTTGAAATCGGTGATAGAAGTTTTATAACTTTTTATTCCTATTTTTCCTTTCCTATTCCTATTTTTCTTATATTCATAATTCCTATTTTCCTTCTGGGAATTTTGTCGCTGAGGACTTTTTGTCGTGCGATATTGTTGAAGCTGTTGTTGCATTGAAATTATGTCGGGGTAATAAGTCGGGTCATGGATGCGTCTACTTTGAAGTGGTATTTTTACCCCTCACCCCTCGTGAAATCAATGGTCATTAATGATGCAACGAGTGCCAGATACCGTTCATCGACGAACTTATAGACTCCCTTCCAGGTACGTCATATTTACTTGAACTTATACAATCGACGGCGTGACGTCATGAATTCGTGAGAGTGTTACTTGTAAAAATTGAAGTCTATAGGGAGTGAAACCATCAATTACATGGTGACGTTGCATGTGGTATATGTCAAACGGTCATTGACACCGTGAACTTAGACCGCTATCGTGACGCATACGCGTTGGATAAGATAGACGATTGGATTATAGTCTGGGATAAAGGATATCCTGGTGGGTACGTCCGCACGAATCAATCGATACAAACAAGGAATATGTGAATATCGAGATTTATCGATTTCCAAATGGAATCATTGGGTGGCGGAAAAAATTACCCCGGAAAAAATTTCCACCCGGTGACGGATATCATCCCCGTTGCCCTTCTCTTCTTCTTTGGGTCCGCCTACCCCCCCCCCCCTTTTCTTTTACGTACTAACGCAGAGGGGGTTCGGTGACAGACCCACGGCGTGGGCCCAAGGGCAGCAGCGTCCCTGGCGGAGTCAGGGGCGGACCCCGATGAGGGGATGGGGCCCCAACAAAAACGAAAATTATTAATTTATATTATTAATTTATATTAAAAGAGTGAATGTGGTGAATAATTTAATAAAAATAAAATCCTTTATTTTAAAAATTTTCATTTGAAATCAAAATATGTCTGAAATAAATATAAAAATGAAAAATTAAAATTTATCTTGTGGATGTTTTTCCCCGATTCGAATTGTTGACGCACTTCAGTAAAGGAGACCCGATTTTTTAATTGATATTTAATTAATTCAATTCAATAACTTGTTCATTCGATGTTCTGGTTAAATTTTGACTGAATGACACTCGGGTCGAATCGCCAAAATGATTAATATCGAAGGTACGAAGGTCACGACATGACGTCACGCGTAGGGGCAGTTCTTGGAAAAGTTGGCGTCAATGGGAAATGAGGACAGCAATTGCGTAGCGACGTTTCACGGGGGACATGTCAAAGGGCCGTTGGCATCGCAGACTTACGTCGGTTTCATGACGTATCCGGGTTTGACGGAACATACAATTGAGTACAATTGTAGAGAAATGGTATTATGCTGCCATGAGAATGTCATCGAACGTTTGGAATAGCGATAAAATTCCAGGTCTTGTGCTGCTAATAAGTTTCAACGTCCATTTTCGAATTTTATACTAATGATAAAGATTCATTTGTGAAGTCCCAAATCTGTAAATTTTCAATCTAAATTATTGATGAACCTCAGATTATAACGGTGGGCTCAATTATTCCGACGATTCTCGGGAAAATTCCTTACAATATCCCATCAATATTCCACTTCCATCTTAAATAAATGAGAATCCGATGAAATGATTACAACTTTAATGTCTCCAATCCGTCGCATGACGTCATGAATACGTTCGAAATCGAAATGAATAGATAACGGTTGTATAAATTATGTAGTGACGTTACAGGGGTGTATGTCACCCGGTTATTGGTGTCGTGGATTTACATCGGTATCGTGATCATTGACACTGATAAAAAAAAAGATTTTTATTGAGATTTTTTTTAAACAATTATCGATTACTAGAACTGATTTGAAATAAATCAGATCTCTTAGAGAAAGTCAATAATTTGTTTGCCAGTTTTATTGATTTTAATCAAGTGAAACAGCTCTTGGACTCCAGTCATATGTATTTACGAGAAGAAAAAATTATTTTTTATGAATAGTTAATAACAATGAGAAGAATAATTGAAACAGACTCATTTTCTAAAGTTTTTTTTCGAAAGATATTTTTGTGAAGAAAAATTTTGGTTCCCTAGTTTACAAGTAATTAGATCAGGGTGAGGAAAATTAGACTTGGGGGTTGACTTTTAGTGATGAAACTAACCCTCGTCCCACGTTTCACCCTCTGGAGGTCTAATGTTTATTCGAAATTTATTTCTGTGTAGAATCTTAAACTTTTTGCATGATCACATCGATTATAAAATACTCGTATTCATAATTCAGAGCAATTAACGTATAACTTATTAACCCCGCGGAATTTTCAGTAATTATGAGGGACAATGGTGGGGTGAGATGCCAGGGAGGACTTTTGGGGTGACTTATTGCTGAAGATACATCGTGTATTATCGTTGGACGAGATTCAGAGGTCGATGAGAGGTAATTTTTGGGGAATAAACGGCGGGTTTGCATGCACATAAGTTATGGAGATCCAGTTTTAATTGGTCAGGTTATATCCACTTTTCTTGATATATTTCTCGTGATTTATAAGACCGGGGACGGTCTCCTCAATGTGTATGATTTTAATAATAATTCATAAAATTTTATGTCGATTTTTAATCACCTGCAGCTGCTGCGAACATTTTTAACTGCATTTGCCCACAAGTGAATACTAAATGACTCATTAATTATTGCAGATATTGTTATTTACATTGATTCCATCGATTTGGAGATCATAAACATGAAGTAAAACGATGCTAAGCTTTCTCGAAGAGCTTTTTATTTCATAGAATTGCAGGGTATATCGTCGCAGCTTCAATCGTTTTCAGTGGAATTGTGTACCATCTGTTCTTCGCGGGAGCATTCACGTTTTATATTGCTCAAGGATGCTTTTACATCATATCCACTGATCGGAGTAGGTGTGATCAAAAGGGCCGTAAATGCTTGGAGATTATGAGAATACTGGGACGCAGATGTACCACGAAAACTTTCTCCATTGGGAATTTCCGGAATATTTACTCCGCTTTTCTATTCACATTTTCAGAGGAATTAATTATTCCCGAAAGGTGATCAATACTCCGATTGAATTTCAGTTTTTCCGTTGACTAGCTCTAGCTGTCTTGATTATAACACGGACAAGATTTAATTAAAAATTTTGCTGTTATTCGTTTCTCCATGAAATCAGTTATATAATTTGTTATTCACTAATTGTCCTATGAACATATTCAGAAATATTCGGTAATTATCAATCTCTGTCGGTATCACATGTGATAAAGTTCTGACTCAATTGTTCTACACTTTTTAAAATATTCTTTCATTAATAACAAAAATTGAGTCTCAATTATAGAAAAAATTAGCAATTTAGTGGATAATAATTTGTAGTTTTTCAACCGAAAAATTTATATTGATCTATTTTTTTCTACAAAAAAAATGGAAATCCCATCCAACCCTTTCATGGACTTTTCCATTATGTCTATTCGTGTTTGGTTTTAACATATCGCAACATTCGTAGTTTGTCAATTATGAATTATTTTAAATTCGAATCCTTCTCAACGTCGCACAATGATCAACCCCCAAGTTCAACCCATCAGAGTGTCTTTACCATCCACAACAGCTTCGTCTGACGCACAACGAGCTGTGATGGGTCGACGTAACCTTAGGAGAGGTCCCCTGTCAACACCGACAAAGCGCCAAACCGCCACTTTGAAACGGGTGAGTGTCACAACCATATGTTGTGCCAACAGGTCTCCAGAACACATTGCAATGCCAATATTTTTTTAATAAACTCCCTAAGAAAATCGTTGTCAGAACACAATATACAACGTCTTGCCTATAAGGGAATGGCGCGGAGGAGGGGCGGGGGGTGGAGAGGGTGGCACGTGAAATAATTCGGTTGTTATAACATATGATGAAAGAAAGGGACAAAAAAATATTTTGTAAAATTTAATTTTTGGTTTTCGACCGGAAACATTTTAATGTGATTTTTTTTTTTTTTTAATTGAAAAATGAGGACTGAAGGTCCCTGAAGTAGGTTCTCCTAGGGCTCGTAGAATCGTAGGTGTGTTGCCCAACGTGGCGTGTAACCGCTTTCTCCTGTGGTGCTCGTGCGACGTCACATGAATACAACACTCCAACGTTCAAGTGGATAAAACCAGCTTTGGTCAGACAAACACGCCCGTTGATGCGTGAACGAATTGTATTAAATTTGGGGGATCAAATGTTAACGTTGAAATAATCGAAATTTCTAACACTCGGTGTTGTAAAAGCGGAGAAATTGGGGTGTCAAATTATTTAGGGTTAATTGGTTGAAATACGAGAAATTGATTATCTGATTTTGAATTGCAAAACTCCATTCATTCATTCACAATGGGTCAACGAAAAATCGTTGTGCGGTACAATAAAAAATGGCGAAGGGCGCAGCAAAATAAATTCATCTAGATATGAATTTTTAAAGGATTTCAACCCCTTTTTCATTTAACCCCAAATGAAAAATGATAAACTATCAGCTAATGAATGTAAACAAAATCGACCAAACGAATAAAAAAAAATCTTTACAGTTAAAACCCTACAAATTCCAACCCCAATTATTTTCTCCAAATAAATTTCCAACATCATAAACAACATTTTCCCTTTTTTGCCTCCACTCGTCATTAAATTTCTTCCCTCATAAAACTACCCCCACCTAAATCCCATCACCTTCTCCACCCAAAAGAAATTATTCTCAATTCGTTAAATTTTTTCTCCTGAAATTCAATCTAAAAATACCACCCCCGCCATTCCCGTTCAATAGCCATCCTCACGGATTTAATTAACTCGCTCCTGAGCTTTCATTGAATTATGTCAAGTCACGTCTCCCCTCCACACCACCACCCACCCTCCTCCCACCACCCCCCAGGGCCACCCTCAACCATCCAACTCTATAATCTTTGTACTATGCCACTCGAAACGTATTTTCACCAAGATGTTACGACAGGATAAGCGTCTCTCTCTCTTTTACCCTTGTTTCCCTCTCACTCACCCTTACACGATAAAGCCCTTGGTGGCACGTACTTGTTCACCACACTTTACTAACTGTCGTTGTCGTTGTACAAGTCTTCTTCTTACGCCTCTCAGGTTATATCCCAACACGTAAATGCATTTACCGTATGTATGTATGTATGTTTAGTTTCTCGTCCAATGTCTTTGCGTATAAACGTTGCCTCGTGACACTGAAGGCGGACGGGATTTCACATCTTCCACTGGCGTGTCTTCCATCTCCGTACGCTCTTACATTGGGGGTGGTGGTGTCAGGGGGAGGGGGTGGAAAGGGTGAGTGAATACATCCAGTTGGTGAGGAGTCAACCAGACTGAGAAGGTGGAGCCAAAGTCTATTACCTTCAACCATCTGGAAATTGCCAGAATGTATTTTATTCAAAAATTTTTTTCCCTCATTGTGGAGGAGGGGAGGTAATGAAAGGTTAATTTCAATTGGGTGAATGCAATAGCGGAAATTATTTACGGTGAGCTGATCAGTGGGGGTGGGGGTGGTTGTGGTGTTCGGTGGTGGAGGAATGGAATTGGGATTTTTTGCTGGAGGGGTAGGGAGATAATGATTGGGGTCTCTGGTTCGAGTAGAAGTATTGCCGACAGTCGGCCGAGGTTCGGCCAACTGTTGGCCGAGTGTCGGCCCACTGTCGGCTACTGTTTATCACGTAGTAGAGGAGCGGATTCAAATTTGGGTCTTAAGGATTTTAGGCGGACTAATTTCACATTGAGATTGCGGCCACAGAACCTCCACAAATTAATGATTATCTTGACGAATAATCCAATCAAATACAATTCAATTTCAGTGTTAACCCGACATATTTTATGATTACGATTTCAGTGTGAACTTTTCCAGCGGACATTATTGGCGGTGATTGATTGTAATCGAGGAATTAACATAATTTTATTTCTATGTATGGATTTGAGTAGTTAAAGAGCGAAATAGTCAGCCTGCGAGTTGACTCGAGTTTTTCCTCCGTTCTGTAGCTTCAAGGTTAATCTGGAAGGGAAGAAGCGGACTGGAGGAGGGAGTGTACGAGAGAGATCGGTAAAAAGTCTTCTACAACATTATGCTAATCACTCCGGGGACACATGTTCGTAATGGCTTATTTTTAACACACGTACAAAATGCCACCCTGTAACTAGGATCCCGTCCGGCCTCGCTCCGTCCCTCTTTGCCGGCTTTTTGAAATGGCCACGGGATGACGATATTAAATTTAAATTGCTGATTTAATAGAATTTGAAGTATTGCGCGCTGAGCATAATCAAGAAGGCAAAGTGAAATGTGGCGTTATGGTGAAGTGAATTTTTTATAGAGAAATTGGATGTACACTTTAAATTCTGTAGTTTCCCTGAAACTCCAGGCAATTCTGGTACATTATTATTATTTTTTTTGACGTCATAATAATGAAATTTTTTTTTTATTTCATTTATTCATTTTTGAATTCTTCAATTTCGATTTCCCATTTTGTAGTGTTTTTTTTAGTTACAAAGCGACAACTATGCAACAAAAATTAGGGAACTTGAGTGATTAACAAAATGTTAAGTTTACATCCATTTTGTCTATAAAAAATATTTAGAAAAATTTTATAAAATATATTTATAAATATTTTTCATAAAGAAATTGGATGTAAATTAAAAATTCGCTAGTTTCCCTGTAATTCCAGAAAATTCTCTTAAATTATTTTTTTTTACATCATAATAATCCCACCAACAATAAGACAATACAATATTGAAAAAATAAATAATTCTTTCAAGTTAATGAATATTTATCAAAAGCATTTTTTTTCTGAACTTCAACTATCTCAAAATTCATCCTATTTATCCTAAAAATAACGATTTCCATTAAATTAATGTAATTTATTTCCCTCAATTTGGAATTCAATTTTTAACGGAAATCCTCTGCAGACATAAAAATCTCCACGAAACACAACTAAAATAATTCAGTCGTCTTTCCCGGAGTTTCCAGGTCAAAATATTCGTCTCCGGGTCGGAGGGATTTTCCCTTCGTGCAATTCCGCGCGTTTTTTACTTTTTTTTCCCTGAAAATGTCAGTAGTTCAGTATCAACTGGAATTCTCGGGAATGGGACGATTGCCAGAGTATATGTATATGGAATGCGCCAATGTTATTCAACCTACAACGTCCTCTGCATAATCCAAAAGTTTAAACGAAACGACTTGTCCATTAAGAAACAGCGACAATTTCAACGTAGGCGATAGTTATCGTACGGTAATTACAACGTTAACTTTGCGGAGAGGGGTGGCGACCTGGATGTATACTTCCAGCTGTGAAACAAAGGTCGGAGGGTGGCTGAGGGGTGTGGAGGGCAATTAAGGAACTGAGAGATATAAATAATTCGGTTGTAGACAGGGGCTGGAGGGAGGTGGGAGGGGGGTGGGTGTAAGAAAACGAGTTGGAGAAAGGGCAAGCGAGTTTAGCGAAAGACTCAAGTTTTCACGGATTTCAGGGGAAATCAGATACCGTGTTATATACGATGCAACAAGATGTATGGATGTTGCTTTTCTCATGAGATTTTCATTCGGAAAGATAAGTCACTAATTTGTAATGAAGAGTATTTCAGAAACAGAAAGTTATTTCTTCATTTTCGCATGAAATGAGAATTTAAGGGGTTAGAATGTGTGTGACGAAATATTGAAGAGTTAAAATGATTAAAAATATGTTTAAGATGGAATGAATAGTCAATTGTGAATGGAAATATTTTAAAATATTAATTTTCTTTTTGAAAAGTGTAATTGCGGGTTTATGAGGGGCGTTTTTCGTTATTTATATTTAAACAGATATTGATGATGACTAGATATTGATAAATCACTAATTTGTACCGACGGATGTTCCTAAATCAGAAAATTATTTCTTCATTTTCGGTATTACGAGATAATGTTTTCGAACTGAAATAACTTAACCACATATATATTGTTGACATTTCGTCGTGAACTATTTATACTTCGATATATTGTCGCATTTGATTAGAATACCATCAGGATTCGTATTTCCAGTGCAGAAACGAGACTCCGCGATGGCGGGAAAATAATCAATGCAGCTATTGTGTCATAGATTGCGGTGTTGCATCATCATCCCCATTTCCTCCGATAAACGACAAGATTTTCTGTTTATTTTTCCTGTCCCCCAATTGATATTCTTCCATGTAAACACGATTTCCAATTACAAATGAATCTCAGAAAATCCATTTCTTCACCAAATGACTCAATCAAAATTAAATCTCCAGGTTTGCCAAACTGTGGTGGCCCACAAATAATGAAAAATCAATCCTTGGAAGGAAAGCAATGAACTATTTTCAAGTGACCTTAATTCCAACCAAGTGGCTCACTAAGATTACCCTTACTCCATTTACTTTCGTGAAACTACAAGGACAATGTCCTAGTTATGGTGAGTACACTCCTGTACCTTTTATTGGAACCATTGAATAACTTGAGTTGGTCAAATCTTCTGGCATCGCTCCCAGGACTGCAGGTCCTTGTTTTCTGCTGGTTTAACCACTCAATTCATTTCAAGATATTTATATTATCCCAAAATGCAATTGGGGTTAATGGACTTGGGTAAATTGAGAGTTGAGTGTGGGAAGTGGAGGAAGGAAATCACTGGAGCAAATAAGATTGTATCTGAGATTTTTTTTCAGTGTTTTTGGGCCATCCTGGGAGGCTTTATATGAATTGCTTCAGTAATCTGTGGATGAAGATTACGAAGTTGGATATTTATTTGGTTTAGGGTTGCTTCGGTTGATTGGTGATTATTTCTGCGATTCAATAGGTAATATTGGTTCGACCAGAATCAATTGGATAATTAACTTCACATTATTGGCAGTTGATTCAATCTCTTGATTTTTTTCGATTGATTCGAGGTATCTCAACGTCAATTTTTTATATTCATTAATTGAGAAAATTGACTTTGCAGAGAATAGTTCACTGTCGATGTTAATTAAATTGGATATAAATGTCTGAACGTCTTCTCATCACTGTTGGATCATTCTAGACAGTTTTATATAAATCAATTCAACAATGCATTCTTGAAGAACCTTCGGAATTCTCCGTCTTCTATTTTAATTTCTTCAAAAATTTTTCTCAAATCCTTCACTCCCCATTCAATTATTCAATACAATTACCATTAAATTATGTTTTTCCTTCACCTTTTCCACCCTTTCACCTATCCCTCTTCCCCCAATAATCCATCCCTTCAACTTTCTTCAAAAAATCCTATTCACACCCCTCACCAAATCGAACACACACCATCGATCCCCCAAAATAATGATCCAATTATCATGTTAAAGCACAAGGGACTGCAATCTTATCGAGAAGGATCTATGAATTTTGAATGCAAAACATCAACTAGACGTAGACTCCACTATCTCCACAATTCATGCATAAGCTTCCATCTCCATAAAGGAGTTAGTGGGCGTCATCCTGGGTAGGTACTCGTGTTTCATGAGGCTTACTCTCCGTAGTACTAAGCCCTTGGTGACCCACATAGTATGCCAGCTAAAATAACACTTTACCACTAAATAACTCTACACCCGAACAAGCCCATCCCTTCTCTCCTACCCGCCCAACCCCCTATTTCTCTTTGTTCTATAATATATCTTACTTCCTGTACCCACGCCGATAAAATAACTTCTACTCTCCTCAAGTTCCACCAGTAAGCTGCTTTCGAGGTTTGCAAGCAGCATTTTGTGTGATCTTACGTGGTCTCGAGTATTGGTGAATATTTCAAAAACAAGATCCACTTTTGTGCAATCTCAGTTACCCAGAACGGCCAGGGGGTGGAGTGGGGCGGGGGGGGGGAGGGTGACGCTCGGAGGGAATGAGGGGGTTGAATATTATTCTGTCGATCCCCTTTCAACTATTACGAGAATCTCTCCTTGCCAAATGACAGTGGTATAAAAACGACATCCACATTTTGGGGGAGACACTGCTGACTAGGCAATACGAGAGTACTTCGGGTGAGGTAGAAGATCTGGTGGCTCCATTGAACTATTGTTTCTTGCTTCGGTGATGCTCTTCAGTGAGATCCGGTTACTACCTCAATTCTCGTTTCTACGGTGGCCTCTGCTGAGATCGTCCTGAATTCCAACAGATTATCTTAATTGAAATGAACGGATAGAGTGGTATTGCAAGTTGTGGATGAATAATATTTATTGGGGAGTGGTTTGTTTGTGGGGGAGGTATTTGGGGTCGCGAATATTTTTGTGGAAATTTTTAGGGGATTTTGGTGTTTGGAAATGATGGGAATGGAGGACTTCACCTCTTGCCGCGTATAACAGACCAAAATATTTATATTTATGTCATTATTGTAAATTATGTTATTATGATAAATGTTTATGTAATTTATATGACAAATATTGGGTTGAAATTTAAAAAACAAAAAAAAATCGGTGCAGGAAAAGTAAAGGAAAACTGGAGTCTCTGGAATGTTTTTTTAGCTTTTGATTAATTACATATACATAAGCTCAAACTGTCATTACAGATTACAGCCAAAATAATTATTTAATAATTAATAAACCGAATCACCGCGCCTCGGTTTTTATTCGCGTAAGTTGGTAATTATGTTTGATTCTAATAAAATCATTATTTCAACAATTTATTTATGATGGCGATTTATGATTACGTGACCCTCTTAAACGGGGCCTTAAATTCAATTGAAGCTTCTCAATTTGACCTAAAGAAGTGACCGATGGAGTAGGAGCAAATGAGAAAGCGAATGCAAATTGTCTCATTTCATGTTCTGTTTCGACTGAACAAGGGCCTGATCGAACATGGCGGATTTCATGGAGATAATCGATGATGTCATGGTCATAATCGATCATTTGACGATCGACGATCTCTTTGTGACAAAGCAAAGGAAAAACAGACATCAATCCTGCGACTGTGGTGGCGCTAGTGTAGTCACAACATCGCCATTTTGTACAGCGGTAATTCTGGTACGTTCCCGCAGAGGACAGCACTTGCCTTCGGCTTAATTATTAATTCCTACCTGATCACTAGCTTTTAATTTCCTTCCCCGGAATATTCCAGTTTCGAACGAAGCCGCCGATAAGTCCCAGCGTTAATGAATCACTCCCTAATTTTTGAAGGGACCTTCGACCAGGCAAAACGAAATTTCTGTCTCGTATATTAGAACATTGATCATATTTTTCATTTCCCAAGTGAATAATAATTTAATCGAGATATGTAAAACACGATAACATTGAAAATGCAAAGGAGTCAACTAAAACTGAAAAAATAATTGCAGATTTCTCTTCTCCTCGTATCGCCGGCAATTGTGGCGGATAAATTTTTTTAATTAGCTGGGAATGGGGTTAGGAAGTTTATTAAACTAAGTAGTACCCTCATGCATATTAATCAACGCTTTCAAATATACACACAGACTGCCGGTGACTCCCGGTACCCTAAAACTTTTCGTTTATTAATACGAATTGCCACTCGTAAAAGACGAAAAGACGCGCAAGGATGCCTTAGCTGTCCTCCACCCCGGCTTTACGGTGTCCTTAATTAGTCGGTGAGGATGTATTTATATATCTCTCTATATACTTCAACGGTGTACATATATATTCCGTTAGTGCGATGGGATTTGATGTCTACCCATCGCCTGCACCTCCGAGCTGGAATGAAAATAACTTTATAGAACGTGTAATCCTAGACGGGTCTTTATATGTTCGACTAGCCAATAGCGAGGGGCCTTCGAAGTTATCTCATTGACAGCTGCATGAGCTTTCGAAGGAAATATTACCGAGTCTTCAGGACTATCGAGGAGTCTTCCTGTCTGGGGAAGATTAAACTTTTAGGAAGTTGTTTTATTTAATGTGCAGTGCAAATCGCTGATTGATTAGTGTGAAGAGTAATTGGTTAATTAATTATTTGCTGATGGGAGAATTCGGTTTTTTCGGAAATTGTTTCGGACAATATACGTTTAGGCAGTGGAAGGGTAATTTATAAGGAAATATTCTCCCCTTCCTGGGGAAATTAACGGTTCATGTCATGTCTTCGATGATAACTTTCATTCGGAAGAAAATTTTGGGGAAAAATTGGAATGTGAGAGGGTGAAATGTGGGACAAAATGACAGTCAGTAATTTTTTAGGATAAATTCGGTCGGGAAAATCAAAGTTGGGGTCTAATTGTTGGGATAAAACCAACTGTCGTGCCACAGTTGGCTTCATCCACTCTCTGGACCTCTAATTATTAACCAAAATTTCTCTCGATTTCTTCAAAATATATAAAAAATGTTTCTCGGTAGCGAAATTTTTCCAGCCGCGATAATTCGGAAGGTGAAGATTACTTTCGCCTGTCGAAGTGTTTCCCGGTATTTCAAAATACAACTCATCGATTTGCGACTTCACCCACCCAATCCGCGATTGATTGTGTCTCCCCTTCGGCGTCTGGGCTTTTCTTCTCGGCTTTAATTGAAAATGAGGTATCGTGAAAATAAGTGCGGATGGGAGACTCCGTATATTTGGGTTGAAGAAGACCGAAGATCCAAAACAAAGGTGTCTACCTCCCTCATCCCTTTCCCGTCCTTTTCCCCGGAAATTTCCTCTTGTTGGGGCTTACTCAAATTATTTTTATCAGCGGAATCCAGGACCAGGACCTTCACGAAAGAACAGCTCATCCCGTCTTTCAGTCGCCTCCATTTTGACGAAGAATAACACACCAGGTATATTTCTCATTGTATTCCCTTTCTTCTCGTCTCCTTCCTTACTCGTGAATCCAGGAGATTCAGTTGGTTGGAAGACAGTTAGCTTAACGAAGACAGTAGGAATCCCTTCGGACTAACCGACATTTTATATTTATATCATATTAATATTTAACATGATTCATTATAAAACGCAGCCAGCCATTGCCAGAAGGTCTTCACCCATTTACTATTTTATTTCTTCAGGATTTCTGGATCGATAATTATCCGAATATCACTGATTCACAAAGAACTATTATATTTTACACAGAATTATTATTTAAAGGTTCATTGCTTATCAATAAATACTTCATTCATTATCTATTTACCTAATGATGATCACATAAATGACCAAATTCAAATTCCCGCCATTGTAGTCCATCCTTCCCGCGCTTGCCGTTTATGGCGGGAAATTCAGTGATTCAGAAGCGCCACCAAACGGGAAAAATTATAAGTTTTAGTTAAAGAAAACCCTTTTAACCCGTCTCCATATCGGCACTGGCTGATCTGAATTTTAACGGCGGACAAATTTTAATAACAATAATTATAAAAAAAAGAGCAGAAAATCAAGGTCAATCGCAGTTCAAAGTAAAAATCATATTTACATCCAATACAAGTAATCAAAGTATTTGAATCCTCGTAAATTAAGAAGTCTTGAAGTACCTAAGTTCAAGTCGGAATTGAATATTGATTTTATTGTCAATAAAATCGTCACCTTTGATGAAGAAAAAATTACAGGAATGTACCATTGATACAGGCGCTACAATGGCTCATTTGATGACCTGTAGTATTATCTCGAGTGACTGCAGAAAAAGTAGAGAAAATGCTTATGATAATGGCAGAGGAGAATTTTCGAGTGAATCTCTTGAACTCCAGACAAAGAGTCTATGGTGTGACGCGTTGAATATCAAATTGATCTTAGCATGACATTACCGGCTAGGGTGAGAGAATGCCATTCCGTCATGACACTATCCATAAAGCTTTCCGAGTTCTATTACCCCGATGCATATACGTATATACGAGGAGAGTGACTGGGAGAAGAGAGTACATAAGAGAAACATAAAAGTTATTTTTTGTTAGTGGAGTTTCAGTGATGGTGATTGACAGTTAAATATCACGATGACAATCGATGTTTTTCGGTCTGCAGTACTGCGACACCGAATTAATTTCTTATGACTCACCTGGGAAAGAGGCCGACGCATAATCGGAAAGTTCCGGGTTCAAGTCCCGGTTGAGTTTATCCAATTAATTAATAATTTTTCTTGTAAAATCGAATTGAAAATTATCGTGCCAAAAATACCATTGAACGATTTCCTGTGACGTCACAAGATGTGGAACACTACATTAATTTCAGAGGTCATCTCAGGCGGAGGCGTAGAAATCTTCTTTATCGATAAACAAAAAGTTGCTCATCAGACAAAAAATGTTTTCTTTCAAGACAATTTGCTTTTCCCTTTTTATTGTAGATTATTAAGTTCACTTGTTGTTGTTGAAATTGATAGTTCGTCAAGAGATTTTTTATTTCAAATTTTAAGTGCTTCGCACGAATGACAGAGCGCTCTTCGAATTTCAATCGAAAATCTTCACTTAAAATTCAAAATTACTCGTGGAAAACTGAGAAACCACATTACCAGAGCTGAATAAAAAAAAAGTTAATGCTTCAGCGAGTAGACACAAATCTTAGCTTCGAATGCCAGAAATCCGTTTCCCACGATTCAACCGAAGAAAGTCTATTTCCCGTAGTTTCTCTCTATCCTCCATCCACGACCATTCCGTCTCTTCCAATCCACGAAAAGATATTCGTCTTTTCCAACAACCTAATTTCTTTTTACCTACTACGATCTATACTATTCACAAGATCTTGAACTTGGGGATGGATTTACGTCTGGTGCATCTCCATCCACGTCAAGATATTCTCGAGTTTCTTACATCACCCGGAGAGCCAATTATAACTCGCGAGAGCTGGAAAAGGAAGAAAGAAAATTGGGGGAAAATCGATGGCTTCCCTGTTTGATATGATGCTGATAGATAGAGATGAGGAGAATTGATGAAAAAGTTTTATTGCCATTCTGCCACTCCAAATGACATTTATGGTACACTGTCAATGGTATTTTCTGTTAAGTCAGCCCTCTAACTCCCCAAAATTACGGATTCTAATCCCTTACTACGGCCCTGATGTTGTTTTGAATATGTTCAGTGATTCTGTGAAGCTCAACTGATGCATTAACAGACGTTCCTGGTGGATCGATCGATAACTACTCGATGGGGATCGATAGAAGATCGACTAGTGCTCTTGATCGATAGTCGATCCATCACCGGATCGATTACCCTCCCACCATCAATCGATTACTGGCGGATAGTCAAGGGTAGGTCGGCTAGCACTCGACTGAGAGCTCCCCTCGATCTTCGATAACTCGCATCGAATGATCGATTACGAGTTATCGACTTGTACAACAAATTCTTTTGACACCGAAAACTATCTGTTGCCATCAATCTGTCATAGTTACCCCGACATCACTCAATAATCTACACGATTTCATTTCGATAATCAATTTTCCCTACGCTAATTAATCTACCCTTGTCCTTCGACATATTAATGCAATAAATAGAAGGCAATGGGGGGTAAAAATATATAAAACAGCCCTAATTTTCTCTAGCCAATGTTATTTCTCGTAACATTCTTCTTCATTCCCCGAGATGATCCCAAAATTCGCGGAATAAATTCTACCACAGGTGAACGGTGAATCTCAGACATACCCTAGACGGTAGGAAAGACCAATTTCCCAATTAAACTGCCGACGATGGAAGAGCCCCCAACCAAACTGGACACCCACCCCTTCACTCTACAAACTATTATCCTGTAGTATGTCTGCCAACCCTGAAAAGCCAGAGTTCCGCGTGGCTGGCGTATGCGGGGGGGGGGGAGGGGGTTACGAATCGGTAAGAAAGTTACATTACTGCTGGCTGTACTGGGGGTGTGGTAGCTTCACGGACCATAGAATACACGTTTTCGTTGGCAGTAACTTAAATTCAGGTAGTAGTAAACGACTGTAGCACCTAACGAATTGAACAAGGGCAACTGGTCTATATAGCAATTCTCGGGATGTAGTGCAACTCCTTGTGCTGTACGCCAACTTTATCTCCTCCTTGCTGAAGTTATATTCCCCTTATGTTATCCGGGTGGGGTTATCATTTATCTATCGTCCAGAGCGTACGAAAAGTCGATTTGTCGAGTACGACAGCTGTTGGGTGAACTATAAAAAGGAATGAGGGTGGGGTGGGGTTGAGAGACTGAGCGATTCTCGAGTGTGACAAATGCATCGGGAAAAGTGACGGTGAGATTTTTGGATGAAGGTTATCGACTAATTGGGGGTTCATTGGGGGTTGAGAGGGGACAATAGGGTGTGAAGACTCCGGTAAAAAATGGATTTTTGATGGAAGGGTTGGAGGGTGGGTTTGACCGATGAAATTATTCGGTAAATAGATATTAGGTTCACACGTAACCGACACTAGGGGTGGGCCAGGGGGGTGGGGTGCAACCAGAGGCTGTTGGATACTGTGATAACTTGGGAATAATTGGAAATTGGAAAAATATTACTGTCGTACACCAGATAGGGAGACCTGCAGCCGATGAAAAGCTTCCAACATCGTGGACCTCGAAACCAGATCCAGTACTACACACCCATCCCTATGTGGGACCCTGAAGACCGAAAGAGACTCAATGAAAAATATTTGTGGTTGAATGAAACCTCAGGACACGTTCCAGAATTCACCAGATGCCTAGGAAACCGCGCCAACGAATAAGACCGTACCACACGTGGCGTTGGATGAACCAAATGTTCATTAAGGGCATAAATATCAGGCCATGTCATAGTCTTTTGTACACAGTGTACGTGATAGTTAATTAGCTTAAGATCTTCACAATATAATTTAGTGTTTTTTTCGGTATCGTAATGACAAGAGGCGCCAGTGTCCACTACCAGGAGCAGCTAACACGGAAAAGAATGATGAACCCAGATTCGACGTAAAATAATAAATTCAAGAGCAACTCGTCCTCCACCAGAAAATGAATATAATTAATTAATTGTTGGTGAGGTACGGTAGGGTTAAGGGGATGATGGACGAGGGGTAACCGGGAAACATCCTCGATCTTTTCTCGGGTCTTGTACAAATACATCTTTGTGTTGTCCGTTGTCTCTAAGTGTAGCCATATGTGTTGTGAGGCCAGACCCCACCACATTCGCGTCGTAAAAATTTTTCGAAAGAAAATTCTTTGATATTTCCCTTTGTGTGAATAAGTTTTCATTAAATATACCAGTGTGCCCCTCAATGTTAATTGGAAAACCCGTAAAATTGCTGAAATAACTAAATTGATTGTGAGGAAAATTGTTCGAATTAATTCTAAAGTGAATATGCAACTCATTACACCACAATTATTTTGTTTAATTATTAAATTAAAGAGAAGAATAGAGCGCCTGCATTAATAATATTGAAATGATTATACTGAAACCGTCGATGGCTACGGTACCCAAAAGAAAATTTTGGCATTGATCCAACCACTATATGTACAGCACCGGACAACTGACGTTTTTAGTGAACTATGACCTACACTATAATTTATTCGAGGTATCAAGTGCTATGGGCACTAGAGTGACTCTTGTGTTTCACACTATTGAGTTAGCTCGGATAATAAGCCCTCGACGGCAATATTATAATGAACCGTATACAGGTCAGCTTGAAAATATGGATTGCAATCTGAATGATAACCCCATTCACGGATGTTTGTTTAATTATTAATAATTGTTTGTTGGGATAGTTCATTACTATAATGAACGTTATTTCGCAGTATCTTGAATTATTGTCCGGTGATTCAATTACTTCGATACATATATATAAATAAAATTATGTGCAGGAGAAAAATGGACAGATGGAATTATGATAAATGTCAAATAGGGCCAACTGGTCAATTCGGAGATGATTGCCAAATGGATGAAATACTAAATTAACAAACATAACATCAAAAAATTGATATGAATAACAAAAATATCCGAAATCACTGAATAAAATCTATAAATTCAATATAAATAACGTTATCAAATCGATAAATACAATAGAAACTTCCAACTAATTAGTTGTTCTTCGAGTTTTTGATGAGATATTACATGTTCATTGATTCCGTTGACGCTTAAATGATTTCTACAGTCCACAGATGAACATTCCAGGTGAGATAAGAAGATGTGGGGGCATCCCTCCAAAATACCGAACATAACATCAAAAAAATAAATATGAATAACAAAAATATCCAAAATCACTGAATAAAATCTAAAAATTCAAAATAAATAACGTTAATAAATCGATAAATACAACAGAAACTGCCAAACAATTAGTTGTTCTCCGAGTCTTTGATGAGATATTACATGTTCATGGATTCCGTCGACGCTTAAATGATATCCGCAGTCCACAGATGAGCATTCCAGCTGAGATAAGAAAAGGTGGGGGTATACAATACCCGATTCATCCCTCAACTGTTATCGAGAGTTCTCTTTTCCAGTTGTAGCTATAGTGACACTCACAGTTACTCGCGTTCAGCCCAGTGCATGCCAGTAAACTCTTATCGGCTCAACAAATTTAACTTGATTTCCTATACGGACTTTGCTTCGGTGCTCCGGGGAAATACAGAACCGCCTGGGTTACATGTAGGGGTGTCTCTCTCTGCCGTCTCGTCTAAATTCGCTTTACGATAAAGGATAAACCACGACGGCACATCGTCCCTACGGGCTACAACGCAGCGATTCGATAGCCTACATACAGCCGTATCCTTGTGACCTAACACTTTCAAGCGAACGGAATTTAGAGACTAGAAATAATGACATTGTTTTTTAAAAAATTATTCGAAATGTTGAAATCTGTACATAAGATTTGTTTACACTAAACACTGAGACAAAAATCAGTAGCGAAGGGCTCCAACGAGATGAGAGACCTTTGACTATTGATTGAAAAAATTATTTAATTTGCAAAATTATTACCACAAAATTTCCAACTCATTCAAACCAAAATCCTCCAACACCTATTCCCTACTGTCAATCTAATCAACCCTCACAACTATCTCATAATTCCCCTTCACAATTTCCAAAAATCCCAACTACCCCGCCGTCAAACCTACCCTTCTCACCCCCTTCAAAAAACTCAGAACCAAAATTTTCAAATCGCTATGCATCATCCCCTCCCCCACCCTCACTAAAGCTACAAAGTTGAGGATCCATTACACCCCGGCAGTGCATAATTCTCCCCCTACTTTATATAAAACATCCCCTAAAAAATGTGTTCGAAAATAAACGTGAAATATGTTATGTTTACGCACTCCGATGCTTGCTTCTAGATGCATAGAATTTTTTTCGTTGTATTTCCACCCTTCCACCCCCACTCGCGTTTAATTGTTGGTTTTGTCCAGGGTAACGGTTATGAGAATTTTGTGTACCGAGCAGTTATATTTTGTACTTTAACCCTGTTGAACTGACGCTATCGCCTCCGGGGCTTTATTTTTAATTCCCCAACACGAAATCTCATTTTCCATTATTTTTCAACGCATTTTTATTTCGCTCCTGTAATACCTCGTGAAGACAAATAACACAGCAAGATGGGATAAAGTATTGAAAAGGATTAGGAATGGAATAATGCCAGGATTTATTTTAAGTAGCGCAGTAATGAGCGAATATTACTGCATCAACGGCGAGTGAGAGGGGGTTGGGGGTGAAAAAAAATTTTTTTTTTTTTGTAGAAACGGCATGATAGGTATTACGCGTGTGGGCCAGGCGCAATGATGTCCCTGGGGAAGCTGACTAGAGTGGCGTATGGTACACGCAGTCTGGCGCATAGTCTGTATAATTCAGTCATATCCATGCTAATCCCACCGGCCGGGCGTTATTCTCCATGATGGATGTACCGCCACCGGAGAATTGCCCTTTTCATTGAAATAAAACTAAAATTAAACTCATTTGCCGCTAGCACGAAAAGCACCGGGTGGATTTACGATTCGAATTGAGGGACACTTAAAAACTCAAAATTCACGTTGAAAGTGGACTCGAACAACAGTTGCTTTTATTATTTACTATTTGGTGGGTTGAAGGACTGGAGTGAACTGGAGGGATGACGTTTTGGGAATATATTTGTCGAGTGAGGGTAGGTGTGCTGTGGAAGGTCGACAACGATGGACTGTTCGGTGGTAGGAGATGAACGTTAAAATGCATAAATAATTGCGTATGTTAAACTACTTTTTCAACGCAAAAATATGCAATTTCAAATTTTTTATATGAAAATGAATTTGAAAAAAAAGAAGATCAGTTTGACCTTTTTTTTCTTCCCTTAATTGGGGGTTTTTAATTTTTTTGGTTCCACACAGACCATTCATTGTTTGTTAGACTCATAGGATATTGTTTCGTAAACAAATTTTTCGTGCTCTCTCCTTTGGGTGTGAAAAATAAATTTTAAGAGGTCTATGCGAGAAGGAAAGTTTGTGATAAATTACTGGAGTAATAAAATATGTTTTACTGACACATAGACATTCTTATCAATACCGTAAATTTTGTAATTAATGATACGCGGCTTCGTAAAATTTAGTAAACTGCATTACAACATTTGAATGTCTATCATTTTTTATTTGATGTTAAATGAAAAATTGGTAGATTTTTTTTTTAATTCCTGTCCAGGTCAGTGTAGTTTATTTATAAAATCATGCTATACATATTGCCACATTGTTCGTATAGTTTTTTGTGAATTCCAATGTTAGTCAAACATTTCACGTCTTCATTTTTTTTAAAGACTGAATTTCAATAATTTTGTGAATATTAAATTTAAGTTATAAATTTCCTTAAATTTAAGTAATAAATTCACTTAAATTTAATATCCAATGAAAATTATAAACATTTACACTTTTTCCTAAAGAAAAATTAAGAAATCGATGTTTATCGATCACACGTCAGTGAGATCTAACATAACTTTCATATTTGTTATCTAGTAAATTCCATCGAACATTTCTTTTGACGCAAAAAATATTTCCTTTGACAGAGAGAAACGAGATCCATAAAATTATTCTCGGTATTCCACAGGTTGGCTCTCCACTCCCTCCCCGCTCCGCCCCCATTGATTGGTCACTCGAGGGTTGATACTAATCAGATGTGAAAAGACGTTTATCTATTTCCCAGGGACTAAGAAATGGCTCAATTTACATTTCAGGGTTTCTATTATCAATAAACGACTGCACCGGGGAAGGGAATCACTGTAGGATATTCTGGCCAATCCTCGCAACTAAATGAACATCAAATAACTGTACGTCGACGTTTGTGGCCGTCGTAGAGGATATTTCGTCCCCCCCGGGGAGTTCCTTTCAAGGGTTTTACTAGCTACATAGCAGAAGTTGGGAAAAGCAAATCGTCCGGGTGGATATCTCTTCTGCAACCCCTCACATTTTTTTTATTCTCTCCACTGCCACTTCCCTCTTGATCTCCAGCTGAAGTGACCATCATTTGATCTTTTACGACAGACACTTCAATCTTGAAAACCGTCATTCCAGGTTTTTTCTCTTATGATTCCGGATAACGAAAAAAAAAACAGCGAACAAGTAATAATTAATTATGATAATTCATTATCTGCTGCCCAGTTTTCACGGAAATCATTAGTTACAACAATTATTTTTGTCAAATATCCATTAACTTCAGCGAAATATTGACTCTTTCTCCCTGACTATTCTGATTAGGTTTGAATTACGTCAATTAGGTTATTCTAGAACATGATCATGTTAATTATCATTTTAATTGGACTCCTGCAATAATTCTGGGAGTTAAATAATTCATCAAAATTCTTCCCTTGAAAAAATCAGAAATTTAGAAAAACTAAATAATTATTAATAGAGTTTAGGGTCATTTACGGTTTCTAAAAAATACTCATTTTCTAGAGTAACATGATTATCGTAATTCGAACCTAACTCAATCTCCCTTGACACTAATTAAACCGGAGAAATACAATTTTCAAAAAATAAATATGTCTCTCAACTGAACAAAAATTTAACAAAAATAATTGTTTCTCCCTCAATTTTTTCCTTTTGATTCCAACTCAAATTCTTTTTTTTGGAAATTCAGAAACATTTATTTTCCTCATTTAAAAAATATTTATAAAAATATTCTGCAATATTTATTTTTAACATACGAGCGCCGACGCGCGAAAAATTGAAAATTAATTTAAACCTAAATTCAAATAAACCGCCATAAACAGCTGTGGACCAATGAGTTCTCAGCGTGTCGGAATTTCGAGATCTCGATAGTATCGATGTTTGTTCTTTTTAGAACAGACAATAAATATTTGTTCCTCAAAATATTCACACTTTCTATTCATTATTTAACGTTATTAGAGTGGCCAGAGATCCGTCGAGTGATAAGATTAAGCACGAGCTTCCTCGAGGATAGTCGGCAACGACAAATAAATCAAGTGTCGTCACACATGCGGATATTCAGCCGCAGTTCCCACGAGGATGGCCTCGTCGTATGCATCCAGTGGTAACTAGTTTTCTCTCATCCCCTAGGACATTGCAAATACTCTGTATTGTGTATGGATTTTGAAAATGCTTCGAGATTAATCTTTTTCGGTAGTTTCATTTGTTCAGTTGATTGAAATCCAGTTTATCCAATACAAATTAACCCTTTCACAGTCCAACGATGACGGAAAATCACTAACTAAATACTTAACTAAGCTAACACCTGAAATATTTACTATTCACTCTTTTTTTATTTTTTACTATTCGTTTTTCTCCCCAAAATTTTTGAATATTCTACTTCGTAATTAATTTACTGTATGGTTCTAAATGCCTAATTTTGTTTTTTTTTCCTTCACTTTTAGTCATGAAAATACCTCTTTTTGTCACCAAACGACCATCGATCATCGAATGATTGATAATTGGAGAGAATTCCTCGTCAATTATTGCAGGAAAACATGATTTTTTAATTATAGTCATTGCATAATGTCATGATTTTTTTATCGAAACATTAGACGGAAAAAGGCATTTCAATGAAGGGTTTTATGGTATCGTATCGCAGGTGCAGAGCTACTACTCCTGAAACTCGGCTCTTTACTCTGAATATCATAATTTTTTACTCTCAGTCGTAAACAAAAATTACTATGCTCAATGTAATTTTTAACATGTTGGGAGAAAGGAGCCATTCTCTCCGGTACGATCAACCATTACCGCACTTTATAGCGAAAATTACTATTATGCGAGCTGACCCATCCGGACTGCTCGGTGTACATTTTTTTAAAGAATTACTACCCTCATTCGCGTTCACGGGAACAATGATCCGCTAAACTGAATATTTTTGTGATTAAATGCCTCTTTAAACAATAAATACTCGATTGTTTAATATTTCGAATTAATGTAAATATTAAGTATTAATTTATTTGATAATTGAAACCAATTGGAAAAGTCATTAGGATTTTATTTTCCTATAAATACTTCATAACTATTTATTTAAATATTTACTCGGGAATATTTATAATCATAATATTATGGAGAGAACAATCCATTTGCAAAAGATATTTTAGTGCTGTTTTTCATGCCTTTCGTGAGCGATTGATTCACTCAATCGATTTCTGATCGATGAGAATTTATTTATGATTATATTCGTACGGAACTTGTATGATCCCAATCAACACAAATAAACAATTTTCATGTTGTCTTAGATACAGAATAAATAGTTAATAATCAAAGCAACTATTAATTGTCGAGGAACTACAGATATTTTTTATGTTTAAATTCTATCTCAAATATTTAATTTTTCATTTTTAAAATCTTATTGTTACGGATGGATTCAGAAATCTGTTACCAATGAATCTGAATCTTTCAAAAATTATTTTTTGACTTAACAAAAACTCATACGCTCCATTCTTTTATGTATTCACTGCCACAAAAAATTCAAATTTTCGTTAATTTACATCAAGATCGATAAAAATTCCGGAAAAATTACTTAACGATTTGATAATCGCGTTCGTTGGGTTGAAAATCATCCCCCACATGAGAAGAATTTTCTAAAATCATATAATTTACCTCAAACTTTCCCAATCATTCGACAAATGTTACTAATTCTCATCTCAATTCTCCGGAAACGACCGAAAACCAAAACGATTACCAAATAACTGGGTAATTTCAGCCAGTTTTTTCTTCACAGAACGAGAAATAAGTTATCGTCCAAATATATTATTCCATCAGTCCCAATCCTACAATTTTCTCTGCTAAAAAAATGGGGGAAAAAAATCCACTTTACAAGTGAAATTTCATTGCGATTAGCGTAAGCAGCACAAAACGCTGACAACAATTCGGCCTCTGATATCGGTGGGATAGGGTTATAATTGGTTTTATCTGGTGCTCCCCGTGGAAGAAATGGATGAGGAAAGGGGAAAAAAAATACCCAGTAAGGGTTGCGAATGGAGAAAAACTCCAGAGGAGGTAATGCAAACGATTGTTTGGCACGCGAACGACTTGCCCAGCAGCCAGTCAGTCTGCACGATATTACTATTTGCACAAAATTACCCCCGCAAGATTGCCGCATTTATGAACACTTGAGTCTCCGATCAAGCGGCTTTACTTCGGATACAGTGAGCTACGCTGACGGTTTTTTAAATACGCCACCGAACGCGCGCTATAATTATAAACATTATTGAAAAATTCGCAATTAAAGTGCTCTGAATTCAAATTACCCGCCTCTGCGGGCTGAACGAATGAAGAATCAGCGTGAGAGATTTTCGAGATGTCGATAGTATCGATATTTGCCCTTTTTACAACAGAAAATTAATTCTGATTTCAAATTACCCGCCTCAAACGGCTGAACCAATGAAGAATCAGGATGAGAGATTTTCGAGATATCGATAGTATCGATATTTACTCTTTTTACAATAGGAAATCAGTTCCGAATTCAAATTACCCGCCTTAGACAGCTCTGAACGAATCAGGAATAAGTGGGACCGACTTTCGAGATATCGATACTATCGATGTTTGTCCTTTTTACAATACCATTCGCGTGTTATGAGTGTTTATTTGTGTTTCCCTTTGAAAATTGAAAAAGAAAATGAATATAAAATTTTTCGAAAGTGTTTTCATATTTTTCGTCATGATTGGATTTATTGGAATCGATCAAAAATTGGGAAGTGAAGGGCTTAATATTCGGTGACACTTTTTGGAAGAATTATCATAAGATATGAAAGAAACTCTTCAGTTCAAAATATAATAATGTTTTTAAAACCTAGAAGACACTTTATTAACAGATAACAATGGTGACACGAGGATTTATTTTTTAGCATAAAATATTTCTTCAAAATCCCCTGAAGAAACCCCTTTCGGCCCAATATCTTTAGTTAAGAATATGTTTAATTACAAATATGTCATAAACTAAAAATATCTCCTCCAATAGAACATTCCACAAAATAAACTTTCCTATTATTTATCTTGTCATTATAAATTATCCTATTTTCATCATTTCAAGCATAAGTGTTTATTCGACAATCACTAAATAATATCCCACCTCGTTAAAAAAATTTCCAACTCCTCCCAAACTATCAGCAATCGACTTTATTTTATTTCTCCCCCAAAAAACAATCTTCAAACTAAAAAAAACAACCTGACAAATGCCTAAAGTTCCCACCGTTCAACCAAAACCCTTTTCAATTTTTTTTACGTTCACCTATTACACAAAAAAAAAACATGAAAGCCCGATGGTACGTGAATCGATTAATAATCGTGAGTGTACCCCCTGCCACCCCCATTTTCTCCCAGTCACCCGAAGTGTGGAAGATCTAATTGCTCGGTTCGTCGAGCGGAGGGTTTTCACAAACGCCGGAAAAAATGAAAATGAAAAACAAGCAGAAGTGGATGAGAATAAAAAAACAGCAAAAAGTGCAATCAATGGTACATTTTTTTAATCACGTTAATTGTGAGCGTTCCCATTCATTCCGTATAATTTTTCTCTTGTTTCTACATTTTCCCCTTTATCCGATGATTGGAAGAGGTTGAACGGGTGGTGTAACAAATCTTTTTGCGTCCTGATAAAGACGAATGGAACGAGTTTTTCCAACCCCCTTTTTTTTTTCTGAGCCCCTCATAGAGCGACAATGAGGAACGCGATTACCAATGCTCTTCACATAATTTCATCGCGTCCCCCTTGTCGTCTCGACGCAATATAATATCCGCACTAAAAATCCCGGCTCTCAGGCGGACTCACCCCTCTTCTTATGTGACTCATAAATGTCACAAGAAAATTGTTCACAATGAGAGGGAAAAATGCTTTCACGGGGAGAAAGTGTAAAGCCAGAATGGGACACGGAAATGCAATGACCATTTCGACGAAGGGTGACTGACCAAAAATACGAAATGCAGACAATGGTTGAGGAGGGATTTTTGGTCAGTCGAAAGAGTGAATTGTGACAGCGAAAAATACCCCCAAAAAATTGGGGAGTAAATAACATGAGGAGAGATATAAGGCTTCATGGGTCTGCTTTATCGACTGGAACTGGGATTATTATGACAGGAGAGTACATTTGCTTTGGAATGTCGGTGTCTGGCAACAAGTCTGAGGTATTTACGTCTATAAAAAAATAGAGGAAAATATTTCCCGGCTTTTTTATGTACGAGCGACCGTATCTGCCGCGTCTCCTTTTTCGATTTTTCCCGGTTGAACGCGGAATTATGGATTAAAACGTTTTGAAAAATTACCACGCGTAGCTTAACCACTCTTGCGTGGAGTTGTTATATTTTTATTCCTTTAGGGGAGGTAATTACCGTAAAAATGATAATTTAATGAGACCGATCCGAAAACGCAGCGGTACGACGCGCGGAGCCGGTGAGCGCGCGCTGCGGACGGCTGACTGCGCTGTTGGCGCGCTGTACTGGTGAGTGGATGCAGTGGGAAGGTGTCGATGTGGCAACGTCGCGCGGAATGGAACGCGGAGACGGAGCGCGTTGCTTTCATGGCCAATAACTGCGTTTGGAGGCTGAATTAAATATATTATATATTTTGTATTTAGAGTTTTAGGTCTTTACTGAGGGAGCGCTCCTTCTGCAACCTCAATGTGCAGAAGTGTAATGAACCTTCCGGCCATTTTGCATTCTGCTCTTGGCAGCCGCTTAGTTTATGGTGCCAGGATAATTTTTTTAATTAATTTTTTCGTAGTTTTGTCATTAAAATTATCCCACTTCCGATACTTTCAAAATCTTCAAATTGTGTTTCGCGCGATAAATTGCAAAATCCTTGGCTGATAGATTCCACACATACATGTCTATAATCCGTAAAAATGTAGTGAAATCGATGGCGTATAAATTCATTATTCAGGCCTCGTTTAATCGTCATTCGCCGTTTTTTTTACCAATATTTTTTACAATTCTCCACCATTTCGGAATCGTTTAATATTCGTTGGATTTTTGGGAAGCCCCGTAAAATATTCGATACATTACTGCCAGCCGGTGTGGCTTCCTGTATGTCTGCCTGTCTCAATGTTTTATTGAAATCCATCGACCAATATCAGTTTCACTCGCGCGTACATGTACTCAAAATGCGTTGGTACATACAGCCCCGTGAAAAAGGGGAGAGGGATGATAAAATCGCTGACTTGGACACCCAACTCTTTCCCTATTATTTTTGTCTTCCTTGAATTCTTTTCGTGTCTCGTGCTCGTGGGAATGCTGATCCACGTTATGGAGATGAATTCTCCTCGATTTTTGTTGAATACGGAAGAAAATACGATGAAAATGTATCGACTCCGATGTGAATGGAGTGGAGTGAATTCAGTGAGAAAATAATATATAATTTTGCGAACGATATTTGTTTCGGGCAAATAAATCCTCGGAAGGAGAGGAACTACTTTTAATTGCTCATCAAGCATTAATTTATTCATCACATTTAATTATTTCATTTCGGGGAATATATTATTCAGACCTTCAATTTAAATTCCGACGACGGTTTTTCGAGATATCGATTCATGGTCTCAATTATCGATTGTCCGGGATCACGTCTAAATATTTATCGCATAAATAACTTTTTTGAGAATAAATTGCGACAATCTAACTATTTTTTTGTAGATTTTCATTTGATTAATACTATTTTCAGTCTTTCCTTAACCTTTTTGTCATAGTAATGTTGATATACCCAAAATTACTTTGTTATTGTTTGTAGTTTTGGGCATCAATTGAACAAATATTAATAAAAATTAAAAGGTCAGTCCCAATAAAATGAGAAAATCGATAAATTAATTGAACACACGGTAACTCATCCAATTCACGAATTCAAGGCCCTTCTTACTGACTTCGGGGCCCAAACGTGGGCCCTATCTTACCCCTTACCACTTCTCAATATTTCATGCCTCAGAAACTCGATAAATATTTCATTTCGAATTCAAGAACAGAATTATGGGATCGGTATAATCAGAATAGCCGTAGCCCCATCATATTCACCCCTTCGGCCCCTCATAATTCCAATTTAAACCGTCGAAATGATAAAAATTGAGAGACTAAACTTTTCTACCCCATCTCCCGCTATCTTCGGCAACGGAATTCTCCCTCGGTCGCGTGTAAAACACGAATCCAATGTCGGCTTAAAGTTGTGCAGCAAAGTGCATTATAAAAGGCAATAAAAGTATGCACTGGCTCTTGCACGCCCTGGAATTGTATGAGTTCCGAAATATGTATCTCACTTTATTTTTGTGTTACCACTAACCCCCATGGTGCAGTCGTATAGGTTTGCCACCACTGCACATTTTAAATCGAGGGATATACTCCGTGGAAAACTGCTATTCCCTGGTCTTAAGGATTTTTTTCATTTCTCGCTTTAGTTCCCTTGTTTTCTTCGATAAAAAAAATCCAGTGCTGAAGCTGAACTTTTGTAATGGGCCCAGTGGTTATGAATATTGTCGTGTGTATGCGATGTCCAATTGGTTGAAGGAACAACACGCTTTAAATAATTATTTGAATTTTTTTTTTTCAATAGAAAAAAGTGAAGTTGTGGTTCATCACCGACCGAATATGCAATTAATTATTATTTTGTAATAGATAATATATAATATATAACCCACTCACTTATATATACTTAGATATTATATAAAACTACAGACAAAAACACCAACATAATTATGCAAAAATAAAAATAATAAAAAAATAAATAAAATAAAAGGTTTTTTACTCGTAAATAATGTGATAATTAACGGCGAAAATATGGCAAATATGGTAAATCGTTAAAAATCAATTTCCCGCTGCTAACGTTTAGTTAAATCAAATTGTAAATTTTCTCTGATATTTTTGTCGATTACAATCTTCGCATACTCGTTTGCAATTTTATATTCTCCTCGAGTGGAACAGTAAAATCTTAAGGAGGCAACGAGAGTGTCATTATTTAAGACATTAATTTTTCTATTGTATTGATTATCACCTGTTAATCATTCCCCTAGCTCACTCCGGCCATTTTTGGCTCAATGACCCCGGCGTAAAAACAGACATGCAAATAAATAAATAAATAAAAAATAATACAGCGATGAGAAACATAGCCTGGCAGATACCATAAAAATATCGCGTAAAGAATTTAACGACCGTATCCATTTCTCTGGTATGTCGGGGGGCCGGGTGTTACCCGTATCATTTCAGTCACGATTTATATGACACAGCGGTCAGAGTTACTGCGCAGTCATGCGCTAGAATATAAGTCTGCACTTGTTGCGATGGGATGTAGGAATAAGCAATATTTTTGTTATAAGGGGAAAAAAAATCACGTACAGTACAATAACGAGGGTCGGAATTTCAGATACTGTTGTGTTGGACAACTTTTTTGACGAGAAAGTATTATATTGATGTCACAAAATAATCTTTTTTACCGACAGTAATGATTGTGTGAATAAGGTATTTCGACGCAGAGGTACCAGAGGCCGGATATTTTCCAAAAATTCTTTTTGATTTTTTTTTGTAAAGTCGTAGTCAGATCAATAAATTAATCAATTCAATAATATCATTTGAACGACTTCAATCTATCGCCTTATGGAATTTATTCTGGTGTATGGAATCAATAAGATTTTTTTTAAAAAACCGCCATCTGACGATTCCGCTCTGACGGATATCGAAGATGAGGAACGTTTCGTTGGGTTAGTACTTGGATGGGTGACCGCTTTGGAACACCACTCGCTCAAAAAAAAAATATGAGCAGAAGGCACGAGTAAGAGAAGGGTATGGTAGGACCCTGCGCGATCGGCTGATGGTACGGTCGGGGTCTTCTATGGTTTCCCGGAGCCACTGGGTAACTGCGGTACGGTTGGGGAAAATGTCGGTCCCAAGGCACCGCAGGGGATGGGAACGGCAGGGAAAGGTCTCAGAGGGTGTAGAGATGGAAATAAAAATTTGAAAATAGTGCTCTTCAAGATTTTAGGTGAGGCATTCCATGTCGTTTCGTCCAGGATTTTTTATACGATTAATCTACCTCAAGAAGACTCTTCAGATTTTTTTCAGATTTTTTCAGAGTCACATAGGGATTTTTAATCGCGTGGCATTAGTGTGTGAACCGAAGAGGAGGACCGACACACCACGCGACGAAAAATCCCTAAGGCCCTAGGAATTTTACTCGTTTGACATGGCTCTAAAATCCCTAATGGGTTACTCCCGTGGCACACCACAGAGTCTCAAAATCCCTAGGGATTTTGACGTCTGCATTCGTCTTCCGTTCGGACGACAACGTCAAGCGAAAAAATCCCTAGGGCCCTGATCGTGAACGGTATTTTTCATAGTGATTTTTACTTTTTCCAGTTTGAGAAGGGGCTAATACCAACTTCCGGACGAGGAAAGGTAAAGATCGAGAGAAGAAAAATATTATTCTACCAAATTCACCAGACGCTTCCGTATTACAAATATTTCCCCGATAGGTGAATTCAATGAATTAAAAGCGAATTGATGAACATACCCTCACACCTGGAACACACACACTTTCACAGAGTTTTCAATTACCCAGTCATGTGTATCGTCCACGTTGTGATACATCAAAATATAAATTTAGTTATCATCTCTGTTTTTAATTATTCAGCGTGTTGTTGCTGTAATTTTTTTTCATTCACCTTCCCAATGAGTGCAATAAGGTAGCGGTAGTTTGCTCATTTGCTCCATCCATAATGTCAATATTACCAGGCTTTTTTTAATGAAGAACTGCGGGTGGTTTCCCATTATATGCTTTTTCATCGATGAGTAATAATTGGTGTTTTATCGTACTGTGGAAATACCGTTGACCTGCACTGTGTTCTCAATACTCAGCTTTCATTTTGTTTCAAATGCAAACACTTTATAATTAAACTTGGAGGAAAAATAGCAATTAAATTTTTTAATCATTCGGGGCGAGAAATATTCGATGGAAAACTCGAGTGAGTTCGAGAGAAAATTGAACTGAATTATTATTGAACTTTAAGAAAATTTCTGAAAACCGGTGGCTAATGCGATTGAAGCATTATAAGATTTTGAGGCTTTTACGTCGATAATTAATATTAAAAATTCACACAAAAATTATTTTAATTAGTAGGTCACACTGAACAACTTTTCAATCAAACAAAATTTGTCTTATATTTAAGGCAACAATATATTAACTACAAATGAATGGTTATGTGATTTTAAGACGTTTCATTCTAGGTTAGAGAAATTATTTTCTTGGTTAGAAAAATTTCTGATAGAGAAGAAAACTACTTTACCTGTCGAGTAAAATCTGCTGTCCCGATCGATTAAAATTGACTGACCATTTTATTATCAACTTCTACGAAAATTAGGGATGAAAACGCAGCAGTTCTGACTCATGATCCACTTCAATAGAATAGTAGAGCAATTTTTATCGAAAATTTTGCTTCGTGTACTTGCGAAAGCTGAAATGATGACAATGCATTCCAATTTATGACCAACGGATGCATTGAGAATGGTCTGTACTCCCAAGGGAAAATAGATTCTAATCACACACCACCCAGCTACAGGAGATTATTCATGCAGCCATTAAAAATGCGGCGGTTGATGAAACCACAGCGATTGTGTCTAGATCAATGAGGATTCTAATTCGAGATTCAGTTGAATTTCCCAGAATGAAAAAAAAAAAGCTCTGAAAACCGATCGGAAATCATTACATCACTTGAAGCGTCTAGCCTGAAGCGCATTCCTGTATACCTCCCAGTTGCACACAACAGCTACTCGAGTTATTCACAATCGATTGTCGATACATGCGCATGCAGACTGAAGCGGTACTTGACGCGAGTGTAAGCCTCACGCAGAATGTGCACCACGTGCATTATTGTGCGATTATCTGTTATTTGAATATCAAGGTTGAAAAAGCGATATTTTGGGGTTTGAAGGGTAGATTATTGGATTTTTTTTTCATTCTCGGCTGCACTTGAACAACGGCAATCGGAGAAACGACTGAGGTCATGAGAAGAATAAATTTTGTGACGTATTTTCTATTATTGAGACATGTGTTTGGAAAACTCTTTTTTCGGTCACTTTTTTCCGTACGAAAAGTGGGACTTTTTGTTACTCTTACGATTGTAATCGAAAAATTAATTCTCGATGACAGACTTAAACTTTTCGATTACACCTTGAGGTTAGGTAGGTCGTCGCTCATTGAAAGGTCGCCCGGTCGTTGGATTTTCGACCAATCCCGTGGCGTTTTTACTCCGGTTACTGCTGTCGCTAAAAACATCAGTTTTGTCGTGTCTGATATATTCATTCTGTCGTAATCTATTTCCTGTGGAAGTTGAGGGCGACAATCAATGAGTAATAAATGAATAAATAAATAAAGGAAAGGATATATCAATCAATCAGTAAATAAATAATTGAATTGAATAAAAACTTTCATGAAAATAAGTACGAAATCTATATTTCAAGTTCACTCAATAAACAAAATTAATTTCATGCAAATGAAACTTATAAAAGTCAAACGAAAAATTTTTCTGGAAGTGGAAGTTCACAAAGAAATTCATGATGATGAATGAAAACCCCACTAAGAGCTAAAAAGGGGAATAATCATGTATTGGAGATCGACTTTGTGATAAGGGATGATGAATGAATGATGAAATCCTGAGCCGTGATTTTGATTGTCCGTCACAAACCGCACCATCATATCGCCGATAATGGATTCCTCTCGGGGTTGTCTGGAGAGGGAAGATAAATAATTGGTGACTCTGCTTTAATTGATAGTCTACCCGATGCAAAAATAGAAATCCAATCACTGGGAGAGAACCTCGAGACAATTTTCATGTCAACCCAGTGGGAATTTCATTCAACTACTATATCCGATGGTTATAAATGAGGGGAGTAAAAATAAAACAAATGATTAATTCTTGTAACCGGGCAAACGAGTCTTTAATTTTCAGCGAAATTCTTTGGCCTAAAAATAATCCGGTGACAATTTCATTTTTTCATTACGCTGTTCTAAAAAGTCAGTTTCTGGAGCGATTTTGGGGTCTGAAATGTCCGCTGACACAGATTGAGATTAAAAAATCGTTCCATATTATTGACAAGAGCAGTTTTTACAAATTCGAAGTGCAACTGATATTTTTTAATTTATTAATTAGCGTTTGATTGATCATAAATTCTGCATATCCTGATGGAAAAACGTTAAAGTCCAGGAAAAACTTACCTTTAGTGGCGTTTTAATGCAATGAAAAAAATTAATTTTAGGAGAAATATCGTGTTCACTTTATTTTCCAAATAAACCAGCATATGAATATGTAAAATTTTCCAAAATAACCATGACAGTTGAATTTTTAAGGTGTAATATATCAGGACATTCACGATTTGGTACGTGTCGAGGGCCAGATGGCGTTGCCAACCCCCACTTATGAACCTACGTTCAGCCGACCGTCAAACGACGCCTCTGAATCTATGGATTCTTCCCTCCTGCTCTCACTTTCATACCTCTCTCCAGTCCCGAAACAACACGCAATAACGACACGACAATATCTCGCACACGTTTGCAAATTTCCAGCAAAATGCTTTATCCGTTTCACATTTTCCCGCCTCGCTGGCGTAACCTAAAAACGAAGGATACAAAAGATGGAGACAGCATTTCAACAGAGAAATATGTAATTAATTTTCATCCGGATTCCTAGCGAGGAGCATTTTACTGTCCCAATAATCGATCTCCTTAATTTTCAAAATAATTTATTGTGAAGAAAAATACGAATATGACACGTACCATTTCTCACAAACACCAATCGAAATCGAAAGATAATAAATTATCATCATACGATCATCAGTTCCAATTCCAAGAGAATTAGAATTAGAGAGAAAACATTTCACTTTAATCGAGTCCGGACCGATGTGGAATGGGTCATGTGGTTACGCGCTAGTCTGTCATCCGGGCGATCCGGGTTCGATTCCCGCCTCGGTTGGATTTTGAAAACGAAGATCGATCGAGGGGACTTGACTCGAAGTTGGTCCTGTATTTGTAGGACTACAGATAAGGCCCAAGGTCGCTTAAGTCTTGTATGAGGGCGGGCCCTATGGGTCGTATGGGACGTTATCGGTAGAGCGGGTCCTATGCTTTCCTATGGGTCCACTCCTCTCGAGGGGGAGGTATATCCGGTACATAGTAAAAGTCGACCCACACAACCGCACAGTTAGGGCTGTAGGCCCAATAAATCCAAAACACTGGATCGAAAAGGGCCGGAATAATAAAAAATACCGCAGTCAAAACTCGAACCCGATAATTCCGGTAAAACTACTAGCGATGCAAAAAAATTAGGAATGACAAAAATAAATGGGTCAGTCTCACATGTCTGCGAATGAGATAATTTAGAAAAGTAAATGACATACACCGGTAAATGATATATAAATGTAAAAGATATTCCCAATAGATATTGCCGCATGTTATTCCGTCTGATGAAATTCATCGTTCAGATTGAAAAATCAAAAAGATCTAAAGGAAAGGAAAATCCAACTTCAACGAAGAAACATATAATTAATTTTCTATCTAGATGTACTAAAAAATTGTTGTTCCCTTTATAGATGCTATGAATTGCATTTTTTTCGTGTTCAAAGTAGAATAAAAATTGTAAAAGCACGCGCCGTAATTTGCACCAACACATGGAGGAACCCTTTTATGGGTTGCTCGTTAAATGCAAATGACACGAATTGGAAAATCTGTCTCGGCCCATTACCAGTGGGTACGCGGTAACCCCTGTAGAAAATGTGTTGTAATACTTGTTCGTTTATTGCTCCACTGACTTCTCCTCACTCTTGAATAATTTCTCATCGTTTCTTCCATTGGCTTCACACGAATTGTAGTAATTGACGATTATTCCAATGATTTTCTACCCAAAAGTCCCATTCTGGAAACAGAAGTGATCAATATTGTGGTACGTTACGGGAAAAGCCGATAGTTTCTATTGCTTTTCGATGTAAAAATGAAAATATTATATTTTCGCGGAAGGCGAGTGTGAGCCACAAGTATTTGGCTCAGATATTACTCAGGATGTGATTGTCATCACGATAAACTTGGGGTACAAGCCAGTGTAAGCCCATTGGCGTGTCACTGGGTACACTGTTGAGCATTAACGTCTAAGTTATGTCCCCTCGGTATGGCTGTGCAGAGAAACAGCTCATAAATCGGGCCTAACAACACGGGGTACGATTACCACAGTGTTGCTTCTGGCTGACCGAGTTTGTGATTCTTACGAAGAGAGAAACGATATTGCATCTATACTGAATGGTAATTTCACTTCGAACACCCGCTTCTGAGTGGGCCCGGCCTGTGAGCGGAGAAGCATAAATATTGCTCCGACGCAACTCAATGGCTCTAGTCTTTAATGTTTAACGATTTTTGTATTATTTATTGAAGAAATATGTTAGAAGAATGATATGTCATCGATATTGAATGATAATTTGGCTCCAGCGAATTTGTATTGGGTCTTGAGTCGATTCTGAGCGGAGAATAATAAATATTGCTTAGAGTCAACTCAATGATTCTGGTCTTCAATGTTTAATGATTTTTGCATTATTTATTGAAGAAATATGTTAAAAGAATAATATGTCATGGGCATTGAATGATAATTTGGTTGCGATGAAGTTGTATTGGGTCTTGAGTCGAGTCTCAGCGGAGAATAATAAATATTGCTCAGACTCAACTCAATGATTCTGGTCTTAAAAATTTAATGATTTATGGATCATTTATTGAAAAATTGCCAGAGGAAGAGAAGGCTAGAATTAAAAAAAAATTATCCCATAAAAAACTGCATTATTCCTTGGAGGAATACAAAATGAAATTGGTTTTATGTTCCTCCGGTTGTAAGTGGTGTGAGCAGGTGTGCCGGTTAGTTCCGCTGATCTATCATTCACAGCAAATTCATGGTCGAACACCCCCTACAACTTCACAGAATTCCTTATGCTCAATAAAACGTTAACTTACCACTTAAAAATCGTAATTTTTAATAAACCATGAAAACTGTGTTCTACAATTCTTTGAGAACCTGCTGTTTTTATATTCTTTCATTTTGCCATGTTCATTGAAACGATTTCTCATGTGATTGGACTCGCTATCATTGCGGTCATCGATTTCACAACATGTGAATATTAAAAATTGAATAAATTATGAGAATTAATCAAGTTATTTTCAATGATTCAATTTGGAAACGAAATGATATAAAAAAAAATAACAAAATCATGTCATGATTATTCACGATACGTTTCGAATCAAATTGTGGTTTTTATTAAACGTCAATATATAATATATGATATATAAGAGAGAGAGAAAGATTTTCCGGTGACAAGCTAATTTTTTATAAATAATTCATGGATTATAATAGTAATTTTCAAAACTTGGATATTTTTAATTATTTTTCGCACGTTATTACAATCTTTTACAATGTTTTGACGTTACGATGCATGCAAATTCACGTGTTCAAAGTTTCAATAATAAATAACTAGTAAAATACAAAGTTGGGGTGAAATAGAGCGCATGTGAGTGCTTTGAGGTTCTCCTACTAAAATAGAAAAGCATTTTACCGAAGAATAAATAGTGCATGAATACCCTGAAGCCAAGAATACGAGTATATGAATATCCCCACGTCATTTTCAAACAATTCCGAAAATTCCTACCAAGTTTTGAAACTCCCTAAAGAATTTTACTCTGAATTTTCCTCTAAATTTCCTAATTTCTTAACCCATTGAATTTCCATTCACCCCTCAACATTTTCCATTACTTCTCTCCTCTATTCCTCATTCAAAATTCTCCCATTTACCAGAATTTCCACTGAATTCTAAAATCCCACGATTTCCCTCCCCTAACCGCCTCTAGTCTCCCGCTCCTCAAAATTGATGGTCAACTCCATGAAAATTCACGTCGTCCCCAACACTCCAAACCATAAAGTGAAATGTTCCATAAAAATTCACGTTTTTCTGAATGAAATTCCTAGTACCACTCGAGCACTCTCCCCCCAACAGTCACCCTCTCTCTCCCCTCCCTCGTTCGCGTCAAAAATTTCCAAAAAATTTGAAATATCCTCGAAACTCGAAAACTCGACGTGCCGCACAGTTGCCACCACAATTCCAAATTTCCCGAGTTAATTGACACAGCGCATTCCGGACTTCGTGATGCAAAGGACTCCAGGAAATGTACTGATTCCCCGGTGAACGTTTATGGAAATATAAGTCGTTGCTCGTTGCGCGTATACTTTATTCATAGACTTCTACGACGGGAGAATGGGGTGGCGTTCCAAGGTGTAGTCGATGTACAACAGGAGGGCATAACGTGACGCTGGAAAAGCAACAAAATGGTGTGAGTAGTCGTTGGAAACGAGCTGGAAGGGGGTGAAGATGAGAGAGACAGAGGTACTAGGCTTTTTCAGGAACATCCGGTTTGCACGAGTCGGACACATTTCCCAGTTGGACGACTACGCGCGACGTGGTACCGTATACAATGTCGTACTAACCCGAAAATGCATTGCCACTTGGGGTAACTCATACCCAACAGTCGTTTTCCCCTCTTGCCTATGAACATTGTCCACGTACCAACGGGGAGATGTTCCTACAATCCTCAAATGTATCCGCAGGAGGTTGTCATGTCATGTTGATTTTTCCCATTTTTTGGAACGAGAAATGACGATATTTTTTATATCTCATAATAATCGCCCTTTGAGGAAGGGCATAACCTTCTCAACTGGTTTAATTAACTAATTTGTTTCCTAATGCGAGGGGGGTTAATTGGAAACTGCCGACAGTATGACGCTTAGGGCGTAGGGTTAGCGGCGCGAGGATCACGGGTTCGAGTCCCGACGGAACGATTAGCGATAATGATCGCGGCTTTTGGAACGATGATGCCGGTGGTCATTAATAATTAACGAGTTCTTAATAAAATAATTTACCATTCATTCATTATGAAAATTCATTCATTATGAAAATTGGGAAATTAGTAGCGAAGAATAAGGATAATTGTTTATGTGGAAGAATAATTCGAGTTATTGGTTTTTTCGTTATTGGATTTTGTCTGTCTTTTGACATTTGATTAAATGCCGCCTTTAAAATGGTCAGAGAAAGAGCTTTTGCTTCTTCATTTCCGATGAATTAATTATCCTTCCAAAACCATACAGCTCCGGCTCCCCTTTATGAGACGGTTCAGTCCAAGTTTGTTGATGGAGGGGCGGTTTCTTAACATTCACCCTCATTTTTAACTCCTGACTGGCTAATGATAAACGCAATATCCTTCATTACTAGAGTACAATAATTGCATCATCTCACTGATTGCAGAGAGCTTGCGGCTCTCGTCCGCGTCAGAGTCCGAATCAGGTCGGAACCATGCGGACTTAACGTCCCTTAAATAATACATTAATTGTTTATACTTCATCACTCGGTCAGCATAATCCAATTACACTGGCAACTGCCACGCTGCCAATGCTGCAGGTCAACATATTCAACAATAACGCAATTATCCAAATCTGGGACATAACAATTACCGTATGCCTCCAGCAGCTGAAAGTCTTCTGAACATCAGCGGAATCGTTCCGCCTCTTCCATCACTGTGCAGCAAAAGTTTACGAGAATTTCTGGATAAGTTAATCCAACATTTATTAATCTCACAGAGATAACAAAAATTGTTGATGAAAACATCAATCAACGACTGTCCAATGAACGTTTCCAAGATGTTCTGAGAGAAAATTTTTGTGAGGACTATCCAATTTGGAATTTCCACATCCAACAGTACATTCAAGCAAAGAACCTCGACTCGTCCGCCCGACGACGATTGCTTTCTCCAACTTTTACTGCAAGTTGTTATGATAATGTAAACAAGTTTTCAGAAAAACGTCCCTGAAATTTTCTTTCTTCCTTCTCCTCCTCAGCGGAAAAGAGTTGAGCGAGCTTTATGCACGCGCGAGTGGATACGTTTACGTTGGAACGAGTCTTTACCTCATGAAGCTCTTTGGAAAGTTCACTACGACCCAAGATGCCAGTCTGTGATTCGTTAGTCCGCCCTACCCCCCCGTATTGCTGGTGCTTCATTGCTCTCCCTGGACTCGGCTACAAGTTTGTCTTCATTATCAAAGATTTCGCGCATGAGCGTTGTGAACGTCAATACTGGTGATATTTTAAGGCTTGAGTAGCTTCATTCAACTTAGGTCTGAATTATTCTGAGTCATCAACAGCTTTATAACTTTGTTACGTAGGCCAAGAGATTTTTTAGTGAAAAGGTTAATGTAAGGGTTGGAAAAGATCATCCCTTTGGGGTGGATAGTGTGAGGGCTGTTGAAGGAGAACTTCTGGGGGTTCCGCGTCAACTTTCCGGAACGTTCGGCGGAATTTTCTTTGAAATATCAGGACATAAGGGTTGATATTTGATTTGGGTGAAAGGACAAAGGGTTGGCTGAGTCAAACCGACTTATCGATGGTTACAATTAAGGGAGGAACGAGGGCTGACGATTTTAGAGTCAGTCTAAAGTTGCTACTGACACAAGAAGTCAGATAAAACGTCGATAAGTTCAGTCGTTTTTCTTCATTATCGACAGTCAGTAATGAAGGAAAAATGATCAAGTTTCCGACGTCCTCTTCAACCCCACGTGTGATTACCCACTTTAGGATTGATTTTGTCTGTTATCTAGACTGTCTAGAACTTCGCATACCATTCCTCAAAGCACTAATTAATGTTTTAATTAAAACCATAAAATTGGCGGTTTTTTTCTCAATTTTTTTCACCCCCGCCCCCTGAGCATCGTTAAAAGCTCCTTCAGGAATACTCGATTTTTCCGTTTCCCCTATTCCCTTGGTGTCCCTGAATGATAAATACGATTAGTGGGTCACTTGTAATTGAATACGAAGGCGAGAAAACTAATAAACAGCTGTCATCCGGAATTCTCACCCATTACAACTGATGGAAAATATGCCAAGAAAACTATTTGAATTTAATTGCCCTGACATAATTCGCCAGGTCGAGGGGTGTTCATGACTAGTCTCTTGGATATTCCAAAGTACATTTTCCTACTGGCGCGGAATGTAAATGGCCAAGTTCTTCGGACGAAAATCTCAAGTTTCGTAATCATTGTGATTTCGTACCTACGTGACGGAATTTCGAATGCAGATTATTCAAACTAGCGGTTGGGTTGTTGCACGGGACTGCGCTGGGGAGGTTGGGTATGATAGTGGTGGTGCATCAACGGGTTGTTACGGAGGTGGTGGGGGAGGGTAAGGTGGGATCAATGGAGAGGGAGAATTTGTGGAGTATAGAGGAGCTGTTGTGTATATCCATCCACCGCATTCGGTTAATGATTACGCAAACTTGGGAGAGCATATTTATCGATGGGGGAGGAAGAGGTGTGCATAGGGTGTCTTAGGGTGTAATGGTATCATCCTTGTTAGAACAGTTTGATCAGAGTTGAAGCCCCAGCGATGAACAGAATGATTTCTTGAGGAGAGAGTTTCGGTAAAAAGTAACTTCTGTTCGTGTAGCGAGGGATTTTATGGAGCGAGATTTGAGTGTTTATGTTTCTCTTGACTTCTAGAGGTCAAGAGGCTCATATGTGAGCAAGACCTGGCTCATCTGGCTCATATATGAGCCGTATATGAGCATGGCTCATATGTGAGCTAGATCTTGCTCATATGTGAGCTAGATCTTGCTCATACATGAGTCGTATATGAGTATACCTCATAAGTGAGCCGAATCTTGCTCATACATGATCCATATATGAGTACGGATCATGTGTCTATCATCTGTGAGTCACATCTCGCTCACATATGATCCATATCTGGCTCATATATGAGCCGTATATGAGCATGACTCATATGTGAGCCAAATCTTGCTCATACATGATCCGTATATGAGTACGGATCATGTGTCTATCATCTGTGAGTCATATCTCGCTCACATATGACCCATATCTGGCTCATATATGAGCCGTATATGAGCATGCCTCATATGTGAGCCAGATCTTGCTCATACATGATCCGTATACGAGTACGAATCATCTCTCTATCATCTGTGAGCCAGATCTTGCTAACATATGACCCAGATTTTGCTCATATATGAGCCGTTTATGAGTACGGCTGAGTACCTATGAGCCAATTCATCTGCAAAAGCAAACAAAGTATTCACAGTCTGGACCCATTTGACAAAAGGCCCTCGTTCGTTCATTCCTCGCTGTTCCTGTTTACTTAAATTATTCTAAACATTCTAATACAATTCTAAGTTATTAATTTTGCTACACCCATACCAACTACTCTCAATACTTTGTATTCATCATTTCAGTCCTTACGAATCATATTTTATTCCAGAAAATCTCAGCCACTTCCTCAGCACCAAACCGAATACATCTGACGAGTTCAGATGTCATTAAGAAAATGACTCCCTTATTCACATTCTTCATATTAAGTTCAACATGTCGTATCCTCCTGCGAAGCCCTCGTATTCATAGTGATAAGAAAATCAGTCTTATCAACTTCAATCACAGTAGATTATTTCCCCATTCACTGAGTAAAATTGGCCACAATTCCCTCGGCAATTTCCCCCCAACTTTCCTTCCCCTCGTAAAAAATCAAGTTGGAGTTTCTGTAGATCCAGTTATTCGTTAGCAATAAAATTTATTTGTTCGAAATAAACCATCTTTCTGGATGCAGATGCACTCGAAACCTCTTAATGCACGAGATTGATGGAGGGATATCAATTTGATGTACAGAGTTATTGCCAGGCTGTTTGCGTCCAGACGAATACATACCACCATAAATTGGAGCAGTGGCACTCCTTCGCACGATGTGTTTTGGAACATACCGACCACAGCCAGATGATGGATACTTTCTGTATAGTGCAGCAATCGTTGGTAAAGCCAGTTATCCATCACATCAACCGAAGAATCAATCAAATTTCAACTCTATCATAGCTTTTATCATTTTATTCACCTCCCCAAACACTTGAAATCGAACTTATCCGGATGGACCAGTGATAGCGACTATCCGGATCAGCCGTCATCCCACATGGATGGATTTTCGATTGGATTTGGATCGTGAGAAGATTTGGAAGAGCCATGACCTGGCATTGGCAATGACCGTGTCACTGTCAAGTCAGCGAATATCGCTACAATGCCCCTGGCAAGGCGGAAAGGTAAGAAGGAATTGCAGGGATACCGGGTGTTATCACTGGTCGTGCAACCACCTGATACCAATGATGCCTACGTGTCGTACATGCATACACATTCGTCGGGGACGGATGTGCTTTACGGAGAGTGAGGGGTCTACGTGAATGCCATAAACAACTGGCTCGCTGGTGACTTAACAAAGAACTTACGGGGAGAGACAAAGTTGGGAAAAAATTGACAGTTAAATTTACCTGGAAATTGACGAAATATTGATAAGGAGAAGGTGAATGGTGTGAAAATAATGAACCGTCTGATCCGTCAATCATCACGAATTAAGAGATGCCTCGACTGGTGGAAACTACATCGCTCTTCTATCCCTTTCTTTAGTTCGATAATTAAATAATTTCGTTGATAAACTCATTTTCTCTGCAATTATTTTGATTATTCAATTTACGGTGGGGTCTTCAGCTGGTTAAGCCGATTTGTGAAGTCCAGATGAAATTTAGATCTTTAATATTTTCAACGTTTTTAATGTACGAAAAATTGTCTTTCCAAGACAATTTCAAGATCTTTCAACCAAGTTTTCCCGAATAAGCCGGCTTGTCCTCACTTACCGACTGTTGGCAATATCCGCACGGACGCCAGATCCTTGGCGTCTTCCATAACCCCCACTCCTCCATTCCTTCTTCTTTCCCGCCATTTTTCAAGGCTCATATTCTGCAAGGGAACTCTCTCTTAATTTATACTCAACACCAACATGAATTTTTCTTCTGAGAAAAAGGGTGGGGACCATGGATTTGAATGTCAAATTGACGTGGTGGGGGTAAGTTGTCAAAAACAAATCTTCGTTTATGGAAAGAAAGAAATCATGATGGCGGTGCTTTGGTTTTTGAGACTTCGAGATCGTTTGTTAGTTCGGCGACTGCTCTCGAAGGGTGAACACATCTTAGTAAGGGATAATTCAATTGTTTTTACTTAAACGTCTATTCCTTTATTAACATGACTTCCAATTAAAATCTAATACCAAAGTTTCAGACCAAATATTAAACTAAATTTTCTAACTAAAATTTCCCAAATGTTTTCATCGAAAGACAGAATTGTGAATTGAGAAATCCTTTTCGATCTTTTTCACAGTCGAAAGAGGCCGAGGATCGATTATTCCACAGACGCGTAGAAGTCCGCCAACAGCTACAAACAATTCCATAGGACCCAACTTACCGTACATCCTCGGATATAAACTTGGAAAGTTCAGTTCGGTGAATAATGTGTCACATACTCAGTGGTACGGCAATCTACGAGGGTCTACGTAATTTTAGGCCCAGAATCCTACCCCCAACAGGGGCTGGTATTCCGACACATTATATACCGTACATCGTAGGACTGGGTATGAGAGAATGTCCACGAAGTCTGGCGATGGAACTTGTCGGAACTTGCCCGAGGGCCAGCATTATAGGGGAATTGATAACGGCAAAGTTGTTAATGCATTCTCGGCTCACTGCCCCACACGTACACACACGTATACACATACACACCGTTCAACTGCTGCTGGGGATGGGTTAAGGGTACAGAAATAAGGTGGATACGCTCCAGCACCTCTCGAGTATTATCATAATTGAAAGCTCACTGACCCCAAAACTTCTGTCTCGATGTTTAATGTGATTATTGAATGGATTTTGGACGAAGCTACGACGATTTATTATTTATTATCTTCAACTGTCAGGATAACTTTGATTGAATTTGTGGGGAGTTTTATTAAGTGACTCTGGCTTGTTGTTTAACTGAATAATGGAATTTCTGTTGAGGAATTTATGTACATAAAAATATTCATGTGGAATATTGTGGTATCGGAAATTGTTATGCAGCTATTAGTTAATTAACTATTGGTTATTAGTTTGAAGAAAAACATTGAAAATCGTTTCCAGCCAGCGAGGTCCGGGAACGGTAGGATCACGTGAGGGCCTACTCTAGGGAGATAAGAACGTCAGAGTTCAGGCGAGAGCGTTAGAGTTTAGACGGACGAGTTAGAGATTAGACGAGGTGTGGAAAGAATGCCATCCTAACTTGGAATCAAGTGATGTCATAATAATAAGTTAGATTGTTTAGTGATGAATATTGATAAAAATAAATATATATATATTTATGTATTTATGTGCAATAAATATATATATTTATAATATATTTCTATTTAATAAATATATAATATATATTTATTACATTTATATATATGTGTGTGTAACGTTCGCGTCCTTTACGATAAAATTCCTTTAACTGATATACCACATAATATTGTTGGTTAATGTTTTGTTACTTCAAAGTGGTGAATCGTTATCATTTGTTGGAAATTAGTACTTTGAAATATTTGTTGAATAGTTGAGAAATAACGCTGGTAATATTTAATTCTATAAGGAGAAGAGGACTGAACAATTAATCGATAAAGGGGAGCGATAGAGCTTTAAAAATAATTAATAAAATTCGGTTATCATTTTATGTAATTTAAGAATAAATGAAATTTTGTTACCACTTTATATCATTCGTACGATCTTATTAAATTTTCACGATTCATTATAATTTTCACATCTACATGTATCTTCGTACTAAAATTTCTGACACGTGACATACCATCTAAAGCTCGTGACATCTACTAAATAATTATGATCGTCAGGTAATTTAATATTTCCATGTGCGATTCCATTATCTCAAGTTTTAAATAGAAACATTCTTCTAAGAATTGGCAAAATACCAATCTAAGTAGCCACTGTACCTGGCACTCTATTCACTCAAATTATTTATTTAATTTATAATGCGTGTCCATTATTCCACGAATGGAACGAATTTAAAAATCTTTAAGCAAAAATGTATCGCCTCTTGCTGTTGGGGTTGACGCCCCCGAGTTTCTCATTTTATCTCAAGTCTTTCTCTTCTAAAATAAGAAAACAAATCAAAATAAGAATTTTCAAAATTACAGGAGTTTAAAATAAAACAGAAATTTACGATATCAAATTACTTTGACTGATAAATTTGATGTTCCAGTTACTCGGAATAGACAATTCCCATTAAAAATAATTAAAATTCCAATTATGTAAATCTAGTTATCATCACTTCACATTCAAAATTCCAATAATCAATAACAATTACGTCAAATATCCTCATTATTAATTAATTCTGGATATTCAAATTTACCAGCCGGATCAATTAAATCCAATTCCACTTGTAATTAACCTTTTTCTTCTGAAATACGGAACGTTCCTCATTCTCCCGCCGAGTGGCGCGTCCATTCGTCGTCCGCCCTCTCGCGGCGAATTTTTCAAGTTCGATCAATAAATCGTCTCATTAAACCATTAATACCTCCCGCACATCTCACATCTCCCTATTAATTACCGTTCTCTTCATTTTTAAACAATAATACAGACCACGTCGCTCAACCGATGTGAAAATCTTTGATTTGTCGGAGAATCCGAGAACAGCCGACGTCAATATGCACTTTATTCTGGCACTCTATTCATTCCACTCGTTATTTAGCTTATCATCTGTTCCCATCGTTGACAAAACGTGTCAATCGATGATACAAAGTGCCAAAGATGGAATGGCTAAAAAAAATCGTTAGACGGAAACGTCATGCCCGTCACGGCTGATGCTGGGCCTCTCTCTCTCTCTCTCTGTCTCTCTCTTTCTCTCTCTTTCTCATTTTATCCCTGTTCTTCCTACCCTTCCTTTCCACGTCTCGCACACCTCGACCTAACGAGAATCCAATAATCCCCAATTCCCCGCTTCAATGAATGGCAAATGGAAGTTTATTCGAAGAAGCTCCTCTCATCCTACTCTATCTGCTGGACGGAGTTATGCCGAGTACCAAAAGGCGGTTAATGCACAACCGTTTTCATTCATTTTTTTTTTCATTTTTTGGTCCTCTGCCTTTTCACTGAAATCATTTTTCCTTTCACAAGTAATTGCGATCACGAGTCTGGAATAGACAAAAGGAAATAAAATGAGGGGAAAAACAATGTGGGGGGGAGGGGGTTTTTTTTCTTCTAGTCAAAGGCCAGTGCGAGCGTTTTTCTGGAAAATATAAAAGTACGACGATAAAGAGGAGCTGGATAACTGATATAAATCTTTTTAATGTTAGTTTTTACGATTATCCTCGTGTTTTTCATAGGTGGTGCTCATATATGAGGTTGAATCGCTATCACTTTTTTCAGCGATCGCCAAATAAAATGTTTTTTTACTTTGTGGTTAACAAATTATATATTTATCGGGGGAAGGGGATTTTCGATAGATATTGGAGCTGTGGGGGTTGAAAGGTGGGAGGAAAGTTCGTTTTGTCACCAAAATTGGTCCTTGAAATCGAATTTTTTGGGACGAAATTTGGCTGACACTGAGATTATCTCCTCTCCATCACATTCTGATGAGGATATCGCCTGATTAGAATCTGCTGGTGCTATCATTTATGAAGAAGTTGACTGGATCGAAACCTGATCAGGTTCTGAATCATGAGGATCAACCTGATCAGATCAAACGATCAATTCCAGAACGATAACGTTAAATGGTTCCTTTTAATAATTATGAGCTGATGGATTAATTCCTGATCCTAATCTAGAGTACCTGACCCGAATTTCCCTTCTGGAAGTTGCTGACGAAGACGTTTTACGTCTCATAATTCGTCTTCCTAAATTTCCTCCAGGAAATGTCTTTCGCATTCGCCATAATTTCCTCTGCGTTTTCTCCAATTTAACCAAACAATTAATTACAAAGAAAGAAATGAATTGATCCCCAGCCAATTCTTCAATTATTATAATATCACCAGCGTTTCAAATTTTGAAAACTCAATTTAGTTCTCAGGGAACCACCACCGACCTTCATGACCTACCCTCAGCTGTTTTATAATTTAATATATTTCATCACGACCTACGTATTCTCCTCAGGATTGAGACCGGAATCATCCAGGAAACGCAGAATCTCAACTCATTGGTGACAGCCCTTCACTTCCCTTCCATCCATTTGAACTGCAGAGCGTTTATGACTTAATCCCTTCCAGATGAGCTCCATGTTCCACGCCCCGTTGGACCCTTTCCACCTGAGACAAGCATCTTCACTCTACATGGACCTCCTCGCTACCCTCTTCTTGAGGTCAGCTGAATAACTTCACGAAGATGGTCCTGCATGCAATCACGGAGTGAACCCGTTGATAAGATCATTCATTAAAACCCACGAGTGTAATCATTCTCCGTGACATCATCAGGAAAACTATTTCTTGGTATGAAAACGCTGTTATTTCGGAGTTATTAACGATATTACTGCGAATACTCAGTGACTTTAATACTCTTTTACTTTGATAATTCATAAAATTAAATTTGTATTAACTCTATCCAACACGTGACCGGTCTAGACAGACAGAAAAGTCGCAGAGAAATTAATGTACCGAAGACCAGAATCGATGTGCAAAATGATAGAATGTGGGAATGTCTTCTATTTACAAAGAAAAATTCCTAACAATATCATAAATTTTATGGTATATTTTGTAATTAATACAATTAAATATATATTGTTACCAATATTTTGTAATTAATGATGTGTACTCAAATAAAATTTGAAGGACATCATTTTTTATTTGAGTTTAAAGCAAAAATTAATAGAAATGTTTAAAAAATTCCTGTCGAGAGGAGTTTAATTTATTATGCCTTCCATTGTGATTGGTTAACGATGAGCGCCGAATACATCCGATTGTTGCCGATTGGAGTCCGTCATGGGACCTGTCGCATCAGCCATTTGTCGTCCATCTTCTCGTCGCGGATTAGACTGAATTGTTACGTTATTATTTCTTACTGGCCAACACAGTAATTTTTATCAGAAATGTATTATAAACATTCGCTAATTTTTCTTCCCGTGTCTATTGACAAACAATCCAATTATTTTTAAGAGATCGCCGACGATTTCATGAGTTGGGAGACGCGGGAATTTCAAAAAATTCGTGGAAATTTGATCGTTAGGTAAAAATTTGATGAAGAATTTACGATTATTAGTCTGGAGAAGGGGATGGGGAGGGTAAAAATCGAGGCGTCGATTTCTCCTCCAGTCAAAGACCGAAGGGAGGAATTTCCCACGAAATATAAGAGTGCGCAAAGAGGAAACCGATAACTGCTATAAATAACCACTTTCTCTCTCCTCCACACTTTGCGGTCTACCAAATTACACAATTTGCGGATGTAACGATAGCGCACCCCAAGTGAGAGAGAGTGGAAAATCCAGAGAATGAGCGAAAAAAATAGAATTTTTTTTCCTTTTTCTCGTTGTTTTTTTCCGGCGGGCGAAACAAATTGCCCGGTCGTCGAGTCGCATTTTTCTTCACCGTCGACGTAATTACTTATTGGTCCACCGGTTGAAGTACCCACACATTGTTACACTGTGTATGTACAATGAGGGTAGACCGCCGACGGAAGTTGTGGAAAAACAAAATTGCGATCAGGTGATTGCATAAATTTTCCTCGTAATTTATTCGATATTATGGAAATAGTGAGGAGAAATTGGACAATGGGGAGGTGAGGAACAGTGAAATGATGGATTTGAGGGAAGATCGGGAGGGAGAGGTGACAACTTGTTTTCTGGATATTAATTTTACTGTCTAGAGAAATTGATTTTCATGATTTAAGGGTTCAGCCTCGGAATGAGAGCTGCAATCGCTGAAGTTTGAGTCTTCGAGTTGTTCTTGACTCAATCAAAAAATTTTAAAAACTTTTCGGAGTCTCTGATCCCAAAAATTTGACAATTACTGACAGATTATTAAAATTCGAAAAACAGAAATTTATGATATCAAATTACTTTGACTAATAAATCAATTTAATGTTGCAGTTCATTAATTGATTTATTGATTTTCATAATTTACGAGTTCAGCATCAGAATGAGAACTGCATTCGCTCAAGTTTGAGTCTTCGAGTTGTTGTCGGCTCAATAAAAATTTTAAAAAGTTTTCGTTGTCTCTGATCCCAAAAACTAAACAATTCCTGTCAGACTATTAACAACAAATCGTCACCTAAATCCCCTGATAACATCGATTTTTTATAATAAATAAAATCAATCTTCTTAACACGTTCAATCTTCCCAGAAATTTTGACTGGAATTTTATTTCAATCAAAATGATTCTCAATTTGAATCAATCGATTCAACGACTGATTTCTCTTTTCCCGAATCATTCGAACCGTTAAAATTCCATAATTTCTCCATTGACCAGGCGCCATACCCCCCCCCCCCCCGATATTCTATTGTTCTTATTTCCTCATCTAAAACTAGACTCAGCAGTTTTCCTCGATTATTTTTCCCACTGCTCCAGATTCCATGTTCGTGGCATGTGGTGCTATCTATTGACGGCTTTCTCATCATCGTGTCACCGATACCCATCCGGGTGAAGAAAACTAGAACGAATTTTCCCTGGAGTAACGGTGGGTGTCATCTTACTGGCTTATTTGAGCACAATATGATCAGCCGCAAGGAGAGGATCTGAGAGCGGTCACGAGAGAATTCGACGTTGTGGAAAAGATATTCTGGGTGGAGGATTAGTTGAATTATTCATTGGAATTGAAGGAATTACTTCTGGAGTTCAATTAGACGCGAATATTTCGTCGAATGGGTCCTTCACCCCGACAAATTCCATTGATTTTCTCTATCAAATTCATTGACAGACATATTTGTTGCATAATATATTGTTTATTTCATTTTCCTTGGATACAATAAATTATCAAAACCGTCGGTTGCAGGTTAGATCATCAAATCATATGTGGAAAATCGATCTCATCACTGTTGTTGTTAAATCAATTACTCGGGGATTACCGGAATTAATATAAAAAGTTTATTAAGAGTTTTCCGATACAACACTTTATCTTTCATCAATCTCGATGCATCAGGTCATAGCCCACATGACCAACCTGTTCACCAAAAACTAAACCCCCCAACGTCATCGAGTGGCAGCACTGAATTTTTATCGCTATTCAAATGTGACTCTGTGTAATTCTAGGGATTACAATAGTTGTCTTTGAATTAAATAAATAAATATTATCTGTTAAAATTTACGTGATTAACAACAGGTTAATTTTCTACCCGTCGACACCAGCTTTTGTCAGGGAACAAAGAAAATAGGAGACAGAAGAGATTGTCAATCATGGCGTCCAAATTGGGTGACACTTTGACTGTCAACTATAATCAATTATCCATAACGACCAGACTACCATGATTACCAATGATTTTCCCATTACATTCTGCGATTACCAATGATTTCCCGAATGACACTGATTTTCACAAACCACAAACAAAGGGGATTCCCGGAAAATTCCTCTGGGGAATTTCTGCTTTACCTTTGGTAGAAGAGCGCGAAATTTGAAAATCAACCTTAACGTACTCCCTAGAAAATCAAATAATGAGTTAAACTGACTAAAAATTATAACGGTGCCAATAATTACCTCTTGATTACCAACCTTTAATTATCAACATGGTAATCACATAATTCCAACGATTACTCTGATTGCCCAGCGATTACTAGTAATTACCCCAGACCGTGACACCACGATTTCTGGTATAACTAGCCCTTCCTCTCTCTCACCCCTTCACCGACCTCATCAACCTGAATAATCCCAAATTAATCTTTAATTTTTCACATTTGCAATTTTCCATCCCCCACCCCTCAACATCAGACTTTTACCATAATAATTGATACCATTAATTTCACGTAAATACGAAGTGACGAGTTCCTTCCCTAACAACTACCGGGTAACTTTCCTCTCACCCCTGTCACCCCCAATAATGATCATTCCATCACTCCCCCCAGACTCGTCCGTTATTTTTCCAACGACGTCTCGCGAAAATCCACGAGATTCTACTTATCAATTGTGGAAGGAGGTCCCTAGAATGTACTCGGATGGCAATGGTGAATGCAGAGAGTAATACCATCAGGAATACTTTGGTCGCGGCCAGGGGGAGGGTGGGGGGGTGGGGGTGGTGCCAGAATTCACCGCGACGTTTGAGGAAAGCTTTGAGACCAAGAAGGAAAAAATAAAGCAAGTGGTTGGGTCTGAGTGCACACCGGCTATAGAGTTACCCACTATAGCTTGTAATATAACCTCCCTCCTTCCTCGACTTTCGGATGAGATGACGGGCGCGTAAGAAGGGGGTGGTGGAGGAGGTTGAAAAGGGATCGGACGGCTTCGCTGGGGTAATGGCATTTTGAGCAAGGAGATGAAGGAGCGAAGGGCATTTGCTTGAATTTTTTTTTTCTTTGCCCTGACGTTATCTACATTATGGATGAATAAAAAATATGTGGGGTATTATCTAAGCCTCGAACTCTATAATATCCTAGGGTCGACTTCCCTTGGCGCTTACGATCGGGGGTGGACTGATGCCGCGGGGAGGGGGTCTTAATGGAAATGGGTTAACAAAATGAATTTAAAAGGAGGGGATTAATTTTTGTTTTAAGTCTTTAATTAAAGTGGCTCGAGGAAGAAATGTCTGACCCTTAGGAACTGCTCGAGTAGATGATGGGGTGGTCGTGGACGCCGAATTAATATCGTCACTTATCGACGAAGGGCCTGCTGGAACCCTCTCACGTCTCCACTTCATTAAACAACTGAGTATTTCTGGATTTAATATTGAGAAGCTGATGGACAATCCAAATTTCAAAATTATTTATTTTATTCACAACTTTCTTTAGTCTATTCACAAATATGTGTAGTCCCCTTTTCAAATATCTCCCGCCATTTCAACGGTCTCTCGCTCTCTACCTTACCATCCTCCTCCCATTTCCATGTAATGTTTCATGTAAAGACGACGTCAGTGCGTCCGTAAAGTTCAACTTATATTACAATTATTATTGAATTTGTATTTACAATTTAATTTATATTTATTCAATCCATCAGGTTGGCGGGGAGGGGTGGGGGTTAAATGGAATGGCCGTTCTTATATAAAATAGAACAAATAATGTAATTTTAATGGCGGGAATTTGAATGGGAAAAATAATCATAATAATTGTATTGACAATAACAATAAACTTTGCAGATTGAAGTCGAATTTATCGTTCGATTTACCGCATCAAATCGTGTCATCAATATCGTGATTTAATTTCCACTTTAATTGAACAGTTAAATCTCGAATTTTTATCGTTAGCGTAACGATTTTTTTTTGGAAAACTCCAGTGTAATAAATCACCAGTGAAATTCCGTCATTTTTAGCTCAATCTACTCTGGTGGTTCTTCTCAGTCGTTAAATGATTAAACACTCGAAATAAAATTGTTTGAATTCGAGTGAAGAATATAAACAGAACATCGGAGAGGAATGACTTATTTTTTTCTTACCCAGGGACAAAGTGAATTTGCGAGATTGCGTTTTCACGAGCGGAGGGATTAGAATGTTAACGTTGGATATAAGGAGAGTCCTGAAGGATATACCGACCTCTATTCCATCGAGTTGGTGCTGGGGGGATGCCCAGGGAAGTGGTGTAGGGCCAAGTTTTAAATGACTTCGGTATTAAAAACTTTGATGGTATTTGTCAGTTTTCCTTGGATTGCCAAAGGGATGCAAGTTTGAGGAAAGTGAATTGTTGTATAACTCTGTTGCTGAGCTATTGACGCGTCAAAGTTGCTGCTTATTTCCATTTTCGTATCGTTCCTCAAAGCTGCACCAGCTTGATCGAAAACTTTTCATTGTATCTTGAAGGGAATTTTGTTGAAGAATAATATCGTTGGGTGGAGTTGGGGATAATGTGATTTTGGATTTATATTCGTGGGTAATTGTTTAATAAATTGAACATTCTTTACACGTGGGAAATAATTTAATTGAACAATTTCACTGATTTAGGAGGGTGAAATCATTGTCGTATTTGATGGAAATTATCTTTTAAATCGCGTGAAATTATTGGAAATTATTTACTTTCATGGACTTGACAAAGTGAGAGTAGTATTTTCTGGAGCGATTAACAAAATATATATATTTTTTTTAAAAACCGAAGATGAACGATGGAATTTTTTAATATTCAGTAAAATCCTTTCGTGTCCTAAAAAATTCAAGGAATGTTTGGACTTTGTCCACAAAATTAAGCACAATCAACATTTAAAAGGGCAATAATATTGTTGTTAATTATTATTATTGATTATTTGAATGAGGAAAGCGGTCCTAGATATGTTCCATCAAAAACAAATTATCTTTCGGTAGAAAATAAATAAAAAATGCACTGGTCCAGTTTGCCCTATCCTCCCCATCACACCCAAAATTGTCAAACACCTGAAGATGTGATCAACAACCGGAAAACAACAGAAAATCTGGGATCACCAATCGGCAAACAAAATTACCATCAACGCCAGACAGAGTAAAACTCCATAACTTTTAATTGACGGAGTAATTAATTATTCCTTTGGATGAAATTAAATCCGGTGAATAGTACGCTTAGCAAAAGTTGTCAACTTGCTCCTTTTGATATTAATATTTCACTTGAGGTAGCATCCGGCTTTCCCAAGCAGTTGAGACACTCCTCTATACAATTACAAATTTATTATTAATCTCCAAGTTTCCACTTTCCCCGGTCACTTCCCCTTCGAAATAAAAAAAAATCTCACTTTCAGGACGAAGACTTTCTTTCTATTTATTTATATTAACTTACTGTAGGCTTTTTACAGTCGTTTATTTACACACTGACTGAAAAATATAATTTTGCAATTCATATTTGTTTTGGATAAACAAATACCCAAACTTTTCCGAGGTATCAGGAACGATTAAAATTTTTCCAAAAGTCCTTGAAATAGGATTTCCCTTTTGGTTTTGTTTTTGAACTTCCAGATTCGTTTCTGACCGAGTTGTGGCAGGATTCCACGTCCTTTGACATCTTTCTCATTTACAATTCGTACGTAAGACCAGGAATCGACTGGAGGACAGTCTTATTTCCATAATTTAATCTCAATAACTTTCCTAAATAATTTTCTCATCGCTGGAAATCTAGAAATGTGAATATAGAAAACTAATAGTCAATTTTAACAAAGACTCTATTAGATAACATGTCAATTACCAAATTAATATTGACATCTCCTTAACAATATTTCGGATGAATAAACGCCAACTCATTTGGATAACATTTGAAAATATTTAGGAGACTGTAATTTATTATTTGTTCATTATTTTCTGACTGGAATTCAATATTAACTAATTATTATTGTTGTTCGCATATTTGACTCCATATTGACTGATTCATTGAGGAGTCTGAGGTAAAAACCTTTTCCATATTTCATAAAACTAAATTTATCACAAATCAATAATCAATTCAGTCATCTAATTTTTTTTTTGAAGCTCAGTAACTCAAAATTTAATTCCATCATCCTGTTACCCCTGTAATCATCAAATTTTCATGCTGTTGATCCTCTAGGACATCACCACTCCACAGAAAACCAAGAAAAAAATCACCAAACATCAACTATTTAAAAAAATGCTAATTACCACCTTAAATCTGAGATCTTCATCTTAAAAACATTCGACACAACTTGAAGATATTCAGATAACTGTAATCGATTATTTACAATATCCTTATCATTGTTATTCCCATATTTGACTCCATATTGACTGATTCACTCCATAAATCTGATCCAAAAACCTTTACCATATTTCCCAAAACAAAATTTCCCACAAACCCATAATCAATTCAGTCACCCACTTCTTCCACCAGAATCCCAGTACCTCAAAACTCAACCCCATAATCCAGTTACCCCTGTAATCATCAAATTTTCGTGCTGTTGATCCTGTAAGACATCTCCCCCATTCTCCCCAAGACCAAAGAACCGGATCACCAAACAACACATCCCGAATGTGCATCACGTGCTCCTGGATATCGTGATCGAATTCGTTCACGAATAGGTACATCACCGGACATACAAACCACCACAGGATCTCCTGTAACCCCCGGGCATTTTGCCAACTTCACCGGTCCACCTCCTGCTACGCGCTACCCTTGAACACCAAGAATTCCTCCCATCCCCCACCCCCTGCCCCTATCGCCACAAAAAAACCCTCGTTCCTAATTAATGATTTAATTATAAGGGGAGAGTTCTGTGGCTGACCAAATGCTCAGATGAGACGAGACACTACATAAACCCACCATCCTGACCATGTGCCCATGGACACACTGGATACTCACCGATGTAGATAATTGACGATGCTAAGGTGCACTGTCTTAAGGGGGTAACGGGACTCGTGACTCGTAACTCGAGGATTCACCCCCCCCCCCTCTAACCATGATCTATGAGTCTAGAGTATATGAGTGACCTTTGTTACGTGTAGGTGCCCATGGGAATACTCGATCTCGTTACTAAAACTGAGTATCGTGTGGTCTATCTCAATGGTTTACCCACCGCTGGGAGAGGTAATGGAGAAAAATTCTTGGACCACTCAGTGTCAGGGAAGGGCCAAGTTTAGTCACCTCTGGGATTTGGTGGGGGTGGGGGGGAGAGGGGTTGGGGGGGGGGGGGTGAGATCGATAGGTGGTCACGCATCTGCGAGAGGAGGAGATGATGCGAGGGGTTGGGATCATTCTGAAAAGTGATTAGGGGGAGGATAATATGTTGGTTTGATTGAAATTAATGGGGCGGGAGAGGGGGGGTTAAGGGGTCTGTGGGGGTGGGAAATAGGTTTTTTCATATCCGGGTGGCAATCGTGGTGGAGTGACAGAAACAATTAGGTTTATGGAGAGAATTTCATTTGAATCAGTCATCGTTTAGTTGTTCATCCTTTAATAAACATTATTTTTGGGGGAATATCCTGGGGATTTCTGGGTATTTGTTGGTGGATTTTTGGGGGGTTTTTGGGGAAGGTGGGGAGTGTTTTAATTGGGGGGAATGGTGGTGTATGCCCAGTGGATTTTATTTATTCTTTATTTTGGGAAGAGATTGGAAAACCAGAGATTCGTTATTGTTAATAATCTTCAAAATATCTTCGTGTTTTTTTTTATTATTTAAATAAGTAAAGGAAGAGACAGATACTTTTAACGTAGTATGTAAGTTTTATCTTTATCCCTAAATCCCTAAAAAGATTGTAGATGGGGATTTTTTAATATGCACTACCCCCACTCCTTACACTTTTCCAAAAATCTTTCGTTAAGATATTGCTTGATGACGTTATCCGGACATTTACCTCATTCTAAATATTATTTTGTTTTTTCTTACCATCTCCAGTTGTAACAGGTCGAGTGTATTTACGAATAAGAAACATTTAAACTTATTCGATACTTTAGTCTTTAATATACAACAATGTCCTTTGGGTGGGTTTTGTTATGGGAAAATTAAAATATGGGAGGGGGAAATTTGAGGGCTTTAATTATAAATTTTTTCAGATTTTAGTTTTCTTTCGAAAATTAATATTTAATATAAAAGGCCCTGCGGAGCTTTGGTAGATCATTGAATTATTATTTACATAAAGATTCAAGACCTTTATTTTGTTACCCAAAATTTCATGTGTTTTTATGCTCAATTTAATTGTTAAACCGTAATTTTCAGTGAATATATTAATCGTTCGCCTTTCGAGTAATTGAATTAAGTTTAAATTAATGAAATTAGAATTAATGAATGAAATTAGAAATTAGAACATCGTAAAAAGGTCGGGACAGGGTAATTTTCACGAAATGACTTTTTACTTGAGAATTAGTTACATAATAATCGAGACACAGTTCAAACACTGGCAAGTTAATTTAAATTCTGTCACCTTAAGGTGTCTCAATCTCACCAGTACAACTAAATACACCCTGAATATCCATGTTCACCGGCAACCAAAATCTCCCAGAACTTTCGACATGAAACTCGAGCAACTCCGGTGTAAATTTATACACAAATGCATTAATACCATAATTCTAGTTTCTGGATTACACGAGTAAATGTTTCAAAATCAATTCAACACCGTTTATTCTTCCAAAGTGAATATCAAGTGTGTGATTTTTCGCCGGCAAGTTCAAACGTATTACTGCAATTTCATACATCTATAGTCGCGTAAGCGAGTACGAGTGCTTGAGTTCTCTAGTGTGACGTAGTCTCGCCCCAATTTTACGCGGAGAATATGTCGTGAGAGAAAAACACTCGACATGAGTGAGTGTGGAGCCGGTTACAATTTGTAAAGGCAAAATGGAACAAATTTTTTGAAATATTGTATTCATGTTTTCATCTTCAATTCCAATATTTGAAAAGCGCATTATAAAATGAGAAAATGCGATATTTTCAAATTATCGAAGTTCGAGTTTCGAGAATCGATTGTTTTATTATCGATTTATAGCGATCCAGCCATATCACTCAAGGATACGATGCGGTATTCTCGAATTATCGAATTTCGAGTTTCGAGAATCGATTGTTTTATAATCGATTTATCGCAATAATCGATATTTATAAACGTCATAGTCGAACCTTCAGTGGTGCCCAACCTCAAGCCTTCCCATGCTCGTCAATCCAACCAAAGGAGAGAATTAAATACTTTTGAATTTCGAGAATCGATAATTCCTCAATCGATTTACGCACCTAATCGATGTTTCCTCACGTGCTATCCGATCGAATCTTCAGACTGTCGACCTCCTCATGCTAGTGTCCTATATTAAACACTACCTACCCTTCAATCTCGAATCGAATCGAAAAAATCGAAATCCGCCACACCTGTTCCTGATTGGACTGTTTACACCGCGAAATTCAAAGCTACAACACTCTCCCCTAGAAAATTTAATCCCAATCAATCGTTAGAGATATCAAATGAACTATCGATTGATCGCCACAAATCTCCTAGTCCTACCAACGAATTAGAGATGAAAGAACGCAGAAAAATCAATACAGTTGATCAAAATCACCTGTAAAATCAACTGTAAAACTGAAAAATCAATACAGTTGATCAAAATCAATTGTAAAATCAACTGTAAAACTGCAAAATCAATACAGTTGATTAAAATCAACTCTATTGATTTTTCTGTACCTGCAAATGGCGACCAGACGATTCGAGATCGTTTCTGCATACCGTCAAAGTCGAAGTTTGAAATAGATTTGATCCGTTGAACTGTCTGCCGCCCTAGTCCTGCATCGGACGTATTTTGGAATAGCTCTGTAAACCAACCAACACCCATTGGCAGTCTACCCAGAATAGGTAGATGCATACATATAGAGCTGTACCAGAATGCATTTCCCGAATAATACACAACACCCTGACATCTATAACACTTGATCCAGACGACATTATATTAGCAGTGCACTGAAGGAGAGCAAGCGAGAGAGAGAGAGGGAGCTATAACTTTGTTGAGATGAGTTGGCTGGTGTGATTCGACTCTGCTGTATGAGACTCGGCCGTTGCGCGCCCAGAATTGATAAGTACTTCGTTCAGTATTTGTGGATTCCGCATACTGATGGAGAAATAATTTTTCAACTCTTCGAATCCTGGTAAACTGGGGTATGGACTCATCCTACGGCCACTGAATGAAAAATACATTACCAGGAAAATGAAGTTCACACGGTGAGGAAACTTGAGGTGAAATCGTTTTTTAATTTTTTTTCAGATTGGATTCGGTGAAAAGAATTCAAAGGGCACGTCATTGGTTCAGTATCGATGTATTTATTGTCTTTTCAGGTGGGATTTATCGGCTACCAACTTTTGAGACTATGACATCTCATCGTGACCATCTCACCCTGGACATCCCTGGACATCTCCAAAATGCACCAATCACGAGTCTCGAGGAAAGTTTACAATCGAATGGTTCTATCCTCCTCTCTCGTAACTTCCAATTTCCGCTGGCAAGAAAACTCGGAATATTAGATTTTTGTTAATTCCTCTTAAAACGAAACACTCACAAGTCCAGGAGAAACAGTTTAACCTACGTGTTATACAATTTGAAATTACAGTTGGTTGTTGGGTTAAGTGGTAAATAGGAGAATTGGTGCAATTGTAGTGGAGGCCAACGATAATTCGGCGAATGTTGCTCATTCTATTTCCAAATGGTAAGTGGCTTTTCCAACAGTTCCACTTGCAATTAGACCACTTTGGATTTCAAGGACTTTGAAATTTCCTTTACCCCTATTTTCAGGAATTATAAGATGAATGCTGCACCCGGTGGAGCGCATCATCAACCGGATTCAGCGACAGTTTAGCTGAATCGAAACGGTATATAGAAGGACATCTCCAGGAAATAGGTGAGTCACTGATAAACAATTATCAAGACATCTGGACAAGCGGAAGAGGGGATGGTACGGCTTCATTGGTCGATCTCTTTCAACTTGTATTTTCTCCACTCCAACCCCTTTATCCATCGTATTCACTCGTGTTTACGAGTGGGCGGATGACTGCCGCGAGCATCAAGAATGGTCTTCAGGATATTAGCGCGTTATTGCCACGTGAAAAGAGGGTTGGGTTTTGGGTTATTGGCTCGATCGATTTTATCGTGCAGTTTGCTGTGTCCAAATGCCGACTGGCCCTCGTCAAAACGAATTAACAACGTTTCTGGGACGATCAGACATACCGATCATGCATTACACGAGTACGACGGAGTCACTCGTTATGACGTTTGGTGAACGGATGTCGGTTAATATTGAGATTCGATTTTATGGGAATGAAAAACTTGCTGGTCGGGTAGTTTTCATCGAGGGAACGGGACTTGATGTGCTTGATGGGAGATAGTTCGAGGTGAATGAAATTTGGAGTTGAGAGGTACGAAAGGATTAACTGATTGAACGATTTTTTTATTACTCATTCCAATTATTAATTATTAAGGAATGAGACGAGTGAATGTGATGACACGAAATTTTAATTGAATTTTTTGGGAGAATTTATCGATTATCGATAATCGATCATTCGATAATCGAATCGATTCGAGTCGATTATCGATTATAATCGATAATTCGATAATCGAATCGAATCGAGTCGATTATTTTTTGGGAGAATTTATCGATAATCGATTATCGAATGATCGATTATTCAATAATCGATAAATTCTCCCAAAAAATAATCGACCATTTTTATCATCAAGACGGGAAGTTTATATAGCGTTCCACATTTCTTGTGATCGATTATCGAATGATCGATCATTCGATAATCGATAAATTCTCCCAAAAAATAATCGACTCGACTCGATTCGATTATCGAATTATCGATTATCGTATAATCGATAATCGACTCGAATCGATTCGATTATCGAATGATCGATTTCAACTATGACATCATCAATGTGTGATATCGAATGTATACATAAGACTTCCATTGAATGCGATTTAGAAATTAAAAAATCACGAAATTTCCGATTTAATTTTTTCCAGCAATTTTTCATTGCAAAAATATCTGCAAATTGTTGTTGATGAAACAATGGATAGTAGGATAATTTCACGTCATGACCTTTCCCCGTTAAATTGAATAACACATTCCACTCAATATTTGGTTGATGGAATCGACTGGGGGATTTTCTATGGAACAATGAATTAGTTTACCGTTAATTTCCCATCGAATGGATTCACTTGATATTTAAATCACAATTCGAGGGTTTACATACAAAATAGTTTTCCATTATTCTGGGCTAGATACAATCAAGCGAATCAGTATGGGAATATACACAGCACGTTCAACAGCGATTGGAAAGCCCGAAGCGTGGCTGACCTCCATTGGCACTTACTACTGCATTCAAACGATTTCGTTTTTCTGGCGATGGTTTATGCGAAGTTACCAATGTTTTTTGATTATGTTCCATGGAACGAGATAGAATTGGTCTTTTGTATCGTTTGGTATGGATACTCGCGATGGGTGAAGAGGGAAAAATTTATTCAATTCCCCACAGCCCTCGGTGGGGCGGCGGTGGGGCGGGGGAGGGTGAATTCGTTGGGCGGTTCTTGGTGGAGTGATTCAACTTCTTGGAAGCATTCTATTTCTGGGATCGGACAAGTTCGCTTGGGGCACTTTGAGGGATCGTTCCGATGAATGGGAGTGACCGCTCCGTTTTCAAATATTGAGAATTCGTATTTGTGAATTATGGAAGTGGAATGGAAATAGGAGAGTTGAAAATGAAATTGTCATGGAAATTGCAAAAATTTTTATCTTTCGAGAGATATTTCTGGGAGTGGACTACCCTCGAGTGGAAGCAAATTAGATTTTTGGGGTGAGGATTTTATTGGAATGAGAATTATTTCCAGGGAAATGAACATTTTCATTATTTTTTTTCTTAGTTAGTTCCATATTATTGATTATAAAAAAACGTTACTTATTAAATTTTAAATTTAAAACAGGTCGATATTTTACCGATCGATTACCCTGCGTTTAACTATTTTCAATTTCCTAATTTTCCAAATAATTAAACTAACGAATTGCGAAAAAAATCCCCCACCTCAGTATTATCTAAATTAAATTTAGAAAAGAGTCGCTATTTTTTTAAACATCTCCCCTTCATAAACAAATAATAAAACTTCTGCCCCAGCCGCCGAGTTATCTTCTACAAAATCCCAAAATAATCAAAGATTTCATCAAAATTTCTCCAACATCCCGAACCTCCAACCGAAGACACTAAAAAAAACTTTCTGAATTTTCAAATCAATTTTTTTGTTACACCAGCCCCCATAACTCATCATCAAAATTAACGAATGACGAGCAGGTGAAAGCTCCCTCCCTTCATCTCTCATTTCAACATTAAAAGCACATTTCCACGTCCAAAAAGCGGATGACACAGGGTTCACAGTTGAAAATATTGCGGCCCCGGGTGAAACTGCCGATTCAGGGGAGGTTCACCCCCCCACCCAACCCCCCTCCCACCCCCCGTCGCAGCCCAGCGCATCACGAGACACCCAGAAGGGGTTGAGAGGGGGCTCGACGAGGGTGAAGAGGCGGAATGGATGAGGGTGAGGGGGGGGAGTGAAGGGCCTATGTCTGGACACTGGCGAAACATTGTTTTGGCCCTATAAATAATCGTTATTGCTGCGTTAATCATGGATACTCGGTGGTGCTCCATTATTCGTCATGGTGGAAAGTGGGTGAGGGAGATGGTGGTAATCCAGAAAGCTGGAACGGCATGTTATTGCCCTCTTCGGCTATGGGGATGGAGTTGGATAGCATAGCTCTGGTGCTTGGAGCCCCTTACCGATTTCAATGCTCTGGCTAACTGGCCCTGGACTCGAGAATGCCACGAATTGTTTTGGGGAAATGGACGCTCCTATTTCCAGACCAGATGCTCAGACCGTTGCCAGATATTCACTTTATTGGTATCTGCGTGCCACGTGAATTTTATTCAGTGGGCCTTCAATTAATGAAGGCCTTCGTGGCTGGAGATCGAGAGATTTGCGGAGGGGTGGGGGTTGATGAGACTGATAATTATGAGCTTGGCATTGCAGTGGGGTAAATGCATACGATGAATTCTGGGGATCGACGATGGGATTGGGGGGGAGGTGAAGTGGGGAAATTGATCTCGAGGTCGTTCTCATGAGGTTCGAGGTATCGAATGTTTTAGGGGGAATTTGGGAAAGTTTATGAGTTTTTTTGTAAAGATTATGAATTTTTGGGGTTGATGGGGTTTATCAGGGGGGGGTAGTCACAGGAGAAATGATAGAGAATTAATTAAATTTTGATTTAATTTTATAATTGACCCTTCCCTGAGGTTTAAGGCTCAAATAAAAAAACAGAAATCAGTTAATGATAATTCACTTAAACACTTTGTTTATTGTCAATAAAACAAGGGTTGAAAACTAAAAAGGATTAATCGAAACGAATGATACTGTTAGACTAATTTTAAAATATGAATGTAAAACGTCAAAAGGTTATTTTTAAACTAAATTTACTCCAAATCAAATTAGTTTGAAAATTAAATTCACTAGATGTTGGCTCTTCGACATCTCCTAAGTCACTAACTACCTACATCTCAAATTTTTACGTACAGAGTCAGAGAGAGGGTAAGTCTGTTATTACAGATAATAAAGACAACAGAAAGGGAAAGACAAAAAAAACGAAAGGCACCAGAACCTTTATGATGCCCATGTGGTTTACAAATGTGTCCTGTGACTAAATTTTCATGAAAAACAATTTTTGATGTGAAGTTGTTGACAAGAGTTTTCAGACCTTAAATTGAGAGAACATCTGACAAATTTTCAAAAATTTAAAGCCGTATTTCTATAAATGGGAAGAAGGCTAACAATTTTTGAAACCACCAAAGATCTTCAACCCTCATCTGCAACCCTCGTCTGAATAATTATTTTCCATATGCGATCCAACAGACACATGATCATGAAATATATTAATACACTCCAATCAATCACCTCTAATTAGTCTCCACCCCCACCCCCTCCCAACAATAACTGACTCCATTGTCTTCAAATTAATGTCCATCACGATCATCCCCCTTCACCCAGAGCTTACAATAATTACCCTCTAGTTACGAGTCTATTAGTGATGAAAATTATTTGGCAAACATCGAGTAATATTTAAATTTCGCAGGGCCGTCATTCAGCCACCATTTGATTGAGTGGATTATTCCTGATTATGCCTTCCATCCACTTCAACACTGAACAAATTTTTCATGTGATATAGTCTCGTTATCCTCAGACAAAATAACAAATAAATCACGAACAGTTGTCTCAGTGTCCAGTGATAATTGTCCCAGTCGTCAATGAGATGTGTTACCAACACCAAGAGTTGGACGCAATCATCGAGGGCATACAATTAATCAGGATTATGGATGAGATCTTGACACACCTGGGAATCAGAGCCTCATCATTACAGCAAATACAATAGTCCTTGTTGATTCAGGTTAGAGCCACCAATAGCATCGAATTATACCCCTGTTGATCATTCCTCTGATAGTGATGATGAATTCATCATTAAAGGTCAACGTTATTCTCATGCTATTTCCATAATAATAATACTCGCACACAATTTCGGGGGATAAACTAATGATTGTTTGTTGACGTCATCATGAATCCAAGTTCAATCATTAATTCAGAGTGCGAAATTTCGATGGGATAATTAGGGAGGATATGGTGAGTGTCATTGGAAGGATCAGGGGGACTGAAGAATCAGGACATTCAGCATTTTCATATCATAATGACTGATAAGGACAATTTATTATCGGATTCAGGATTTTTTTTATTGTAAAATGGATTTAAATGGGTCGATGTGAAGATCGATGTGAAGATCGACTAGTGGAGACGATCGATGGTCAATTGGTGATCGACTATTGGTTCATCGTTATCTAATTGATCATCAAACAATCGATTAGCGTTCGACTCAGAGCTCAGTTCGATTCTCATCGATTGATCGATTTGGATTTTATATAAATATTTGACGCAAATGAAAATAGAATTTTTTCTTTTCTGAAACACATTTCAATGGACGAATCGTATTAAGTTGATGTCTTCCATCTGATCTGAATGATGAAAATAGTCCTTCATTGTCTTCTCCATCCAGTCTCTTCCTGCGTCATCATTGAGGAATAATTGATTTCCATTAAAGTTCAGTTCGTTTTAAAAATTCCCTGCCACTTCCAGAGAGTGAAAATCTCATAAAGAAACAAAGACATTTTGTATTTTTTACTCGAGACTTACAAAACAGCCAATTCATTGTTTACTATTGAAGGTTCATTCATCACGAAGTCCGCAAGTGGTCGAGTATTTCCAAACCACAAATACAGAAAAGAAAAATTACATTTGAAGCATCATTATCTCCTTCTGTTGACTCTTGGGTTATGGACATCGAAATAAATAAACACTTGGAGTATTTTTAAGACTGAGAATTATTATTAAAAATTATAAGACTCTAGACAGTCGAGAGGTACTTTACCGAACGAAGACTTACAATAAACTGACTAAACATTACATATGAACTGAAAATTACATTAAACTCCTCTCCAGAAGGCAATACAATTTCTCCTTCCACCCTTAACCCTTGGACTTGTCTTTCTTGACCCTCTCACGTCACCAGATGTATTTTGGGACTAACCTGCAATGAGAAAGTCCCTCTGGGACTTTCCTTTTTTATCATAACATAAAGTAAAGGTCCACAGCAACAAATAAATAAATATTTCCTAAATCCAAAAATATAAAAACTCTAAAAAACTGAATTTTGAACCCGGGCAAACCCCAAAATCCAACACACTCTCAACTAAACTACAATCGAGACAAAAAATTCTCACACATCCGGAAACTAGTCCCTCACCCTTAACCATAAACCATACGATGTTTTTCCTATTATGACGTCCTGAAAGTCAGCAATCGCGTAACGCTAATGTTTGCAGTTTAATTCAACTGATTAAAACCCTTTTTTATGCATCGGCAGGCCGGTGTTCATCCCTCTTGACCCCCTCCCCTCCCGCCCACCCCCGCAGAACCATCAAATTGTGGTACACTGGGGAAATTTTGGGTGGATGATTGGGATGGTGGGGGTCAGCAGGATAAAACGTATAATTTCATTTACACACGAGCGAGATAATAGCCCTGCTAATTGAATACCACCCTTCGTGCTTCGACGCGTTCCAACCGGACCCAATCCCTTCGAACGCTGACACGCACGCAAATCGGTATCCAATTTGAACGAGGATCATTCAGCATGAGTTGCATTGTATACACTGATAAGCCGTCGAAAATATATCCGACAGCTATCTAGAAATCGAACTGACACTCTGGTTAACCATTTTGTACTGTTCCGATAGGTTTGACGGTTTCATTTTTCTTGTTGAATTCCACGTACAGATAAACTTACACATAAATTACGTTTTGCCGAACACAAATTAGGTTTTGACAAATGTTATTTGTTGTCAATGTCGATATGATATCTCGTGATTTTTCATTCGTGAAATTATTCTTTTTTGAAGTTATAATATATGGAATATAATATACATTATATATTATATATTATATATATTATTATTATTTTATATGTAATATATGTGTTAAAACTAAATTTAAATATTTAAATTGATGGAACCTCAAATATAAAATCGCTTAACGATTTACTTTCATGTAACTATACTGGTTATACTCTTATCTTGATTATCATTGTGTTACCTGTTGATACTGGTTATCACGATATGCAATGCAAAATTATTTACGCAATCATGTTGCAATATATAAAACTATTCAAGTGATAATACAGACTGAGTTAAATATAATCCTTTATAAGTCTTTATAATTTATTTATGACCTCAAGATAATCTCATTTGTTCAATATAATATATAATATATTATATTATATTTATATTATGTTTATATTTAAGGCTATTTAAGTGACAGTAAAATTATGACAAATAAATGCAAAAATTACCCGAAATTTTAAGAACAATTTCCTCTTAAATTTCCCCTCCGCATATGAAAAATAAAAATAAAATCGAGAATTTGTCGTAATTCACTTCTCCCCTCCATCAAAATATTCATGTTGCTCGTGAATCCTTATCACTGTCGATGGAATAATTTTTATGAAAAATACAAAGTCTTGGAGAATTGCGAGATCAGGAACGCAAACGATGTGAGTTAATAAACCGTTGGTATAGGGTGTCAGAGTGAGGAACAACGGGGTAGACTAAAGAGGGGGGAGGGGGGGGGTAGGTAGTAGAGGATGACTGGGGGTGGAAAGGAATGAGGAATGTGAGAACGACGCGCAGGCGAAAATTCATCCTTCCCCACCGCTAGTTTCACCCTCCATCCACTACAATCCCCATATTATATGTATATTTTTACATTTTTAATCTTGCGAAATTTTACACCCCTCGGTACCTATGTACGGAGATGACGTGCACGCTTGACGGGGTACTACCATTTCTTATTACGAAAATACGGTGAATTTTTTTTTCTTTCGCTGGGTGAATTCCGCGAGGGGAAGTTCGGAATTGAAGGTGAGGAACCCCTAAAGTTCTGGTCAATTTCGTGGACTAATAGGGACATTTCGATTAATTTTGAAGGGATATTATTGGAGGGATTTTCTTTTTATTTCGTTGGTACTTTATTAGCAAATGCGAATTATACAAAAATAATTTGAATTTTGCAGATTTAAATCGGGGGAATTGCATAAAATATTCATACGAATGACCGACGTGAAAAGTGGGAGAAAAAAAATTAAAAAATTCGAGGAGAATTGGAATTGGGGAGAAAAATCGATTTAGCCCACTCGGGAGTCGAACCCTGGTCTCCCAGTATCGCGCCGGGCACTCTTACCGACTGAGCTAAAGTCGAAGGAAGCTCCCACCCCACAGAAACAACAAATTGGAAAATCCTAAAAGTTTTACAAATAAATAATTAAAAAAATTACAACTGCTTCGAGGAATTGTCAACAACAATTATTTAGTGGACAATTGTAGAACAATTCGAAGGGTCGATTGACGATTGTCCCGGAAAACAGTAACAAAATCGTTAAATTATCCCCACGTACGATAAATAATTTTTTCGCGACGATCACACATTGAAAAGTACTTTCGGATCGACTGGGAATTTTCATCCGGAAAATTGTTTGCGGAGTAAAATCTGTGAGTGGCATCGGCTGCTGAGCTCTCTAGCCATCCCCTCCTCCAGTAAAAAAACTTTTTCACCTCCTCGATCCACCCAATTTTTCATTCAATAATAGAGAAGATTGTAATTGACAACTGTAAACATAAATCCGCCCAAATGATTATTAGATATCCGAATCGCTCGGAGATTTACGAGAGCAGTGAAATTTTTACGAGAGAATGGCATTCTTTCACGTTGATATATTGATATCTGTGTTCTACCCTTCGCCTGAACGAATTCTCCACTGTGTGTCACGCAGTGAGATCCGGGGAAAAACCTTCTCTCAAAATTTATGAAAAACCCGTGCTGTAACATTCTTATATTAAGGTTCATTTCGGTTTATAGGATCGTAAACTACGGTGTATTCAACGCCAGGTGCATTATAAGGTTGGAGACGCTTTCGCAATGTGCGCAACGCAGTTTCCTGTTGTCTTAAATATAAAAGGATCCAACGTTGAAGATAAAACTCGTCGTACTTTCTCTTCCTCATTTCTTCGTACAGCGACGGCTCTAGTCACTGACATTTTCACTATTCTGAAGTTTGACTTGCTACGCCAATGTCAACCTAAATTGCACAACTTTCCGCAGTATTGTTATTTTATTGTCGTTGACATTGTCAGGTGAAAATTCGGAAAATTCACGCTGTTATATTATTTTTATTTGTTCAATTTTAAACGGCGGATAATCAAAATTGAATTAATTTGGGAGACAAAGTCGCATAAAATTAAATTTTCCAATAGCCGGACGAGGTGCCATCTTAATAATAATAATATATTGCTGGCTAATAATTGTGGGAATAATAATTATTTCACTCTCGTAATTGGAATTATTTGAGATCATTTTGGAAATTCAGGGAATGAAAACAATGGAAATTAGTAACATCGCATGGTAGTTATATTTATTTTATTAAATAGGAAAAAAATTGTTGTAATGTCTCCCTTTTTCAAAATAAATATTATCGATGAGATATAAATATGGAGATGATCGATAGGGCGTCTGCAAAGAAAAGGTTTTGATTCTGAATGTCCATCTCATGGACAATACAATTTCATTTGGGTCAGGTAGAGAGAAAAATCGTTTTTTATTTTTATTTATATAACTGGATTATTGTTTTTGTGGGGGAGAGGGAGGGGGGAGAGAAAAGCTATGTGTATTAATTCACTGCTGCACAGTTCCCTCATTAGCAAAGCTCATAAATTTAAATTGAATTTTCATGATTATCGTAATAATCATCTGAATGAGTAAAATATCATCATAATGTGCTAATGAACGAGCTCGAATTCGTCCAAGTTAATCCTATAGAAATCATTCTATCTGTTAATTCATTCGTTGATGCATTACCACCGAGTGCGGAAAGCGAAAGAAAAATTCATGAAGTACTCAGCCATAAAGTGGATAATTTTTATGAAAATTATACCACAGTTCTATAAAAGTTTCATATAATTAATAGAATTAATTATTACGACTCATCATTTCCCCATTTCTATATCGAAATTGAATGAAGAACGATCCTGGTCCTGATCAGGTCCTATTTTAGGTTAGAGAAATTTTATCTTGATAAAAATGAAAGTGACTTTACCGACGGGGGGTAAAATTTACAGTTTCATGTGCATAGAAATAACAATCGCAAGAGTCAAATTACCGTGCGTTCGAATAAAGTTTTTTATCTGAGAATAACAATTAATGATCACATATTAATTACTGTCATCCCTCTACATAAATTATTGATCGTTGAAATAATATTCGGGTGACCCGAAGATGTCCGAAAAATGTCGTAGGTGACCGAGCTAATCGACCATTGTCCTGGGAGGGCATTAGGCTTCGTTTCCAACACATACACAAGGTCTGTCGCTCCGTCTCGGGAGGGAAAGGGAGCAATGGTGACTCATGATACAATTTTTAGGGAACGGTCGGATAATTTTTATGAAAAATTTCTCCTTGTTTACGCTCGGGTTGTTCCCTACAGATGCAGTACGCAATATTATGCCGAAGAATTAGGTGTCGTTTGGCTCCCCGGGTTAAAGGGAGTTGCCAGACAACTTGTTAAAGGGATTATCCACGCTTACGTCGGTGGGTCGGGTTGATGCTGTGCACATTATTAAATCATTCCTCACTGAAAGAGGTGATACTAAAGTCGCATTCTGTAAGAATCCCAGGGTATTATCTGCACCTTACCCACTGCTTTCCGAGGGGCTTGACACCAATTAACTCGAGTGAGACACCGGAGGAGATGGAGGAGGTACCTGAAAAGAACACCGGGAATTCCCAACGAGTCAATCCCTGCACATTAGGTGGGTTTAGTGATGATGGAGGAGGGAGAAAGTGAAATATGGAGGGAACAGTGGTGAGGGAAGACGATGGAAAAATTTTGTGGTGAAACGGTAAATTTTTTCTGTCGAGTTTTAAAAGTATGGAGTCATGGAGGGGCAGAATTTATTGGCTTTGCAGTATTTCTTATCATTAATTTTATTTTTCCAGGAGGGAAACAAATTTTGTTACATTGTTTTTAGTTTACTAGTTCAGTTTATGCATCAACTTGATGAATTTGAGTTATTGTTATGTGATTTGAAAGTTTTTGCACAAAATTGTAACACAAATTTAAAGATTTTGTTGCTCTTAACAATTTTGAAATTGGACTGTTGTAAAGGAGAGAAATATTTTGTGATGAGAGTGACCATTGGGGGTGGTTTCGCGGGATGGGGGTGAAGTACCTCGATTGCTGGAAATTAAATTTTCGGTGATGTGGTTGGTGGGTAAGGGTTGTCTTCAGCTGGATGATGAGGATAGTGAATATGTCTGGAAAGGAGTGAATCATAAATATTGGGAGAGTGAAAGATGTTGAAGAAAATTATATTGTAAAGTCGTTTACATCTTTCCATTTTTTCTTAGAACGAATAACTGACTAAAGATGTGAAAAATCGAAGATTCTAAAGTACTTTTTGCAGGATTTTTTCTAGAAGAAATGAATTTTATTTAAAAAATGTGGGATTCAGCTGCAGATCTTTTTCAAGGGTTTTCCTATGGGGTTTTCCTCAAGAACAATTTTTTAAATGTTAAATTCTCTTTATGTTCTTTTAATTTTAATCGAATGGAAATTATTACGCAATAAACATTGTTGAATATATTTTTTAATGCGCCAGAAAGGGTTTAGTAAAAAAAGTGATTACTTTACTCAGTAAAATCAGTCTAAAATCATCTCACTCAATCATCTTCTTCAACATTTTCCCCCTATTACATTCCGAATTACGATTACATTTGGTGTGACCGAGACATTAAAATTAGCCACAATTTTCCGGATCATTTCTCCTCAATTCTTCCCCCTCTCTTCCTGTAAAATACCCAAGAGATGGGAAAAATTTAGGTGGAAATTGCTTCCGAATGTTACTTACGTGACGTGGAGAGAACTGAAGCAAAAAGTAAATACAAAAAACGAGGGGAAACATGTTGAAGTGAAAGCACCATTCGGTGGTTATAGGTGATGAGTTCTCAGACGTAGTTGTTGCACATCACTCTGAGAAAAATCGACGTCTGGCTGTTACCTTTTTCACGTTCCTTTCACTCACCGTTTTAAATGTATTTTTCCAAAGCCCAATGCATCTTGAGCTTTAACCTGTTCAACATTTTCATGTTGAATAACCAGAGCTTTACACCACGTGGCACATCGATTATTTTCCTGAATCAACCATGTTCGATACATGACCATTATCTTTTTTCGTTATCGATAGCAATAATGCATCATCAACTATTTCATTTGATAAAACAATTGTATAATAAATTTATTATTGGGTATAATAAATTATTTGGATGGAAATGTCATTTGATTGTAAAATTGAGAAGATTTTTTTTTGAACTTATAAAATCTTAAAATAAAATAATGGAAAATTATATTAAATATTATATATTATATATTATATATTATATATTATATATTATACAACCCCCCTACAATATTTTATATTCAATTCACATATAAAATATACTCAAATTAACAATATTTCGTCCATATATGACTACCACGTTCCTCAACGGTTAATATTATTTTGAAAACCGTCGAAATATTTTAAATTGAACCGATAAATATGTAGCTGCAGCATCTCTACCCGTTATACCTCGTTCTCCATGATCCTGATCCCTCAACATCCCGACGGTTTACGACGCAGGAGTCACACGTGTAGCCCTGTCCACATTTGTTATCAAACGACTTGGAATCAGCCGCAGGACTAACCGAATGGTTCCAGATTTCTTGAATCAGAAAATCCATTTTCATCAGAACTAATTCCAAACGGAGAAACAATTGTATATGAACATTATAATCTCAATATTATCATCACCTTATTTTTATCTCAATAATTAGTATTATAGTCTCACCAAAACGTAACGAGAAGATGGGAAAAATTCATCAAAAAAACTGTAGTAAATTAATATCAAAAAATTCTTCCGATCTCTCGATATAAAATCCATTTCGGGTTAAAACCCAGTTATTCACCCGGTATTTTCCCAAATTCATTCATTCCCGCCAACATTTCTCTTTCACAAAATTCACCGCAAAACATAACTTCATTTAATACCAAAACATGAAGTTAATTGTCAGTGCATCCGCTCCGCTATACGAATACAACGAGTATGGCTTCAATTAAACCATTACGGGATACGCGACGTGAAAAAAAAATCACCAGTGCAATAATTCACTCGCTTCCGTGTCAGATTCAGCGGAGCTCAGCGGTTTTCATGCGCATTAACTGGTTATTCTCTGAAATTCTTTTTGTCGAACGGGAAATTTTCAGATAGTTTTCATGGGCCGGTCGTTACCGGTTGCCATTTTACCGCGAGACGAAGCCAACGATATGATGTGACTGTTAATGGGAGGAGGGGGGAGGAGGCGTTGAATAATTATTGTCTAAAATGTAGATGTGATTAAAAATGAAGAGTAAAAATTTAATGCTCTCAGTGTCTGCAGTTATTACGTTCCCATGAAATCCACTTTCACGGATGTGACTATATTTACCTATTAAATACCTCCTATTTCGTTCCAACTCGACACTAACCGAATATTTGGGTGGGGGAGGGGTACGAGAGGATTAATTGCTTCAAATATTGAATCTTGCGATTCAATTGGCTCCATTCGTATTCCCGTATTCTGGTTATATCACCCCCCCCCCCTCCCCTCCACCCCCTTCACCACCTCTCTTGTCTACTCACGTATTCAGTCCTATTCTCGTATTGTTCATTCGTATTAATAATTTTGAAATGGTTGTGGGTCTTGAGGAGATGAGACCCCATAGCAAACTTTGAATTCGTCTCATCCGATATCCCGCGACTTATGCATAGAGCAATTATAATTTCAAATGTGTTCTGAGAGTTTCTTATAATGCGGATTATCGGGATTACGAGGAGAACGGGCGCCGTGGAAACAGATTATACGGCATTTGTTATTAAAAAAACGGGGGAAATTAATTTTTTGGTTGAGAATCTTGAAGTTAGGGGCAAGGATAACTGTAGATAACTGCCATCTGCGGGGTTAATCGGGGGGAAAGTAGGACGAATGATGATATAAATTATTGATTGATCAGTATCGTCGTTGTGATGGGGTAATTAATGGAATTGGTAAATCAAGTAAATTGAAAAGAGATCGTAAGGGGTTGAGACACCTTTCAGTCCGGTGAATGAATCGTGGAATAGGTGGTTTAGCCGATAGGGGGGGTAAACAGTGAATGCACTGCGATTTTCACCCCCTGGGTAGGGGTGGAAAAAATCGAGAAATTCTCGACGAATTGTTTATCCGGGATAACTCGAAAACGGGTCAAGATACGAAGTAAGAGGTGGTGAACATAATTGTAGGGCATGAAATTCTGTACAAAAAAGGTCTTATAGGTTTCACCCCTATTTTGCATCATTCACCCCTCAGAATCCGTGAAAAACTCGGAGTGTGAAAAAAATTTTAAAATTATCATCACTTCTATTTCAATCGTTTTAATTTGTTTCTACCGATTAAGTCGCGTTATTTAATAACCACCCTTGAAACTGTCACCAATTTTAAGGGGGAGGGAATTGATATTCCCGTGACAAATGAAAAAATAAAACGTCTCTGTGAACTCCCCGCGGAAATATTGAGAGAATCTCGTCAATTTAATATTCCCCATCGCTTCCGGTTTCTCCCTGAGAATTTATAAAACCAGTCACACCAAATGCTTGATACAGCACCACAATGGAACGTCAAAGGGAGTCTGGATGAGAATAAAGAAGAAGTGAGGAAAGAGAGGACTGGGCCGGTGTGAACGTTGGGCCAACGGACGCAATAGTTGCGAGCCAACCACGCGAATAAGTTATGAACTCTATGCATTTTAAACGACAAAATCCGTGCCCGAATATGGTCTTTGGTTGGGCTACCCCCTCTGCTTTCTCACCCTTATTTTTCCCCCCACTCCAGTCATTCGTTTTGCGTCGTCTTATTCCGTTTACATACCGTCCACACCGGATTCTCCACTTTCTTACTGAGATAAAAATGCATTATTGGCCTGACAATCCACGGGTATCGCTCGGGGACCCGCACGTATGCAGTTTATCTCCAGTGAGAAACAAAAACATTTTTTTCCCTCATTTTTTACGGTACGAGTCACATGACATGTGAATTTTGTGATTTTATTCATGACATAGTTATCGTTTCATCTCTGGAAATTCAAATTTGGCGCTAAATCGGAGGTGTCAGCGACATTTTGGGGGATTGAGGACAAGATGGTGACCTAGTAATTTTTTAGTCTGGGAATATTTGAAATGCAGAAGATGACATCATTATTCCAGCAATGAAGTGGTTTGAACATGATTTTTAAAAGTGAAATACAAAAATAGAAGTTTTAATTTGAAAGTGGAGCAGATTAATCAATAGGCAAAGAATACTGGAAAAATTAGCAGGGGAAATTATCATATTATATACGGATAGCGGGGAAAACTGTTTTCAATCTCAATGAAAACCAAAATTAATTTTTTCTAAAAAAATTGATGACTTCATTTGTTTTTTAGAAACCGCCAGAGAAACTCCAGATTATTTATAATTATAAGTCATTTGTTTAAAATTAAAATCACCAAAATACCAAGCGATCTACTATATATTATATATTATATATTCCGAGTCCGAATGGGCACTCCACGCGCCCGATTTGAATTTCCGGCCACGAGCACACTGATCAATCAAGAAAAAATCTTACGCATGAAGTCAGCCGATGATTTATGTGGCCTACTTAATACAAGGGCTTGGACTTTCATATAAAAAAAATATAAATAAATAAAAAAAGTTTTTATAGTAGAAATAGATCAGTGGGAAAAAAAACTTGTTATTGTTTTTTTAAGGACCGACTATTTTCGCGGGAAAATTTCAAAAACTAGATCATTTTTTTTTCTAGACAGGTACACCAACACCATCTCGACATTAACATAAAATCATCACCACACCAGGGGAGGGACTACCATTTTTGTGGCTGAATTACGTTGCTTTCATCGTCCGCGAGTATCTGGATGAGATAAATTCCACCGGGAAAACTCTACAGCCCTTTATTCTAGACTGCTGGAGGGGTGAGCTTTCATCTCTGCGGCACGAAAGAGAGAAGCACTCGGGATTTCTTGAAACCTCCGAGGATAAATTTTAATATGCAGATACCGCATTTTCCGGGATAGAAAAAAAAACACTCGGGGATAATAAAGCTCGTTAGATAATAGAATACTTCCATTTCAAATGAAAAATCATTTGAAATGAATTTTTATTTTATCCTCCGTTGTCCATCGTTATTGCAGCTGGAGGGGGAGGAAAGTGGATCATGTTTCCCTTTCACTGAATCTATATTAATGCCACAAACAACATCGATCAAGTCGTAGGATTCGTCCAAGAGCACTCTGTCTCTGAAAGTCTTCCTCGGTAACACGATATTTTCTATTTTTGGTCTCTCAATGTGGTGGTTAGGGGTTGTAATGTTGCTCGACATTTATTGAAATGGAGGGAGGGACTTTTATGGGGGATCATGTCAAATTCAATCCTTCAACCCTCTAAGGTATTTATGCGAGAGCTTATTAACACTCCATTCATCAATTTACGGTTTTATAATTTCGACTGAAGTAAAATTTTAATTTTCGTTTCGAAATTTTATTTTTTTGCTTCAGGAACATTTTCAAAAATTCAACAGATTATTTTGAAGTATCTAGCAGCTGTATCAGTGAAAACATCCCCTAAAATTAGCGTGAGAAACTCCAGGTGTACCATATTCTCGACGAATTTTCAGAGCTTTCAACTTTAGTACATTTTTAAGAGAAATACTGGTCATAAAAAATATCCTCTCACGATTTTGGCTTAAGTATACGATCAAAATCATTCGAAATTTTTTTTACATAAAGTTCTAATAGACACGAGGTAATATTTATGACAAAAAAAATTGTCAAAAGCAAAAACAATAATTTTTTTCTTCAATATGTGCACGAGAAAATGATGATAATTTAACAGGATTATTAAATGTATTAACACATGAACGAATAATGAATTAGTAATTATTATTATTATTAATATACTATTAAGTACCAATTTACTCAAGAGAATCACGTAATTTTGAATTGACCGCTCGCTGATTTTGTTCCATACATTTATTCCGTCGTTCATTTCAACTTTTCCATTCATGCGTTCAGTTAACGGGGGTAATATGTAATTATGTATTTTCGTTATCAACGTTTCCATTATTTCCGAGTAAATAAAACAAAAGTAAAGACGTTCAATTAATCGAAATCGGTTTGTCGTTGTGGTATTGAAATTGCTGAAGCTCTTCAACTATCAATTAACAATAAAAATTCTCAGAATGTTCCGCTGTTTGAATTGTTTAAATTTACCCCATTCATCAATTTCAACAAACAAATATTCAGAAAATTTATTTATATCCGTATATTTATCAAAAATTTTGAATTCACATATTCGTATTTTTTATATTTCTTCGTTTTCTATTTTTGAATTTTGAATTTAATCGCATAATATTTTTCCTTCGACATTTTATCACGTGGCATCGAGATATGTCAAATTATTTCCTTTAACCCCCTCCCCCGCCTCAAACAACCCCTATTTGTCTCACCAGAGCATTAAAAATCCCTTGAATTGGGGGTTTTTGGTCTATAAAAAATGAAAAAATGTTTTATCATCCCAGGAATGACTGAAAAGATGAGAATTACGTGGCAATTTCCAAAACCAATTGAATGTTCGAGAAGACAAAGGCAGATTTAAACGAAAATTGAAACATGGCGAGGGTGAGTGAAAATACCAATGCATCGAATACATCGAACTCCCCTCTTCAAATGCCAGCCATTACCGAAACCCAGACTACGGTGGTACACGCATCACCCCATCCCCATACATCTTTTCTATCCCTTCGATTTCAACCCTGATATACGTCAAATACTGTATATACAGGGCAATCTATTTTCCATTGGACGTCAATCCTTCATCCGGAAGATTGGGAGTGTTTTATTTCGAATCTGTTGAATTACTCAGTCATTCAAAATATTACAGACCTTGTTGTCAACTTAACTGATGAAGTCATTCGATTTTTCGTTAAGGGATGAAGTCGAAAATAATATCAAGTGATTCATTAATCGGTTCATGTGTCGGGTGTCACTGATTTTCATTCATCATTCACGAGGATCGATTCGTTTGCTGGTGAATTTTTGACGAGACATGGTCTTAAGTTAGAATGAATATCGGAAAAGTCATATATCGGGGTTAATTAAACGTCGGTTGAATGAGGGTTCCGTCGATTGAGTAAAAGCTAAATAGAAATTTTCTTATTGAAGGTATTTGAAAATAGAGTTTAAATGTCTGATGATTAATCCGGAAATTAAATACATTTTCTCCCGTGAAATTTTGGATTTCAGGGATGAAAATGTTTTAAGGTGAAAAATGGAAATATTAGTTTGATAATTAACATTTTTTTCTAAGAGATTCTTCGTTAAAATTTCCAGTCTTAGGGACGAGTTAAATTATTTAGGAAAGTCATAGAGATCGAATTATCTCGAGGCATCTCAAGTTCTCCGGAATTCCGACAGATGGGGCGTCAGTATAATTTTTTTTCCCCTGACTAACCCCCCATGACAAAACCATAGGCGTCGCGGCGTCAAAAAAATCCACATTTTTGTCTCCCTTCGTGTATTACTCCAACAATCCTATCACAAACAGTACAAACATCAAAACTATCGATAATTCGAATCTGTGATGCTGATTCCTAATTGGTTCACAGCTGTTTAAGGCGGCAAATTTGAATTCAAAACTCTTTTAATTCAGATTTTTTTCATAATCACAGCGCGTGGTAGCGCCCACTTGCTCTCAAAAATGTAAAAAAATCTTGAACTGTCCCCCAAAATTTGTTGAACCCTGAAAATTGACCTAAAATTCAAAACTACACTGTAGTTTCACTGAAAACTCCACTCTTTTCTCTGTGCATCCTTCCAATCATTCGATAAATATCACAAAAGAATGCACTAGTGTTCGGATTGAATCTCGTCACAGGAAAAGCAACGATTGCAGGCAGTGCAGTGTCCTACATTTCAAAAGAACCTCCAGTGCTCCTGTCCCCAGACACTGATAGCACCTGCTTCCACAATAGAGCTATCCCAGTGATTCCACTCAGCTCATCTAGTTACATTTACACTCCATCTCCCAAGCCAAATAGAATTACAGATGCGAGTGCGAATTTTATTCAAGTGTTTAGCTCTTCAGTCCGCGGTTTGTTGAGACAGAAAGACAAAGTGAAGTTTCGCTTTATTGTAGGATCATTAGCAGGCGTTTTCGACGCCCAATTTACATGAGTTAAACGTCAAATATTAGCTATCACTCTAGTTAGCGAGAAACAAAGGAGGGACTTGTGCAAATAAAAAAGATCTTAAGCTGTAAAGTACAGAGAATGTCTGAGGATTGATTTTGCCTGGTCCCCGGAAATTTTAATTATTTTTGAGAGATTTGGTAAAGTCATTAACTGAGTGATGTACCAAAAAATGCGAAGAATTCACATCGAGTGGTGTCCATTTTTATTTAATTATCACTGAGGCGTAAGTGACATTGCATACACTTGTTGATTTATTCTTTATTTGTTAATTAGTGAAGTTTTGTTAGAGTTTAAACTGAATTGATATGTGCTGAGAAACAATTTTTTTTGTAAATTATTTAGTCACTTCAGAGATGTATTAATTTTTTAATATTTTATTTTTCCAGTTAAGTCATTACAATAACAATACTCATTAGGTTTGAATTATGTTAATTAGACACCTCGAGAACATTATAGTAATGACTTGGAGTGAATTATTTTAATAATTATGAGCATTAAAAAATTCCTCAAAATTCATCCCTCCAGCAAATTAAAAAAAATGAAAAATCATTAGCTGATTTCATTTAAAGTTCTGTGCAGCGTCATCCAGAACAATAAGATTGTCATCATTAAATGCTAATTAAGCTCCTCGGGGAGGAACTCAATCCAAGAAATATAATTTTTGAAAAATAAATTCTCCTCTCAAGCAAATGATTTTGGGACAAAAATCTCTTAAAAATATTTCCCCTTTTGAATCATTAAATATTACAAAAATGTCTTGAAATTTTTTTTGTCTTGTCAATCATCAGATATTGACACTTTAAGACCCACAAATATATCCAGGATGATCATCAACAATCTCAAGGATTTCCCGAATTGCCCTCACCAACTGTCTGATAGGTGGTAAATACAGAGCAGTGTGAAAGCAAAGATGGAAAAGTTTCTCACCCTGGTGAGGGGTTAAACTTGGCCGTCATTGCCGTGTGGCACACGAGCCACCCCCAACACCCCCAAAGAGGATAAGAGCCTTAGCCTCCGCACTCCCTCCCCCCTCACCATAATTTTACCCAACGAGTGAGATAGATGTAGTACTCGGAAAATCGCTCCATCCCTTAACAGTGCAAATCCTCCCCCATTTCTCTTAACGAGCGAGTGGCTGCCAGGTTATATAAGAAAAGGGAGACCAGCTGAGGAGTTGGTAAGGAGAAGGTTAGAGAAGAGTATAGGAAGTTGAAGACTCCTCTCACGGAAGTTAAATACCGCGTTGCCAAAGTTATACGGGCTGCCTTCTTAATCATTGACACTGGCTCACGCGCACTTGGAATGTGTAAATAACTAATTACAATTTCGTTGATGAGGATGGGCAATGGGTGGATGAAGGTACAGGGAGGGGATTGAGAAACAAATGCATAATTTAAACGTCCATTACCGTTACTATGTACAGTGACGTAGTTATTACCGACATGAGACTCTGGGGGTCTTCATCAGTACTCATGAAAATTAGTGACTTCAGCTCAGTTGAATAGTCTCATTATGAAGTCCATTAATTGGGTTAGGATTGACTTGTTATTTGTGTTAAAAAATTTATGAAATATTTTATTCGCCCAAAACAGTGGAAATGAGTGAAATAAAATATTTCACTCATTTCCAAACTATATATATATATTATATATTATATATAATATATTATATATAATAATATATATAATATATATATTATATATATTATAATATATATAATATATATATTATATTATAATATATTATATTATATATTATATATTATGTATTATATAATCTTTTTCCTGAGTTTCAATTTATTTATTTGTGATCAGATCACACAAAAAAATTATTCAAAATTTATTAAATATTTCATTAGATGAGAAACCGTCATGAGGCGAGTTACTACCTGTGATACTATTCAACTAGTTAATCAATGCATTATACGATGCCATCCCAGTCTTTTCGGTACACTGGATCTGTATATCTATCTTGATTCCTACCGGTGACATTCCCGACGAATTGGAAACACCACGAGACTTTTATGGCAGTCGTTCCTCATGCAGCTATAAATCCTTGGGCTGTAAATGAAACGTTTTTCATTTGCATTAAAATTTTTTCCATTCCACGAGACAGTTAGCTTCGATCCGTATCACTCATCGTTTATACTATTTGTTGACTTCGGGTGGAATGAGTAATAAAAAAAAACAAATTCGTGCGTCGAACATAACATTTTATTGAAAAATCCAATGAATATATAATATATCATATACGACATATCATATATCATATATTCTATATCATATATAATATATACTATATAATATATCATATATCACACATAATATATACTATATAATAATAATAATAATAATAATAATAATAATTTTTTACCAAAATCGACAGTTTTTTTCGTGTCTAAAAAAAATTAATAAAATACAAATGACCTTGAATTTTTTTTTTCTGAACTAATAATTATTTCCTCAATCGATATTGTTTCCCCCACTCCCCTCGATGATTTTCAATAGTCTCCGAATAACACCCCATGCTCATACGTGTGAATACCTATCCACATCTGCACCTACATCACATGACGTTTGGATCACCCTATATCATCATTGAGTACGTCTGGGTATTATCCAAATTGCATTATCATCCACTGTTTACGTGGTTATATCGAGAGCCAATGTATTTACTGTGAAAACGTTGCCCAGCACTGTCTCTCTCATACCTAAAACGTCGGTTCAATATATCCGGTCAAATGGCTTAATTGCTTTGTCAGTGTAATTACGAAATTGCTTACAATTGACAATCGTATGGAGAACGAATCCTCGGATCTGTCTAATGAGCAAATTGTTTAAATATTCTTTTGTCTCTGGCTGTCATGGATGACTGGATTCTACAGGAAAATCGAGGGAATTCGGTTGAAAATTCTATTAGATGTCTATTGAAATTGTATATTGTGTTGTTAGAACAGTTGGGTCTCGTTGACAGGAGTGGGTAGGGCTCCAGGGGGGAGGGGGGCAGCGTCCCTGGGGGCAAAACTGTAATTAAAGTATATTTGATGATTAATTCAACAAAAATGTACTCACGCGAATTATATTTTGCGCCTTCATTGTGATATATTGGATCAGGGATTGAAATTTTGATAACAAATCGATTTTCCCACAGATCTATTAACAGAATTATTAGCTATGAACACATTAAGTATGAAAGAAACATTTATCTTCACTATGTGCACTAAATGTTTCAGAAATGATTCAAAAATTTCGATTACTTCGAATTTGAAAACAAATGTCAGATGGCGCGAGGGGCCCTAGCCCCTAACTACGCCCCTGGTGTTGTTTTGATTGTCTCAATGAGGTAAGAATATCGTTATTTTTTGTATCGTCATCGTATTCGTTACTTTTTTCGCTTTCGAATTCGAGAAACAGAATTTTTACCGAAGATTCCTGAACAGAATAAGTTGAAGAGTCGGAAAAAATCCGATTTCATTCATCTTTTTTGTAAAATTTCATCCATTCAACATTTATGTGACAGAAATACCGGGATGAGTTGGAAATCGAATGAGATAAATGAATTGATCCCCATGAAAATAATTTCAATGACAAAATTTCCCTGACCACTTTATTTTCAGCGCGTTCCACGCTCGAATAATTTAATAATTCGAGGTTAACGTATACTGGGGAAATACTAGTTTGAGCCTGCGAACTGTCCGTGACGTGTTTTGTGTACAACGGTATCGAATCAGTAATCTAAATTGAATAAATGATTTCGCTCGAGTTCTGGAAATTTTGTTCGTTTATTTTTGGCGGAGTAGTGAGAGAACCGTCATTGATCAGACGGGGCAAAATTCAAGTACCTGTAATCCGATTAATTTATTAATTGGGGACGCGCTAACATGAACGATATTGATATGTGCCATTTGGATGTATAGGTCAGTAATTGTATTGAACGTCACCGCGCGGCAATATTTGAAAATACATTTTCAGTGAAATTCTGCAAATGTGGGGCGATTTCCAAAATATTTTGCAGAGGTAAATTCTCTATTTCCAGCAGAAATATTTATAACCAGGAAAATTAGGTTCTCATGCAAAAATGATGTGCCAAATGGTTTTTTTAACAAACAAAAAATCTTCACCAGGGAAATAATAAAAATTTAATGAAAAAAAAAAACAAAAACATTTTGGACATAAAAATTGTCTATTTTCAGCTGAAATCTTCATGACCTGTAAAATCAGATAGTTATGATCCGTAAAATAGTGTGCAAAATACGCATTGTAAAACAAATAAACAATTTCCCGAAGAGATATAATAAAAATTTCATCAAACGAAAAACCAAAAACGCGATTTCACTCGGCTGAAATGTTGCAATAAATAGTAAACACCAATTGAACAAACACGATCGGTCCATTGATTCGTGTAAATAGAAACGATTGCAGTATATTCAATCGTTTGAGGAAATAGCAATGGAATTCGTAAACTCCAAAGCTAATAAAAAACTTTTCCAATTGACTTGCTGCGGTTTAATTCAGTGGAGCCCGGTTGGATATGTGTTCTAGAAACAAAAGCAGTATCTGCCAGTCGTAAAAACGTGAGGGAAAATAAAAACATATCAGTCCTGACTATCACGAGAAGTGCAGAGACAAGTTAAGGTGGTCAGTTGGGTGTAAAGGGCATCCGAGGGAAATGACGGCTGAGTTTTTTCCCCTCCTCTCCTCTCTCTCTCTCCTGGTGAAAAAAAAATGCTTGCAAAGGCATTTCCAGCTCTACTCGGTCTACTTTAGTTCCTTTACACCAGAGGATTTTGGATTTCAATTTACCTCAGGTTCGCGCTCCGTTCCAACTCGATTCTCCAGCCTCTCCCACCGGTGTTCCACTGACTGTGTACCAATTCCCGGATTTTTTTCTTTTTTTTTCCTGACGTAAAAGAAGGTATACGACTCGTGGAAACAGGAAATAGAGAATGTCGAGTTGGATCTGGAGAACGGCTAGTGATTGAAAAAAAAATGCAAATCGATTAATCAATTTCCGGTGGGGACAGTGGAGAATGTATCAATGGAGATAGTGGGATGGAAGGATTTTCTGGATTATTTATGGAGATTTTCCATGTTGGAGTTTAAATTAAATCTGTTTAAATTATAGCCCTCGACGAACGATGAATGCTAAAGACGCTGGGAAATTCGAAACTCGAGTCTACTGCTCAGTTCATATTTCCGTTATTATGGAGATCGTCGGTGTTATTCTCTCGACGATGATAATTTATCAGGGAAAAGAGGTGAGGGAGGTTCATTGAATTTTAGGGATGTTGGTTTTTCGGGGATTTGGGGATTAGAAGTGGTTGGATTCTGGTAGTTTTAGTTTTGGTGATTTATTGTTGAAGGAAATTTACAAAAATCGAGGGGAGTTTTGAGGAATTTATCTGGCTGTCGCAGGGAATTTGGAATTTGGATTCATTCAAATGATTTGTAAAATAATGATAGGAAAAAAATGTCCTGATTTCTGAAAGTCTTTGTGTTCCAAAAGACATTTTTCCTCAAGACGTTTACAATAAATTTTTTTAACTCGAACTACCCCTATCCGGTTTGAGAATCCTATTTAATATAATTTTGATCGAAAAATGATCAATATCAAGTAGAAAAATCCCTTTGAACAATTATTATCTACAAAATATCTACATTATCATTTATAGAAAAGTCCTCCAGAAAATCCTGAAAGTCTCTCTTCCAAAACCATTTGAAAGCTCTTCAGGGCCGACGTTTGGAGCCTCTTCAGGAGCTTTTTCTCCAAAATCTTCGAAAGACATTTTTCCTCAAAACCTTTACAATCAATTTTTTAAAGTCCAACTACCCCTATCCCATTTTGGCTCCTATATAATATAATTTGGATCGAAAAGTGGTCAATATCAAGTAGAAAAATCCCTTTAAACAATTATTATCTATTAAATATCTACATTATCATCTCTAGAAAAATCTTTCAGAAAATCCTGGAAGTCTCTCTTCCAAAACCACTTGAAAGCCCTTCAGGACCGACGTCTGGCCCCTCCTCAGGAGCTTTTTTCCCAAAATCTTCACCAAAACTTTTTCCACAAATAAATCTCATTAAAGTGTAACCACTAATTTCCCTCCGCATGATGTCGAAGCGATGCCTGCTGAGGTAGATATCACACTCGAAAGGAGCGACAGAAAGCACCCGAATAGAACTCGATTGTAGTCCCGTAAAGTTTCGATAAGTTGGGTCCTGGTAGGATCCAGTTATATCGTAGAATCGTAGTCTAGACGTAGAAAGCTAAGATCAAAAGGCATCGGCCACTTGGAAGTAACGCGGTCTCCGGGTATACAGCCACCGTAACTGGGGCTTCAACCGAACCATCCATTCCACCGTCAATCCCTCCCTTTCACTGGCATCTCCACCTTCTTTTCACGTTCACCCTGACTATAGCTACTCCATTTCCTCCGTCTACCTATCCACCCACTCCTCTGTCTTCACTCAAGCAAGTGCTTCTTACGCATACCCTTCGAGTGGGATTAAACGAGAGTACCGATGGAATACATTGGAATTCGATGAACATTTGATTCTTTGACAATCAGTCCTAAGTCAATTGAGTGGGAAATCGATTTTTCAAGGTGTGGAATGCACCCCTGCGATGAGGAAAATCATGTTTTTGGCAAATAATCATTTACTTGAGTAATGTGTTAATTTTTTTAGTGGGACACACCAACAGGGAGACTAGACATGGACAGAAACGTCTAGAAAAAATTACTGTGCTGGACATGAGAATCGAGTGGTTAACTAACACATAAAAATTCTTGTCAATATTGTAAATTTTGGAAATAATTTGTAATATTATTATTTAATTATTTAAGAGAATTCAGTGCAAGTTCTTGCAGGAACTTGCAGCTGGCCATCGCCCGAGGGCCTACAGCCAAGTTTTTACAAATATTTACATTTTATTGTATAGCAATTGTTGTAACAAAATTGTTTGTAATATTTATTGAATTTAATTGCTAGCGTGGTTCATTTATTATGGTTTTACAGATATAAATATATATATAGAAGTGTAAATAATTATGAGACAGTGTCTCTAGTCCATTGGATTAACAATTGCTTTATGGTCATTGTCATTAAATAAATAAAAAGACGTGATACGTGAAATAGACTGCAATATAAGTCCTGGTCCAGTAATACCCCCCCCCCCCCTTCGAAAACTCACTGAGGGCATAGTGACTTCGTATAATTTACTAAACAGTATAAATTTTTGAAGGTTTATAATTTTTTATTTAAGAGAATTCCTGGAAATTCTTCCTATTTCTTTGATGGGAACCAGAGAAGTTCGATCAGCGGATTTTTTTTTCAGATTTTAAGAGAAAATTTCCAGGATTTTGGAACCAGAAAAATTTACGACAGCAACGGAAATTTAACGAGTGCAGCACGAATTTTTCAGGGAAATTTTAGGTAAATTCTAAGGTCAGTAAAAATTCTAGTATTAAGATCGGAGGAATTCTTATACCAATATTTAGGAATTTTTACTTGACTCCGCAAGAATTTTTTGCATTAAACCCGAGAAAAAAACCCACAACCCCATAAACAATGTGAGAAAATAGAATATTTTTAGGAGAACATAAAATTTTCTCGAGTCCAGAACGCGCCCTCTGACCTTGAAATTATCTATTCTGATAAAAGAAACTCGGAAATTTCGAAATTCCCGAGTACAATGCTTTCATTTGAAAGCAGAAAGTGCTTTTATTGTGATGTAAAAGACAATTTTCTGGGGCATTTTGACTGAGTCGTTTTCCACGTTACAAAAATAAAACTATCACGAAAAAATGAAAGGAAAAAGAATCTATTCGAGTGTTGTATCGCTACGATTTCAGCATCACTCTCGTCGTGTGACTGCACTTTTGTTTTTTTTTTTCACAGTTCACGAGCAATTTCGAGTTTTGACATTTAACAGTTCTCGCTTAATCAGCAAAGTGCTTTCCTCCTCATTCCAAACGTCAAATCGAGAAGGTGTGGGTGGGGGGAGGGCGAGGGTTGCGTACGCTTTTTACCATCGAGAAAACGATGTAAAAGCGAAATCACTGGTTTTAAATTAATGGACGTGTCTGGTGGATATTCAGTGTATACGTTATAAACGTTGACAGGATGAATCACGTGTGCGGATGCAGGTGGAGGAGGGCCAGTTCGATGCTCAGTGAAATTACTTTTTTCTTTAAATATTTAGAGAATGAAAAAGTTTAATTTCTGGCACGAATCCAACGGACGTTACCACGAAGATAATATTTTAATGTTTTCGCACTTGATTTTTAACAAATGTCATTTATTTATATAAAAAACCAGAAGAAACTATGATTTTTCCATAAAAATTTGAGTTTCCCATTAAATTTCAAAATTCGTAAATTAATTAAAATATATTTTCTCTCTCCAATTCCCTATTTTTCCAATTTTTATTTAATTACATTTGTAAATTAATATCCCAATTCCCTATTTTTCCAATTATTATTTAATTACATTTATAAATTAATTATCGCCGCTGATCTCTAACAGATTAATATCCATAACATTCACAATTCGATTATGATATCTAAAATACTACGTAAAATGTCTTTCGTTTATTTACCCCATATTTCTCTTTCCCTCTCGCAGTCTATCTTTCTCTCTTGCTCTTCTCCGTCCGAGTGGCGTTGAGCGTTCAACGCTGTTCCCCCTCCACTCGCGCGTTAAATGTTCCGCACAACCTTTTCCGAACTCGCTGGAGCAGTTTCACTTCAATAAAAAAATTCACTCTCTCTTCAGCAATAATTTTGATTCCAGAGCTCATATTCCACCCTGTCCTCACTCCCCCTCCTGCCCCGTCTTATTTTCACCATAAAAACAACACACATTGCATCGACATCCTATTTCGTTTTCTATTACGTAAACGTCTGAGGCAAGCGATTTGTTTGCTCCATTTTCATACAGAAAACGTTCTTTGGCATAGCCTCAAAGGCAAGTCTCTGCGTCCTTCATCCAAGCGTTTTCACTATATCCCTCATATATACCACCTGCTCCCACCCCCTCCCCCTCTCCAAGGTTTTTTCCGCACATACGATTACGATAAACGCACGAGCGCACAGAACTAATATCCGAATTCTTGCAATTCCTACCGTAGTCATATTGGAAACTCCTCGAGTTGTTTAATAAAAATAAATCATCCCTCGTACCACCGTAAAAATAATACCACATTTAATTAAAGAGACAAAACTGTTTAATTAGTTGAGGATTGTAACTTGTGGAGTATCATCAACCAAAATGTAACGTCAAAAAGTTTTCCCTGATTTCTATCTAACATCCCCAGTATGATACCCAACTGTAAAATGTTACCCAGTTAATTACCCCAAAGACTCGCTCCTCCACCCTGAGATTGATATTTTAATGAGACAACCGTTTTGTCGCAGGAGACCGGAGTTTAATTTAGTTTTAGTAACGGAAAAAATTTTGATATGCGGGGGAAAAAAATTTATTTTGATGAAAAATTAGAGGGTGGGGGTGGGGGTTGATGGAAAAGTGAAAGGTTAATGAAATGGAGGGCACCTTGACATAAGTATGTTGGAAATGATTTTTCAGAAATTATGTTCCTGACAATTTTTTTTTCTCAGTGTGCCATTGTTGGTAGGACGAAGGGCCTTTGTTACAATTTAATTTGAAATATTTTCTGAGGGTTCTTGTAAAATTATTTAAAATACATCAATATTATTAATACAAATCATCGACGTGGTGACCCTTTTCTTCTTAAATGGGCAAAAGCCCAGTTTAGAAACAACTCTCGCGACAAACTTTTTTTTTTCATAATTTCCAAATTTATTTGTAGACAAAATGTCGGAATTTCTCTAGGTTAATACGTAGCAGTTGAGCCCGGGAGTCGAACCCAAGTCTGCCGGTATCACATCGGGTGCTCTTACCGACTGAGCCACCACATACCCCAGAAAATTCATCCCAAAATCAACAAAAATACCCAAAGTCACCTTTAGACGTTAAACAATTTGAAGAGAATTAGAATTAGAAAAATATCCACTTTAGCTTAATGGGGAATCGAACCCGTCTCCCAATGTCGCGCCGAGCGCTCTTACCGACTGAGCTAGCCTCTAAAAAAAAAGTCCCTATGATTCACTAAATTAATCTAGGGAACTCGTAGGAATTGTCTTTCCCTCTAAAATTAGGGATCAGATACGTAATTTTTATTCTCAATTTTTTTAGAAGAACTTTTATAGAGAACTAATTTTGTCGCCCAGTGCATATCAAGTAATTTTCCCTCGAAGACCGAAATAATCTCTTATCTGATCGCTGGCATATTGGCATGCAAGCTCATTTGGGTAATGCACTCGGAGTAAGAAATTACCTTTATTTCAACAATTAACAACTTAAATTGGCTCGGGGTAGTTTAGGAGACTGGGTTGTATCTAGCAACTGAAAGTAGATCGTTTATTACTTCTTTCCATTTACCCGAAAAAGCCCTGGGGTACGGTGAGAGCTCCCCCACCGCCCACTATAGTGAAAACCAACCCTTATTTCCAAGTGGCTTCTCCGGGGACACCAATACTAGTGCTAATACTTGCGGTATACGTATATATGTGTTAGCCGCGGTGAAAACTCTTTTTCGCACCGCCTCCCGGTGTATTTTCCGCCTGATAATACCTGTGCAAAAGATGGGGGGTGGTCGGTAGTTTTTTTTTACTGGAATAAAACAGTCTTGCTTTACAGTTTTACTCGGTTTTTTTTTTGATTCCTCTTTTGGCTATCCCTGCGGGCAGACGGGGTGGAAAAAGTTCAGGGAAAATTGTGGTTGGACTGGAGTAATTGTAGAGGGGATTGTCATCATGCGATTTTTTTATAATTTGGGAAAATCAAAAGTTCGTGTTGTGTTTTTTGATTTTTTTGTTTCACCTCGAACTTTATGATGGGAAAAGCATGAAGACTCATTCAGAATAATTTGTTGCATTTTTCGATTTTCATATTTTGTTTGAATTTATTTATGGAATTGAAATTTTAATGTCTCGGGTGATTTGTTTATTAAAATTTGGGGTTTTGAAGGACAAGTGGATGTTGGAGTCTAGATAATACAATTTGTTTTGATTTTCGGGACGAAAATGGAGCGATCCATTTCACCCTACCCCCATCCCCTTTATCACAATTTTGGAATCGTTCAACCCCAGAAAACATTTTTTAAAAATTCCCTGAAAAACCTGACTCAGAAATAATTTTTTCATTCATCGAATCTCAACCAGAAAAAATTACCTTAATTTTCCGGACAATAATTCCCCCGAACCCTCCCCCCTAACTCCCCTCTCCGTCAATATTCCGTCTGATAACGTCTGTACTAACGGCAGAGGCTGACCAGTCTTTCTCTTTCACCGAAAACCTGCTTTTCACTTTTATACATTTTTTTTTTCAACCCCTCTTTAGTCTATCCCCCACAGGCAGACACACCCACCCTATCTCCGCGCGCGGGCCAGGCCACTCCGCCCCTTTCTGCGCGTTTGCTAGTGCTAGCACACTACATCCCTTTTTCTCGGGTGGGGAAAAAAAGTGAGAGAAAAGAAATGACAAAAAAAAAAAAAAAATCTGACATACAGAGTACACGTCACGCTTCGACAACTCTGTTGCTTTTCGTTCGGCTGCATTGAGTGTCTCACCCCCTTTGCTACCCTCCACCCATCCCCCCTCACACACCCCCTCACCACTGGCGCCAACCGTGCCCGCAGTATCGCGCAAAGCCATCGAAAACTTTTCAGTTTCCACCCCATCGTTCCCACAGTGGCTGGATTTAAATATCCAAAGCGACGTTTCACGCGCCCTATTTTCTCCTATTTTCCCTATTGAGTTTTTATCATTCCTTCAAGTCCGTCATTCAGACGTTACATCACTCAATAACTCATCGATGTTTTCAGAAGTTGAATTTTCACTGTTGGCAGCTTGAAAACTCCCCCGAAACGTCGAGTTGAAAACGAGTCTAATAAAATACTGTTGTCGTTCTTAAGGTGGAATTTAATTACGGAAAAGTCGGGGGTAAATCCAATTAAAAAGTCATGATTCTTGGAAGGGGTAGGGGAGGGGGATGAGACGTTATTTTTGAACATGGTAACTAGGAGGTGAGGTGAAGGTGTCGGAAATCGCGAGGGAGAAATTAAGGGGAAAGGGTTGAAGGGAGATTTTTGGAGAGACGAGATCTGGATTACGAATGGATATGGGGTGAATTAGGGGAGGATGGGGGTGGGGGGTGTTTATGGGAGAAACGAAGAAGTTTTTGTAGGTAAATTGATTGAATTGGTTTTAATTTATTTATTTAATTGGTTATAATTATGATTTTTTTCTCATATTACCGAATGATATATTATATATTATATATTATATATTATATATTATATATTATATATTATATATTATCAGTTGAATTACGTGTTGATTTCCCAAAAAAACATTGAAAATTTCTACCTAAAGTATAATAACTAAAATAATATCACTGCAATTATTTAAAAAAATATATACCTCCATGTAATAATGAACCAATTCCGTATTACCCCCAGGTACATCTCCCATCGTGCCTGTTACCTCTGTTATTGGAGTTTTCCCAGAATTGATCATTCCACTTTAATTAAATATAAGCACCCCAGCACCTGAAGATGAGAAAGAGGGTATACACCCGAGTATATTTACATAAATTTCGGTAAGACGCGTATGTAAGGAGATATAACGCTTCAGTAGATAGCAAAGGGCAACGTTCCTATCCATTGCCATGCAATTACGCCAACACCTTCAGTACTCACATTAAATACGTGCACAGCCGCAATGACTACGATACATTCCCACTGTACATAGTCAACATATATGTACAACTATAGAGGATGTAAATGTGAGGGGAGTAATGTTCATTCTCAACGAGAAGTGACGATAGGGGCGTTTATTTGCATTAGAAACCGTATTAAACGATCACATTACCAATTGGCACAAAGGCAATCGAATTAATGATAACACAGGTACCTTCATTTTGTATGAACGTATGGTAGATCGTCCATTGAATATATTTCAATTCAACTACTTTTGTGTTTATTCAATGATACGAGTGTGAGTGAGTGTTTCATTTCATCAGTGAAAACCTGGTAGTAGATGGGGGTGTTTTGTATGGTGGAGGTGGAGGGATGTTGTCTTCAGTGGCAATTAGGGAATGATGTTACTCTTTTTTTGTTGGAATAATTGCGTTGACGGTGCGGAACCATTTGCATAATTTATAACTGAATTGGTGGGGGTGGGGTGGCCCTGTGTACTTGGACGACGAGGGGTTGCAACGGGAAAACCTAAAATGATAATTAATAGTGATAATTTTAATATATGATAAGAAAAAATCAAATTTTGTAATTAAACTGTTTCTAATCTTGTGAGAAATTGACTTTGGATCGGGAGTATGAAGGGTTTGTTTGTTTGTATATACGATCATGGGGTGTAATTAAATAAAATTTATGATGAACAACGGTGATTTTACTTTTTAATGTTAATTAGGAAGGTAAAGATATTTTTTGAATGACCAGCCGAATTTTCGCGCGGCAAAACACTGGAAAAGTACCTGAGGATGCCATGCGCGGCGCTGTGTAGTGCGTGTTCCGCTTGTGATAGAGAGAGGTCGCTGCATGTAGATACCCTGAGGTCATGGGGGTTCTACTTGAGGGGCACAGAGGTCACCACTTGCAGATGCCATCGGACATGCGGGTTCCTCCTGCCGCAGAGAGAGGTCGCCACTTATGTAGGACTGTATAATTATTTATTTACAAATAAAGGAAGAACTGATGATGCATTTCACTCCTAGTTTAGACAACTACAAACCTATTACAAACAATAGAAATAGTTCATTTTGCGAAAATAAATAATGTGTTGGGTATCATGATATCAGTATTTTTGTCGCCGCCAGCTGCCAGCATCGACGGTGGCGCCGCCCACCACCGCCGGCATAGTCGTGACCTCTCTGTACAGCCGGTGGAACCCGCATGTCTCATGGCATCTGCAAGTGGTGACCTCTGTGTCCTTCAAGCGGAATCCCCATGACCCCAGGGTATCTACATGTAGCGACCTCTCTCAATCATAAGCGGAACACGCACTACACAGCGCCCCGCACGGCATCCCGAGGTACTTCTCTAAAGCAGAAGCTGACACCAAGGTCAGTACTAACCCCGACTGTGAGAGGCGCCACCGTCGATTCTGGCGGCTGCGTGCGCAGCGCGAAAATTCCCCGGGTCATTTAAAAAATGTCTTTACCTTCCTAATGAACATTAAGGGAAGGAACCAACGCTGTTCCTCACAACTTTTATTTGATTATATTCACTCACTTCATTTTTTGCGAATATTTTGGAAAATAATATAGACACCGCATCTCAATCGACAACATTCGATTTATATCGCGATTTGCGTTTTTTCTAGGGCTCCAGGAATTCTCTAAATTCCGTTCCTACGTTTTTTTACATTTTTCTCGGCTCCTCAGTCTCTTCAGTAAAATGGGCCCGAATTTGGGTCACACCGTGTTTCGCCGATACTTCAGACGATTAATTCCATTCACTGAAGATCTGTTGATGTCGTAGTGTGAATTCATATCCTCCATCCGCCATCTCCCACGTGAACTTTTTATGAAATTCAGAAATTCCGCAATTCAGTCAAGTCACTTTGTGCAAAAATTCACTGAACGCTTTGAGCATTCAATGTTAGCTCTTACAAGAAAGAAAATCTTTCACCTGCACGTGAAGAAAAAGAAAAAATATGCCACCATTGTGAGCCCCGATTCCCTCATTTGGGTACAACACTCAAAGGAACGAATAAAAAACGCATTCGAAATCCCATTTTCTTCGAATGGAACCTTTCACTCGGATTTCTTCTCACCCAGTTCAGTAATATTTCGGTTGAAAATTCAATGAACATATTTATGATATTGATCCTCGTACGTGGCATGACGAGCACTCTGGGAGAAGCGACAGTATTTTCTCTCTGTTCTATCACAACACTCCGTTTTATCTCGCGATGAATGAAATTAGCATTTTCGAGAAACGGTTGTGTCAAGAACATGACAAATCACGACGTTTAGTCACTACCACCGAATCCGACGCTAATCTTCGCACGATTTGCTCTTCACATGGAAATTCTCAAGTTCACAATGACTTCGAGTGCTTGTGGAGCGCCGAAATATTATCATATTCGGTACGAGAGATTTGGAATTGACACTGAAACTTGAAATCTCAATTTCCATGAGAATGAAATTTATCATGTGACGCAGTGAAACCTCGCGATTTGGGAGTTCCTGTTATTTTTGACCCTCCATCGAAGCATGTGGTAGTCATCGGATTACGGTGAGTCAATTGACAAGTTTTACCACATCAGTGATAACGAATTCATCTGTCGTTTATAAAATTTCTGTCTTATTATTTAAATAAATACGTACGGGGTACGTAACACGAGAAAAAAAATCGAAAAAAATTCAAATTCGAGAGAAATTCCGCTTTAACGCGGGTGAGAACCGAACCCGGGTCTGCCAGTGTCGCGCCGGGACAGTCTTACCAACTGAGCTACCAGATATCACTAGAATTCACCCCTAAATTCCCCAGAAACACCGCCTAACCTCCACAATTCCCTTTCTCAGAGGTGGAATTTTTTCCTTAAATCAAAATTTTAATATTTTTGCGAATATGTGACAGGAAATCGTTGGGCAGGATTTTTTATTAGGTAAACATTAACATTAGGGCACCAGAATTAATGTTGATATAATATTACTAGAAAATTTAACGGAACAAATGGATAATCCAGAGCGGGATTCGAACCCAGGACTTTCCGATTATGCGTTGAAATTAAAAACGGTGAAGGTCACGAAAATATTATCACAAAGGGTTGAAAAGCACAATGAAAACATCGAAAGGGCTTAAAAGGGATTCGTTTTGTTGCCCCAGTGAAATAATTTTTTACTTGATAACTGACCATCGGAAGTTTAATCCGATTGACCCCAACTTCGCGAACACTTTGCGATACTTTTATTATTCAAAATTTAAAAAGTCTAAATTTAAAACTCGACATTGAAACGACAGAAGGCGTTTTAAAAATGTACAAAGGGAAGTGAGACAGGATCTTTCATCACCGGTTTAATTTTAACTCAAAGATTTCAATTTGTTGAAGGTCTCAGCTGAAACGATTTACCACAAGACCTGTCAGTTCAACGCAATTAATTTGATTTTATCTAAATAATTTATTACGCGCCAATGAACTTGCATGAGATTTAATTAACTATAGAGGGAGATGTGGTATTATCGAATGTCGACATGCGAGAATCGATTTTTTAAAATCAATTTTATCAGATCTCTCCAGAGAAGATGCGAAATTCCCGAATTATCGCATACCGTAACGTGAGAATCGATTGTTGTTAAATTATTTATGAGAATAATCGATATCTATGAACGTCATATCCGGTCGATATCTCGAAAGTCTGGCACACTGAATCCACATTCATTCGCACGTCGCTAATGCGATTAATTTGAAATCAAAAGTCAATCAATTTGAAAATTTTCTACGATGAAAAGTGCAAACATCGACTATCAATATTTCTTAACAAATAAATTTCTTAACAAATAAATTTCTCAACAAATAAATTTTCATTTGCATCCATATTTCATTTTCCATAGTAACTGTAAATTTATGTGAGTTGTTTACCATCACAACATTGAATCTGAATCAACAGTCATTAGTCACTTTCATATTTTTAAAGAACATTTCCAGAAAACTTAATTGATTATTAACAAAAGGGTTTCATCTAGTCTGATTAGAAATTCCTGCGTTTGTTAAAACAAAAACATTCTATTTTTAATGAAGTTATAATACATAATTTGTCTAGAGTAATTATCCACAGGACCATAATAGGACGTGATCTATGGTTTCCGCTTCATTACCACATTTACACTTTGGTGGTGCTACCATACCAATTAGCTCAAGTGGCTGAGCTGGACCACAGTGGCCAGCTCTGAGTCTCTGGTCAGCTGAGTCTGTTAACCCATGAGACAATTTCCCTCCACAAATTTTCACCCTTAAACCAGGGTTTACTTCCCTCTCCATAAAAGTGTTTAAATTAATTATTTCTTCCCTCCCTCCTATTTTCGTGGCTCTTTTTAAGGTACCACGCAGTGACTGTGCCTTAAAATCCTCATGGAAATCAGTGGACCCTTATTCCTCATTGGTTTATATTGGACATTGGTTATTAGAAATAATAATTATGTAAGTAATTTAAACTATTTTTTTTTCTTTATTATTTAACTCAAATAATTGTGCATGGAAGACACATTCGCTCTTTACCGATTTCTTAGAGGAACTAACTAGATCTACAAAGGGAAACAACACCCTGGAACTTTAGTCACGTGCCCTTAAAGAGTCCTATTTATTCCATTTTGTCTAAATACTTAAAATTAAACCTAAACATCATACCTCAAACTTCTCAGAATTCCAACCAAAAAAATGTTTTTCAATTTAAATATAAATACTCAGAAGAGAATATAATGATTATAATAATTATAATATATGAAGATATGATGTGAATAAATATAATGATTATAATGATTGATTTTTATTGTCTATTTATTTCATGAAAAACCCAACAATTCAGTCCTCGAAGGCGGGTAATTTGAAATAAAAAGTCGTTTAATTAAAAAAAATCAGTAATGATTCTTATAATTACGATGCACGTTCCATCTCGTAAGTAGAAAAGGTATTGTTATGGGCTGATCACTAAGTAGAATATGCGCGAACCGTCTGAGATGCAGTGGAACAAGTAAAAGAGCGGAGGGAGGCGAAAACTCGGCGCAACTATGGCTCGACATTCATTCCAAGCCGCTGTATCACTAGTCGGCGCGGTACACGCGAGCTGTGAACCTCCCCCAGACTGTCTCAGCAATCGTCATCGAAGATTAATCAGTGGAATGATGAACTGTCGCCAGACAAGTTCACACTAACTGCGTTAATACCCATTTAAAATTTTTTAAAAATCATTGAACTTGATTAATCTCCAATTAATCCCCAATTAATCTCCAGTGCAATAAAATTAGTGACCAATAAAATTAAATCCACAAGTTAATTTGAATATGAGAGATAAGATGAGCTTTTTAAATCGTGATTGATCATCTTTTTTTCCTTCTGATCTTCTGTTTTCTTTGAAAAAAAAAAATGAGCTTTCTGGAGAGACATGAAGACAGGGCTCTGAGGTAATGAGAATTCGATGAGCGTTTCCATGAGCTTATCAAGAGCCAACGACTGCTCGAAAGAAAAAAAAACTGTAAATGGTGATTTTTTTTAACTCAAAGAGACGTCATAAATTTTAATCCAAACCCATTCGAAGGAATTTCTTCAGAGGAAAATCGAAATCAAGTGGACGATTAACATTTTAATCAGTCGGTCTTCGGAACCGGTGAGACGGGTCGAAAGTGGATGAAATCAAAGTGGTTTAATTGAACAATTAGTGGATGTCATGAATTTGTTGTTTGGAGGACATTGAAGTGGATTAGCCTAGCGTGGCATGACGGCAGTTTCCATTACACTGGAGGACTCAATTTCTGGAAGGAAATTGGATGACAGCGATGTTAAAGGTACAGATTGTCGATTGATTTCAATCATACGAAGAATCGATTTGAGGGATGTCTCTAGGGAGAAGTTGATGAAAAGGGCTAGTAAAAAAATTTATTCGTTACTCGCGTTGAAATGGTTTTGTTTATCAAGGATCTTCCAGAATTGTTCGGGAGATTCGTCGAAAGACTTTCGCAGGATCTCACTAGTGATTGGAGAAGATTCTTTGAAAAATTTTGGAAAGGATATTTATTTCAAAATATGTTCTAACGTTAGTTTGGAAATTATTCTTGGAAAATCTGTAACCTGAATATTTCTGTAAACAAAAGTTATATCGCAATATTTTTTAATAATAATTCTGTGATCAAGGGGATCAGGGAGATCTTGAGGAGATCCTTCGATGATTTCTTTGGACATTTTTGAAAAGTCGATAGATTTTTCTTTAAAAAATTTTTCTACGCAAATAGTTTCTAGTCTATACATTCCCCACATTTTTGGAGACATCTAAACATTGTTTATTGTTTCGTAGAGACCACGCAATTTATTTTTAATTATTAATTGTGGAAATCGTTCGGATTATCACATTAATTATCGATCAGAACTGTTCACATGACACTTTACGTGTAATTATCATTTTTCTTGGAGAAAGTCGTTGAACTTTCGTAGATTTGAGTCATAAGCTGATTAACAGTAAATCATTTCCAAAAAAATTTAATTTACGTCAGACTAGCGGCCTCACTGAGGCCCAAATCTCTGCACGATTTCCACTCGATCAGGTCCAACAGTAAAAAAAATAAAATCACACTTTATTTTTTTTCTCGCGTATATTTTCAAAACTAGTGGACGGACTGAACTTTTTTCGAATGATTTGTCTCGACACCCTTCACCTAAATCAATCCAAACACATACACCCATTCCTATCAATTTTCAGAGATATCTCCACTTTTCTGTTTTTCGTTCAAACCCACGTACTCACACTAGCGCGTGCAAAAAGTGAGATAACTTGCAAATTGAAAATAGTGTTCCACTCATGCAGTTCAATAGAAACTCTCATTTTTCATCTTTGAAAGAAAATTGGTACAAATCCACTGGGATCGACAAAATTCGTCGAAATAGAAAATTAAAAAAATTACTTGTCAATTATTGATAATCTGAGGTCTGTCGAATAGAGTCAGTCACCTATTTGTTGTTAATTATCTCATCAATATTACTGTAAAAATATTCTTCGAGGATTATCGAAGGACAATATTTTTTTTTCTGCAGATTTTCTTCGACTTTTTTTATTTAATTAATCTGCACAGATCTACACGATTTATTTACACTATCACTTGTTTTCTTAGACTATCATTCACATTATTTACATCGTTGGTTTTTTTTTCCTTCTAAATTTTTATTTGATATTCTCTTTAGATCACTTTGCACAAAAATTTTTCACAACAATTTTTATCTCAAAATCCAATTTGTCTTTCAAAAAATCTTTTGGTGCCACCAGAACGATCTTCCGAAGATGTTTCCCCAGATCTTCTGAATATTTCCGAACGATCTTCAACAGACAGTATTTCTAGATGATTATAACGACTTCAACTTACGTTTTCAACCAATAACAGATAAAAAAAATAATGAGAGAACATGAGACAATCGTACATGAAGGTAGCAGATAACGAGAAAAAGAAAAATATCATGTATTCATGTCCCAATCGACTGAATCGATTGACAATTGCGTCACCCAGATACTGTTGAGGATTCTATATCTCTAAAACTTTTTTTGGATCAACAAAAGGATGAGAATCTCCATTATTTATTATTTTTTACGTCAAACCCTAGAGCTCAAGGGCTTTTCTGTTACCAAGTCTGATGCGCATTTTAACTGACCTACAGTCGATGAATTCTGATGCACAAAAACTTATAAAACCCGTATGAAATTAAATCTGCACTTCTTAGTTTGCGAATTGCGTTCGCGGAATTAGATTACGCCGACAAAAATTCCAGTGGTAATATTACCTACAAGGGAATGGTAGAAGAATTATATTCGCGACGACGAACGTTGCAGAGAAGACTCGCATTCATTGTTTACAATATACTGCATTAAATTAACATAATAAAATCGTAAATCGATTTAATGTAAATTCTAAAGTAAAAAATGTTAAACAATGACATTAAAGTAGTTCTACCCTTCGAGAAAATCCGAAAATAATCAACAAGTACACAAAATTATTAGAAAATTTGATCTTATTTGGAATCACAATGTTTTCAAAAATTTAATTATCGTTAATTATCGTTAATTATCGATTAATCATCGTTAATTACCGTTTTCCTTTTGAAAAAAATTAAATAATCAGCTATTAACATAGTGTGTTATCGAAAAATAGTGCCAACAAACAGTTTTCTTTGACTGATCACCCGATTATTTATTATGATGACCCTTATAACATAATAATTGAACAACCCGACTTGAATTCTCGCAGACTCTCCTGGCAATATTCATCACTTGTTGCTTGCAGCTAAAATACGGTCATACTCTCCGTTAACAATGAGGTCAAAGACGTAAAAAGCCTTGCAACGTCCCATGATAAAGCCATTAGCACAAGTGTCAAAGAAAATTGTGGCTCGGTGATGTCGTGGATGCGCCCCGACGCCATAATCTCAGACCCTTCCGAGCATATCATTAGACAATTGCCTGGATATCATCACAATCAATCAGAGCGCCCGATCATCGAGAGTAAGGGATAATGAACTTTTGTCTAATCAAAAAAGCGTGAAAAAAAATTATGCTCATGAATTTCTCATAATTTATTTCTCAGCAGCGATTTTCAAGGTAATTAATTAAACCCGAACCTTCGGGTAATTTTTCTTCATCAAAACAAACAAAACTAGTTTAATGGAATTAATGATAAATGCATTGCACTCAATTATATGCACTTTCTGTTGAGGATTTTTCTATTCTTCGTGCCCTGACGTTTCAATTAATTCATCAAAATTATGAGAAAATCCTTCTCATTAAATTTACTCGTAAATTTAGAAATTTATTTTCTTTCTTTCGGAGACAGTCACAGTAAAAACATCTTGTTTGTACTTGTAATCTTCAAAGGCAACAATAACTCCTCCCGCAAATATCTAACGCCCACGTTCAAGCAATTTTGCCAAATTGAAGCGATCCAAACAATTCGTTAAACTTCTCACGTAAATTGTGCAAATAGACGATAAACTTCATTGAACTAATTCAGAAATACCACAAGTCATTCGCAAAGTTGTAAACCGTAATCCGTCACTTTGATTATTGATCAGATTTTTTATAAATATCTCAGCTCGAGGGAGATCGCAAATTTTTTTATTGCATTTTTCTAGTTCGAGTTGAAAACTCTCGCAAATGTTGCGACAAAAATTTTGTTGTTTTTCTTGGGTTCGGAGCTATTGTTGAACCATTCGAGTGTGAGATAGGAGTTATCTCGTTTTACTATTTTACTACTGAAGTTCGAAGACGAGAGTGACCCAGGGGAGGCCGGGGCACAACGGGGTATCCGAGAGAAGGCCCATTATTTATAAGCTCGAGAAGTTCGACGACCCATGACCACGAGGAAAATAAATGGGAACGCATAAATATGGAGTGGTAGAGTTGAATTTCAATTTATATCGTCGTATCATGGCGGGATGCTTTCAGTTTATGCTAAATTGGGAGAGGGAAATAAATATGGCTACGTGTTACCATCAGTGAATTAAATACGTAATACAGCAAAAATAGCCGTTATCAATGAAATGTTACGGACTTTGATTGCGATTCAATTTAATTATCAATGTGCGACGCTCTGCTGAATTTGGCTTTAAATTATTCATAAATGTGTGTGTGTGGGGGGGGGCGGGGGGTGTGGCTGTGTGATTCACGCTGAGAATATAAAAAATCTCTCAATAATTTCCCGCAAAAAATTGAAAATTCCAATTTTTTCCGAGAATTTAAATTTACGATGTATTATTACTAAAAGTAAATGTCTTGATGAATAATTTATCTGTAATAAAATTGAAATTTTAAACAAAAGCTATTTGAATTTTCATGTCTTTCGCGTATTTTCTAATGACAGATTGACTTTCAAATTTATACCGATTTATCACGAAATTGATGGACGCACTTGGAAATGAAAGTTCTCACAGCTTGTCTTCAATACACGATAAGACGAGTGAATAAATTCATTTTTTAAGTAAATAAGTGTAGCTCCTGTTGCTAATAAATAAGCAATTTGCTTCCGAATAAATTGTATTATAATTTTTTTATCGTTTGCAAAAGTAAATAGCCTCAGGTCACCCTGAAATCGTATCACAACTGAATAACAGGATCTGACGATTCCTGATGAAGAACTGATTAAATTCATAGTCTCAAAACTTGATCTGAACTGCGCCAGACAGACCTGATCCGGTCTGAAGTCATAGACTCAACGCAGTCCTGAATCATGAACTTGATATCTACTACATTCGTAGACTTCTATATTCGTAGTTACTTAATTAAGTTATCTCTAATCTGTGTGAGTAGTCGATGGTTTCGATTACTCAGATAGAGGAAGCAGGGGAAGAAATGACTTGAGACAGTTTAGAATTGCAGACTTGATCCAGTCCGAAACTAGAGACTTGGATCAGTCTGAAACTGCAGACTGAATTCACTCCAGAACTACAGACTTGATCCAGTCTAGAACTACGTACTTAATTGACTTTGAAACTACGACTTGATCCAATTTGGAACTACAGACTTTATCTAGCCCATAACTATAGATTTGATCCAGTCCGGAACTACGGACTTGATCCACTTTGGAACTACAGACTTTACGTAGTCCAGAACTTCAGATTTGATTCAGTCCAGAACTACGGACTTCATCCAGTCCGGAACTACAGACTTCATCTAGTTCAGAAATACAGATTTAATCCAGTCCAGAACTACGGACTTGATCCAATTCGGAACTGCGGACTTCATCTAGTTCAGAACTGCAGATTTAATCCAGTCCGGAACTACAGACTTTATCTAGTTCAGAACTACAGGTTTGATCCAGTCCAAAACTACGGACTTCATCCAATTTGGAACTGCGGACTTTATCTAGTTCAGAACTACAGATTTAATCCAGTCCGGAACTACAGACTTTATCTAGTTCAGAACTACAGGTTTGATCCAGTCCAAAACTACGGACTTCATCCAATTTGGAACTACAGACTTTATCTACTCCAGAACTACAGATTTAATCCAGTCCGAAACTACGGACTTGATCCAGTTTAGAACTGTAAACTTGATCCCGCCTGAAATCAGAAAAACGATCCAGTTGAGGTTCTTATCAATTCACAGCTCGAAATGGCTACTGAAAAAATAAGTTTTCAAAGTTTCCAAGTCCCTTCTATAAGTGAAAAGAATTTGCAAATGACTAACTCGATTGATGACTAATTTAATCGGTAAATATTCGATGCGTGGTCAATATTCTTTGAACATATTTTTCAACCTTATCTAGAATGCTTTCATGGAACTTGAAGTCACCACCCAGTAATCACCGGAGGAGAAATCGTCCTTGGTATTGCTTCATATCTATGCAAGCAACAGACATTTCCTCTGACATTAAATAATAAATACTCTTACGCACATGTATCAATAACGATATATTCTAATACCTTTCTTATTACCATTGATAAGAGCGCGTGACTGCGCTCATTCCCTCGCGTCAATTAACTTTTATGTTCGTAGTCCAATAATTCTGAAATTTTTAGTGAACTTTGACTGGTCCCAGTAAAACTACGTGTCTTGTTCGTAATTTTTTCGCACTAGACCAAAACATTTACTGCAATTGTTACTTAATTTTTCTCTCGGTGCATTAATTCCGATAGTATCGATTAGTTACGTAGAAGCAAGAGAGGAGTAAATTACTTGATTACTTAATTAAGAAATTAAAAATCTAAAATTGAACAACAGAAAAATTTCCCTTCGCAAATTAAAACCCGGACAATCAACTTCGTCTCGCAATCGCTGACTTATTTCGCAACGTTTCCTTAATTTTTATCTCAACAAAAATTTTTTTATCGCATTTTTTATTCTCGTTGAGGTCTGACCCACTCGACATCTGTCGTCCCAGTTCACTTCGCAATTTTCATCCCTCAACTCACCTGTGAATTATTATTAAATTTCATGAATAACCGTCTGGCCAAGGTCTAGCGGTTAAGTGTCATCCACTCTGAACCAAATGTATGATAAATGTTGAAGGTGACCCTCGTCAAATACAAATCCCATCACAATGAGCGAAGCACTTCTGTTTCCATAAAAACTTTCTACAAACGAATGAAAAAAAGTTTCAACATTGGACTCCACCGGCGGGGAGACGGATTTGTTGATGTCATTAAAGTGTGCGTCATTAATCGTAACTTCATTCACGTCAGGTCTATTTTTCGAACACCTTTCGACCGAGTGCTCATGGGCTCGTCGTATTAATCAACTTTTTCTGTACCACGTGGTGAGGCGAGTGGTGGGGTAGCAATAGTTTGGTTGAAGAATTTTTGGCAATTATTTGGAAAAAAGTTTTGAGCTGGACTATCAATCACTCCTGAGCATCTGCAATTGAAGGTCACAATTAGAATGCGTCATTAGGGAGTTCGAGTGCGGGAAAGGTCGGGATTGGCAAATCGCAAAAATACTCGATAATTTTCAAGGTCGCGAGGTACACAGAGACGAATTTTGGATAAAAATTCGCCGAGTGTTCTATAAAATGTATTCTGTTGTGAAAGTTCTGGGCCCAATTGCGATTTTACCATATTTTTCAATATTCAATAATGGAATTAACTAATAAACGCACGCGATTTTAAAAAAATACTGAAATACACAAAAAGAAATTTTGGATAAAAATCAGACCTCTAGAGACAATCGACGGTTGTTTAAATCGAGTTTTGGTGGAAAAATTAGAATTGTGAAGCTAATTTTCGTGATAAAATTAACCTTTGTCCCTCGTTTCACTCCCTGAAAGTCTATAATTATTAATAAAATTTATTTCCATGTATTTAAAATACCAAATGAATTTATGAATAACGCTAACTCGAGCAGATCTGATGCATTGATCACACACCTGCAACATATGATTAAGTGCCGACCTTAACTCATGGATTTGAGTTAAGGTCGGCACTTGATCCGAACTTGATTCGAAGAGGCTCAACTTGACGCGATTAATTAACGATCAGGTGCTCCTCCGACTGATTTATCTAGCATTTTGCACCTCGATCGTAACAGTAATTTTTCTGGGCCTTTTCCCCTCCCTGTGCGATCCTAATACCCGATACAGTAATTTTTCTGGGCCTTTTCCCCTCCCTGTGCGATCCTAATACCCGATACAGTAATTTTTCTGGGCCTCTTCCCCTCCCTCTGCGATTTTAATACCCGATACAGTAATTTTTCTGGGACTGTTCCCTTCCTTGGTGATTCTAATGCCCGAAACAGTAATTTTTCTGGAACTTTTCCCTCCCTGTGTCTTCGTTTTGTGCGTCACCCTTCCCAATTCCGGAATTAACGACCCTAGGTTAACGTTGCAATCTACCTACTCCCACCCCCCATCTTCACCAATTACAACCCTCGCGGATCGATTTGCCTGAGGCAATTGGGAGCATTTTCTTCATCGAAATCGAAAGAAGGGTGCAGGATCACCTATTGATATAAGCCCCAGCGTCACTCGAACCCCCTCGTTAAGATCGATTATCTCAAGAGCAGTTTTATTCAGACGTCACTGTCTAGACCAACATAACCGGTCCATTCACTTATCGATTTTATAATTTCCCATTTTCTCGCTTTCAGTCTAACAACAGCACTTTCTAATGTTCATCCATTGGAGCATTAAATCTCCGATTTATGGAACATTCCCGATCCATTATAAATATCAGAAGAGGCACAGGTTTCCGAATAATTGAACCCGAGAATATAAACGGCACCGCAATAATAAATTCGTCAAAATGACCAAATTAATTTTCTAATCCGAAGTAACATTTCTCTATGCGCTGAAAAAATAATTGATTACGTTTGAAATTTTAAACAAACATCGTAAAACTCCTATTTAGTAAACACCATAAAATCAGTTCATTATCCAAAAATTATCAGTTGATTATCTGAAAATTATCAGCTGATAATCGATTTTCAATGTAACCTGTTGATTTATTTGTGAATCTTTCTTAAGTGATATCTCCAAATCTAAGAGAGATAGCGAAATTTTCATCTTAACATTTATTCTAGCTCTCAAATTACTCCACAAAAAATATCCTAACAAAAATTTTCCTATCTCCCCTAGATTTTGAGATATCCATCAAAAACTGATCAACACCCTGAAGTGACTTATCTCCTTCACCACATCACCACTAATTCATTACCCTCAATCATAATATCTCCCCTAATTATATAATTGCATTTTCTAGTTCTATATTCTCTTCAAAGGAAACTTCAAAGGTTCCAAATACCTGAAAAAAAAAACTGCAAAATTTCTCCGGAAATCCCCACTAAATTTCTCGTTCTTTCCCCCAGGAGCTGCCCCATCTCGCTGACTAAACCAGTCACCATTCGCCGGGCATCAACCTACCTCATCAGGACTCCAATCTGATGCCATCGTCACCAGCCACCGAAGTCCCACCAACAAAACCAAAAATCCCCTGACGTCAGAACTCCCCCTCCCCCCCCCTCATGTGCCATCAGACACTAAAGGATTGACCGCTCGTGACGACCAATAAATGACTCTCTTCCACCCGAACCATTCACTCTAACCATGAACTACACATACGCAGACTTGGACACCTTATCAAGCGACGACTGGTTGAACTTGACCTATGACAACATGACCCAGTTGACGAATGCATCAATTAAAAATTTAGTCAGCCTCGACCCGGTCCCAACACTCACCCAATACGACTTCATAAAGGCCCTGATTCTCATTATTTTTGGCGTCGTCAGTGTGATAGCGAATTCATTCACGATATGGTCGATAGCGAGAAATCGACGACAGCATCACGGCTACTCAGCTGTCTACACCCTGATCATGCACTTATCCGTCGCTGATCTGTTCGTTTCGGTCTTCTGCCTCATGGGAGACGGCATCTGGATCTACACCGTCAATTGGCCTTGGGGAGAGCCCGCCTGTAAAATCTTCAAGTATCTGCAGCTGTTCAGTCTGTGCCTGAGTACCTTTGTGCTGGTACTCATTGGAATCGACAGATTCATCGCCGTTCGATATCCGATGAAGAGCCTCAACACCGCCAAACGCTGCAATCGACTGGTGTTGATTACGTGGATTCTGGCTGCGGTGTGCAGTATTCCTCAGGTGAGTACCTCTGGTTTGGTGGATCTAGGAGATTGTTAGAGGAGCAAGTGGTCAGGGAAAGGAAATCCCTCCCTCCCTCGAAATTACCGAAATGTTTGAACTTGGTGGAGATTTTGGGGGTAAGAAAGTGGGATGAGATATTTTCGTGAGAAAAAAATTCTAGATCTGTTGAAGATTTTTTAGGAATTTTCGGAAGGATCAGGGAAATATTTTCAGAAGATCTGCCTGATGATCCGAAAGGATCCTATAGAAGATCACCCTGATGATCCTAAAAGATCCGATTGAAGATTACCCTGATGATCTCAAAAGATTCTTTGGAAAATCCTCGAAAGATCTCCCTGGTGATCCTAAACGATCTTATGGAAGATCTCCCTGATGATCCCAACAGATTCTTTGGAAAATCCTCGGAAGATCCCCCTGATGATCTCAAAAGATTCTTTGGCAAATCCTCGGAAGATCTTCCTGATGATCCTAAAAGATTCTTTGGAAAATCCTCGGAAGATCTTCCTGATGATCCTAAAAGATCTCCCTGAGGATTCCAAAAGATCCTATGGAAGATCTCCTTGATGATCCCACAAGATCCTTTGGAAAATCTTCAGAAGATCTCCCTGATGATCTCAAGAAATCCGGTGGAAGATCTTCCTGATGATTCCAAAAGATCTCCCTGATTAGATCAGGGAAAATCTTCGGAAGATCTCCCTGATGATCCCAAAATGTGCTATGAAAGATCTTCCTGATGATCCCACAAGATCCTTTTGAAAATCTTCAGAAGATCTCCCTCATGATCCCACAAGATCCTCTCCAAAATCATCGGAAAACAATTTTTGTTCTGAGATTCACAATATGTCGAGAACACAATATTGTCATCTAAAAATCGTCCAAAGAACCTTTTTAGAGCATCAGGGGGATCTTCTCGAGATCTTTTCATAATTCCCCTGAAGAACTCCAGTCTAATTTATTTAAACAATGAGCTCCAGGTTTTCTCATAGGGTAAAAACCCTTCCCAACAAAATTTTAATCGTAAAATTTCCCCATTCAGTTTCGTTCACCGCGTGGGCTTTTGTTTCGACTGAAAATTCCTACGGAGTTAATCCTCCAACAAAATCAACAGCTGTTCTCGCTCGAGAAGAACGATCTGTTAAAACGTAAACATCAGGATCTTATCCTGAGAGTCAACGTCTTTTTATGTCTGTATCGCTCGTCCTTGTTCTCTCTGAACTGCTATCCAATAACCGTGAAGATCCGTGTGAAATCTCCTTCGCTTATCCAGCACTTGCCATCCCCTCACTCCAGTTAATAGCGATCCAACAATTCTGGTATTTCGTGAAACAGAAGGGAGGAATTTCTCTGTGTACTGCGTGCCTCGTCTATCTACGAATTTGATCGCTGAGGACGAAACGTGGGTTATCGGAGTTCCGAGTTCGTCTTCTGCTCAAATGACCCTGAATTGTAGTACAACTGCACGGATTCTTCACTGATCAGAAGCTTCGATTTCCTCATTCCATTTGCTTCATTAAATTTTATAGACAAATCCGTTTGAAAAATGGCTCAAGAATTTTCTGGAGTTCCAGCGCTGCAGGAAGAGAAATTAAAAATTACGTACCTCTTCCGTAATCTGACTGTCAAAATTGCATTCAGTAAAAATTACGGAACAGTTACGAACCTTTTAATGAACGTTCTCTACTTTTTCCTAAACATTCGGGACTTTCTTCAGAGAGTTCACTGCAAAAGTGCGTAATTATTCCTTAATTTTTACCGAATATTGTTCTACCTCTTTTATTTTATACGCTGGAAAGGCACAACCGCTCTACTTCGTTTCCTTAAACGAACTAACTAATAGACTAAAGGGACACGACACCCTGGACCTGACGTCTCTCATCAAGAATGGTCCCACTTATGCACTGTACATTCAGAAAACAGAGAATACACGTCACCCCCAAAATTCCCAGAATTTTCTCTCATAAAAATGTTTTCCACTCTCAAGTGGAAACATTAAAAGAAAAGAAATACTAATCGTACAGAGACCCATTCATTCCATCTGAAAATTAATTATTGACAAACATTTGAAATGTAAATGTGAGAAGAGAGTTACAAACTCCCGGCTCGGAAAAATCTCTTTTCCGCACTGGTCTTCAGTTTTCATCGTCCGGGAGTTGGCACCGGTCCCTTGTCGACCTCGAAGAAGCCAAAGTCACTAGAAAAGAACATCCTTCATGACTAGGGATCTAGGGATTTTCACTCGCGTGGTGCGTCGGCCCTCGCTCTCGACCCAGACGACACTATCACGCGAGTAAAGTCCCTAGAGACCCCTCACGCATGCGCACATGCGCCGTAATGTTCTAATACCGTTCAAATTTCCAAATATTATCATCTCCGAGATTTTCTCGTTTCAGTAGTTCCAATATGATGAAACATGGCTCATGAAAGTTCCCCTATTTTATTGGCACGATGCGTTGTCAGGCGGCAATAATGGGTTTATCGTGCATAAAAATATCGTGGGGTATATTGTCTGCGGAAAGTCAAGAGATTTGTCGCTCCCGGAAACCCGTTCCAAGGAGCTTAGAATTTTACTGAAATACTTTATAGTGTGGGATATTCGAACTTTGGATATTTACGAGTTTTTGTGGCGCATCGAGGAAAACGGGTATTGTTATCAAATTCCGGTCCTTTTAGGATAATCAACGTATTATTTATACAGTGGGACTTTCAACGGTCGTCAATCTCTTCATTCAAAAATATCCGAAAATTCCTGGAAAGGTGGATCAATGTATTTGTGTTGTGTGGGTTAAATTTTCGAATTTTTGTGATGAAATTTTTTTATGAATAGCCCGGGTGATTTCTTTTCATTATAACTTGATAAATGTGAACTTGTTATGTTGCACTCGCCTGTGAAATATGTCTCTCACATTATCGACAAACTTTCTCTGTAAACTAGCCCTTCGCATTTCTCCACACCATTTGATTTATCTCGCTTCAATGAACGAAATAAGAGTACCATATTTTTCGTTCCACGAAACGTCGAGATAACGGATTGAATATCAGAGTATGCCATTACAAATTCTGTCGAAAATGCAAGTCCCTGTTTGGAGAGGATCTTCTGCCAGTAAATTTATCAAATTTGAAAGGAACTTCCAACTATTCGAGGTTTTTTTTTAAGATATAGACAGTCGACTAATTAATGAAGATGAGTTTAAACCATTTATAGACGGAGAGAAAAGTCTGAAAAATTACTGCACGAAAAGAAATTTCAGATAAAAATTAGACCTCGAGAGGGTAAAACGTGGGAGGAAATGATAATCAACTACTTTCTGGGTGAAGCTTTGCAGGAAAAATTCGGTTTTTCGGTCGATTTATGTGTTGGTTAGACATTCATTCGGTAGAAATTACATTAAATAATTATTAAATAATTATTAAATTATTTAATGTAATAAATAATAAAATAATTTAGTGCTGGGACTTCAGGATTTTAAGACTCAAAAGAGATCGAAGGTCAACAATTCATCGAAAATCGCATGCGGACGTGCGTGAGACACATGAAAATTGACATTTTGCCAACTCTTCATCTATATACATTCCCATCTGAAAATATATGTTTCAGTCAACATACATTAATAACTGTCCGAGTAACATGAGAAATGAACTTCTCTGACAAGAGCGTTAAACCTCTTATTCTCGTGTTAAAAACCCTCATTTTGTGCTCAACACCCCTGAGCAATCTCTTCAATTTAGTCGCAAATGCAGTCACTAATGCATACTAATGTCGAACGTGGGAAATGCATTGTTAAGGGGACAGAGTAGATTTCAGAATCTGGAAGAAACTGATATGTCCATTGCATTATTCATGAGCTGAAGATTATTTCAGAACAAAATCGAAAACGTGAGATAAAAAAAGGATAAGTCCACTGTCAGAAAAAATCGATTGATGTTATCGAATCAATTAATTTGATTTTTTTTTTCTAATTCATTTGAACTATCTATTCAGTTAATTTACCTCCCAAACTGCACTTGTCAAAGTAAAGACCAAATTAATGTCAAGGCCCCAGAAAGTCTGGTCGATCACTGGTTCACAGAAGAGCAGGTGTTGTCATAGATATCAAACTTCACCGTCGACTAGACGCTTCGATTAATCATATTAGATCTCGATCGCAATTTCCATATCACTGAATTCTCCTGAATCGACGGATGGTCCGAGATTTCCATGTCAATAGCTGTCCGGAGAGATACGTTATCGTGTCACCGTCTCCATCAAGGCTTGAAATGAACGGATAGATGCTGTGACAAACCCTTCTCGGGCCTTGAAACCCCTTAAATCTAATTATTCCATAAAATTTCAGTAATATCGGGAATAATTATGGAAAATCCCCAGTGTAAAAATGATAATCTGTCGAATATCATAGACAGATGTTCTCCGTATTTTATTAAGATAGTCTAGAGCTATAAGATTATATTGTAGTCGTATCGTAGGTGCTAGTTGTGGGGAAACCCCGCGAATAGACATGGATTGGTAGAGGGATGCAAGCCTGTACGATAGAAGCACTTGAAGGGTCATATTTTGTGGGGTTATGAGACCCAGAGATGTGACAGGCGGACATACTTGCAGCCAGCGAGGTCCGGGGATGCTAGGAACACGTGACGCGATTAAGGCCCAGTTCAGGGTTGAGAAGAGAGACAGGGTCAGAGTTGGTTTTGAGCAACGATAGACGATAGAAGTGTCGTTAGACGTTTTGTTTTGTGTACTTAAGAGTGTGTTTAAGTGTCTTGAGTGTATTAAGTGTGTTAAAAATAGTGAACACAGGGTTAACATCAATTGTACCCTTTTTCATAAGAAATAAACTCTCCTTATCTTTTTAAAAAGCAACCCTACAGTTTTTTTCAATTATCAGTCGGATCTTTTATTAGAAATGTTCTGTTTTAAAGATTACGATGTGTTCCTGCATTCAGGGAAATTCAGGGAAAATTGTTCAGAATTTAGAAATGAAAAGAAAGAAATAAAGCCCTGAGGGGAAATCGAGATATTTAAAGTTGTTGTTAAATGAACTAAATTTTCGATATTTTTTGTTGAATTTTTTTTTCGTAGAGAGTCCTGGCGATTACTTTTCAAAAGCTCCCTAGAATATTTTTTCGATTTACCGTCTCAATTCTGAGATATATTTTTTCTTCTTCTCGTCCAGTTCAAACAGAAATTCCCCATTTTCGCCGAGCTCTTCATCAAATTTCCAAGTTTTAATATCGAACTCTGTACCATAGAAAGGATTACTTGATACAAATAAATAGCACCAACAACTTCAGGGGAAAATTCTGCCCAGTTTACCCCAGAATATCCTATCAACATCTCCAAACAAAACTTTGGTGTATACAGATAGAGCTTTTGGCCAGAAATTTCTATGTTCCTATCTGAAACACCTTCCACCATTGACCTTCCTCAAGCTCCTGCTACCTCTCTATGTGTATCTCTCTCTCTATATGTATCCTACAACGGGATTCATTCAAGTACCCATTTTCCGGTGACCGCTTCTCATCAAAGCTCACACCCCCGCATGTACTTTATGTTTAACGGGGTGGTTTTGAAACCAGAGCTTCCGTGAATTTTTCAGCCCTTTCAAAACTGACAGTACAAAGGACTCATTTACAAGTATAACGCGAGTAAAATAACAATTTCCTCTCCAAACGATATTTTGTTTACATTATTTTTATTTTCCTATCTTCACCACCTTCGTATTCCCATGATCCTGATTGAATTCCTGGTGCCGGAATTCCAATGGGGAATACCCATCTGCCTAATTGAGTTCAGAGCTCTTAAATAAGTGGCTAGACGTTGATGTCGAACCCAGCGTTCATTCAAGTTCACCTCACGTCGATGATGAATTTAGCATTCGAATTATAACCCATTCACTCACTGGTCAGACAATACCGTTGCGTAAATCAATGGACATCTCAAGATCAGGCTCCCAAATCTCTGTCTCTGAGTTTGAGCGTTCCACACGACGTGTTTAACGACAAATGTAAATAGAGATCATCTTGAGGAGTTTTTTTTAGGCGCATCTAGAGTCGCAATCGCCCACGCGAGATATTTCTATCGAATGATAAAATATTCCAGAGTTTATTTTTATCGGTTGCTTTGTTGAGGAGGCGCTTTGATGCTGATCTTTGAGAATAAATAGAATACGAGCTGAGTTATTCCGGGGGGCATCAATAAATTTAATCTAACACTTCCTCTCGGATATTTCATTTTTACGAGGATTTTTGTGGTTTTTATGGCGTCCTTCGTTGAATATATACTCAGATGAAGTTGTAATTGATGAGGAAGTGAGGGGAAAATATAAATAAAATTAGTTTAATAAATTATTAACACAATTATTTGTGTAAAATTAACACAAATTAATCAATAAAATTAATTTGTGTTAATTTTATACAAATTAATTAATAAAATTGCTTATCAACAGTATTATTCGTAATTATTAACACAAATTAATTAATAAAATTAATTAATAAAATTAATTTGTGTTAATAATCACGAACCAAATACTCCACTCGACTCCAAGACCTGCCTTTTCCTCCCAGAACGTCGTTATACCCCCAATCTACACATCAAATAATCCAACTTATCTCCAGTATTGTCCCGATGGTGTCAGGTTAACACGACATTAAATTAGATCTGCGATTGCGTACGTGTGCGGTAACAAGTTCAATGGAGATATGCGTTGACAGTTGGTGGAGCCGTACAAGAGCTCCGTATGCACAATTGCAGTAAATACTCTCCGACCTCACACACGAATGCGATCTGAATTATCAGTCGTGTGTAGTCACCTATTTGTGACTCCTTTCTTCATCCTTCCGGTCTATTTTCTATGCAACGCCGGTGGTGACATGTTTATGGAAAATACCCTGGAGAAATATTTGAATAGCAGGGAGATCCTGAATGTAACATATGCTTTCAGTTTATATCTCGAATACATGGAGGGATTTTATTTTAATGGAGTGCGGACAGTGGCAGAACAAAATTATACTTAAGAATGTGTGAAATAAATGGAAAATTGCGCTTGAATCGCACGTTGAGTCGTGTTATTTTTTATAATAAATTAAATGTGTGGGTTGAAATAGTTATTTCGCATGTTATTTCCTGGTGTCCTGGATGTGACGGTTTAGTATTGCTCGGAAGTTATCTATGAGAATGGAATTGCAATAAAATATTGGAGAATTTTACCATTCGAAGGCATATTGACTGTTGACTAAATTTTGGAAGATAAAATGTCAAGGGATATTGATAATTTTTTGGGAGTTTATGTTGCGAAAAATTCTCATTATTCATTGACTAAATTATGTAATTATTTATTCAGTTATTTATTTACTAATTTATGGAGTTATTTATTCAGTTATCTCTTTACTAATTTATGTAGTTATTTATTCACTTATTTATCTACTCATTTATTTATTTATGGTTCAGTGTAATGTTTGGAATAATGTATTAATTTTTTTTTAAATAATCATCATAAAAATAATTTTTTAACACAAATAAATTTTCAGGGACATTCTCAATTCAATGAATCTTTAGTGTAATAAAATGAAGTGAATCATAACTCTTGACAATACTGATATTGCAAGTTTCCATATGTACCGCTGCACAGCCTTATCTCAACATTAAATCGTAGCTTTGGAAGTCTCATTCCTCCCTCATAACTCATATAACTCATGTTATACGCTCAAATTTATTACTCGTCGCCATTAAACTCCTTCCAGACCCGATGAAATTCTCCCATTATAATACAACAGCAAGTTTCACTTTTTTTCTCTCAGTTAAGGAGTTAAATTCTTGTTGGAAAACCCAAGACTGGAGGTAACAATATCGTGAAAAGTTTCTAATCGACTGTTTCTACTCGCGGCAAAGAAGTTGTGCCCAACTTTTAGAATTCCGGTTATTGTATTAAGTAGGTTCAGGGTATGGTGGGGTTTTTGGAGAACTGTCCGTGAAATTGTTATTAAAACTCTTCGGTTGAAAATTTCCGGTCCCATTTTTAGCATTCCACAGGGACGAAAAATTTTAATAAAAACTCTCAGAAGAAAAAAATTGGTAAATTAATTTTGAAGCGTTGAAAATTCTAGGAGACGCGTTTTGGAACTGAAATTAAATCAGTCTCCACGTAATTAATTTTATAAATGTTCATAAAACATTGACAACGTTGGTTTGAGTCTTAAAATAGATAATACGAACCTTAAAAACTTACTTTTCATGATAGGAAAGCAGAAAATAGTTGTTTAGTTGCCCGGAAAATTTATTTTCCTCGAAAATATTTAATAACTAACCGCAGGGCAGATTAAACCTGAAGGATATCCATCAGTCCAAGACAAAAGACAATGAAAACCCCATCAAAATTTTCCAAGACATATATTTTTCCCTCCAAATTTTTCTTTTAAAAAAATCCTAAAAATGTCTTCACACAGGTCACACCTCTAGCTCCCTCCTCCCAATGTAATCAACAAAATTAAATCCGCACTTGTCGCTCTTCGGGGCCCTCAGCTTGACCTTCGAAGGACATTCGCAGGACTTGTTCTTCTTTCCATTCCGCTTTTTACTCCTCCGTCGTTTGCTCCTCCTCGACTTCCCCGGTCCGCAGTTGTACTTACTCTTGCTCTTGCTCTTGCCCCGTCTGCTCCGCTTCCTCGTCCTCTTCCTCCTCTTGCCCCGTGCACTTCCGCATCCTCTGGGTTTCCTCCCCTTGGATGCCTTCCTCCTGCGACTTCGGCCCCGACGCGATTTTTTCCTCATTGTCTTTTTACTCCCACCACATCCCACCGAACTCTTGCGCTTCCTCGCCTCTTGTTTCCGCTTCCGACACGAGAGATCCAACAGCCCCAGCTCCTGCCTGGCCACCTCCAGGTGCTCGCTCGAGGCGCCTGTTGGGAGACTGTAGTAGCCATCTGTCTCTCGTAAAATTCCATGAATTGTACCGCGTTTTAACGCAGCCAAAACCTGGAATATTCAGTGATAAATTATCCGCATTTTTCTTCACACCATCTGCATCATTTCATATGAATTGCAAAAATTTTTTGAAACGTGTCTTTACATGGGGAGAATGCAGGATGAGCTGCGAAACTTTTATGTAATCATGAATTGTAATTTATTTTGGCAGAAAGGACTGTAAATTCAGGAAAAATTTACGAACCATCAAAATTTTTTATTAATGAACAAAATTTTTTTTTTAGTTACTCCACAATTTTGCTGTTTATGGAGTTAAATTTAAGTAAATCTAGGTTTTACGATATATTCAGACATTATCGAAGATTAGGTTTGGATGTATAATTTTGGCCTTAATCAACGGGCAGGCAGTGATTAAAGTCGGATTTTTTAATTATTGAAAGTAAAAAATCGAAGAATTTTTTGACGCTTCGTAAAATTACCGAATTTCTACCGGAAAATTCAGACAAAATTATTCATCGGTGTACGTGACAATTCCGTGAAATTGTGTACAACTACATTCCGTTCTCGAATGACGAAAAAAGTGAATTATTTTCATTGAATATTTCACGTCTTTCGGAATATTCACGTAGAAATTCCAAACATATCTTTCCTCACACCACGAAGTCGTATCTCATATAACAGGAAAATTTAAAGAGGTATCCTATCACAAAAAAATTTAAAAACTGTCAAACTTTTCGTAAAACACTGTAGTTTTTTATCCCAACATTGAAAATAAATTTTCGTTTTTTTTTAGTTAAAAATCTATTGAAATCCCTTGTGAGATAGATATTTAACAAATTAAATTCGGTTGTCCATCTTGAAAGCCTCGATTTTTCATTATCGATATCTCTTGTCCCAACGATCAGATTGAGGCGATTCAGGTCTTAATTTAAAGCATAAAACTTAATCTTGAAATGAAAAAAAAAACTTAAAAATTTCACTCTGTCGTTCTCGACTTATGAACGATAGAAAACGGCTTGGTTTACTCTAATGAATCAATTTTTCGCGCTTAAGTGTCATAATGAATTTCACGGCATCGGAGTTTTATTAAATGATCGGCACCTGACGCTGAGCGATATCTCGGGGTACGTCGCACAGGGATGAGACGTAATTTACTATCGTCCGGCAACTCGAACCTTTTCTCTCCTGCATGTTCTTTATTGCTGATATCACAAGTTCTAGGGATTTTTTCGGAAGGTTGACCATTGTTTATCACGTCGTAACTGAATCAAATTACTGGAGATTTGGCTGAGGAAGTTGGAGGGTTAATGGGTTGTGGGGTAAATTAAGAGAGTTTCGGGTGTGAATATTGACACTCACGTGGATCTGCTCCCAGGTAAAGCTTTTATTGGTGGCGTAAAGATCGGGGCGGATGAATAATTCAATTTTTTTAGTATGAAATGAACATTTCTACGTACAATTTTGACAGAATGTCATGACTGGAGTGAAGGCAATTGTTTAATATTGAAATATCGGATGTTTTTGTTTTATGATTTGATTGGAACAAGTCGACCAGTTGTTGTTTCTGATCAGCTAAGTCCAGTGATCAGAATGGAAAGGAGAAAGAAATAAAAAGATCAATTAAATTCAATTGAAACATTTTTAAAGTCAAACTGTAAAGTTCATTGATAATTATCAATAATTGCTTTTGTTTAACTTTAAATTGTGGATTTAAATCAGAGTTTCTCAGAATTCACTTTGTGAGACAGTTTCTTATCACAATTTTATCGCGAAATTAGTTTGTGATGGCGAAGAGAGAGAGTTTCTAATTACGAAAAGAAAATTTTGTCGTTTAACATGAGATGCGTTCACCGGAATATTTTTACAAAATTTTATTATAAAAAAATATAGTGAATTAAATAGAAATTATAATTTTTCTAATTAAATAGAAGTTGAATTATGCCAATTTTACAGACTTGTCAATTTTAAAAAATTGTAGATAACTTTTTCTTATATTCAAACATTTTTGAAAAACCAAATGCTCTTTGCGTTTTATTGTTTTTTGTACTAATTATATTTTTGATTGATTAATTAATATATCCCTGCATTTAAATACATTCTTTTCATATTCCTGTGCTGCATAGACACATCACATAATTTATTTCCTCTTCTCTTGAAACTACAAGCGAACCACAACGAACAGAATATTGACCTTTCCCTGCCATCAATTCCCTGAATATTTCCGCTCACCGAGCACGAAAGTCACCCAATTTTTTAACCACTGACACGTAGAACGGTAAATACAGTCGGTAACATGAGAGATGAGATCTGTCTCGCGACTGCGTTCTCCTTTGAAAAATCTCAAGAGCCTCCAATGAATGAAAAATCCTCCTTTCGAACGTAAAAGAGCGAATGAACTCCGTAAATAACAGCGACGATTTACAAAAGTGGGACAAAGTCGACGAGGAAGTCCCTCGCAGGGACACGTGACGAATATTACTTCCGAACAGTTGTCCCTAAGTGACTTCATACCGAAGTGAAAATTTATATCGACATTGCATCCTGCATTTTAAGACAAACAGAACTTCAGTGCGATGAGTCCTTCAAGTAGCTGTCACGAGCAGTCTCCATATTTAAGCTGTCACCTGCAGAATTTTCGTTGTTACATTTCCTCATAATACAATATATTATGATTATAAGTTGAAAAAAAATTAATTTGTCAAATTATTGAAGGAATTCTCATGTGAAATCCGTTCCCCAAAAAATATATTTGTCATGAAAAGGAAAAGTAAATGCGGTTTTTAAATTATAAAAAAAAATATTATGATTTTCAATTCTTCGACGTTTATTCAGTAGTAATACCCCAAGTGCTGCGCAGGAAAACTGGAGGGAAATATCCGATTAATTTTGAAGGTCGAGGGGGATTTGACTGGATTATTTTTTTCATTCCAATTTCAAGCAATTAAATGTCTGGCATTTCACGTCATATGGTGTCGTTTTTCTGTCTGCATAAAATTATTATTATTATTATTATTATTATTATTATTATTATTATTATTATTATTATTATTATTATTATTATTATTATTATTATTATTATTATTATTATTATTATTATTATTATTATTATTATTATTATTATTATTATTATGTAAAGAATTATTTCCAAATTGTGGCTTTTGTCTTCACCCTATTATTAGGAACATTTTTTTTTATTTTTTGATCGATATTGTCCAAGGAAATATTCGAAAAATATCCGAAGTAATAACGTTTTATTCTTGTACCACGTGGCAGTAAATGCCACCATTTAATTAGTTGGGATTTGGGATGAAAAAAATAATCAATTTAATTTTTGGGGAACAGTCGTTGCTCTTAAATGAGTTTGTCATAACGACGTTCACGTTTGTATTGTACAAGTGGAGCAGTAATGGCAGAGCTGGGAATTGTTGAAGTGGCTGTCATGAACATTCTTAGGATTTCGCGCGGTATTGTCTTCCATCCTCATTGTTGAGTGTCTGGGGAGTGAAATTGTAATGATAAAAAGTCATTTCTCTTTAATGATTCACGTGTTCCAGGGTTGACTGAAAATTATCTTCGTAATTACGAAGAAAATTGAGTTCGCTTTTCAAATAAAAAAAATTCCTCGCTTTTCGCTTTAAAAAAAAAAAATTTTACAGCTGCATTACAGCTGCTTGTCATAAACAAGTGTAATTATTATTGCTAATGCATTAAAAAATAAATAGTAATATAATTAATTAAAAATTACGTTATTTGACTTTTCTGAAAATTTTTTTGTGAAGGAAAACGTGTCGTGCACTCAGCGGAGCGCGAGTCTGACTTAAGCTAGTGTTTTCTACTGCAGTCGGCGAACGATCACGTCAATTCTGTCAAATTAGAATAATGTCTTGCGATCGATAGAAAACGAAGGTCCTCAGTGGATTCAGACTGATGGGCAGTTCTACGTTGGGGGGAATTTATTCCGACGGTAATTGAGCAACAGAGAAATGGACAATCGATGATACGGATCGAATGCTATAGGGAATAAAAAGAGAAGTTGCAATAGTCGTGGCTTCAGACAATTTGGCTTCGCTACTCTAATTGAATTTTAAAAATTACCGATATCCACGAGACTCCGTAGAATAACGCGCAGAATATTTTGTCTTAAAAAAATACTGTGGGTAAAATATATTTTCATTCCCGTTTTTTGTTAATTAGATTTCATGTGAACAGCTTTTCCAAGGGATCTTGATCGATCTATTGGTGCTATTGATTTTTGTTTTTTTTATCTGTCGGTATTTATAGAGTAGATTTGGACTTTCGTGGTTTGTTAACAAATACGAATATTTTTTTTTCGATGGGGAGGAAATTTTTTTTAAAAATGTACCTCTTCGGTAACTTGTCAATCAAAATAATATTCAGTAAAAATTATGAAACAATAATGCACCCTGAGAAAAAATTATTTTAACCAAATATCCATTAACTTCAGAAAAATATTGATTTTTTCAATCCTTCAGTTCTGAAATCTCTCTTCTAATTAGGTTTAAATTGCGTCAATTAAATTATTCTAGAGCATCATCATATTATTTATAATTTTGAAAGACCTCCTGTATTAATTATGATCATTAAATAATTCATCAAAATTATTCCCTCAAGAAAATCAGAAATTTGGAAGAACTAAATATTTATTAATCGAGTTCATTTAGAGTCACGTAAAAAATACTCATGTTCTACAGTAATATTATTATCATATTTTAAACCTAAAGTCCCTCCCTCTTCGCAGTTATCGAACCAGTGAAACACAATTTTGAAAAAATAAATATTTCTCTGAAGTAATTCGATATTAAAAAAAAATCGTTCTAACTATTGTGAAGTAAAAATTAGACCTCCAGGAAGTGAAGCAACAACGAAGGGTAGTTTTATCCTAAAAATTACCCCCCCCCCTTCCCCCAAGTCTAATTCATCCAACGAAACTTGACCTAAAAAGCGATTGACTGTCATTTCATCCCATGTTTCACCCTCTAGAGTTCAAATTTTTATAAAAAATTTCTGTCAATGTTTAAATTATAAATTTTTGACTTTCATATCTGCTTCAGCCAATAGTTTTCCGTGTGGCACCTGGACCATTTGACGGGGAATTCCTGCAATGTGTCACGCATGGATCCTACACGGAACCCTGGCAGGAGCAGCTCTACACAACAATGACCTTAGTCGTCATGTTTCTCCTGCCTCTTGCAATATTAATTTCCACCTACGTATCAACAGTCATCACAATTGCACGTACGTATTGGATCGATTTTATTGCGATTTTATCGGTTCCCAGAGGTGGTTACTCTTGTCAAATAAATTTTATCTCATGCATGCGAGGGTGAATATTTGAAAACTGTAATTGATCCGCAGGTAGTCAGAAGACTTTTAAGGGTGTGGTTCATAATAATGCCACAAATCAACTCACTGGGGATGTGAACAGGGAAAGACTTATGCATCGGGCTAAGAGCAAATCCCTGCGAATAAGCATTGTCATTGTTGCTGCATTTGTCATATGGTGGACGCCCTACTACTGCATGATGATTATATTCATCTTCCTCAATCCTGATCAAACCGTAAATATACTTTTATATTTAAAATATTTTTTATTTATTTATTTATCTTCTGTCGTATAACAAAATCCACGAAAATCTCTAATTTTTACTACGAAATAAGATCTAGTATTTCAGTTATTTTTTAAACAAGAATATTTATTGTTCTCTTCCATTGTTAATAATTAGATAAGCCATCGATTTGTTCACAAATTTTTTTCTTCTCAAAACATAAAAATAATTTTGCTAATTAAATATTGACCGGACGAAAACTTGAGACAAGTTTTCAAATTAAAATTTTACTCATTTGATTGTTTTAAACAAATATTTTTAATTGAATTATAATTTCTTTTTCGTCTATATGACCTCACAGCGCAAAACCTACGGTCACGACTTTCCAATTAATTATCTAAGATTTTACCGCAGCTTTTAACGCCAAAATTAAAGATAATCTGATTATCCGAATTCCATAAAATGAATTTAGGAATGTGGAACACACGCTATGTGGGTGGGTCACGACTTAATTTTAAAGCCGTATTATCCCGGTGATTTTTAGCCCACAAAAGCTTAAGACATAGCCGTCATACAGGGCTTTTATAACATATCGATTTACTTTTATGTATTGTCTCTAGATGGGAAACACTTTCCCCCTATAAATGTGAGGTAGAACAATTTTCTTTTGACGAATCGAATGTGTTCGAAAGTGGTTGAAAATGTAATTCCCTGTCTCTGACAGATCTCGTATGAAAGAGAAATTACTGAATGATTTTTAGCTGAGTGCTGAGCTGCCGAAAGGGATATTCTTCTTCGGGATGTCCAATAGCCTGGTTAACCCACTCATCTACGGAGCTTTCCACCTGTGGCCGAAGAGACGACGACCGAGACGTAGACAAAGGTAATGTAAATGTCCCATCATTAGAAAGATCTCCGTATAATTAGGCTAATTAAAAGTGCACCAGTACCAGAGCTAAAATAAAGAAAAAGAAATGATTACAATGTTGATCGATATTTACAAATCGCCTGGGGCATGACATCCTGATTGTCTTCATCCCAATATTCAAATCTTATTCGAATCTTATCCAAAAATGGGTCGGAGTCTATGACATTATGGAAATGTTTCCTGATACTTCAATATCCAGATTCAGATCTACCAAATTTGAATAACAAAATCGTGGCACAATATCCAGAAATTTAGAGCTAAATGGTAATCAAATAAAGGCTCTGGTGCTTGACTATAACTCTGGCTATGACTCCCTCCTTTTCTTCTTCCCTCTTCCTTCTGCTTCCTGACCCTTTCTATCTCCACTAGTCTCATGCACCACTGGTGTCTCTGGCATCAGTTGCTCCACCACTCACAACTGTTCTCCATCATCGCATCTTGTATTTCCTCACGATTTACGACGTGTTCCATCGATTCTCTTTCTCTTCCTCCTCTGCAGGGTCTACAGTGCTGATCCACCAATCCCTTTGCCTCATGTGCCATTCCCACATCTCCATCTTGCCCACCCAATTATCCGCCACAATTTCAGCTTCCTCTCCCTCCGGTAGTCTTGCAAACACGTCCCAGCATTTTCCTGGTGGAAATTCCCCCTCCAAAAATTTTTCAAAATATTTTTCTAGTCCTTCATCCTGCCCCAGTCCCCCCTATCCTAAATGACTCATAAAAATTTTTAAATAATTCTTTGTTCCTCTGCATTATTCGCAGAGACGGCTCAACCATGCAGCACCAGAGTACGACAACCCACGCAAGTTTTATGGCTGCCACACGAGGGGGTAGTACACGTGTCACGCGAACCAACCCCCCAAGATGGGTCGAGACCAACATGCAAGGAAACTCTCATGCAGCTGATCAAGCAGTGTTACTGAACAACACCGATGGCCAGAGCCATAATGACGACAAAACTGGCAACAGAACAGCCAAACTCATACTAGAGTACAACGTCCTGAAGAATGAATTCGGGAAAAAAGTGATTGATCGTCGTTGATCGGCGTCAGTGCCAGTGACATGTGCTGACTATTTTTTTACGTCCAAAGAATCTGGTGAATCGAGTCACTGGGAGGACTGGTCCATCCATCTTTATTCACTGTGACAGTATCAGACTCAATCTTTGATCCATCCACAATTCAAATCTACCTCAGCTTTGGTTTATAGGTTTTTTTAATTTTAATAGGGCACTACACTTTTGAAAATTTTTTTTAAAATATTCACCCCCAATCAGAACTTGAAAGGTGCGTAAATAATTATCTATATAATGTCATAAAAATTAATAACAAGATATTTCCTGGTAAATTTATTGATAGTTGGAAAGCGTTTCGATAAAATTCTGTCAGTTATGCTCAGACTAATCTCAGGTGCCTCTGAATATCTTGACCGAATCGATAATTTCACTCAGGAGGGTATCGATATTTATTTCCACCGATAACATCATGTCAAAGTAGTGAACTATCAGCTGTTAAATTTTCATATTACGATAAACGATTTGCACACATTTAAATTGCTCACTGAATAAGGATGTGAGCTTCCAACGTTAATTTTCAACTGTGTAGTTCCCGAGTTAATTGAGAGTCTACATGTACCTACATCGAGATCTTCTCCTGCGCGTATGATAAAATGAAAGGGAAAACGTATTAATTTTTCCGAGAAATTCACATAGAATTCTCTGAAAGTTCTGTGTTCCCTGTGTTTATTCTATTATAATGATAATCAATTTTTTATCATGATTTTTAATCAGCCAGTCCACCAGAATTAATTCGGAAATGATAGGGAGGTAATATACAGATGCGGGGTAAAATGGGCATAAAAATGTTTCTGTTTGTAATCTTTTGTTTGTCAATTCCCCAATTTTTCGTGGAATTTCCCGAATGTCAAAAACGTAAATAACGCAAAAAGCTCGCTAATGATTATGGACATGTGCGACTGGGCTTTAAAGTTCTACTGGGATGTGCTTCAACAGTGCTTTTATACTAAATCCATTAGGTGGTCAAATAATTTAAAAAAATTTTTTTACGTCCACACATTTTATATTTAATGTGATAATCATTAAAGCTTTTAACAACACGTTTATCGCTTTCGATAGTTATTCTTAAATCTGGGGAGAACATGAAACATTTTTATTGTCACTATATCATATTAAACAAAAAGTGCCCATATTACCCCACCTTTCCATGTGGCTGTCACTGAAAAATTATTATAACAAAATATATTTGGTAGAAAAAAAAAAAAGGAAAAAATGTCCCACACGTTCAAAACGTGTTGTACCAACTCAACTGAAAAAAATTGTCTTTCGCAATTTTTTTCATGGACTAATTATGCTATGGGGTAGTTTTCCCTTGGGTTATTCTTCCATGAACTATCTCTTCAGGAACTCATTCATTTTCGTGTTGTAAAATCCAATCATACGCGCTCGTAATCTCTAAAAAGTGAAAACCAATTTTCATTTTATACAAATTCCTCGACTATCTATAAGTCTCCTGATGTATCTACCAATTAAGATTAATTAAGTGAATTAGTCTGCAGTATTAGAGGGTTCGTAGTTGATCTTTGATATTTATGCGCCTTCGGCAGTTTATTCAGTTGTCGATTGCCTCGGGTATTCCATTAAATACTTTCCCCAATCGAGGCCCCATTTGTTTATCCACCGTAAATACCTGAAATTATGCGGCATTGAGTGATCCTAAATGTCGACAGGTGCAGGTATTTTCGTTGATCCCTGCCAACATTATTTGCGGAAAGTTTGGGTTGACGAGGTGAACTTCCACTTCATAATTACGGAGTAATGTACGGGCAAAACTTACTGATGATTAATGGAACTGTGATTATTGTTCGGTAAAGGCTGAAGTCACATCAAAGATATGATTTTGTGTGATAAGTCGACATTTATCATTCGGAGAAATAATTCATAATTTGTATCCTTAAATATAAATGTCATCAGTTGCACTTACGAAAAAGCCCCCGGATTTTATTTTTATATATATTGTTTTTAAAATTTATTTTTATACAAATTTCTTCCGGAGTTTTCGGTTTAATTAAAGTTAAATTAATTTTTTCTTTCTCTGCACTGATTTTCATTTATTATATTTTATTCAATGGACCAAATGATAGAATAAGTTTAATAATATAATTTTCTTCAATATTCAGACCTTAATCAGTGGAATGTATATTTTATTCTCCCAAAGCCTCAAGGTTTTCCCGGAAAGAATTAATAATTCAAGAGAATTCCAGTGGAAAAATTTATTGAATTCCAATTGAACTTTCCATTACTTCTAACATTGAATTGAGATATTTTCTATAAAAATTCGTCAGCTCAAATCTTTCAATTTTTGGTCCGAACTTTGTTAATAAAATTAAAACCAAACGCAATAAAAAAAGATAATAAATTCATATGAAGCAATTTTCACAGAAAATGTCTAAATAAAAAAAATTTGTTTGTAAAGTGAGAATTTCTTCGGTTGAAATGAAATTCCTGGGAAAACCCAAACAACAAATATTTCTTTTCCAGATATTATTCCGCGCCATTACATTTCTACGGATGAGGATCTGGAGTAAAATAAAGGGATAAATGTATTTTAATAAATAAACATTCGATAATAATGAATAACGATCAAGAAGATTTCTAAATAAATATATATTTTCGTGAAAGCACAAATCATTTCCATTATTACATATCACCCCAGTTTATTCCAAAAGTTAATTCGATGTGATATAATAATGTTGTAAACAATTTCATCATTTACACTGAGAAAAATTATTCTTTTGTACTCTGGAATTGATATTAATGATACACTGAATAAAATTCAATTCGTGACTCGAGATTGGGTCAAGTGTCAAGACCTCACCTATTGACCGATTCTATTCGATAAATTAACACCAGTGATTTAAATTTATTTGGTTAATGTATTCTTCTTTTTATTTTTCATCCTTCAGACGTGCGACACTCGACCCCAGAAACACCAAAAAAACTGTCTATGGTATTGATTAACGTGTTCCCTTGCAGGTGCGCTCGTGCACAGCAACGCGATCAGGATTGAAGGTCCTTTTGCAGTTCTTACAAGCTATCAATTGTCCCAAGTGACTTTTCCATCTTGCATCCGACGTTGCAGACCAATCTATGACTGGGTTACCAGGAGTTGATGCACCTGGAGACATGAAAGAACGAAAATTGAAGTCTGGCAAAATAATTTCTAATAATGGATTTTATCACAGGAAAAATCTGTTGAAAATATTGCGAAATCCTTTGAAATTCTTCATACCAGTGCTAATCATCACTTCGTTGGTTGCACTAAGAGTCGCACCACTTGATTTATTTATTTTTAATTTTTTTATAATTGTTTTGTCATTTTGGGTAATTTTTGTTCATATTTTTCTTGCAATTTTTATGCAAATTATTATTTTTCCAGTGATTCATAGTGACTAGGTCGATTTTGATTTTCAAATTTCGCGCGCATCATTCCTGATGGTGAAATTCCCTATACAATTTTTATGGGAATCCCCCGTATTTTTGGTTCATAAAAATCGGGAAAATCAGTCTGGTAATCCCGGATAATCAGTCAGATAATTCCAGATAATCGATTGCGAAAATTTCCCAGATATCCCATCATGCCCCGGTCCCCCTTAACCAGACCCCGACCTCATGAGACCCATTCACGATTTTCTCGTCGAAATAATCCCTGAACCCCCGGGAATTTTGAAAATTCTATTCTCACCCGTTCCGGCACTGCAGTAAAACGACATTGAATATGCAGCGATGGAGCTCTAACACATAGAAGTCCGCGTGATACACATGTTAATGCATGTATCAATCGATTTTACGACGTGTGTTTGACCTTGGCCAATTTGTTTATCAATTCTCAGTCGATTTATCTGGCCCCAGTGCGAAATGCGGATCATTCTACAATCTCATCAATCGATTCCCTCCCTAAATCAATTTGCCTGCACTAATTTTTTTTCTTTGAACTATGTAATGGAAATCGTTGTCTCCCAGAGCCTGAGTAATTGCTTTCGCAATCTTCTGCCAGTGTCCACTCAAGAAAATACTCAAGGTGAGCCAGATGAAGGTACATGTGTGAAAAATCTTAATGAGAAGATTTGCTTGTTCAGATTTTCACTGGAATTGAACCAGCGTTTCTATTAATTAATGTACTCGAGAATTAAATTCTCTTGTGCTAATTTTTGTCATTAAATTAATTACTTCATTAAATGATTCATTAAATAATATTTGGAAAGTTTAAAGTGTTTATTGTTTTATTAATTGAAAATTTCAAGTATACTTAGTAAATGACTAATGATTAAATAAAAATTACTCTAATGTATTACATAAATAAAATTAAGACTGAATCAATAGAATTGAGACTAAATCATAATTATTCTGATGGTAATTCTCATAAATTATAGTCACTCTCACTAGGTATGAATATTCATATTGTTTATTCTGTTCTGGCAAACAAAATTAGGGGAATATTCCGGAGGTGTCACCGACATTTTCCTCCAGGAATTTACGTTCAGTAAATTATGAAAAATATCGATGATACAATGCAATATAAACAAATTAAAAACAGTTTTTTCACTGTATAAATATTCATTATCCATCGCAAATCCAAGTCGAACAATTCTCAATGGAAATCCAAAAATGAATACGTAAAATTTTTATTGGCATCTCTATTGAAATCAAAATAAAAACTCCAACTAGAATTTCCACGTGTGTGAACTCACTGGAATTTCACCGAGACGAGAGCTTTTATTATTCCCCAGACAGTATGAATACAAATTTTAATGAATGCAGGGGTTGAGATTGAAATAAAAAAGGGAATGGTGTGAGTGCCAGGATAATTCATCAACAGGATGACGTGTGCAAATACTTCGTGTTTCATTATGACCTCTTGATCAGGCGGTCAGTCTCCACTTGTTCAACTTCGCGCTTTCGGGTAAATCGATCCAATAGGTCACTGAACCCACGTCCAACCCTCGACCAAGTGTACAGCCCTGAATATTTTAGATAATCATGGGATGTTGGGCTTTTTATTACAGTGATTGAATTTGAGGGAGACTGGGGCATGACGGGGTACCGTACAGAAGGACAATAAGGGGAGGATTCGGGTTTATCCATTATCCCTTGATATCTTCTTTTCGACTCATTTATTGCGCTGTAACTCATAAACGAGTGATGTTATGAGAAAATGTCAAAAGACCTTTTTTGTAGCTGATTAAATTGTCCATAAAAAGTTCCTTTGACATTTTTTCATAAACTTTCTCCTTTCTGAGATAAATATTCAGTTATGAAAAGTTTCAATTTCGATTTATTACAACTTTACAATTTTATTTATTTCCGATTTATTCGCCACTGCTGTAATTAATTTTATTAATTTCATGTTATTTCATTTCATCTCTATAGTTCCCACATCTTAAATTGTATTTTACTAAATTTTTTTATTTGTTTTTTTCTTATTTTGGAGCCCTTCACCCTGACGAACGTTCCAACAACTACAAAGCGACTTATTTTTGCTCCTTTGTCCTTTCAAAATATAAAAATACCATTTTTCAAAATTTCGAATATTATTGGGACACCCTATCGTGCCCCACGTACCCCCTCACACCCCAGTCTCCCCTATTTATACCAATAAAATAATTAAATAAAGATATTAAATATCAAAACTACTTACTGCTGAGTATAACTTCCGGTTTCTGTGGCTCCTGGCGTCTCTGATTCAGCGGTAACTTTCCATTCTCCATGTGCCACTTCTTCAGACACTGGGGCTCGTGTATTTCAATACTCGTCGAGCCAAAATCACGTCCGCATATGTAGCATGTGACTGTTTTTCTCTGAAATATTTTCGTGAGAGTGAATTTAATCCAGGGAAAACAGGATTTTGATTCATGTACTCGTGGTTTCAGTGAACCAGGACTGCATGAATTATTGCGGGGGGAGGAGGAGGAGGAGGGGATTAGAAGACGCAAATCATGGAAATCTCTTGCACGGATTAATATGAGTTGTGAGGATGCAATTTAGTTGTGGAAATGGAGGAAGAGCAAGGTTTCGGTATGATTGCGGCGGGAGTAGGTGAACGCCAGAGAGAATAATAATTTTGTTGCAGGAATAGTGCTGTTGGAATTATATAATGGATAATATATAATATACAGACGATTTCATGTGAAAAAAATGGCTCCAGATGGAAGGGAACTCCTGCCTTTACGAAAAAGAGCATTAAAATAATTAAAATCTGAAGATCTGTAAATCGATACAGATCTTGATCGATTACAATAAATAAATGAATAAATAAAGGAATAATAAATGGATAGATGAATGAATAAATAAAGGAATAAATATATGAATAAATAAATAAATAAATAAATAAATTGCGTTGTTTTCTAGAAATTTTTCGTTATAAATATTTCAATCTTTTCCCATTATATTTTTTTACTGGTATTATTTAAAAAATTAAATTGCATTGAAGTGTACTTCAAAGTATTCCTCATTATGAAATTAGAGAAAAAAACTTCATTAAAAAAATCGTACTCGAAAATTCAGTAATGAAGTAGTAAAAGGACATAAGTGAACTCATGTCTGAATTGAGTTTTTGAGTAATATCGCCGAATGTAAGAGAGATAGCGATATTTGTGTCATAACATTTATTGTAGCCCTTAGTTTGCTCTATAAAAAAGGTCCTGATCAAAATTTTGCCATCTCCCCTAGATTCCGAGATATTCACCAAAAACTGGTCGGCAGTTGAAAGAGACTTATCTCGGTGGATTGTCAAGAAAAATTATTAGCGGAAGCGCTGGGTCTCTGTATTTAATTTTTTATGTGTAAAAAAATATGGTATTTCCTCAAATGTAGACTGGAAAACACGATAATCTCAGCAATAAAAAATTCGATGAATGATTCGCTCTTTGCTCGTTGTTGAGTCCTAATGTATTCGTTTTGTGGGAAAAGTAGTACATATCCGGATTTAATCAGACGTCGGCGCCCATCAGTGGCCCCGGGCTTATCGGAGGGTCTACAATAAATCCGGAATTTCAACTGCCCGAACTGAACACTTTTGAGCGTTACAATGTAGCAACTTTAGATTTTTATTCTCGATAGGCGATTCTGGACTCGCTGGGTGGCCTAGTTTGGGAGGCAGATAGGCACGCACACGTACGTGCCGACAGTATCATCGAATTTCATATCATTTTGTGCCGGGGGTGGCGAAAATTGCACAATTGAACGATGCACATTTTTTTAAATTCACACATCGAATGTAGAAGGAAATTGGAGATAATTCAGAACGCAAATGAAAAAATTTAACAGAAATTGCCAGCAAATTCTGGTCAATTTGTATCGAACATTTTGGTGGTTTAGACGAGTCGATGTTGCGTTATATTTTCTATAAAATTTCCTCGACTCAAATTTTCTTATTTTTAAAAAGTAGAACGATAAACGAGGCAGAGTTTTGTTGAAAAATAAAATTATGTGGACTCTTTCTATTAATTATTGAATTAACCAATTAATTTAAGGCATATAAATTGATAAATTACAATCATAAATCAATCTGTGACCGCGAGAAGTAAATAGATGTTAATTATTCCATTGTAAACTCTTAGAAAACCCAATAGACTTCCAAACAAAAATTAAAGATCCCAAAATTTCGATGAACTTCTAATTAAAAATCGCCAAAATCACTCAGCAAAAATTCTGGAACTTTCTACTTAACTTTAAACTCATTAATTTACCCTGCACTTCCTGGAAAAATGGGAATTCTTGGCGAAAAGCCATTAGACGACGAACGTCTTCAAGAATAATTTCAAGTTCCCACGTAATTTTCAAAGTGTATAATTAACTCTCTTCAATTTCCTCCCCCGGCATTCCACCTCATTTATAAATCTCTAGAAATGTTCTCGGAAACCGATACGAAACAATCGGACCGCTGAGTTTCCAGGGAGTTTTTCCAGTGATGGAACGAGAGTTGGGAGATCTGACAAAGTTTCTATTACAGCTCTTCACCGGTGGTGAATGAATTTAACTTTTCACCCACATTGTTTGAATATTTCGGGGGAAATAGTCATTGCCCCTCCGGTGACTCCGGAACAATTTCACGAATTGTTTCCCCTGCGACCCCTAAGTCTTCTAATCCTCCTCCTGAACTTTTCCAATTCTTATGTCAACACGTACGAGGAAAGTCCAGAGTGGAAAATGGAGGGAAACGCAAGGGTCACTGTTAACAATTTTTATCTCAATTGTTCTGAAAATCCTGAATGTTTTTATCGAATGACGATTCCACTGAAATTTTAGAACATGTTGGCACTCAGAATTGGGAATGACCTGGTCAAATCAAACAGAACTGCAGTTTTCCACTCCACCCCCTCTCCCTGAAGCTAAATAAAATAAATAAAAGGATAAAAAAATAAATAAAACGTGGAGAGTCGGTGTCGAATGCAATGTAAATGGAAAAAATCATGAAATTTCGGATTTCAACGACAAATTCAAGGGAAACTGACACCAGATATTAATGGGAAATTGTCAATTTACTAATAAACGAAAACTTTCGTTCAATAATCGTATATTTGTCGCACTAATTCATCGATAAATCTGATAATAAAGTAGTAAAACGAGATAAGTCATTTTTGACTACTGATAATTTTTTTATAAATATTTCAGAATTTAAAGAAGATGAAAAAATTTTGTGGAATTAATTGAGTTCTACAACAAATTTCATGACAAAAAACCCCCTAATTTTCTTAGATTTGGGCCTATTACACATAAATTATGTACGAGGAACTGTCATGTTCCCCGTTTTACCCCTCCTCGTTGTAAATTAAATTTTAAAACCCTTCCAACGTCTATTTTTCATCGTATAAATTTTGAAAAACCATTTCTCACAGTTTTTTTCTCAATATAAAAATCATAAAAAAGAAAATTAACCCCCTCCAATGGGGCCATCAATAGATTTTTTTAATTAAAAATTCGTCACATCATCTTTTTTGATTTCATTTTGAAAAAAAAAATGAAAATATAGAATCGGTGAATAGAGTCGCCTGAAAATTGACCAAAATTTTATATCAAATTGTAAGGTTCTGTGAATTGTTAACAATCAGAATAAAAAAAATATTTACCTGCAATTGACTGGAGGATGAAATTTTTTCCCCGGACTCCTGACGTTTCGGTGGCTCTTTTTTCCGTTCACCCCCTGACAACCCTTCATTTCCTGTCTGCCATCGTTTCACACACTGGGGCTCGTGAATTTTAATGCTCGTGGAGCCAAAATTTCGCCCACAAACTTCACATTGAACAGTCGTTAGGGAACGAGTGCTGGAGCTCCCCGAGTGATCGGATCTGTCCGACTTACTCGACGCTGAATTTTGCTGTGAAAACCATTAGACCATAAGTGAATTATAATGACGGTGATTGGTGCACTTCAATCACAGGCAGAATTGCAAATTCATGACTGACATTTGCACTGAAATTTCAGGAATTTTCCGGTTCCAATGGCGGCTTCTGAAAAGCGGAGCTCAATTTTGTGGAAATATGAAAAATAACGATGCACAAGGGTAGGCATTAGGGTAGTTCTACCCTCAGGTCACTATTTCACCGACCGGATACGTTTCCCTGAAATATTTCCCGGATCTTCTTTTTCCTGAAATTTTAGGTAAAAATAACTGAAGTAATTCGTTAGCACACGATTACGTGACTAATCACGTACTTTAATTTAATTTTTATCTTCGTGAGGGGAATAATTAATACCGATAACGATTGTTTAATGAAATATTGACAGACTAACAAAAAAAAATTAAAAAATCCAACAGAACTTCGAAGTTGATAATAATGGGAAACAATTTCACATAAAATTCCACAGAAATTTGAGTAAATTACAAATAAAAATATTAATAAACATAAATTTTGATAATTTATACCAATTGTCATGGGACAATTGACTTACGATTCAAACTTTTTATTGATTTTTCAAACAGTTCTAATTTTTTAATGACGAATTTTCTTGAAATTTTTGAATAATCTGTCACTTGATAAAAATTCCTAAAAACTGATTACAAAACTCTTTATTCATTTTCCTAAATTATTATCTCTGAAGGTTCACAAAATAATTTATCTCAAATAAACTCCACTAATTTTCAAATCCAATTATGATTTTTAAACCCAAAAAACCGATTGAAATTTCAGTAGAAATGTCACTTTATAAAACTTTTCTTATAAAAATTTCTCCATCATTTCTTACCTCTCCCTCTCTATCTTTTTATTCCAACAAAAATTCGTGCATCAGTGACTTTGTCACAAGTGACAAACTACCCCTAACGACTCACGTCACATCGCTTCCCCATAACGACCCAACCCCCCTCCCATAGCATCCAATCATTCATTAGCCATAATTATCCCTTATTTTTGTTACCTTAACGTTGGCTTTGCAGCTTTTTTGATGGACCGGCAGTCGATCCGGCAAAAAGGTCCTGCCGCACTTCCAACAGGGCACCAATTGTGTCTGAAAATAAAAAAGTTCCCATCAAAGAAGTGCATCACCTGAATCTAATGCGTCACGAAATGTCACGAGTATTTACACAGCTGCACCTTGAAATCTATTACTGTTGTATCCTCGGCCAGCCGACTTAACAAAAAATAGAGTAGACTAGAACGTCTACAGTACAATAATTTATGTAGCAATCATCGGACTTCAGCCTGTCTTTCCTTCACATTCCTTTTTCACTTCATTTTTCATGACAACGAGTACCGGAATCGCTCGACGTATGTCCTATGACACTTATTCGCTTTGAAAGGGGGAGGAGAGTCAGTACACCGGACATTAATATCGATCCTTCACTATCAAATGTATGGTAATATGTCAGCCGAACGATCGAGCAAAAAAACTGTGTCAATGTCTGAACTCTGCGAGTCAAACAATTGTTAATGGTTATGAATTTATTATTATTCAGGGGGAATTGTGATGCGGTTGAGTCATTTTTTTTTTCCTTTGGGGAATTCGTGGAGATAACGGTATCAGCGCAATTTAACATCTGGGTATTTTAATCATAAGAATTGTACATATTATATATTATATATTACATTATATATTATTCTAATAAACAACAATTTGAAATTATTTTAATTAAAACTGATTCATGAATTCCAAAAATATAATTATATTTTTGGAATTTATGAATCATCTTCAATTAAAATATAATATGATAATTTATTTAATTATGAGATCTGATAATTATCAGATTTTGTTATGATATTTTTTTTGATGAAAATCAACAGAAAAATTACGTGAAAAACAGGAAAGTTATTATAAAAATGGAAAGCTCTTATCGCGCATATTTTTACGACTAATCAATATTTAGCATAAGTATGAAAATAATGTGCTACATAGGGGAGTTGGTGGAAATGGAACGCGAAGCAAAATCAGACCCTCACGATTTTAATTTTTTAATTTTTTTCAAAAAACCTTCGAAGCCCTTTAAAACCATAAAATCTTTTTTTCCATTAGCCAGGGCGGTCAACAACCCTGTAACATTATCAGTTGTGATAATAACTTTATTGTAACCGTCGAACCCAGAGTCGTATTTATATGTATAGGTGGAGGCACCGGGGGCGTTCAACCCTTAAAACTCTCGACAAAAAGGATCTTTATCGAAATTCTCTGATCTCCCTCAGATTACACGACATTAAACAAAACTGGAAAGTCGATTGTTGTCACTAGACTTCATCTGGATTTTTAAAAAATGAAGATAGCAAAGTTCCCATAACGACTTTTTTATAGTTTTTGAAATTCTCTACCAAAAATATCTCTATAAAATTGTACCATTTCCCTTAGACCGCACGATAATGAAACCTGAAGAGTAATTTGATGTCACTGACCTCAATAATAATAAATAATAATATTTAAACTCATTAAATGACACAGAATTTATGGAAAATTTTTCTCTAAATTCGATTTTTTTGCCATTCCATTTTGCTCTGTAGTACCATTTTGAAGGGCCCTGCCCTTTTTTATTGCGAACCATCAAGGAAATACCGCGATTCGAAAATACCACAGTTCCTGGAGTTATTGTGACTAAGCTCACAGCTTTTAGTGCTTATTGGAGACTTAAAAAAGTGAATTGAGAGCCGTTGCCGGTGAGTTCCGTCACGTAAAAGGACTAAAATTGAATGAAAGAGGTTTGAATCATCAAATCGAGTTAAGAGATTTAATTTTTAGTCGATGGGGTGAGGCTAATTGCAGATGGTTTTTGTATGCAAATGTTTTTATTTGATTTTTCTCAAGATTTAAATTTAAATGTTCTAAAATAAAAACAATAATGTAAATAATAGAAATTTTGTTTGATCGAATTGCTCATCAACTTGAATATCTCTGAACAATATCGTTAGAAAACAATTTAGTTCTAATGCTTCTGATTCACAAAATGGATCATAGCTAAACTTTTTTCAACTCAGACAGTCGGTCTCCAATTGAATTAGTGTCATCATTTCCAGGAATAGAATATCTATTTGATTCACGACAGAATCTAATTGAAGAATAGAATATTCGTTTGCATTAAATTCCAAAAATGGAATTGAAATAAAAAAACCATTAAAAAAAATTAATATTTTCAAAAATGTATCGAAAACTATATTGAATTGGTCCAATTTATACAAAAGAAAAGAAAATTTGTGTTTGATACTTTCGATGATTTTTTCCGTATAAATTTGGAATAAATAATTTGGAAAATGAATTTTCACGGAATCAGGCAAAATTTTTTATATATTTTTTTAATTTTTCCATCGGAGAAAGTGGCTAATTTTTATTCCAAATCTCGATTACGTAAGAAATAAAGTTTCAACATTTCTGAATTTTTTATTTTCATATTTTGCAGTGCTAAAATTTTAGAGCCCATTAAATTCATTTCCCGCGGTCTGACCGGATAAGGTATGTATCCACTCAGCTACATATTTTTGTGAGATAAAGGACAATCGAGCTTCAATCTCTTGTTCGCAGAGTGAGATTTCAGAATCGGAATAAAAAAATTCCGTATTAGATGTCGTATTCATTAAAAATATTAAAAAACCAAAAATCCAGAATTTTTCAACGAAAAAAAGTGACTGAAAATTATTTAAACCCTTTTTCCACTAGTGTCCCATTTTTCCCGGGTGTCGTGAATACTTCCCCTCCTCCATTAATTATTTAATCCTCCCCATCCCCTCTCCCGCACATTTATTTACTTATTATAAGTCTCTGGGGCACGTGGAATTCAGAATTCAATTGATCGATTTCTTCGCAACAATAAACTTTTATTTCTTCTTTAGAAATTCTCCACTTTGTCGATATCCATGTGAATCGTTAAATACTTAATGCGAAAATAATTGCTTCGCGATCTAAGGCGATGTGGATTGTTCGTAGCTATGCACAGAGGTCTATAGACTCGCGACAAAGAAAGCCAATGTGGAGCAATGCTTTTTCCCCTCAGAAGAAATAACAATATCTGGAATTTGAGGGCAAGTGAAGTGGGTTAAAGCTCTCTTACACGATTAGAAACAATGAATATGCACTTCCGTGTATTTTATGCGCATAATTATGCTGTGAGAGTACACGATACCGAGGGATAAACATTGAAATACCTGAGATAACTGCCAAGCGACTGTGTTCCATTCTTGATGGTCAATTGGGACGACAGGACGCTGTGGTGGAGGACGTTTTTGAGAGGATGGCAAAGAATTATTTTCCCTCTCCCACTTCTATAAATTAAGAATAATGTTTCTAACTTATTAAAGTGTACTCTAATTTTTTTTTCTAATGTTCTAAGGTTCTAAGACAGCGATAAGTAATATTTTAATTTGAGTGATGTTAAGCAATGAGTAATGGAAGTAATGAATTTGTTTATGTATATTTTAATTATGTTTTAGTTAGTTTTGTTTGGTGATTTTGGTTCGAGATGGTCAGTCTTAGAATTAGCTCCAGCTTTAACTTAATAGCGTGTTAGGGATATTAGAATTTTTTTGAAGATCATATGATTTAAATGTTAAAGAGTTAAATTTAAATCTCGAAATTAAATGTTCAACGGACATTTAAATTTTGACAAAAGTGAACGTGTACTTTTGGAGAACTTCAATTTAACTAAATTGAAGACAAAGAGAAATTTGTTGATAAAATTGTAAAACGTATCCTCGAGTTATTAGTAATAAAGGGAGAGCTTCTGAGAGTTCTAGACTTTTTAATAAAAATCCCACGCTTTCAAGAAAATAAATTCTCAAAAGCCAAATTTTTGAGTGAAAATTGATATTCAACAGAATAAAATTTCCGAGAATTGTTCAAATATTTCAAGATATATATTATAAATATCTTTCAATATTTATTACTGCACCGAAAGTAAATCCAAACCACTCCAATACCTAATACTTCATCAAACATTTAAACAAAATTATTTTTAACGATTCCCACTATCGACAGCTTCATCAACACCACAATTTGTTCATCTAAATACCAAATCTATGACATCCCACGCTCTGCAGACTAAAAACGCCTCAATTACATAACAACGTAATTAACTCTGACTCAGTCCGTCTCCATCGATACGCCCGACAAAAAAACAATAGGCAATTCAATTTACCAGTCGATTAAACCGGGTAATCAGCCCCCTCCCCCCTAAACCGATCAACAAAATAACAACTGATGATTTTATATTGTTTTATTGACAAAAGGTGAGGAACATGCTGGTGATTCTGACTAAAGCATGAACGATCGCTGGTACAAAACTCCAAATGACATCTTGTAAATAATAAAAATTTAGTAATAAATTTTTCGTCTCATTGTTTACCTGCATGCACTTGGGCTCGTGAATGGGAAAGCTGGCAGTTCCAAATTCCCTTGCACAGATGTAACAAGTGACTGTTCTGGGTCCTCGTCTTCCAGCAGCTGATGAGCCTCGATTTTCATCACTGGACATGTCCTTTCCCACGTCCTTGGCCTTCAGCTTTGTCTTTTCGCTCTGAAAATTCAGAGCCACCGGTTTCTGCGTTGTCTTCTTGGCAGTCTCCTTGGACTTCCCGGAATTCTGATCCTTGCTGATGATCTTGGTGGGGAGGACACCCTTTGGGTGACTGTGGAGACGCTCTGGTTGGTCTGGACGACCGCACGTGGTGCAGGGCTCTGGTGTTGTCTTGGTGGGACCAGTGAAGACCTCAAGCTCTGCTGGTCTCGATGACTTTATTATTCTCACTGTTGACAGCGATGACATGATCTTGTTGCGGTTGTTGTTGTCGTCCAGACGTCTCACGTCGGGTGACAACTGTCGTCTGATTCCGAGTGGCACCAGTGATTGATCCATTAACATGTGCTCGATGCTACGACGCTTCTGACGTAGGGTCTTTACGTCTGCTGTACTGTGACGATCCCCACCCAACTTTTGTAAACCATGACGAATTTGTGTCATGGAATCACTCAGCAGTTCTTTACTGAGTAATGACATGTCGAGCTTGTTGACTAAGCTGGGATCGAGGACACTTGGTCGATCGAGATTTGCGGTTTTTGGACGCTCGGTGGGGTCGTAGGGCGAGAGCTTTTTTATTTTTGGTGGCCAGGTGCCGGTGTCAGCTGCGGATTTGGATTTTTTACGATGCGGTGGGTCTTTTGCGGGGGAGGTCGCTGGGGGAGAGACGAAGGGTGAGTTGGCTTCGCAGTAAATACGGGAGACAGAGAGTTAAAGAGGACAACAATACAACAATTTTCTCCAAATGTTCAGTTAGTTCAGAAAAATATTTGTTTTTTCAAATTTGGGTTTCTTCGGTGTAATCACTACCAGGGGTGACAATCAGAAATTAATGTTTTAGGGGAAAATCAACATTTCCGTTGCTGTTGGAGATTGAAATCTAAATTTTTGATCATTAGACGAAGAGAAATTAAAGAATTTTTTGAGACTTCGAACGAAGTAATCCACTCTTTGGAGAACAAACTCTGTTATTTGTTTTTCAGAAGGAAATGTTTAAAAAATGTTAATAGAGAGCTTTAAAAAATCGATAGGATGGATGGATTATGGACTAAACATTCAATCAAGAATTTTCTCCTCTATAAAACAATTAAAGACTCAAAGATAAAATAAATAAAATAAGTTCCTCTCTTCAAAGATTATATTGTTTCTATTTCCTCGCTTTCATATTCAAAAAATTTTTTTTTCATGGGCCAGTGTTAATCTGATGCAGATTTCCATTCCCCTTTTTTTAATGTTCTAGACCCATTTCTTTTATCTATATTTTTTCATTTTGTGGAAGTTAAATTTTTATGACAGTGAAACCCAGCAGCTGTTGTACCTTTTTTATGGACTCCAATGAACGTACAGTTCTTCATTAAATAAACAAACAAATAAATAAATAAATCATCAAAATCCTTCGCTCCCCAGAAATGAAAAACCTCCAAGTTCCCAACTATAACTCCATATCACTGAACATTACCTGCCAAAGCTTCCAAATCATCTTTAATAATCAAGAACGTCTTCTCCGGAAGGAATTCCGTCGGCGTCCGTTTCCACTTCATCGCGAAGTTACTTTTAAAATCCACCGTGAGGCAAACCGCTGGGCGGAAGTTACTTACTTTTTCGATTTAAAGTTTAATCCCAATTGATTAAAAAATCCGTGTCATTATCGCAGGGGCGGTGAATTTCTCCCGAAAGTGACAGTTCCCTCCGGACTTTTTTCAAACATTATTTAAATTTTACCGTGAAATCGCAATGTCAAGCCCAACTCCGGGTGGTGCCAGGCCCTCGGATTTAATCATTAATCACAAAACTTTAGCACTGGCCGTTGCATAGCACATGATCATGACATTTAAACTCATTTCATTTGTTTATTTAATTTTAAATATAAATAATCGAACGATCGAGACCGGATCAATGGAAACGTTGGGAGGGATTTTCGAAAGGAAATGACCCTTCGTTGGATCCAGCATTTAAAATTGTCTGCATTTTTTTCGAATTACACGTGATAATAAGGGTGAATTTCTGGCGGAGGGAGTTACGTTTATTACGACTCTTTAGGGGCACAGAGCGCGAGAAACTACTCTGGTAGCAGGTAGTTTACCTTGCCATTGGTTCGATATACACATATCTCTCTCTATTCCTCTGCTTTCCTTTCCCTGTGGTCGATTTTCAACCGGTGATACCGCACAGGTGGTGGTGGTGAAAAATCGATCCAACAGGGTACCATGAAACAATCGCCCTTATTTACTCAATGTTGGGCATGTGTAAGTGCAAATTGTGGCTTTTTATCTTGTTCACTATAGTAGAACGGAGTTGTAACGATTGCATACACGAAATTATAGATTGTGAGCATTTTTGTCAGGATAGTGGTAAAAAATATTTGAATGAATTTACCGTGACGCAATTTGAATTTTCCTTTGTCCTCACTTTTTCCCTTTCCACTCCATTTTTTATGGATAATGAAAGAAGAAGCAGAAAGTTCTGGTAATTAGGTAGCAAAATGATAAATTTTGCTAAGTCAAAATCAAAATTTTCCATAATTGTGGATTTATCTCCGAAACAAAAAATTTTATGAAAAAATGTCACTAGCATTTTTGATAGGAAATTTCATCAGCTACAAAAAAGATCTCTTGAGATTTTCTCCTACAATCACTCGTTTATGAAATAAATGCGGAATTATGGAAAATTTCGGGTTCAACGTATACAGTTTAGCACTTCGTTATTAAAATAAAATTTTTAATTCTATAAACTATATGATCTACTTCTGACTAATGAAAACAAAGCAACAAATATGAATTAGTTGGTTTATTATCCGCTATTTACATTTGTCTATGAGTAATTAATATACAGTGATAAAATTGTTTGTCCCCCAGTTATGTTATCATCACGATGACAGACATTTTTCAACTCAGTCAATCGAATCAATCGAACTTATCTCCTGTATCTGTACCGTTTGAAATGGAACCACAACTGAAATATGTTATTGTGAAATTGACACCTGAACCCTCGTTTGTATGAGTACTCCCACTCCCTGCTGACGATTTTGAAGGCAATATCCTCGTAGGGTGGCCCTGCGTGGAATCGTAGGATAGCAAAGTCTCGGTTGTCACTGCAAGGCGTCTAAAAGACAAAATAAATCATTAGCATAACTTACAGAGTATTTCACAAAAATATTTATTATAAAAAAATCGTTTGAGTATCTAAACACAATTTTTCACCAATAATTAGAAAAAAAAATCTCACCAGATAATATTCAGGAGTCGTACTCTTGTCGATCAAATCCGGATAAAAAATATTAAATTTGTATCCCTGTACAATCTTGGGTGGAGGATTATCCATATCATAATGCGTCTGATTGTACTTGTTCCACTCGAACCCGGTGTGCACCCGATTAAAATACCTCGGCTTTCTTGGTCGATATTTATCCGACCACAGATAGATTTGTGCCTCCAACGAAGTCTCAACACTGAACTGCGCCTCATCAGATCCCATATTTTTCCTGGCCTCTGCATGAAGAGCCTGTTCCTCAGCAGTCATGACATTCTGGACCTTATTTCCAGTACTAAACACTTGAGCCCTGGTGTACTCAAGCCTCTGTGTATCCTCCTCCTCGAGAGTAACGATGGTACCAGGCTCGAGTTGTGAGGTCGACATGTACTTGGGCGAATATCCCCCAGACTCGTACTCTCCAATGGACTCTGACAGCATATCCTCAGCTGCTGTTGGTGCGTCATCATCATCAGAGCCCTCCTCATCACTCTTTCCCTTTGGCTCGACTGTTTCATTCTCATCCTCAGCATTTTCCACTCTCGACGCCTCACTTTTCACCTCTGAGGCATTGGCCTCACTCTCCGCCCTCGCCACTCCCTGCTCAGCCATCAGGACCTCCAGTTTCTTTCGTAGATTCTCTTGATGACGATCTCGTAGACGAGCCCTTGCCATGTGGGCTTTCAGTTGAGAGAGAAGACTCTCCCAGTAACCGATATCCACTCCCTCAGGTTTTCCTGATATTTTCTCCTCAATTCGCAGTTGAATACCTGTAAAAATAATTTATTCATTATTTTTTCTTTTGAATGGACTCAATCTATTTTAAATAATCTTAGACTAAATTTCTCTAACAACAATTTCTCCTCCAAAAAATTTCCAGAATAAATTTCTTATCATCTTAGCAAGTCAGACTTTGAAAATATCTCATTTTTTCCTCTCAAAAGTGAAAATTTCGAAATTTCTATCCCTATTTTAATGAATAGTTCTATTTGACCTGAATATATAACAAATTACTGTCAAATTAACCCCTGAAGAACCCAATTATCCCAATTTTTCATCGCCTTATGAAAGATTTCACTAACATAATACGATTTCGTGATTTTATAAATAATTAAATTCCCAGCGAAAGTACCTTCCAACTGCGCCACAGTCTTTCCCTTGAACGTAGCAGCAACATCCTTGACAACAGACTCATGTATTCCCTCTCTCCTCTTCACAGCAACTTCGTACTCAGATCTCTCAAGTTTCTTCAGTTTATAAAGTTCGTCCTCCACGATGACAGTGATGTCATTCCAGTAATCCAAATTGCCACCCCTCTCAAGTTCCTTATAGACCTTGATATCTTCGATGAGATCCTCCAGGTCCTTCACCTGGAGCCCCCTGAGGTAAGTGTAAGGCTCGTGCATCTCCACAGCATCTACTTCCTCTTCTGCACTAATGTACTTCGCTAGGAGATCAATTGGCTTGGCACGTCCATCCTGAATACGAATTCTAGATCTCAGTCTGGCTTGCTCCAGGTGAAACTGATCCTCTTGTTTTGCCCACTGTTCCAATTGCGCTGCCTCTTTTCCTCTCTGAAGCAGAGCCATCTCCTCTTCTCTCTGTTGTCTCTCCAGTTCTCTTTCCTGTCGACGTTTCTTCACTTTCTCCAGTTCACGTTTGTTCTCCTCCTGTTTATGACGATTTCTCTGCTCCAGAGTCTCGTGACTCACACCAAGAAGACCCTCTTTCTCCAGTTTCTTGGACCATACGAATGTGGAGAGGAGGTTCCCATCGCCGAAGGGATTGTCTGTGTTCGTGTAGTGGAGGTAATCGTTGTCCCATCCCATTCTCTCCTTTCTTTTACGCTCTTTCGCTTCTTTTTTCTTCAGACGACGCAGACGCTTCTCCTCGGGGGTCTCAGTGGCTTTCTCCAATTCTTTCTGACGCTTTCGCTCTTCTAGTTGTTTCAGACGCTGTCTCTCAAGCTTCTTCAAAAGCTTTGTGGAATCTGCTGAAGAGTTCGAAGACGTCGATGATGACGATGATGAGCTTGATGATGATGAGGACCTGTTATGGAAAAAAAGGAGACTGTGTGCAACTGAGATTGTTAAATCACATTTTCTTAATTATAATTTATTAAACTTTGCTGATAAATGTTCTGGAATTTTGGAGTCCTATTACCACTCCATAAACAATTTCTTAATGATGTGAAAGTCTATGGAAAAAAATATTTGAACGAAGGCAGACGAAAACTTCACTTATTGCATCAGAAATTGAAGATGAAACAACTGCAATTTATATTTTGCCACTTGTTATCACCTAATTTGACTTATTTGATGATTGTATAGCCCGATAGTAATTTCGAAAGTGATTACTGTCTGTTAATAAAAGTAATAAAGAAGAATAGGACGTGGGTTAGTTAGGACGACATAAAATACAAAAGCAAAAACATCCTGAGGTTCGATCAAACATAAGAAAAACCCCACATCACGCCTTACCTCCTCCGACTGTTATGCTTCCAAGATCTTCCCCCATCTCTGGACTTCGAGGACCTCCGTTTGGACTTTTTCCTGGTCTGCTCTCTCCTCCTAGATGATTTCGATTCCGACTTCGACCTCCCCGGGCTGTAATTCCTCTCCCGATCCCGCTGACTCGACTTCACTTCGTGGTGCCTTCGATCCCGTTCTCTAGACCGACCTCTGCTATCATCACCTCTCCTCGAGTCCCTCCCCATATTTGTCACTCAAAATCACGAAAAACTGGCCAAAATCAAGGGCTCAAGGCACTCGATGACAAACGTCAACACACGTTCAGTAGTTTTTTCACAATCCTAACCTAAAATCGAAAGGTTCACTCGTCAACAGCTTCGATTTTGCATTTCACAACTGAGTGCAGTCTCCAATATGCCATCGGTTTTAGTCCAAAACAGTTCGACTACTTCCTCGGGACGCCATAGGCGTCACTGCGCACAGTCTCGTGACAAAATGGCCGCTGTCGACGGTGAGAGGCGCTACCACCAAGTCTGGCAGCTGGCAGCCCCAAAAATATTCATATCTTCATAGCCGACAGATGATTTCCTTTCACAAAATGCACTAATTCTATCGTTTGTAATAAGTTTCCTGTCGTTTGGACTAACAGTAAAATATTTCGTTAGTCTTTCCTTTATTTTTAAATAAATAATTGAAAATCCCATAAAGCCTATTCGTTGCTGAAAGTTCATTTTTTCTCAGAAAATGAACTAATTTTATCATTTGTACCAAATTGGTACACTAACCACCACTTTGAAAAATATCAATCCTCATTAATTCTGCTGACAATGTTGATGGGATCAGTCCAACCCCAGAAGTGAACCCCCTACGTTAGTCCATCCTCTCTGAATCAACACGTCTGACGCCCCCGCCAGTCTCAAGGCCAGTCCCACACCACCAGTCAGCTGTTCCTCACCCACGTACTCGTAATCTCTAATCATATCCATGTGTGTGTGTCGTCCCCTCTGCTCCATAAACTCAACTCCTCACTCTCAGTCTCCCAGCAACTCTCACATAGTTGAATAGTGTTGTATCAGTGTCCTACGATTTCACGCTATCATCTCACCAACCTGGATATTCCATTGTCCATTATTCCATCAATGCCAGTACCACTCGATCAGTCCGGATGTGAACATCACAGTGAGCCACGCTATTATCCAGTAGCATCTGAATATCCGTGCACATCATCGCCGTGATTCCACTCGAGGTATTGCATTCTGGCGCAACCACGACATCGACGACCAAGGGGGATATGGCATCAACAAGGAAAATGGCCGCTGGCAATGACAGGAGGCCTAATGTTGTTGAGGATCGTGCGCGTGGCAGTAATTCGTTGAGGGGTAATACCTGGAGCGAAGTGTCTGACAGTGCTGATGAACATGAGCACAGTCCATTTGCTGATAGAGCTGCTAATGTTGCTAGGTATGTTGGCGTTTGTTGAGAACAAAGGAATTAGGACTTTCGTGACTAGGGGGAGGCGTTAACTGAGGAAATTTGTGCTTGAAAAATTTTGCACAACTTTAGTATTCTAGTTTTGGGGAGGATATGTGTATTGACATGTCATGGCACAGGCTAAAGTCGATCTTTAAGGGTGAAATTAATGATAATTAGTTTGGAAGAGATCATTAGATTTGAGTCAACCAGGTCTTGAGGGGTGGAATGTAGAGGTTAAGAGTTGAAAATTTTATTTTTGGGAGGAGAATTGATAGAATTTTTTGCAAGCAGAGGAATGGGGTGAAGAGAATATAAATAAAGCGTTTTTTAAGTAAATAATACTTGGACAGAGGAAATAGATCAATTTTGATGGAAGAAATGCTGAAAAATGTGGGACTTGCAATTAATTGAAGAATCAATGGAACACAGGCAACAAATATTTTGGATTTTCTAGAGGGAAGAACTTATTTATTAAGAAATCATCACTAGGGCAGGTGATGAATATTAGTAAAATGGAATAATCAATATGTTCACGGAACTGATTGCATGACTTCAGTTATGATATGATTGAAAAAAGATACGATTAAGAATAACAGGAATAAAGCAATTTCTGATTGAAATCTCCTGACGAAACGAGAAATTTTCGAATTTGATTCGATATTTATTCTTTCCACTGAAATCCGATCATTCAATCCCGTAAATAAAATGAAAACTATTTGTTAATTATCTAAATTCAATGAAACAAATTCAATGTAAATTAATAAATATACATAAACACATGATAAAACATGAGATAAACGTCCTAGACTCATGAAAATTCCTAATGTCATTCTTTTTATTGTTAATTATTAATAAACCAAAATGTTTTCCACATTCCTTTTCGTATATGAATATTGATTGAATAAAAAATCATAAGATCGGGGTAAATAATTTATTCTTAACCTGCGCACTAGGGAACCCATTGAAAAATACATTAGGTAGTGATTATCTGGGACTGATTAATTTATCAACACATTCCATTAATTTATTAATACAGAAAGATAAGAAAATTGAATAAGAAAAATGTATTTAATAGTAAAATATCTAATCCACACTCGTTTAATTTATTTGATTCATTAGTAGAAGGATTTCCATGGCTTGAGAGGTACTGATCATTTGTTATACTCATTGCCCAGGTGAAATCGATGAATCATTGCATCACATGATCCAATGACACCAACTAATGAATCACAATAAGAATTAAACAACAGTTTTCCTCCAATAATTCAAATAAAATAGAAGAAAGCGGTTTTCTTTGAATAATTATGAAAATCCTGATTAATGAAATCTTTGAGTAACCATAATTAGGGGAGAGTAATAGATCAATTCCTTATTAATTAATCGTAAAGCGCATTCTCTCTCTAATTACAGAAATTACGTGAATACGACAAATAAAGCAAATTAAGGAATGATATATTTTTATTCCACGTTTTGTGTAAATTAAATATTACCATGTGCACAGGAAAGTGAATATTCCTAATAGTTCCATATATCAATGCACTTAATTAAGATATGAAGATCATGAGATAAAGAAAATTGAAAGAATCATTCAATAGTGAAGTATCTAATCTAATCTAGTTCCATCTAATTCGAGTTCTCAGATATTTGTTTCATGACTTCTGAGAATAAAGTCTTCTATTTCATTCGTTTTGGATATTTGAAGTTTAATGAAGGGCGATGATTATGAGTCAGGATATATTACCCAATTTATATCGAGTGATGGGAGTGATATATCGTGCGTATGTGAGCCACAACGAGAAACGTATTTAATCATTTGATATTATTTAATACAATTTAATTTCACCAGAATATCCTTTTCAGAAAAGGAATTTCGTTTTAATCATTTCTCAAGTCGTGCAATTATTATTCCCAGGGATGGAGTTCTTGATCAGCCCCACTATGACGCCATCGTCTACGCCGAGGACAAGATGCGTCGTCGTCTACGTTTTTTCTTCATGAATCCAGTGGAGAAATGGCAGGCAAGACGTCGTGTACCCTACAAATTCATCGTCCAGGTGATAAAGATCATCCTAGTCACCGTACAGCTGTGTCTCTTCGCTCACAACAATTACATGCACGTTAACTACACATGGGACAACAGAATTGCTTTCTCCCACTTATTCCTGATGGGCTGGGATGCCACCCAAGAGGTGATTATTATCACTCACCCTATCACCAGAAGAATTGAAAAAAATCTCTCCTCGTGCGATTAAAACTAATCATTCAGCGAACTCGTGGTGTCCTCTTATCAGTCATAGAGTACTCACTATTTCTCGTTTGATCAGTCACGTTATTTAGTCTTGTCTGTCAATCTTATAATCAGTTTATCGCTTATCGAGTTAATAATATTGATAATCTATTTAAAGGTACCAGCATATCCCCCAACAACAGCACCACTGGCTCTCTACAAACAAGATGATTTTTACTCAACACTTGATTATGCGTTAAGAGGATATTATAATCTCAGTAATGCCATTGGATCGTACTCATACACTGAAGAGGATAATTCAATAGGCCGAGTTGATCTCTGTCTGTATCAGTACAAAGAGGGAACAATATTTGGTTTTAATGAGAGTTATGTGTTCAATAATGAGATTGAAAAAAATTGCATTCAAATTAATCACACGTTCCAGGGAGACTCGCAAATTGAGACGAAAAAATTACTGATTGATAAGGATATTGTCATTAATTTTTCGGCTCTGGTAAAGGCAGATTTGCAATTTGCGGTTAAAACTGTTAATTTAAAAGCAGCGGGACCTATAACACCGCCTGATTGCTATCAATTTGACGTCAAGATTTTACTTGATAATAGTGATTTTGATGGACAAATGCTGCTATCTCTTGATGCGGAACCAAACAGGCTGCAATGCAAAGGTGATACCAGATATATTACTGATAATAGGATTGATTCTGCATTGAGGACACTTCTTAATCTCTTCGTTATATTCATATGCGCGGTTTCATTGGGTCTGTGCTCAAGAGCTATCTACAGGGCACAGCTGCTCAAGTTTGAAACTATTAATTTTTTTAAGAAGACTTATGGCAAGGCTTTGAGCCTTGAGGGACGACTGGAGTTTCTCAACATGTGGTACATCATGATTATTATCAATGATATGCTTATCATGCTGGGATCGGCCATCAAGGAGCAGATTGAGAGGAAGTACTTTGGCAGCGATCATTGGAATATATGCAGTATTTTTCTAGGAACTGGAAATCTCCTCGTGTGGTTTGGAGTCTTGAGGTGAGGGAGGCTATTCAGAAATTGTTCAGTCAATCATTAAGTCATTAGAGTTGAACCCGTTCCATTATTCGATGAATGAGTAATCGAGGCGCACTTCACTAATCGAAAACTGTTCCACTCGATCGTTAATTTCAATTACTGAGTGAATTAGTGTCGGCGATTAACTTCAATGATGATTACTGATGAACGGAGTAATTGGAAATTTTTCTGTATCAAAATTTAATAGATTGAGGATTTTAGAAATATCAACTGCGATTGCTCATTGACATAAGAAACAGAGAATCTGTATCTGTGAATATCGAGTACATAAATTATTTTAAAAATTGTCCTACTTGGATTACTCATCATTCAACCAGTCATTTGTGGTCAGAGTCGATTGATGACGACAGTAATCAAATAATGTTAATAAAAAATTGTAATATCGCTATCTCGGCTGCGAATATAAAATGATAATCAAAGAATCAATTCAATAATTCGGTTTCATTTCAACAGGTACCTCGGTTTCTTCAAGACATACAACGTCGTCATCTTGACTCTGAAGAAAGCAGCTCCCAAGGTCGCACGTTTCCTAGTCTGCGCCATATTGATTTATGCTGGGTTTACTTTCTGTGGATGGCTCACCCTCGGACCCTATCATCTCAAATTCAGGAGTCTGGCCACCACATCGGAGTGCCTATTTGCTCTCATAAATGGCGATGAACTGTTCGCCACATTCTCCATAACTTCATTCAAATCTCCACTTCTCTGGTGGTACTCGAGGATTTATCTCTACACTTTCATATCGCTTTATATCTACGTGGTGCTGAGTCTCTTCATCTCCATTATCATGGATGCTTATGACACCATCAAGCTGTACTATCGCGATGGATTTCCCAAGAATGATCTTCAGGCATTTATTGCTGTATGCACTGATGAGGCGTCCAGTGGTGTTTTTCGAACGGAATCCGGTGACACTAATTTTAGTGAACTTTTTGGAAAACTCTGTTGCTGTCGAAAAAGACCCTACGGGTCTTTTTCAGGGTCTACAAATTCAGGTGCAACAGCTAAACCCGATGAAAACTGCGGCGCAATCTGTATATAGTAAGTTAATTGAGCGTCCAGGAACTGGGAAATATTATGGATCAATTTAGAATAAGGGAGACGTACGAAGAAATTTTATAGAAAAATCTAAAATTCGTTTTTTTATACTAATTGTGTGAGAGATTGAGTTTTACTGGTTTTTTATATAAAATATATTCCATCTGGGGAAACAAATAATGGAATTCTTGATGGAAGTGCATGAGAAATGTAGTCAAATTTCGTATTGAATTTGTGACGTTTTTCTGTGATTTTTCTTCGTACGATGAACTTTTTGTATTTTGGAAAATTGCTTTTGGGTGAATGGTACAGTGTTCGGGTATGGAATACTAATGAATCAATTAATATTGACAAGGTCAGAGGGGAAATCGTATTCAAATACTTTTGCACACCTTGATATTTTTTTAATGAAACATTCTGTTTTTTTTTAATAACCGAGATTTATTGATTTGTCTTTTAATTGGCGTTCATTTCATTAGCCATTTGAAATTTTTATAAAATACAGTCATAAATTCAATTTTTAATAGCTGAAACCCTAGATCACAGGTTCTTGAACAACAATAATTATTAAATGTTTTTTACTTTGACATTTATTATTATATCCATCTCCAATTCCAATTGGATTCAAACCAATATAATTTTGTGGTTTAAATTCACGAATTTTCAACAACTAATTCCGCTTTTTCTTTTTACGTTCGTAAAAATCTAAAAAAATCTGCGGAATCACCTGTGGAAAAGCCAAAGACACATAAATTGTAAAAATACATTATGATTATTATTATCTTTAATCCCAACCTGTATGTTGTCAGCTTCAATTGGATTTATTGTGGACAAAATGCGGAATTTAAAAGTCAAATAATAAAGCGCCTGATATTTTTTAATAGGCAACTGCCAATTTATTTTCATATTTATCATTAAAATTGATCTAACACTGCGTTCAAGGCTTCCACCATAATACCATTCATCCATAACAAATAAAATTGTAAAAACTGCCAAATGGACTGCATTTACATCTCCCTCATTTACGATATTATGGAGCGAGTAAATAGTATTCAGTTGCATGAATAAATGTGATATTAGGACAAAAATGAATGATAAACAATGCATCGCTAATTTTGTAAATGCGATGTTTATTTCGATTTATCTGGGAATAAGAGATTGTTGGAGACAATAAATCCGTGGAATATTTCGGCCTTGGTGAGGAGAAACAGTAATATTGTGACACGTGTATTTTGTAATTAATTGCAATCACTTGATGATCACAAAATACTTCCCTCTGTAGCACAAAATATGTAAAAAAAATTAATGCAGTCTGTGTTTGTTACGATCAATTGAGAAAAAGGTCTTGCTAGACTTTGACGATGACCAATTATAGGTGCTACATGAGGTCTGTGATACGGCAGCAAGAGCTGGGGAACTTGATATTTCAATAGGTAAATTCAGAAAAATATTATTTAAAGGCCATTGTTGAGGTTGATTTTCGACTGGATTTTTTTTCTTTTGCGCGAAAAGATGTGATGAACCACGAGAATTATTCAGGGATGGCCGGATTATCGATTTTTTATGAACATTTAGAGCTGAAATGTTCTCCAGTTTTTATAAAATGACATGCCAACCTCACCTTATTGATGGAATTTACTTATCGTTATATCTCGTATCACAAACCCAATGATAAACAATCTTTTTTATACGTGATGATATCGCAGCCCGATTTCATTAATTTCATAGACAGAAATTTATTTATTTATATTTGTTTGTTATCTGTAGAGAGACATGACGAGAGATAATCGTATGAATTATATTTTCAAAATACAGGCAGTTTGAATTGTTACCATAATGTTTTATTTTGTATTATCTCAGTTGTATTTAGTGTGAATTTTGTGTGAATAAACATAGAACACTTGGATTTTTTGTAAATCTTTCCTGAGACCAGTGACATAGGGGAGCTGTCAATTGAATACTCTGAACGACGATGAGATTGGTTGGAAAAGTATTAATTATGCCAAGTCTGCAGCACGAAAAAATTACTCGTATGCAGTATTTTATACTCATTAAAATATTTTACTAATGATCTCGTAAAATGATAAGTTTTATTGATTTATTAATTTAATAAATTTATTGTTCATTAACCATCTATCTATTTTCTTGCTGAAGCAAATCGAATGTTCTACAATTTTAATTTTTTATTCTATTAAAAATTAATCATTTATTTATACTGACGACATCTGATTCATCGAGAGATTACGATCCCGGAAAATACAGACGAATATCGTCGCTCGTTTTATTTCATTCGGGACTTCCCAGTCAAATCCATTTTTTTTAATTTCCTCATAACTCGCAATTGTTTTACCATTAATCATTCGCAAATGTACTTTTGTCATTTTGTCACGTTAGAATTATGTCTAGGTGGGGAATTTTGCCATCGCCAAATTCATCTTAGTGACAAATTAATTATTTCTCGCAGGAAATTGGGTAATCGATCTTTTTAAAACGATAATTTTTGTTGGACGTAAATCATGAAATATAGAAATCCAATTAGGTATAGAGATCGCATATTTCTCATTCGTTAGAGACTTCTGTTTAATCTGATAAAAGACATTTGTTGGAATAAAAATTATTCAAATAAAAAATCGTTGGTGAAATATCCATTTACTGGAGGGAAGGATTTGTTCTTTAAAAAATTATATTTTTTCGAGTTGGGGACTTTCAGGAGCGTCTAATTAGCAGCTCATTTCAGCTGTTCACGATAAGAAATTGAACAAAAACTATGTAGTAAATATTTTACATGACAATAGCTTTGAATGAAAAATCGTTTCACATTCATTCTCCGAAGTAAAAGTGGCTTTCATCTCGTCTGGTTAATTTTATTGTAATTTGTGTATGAAAAACGGGGATTTCAATATGATATAATATGACGGTTACGCTAAAAACCTAATGGATGTACCCGAACATTTTGGCTCGCCGCCAAGTACACGAATCGGCCTCAATTAGCCGGATTGCGTACACACATATTGCGGGTTAAACTACACGAAACATCCATCACCGAAATCACTAGACAATTTGCGTTAAAAAATCGTCAAAATCGCTAACGATTTCCCGAAACTGGACCATGATTTACCGATTAGTGTCAACCAGGGAAAAACTGGGACCAGAGAGTCAAAAATCCTTGGCACAATTTTTGTCAGCACCACTTGTTCAACAATAAAACCTCAAGATGACACGTTAATCTCGAAATTCAACTCGTAAATTTTGCTGGATCAAAAAACTATTAACTGAACAATTGTTGGCACTGGATATTCATGTTTTCATTGCAATTTTAAGTGAATTGAGGAATTTGCGTTTCGTTGCTGCCCAAAAATGTGAAATTACAGTGGATTTTCAGGGAAACCTGAGGGTTTACGATGTTTATTTAAATTTTCCGCGTTTGCGTTCTAAATTTTGTGCGAAACCGGCGGAAGATTTCAGTAAATATAAATTATGTTATGTGCTCACAGTACGAAAATATATTTTATTATTTATTTAGTAGCCAGGTGATAAAACTGGTCGTTAAAAATTATAATAGATAATGAATATTTTTAAAAAATGTTGAAAAGATGAAAAAAATCGTAGGGGGTTCCTGGGACCGTCAAAAAATCTCAAAAAAATTGAATAGTCATCTGATGAAGTGGACAATATGGAAAAAAATCGATGATACCAGTAAAGGGCTAAGGGTTTGAACCTCGTTGAGTTCACTCGGACTACCCCATATTATATACATGTAATATACATGTAATATACTGTTTATGTATCATATACTGTTGCGTTTGGGTAGAAATCAGAAGAAAATCGTCTCGACCATCTCAGGAAATTCGATTAAACCCTGTGATTAATTGAACACCCCTTCTCATTGTCAACCATCCCAGTCTCATCCCATCCTAAATAATGTACTCCACGTGTTGTGATTGTCTGCCTGTCACATCGTCTGTAAGTGTCTCGGCATTATTTTGCTCCCGGGTTCGTTGCCCCACGGGTACCAACCCCTACCACGCACCCCCACACCTTCGCTCACCCCCCCAAAAATTTCCATCTTCCGGAAAAGCGAAAAATCGAGGGGTAATTCACACATCGCCGGGACTAATTAATAATTCTCGCGAAGAGTGATTCGAAAGTTTGGCGTTACAGACTCCGGTTCAAATTCAAAATAACCCCGTTGTGACCATCGATTATTATTAGACGAACTTTCCGGTGCAACCGATCGAGTTCACGAGCTCCTAACGTTGAAGTTTATGGTACGTTAGAGTACAGAAAAATTATTTGATTCGATGAGGTATTGAATGAATAAAATGTTTCATCGATTTAATTCTTCCACATTAACCCAATATCGATTGATCGTACTTTATCGCCCTCCGCATGATCTCAGAATACTGAAAAAATAACTGGGTAGTTCAGTATAATTTTTTTTTTGTGTATTTCACCCCTTTCAACACATTCAACCGCTTTACGATTCACCGTTTGCTATCTAATTTGTTTCATCGTATTTTCCTAATCAACTTTCTTATAATTGGACCCTCAGGTCAGTGTGATTCACCTGATAATTCATCTCACTATATTCCAATCGCTCTTAACTAATTTCCCAACCCCCTAATTACCTCCCCTGTAAATAATTAAAAAATGTTTTTCACTCCTGTCCAATTTCACCGGCATGTCCCATTTTTCCCCACGTCCCCCCCACGTTTACAGTCCGATTATCATTCACGTTCACTAATTACCAACAACCCCTCTATTTTCCTCCCCTTAAATTATTTTCTTCCCCATTTCACACACCTTTTTACCCCCCTCACCCTTTCCTATCCCTTCCGCGTACGTTATCCACATTCTTATCACTCAATAAATCGCTGAATTTCCTCAACTACTCCTCCACTGATAGACCCTTATCTCATCCACCCCCCAACCCCTTAAATCCCTAAAAAATCCCGACAATTAAACTCCAAAATCCCACCTCATTAAAAACCGAAAAAGATCTCAAGTCGTTTAGCCCTGAGGCAATCGGGGAGTCAAACAGGCGCCGGAGGCGCGCGAGGAGGGCGTCGCGACGCCTTAGATCTGGCATTGGTAGCGCAGTCTCGAGATAGCCGTCGGGTAGCTTCTAACCACCTCGATTTATTCGTGTATTCCACCGCAAAAGTTACGAACTCGTGCGATTGATTTTTCCCCCAGTAAAAAAACTGTTTTTAATTTTCAAAAAAATTAGTGAGATCAATTAACAATAATTCTAGTTATCTGTGAAGGACTTGACACTCCCCGAGGATCCGCGAAACAGGTGCACAGTAGTAAGTTCACGTAAACTCTTTTTTTTTAATTTCATCCGCTAGTTTTGAAACGAGTCTCGTAGGAACTCCCATACACCTCATCTTCAGCTCGTCAATGTTTCTATTTTTATTCGCACATTGCACGAGTGTTGGGCAAGTGTCGAATTAGTTTGAGTGGTGGCATTTAAAAAAACCCAGGGGGTACGAAAATATCGAACCGAAAGCCGAAAAAATCGTCGAAATATCGATTTAAATCGAATTGACGCGTGAAAATTGCGGGAAAAATTTTTTGACAGACGATTTTGACAATCAAAAAATTGAAATATCTCGGAAATTTGATTCTCCGTCAAAATTACCGGAAGTTGACGCTCATCGAGAGGCAAAAGTTTATGTAGCGTCCGATGCTTTCATCCAGCATCATCGTTTGTATATTTTGAATGACGTCACGAATGAGTAAAAGTATTTGGGTGCAGCTGTCGTTCCGTTTGATCCTCGTTTCGGTCCTCTCGGATTACTGGTGATGGGCCATTAAAAAAAATCCTCGAATAGACCGGTTGGCGAGAGCTACAGAGGAGCATTATGTTCTTATCGAGATCGTTGGGGGATGACAGGTGAATCAGCTGGTGGTGGTGGTGGATTTCAGCGTCTTCCGGATGTGAATCAGCTCGGAAATATCGTTTGACCCTGAGAGACTGTTTGCACGGACGTCAGGGGATAAATCAAATGATGCGACAAGTTGGCAATGTCTTGGACATCGGTGACCGGTTGGTGCGGGGGTTATTCACGGCCGAATGTCATGTTGTATATTAATGATTTAACTATCGAATATTTTTAATTAATAATTGTACGATATGAGGGGTGAGTGTTGTTCGTGTCATGAGAGTATTCGAACTGGAGGAGGTAATTAAGGGGTGATTTGCGGGGAAATGAGGTGCAGGGGGGTTGGAGGGGTGGATGTATATTGACAACACTTAGATGGCATTAGACGAAAATTATAAAAAGCAATAGTAGATGGAAATAATTTTTTTATGAACATTAGAACTCTAGAGGGTGAAGAGTGGGAGGAAATGACAAATGACTTTTTAGATCGAATTTTGTTGAAAAAATTAGAGTTGAGAAGGTAATTTTTGGGGTAAAACTAACATTCGCCTGACCCCCTCCCCCTGGAGGTCTAATTTTTTAATTAAAATTGATTCGGGTGTAGACAACAATCTTGACACAATGATTTCCGCACGTGGAGAAAAATTATTTAAAAATTATAGAAGAGTTATGCACTTTTCCAGTGAACTTTTAATAAAAAATGCGTAATTGTTCCGTAAATTCTCCCGAGGGGATGATGATAATAATATTACTCTAGAGGATGAGTATTTAGCACGTGACCTTGAAGGAATTCAGTTAATAATTATTTCGTTTTTCTAAAGTTCTGATTTTCTTGAGGGAAGAATTTTGATGAATTATTTAATGCTCATGATTATTGCAGGAGTTCCCTCAACGTTATAATTAACATAATCATGTTCTAGAATAATACATATAAGTGAGGTAATTTAAATCTAATGAGAACTGTCAGGCAATTACTCGAAAAAAATAATTTTTTTTCTGAAGTCAATGGATATTTGGCAAAATCAATTCCACCGTACCTTTTTTTTCGTTGTGCGAATGATTCAATTGTTGATTCTGAGGGCTCCAACCATGAACCTCATGCTTCGATCAAATGAGGGTTCGAATCTATCGTATATTGGTTCGGAATCCCTGGATATTTCACTGAATTTTCATAATTATTTGAATATATCACCTTTTTATCTAATTTCTATCTGATTTTTATTGATTCCTGTTGGATTTCAATTGATTAACTGTTGGTAAACTGATTGATTTCACCTGTTTTCAATTGAATTTGATGACATTTCATACAGTAAAAATGTCCAGAATATTAAAAATAATTTTCATTCGTCTCTTTTTCGTACAATTCAAGACAAAAAATCGGATCACTAATTTTGTTTATATATATTCTGCGGTATTTAGGTGACACAATTGTTGGAGTTTGCTGTTCCAGTAGTGTAATCTGTATATGTCAGACGCGGAATCATCCTAAAATAGACCGGAAATCTAAATAGATCAAGATATCAAGTGCAACGAATTGAATCGAAGATAAACAGAAAATCTCTCCAATAACATTCGCCGAAAATTAACTAAAATTAGCTCGACTTTATCCCTCCATAAAATGCAATGATCAGATTGAAATCAATTTTAATGACGTCACCGGGGAAAATCTGATAGCGGGTAAACGAGAATTGAATGTCAATTGCGCGCGTTAAATTGTTGGAAGTGGGTGACAGTTATCTACATAAGATTATGTACTTCTCCTCGGCAAATTAGATTTAATGTGTCATTAAAATGAATGAACCGCTTCAGCCGCGAATTTTGAGGTGGCAGCACTAGGTCGCCTCGTTGGCCCACAGATCTAATTATATTTATAAAATTTGAAGGTGCGAATCTACTATGCCGACACGTTCAAGACCTTTCAAAAGACTCCAGTCTATCGCCTGGAGTAGAAATTAATTTAATATAAATATAATAGCGATAAACAATAACAATAAAATCCTATACAAAAATATAGTGATAACGCAATTTCTTTATTTTCAGAATAATGTCGTAACAATTTACCATGGCATCAAGGGACTCAATAACAACATCTTCGAGTAAAAGGAAAAAAGGTAACAACAATTATAAAAATAAAATATCCGTCAATCAAATACCACAAATTAAACCTGAAACTTTGTGTTGAAATTTAGGAGCCATTTTTGTTGACAACAAATTTAATTGTCAGGAAGTCGCAATAATTTTTTTAATAATTTTCACCTGAACTATTCGAAAATGTTATTACCTTCGCAAAACATTCTATTTTAAAAATAACATTTTGGCTTTCGCAAATTATTTCTTTAAATATAAATGGAAATGCCTGAAATATCATTTCGATATTTCATTATCTTAATTACCCAATAATTTTCCATGTAATTTATTTTTTAATGAATGTCTGCATTTAATTATGGGCTGGCCCTTACTCTTGGATATTTCAGAATTTTCGGCGGAGCTCAGTCAAGTGATAATCAGCGGAAGTACCACCATCAAAGAGACACTGACCACTTCAATCATCGATACCGAAGAGGTAAGTGCTACCGATCGCTCGATATCTTTTGTAACGACACAAATCGCCGAAAAATGTGACTGAATGTCAGTCACAATCGCGAAAAATTGCGGACCTCTTACGTAATCGTGGATAATTGACATAATTCCGGAAAGAACTGCTGAAGGTACCGTAAAAATCGCCGTCAAAATTTCCCAAAAAATCCGATCACGAAAATAAATTTTGCAGAATTTTCAGTAATTTTTCTCGAACTCCTCGGTAATTTCCTAAATTTTTCCAGTAATTTCCTCTTCATGTGACTCACCCCTGTCCTCATCTTAAACCCCGGGCGTTTCCCCTTCGCCAGTGGAAAACATCGCACAATAGTTTCTTTTTCTGAATCCAAATAAAAGAGAAAATATCGGTTGCAAAAAATTTGGTAACACGCCAACATCTTCAGTAAACACTCGCGAATATTTAAACCAGACTTTTGTCATCATGGGGGTGGGAAGGGGTGAGGTTTGCAGATTATTCGGGTGACGATGGACGAGGGGAGTCCGCGAGAGACTCCGAATTGTTTTCGGAAATGACAATGTCATTCTGAATGACAGGGAATAAATCAGTCTTTTGCAAATCGTATTGTTTGTCATCAGGAAGAACTATAATTAGTCGATTATGGCCCATTCCAAACCCATGACAGCAATCCAATCCGAAGTACTCAGTGAACTTTCAGTCTTTGTTGACAATTTTATGTCCTTTGACTGCCAAATATTTATTTTCTGTGGAGTTTAATTACTTTTGTTCGAGTGCCAGCTGCTGAAGCTGTGGTAATCCAATGGAATTACTTGCAGCATTATGTACAATTGTCGTAAAAACTTGCGGTTAATGGTTTACTAAATGGTTTGACAGTTTTGACAAGTGATGGGCGGATGTGTTGGGGTGTGAAGTGGAAAAACGAGGGGTGGAAGCCAAGTGATTTGAGTGGAAATTTGCATCAGGTACCGAGTTAAGATCAGGAATTGATGAGATCGTAGTCAGATGTCATCATCAACTGGGTCATGCTCCCCTACCTTCACTCAGAAGTCAGATTATCTGAAAGTACTATGATCTACTCATATTTTATTATCATTTCTATCAATTTTTTTTCTCTATATTTTTTTTTCAAATTGTTCTGAATGTTTTTTGTGAATATCTTCCCAATAAGTGATATATTTTTAGTAATAACAATTCACTGACGTTATGAATCTACGAATACAAATGACACTTTTCCATTTTTCTATTAAACATCATTTTTTTTTAATTAAATAAACTATTGCTTTGGGATTACTGTAAGGATAGTAAAATTTGTCACGATTTTCTAGGTAATTTTCATCCACCATTTGTCGTTGTGTAAAAAATTTTATTGCATTTATTTTTAGCAAACATCATAAAGACGTTGCAAATAGCATGCACCCAAAAATCATGCACTTTACCAGAACCCCTGACATTACGTCAGAGGTGGCTTTTCCAAAAAACGATTGATCCATTTTCAAGTATTTTCATGATGTCAATCGACAGAGATTCAATTTTTTTGCTTTATGATCCTCATTCATAAAAAAACATCAACAGAATATATTAAATACAAAAATAAATGTCAATATACGAAAAAATAATATTCTGAGACGAACAATTATGATTTATCATGACATTAAACAATTGCGGCAATATATTATAACAATTGTGACAATAATTCGCATTGAACATTGAACTTTCCAATTTTTTATTCTCAAAAACTGTTCCTCTCTCCTAAATCCAAAATAAATCAAATTAAAATATGCAACTCTCAAAAATTAAATAAAAAATGAAATGAGAAATAAAAATTCCGATTTTCCCTCTCAAAAAATTCCCCACAATCTCCAAAAGAGCGACGTCACCGTCCGAAAACTGCCGCAAAAATTCACATCTAAAAACCGCGATAGGATTTATTTTTAGCCCCATCATAAAGATGTTGCAAATAGCATGCACCCAAAAATTCTGCATCCCACCAGAACCCCTGACATTCCACAACCAGTGGCTTTATCCCAATAAGATTAATCCCCCCAAACTCTCCCCTCATATCCCCCAAAATAAAATAAACTCCCCACGTGTCACTCACGCAAAAACCTGACAGCCCAGACAATCGAATTCAATTCTCATATTTCTCAAAATCATCCACACAAACTATTCCTCAAGACGTATTGGTGGAGTAAGAAGGGTAGCTATTTCTGGTTGAGGGGAGAAGTGTGAGTTAACTCGAGCGCGTATACGAACTTTCAGGCACTTGGTTAACCCACCTCTGGGTAGTCTGGCATTTGCCACGGTATCGTCATACAGACATTGCCCACAACCGTCTGATAGCAAAGCCACGAGGCCCAGGATGTGCCAAACTCCCCCCGAGATCGTGCCCTAAAAAAAAAGTGAAAAGTGCATTTACCCGCCGATAATTCCCCCAAAAAATTGCAAACCCAAAATCCTCCAGTGAATAAATCGATCAACAATTAATATCCTCTCCCCTTCGATTAAAATACTAAAATTAACGAGAGAGTGAAGACTGATTTCCAAACGAATTATTTACCGAAACGTGCAGTCGCCCCAAAATAGATGTATTTCCCTGTAGGAGCCCATGTACGTAAAGTTGAGTGAACTTTGACGATAGAAGTACATCGCACAGCTCCTCCTCAATCCCCAGAGCTCATTCGCCTCCGAAACACCGTAACGTCCCCATAAACCTGGAAAAACCCCAAACAATGTGATACCAGGTCCCACGTGATGAAATTTGGGCCGAGGTTCATGTCAAATTGTCCATAAATTCAAAAAACCCCCTCGGGATAGTTTATTTGTGATTCAACCGGATGGCCAAGTTCCAAAATCATAATGAATGAACACAGAATCGTGATATATTAAACCTGACAAAACCTCATGACTCATTGTGATCCCACCTCAAAAATAATGTTATAAAAAACCATTAATTTCTCGAGGATAGAATTAAAATCAAAGAATTGGCAAATGCCCAGTGTTCAAGTGCTAATTTTCGGCTGCAAAAATAATTTCGCTGTTTGAGCAATCGGTGTGAAATATGGTACGAGAAGAAGTCATTGAGAAACTCAGAAGTTTCTGATTATCCGTTGACATGTCAGTGTGAAAATGGAAAAAGCATTCCGAGATGGCATTACCACTGAGACACTTGAATTCAAGGATTTCTGAAGAACCCACTTCGTCTAGATGATGCTGAACTGACCTGAGATGATTGTCAACAGCTCCAAGATGATTCTGAACTGATTAGCAACCAGTAACGCACCAAGAATAGATTGAATTGCCAGACAACCCAGACATGTCCTTCTGCAGGATCACGGGGAGGAGCCGGGGCCTCCCCAAGCCAAACTATTTTCCGTTGCTGCCACCAATAAGTCCAGCTGATGCTAAACGCTTTTGCCGAATCACTGGTAAATCCTATGGTCTACCCACGCATCACTACATTCCGGTACTGCTGGGTGTGCACAGCAATGATAAATCCAAATGTAGAATAACAAACAACTCTGGTCTTGGTCCACATCACTACACAGCTGGTCTGATACTGGGTGAGAAGAAGCGTCACGTCATTGTCAAGGACTATCGTTACGTATTTCCAGTGCTGGAGGGTGATGACGAGCAGCAGAAGGCCCTGAGGGATCTCCTGGAGACGAAAAAACCGCCGGAAGACGAGGAGAAGCTGAAGTTCGTCTACACAGTTCAGGAGAGAAGATGCAGCTTGGTATTTCCAGCGAGTCTCGAAGCGGCTGTGCGAGACGGTGATGTGAGTGATGTCATGCTATCAAGAGACTGTGATACAGTTCTGCTGAGGCTCAAGCAAGGACGCAACGTCTCAGTGGACTTCAAGGAGCTGGATGACTTCGATCATCTGTATGAGGGGCTCGGGCCTCACGAGGAGGTCATGAAGGAGCGGGAGAGGCTGGACGCCGAGGGGCGGAAGCGGAAGAAGAGACGCGCCTCCAAGTTGAATTACGCGAAGAAGGTCTTCGAGGATAAGGAGAAAGCTGCGGACGAGGAGGAGTTCAAGAGGGCGAAGCAGCTCAAGTTGAGGAGTGTCAAGGACGACAGCAAGGAAGAGAGGAATCACTGGAGGAATGTTGACCTGAACCACGCGAGGTCTGGGGAGAGACAGCTGACGATGGTCACTGAGACCCTGGAAAGCTTCGTCCATCCCATTACGAGGACTTGTAACTGGCGGGCTATTGAGAGAAACGTCGGCAAGATCGATGGAACGCCAGTTGTCGATCGACTACCGACTCCAGTTCATGTCCCACCTTCAGTGATTGACCTTGACATGACGGAAGTCGGTGTTGTCACGTCGCCGATATCAGAGGAAACCGGTGGATTGGAAGCTATATCTGTGATTAAGCCGTTGACACCACTGACAGCTGAGCCAGATCCAGGGATTCAGCTGCTCCTGGCGAAGATTCCTCCAGCTGAGCTGGAAGGAACTGCTGATGTAAAAGAGAAGTTGTCGTCTGGGGAAACAGCTCTCCAGCAGCTGCCAACAGTCAAGGAGATTCCAGACCTCGTGAGGAAGGTCCAGAATGGTGTGAAGTGTGAGATGCACCGGGTGACAGGTCTCAAGGTCGATATAAAATCAGCTCAGCGATTTGTCACTGGTCAGACTGTTGAAACTCCAGTGGGTCCTGTGTTCGTTCCTGGACAGACGTTGCAGACACCGCAGGGACCAGTTTTCGTTCCAGGATTTACGGTTCACACGCCGGAGGGGCCGGTGTTGATACCTGGACAAATAGTTACGATTCCTGATGATGGAAAGCAAACTCCAGTTTTCATAGCTGGACAAACTCTGGAGACAAAGAGCGGAGAGAAGTTTGTTCAGGGGCAGACGATTCATACGAACGAAGGAGCTCGATTCGTTCCGGGACAAACGGTGCTGACGGCGGAAGGTCCGAAATTCGTCGCTGGACAAGTTCTGGAGAATGTTTTTATTCCTGGACAAACTGTTCTGACGGAGGACGGGGCTACTTTCATACCTGGACAGACTATCACAGAGCAAAATCATGAGCACATATTCGTTCCGGGACAAAGTGTGAGGATAAAGGATGATTGGGAATTTATTCCTGGACAGTGTTTGGTATCACCCACTGGAGAGCCAATATTCACTCCTGGAAGGACCATGCAGACGTCGGAGGGAATGCGATTCGTCGCGGGACAGAATGTCACGTCGAAAAATGGAGAAGTCAATTTCGTTCCTGGAATGACCGTAAAAACATCCGAAGGGGCTATATTCGTTCCTGGAACCGCTCTGGAGACTCCAGAGGGGCCGAAGTTTGTTCAGGGGATGATACTCAACACTAGTGAGGGAGAAAAATTCATCCCGGGGAGAACAATCTATGGAGCCGATGGTTTTGAATTCGCAGCAGCTAAGGATATCGAGGACATAACGTTCCTGGAGTCTGGGCCCACTGGAATTCCAGTGGATCCGAAGACCGCGAGTGCCATCTCCCTGCGTCACCAGCAGGAGGTCTTCGGACACATGATTCAGACCGAAAATGGCGTGGAGTTCATACCAAAAAGTTTGGAAAAATCTCTAGAAGGTAAACGCATTGTTCCAGGACAACTGGTGAGAGGCGACAAAGATGGCCCCAGGTTTGTCCCTGGAGTGATGACCGAAGAGGGCTTTGTACCCGGGCAGATTGTACTTACTGAGAAGGGCGAGCAGTTTGTCCCTGGCCAAGTGGTGGAAACCAGTTCTGGACCGAAATTCGTTCCTGGACGAATGGTAAATACTCGAAGTGGTCCAAAATTCGTTCCTGGACAAACGGTGGAAACCGACGAGGGTCCGCGTTTCGTCCCTGGACAGATTGTCCAGACAAAAGTTGGACCAACGTTCATTCCAGGACAGGTGATATCGACTGAAGACGAGGGTTCCAGGTTCGTTCCAGGACAGGTTGTCGACACTCCAGATGGCCCACGATTTGTTCCAGGCTGTGTAGTCGAGTCTGGAACGCTCGGGGTGACCTTCGTGCCTGGACAAATCGTGCAGACGGAAGAGGGTCCGAGGTTCGTAGCTCCGGATCTGGCGGACACACCCGAGGGTGAAATGGAGTTCTCAGTCCAGGGTTTCGAAGTCACCCCTGAAGAGCTTGGACTACTTCGACCTTCACGTTCCCACTGCAACGGTACATCGGACCACAATGGCGAACCCAGCATCGATGCCAGACTCCTGCGTCAACTCTCCGAAGCTGGAATGTCGATTGGACGAAAGATATCCCCTAACGTACCCAGTGTTGATGTCGATGTTGATGCTCCAGTAGCTCTGGAGCACGCCTTGATAATCGCTGAGAAACTTGGTCTTCGTAAGGATTCAGCTGTTAAAATGGCGCAAGTAGTTTCCACGGTCTCCCAATTGGCTCACAACATCGTCCAGCAGCATCAGCATGGAGGCAAACTGCATTTCGAAAACATCTCCAACGGCCAGACACCGATTCTCACCAATGGACAGACCCATCATGAGGAGGACGTTGACTGGATACACGAGACGATCAAGACAGCGATAGCTACCGCAGTCCTGGCGATAACGGAGGATAAAGACAATCAGGAGAATGGAGAAAGGAATCCTGACAGCTACGTGCTGTCCTCCATCAGCGAAGCTTTCAATATAGTCCTCCGTAAGAACTCCAGGACCATTGAGGAGCCGCTGAATGAGGTCTTGAAGATTCTGCTGATGCCTCAGAACAGGAAGATCCTCTGTCAAAGGGCCATCACCGATCTTCTCCAGTCAAGCAGCAACAAGATAGACATTCTGAAGTCAACAGTGGTAGGACAATCATTGAAGGACCACGTGGTATTGGAGAGACTGTCAGCAGTTCTAGAAGAGGAACAAGGAAATGAACTGATCGGTTCCGCTTTCCGAAAAGTCTCAGAGGGAAATCCGGAGCTGGTGTCCAGCGTTTTGAAGAAGGTCTCGCAGGAAGTCTCAGCCCTCTCCACGGAGCGGGAAGCCGCGGAAACTGTTCACAAAGCGATTGTCGATGCCGTCAGGGAATCCAGTGAACTTCAGGTCCAGAAGATGCTGAGTGATGAAGGAGTTCATCTGCGAGAGCTCATCCTCCAGGCAGTTGGTCTAGCTAGAGCTCTGGGCATGTCATCAACAGCGAGCAGTCTTCTGAATGTCATCAGCGATGAGAAGTCCACGCAGGTCCTGGCTGGGGATAAAGTCACTCTGGACATCCTGAAGAGGTTGACTGTGATGCGGAAACTCGCGGAGGCGCGTCCACCCTTTCTCACAGCCCTTCGCAATCTCTGCAGCGATCCGGAACTAGCGAGGACTGATCCAAGGCTGCGGACACTTGTTCGTGAGAGTGCAGCACTGATGATTGTCCCTGAGGATTTGCCACTGCAGTCGTCGAGTGACATTCCCATGGCACTTCTGAATGCGGAGAACAGCCTCGCCATCGAGGATTTCTTCATCAGGAGGAATCAGAAACCTGAGACGATATTTATGATTCTCAAGAAGGGCCTGCAGACCGTCGTCCCCAGGGACGCGTCACGGGCAGTTCTGACTGGTCAGGTTGCTTATACCGTTCTTGATGAGAATGGAATATCGCACTTTGAACCACTTCATGTATTTTCGGCACTGAAACTCAATAAACCGTCGGCCCATCGGTTCTCGATGTACGCTATTCCTGTTGCTGGGGAGGAGGATTATGAGGTGGAGACGAGCGTCACAGCTTCAATCACCTCGACGACTGATGCTGAGAGACTGCAGAATGGGCATTGCCGGGCTTCGAGGGAATCCAGTGCTGGTGTTAATCTTACGGACAGGACTCTGGAGAATTCCATGAGTAGGGAGAATACGCCGAGTTTCAGGAGACGTAGTAGTGCGAATACCGAAGGATTTTGGGAGAATGGGGTAAATTGGTTTTTTGAGTATTTTTTTCAAAATTTTTTTAAACAAAAAAATTGTTGGTGGATTCGAATGTGGAGACGTCTGGTGAATCGAATTTAATGTTTTAGAAAATGAATCATTTTCTTGGATTACTCTTTCGTTTATGTTTCCGGAAATTTCGTCATTTAAAATTGAAATTGATTTATTAGCCTTTGAAGCTCGCTCATTAGCTCAGAGCCGCCAAATAATTGGGGGAAATTCGGGAATAAATCTACGTCGTAAAATAGAAACTCCGTAGATAAATGATCACGTGTCTGAGGCCCTTAAAAAAATTATGAAACTGTTTAAAAACCAAATGGTCAATATTTTTGTGACCTTTTGGTTTTTTGGTGTCAAAAATTTCAACAAAAAATATTTTATATTCATTTTGGAAATCAATAGATTTATTTTTGGTAGAAATTCCTGGGAGTCAATTGCATAATTTTTTCGTTCTTTCCTCCTCTCTTTATTGAAGAAATTAAATGAAAAAAACAGTAAAAAATTAACCGCAAAAAACGTGCTAAAATTATTTGAGATTAATAATTATTTAATGAAGAGTCATTCGATAGGAGGAAGTAAGTAACCACTTGTTAGGGAGCATTAAAAATAGAAATGCTTAAATAGATTATGGGAGTCACTGATGGAAATGTCAACCCACTGTCTTTTCGATTCGCTGACAATTGATTGTGACAATTACTTCTTCGAACCCAGTTCATTATTAATTTTTGGGGGATCAATTACTCAGCGAAATGACTCACAAATTTTCATACTCGCGTCTCTATATTTTTTAATTCTTAGTGCATTTTTATAGATTTTTGCAAGAATTTTTTAGCACACTAGAAAAATTAGATGTCGGCTCAGCCTCGGCCGACAGTCGGGCATCTCTCATTTGTCATAAGGGCTATGGAATATTCTATATTATATATACATGTGATTAAAACCAAACCTTAACCCGAACCTTGAAAAATGAGAAAACATCAGTAATAATCCCTTAATCACTCAGTCATTTAATTTTAATCACGATAAAAAAATTTGTTTCTTTTTCAGAATCAGGATAATTTCGTAGTGGTGAAGGACTATGTATCGAAAGAGGACAGTAGCTTCTGTGTAGCTGTCGGTGACATCGTCGAAGCTGTTGAATTTCAAGACGACCTGACCAAGTGAGAAACACACGAATATTCTCATTATGTTCTGTTGCTTTCTCGCTGATTCTCACTTATGTACGCAAAATATCCTGACTCATGTAGTTTTTACGTTTGAACCGTGTGAAGTCTATTCTCGTTCGCTCTATTCTGGGCACCGCTAAAATTAACCGAGCAATAAAGCATATTAGTACAGTTTTTAGCGTGATAACGAATACAGTCGTAGACCGGAGCTCTTGGCTTCAACTGCATTGATAAACATTCGGGTGCAGAATGTGGGGCATTATTGTTCGAGTATTCGGAATAGTCAGGGACGAAACGCAAATTATTCCAGGAATTTTCATAAGTTCAGCGCAATTTAAAAAAAAAATTAGCAAAGTTTTTTGGAAAAAGACTTTGAGTTCGATTTAAGACGCAAAAGTCAATGAATTCGTACCCAGTACCATTGACTTGAAAAGTGATAGCCAAAAATCAATGTAATTTCATTTTATCATTCTACAAAATATATAATTATAATTATAATTATAATTATTCTCTGTCAAGTGCTGATTTTTAAAAATTAGTTCAGTTTCGTAGAGAAACCCTTGGGTTTTTTTTTTTACGAAATAATTTATAAACATCTGTGCAAAACATTGGGAAATTCACCTCTGATGCCCTGCTGACACCCAAATCAATCCGGAAATGCCATTATATTTAAAAAAAACCCGACGAGGTGTCTGTTGAAAAAACATTTCAACTACTGACAGACGTTTCGTAGAATTTACCTTGAAATTACTCATTTATTTCTGGAATACGGTGACAGCCGAGTGGGTTGAGTGTCGAGAAATTTACCGAGTATAAACAAAAAAAATAAAACAAGGAAGACAACAGATGATAATTACAGCAGGTGCTCCGGACGTTCCATCAGTGTAAATTCGCTGAGTATTTGCGGATGTTAATATAGAACTGGGGAAAATATACGCCAGTGGAGGGAGATGATTAAAAAAAAAGTCCACTAGAAAGACTAGGATCATTGGCCTCTACAGAAAATAGGAGAGTACTCTGTTCACTCGCTTGTTTTCAAAATTCCATCTTTCCAATTTCGTATAAATAGACCACTGAGAACTGATGATAATCCAAAAATAAAGTGCAAAAAAGATTTTATGGAGGAAACTGGCGACTTCGATATACAAAATTCCCTCGAATTTTTATTAATTTTACATTTAATTTTGGATCAGATATTTCTTGACTTCATGGAAAATTTTTCATAGAATGTTCCTCAGAAATTTTCAATAAAAATTTCTCGACATTGATTTTCTGATCGTAAGTTCTTTTAGTTCGGTCTTCTCTTGTCATTCGACAAATTAAATATAAAATTTGGAAAATTTTAGTTGAGAAATTTCTGGAATAAAACAAAATTTCAAAGGTGAATAAGTCTTTGACAAAATTACATTCTGTAATTTATCCAATAGAATATTTATCAATCCACCTTTCAACGCAATAAATTACCCAAAACAGCATAAATATGTACACAATTACTCCTCTTATTTACTAACAAATTAATCCCTCAGTTTCCAGAAACTCAACTAAAAAAATAAAAATATTAAAAATAATAAAAGTAGATCTGCGAATTCTAACGATCTTCCTCGGGATTGTCTCTCCCACTAGTGGATCTTCCAGTTATTCTATTTCTGCGAGGCATGAACAGATTATATGGCCAGTTATGTCACATCGATTTAGCTTTCACAACTGCTAAGAACATTACTCCTAGAATTTAAACCGGAGCTGCATAAATTTTCATCGTAACAAGACCAATGAGCTTTCTAATCGGCTTCGCCATTAACAACACCTAACGAATGAAGAAGAAACGATAAATCGTGAGAATATTATAGGCGAGCTAGAATGGATCCCGATCTAGAAATTGGTGAGATTGGCGCATGTCTGGATAGCTCTGCAGCTCGTCACAGAATATCGGTGAGACCGAAGAGAAGACATATCGATTCACGAGCCAGAGGTGTTATAAGATCGAACTCCGATTCTAATATCCAGAGGTAATGTATCTGTGTCATCAGGTCGATGTGCCTGAGCTAACGATTCAGACGAGTAAAATTGACTCAGGCCATTTACAATTTTTATTAAATAATAATACTTAACATATAATTATTATTATACATAATATTTAATGTGTAATATATTCATTACATTATATTTACATTTTCTATTAATTAATTATAGATGTGAACGCGTATATTGACAGACCTGGGGTGTCTGTTCATTTTTAATTATAAATAATTTGTTTAAAACTTAAATCGTTGAAATCAACGGTCAAACAATTAATGTTATATATATTCACATGTTAATAACATAAAGTCCGTGGATTCGATCGCCTCTGGAGTCATTTTTTCAAATGAAATCACTCATTTATAAAATAAAAATAGTAAAATTCATACTAATTACAAGATTTTACACAACAAATTGCACTAATTTCCAAACTGTCGACGTGCTCCTTAGGTAGATATTTTAATGAACCAAGTAAAGGCATGAGGAGTCACTTGACATATCCATTTTGTCAAATCAAAAGCTCCAAAGTATTGAAGCATCGATCGCAGCTAAAATTGATAGAATTCTTTGAAGAAAGCTCTGGGGTTTTTTCATTAAATCATCTCATTGATGATGGACAGCGTGAGGAGAGACGATGTCAACGGCCCGATCGTCTATTTCATCGTTTCGTGAAAATATAAATTCACGGTTTCTGCAGATGTGTAACAAATGTCGGCACTCTGCCCACAAAGCGTTAGCTGATTCACCCAATTTAATATCCTCGAGTGAAAACGAATAATCGAAGCTCATAGGTGACGGCTGGTGAATGTCTTCAGAATTCGTGGGAGTCAGGATGATGATTACGACAATTGCCAGTGGCATTGGGGGTCTTGAGTGATTGCAGTGTACAGACGACTTTTATTGTTCGAGAGACGTTGAACCGACGAGGAAAAATTGAATAGTTGTTCGCTGGTATTTGTTTAAATGTTTTGGGGGAATTGAAATAGATTGATGAAGAGAATGCCAGGAATTTCGGAATCAGACGACCTTACGGACTGTGACAATTCGATAATCAGATCGTTAAGCTAGAAATAAATTCGAGGGAAAAGGTGAGGTTCAAGCTCACCGAACGCTAGAAAATACAGAAAATAGGTGGAGACTATTGCCACGCGTCGTGCCTGGCGCTTTTCGTTTTGGCAGTGACAATAGGATGGGACTGATGGCAGTATAAATCATTCGATGAGTGAAATATCGATGCAGGGGGATCATTTTATTATAGGGAATATTTTTTATTTTTTATTGGATGAAAGGGGAAAATTTCCCTATTTAAAGGATCATATGATTTGTCATCAGAGTAAAATTTTTAATCCCATTATTTTCAAGGACGAAATGTTTATTTTTCGAAAAACGAATTTTTATGCTGTCAATAATTACTTCATGTAGAGCCTAAGAATTTGTGTTTCACAAAATAATTATTTTTCCTTCGAATAAGCGAATTAAAATTTTTAATCTGTCGGTAAATTACTCAATAGTCACTAATTTTTCATTTTAATTACTACCTAAATTTTTTTTTGTAACAGAGCACTGGTACGGAAAACTGACGGAAAAGAAGGATGGCTGCCAATGTCAATACTCATGCAGACAGCTGTCAGCGAGGACAGTTCAACCCTGACGAGCCAACACCGCCCAGAGGATTCTCGATATCGACGCGAGTGCGTTCCAATAATTTGTATTTAATTATTGCGTTTGTAATTATTTTAATTGAATTTTTATTGTTTTTCCTCTTGGATTTTCTCTCATTTCTCTCATTTTTCTCTCAAAATCGTCTGATTGTGAAATCTTTCAATTTCAGAGCTGTAGTCAAAGAACTGGTCGAAACCGAGGAGGAGTTCGGCAAGGACCTCCAACAAGTCGTCGAGAGGTACCTGAAACCCCTGGATAATCCAGGAGTTCCCAGGGCCGTTCGGGATAATAAGGAAATCATCTTCACGAATCTCAAACAAATCGCTGATTTCCATAATACGTAAGTATTCACTCTCACGACTCAATTTTCTCGTATTCGCGACACGATTATTGCAATACCAGAGATTCAGATTTTTTTATTACAAAGACAACACCAGAAATATCGAAATTAGAGAGACACGAATCGAACAATTTACATAATTTATTTTGTAGCAATCGATGTGAAATCGTAAGTCGAAGTTTTCTGTGGATTTACTTGTTAGTGTTCGTGTGTCTGTGTCTACAATCGTTCATTTCAACATCATTAGTTCATGAATTTTGCGAGTTCCTTGGAAAGTTGGTTCTATAACGCACCTCAAATGTTGTAAAATTGAGATTAAAAAAAATTAATTGCATTGAATTTAATTAAAAGTTTATTATGGTCGAGTCTTGGTATAAGATTGCAATGGAGAGGGAAAAATTTAGTGATAAAATCTAACGCATTTGGGAGAAAATTTTATCTGTTAGAATTTTTAATGAATTGTAAATCTTTATAAACTATAAATGAGAATTGTTAAAAAAATCGCAGTAGAAGTGGACGATTCAGTAAGGAAATGGTAAAACGAGATAAGTCACTTCTGATTATTGACCAGTTTTTAATAAAATTCTTAAAATATAAGGGAAATTAAAATTTTGATTAGAATAATTCGAAAAGATAAGAGATTAATATTTTTGATGATATTTTTTGGAGAAGAAAAGAGTGTAATTTGCAAAAATCGTATCTACAAATTTTTACAGGACAATTTCCTATAAAAAATATGTAAAAACCTGGAATTTTTTAAATTTTAAATCTCTCTCTTTTGCTATACAAAAATCTGCAATAGAATTGACCCAAAAAAATAATTTTTTCAACCGAAAAAAATTTTCAATTGAAATTAGATAGAATTTCCTGTCTAACTCGTCAGGTTTTCCACTGAATTTCTTTCTTCTGTAGTGGAATCCACTTAAATAAAATCCGATATTTTTTACTAACAGTTATCAACGATTCATCAAATCACCTGCCATTTTTTATCGTAATTAATAAAATATGTTGAGAATCTGTCTGACTCTCCCTCATAAGAAATAAAATCTAAACCGTAATTAAATGAACCCCTGTGTTGTCTTGCTGATCTGGGTATTGTCAAAATCATGATAAAAAAATTAAAAACCCTTATCCAAGTCGTGGTGTGAGTCGCATGATATTAATTCCGGCCTTACTTAGATCGTTCGGCAGGGTTTTAATCGAGGGTGTCAAGTACTACGCGGACCAGCCGAGAATGCTCGGGAAAACGTTCCTGAGACTGGTGAGGATCAATGAATTTACTCGATATTTACATAACAGAAATTATTTTTTTAGAAAAAGTCTAGTTTTATAAACGAAAAATGTGAATTTTTCCCAGTTCAGGTCAAATTGAATCTTTCCTGTACCATACACTGCTTTAATATTTAAAAATAATTAAAAAATATGTACATAAATTGTATATATGTATATGTATTTGACCTCTAGCACTTTATTCTTATATATAAGATATTAACATAAAATAATAATTTTTTTTATCGCAAAAAAAATTACAGAAATTCCCAACAATTTTACAAAATTTTTTATAACAGATGGATTATGATTTCTTCGATTACTTGTACTAGAATTTTTCTAGGGAATTTATTTCTGTGTATGTAATCTCTTCGAGGTAATTAGGACAGATTAAGAGAATTATTTTATTTTACAGGAAAGAGATTTCGATAAACACGTGGCTTACTGTCGAGACGAACCCGCTGCGCAAGAATTACTACAGACAAACAACGAGGTTCGAGAATATTTCGAGGTAATTTATTCCGTGTCAAAACACGTGAAATAATTTCTTGGCAGGGGGGTGGGGTGAAACTGAGTACGAAGCAAAGTGCCCAGTGATAGTTTTCAGAACAATTCATTCATTTACTTTGCATTTACTTTGAGAAATATTTTAACTAAAGTTAAATATTCAGGATTTGTTAAAAATTTCTGTCACGTAATTGACACTATTCATGGTGGAAATTCAATAATTATTAAAGAATGTTTAATAACAATCTGGTGTCATTGGTACCAATTTGGAAAAATTCTTGGATACCAAGTACCTTTGAAATTTTGAAAAAAAATGTCGGTAAAATGGATTTCTCAAACCAAATCTCTGATAAATTGACCCGAAATTTGAATATCCATTGACTACCTTCCCATGATTCCTGGTAAAGAAGAAGTCTTCCTCATACTCTGCAGATAAGCTTCAGAACAAAATCCCTGTAAACTAATATTCAACAGACTTCTGCTAGAGTTTACAAAATAACAATCACAATTTTTCATGTCTCACATCCGCCAAAAAATTTTTTTTACGTTCTCTCATTAAAATTGACATGAAAAAATCTGCAATTGGTCTCGAATTTTAAAAAATGAACCTCTTGGTAATTAAATAATTTCCAAAGTTGCTATTGCTGTTACTTTCTTCAATTTTTTTCATCACCTGATCATGTTTGCAAATGAAAATCCACTCTTACATAATAGCGAAGGCGAAAAGTGGGCGTCCATCCAGTAATCCGAAAATAACATAATGTATTTTTATCTCAACGAACATCTACTCAATCCATCTCTCTCTCATCTTCTCGCAATGTGTCCCCGGCATTTCGTGCGTTCCTCCAAATGAAAAAAAAAATTATCGGAAAAATAAGCAAAACGTTTTGAATTTATCAATCAACAATGGAACTAGGTTTCACGCCAGAATTAGAACAGAATCAATTTGAAATGTTTATCTGTAAGAACTTCCGGTACTGAACATGACGGCTTACAAAGCACTTTGTTTTTTAATGAAGAAGTGTAATAGAAATTGTTGTTAATTTCGTCGAAATTTTAAATTTTTTTGCTCATTCATTCACTTATTTGCTTAGTCGCATTGAAAGCCACTGTTCGCAACAAAAAAAAATACTTTGACTGTTTTTTAGAATATTTTTGATAAAAAAACAATTATTGCCTCTGAGAACTTCATCTAACAATCAAATTAAAAATTATATTTTCTATATTCCTCCAACTATTAATTATTTTTTATCCTCTCATAATTTTTCCATAAACAACGTCGAACATAAATTATTCATTCTATTTTTAAATCTGTACAAAACAGTTAACATCAAATCCATAAAAAAAATAAAATTATATCTGTAAAATAATCTCAATCTCTAAACTATTTTCCCTCAAATAACTAATTAAAATAACCGAAAAAATCCGTCGAATGATTTACCCTGAACGATCCAACATATCCCCGACGAAATACCGATCTTTCCCACGATACAAGTTGTCTCCCCCCGATGATGTGTCCTTCATTTCCGCAGTGTTTTAAAACTGGATCACTGGATCACGAGAATGAGAGAAAAAATAAATTTCTCTCCCTCATCATCAGAGCTAGAGGATTTTTTAAACTAGTGTTTGTGCATTGGTCAGTCTCTCGATGGCGTCTATCGTCTAAGTATAGAATCCAAGTCTCGTCGTTCGCGTTAAATCTTCCCTCGGCTTCGACTCTGGGTCGCGAGTCTCGGCGAACCACCGTATGTTGTATAGACTGACTGGTGAACATCGGTAAATTCAATTGATCATCGAGTTTTTAAAAATTTTACCCGACAAAATCGTTAACCGCTGATTTTCACTTTCACCCCCCTGAAGGTGTGTTAATAGTGTTAATTTATACTGTGACCACGTGACCACTTGGTGACTGATGATTGTGTCTGTGTTGTTTTCTCCCCGTTCCAATATTCAACCGCCAAAAATAATGCCTGCGATTTAGCCAGCGCATATCGGATTACAGTGGAATATAAAAAAAAAAATATTCTGAGCGAAATTTTGCTGCCTTTTCTTTTATTGCGGAGGGGAAATTAGTCTGTCGACCCAGTCCAATTGTTCTTCCACTTGTTTTCCACGTTGACATCCACCGACCCAAGGATTGCGATAAGGGGAAAAATCCGTGCGTAGTCAGGCCGATGGGTTTTCATTGATTTTGCGGGTTTTCTCAAGGTTTTGGGGGGTTTATGATGTTGGTGGGTTATTGACTATTATTTATGTTTGTTCAGGAGCTGAGCCAGACCCTCGGAGACGATAAAAGCGTTTCGGAACATCTGAAGCTTCCGATACAACGCATTAACGACTACCAGCTCCTGCTTAAGGTCATCATTTTTTATTCATTAATTAATTAAGGGCTGGAGTGAAAAGGGAAACAGATTTAAAACCACTTGCTTAAACTATGCAGCATAAAAGTTTAAACAAAAACTGTCGGGACATATTTTACACGACAACAACCTCGATTTAATTAATTAAAATCAAAGTATTTTAAATATCAAAATTAATTCAACTTGAAAACAATTTTTTTTGTGAATTTTAGAAATAAATAAAAAATAGCGCTTTGATTTTCAATTTAAAGGAAGTTTTCTAGAGTAGTCACGTGACCAAAAAAATTGACTGTTCAGATAAATGACAAAATACTTTTTTGATTTCGATGAAATCCAAATTTGAATGGAGTTATTATACCCATACGTCGAAAATTGGGTTAATAAAAATCAAAAAATTATGTTGGATGTAATTAGAAATGTCAATTTGGTCACGTGACCCCTCTAGGGGCTGCCAAAATTGTCTGGACAATTTAATTTTGAATTGACTTGAAGTTCTGTAAGTGTGACTCAACTGTCATCACTTTAATAAAGAAACAGAAATGAGATCGTTGAATCCTTCGTTGTGGAGGAAGCATTGAGCTTTATTGGGGTGCGCCTACGAGAGTTTTTTTTATATCTGATTCATCTGTGGAGGAGATGAGGGAAATATGCAAAATAATAACCGAGAGATGCGAAATTTTATTGAACTGTGCGTCGAGGTTTGATAAATCCATCAAAAAAAAATATTGCAACAACGACTTTTGGTTTATTAATACGTAATAATTGTTAAGGTGAAACTTCCCTAATTAAAGGTAAATTTGGAAATTGAATAACGAAGTCGCATGTTTATATTTAAAGACTGCGATAAAATTGATGATCTTCTCACGAATATGAAAACCAGAAAGAAGTCGAGGACGATATCATTCGCATCGTAACGGACAATATAAATATAAATAGGTCAAAGTCAAACAAGCCTCGAGCATTAAAGAAAATCATTGCTTAAATCCAGTGACGGTCTGTCAGATTTCTTTTCCAAGGAGAATATTTGCACATGAATATCACCTGGAATGCTTTCAAGAATGGCCGACAGCTGGTGAGCAATAATTCTCACAATAAATTGGTTTAAATTTGGGAATCTAAAACTGAAAAGTGAATTCCGTTGACACTCACATGCTCACGAAATGATCAACATGTGAAGTCGGAATTCAGGGATCGTCATTAGTCTTGATTAAATGATCAGTGAACCTGGCGTTTAGAATTAATTAACACCTCAATGTGAAGTCATAACAGAATTAGTTTGAATTACACGTCAATGTAGACCGGTAAAGTTATGTACTTTTTTTGGACGAGTAACAATCACGATCATGATGACGAATTCATCAATTTGATTATCTTAAAATTTTACTAAATTTTAGATTTTTATTGTGCTCGAAGAAAAAGTCCTTAAGGTTGTTGTCCCTTAAAACGTTCCCCCAGTTTTTATTAAATTTTTATGATAAATAATTGAATAAAGCGGGTGAAAAATTATCACTTTTTCCTTGACATTCTCCATTTTGAACTTGAGATAGAAATTATCAAAATTAGGAAATCTCTTCAATTTTTTAAATTACAAAATTCTTTTTTATCAACAATTCAATATTTTTTCCTACAAAAATTGTTTGAGCTTGAAAACGCATCATTAAACACAATATAAAAACTAAACTAAATAATTATTGTGGTTCCCAGAAATAATAACAGATAATTTACAACTTTACATAACTAATAATAATTACAATTAAAAATATACAGTTCTATTTCATCTGTCAAATTGTCCCGACCCCACCTTTAACCGAAACCCCTCGATGATAAACCACTAAAAAAATTAATTGTCCTTATCAATAACCACCCCCAAGAAAACTAACCACCACCCACTCCCACCCTCCCCTCTCGCCATTTCCAAACCCCTCGAAATTGTTCTCCATTCACCGAAATCCGTGAAATTCGCACCTCCCAGACGGCTCCACTGATCTGTGCTCCAACTGAGAGTGGGCGCAGTTACCGATTTAGCAACTCTGAAAACAGGTCATCATCGTGGCTCGTTCTGACCACCAAATCTCCCACCCCCCTACCCCCAATTCATAAAAAACCCCAAATTTGATTCCAGGAGCTGGTTAAATATTCGACCCGACTAGGGGAAAATTGCGACGACCTCCAGAAGGCCCTGGAGTTGATGCTGGGAATTCCCCATCAAGCAACCGACAACAAGTTCATCAGCAACATCGAAGGATTCAAGGGTAACATTCACAAACTCGGTAGACTCCTCACACACGAGTGGTTCACGGTAACCGACAAGGACGGAAAGACCAAGGAGCGTTATCTGTTCCTCTTCAAGGCCCGAATACTCGTCTGCAAGGTCCGAAGAATATCCGAGGACCGTTCGGTTTTCGTTCTCAAGGACATCATCAGATTGCCGGAGGTTGAGGTCAAGGATTATCCGGCTGATCAGCGATCCTTTGAACTCCACAATCCTGAGCTGTCAGGATATCCGATCACTCTCGTTGCTCACAAAGATCAGGTGAAGAAGACGTGGCTGAAGGAGATACGCCAGTACGCGAGTGATCTTGTTGCACTTGCTGAGCATGCGGCTGATGATCTCCAACTGACTGAAGAGAAAAATACCGGCGACGAGGTCAAGGACACCGGGATCAATCCCCCTGCGACTGTCAAACCAGAAGGGAAGCTCAAGGTCGAGGGAAAAGGGCTGGGAAGAGCTGAGGAGGCGAGGACAGCTGAGAAGAGAGAGAGCGTTGTCAAGGTCGACGATTCTGGTGTCAAGAAGGCGAGGACTGAAGACAGCGAGGAGATGTCTGGACGATACTCTGCCAGTCGCTTCAGCGCCTCTTCGAAGGTCGTCGAAGGTAATTTGTTTTTCAGTTTTTTATTTTTATATTATTTTTGGGCGAAGGTAATTGAGGAGTTTTTGCTGATTGTTGACGTGATGGATTGATCGGTGAATGGTATCAATGTTGTGGATCGGTATTCGATGTCAACGGCTTCGTGGAGAAGAGTTTCTGATCGTTCGGAGATTTTTTTGTCTGGGGGCAATTTTAATTGATGGAGGGAGAGGGGAGGTCGTTCTATCGAATTTGACGAATCTATCAGAATTATTGATCGAAAATATTTTTAAAGGAAAATTGGTAGAATTCGATTTTTGAATCGAATCATTCCCTCCATCTAATGATTCGATTTTTGAATCGAATCATAATTGATTTTGTGGGGAAATTCATTCCCCTCATAAGATAATTTAATTAAAAAAATCCCAATCAGAAAATCTTCTCTTCTCTACGTTATTGTAAACGCTTGTAGAGTATTCGTCAGTATCCAGCAGTAGAAATGGCACATCGTCGTACGTTGAAACGTCGATGTCAGGATCGCAGAGTGAAAGAAGATCGTCGTCGTCATTGTACGGTGCTGCGACAATCCAGGAGTCATCGAGCTCGTACCATACGGCCGTCAGTGGATCTTCTGGAGATACGAGGATCGCCAAACTGGCCCTGACTGCTACCGAAACTGGAAAACCAAAGTTCGTGAAGACAATCGAGGGCATCAGCGCTGAACGTGAGTATTTTGCATTCACAGAAAGAAAAAAAAAGATTTTTGCCGAATATTTATTTGTTTCAAAGAAGTATTTATTTTTCAAAATTGTAATTCTTCGGTCTAAGCACTTCCTGGGGAACCGAGTCAGTTCCTAATTATGATAATCGTATTACTCTAGAGAATGCGTATTTTGTTCATGACCTTGAACGAACTCCGATCATTATTTAGTGTTTAGAATTTTTTTATTTTCTTGAGCGAAGAATTTGCAAAAATTGTTTAATGCTCATAATTATTGCCGGAGTTCACTCAAGTTTATAATTAACATGATTAGGTTCTAGAAGAATATAATTGGGGCTAGTCGAATCAAATCACAACTGTCAGGGAATTATTTGATTTCAGGAATACATAATTGACAAATAAATATTTCCTGAAGTAAATGAATATTTGGCAAAAGTATTTTTTTATCTCAGTGCAATTACCGATTGTTTCAATGTCACACTATCAACACGACGATCGATGTTGAGAGGTCCTACACGTTAATAAAATTAGTTCTGGATCATGAGAATAATGAGGACGAAATAGTGCATGAGTAAATGACATGTTTCTACTGTTCTAGCCATCCGAGCGAAACAGGCTGTCATGCACGTTATAGGTAAAGTGATGTAGATGAAGAAAGAGAATATGATCATAGCTTTTCCAACTTTATCTATGAACTGTCTCAATTGGCTTCAGCTTTCATCGTCAACTTAGTCGCTTACGTGTCAGCCTTTTTTTATGGATAAAAATATTCCGAGTCAGCAAGTATGAAAAAAATTAATAGAAACGTCCAGCGAATTCACTAGAGGATTCCATCAATTGTCTATTGTTCAATAAAAAATACTCAATAGAACTAGATTCGTTGATGAAACTTCTTCTATTGAAAAATTTTTAACAGAATTTATTTGGCTGTTTTCAAGTTTTCTGGGTGAGTCTAGTTTTTGAGTGATATCTTCGAATCTCGAGGAAATAGCGAAATTTTCGTCAGGACATTTGTTGTAGCTTTCAATTTGCTCCACAAAAAAGGTTCAGATGAAAATTTTTCTAACTCCCCTAGATTCTGAGATATTCATCAAAAACTGGTCAATAGTCAGAAATGATTTATCTCGTTTTACCACTTTGCTGCTGAATTGTTTAATGCATTCGTTGGTTTCACTCTTAAATTTTTTCGTGCGTCATGTCATGGGGATCCATTAGCGCTAAAAAAATCATCAGAATCTCTTCACGCTTCTCATGAACATATTCGTCACATATCAAGAATTATATGTACACAGAAATTCATGGGAAAGCCCAGAGCAGTTCCTCTGAAATTTCCAACCGATCAATCTGGAAATTTCTCAGATTCAACTCGACTCTATCAAAATTTTAAAAAATCTGCATCGGAATTCCCTTCCAAAGTCTTTCACTCCACTTTCTCTGCAAATATGCGAGACTTTCTCATGAAATTTCGTCATACGTGTGCACATCACTTTAAAAATCATTTCGTCCCATAAATTTTCACTTTCATACAGCACATCATGAAGTTCAGCTTAAACTTCACTGTCAAATGACTCTGAATTAATTGAATCAACTTATGGACTGATGATATTATTATTCCGGTGCAGCTGGCGAGTCGGCGACATTCGAATGTACCCTGGAGACCAGCGGTTCTGCCTCCAGACTTCACTGGCTGAAGGACAACAAGCCCCTGGATGACAAACTCGCGGATAGAATCAACATCACATCGACCGAGAATTCGTTCAAACTCAAGATTCTGAATGTCATGGAGAGTGATACAGGGATTTACACAGCACGGGCTGCCAACGGTGATGGGAATGCCACCTGCACAGCCCAATTAATCGTTGAAAATTTGACAGCTGACGAGAGGAAAGCCAAGGCCGAAGCTAAGGCACCTGTATTCCTAGTGCGACTTAAGGATACTGAACTCCTAGAAAACACGTACCTTCGGTTTATGATCAAGGTCAAGGGCGATCCCAATCCTGACGTGAAATTGTAAGTTATTTAATGATTAAGTATTTAATTATTTAAATCGGTTCACTAGTGAAGTGTTAAAACGAGATGAATCACTTTTGACTATTGAGCAGTTTTTGATTGCAAAGTTAATTAAGTACTAGAAAAAATGTTATTATAAAAATTACGCTGTCAGGTTCCAAAATATCGCTCAAAAAAACCCTTCGCTACTGAATATGTAAATTACCCTAATCATTGGCCAATCTACATCACTGGCTGATGTATTTCGTTAGTTTTCCACCCTCACCCCCTAAACAAAAAAAAAATCCACAAACCTGCTTCGCACTATCAAGTTTCCCCCATTCACTTCTTAATTTCCCACGACTTGAATCTCAATTTTCACGAATTTCCTCGTTCCACCAGCTTAAAAGACGGTGTTCCAATTGATTCAAAACAAGAAAGAATAAAAATTATCACTGAAAAAGCCGACAAGGGTTTCTACGAGCTGGTAATCCCCGACGTTCAGAAAACCGACGCAGGAAAATACTCGTGCACAGCAACGAATCAATTCGGTGAAGCTTCCTGCGAGGCTGACGTATCAGTAACCGACGAGAAGACCCTCTTCGCAGGGCTCCCCGAGGGGATCTTCGAACCCGGTACCGAGCCTTCCTTCAAATGGCTGCGAGATGGGAAGCCCTTCGACCCCGAGGAGCGCTTCAAAGTCCTCTTCGAGGACAAGGAGGACACCCTGGCTCTAGTTTTCCAGCACGTGAAGCCAGAGGACGCTGGTTTGTACACCTGCGTGGCTCAAACCAGCACTGGAAATATCAGCTGCAGTGCTGAGTTGACAGTCCAGGGAAACGTCAATCAGCTCTTGAAGGAACCAGCAAAACCGGTTCTTGGAAGTGAATCCAAGAAGTCCGAGGTCAATGTCGGTGGCTCTGCTATGCTGGATCTCCACGTCAAGGGATTCCCGAAACCTCAGATCACCTGGAGCAAAGATGGAACGGAAATTCTAGCTGGTGGAAGGATAAAGTACCTCTGGGAGGATGAGGAGTCCCTCTCACTCGTCATCAAGAACGTGACGAGTGATGACGGTGGAGTTTACACCATCAAAGCGAAGAATGAATTGGGAGAGGACACGACGTACATCGAGCTCATCGTCAAGTCAGCCCCGAAGATCGTGAAGAAGATGACTGACAGCTTCGCTTACATCGAAACCGACACGAAAATGACAGTTCAGATTCAGGCGTCACCAGCTCCAGACGTCACGTGGTACAAGGATGGACAAGTGCTGAAGGAGTCTGACAGGATTTCATTTGTCAAAGAGGGAAGTGACAGCTACAGCCTGATTATCAAGGGATGTAAGCTCACTGATACCGGGTCGTACTCGGTGATGGCGAAGAACGAGATCAATCAGACGTCTGATGTCTGGAACTTCGACGTCAAGTGCCCACCGAAGATCAAGAAGAAGCTGGGGGAGTCCAGGATTATTGAAGAGGGGGCTAGTCTGACTCTCCAGATTGAAGTGGAGACCACACCTGAACCGAAAGTTGTTTGGCTGAAGGATGATGTTGTCATCAAGGAAGACCGCAGGATCACCATTGTTGATGATGGAGAGACGAGGGTTTTGAAGATCAACGAATGCGTGGGAACTGATGCCGGTGTTTATAAGGCGAAAGTCAGTAATAAAGATGGAACGACAGTGGATCAAGTTGGAGTTGAGGTAAAGTAATTTATGATGATTTTGTGGGTTGACTAATTCAAAAAGTAAATTATAAAAAAATAATTAATGCTAAATTTTGAGCACATCATCAACAGCTCGATAAATTCTAAATTATCAACTGTAATGTTTTGGATCCAGGGGAAATTGAATTGAGGAATTTGATGGATTTGTGTCTCAGGTAAAATGTGCACCGAGCTTCAAGAAGAGTATGACCGATGTAATCACCAAAGTTGGTGCGACCAGCGCCGAATTCGTAGTTGAAGTTGCCGGCTACCCGCGACCAAAAGTCCAGTGGTACATCAACAAAACTGAAATCACCGAAAGTAAGAAGGAATTCACGACGTCCTCCGAAGGTGACGTTCACAAACTCGTCATCAAAGATATCAAGGAGGAGCGTTCTGGCTGTTATACTTGCAAATTAACGAACCAGTACGGTTCAGAGTCCAGCAGTGGACAGCTGATTGTCTACTGCAAGCCGAAGATTGTGAAAAAATTGGTGGATCAGAAGTTGAACGAGGGAGAGACTCTTAAATTGGCTGTGGAAATATCGGGAACACCGGATCCAGATATCAAGTGGTTCAAGGATGGAAAAGAAGTGTCTGCAGACGCTAGAATTAAAATCACTAGGGACAGTCAGAGGAAGGAGAGTTATGATCTCACTTTGAACTTGTTGAAGGGGTCTGATGGGGGTACCTATGAAGTTAGAGCTGAAAATGAGATGGGAAGTGTCACTTGCAAGAGCAAAATCATCGTTTTGAGTAAGTTCATGAAGTCTAATATTTATTTTTGATTTTTAAGGGACTTTTGCAATGAAAAAACGTCATTTGAAAAAAATAATCTTTGCAAGATCTTCATCAGCATTATTCAGGTTACAAAATTCGATAAAAAAATTTTAATAGAGATCAGATTTACAATTAATATTTAAAGAGATTACAGTTTAAAAAATTGTGGACCTAAAATATTTCTTGTGTTACCTTTTCTACTCAAAAAACTGAGTAAAAGGCCACAAATTTTCTTCATAAAAGCTGACAAAAATTATCACATTTCTTTCTATGAGTTTGCGAAAATAATTGACAAAAATAATTAAACGCTTTCTGCTTCACTAACGTAAGTACGAAATTTAAATCCGTAAATTCCCCGAGACTAATTAAAAGTAGTTGCATGCACGTAATTAATCAAAACTATCTTCCCTCCCCCATTTCCAAGAAAATAAAAACACTACACTGTGAATCCCTCAAATATCAGTTTCTCATAACTCATTACTAATAATCCAAAAAATCCCAAAATCCAATTTTCACGACCATTTTTGTACTTAATAGCCAAATCGGAAGCAAAGGTTGAGGCAGTAGACGAAGATGCATCAAAGAAGAAAGCCCTTGAGGAAGATATTTCGGCAGAAAAACAACAAGCTGAAGGTCCAGAAGGTAAAAAAACAACATTACTTGAGCTTTAGAGAACTTCAATGCGTTAAATTTCACGAAATGAAAACGACTTTCTTCCCACATTTGGCAAAATCAAACAGAGAATGAAAACATCTGTCAAACAAAGAGAAACATCGAACGTTTTTTCTAGCGAAATAATTAATGCTTCGCTTAGGTGTAGTGGTAGTAGTGTTGTTACAACTTGATAAATTCAGGGTGCGAGAAACTGGTGAAGAGGAGCATCGAAAAGGTCAAGGGAAAGGAGGGTGAGACTATAACAATATCAGTGGAATCAACAACAGAGCATGAAGCTACGATGACAGGTGAGACACATACAAAGCAGACAATAAAAAATGTATCTTAACATCAAAGACATGTCGTAACCAGGAGATTATCTCCACTTGCCAAAGACTTCCTCATCGTGGAATCAATGTAACATTTTTTGTTTCAATTTTTTATTTGCAATTTTGATAATACCATTGGCACTATAATTTGCGCTTCGTTTATATCGATGAGTTTACGATATTAATTGATACAATTAAGAAACAATTGACACACTGACACGCAGGATGAAAGCTAAAAGCTACCTAACACCTCCGCCTTCATATCCGACTGCGCTTCAGATCATCATCATAACAATCGCTTATAAAATATTGACAAGCGTGATGTAGACACTGAGCTGAGGAATGCGCCTGTTAGGAACTAAGGGAGAGTTACGGCGGGGGGTAGTGACATTTGAGAGTCCCCGCAGGTCCTGATGAGCGTCACACAATCAGTAAAATGAAATCAACGAAAGTCGAGTGCCAGGAAATTCACACTGATGGACCGCTGGTAGAGGAGATAGCGTCTTACAGCTACACAATCCAAGATGATGACACTAGCCAGAAGCCTCAGAACGGAATATTGATCGAGGAGTACTCAGAAGAGGACGACAATAAGAAGAAGAAGAAGTTGTCGGTGAATCGAGGGGTTTCGATAGTTTCAGTATCGGATGACGAATCGACCCTGAAAGCTCTCTCTAGAGACGTCAGTGGAGAGGAAATTTACAACGCTGAAGCCTCCGAGGGCTTCAAGCGGAACGAAGTGATCGAGGGACTGATCCCCCAGGGGAAGACCATCGAGGAAAAAGTCTTCGAATACGATGGGCCTCATCACGCTGTGAGGTACAGCGAAACCATCATCGAGGAGACGTTCATTGATAGCTCGTCTCAAGAAGCTCCTGAAGAGGTTCTCGTGAAGACGAAGAGTCAGAGGGGAACGAGTGAAGAGAGTAAGTTAACGAGGCAGTCGTCGAAAATTGAACGAGTTGATGCTGTTGAATCGAGGAAGGCGTCGATAACAGACGTTCCTGGGAGGAGAAATTCTCAAACAGCCATCGTCGAGGATGGGAAACTGTCTCGCCAGAGTTCCAGGATGAGTCGAATTGACTCCACGGAGTCGACGAAGGCCTCCATCAGCGAGTTATCGAGGGAGAATTCCCAGACAGCTGTTCTTGAAGAGGGAAAGCTGTCGCGTCAGAACTCGAGGATGAGTCGAACTGATTCGACGGAGACGAAGAGGGGTTCGGTGACCGGGTCAAGGAGGAACTCGCAAAAGGTCGTTGATGACGACGATGATCTGGATGCTGATGAGAAAACGAAGTCTCTTCTGGAGAGGATCAAGAGACAGCGAAGTGTTCTAGAAGAAATTATCGATCAAACGACGGAGAAAGCGGATAATGGCGAGATCGGAGGTAAGAGTCGGTTGTCAACTTCGGTACCGAGGTTTGTTATGTTATACAATCATTTTAATCAGCTCTGGGTATCATTTATGTCTGGAGAATCTCCAGGACTCTCAGTGCATTTGTTTATTAGTCATCGTTCTATGCTCGTTGAGGATATCCAGTCAATCTCGTTTAAAAAAAGATTTTAGTTCTTTTTAAACAAATAATCGCCACGAAAATTATTGTCTTGATGGGCCCATAACATGTAATACTTTTGGGATGACAAAATGGGACTGATGTCATCCCTAGACTTCCAACTTAATGAACTTAATGAACAATTCAAATTTTTCATAGTAAAAATTTTGGAAGATCATTTCTCATTTTTTTGTCACATCTAGAGATAAGGAATGTCAGCTGTTGTCTAGTGATTCTCCAAATCTCTCATGAAAAATGTGAATACATGTTATTCTTGCTGGATGTCCTCACTTCCCCATCATCCAACCAACGATACCTCCCCCATTTACCCCCTTAACCCAACGCTTTGCTTGCATGCAACACAAGAAGCAGTAACAATCATCCGGACTCGTCTTCAGCATTCAGGTAAGGCTCCAGTAATGAAATAGTTCTAGCAGCTTCTCGAGTGTTTACCAAACTCAAAAATGATCTCTTCCCCATTGAAGACGTTCTCAATACTTTACCCCCAGCTGCGCCATCAATCATCAGCCACGACCTGGAGGATCGAATGATCTACGAAACCCAGAGTACTGTCTTCACGATAAAAGCAACCGGTCTCCCCCGGCCCGATGCAAAATGGTTCAAGGACGGGAAGCCCTTGAAGTCAGCTGACAAAGCTAAACCTGCTCAGGTGGGAGAGACCTACACCCTGACGATCAACAAAGTTACCGAGAAAGAGAGTGGGATATACCAACTTGTCCTGACTAACAAACTTGGTTCGGCGAGTCTCGATGCTTTCCTGGAAGTCGGCCCAGTGGGAGACCTCCGCAAGCCCAGATTCTGCGACGGGGTCAAGGACGTCGACGTCGAGATCAACACCGCAGGAACTCTTCAGGGAGTCCTAACAGCAGACCCCATTCCAGATATCGTATGGTTGCACGACGGGAAAGAAATCCCAGAAGACGACAAGAAGTTCACGAGAAACGTAGCGACTCGAAAAGTTGAAGATGGTCTTCAGCAATGCACCTACTCCCTCAGCATCGCCGACTGCCTCCCAACTGACGTTGGCAAATACACTTTGAAAGCTACCAATGCACACGGTGAGGACAGCTCGACAGCGGATCTGGAGTTACTCGCACCACCGGAGATTCTGGAATTCAAAGATCTGAATGCAGCTGTGGAGGAGCTGTCTCGTTGGGAAGTCATCATCAAGTCCAACCCGAAGGCTGAGCTCTCCTGGGAGAGGGAAGGCGTTCTCCTTGAAGACGAAAGTCGTTTCGCCTCCGAAGATGATTACAAGAATAAAAAATATCGTTTGGTCCTGAAGAACGTGGCATATGAAGACGCTGGAACCTACAAAGTCATCGCTAAGAATTACCTCGGCCAAGACAGCGCAGAGGCTCAACTCATACCCTACACCGAGCCTCCGGAGTTCATTCAGACCGTCTCCAACGCATCTGTCCGTCACGATGCTGCTATGGAGTTGAAGGTCGAGGCTAAAGGTATAGCCCGCCCTAAAATCCAATGGTTCATCAACGGAGACGAGCTCACGAATGACGGACGTCATATCATCAATACAATCGTTGACGATCACGTCTTCAGCACTTTGAATATCATCAACTTTGATGCCACCGACGAAGGGGAACTCGTCTGCCTGGCAACGAATCTCGCTGGAAAAGCCAAGACCAAGTGCACACTCTCTATGATCCGAATTCCCCCGACTTTCGACAAGTTGCTACCAAAATCGAAGCAAATCGAAGAAGGTCAACCTCTGGAATTGATCCTCGACATAGACGGCAGTCCCTTCCCGAAGGTGACCTGGTTCAAGGACGGTGAGAAAATCGTTCCCGATGGCCACATCAAGATCGAAACCCAGCCGAATGGCTCCACCAAGTTGACAATTGACAAATGTACACCAACAGACTGTGGAGCTTACAAACTCATAGCTAAAAACAATAATGGAGAAAATGCATCTCAGTGTGCAGTGGCAGTGAAACCAGCCCTTCGGAAGCCCTCCTTCTCCAAACCTCTGGAGAACGTCCACATCATGGTAGGAGAGCCCTTGAAACTTCAAGCCCAAGTGGTTGCCTTCCCAACTCCAGAAGTCCAGTGGTTCAAGGACGGCTTACCACTGCGAAAATCTCAAGACATTGAGTTCATCAACGAACCGAATGGCATCATGGGACTGTCCATCGAGACTACAAAGCCAGAAGATGCCGGGGTGTACTCCCTCGTAGTCAAGAATGATCTTGGTGAAGTTACTGGAACAGCTGATGTTGAGATTGAAGCTAAAGAGAAGAAGCCAGGATTCTTGACAACCCTTCAACCCTTGACTGTTGTCGAAGGATTCCCAGCCAAACTAGAAGTGACAACAGTGGGTAAACCACCACCCACGTTAAAATGGACGCACAACGGGGAGGAGATAGTTCCTGATGGACAGCACATCAAGATTGTCTCCCAACCTGATGGCACCCACGCACTTCTCATTGATAAGGTCACCGCTGAAGACGCCGGAGAGTACGGAGTGATAGCTAGTAATTCCGAAGGGGAGGAAGCCAGTCATGGAATCCTGAGTGTCGCTGGAAAAAAGACTGATGCACCTGAGGAGAAGCCAGCATTCCTTGGACCACTGAGGGATGTTAGCGTAGAGGAGGGTGAAGCTTTATCTCTAAGTGCAGCATTCTCCGGTAATCCTCTGCCAGATGTCACCTGGACAAAGGATGGAGAGGCTGTCGAACCATCAGACTCCAGGATTTTATTATCCTGCGATGGGAAAAAGGTAGGAATTGAAGTATATCCTTGTACAGCTAAGGACGCAGGTGTCTACCGATGTCGTCTGGTCAATCCTCTCGGGGAAGACTCCTCCAGTGGAATCGCAACTGTCCGTAAAATCTACTCAAAACCAAATTTCGCCCAACGCTTCACCGATCTCCAGCAATTACCAGGACACGACGCCAAGTTCGCAGCACGAATCACTGGCATTCCTCGTCCAGATGTCGCCTGGTACTTCAACGATAAACCCATTCCCCGGGATAACGATAAATATAAGATCAAGAGAGACGGTGATATATGTTGTCTGTACGTATCAGATTGTTCTCCATCTGATGCTGGAAGATACAAATGTAGAGCTGTGAATAAAGAGGGTGAAGCATCCTGCGAGGCCACTCTATCCCTCGGTTCTGGAACCGACACCAGGCAGAAGGTTGAACCCCCATCCTTCCTCAAACGCATAGGAGACTGTGAGATATACAAAGGTATGACAGCCAAGTTCACAGCATGTGTCACAGGCTGTCCTGACCCGAGCTTCGAATGGTACCGGAACAATGAACGACTCTGGCCGACAGATCGCATCAGAATGGAAGAAGAAGGCTCCGGTCTTCTCCGCTTGATCCTCATGAACATTGATGAGCACGATGTTGGTAAATACAGCCTCAGGATCTACAATCCTCACGGCGAGGACATCTGTCACGCTGAGATGCGCTACGATACCCTAGAAATTCGCCCGAAGAAACCACTAGCCGATCAGTATTCGGAGTTCGATAAGTACCGCAAGTCTGGAATACCATTGCCTCTTGCTGATCGTCCAATCATCAGCCGGATGATGGACCGACATCTGACGCTATCGTGGAGGCCATCTATACCCATTGGTCCACGCATCCCAGTGACGTACCTCGTGGAGATGTGTGAGCTGCCCGACGGCGATTGGTTCACAGCTAGATCCGGTCTTCGCAGCTGTGTCTGTGACATCCGGAACCTTGAACCCTTCCGGGACTACAAATTCCGGATTCGGGTGGAGAACAAGTACGGAATAAGTGATCCCTCGCCGTTTGCTCAGACATATCGTTCCAAACTCTTACCAGATCCACCAAAATTCCATCCATACCTTCCCCCTGGCATCGACTTCCGTCCGGAAACTAGCCCGTACTTCCCCAAGGACTTTGACATCGAGCGACCTCCTCACGACGGCTACGCTCAGGCCCCTAAATTTCTCCGTCAGGAACACGACGCCCAGTACGGTGTGAAGAACCACAACTGCAATCTCTTCTGGTTCGTCTACGGCTACCCAAAGCCCAAGATGAATTACTACTTCAACAACGAGCTGATCGAGTGCGGAGGTCGTTACGATCACAGCTACACCAGGAACGGTCAGGCGACGTTGTTCATCAACAAGATGTTGGAGCGAGATGTTGGGATCTACGAGGCAGTCGCCAGTAACGAACACGGCGAGGCCAGGCAACGAGTCCGATTGGAGATCGCTGAATACCCGACGTTCATCCAACGTCCCGACGAGAGCATCATAATGCTGCGGAGGAATGGACACCTCCAAGCAAAAATCCTGGGAGTTCCTTACCCGGAGATCAAGTGGTACAAAGATTGGAAGCCTCTAGCACCGTCAGCCAGGATCAAGATCGACTTCTTCGAGCCGGACACGTCAGTCCTCACCATCAACGACGCCATCCTCAAGGACGAGGGACTCTACTCCGTGAGTGCTAGAAACGTCGCTGGATCGATATCATGCTCAGTGATGGTGCACGTCGAGGAGAACGAGCATGAGTACGGATACAGAACGTACACGAGGCAGACTGATGTCAAGCCGAAAACAAAATTATTCGATGATTACTACGACCTTGGAGATGAGTTGGGAAGAGGCACTCAGGGGATCACCTATCACGCGGTGGAGAGGGCAACTGGTAAGAATTATGCTGCTAAGGTGATGCACGGACGTGGTGAGCTGAAGCCTCTCATGTTCAACGAGATCAACGCAATGAATCATCTTAATCACCGCAATCTCCTTCGTCTTCACGATGCGTACGAGACAGATGGCTCCATGACACTTCTGATGGAGCTCGCTGGTGGAGGAGAACTGGTGGATAGTCTGACACGAAATCCCTTCTACACCGAGTGGGAGGTGGCCAACTACATCAGACAGATCTTGAAGGGATTGGAGCACATGCACAACGAGAGTTGGGCTCATCTGGGTCTGACCCTGGGAGATCTTCTGATTTCGCACTCTGGTAGTGATGACCTGAAGATCGGAGACTTTGGTCTCGCTCGAAGGATTTCTTACAACAGATTGATGACACTTGTTTATGGAATGCCTGAGTTTGTGGCTCCCGAGGTTGTCAATGGTGACGGTGTGGCATACGCTGCGGACATGTGGTCTCTGGGCATCATCACCCACATTCTGTTATCCGGAATCTCACCCTTCCGTGGAATCAATGATCGTGAAACTCTGACGAAAATCAAGAACGGCAATTGGGACTTTGACGAGCGCTGGTGGATGCACATCTCCAGTGAAGCTAAGGACTTCATAAAACGACTCCTCGTTTATACCATTGAGGATCGAATGGATGTGTCCGAGGCACTTCGTCATCCCTGGTTACGTAATCTGGATAAGCCACCGGTGGAGCCTTACAAGATCCCCTCAGAAAATCTCAGGAACTACTACAAATTATTCAGAGATTGGTATGGCAACGCATCCTGCAGGAACTGGTACAGAAGGAGGCGATTGAGCAGTGCATTCGAACATCCATCGAAGATGGTCTACCCACCTGGTGACAGGTACACTCCAGAGCCCATCGCTGAACGCACTTACACACCAAGAGAGAAACCCGAGCCGAAGGCTTGGGAGAGCAGGGTACCATCCAGGGAGCCTATTGACACGGAAATCGGAATGTTCTCCAACGAGAGTCATTACCAAAATGGCCCGGATACGTATCTACTTCAGTTGAGAGATACCGACTTTCCGGTTCGACTTCGGGAGTACATGAAGGTCGCTCATGATCGTTGTCCCAGCTTCACGAGGATCTACAACGACGATGGGTGAGTTCCAGAAGTTGAATTGTTTCATAAATTGTGGATTAATCATCAGAAATAATTATTTATGTTTATATATGCCTTTGGGTGACCCGCCAAGGTCATCCACGTAGAAACATTTTGATAACCACTACTTTCAAGGTCGAAAATTAAACGTACTAGTCTAGGAACCGAGATCTGATTTGGGTACTTCAGTGAATATTCAATGGAGTGTATCAGTGATAGTATTATCACATAATTTTCTTTAATTTAATTAATATTCCGCATGAACATAAATTTTTTCAACTGTATATTTCAATTTAGCTATAAGAATCTGTGTATTAGTGTATTCATGGAGCGCCTAATTATCTAAAGTCTCAATCTTCTCCCCACAGATACGACTGGAGAACTCCAATAATCAGAGAACGTCGAAGATTCACCGACGTGATGGACGAGGAGATCGACGACGAGCGTAAAGCGAGGATCAACAATTACGGAGCGGATTCCAACACAATGAGACGTTTACGACACGAATTAGGAACTCGCCTGGACTCCTACTACGAGGCTGACGCAATGATAGAGGAGAAAAAAGGTGGAAACCTGCCTTTCTTCCGGGAGAAGCCCCAGATCCTCCAGATCCAAGCTGGTAAATGTGCCCAGCTCGCCTGCTACGCCGTCGGCAACCCCAAGCCCAATGTCCAATGGTACAAGAATGACCTCGTCATCCAGGAAGGCAAGAGGATCAGCATCGTCGAGGCAACTGATGGCAGATCAATCCTCAGCTTCAATCCAACTCGAGAATACGATGTCGGGATCTACAAAGTTGTTGCGAGAAATCCTGTGGGACAAACTGTCGCCAGGACGCGAATAGTCCTGGCTACTGTTCCAGGTATTCCCCAGGCCCCAGAGGTATGTGGGATATCGGATACGGAGATCCTACTGCGTTGGAAGGCCCCCAAGGACGACGGAAACTCGGAAATATTATGTTACAATTTACAATACAAAGCTGGTGATTCTATCGACTGGATCGATGTCGCCAGCAATATCGATCACGAGTTTTATCTTATCAAAGATTTGCAAGCAAATACTAGCTATCACTTCCGGCTAGCAGCTAGGAATCGCATTGGATGGGGTGACAAGGGCTTCGAGACGAATCTGGTGCAGACGAAACCAGAGGGAGCGCCGAAGGTGCCTATCAGTCGCGCCATGAGACATCTGCAACATCTTACTGAGTCCGGGCAGGTGATCATCCCGGATGAGGAGAAGCCGAGGATCAGTTATGATGCCGAGGAGACACCCATCGAATGGACTATCGATGCTCAATTCACGAGCCGATATTCCTTCATCTCGGAGGTCTCCCGGGGACAATTCTCGATGGTTGTGAAAGGTGCGGAGAAGGAGAGTGATAAGCTGGTGGTTGCAAAAATCCTGGAAGTTCGTCCTGATTTGAAGGAAGCGGTGGGTATTGTTGTTTCAAATTTTTTTCAATTCTTCAGTAAAGATAATTTGAAAAAATAAAACGAAGGTCAATTTAAATGAAGAAGGGAGGATCAATTGTTTGCTGTGAACAATCGGAAATGATTGATCGTCTGAATTTTCATTACCATGAGGTAAGGACCCACCACGCAATTCCTCGATTTTTTCTGATTGCAGGTCGGTGATGAATTCCAAGTACTGAGGTCCCTCAGACACGAGAGGATTGCCCTTCTCGAAGCTGCATATTGGGCTGCCGATTCACCAGTCGCTGTCTTCATTCTGGAGAAGCTCCAAGGATCCGATGTCCTGACATATTTGGCCAGCAGACCCGAGTACACGGAAAACTGTGTTGCCACCATCATCACAGAGGTTCTTGATGCACTTCAGTATCTCCACTGGAGAGGATACTGTCATCTGGACATTCAACCTGACAACGTGGTGATGGCTTCTCTCAGATCAGCGCATATTAAACTCGTGGACTTTGGAACAGCGAAAAAAGTATCGAAATTGGGAACTGAGGTGCCATTGAAGTCGGGACATCATGAGTACAGATCACCTGAGGTTCTTAATGAAGAGTTGGCGTATCCTCAGACTGATATTTGGAGTGTTGCTGTTCTCACTTATGTACTTTTGTCTGGGGTATCGCCATTTAAAGGATCTGATGATAACGAGACCAGGCAGAATATATCTTTTGTTAGGTACAGATTCGAACATTTGTATAAGGAAATCAGCCAGGAAGCTACCAGGTTCCTCATGCTGCTATTCAAACGAACACCTAGGTACGTAAATTTTGGGGTTTCATTGATAATGACAAGGGTTACTAACATTTTAAATTGCAGTAAGAGACCAACAGCTGAGGAATGTCACGAGCACAGGTGGCTAATGCCAACAGAATTTATGATTAAGAAACGTGAACGAGCGTCTTTCCCCGGTGATAGACTGAAGAAATACAACGAAGAATATCACGAACTCAAGCACGCCCTGGCATCGAAGAGTGACAACTTAACGCAAGCCTTCGGAAGTCTTCGTAATTTAAATAGATCATACAGCACAGAGGATGAATTGATCACATCCGTGAATTTAGAGTAAGGTACAATTCAATTATGATTTTCCAAATAACGTATTTATTTATTGAGAAGATTTTTAACTATTGACGAATAAAGGCCACTTTATCGAAAATTTTCAAGTTGAACATCTGATAATTGTCGTACAACGACCGAAATTTCAAGATTTTTTTTGTTCTCGTTTTATTATTTATTTGTTGAACGTTTGAGAGATATCTTGGGTGGTCATTAGCTCATTTTAGACATGAATACATGAAAAACTGTACAAAAAATCGTTAATCGTGGGATGAATTGCACGTTAATTTATATAATAATTTTTTTTTCTTTATTTACAAAATGTTTCCTGGAAATAAAGACTACAATGCTGAAAAATATCAAGCGTTCTGTACATTTTTCACCTCCCTTTCACAAATTTTTCACCAAAATCAGTCTAAATTGAAGGACAAACAATTCAAGTGAATGTCGAATAAGACTAGTAAGGGAATATTAAATAAAAAAGAGATAAATCATTAAAAAAATACAATTATGAGGGATCTTTTAGTCACGTTTTTACACATTCATGAATCATCTTCTCGCGTATTGATTGACGTATTCTCGTACTTTATTCTTGAACGTCTCTTTGTCTTTTGAGAATTGTTCTGCAGCATCTTTATTCAGTGGATCATCGAAGTTCAGGAGATCCTGTTGACAAATATATATTTTTGAAGGGTGAGGGTCATTGAGGGTTTGTAAATGTTTGATAACTCACGGTGAACAGAGAATTCACTCCCCAGACGACGTCTTTGAGCTTCCGTGTGGGCGCCCAACCCATTCCATCGAGACTACTCTGCCTCAAGATGGATAAACAGACATCACCATCTTCGTTGATGTTCGGGTGCCAGAGTTTTGTTATGCATTTTACTTTAGGTGGCTGTCGTGGATAAATTGTTGATATTATTTCTAGATTTATTTCAGGATGAAATGACTTTACTTTAAATATTTTTTACTTAAGATGTGAATAATAACTGTTTCGATTTATTTCGAACAAGTCCGAGGATAATTATAAAATGATACGTACGATCATGTTGTACTCCTCAGGTACAGAAATGTGAAACAGAAATTTACCCCCCAACCAGTAGCCCTCATCAGGTATTATGACGAGATTGAACTCGTGCAATCGATTAGGATTATCGAAAGTCGCTTGACAGGTATTGGGTAAGGTTTGCTCCATCTCTTGAACCTTGAACAAATATCACGAATGAAATAATATCAGAATTGTAATATAAACGACTCGTTGAGTTAAATTCTTGACGAAAAATTGTAACACAAAATTTTTTTGCATTCGAATTCGAAAATAAGATCAATAATATTTTATTTTCTAGCTTGTGCTGTATTGCACTTTCACTAGCACAAACAAATGTATAATTTTCACCTTCCAAAATCTTCAATGAGCCCAACAACTTGGGAACAATGTTTACCCATTCATGGAACCCATTAATTATATGAATTGCCCATTCGTAAACTCTACAACCTCATGAATAAAATATTTAATGATTGAAATTGCATTTACCTCTTTCACCAGAAGTTTATCTCTAACCGAGATTCTTTTGTTGAAGTCTCGTGGCTTAGTATTTCCCACCTCTGCACTTTTTTTCAATTTTCCTCTCAACGTGATCATGGTTTTGTCTACAAATTAACGAAATTTCGATTAATTTGATGAGCCAACATTCGACAAAGCAAAATTCTGTAACGAAGCGGTCAATGGAATTAAATCAAGAGCCGATTTTTGAAAAATAAAAAAAATGGCAAAGTCCTCAAGTTCGTATGAAATTTTACCAAACCTGAATAAGACATTTTTTTTTATTTTTTTCTAGAATTATCCACTATCTGGGTTCAACACAGAGATTGAAAAAAATATATATACAATGAATCAAAGTTTGGTAGACCTTTTTTGCAGAATAAAAAAAACGTGCGTAAAAAATTGTGAAAACAATTTGCCTATCGATCTTCAATCTTGAAAAATATCTCAAAAAATCACCAAAATTGTAAATAAACTCAAACCGATTGACATCACCGCTACGAAACTATCAAACCCTTCATTCTAGAAGTTGACCGATCTGAAAAAATGTATTTTTAAAACATCAACAACTCGAAATTGCCAGAATGAAATTCCTCAACTCTTCGCTCATTCTCACCTAATTTTCCCAGTTTTCACCCCGAAATTTCATTATTCCAATCCCTTCATATCCCCCAGAAATATTGACGATTGAAAATGTATTTTCCATCGCCTCTGCCTCACGAAAATTAGAAAACCAGATTTCTAACCTCAAAATCTCTTCACAGCCACTCGTTGGAAGACCTCAATTGTATTCCTCTTCCTGTCCTCACTGGTATATCCTATGAATTGAAGACACTTCAAGTTGTGCCAACCAAATTATCAATTATTTATCACTCTCATCTACATAATAAAAAATCCGTAAAATAATTCGGAGCAAAAATGCCACTCGCTTCGCGCCACATCTGTTCATGGAAATTCTCTCCAGTAACTTCTCGTCAGATGATTAGACAATCCCATTCACTTCCTGAACGAAGAATAGACATATGTAACTTTCAGTGATAAGATATTGTTGTTGACAACATCAAAATATATTCGGTGGATTTTACAATTAGTGGGGAGCTTCCAGCGACGCACGAAGAGGTTAGGGTTCACATTCGCGAGGGGAAGAGAGAGCATGAAGTTTGGCGGACTGACGTCTCTTCCTTGTAAATAATAAACGAATTAATTAATAGTTTGTTAAATCGGTCAACGAGCTCGCCGGTGGTGTAACTAACCAGCTGGTGATATTCCTAAAAAGTGGAACAAAGGCCTGAGGATGGGAGAAATAGAGTGGCCTTGGCAGTACAGTTTTCCTCCTTTTTTTACGTAGGTTAATGCTTTCCTCGACATAGAGGATTTTATTATGTTTTATTTATTCGGGGATTGTTGATAACATTGTTGTTGCAGTCTTCAGCCACATGATGAAACCAAGGAGAAACAATTGTCGGCGTGGACGAGCCTTGTCTTGGATTATTACAAAGCCACGAAACAATCGGTTCTGGATGTTCGAGAAATTCATTCCACTCGACTTTTCAATAATAGTGAGATCAAAAGTAAGACGACTGAAAGACAAGAACTGCACATAAAAAAATCAAATTCAGTTCTTCAAAAAATTCATTCTTCAATTTATAAAAAATTCTCTTCAAATGTGACTCAGGGAAACTCTCCGTCGACGCTGTCCAATTAATCCTGGAGAACCTCTCAAAATCCGGTAATGCAAGTCCCCTTGACAAATCGAAGCAACGGTGGTTGGTCCATTGGCACACGCTGGATGAATGGGGCGAGATAATTTACAACTGGGCACAGGAGAATGGATTCGTTGGATCTGTCTGCACTCTGTTTGAACTGACCCAAGGCGATAACACGGTGGATCAAGGTCAGTTGACCATAAATATCATGACCATGATTGAGCTCATTATCATGTTGATGAATTTTCTCGTTATTTTCCAGAATTTTATGGATTAGATAATGAAGTTGTGACTAGAGCACTCAAGACCTTGGAATCTCAAGGTAAAGCTGAACTGATATTTTTCGATGATAATCAGGGAGTGAAATTTTTCTAGCTTAATTATTGAATTAATGAAATGAAGTGATGAAATAATCAACTGTTAAATAAATATATTTATCTTCTTATGAAATTTATTCTATCGATAATTATATGATCCACATTTTTGCTAACACTTTCCCCTGAAATGACTGAAATACGAGATAATTATTACTATTATTATTAATTGTTTGAATATTTTAATGCAGTATAGCGTGAAATAACAAATGATTTTGATGTAACAATTTTATAAAACTGTTTTTATTCATAAAAATTACACAATTTCACAAATGCTGAACGTTTACATATAAATATATGCCATCAGCATGAATTAACGCCAATAGAATAAATGAATATTTATTTTTATAACTAACATTCTTAAATACGAGGAACAATTGACTCATTGTAATAGACACCATCAGTATAACTGGAATTGAAGTGAAATGAAATAATTAACTTCAGGAGTAATAATAATTCATTGAAGGAATCATCAATTTTCTGAATATGTTGAAAACAGAAAGGGAAATATGAATTGCAAAAATGTTATTCCGAAAAATTCAGATCTGAACGAAATCCTGAATTATTATTACATTTCACCCCTTCGTTAAGAAATTGTAAATCTTTGTTTTTTAGTAGGCAAAGTGATGAGCACCTCGTTAGTTCTAGGAATGCGTCTACGCACCCACTGGGTGCAGTAATAAAACACAATAGAATGTACAGATTGATCTGGAATCAGGAATATTTTGATAATTTATATTTGATATTTAGTGGACGTCAATTGTCTGATATTCAATAGTTTTCAATGCTAGGACGTTTCCAGTTTTATACAGATCATTTTATAGAGTCAACCAATATCAATGACTCAACTTCAAATCTGACTTCTGAATCTGACTTTTCACTTAATTTCAAGTGTATTTTATAATATTTGAAGGGCAAGTCCTCGAAATATCTACCAGTGTCAATTTATCCCAGTGCCGCTGTCATTTAACAACTAATTATTCAGCAAATGAATTAAATTCACCCGTCGCCATGTCTCTCATTGTATAATACAATTAACCTTTGAAACGAGCTACTATTAATGTGTGAACGTGAGATGGAATGACTGTCTCGCACGTAGTTTGAATCAATCGGAATTGTTCGTAGAAGTTTAGTACCTTCAGCCATCGGTGGAACGATTGAGATTCGCACGAAAATTTTTTATAGAAAATTCTTGAAAATTTTCTGCTCATCAGTTGAAAGGTTTCTACAGTAAAAGTCACATATTCATCAGAATAAATCTTAAAAAATCTATTTTTCAATGACAAATTATGTTATCGTCACATTTTCATATAAAAGTTGCTCACGAGTTTTTGAAATCAGATTTTTCCATTTTTTTGGCAAATTTTTAGTTTGTCTACTCTATTTTTCCCTCACTGGAAAAATTGAATAAAGAAACTTCGAGTATTCACGTCCAGATGTTTTTATGAAAAACATTTGAATGGAGTGATGTAATTCCACTGATTTTAATTATTAATCAGTTTTTACTGGACAGTTTCCGTGAAAAAAGGCTCGGCCTATAAAATTTTTTCGTGCGACAGAATGTTCATAAGAACAACTATTCGTCATTATGCATTTTCTCAAATGCTTCGTCATAGTAATAGAAATATATGGCAAGCCCTTGAGTATTGTTGAAGTGCAATCACTCGATCATTCACGAAGAAAAAAGTTGATGGAAAATTCGCCAATACGTCAAGTAATCGCGAAGGCAGTTCCCTGTTCAGTGCTGTTTACTCTATTTTAAAAAATGCACTAAAGATAGTGGTTTTTATATAAAAATTATTAAATTCATTCCGGATTCCCTTGAAAATTATTCCCATGATCGTAATAGTTTACTCAATAGTGCATATAAACACCGGTAATCTTTCCATTTATCGATATATTTCTTTCTCGATAAAATCATCACATATCTCCCTCATCCAGATATTTTTCCATCGATTTAAATCTCGTTCCACGATTACCTGATGTATTTTTCATTCAACTTTTCTCTTCGTGTTGCGACATCGATAAGTATCTGACGGGCAGTAAATTGTCGCACTCTCATTGCGCTTTGATTCCTCATGCCTCCGCCTTATTCAGGTGCGTTAGCTCGACGACTTCCTCACTTTTCGGTGCATCCAGTCGCCGGAGCTCATCCAGACTCATTTTTTCGATTATCACTGCTGCTAGGGCATCGCAGACGACGTTTATGGTGGTCCTGAATCGATCCAGCAGCCAATCGACGGCTACGATCAGGGTAACATCCTCGGCGGGAAGACCAACTGTGTCCAACACCATCACCATTGTTACGAGACCAGCCTGGGGGATTCCAGCAGCGCCAATGCTCGCTGCCGTTGCAGTGATGCTGGGAACATTTTAAAATCAATTAATTGTTTATCGAAATGGTCTTCGCAGCATTTTTAGTTTTTTTAGGAATTTGTAATTGAGGTGGTCATTCTGCATATGATTCTCTCATCATAAACTCGTCTTCAAGTGAATATGATTTAAATAATTGCTTTCAACTGCAGTGTCACCACAAGAAAAGAATGAATATTTAATTGTTTTTTTCATGAACATCATCGTTCAGTCGACCATTCCATGACGTCGTCAAACGCGATGAGTTCTTTTATCTTCAACCTGACTCTTCCTAGAACATCTCAGAGATGATAATAACGAAAAGCTGATGAAAATTTTAGGTAAAATTTAGTTATTTCGTCGTTACGGTGAGGAACAGTCGACTGGTAAATTTTACGTGACAATATCGTAATTTTTGACAGACAATTTCGGTAAAAATCACGAAATTTGCAGAAAGAAATTCGTGACAGCTTCGGAATTACGGAAGAGATCCGTAATTTTCATTCAATATTTTCCTCAGCAGCTGAATAACAGAACTCGATTCTAGTTCTCTCATTTCGCAATCTGTTATCCGTGGATACCTAATCATGCAAATGTTACAAAGATCGCAGTCATAAATCGTTCGATGCTATCAATTATTCAATAGAATGAATAATTATATTCCAAACAAAGAGCAGCCTCCCATCTTCCGATGTTATGGTACTTGAAATCTTCTGAGTCGTCATGCTACGAGACCTTCACAATTATCAGGATATTTTTCGATATCTTGAGTACATGGTAACGATCATATCTCGAACCATGACACGTCTCGATGCGAAAACAGTCGACAATTACATCGAGCGTGACTACTAATACAGATACGAGGATTCAGATTAGAAATGCAGAATGACCGTTATTTTTAACTCTCGTCCACGTGGAAACCGAGATAAACGACTTTTGGCTGTCCCCCAGTGTTCGATGAGTGTCTCAGACTCGAGGGTCGATAGCAGGATGATATGCCCTGAAATATTACCTCACACCGATAACTTTGCTCCACGACATGTTCACATTCCTGACTTGGGCAATGAAAAGAGCAGCCACAGCCTCATAAAGCGCAGTACCATCCATGTTGATGGTGGCCCCAATGGGCACGACGAATTTCGATATCCTTGAGTCGACTCCCATGTTGTCCAAACATTGGAGAGTGATGGGAAGTGTTGCAGAGCTGTGAATTAATTTGACAATTTGAATGAATGATGTGGGTAGAGGATGGCCTTGAGGTTGAATAATACTCGGTTTTTTATGAATACCTGGATGCGGTTCCGAAGGCAGTCACCATGACGTGGCTCATTTTTCCGAGTGCTTTGAAAGGCAGTTGTCGGGTGCACACGAAGAAAATTAATGATAATGTACCGAAACCGTGAATGAAGAGCCCCAGGAGAACTGTCATGAAGTAGAGACCTAGAGTTCCTACTACTGCACCGAGATCCTTGATCTCCAGGATTTTTGATGCTACGAGGAACGTCACACCGACGGGTGACAGCCTGAAAGTTGCAATTATAGACATTTTATTTAATTACGACAATTATATCGAATGTTTATATTTTTTTATCGATTTGGTCAGAAGTGAAAATACTTTTTATCGTCAGAATGAAAATTATTATAGTTTAGCTGTGACCACATGATGATTAATTTTTATATTATAGCTCTTACCAAATGACCCAGTTGGTGATGATCATCATCGCTTCAGAGAGGGCACTGAAGAAGTCCCGGAGTGGTTGTCCAGCATCCCCCATTTTTCCAAGGGCTATGCCCAGGATGATTCCAAAGATGACAAGACCGAGGGTGTTTGTTCCTTCGGCATATTCGTGATCGATACCCCATTTGTAGGTATCATTCGCTGAAACGTTATACATTAAAATAAATCACTCATTCGTATCTAAACGGATGACACTCAGACGTCATCAACGATAGGGTATCTTAGGGTACTTTACGAGGGAGAAAGAAATCGGCCAATAATTTACTTAAGATTTCTGTCTCTTAAAATTTCTGAGAAAGAATTCATCATCAAACATTTTGATATTTTGCCGAATCGAAGGGTTTGCCACGTGAAATTTGAAATGCTCTCTTTTTTCTATTGGTTCGACTGATTTTGGCTTCTCAATTTTGAATATATAAATATATTTCTTTTAAACAATGTTGCCGCAGACTTCATAGAGAAATATATTTTTTAATTTCCTCTACTGTGATAATCAAAATACGTGGGGACAATCTTGGCATTTGACTTCAGCGCCCAAAAATCATAGAAAAAATATAAAAAATATTTTATTTGTTTGAATACTATGGAATCATATCAATAGAACGCCTCCTCCTTAATTTCTCCGTTTTGGCATCAATTAAAAAAAATTGATCATATCTTGTAGAAAGTTTTTGAATTTTTTCCCATTTTTTGCAGGCGAAATTTTTCCTTTCTGAATCGATTAAAAAATCATATCATAATATAAAAAATCTGCAAAAAATGTGAAATATCGTTCGAGTTCACGAGCCTTTTCGATAATAATTTTTAAAAAATTGGATCGGTAATGAGGGTGACTGTATTATCAGCCGTTTGAACGCTCGATTTTTAAATTGATATTCAGAAGATCCTGAAGGATCACTTCGATATTAGCAATATCGAAAACATCCTTAGGAACCCAATTTCTCAAGTAAAAACTCACCCTCAGCAGGAGTCGCATTCGCCGGTTTAATGAGAGTCGTTCTATACTGTAAAAAAAATATCACCAGTGAGACGAACATTCATCATCTGCCAGTGAATAAATAATGACACAACCGTGAGTGGGTGTCGCTCTCCACAGAGGCTGTGAGTGCTTCGATAAAATGAAATTTTTAAAGAAACTTGGAAGTCGATAAGAGGAATTAAATATCTTTAATTATTCGGACAATACCGGATTCAATATCAATATCTTTTCAACATAAAAAATACGTACGTTTTTGATGCAAGCTTGGACGAGATTTGGCGGGAAAATATTTCTGAAAAAAAAAATCAAATCAATTTTTTTAAAATAATAAACCTATTTAAAAACAAACTAAAAAAATTAAAATATGAAAATTTAATTATGAATATCAACTACGGGTTCTTTTGAGGAACAAAATTGAGCTTTCAAGATGAACGTTAAGATATATTTTTGCCACACCGTACGTAAAATGTCACTTTACAACCGGGAATGGCAAAATATGCGTAAAATGCTAATAAATATTTTATTTACCTCACTAGATCTAGAAGAGTATCGGCAGTGGTAACTTCTCTCTTTGGGGCTAACGACTTGTTGGTGACGAACAGCTCCTTATTCCCAATGTGACCAGGTTGGATCGAGGTAACCAGAATAATCCCGACTATCACAGCACATATTGTTGTTGTGGCATAATAATAAATCGATCTCATACCGATTTTACCTTGAAAACCATAAAATAGTTGGTAACGGGTCGTTATAATAGACTTCACGATCACAGAGAAAATATTACATTTCGACACGAGTGTGGAAAAGTGTTTTAGGGTCTTATGAGGTTTATAGAATGGGCCGAAGGCCAATGCTATAAATCCCACGATTTTTCCACTTTTTCCGAGACTATCAAACACTATTTTTCGACACAATATTCGAGAAGTGGAGTTTTACGCACCTGGTTACGCTGTTAATATAAAATTTCCTGGGATTTCAATTAAAATTTTTGGGACTTACCAGACAATTTTCACTGAAGTCCGAGGAAAATTCACGTTTAACAGAATTTTTCTCAGAAAACTTCTCTCTGTGCAATGAGTAACAATTTTTTTTTATATTTCTATTTTTTAGTTTCTGGTTTTTGGGACTTACTAGATAAATTGAGATCGAGACTCCCGATGGCACTGACGATGCTGGCAACGATGAGTGGCAATATGAGGCCCTTCAGCATCCGGAGGAAGAGATCACCGGTAAAGTTAATGTACATTATTTCACGTTGTGACCATGAGTCCTTTGAATATTTCAGGATCAATCCGAGAGCGACACCAGCAGCAACACCAATTACTGTCAGGAGAGTGAGGGCATTTGCTGACAGACAACTCTTCCATCTCTTTCCTATCTTCGCCATTTTTGGGATTCTAGAACAATTTGTCGAGACGAAAATTAAGGACTCAGTTCGTATTATTGCTTCTCCTTTATTTATTGCTTTTATGTAAAAAATTGCGAGGCTGATCGTGCGTCTCATGTACAATATTTAAATTTCCCACCTCGAACACATTGACTAATGAGGAAAAAGTCTTACTAATGATAACAATTTGACAATAAATTCTTGTTGACAACGCAGAAGAGATAATTTTTAAAAGTAAATCTTCCTTCAATTATTTGACTTTCTCGAGAATCGAACTGCACTTAAACTGTTCACAATTTTTATTTATTGTTTTTATTGTTTTGTGGTGCTGAAACCCCTGCATTAAAGTCTTTTATGTACCCACATATTTATTTTATGTTTACAATCTATCGCATTTACGAATTTTCGTGTTGCAGGGCCTGACACCTGTTAATTAAATCCCAGCGTGCGTTCTCAATTTATTTATATAATCAAAATTGTTGTGGGGCGAACGTGGGATTGCGCAGGGCCATAAAAAAAGTGGGACAATTTCGTATGGCATTAAATTTCGGACGCGTCGAAGGTTTTTTTTTTCACGGTTCACTGAGCCCAAGGGTTCAGCAAAACAATCGATCTCTATCCATTCAATGATCAATGAAAAATATTATTAGTCTGTTTAGGTCTCATCTGGGCAATTAAATATCCTTATCGCGAAGATACACATAACAAAAAATATTTCTGTTTGGAGAGTATTACACTTCAGTCAAGAATTTTCACGTCGGCTGACTCGCAATGACTTTCGTCCTCACATTTGTTTTTTTATCTCGCACATGCATTTATGATCGTCCTCATATACATCCAGATTTACTCTTTTTTTTAGAAATTTCCGAAGCTCTCGTTATCGAAATCGAAAATTACGTCATCCTGTAATTATCCAACAACTTCAAAACTGATATGAGGGCGATTTTACCCCGACATTATTTTATAATCGTCGCCTGTGTGTACGTAAGACCCGATGTCTGCGCTATATTTCAGTGATAAATCTCGGGAATGATAAGAATGAGTGTAACAGTGTTAGAATGAGAAGTAAAATCCTGAAACGTTCATAATAAAAATAATTATAATTTCATAGATAAAACTACTCATTATTTTCAAAACTAAATTACTCACATTTAAATTTATTCAATTAATATTTATATTAAATAACTACTTCATTATAAAACCATAAAAGTTTAAATATCCAGAAAAATAGTATGTGATCCTCAACGAGAAAATTACGTCCAGAGGACGACGTGGTGTCATCACAAATCTCACCTCGTTCCTTAAAACGTCACTTTTTTCCCCTTCGCACGCAAAATACTATTTTTTTTTCTCACTGAGAGCCAACAACGGGTCAGTGAATCAAGTCACCGCTGAATAAATTGAATAAAAACTCCACGACTGCAGAAAAAAAATTAAATAAAAGAATCCCCACCCCTTTCCCCCCTTCTCCCACCACTTTCAATGTCTCTCTGTCTATGAACTCATGAATAATTCAACGGTTTGGCTACCCCCCCCCTGCCCCCCCCCCGTCCGGGACACCTCAGACGATTATTACACTGATGAAAAAACTTTTCCTTCTTTTAATTATCGGAATATAGATGTGATATAATATGATGCATCGAGCGGTATCTCCACTTAAACGATTTCCTTTCGAACTACGAGCAATTATCCAACGCTCGATATCTCGATAAAATTATATCAAATTGTTACAGAATTTCACGCACGCATATGCAACGCTAACAGCGGATATCTAACGGTTCTACATATTCCGTAAATTCTGCAGTCTCCTGGTTTCGCAAATACGGAGAGCAATTCTTCAGGGAAATTGTTGGTGTGGTAGTTTGGAGGTTTTTTGTTAAATTTTTGGAAGGGCTTTCGGGAATTTGTGTGGAGAGAAATATTGAGTAAAGGGCTTTTACGTGGGGTTTGGTGAGTTTGAGGGAATTTTATTATGAAAGTATCTGTAATTTTTGTGGGAATTGTCTGTAAAAAAATACGGTTCGGTCACTGGAAATTTCCTGGTCGATTCCGTAATCGGTGAGCGAACTGCGAGTTTTGTAATTTTTTGGGAATATTTTTCTTCGATTGATCTTTTATGAATGAATTTTGTGAAGTAATAAATCATTAAAAATTCATAATTTTTAGTGAAATTTTTATCGGTGAGATATTGGCAAAAATATCGAGAATTACGAGATATGAATTTCAAATGAAAATATTTAGTAAATTTGATATTCACCCGAAAGATCATAAAAAATTAATTATTTATGGTAAACAATCATTAATCTTTCAGTGAACGATCGAATCCCAAAATCATCATCCTCAGAATTGAACATCAAATCTAATTAAATATCCACTGAAAACCGAAAAAGTCCCTTTCATTAAAAAAATTCTTAATTATTTTCGGGGCCACGAGACCCAAAAATCTATATCAATCAAAATATTCAATAAATTAATTAAACTCAATGAAAAAAATTCCAAAAATTTCGTTGAACTAAAAATCCCTTATTATTGAACTTCCCCAAAAATTGATGGTTCCCTAAATTTTCAAAATTTCCATAATGTTCAGGGCCGTAGACCCCTAAAAATCGCTATCAACCAAAACATTAAAAAACTTTATAAAAAAAATGAAAAAATCCCCAAAAATCTCTCGCACTCGATTCATTAATAACCATTAATTTCCCTTCGCACCTAATTTCCTCTCATTCTGCCACAATTTTTCCCGACCTGGAATTCAACGCCCCTTTGCCTGCGATACCACTGGAATTTTTCCGAAGAATTTCCGTGCATTACCCACTGTCACCGCGAATAATAATAAAATTATAAAAATTACGATCTCACCGTTACCGATAACCACGACCGACTGAATTGCGTGATGATTTCGATGAAATATCATTCAAGATAATTAACGAAGTGACCCGACGAACTAAAAACCTCTCGTCAAAAACGCGAATTAGTCGCAAAATTGCGAATAAAACCCCAAAACCCAATTACCATTTTTTCCATCTAAATAATAACACAACAGACAAACTCACCGTAATTCAAAAAATGTACAACAAGTCTGTCAATTAACAATTATTATCCGAATAAATTTGTGATAATGCAAACACTTCGTAATCGTTATTCATGAAATAATGAATGAGAATGCGGCGAGAACTACTCGCAATCGCGGCTGTTACACGCGAACTGCCGGAGGATACATGTGTACGTAGCCGCTGGAGATGTATATTCCATCGGGACTTCGCGATGGTTTGAAAAAAAAAAATTTTAAAAATAAATAAAAGGCAAGTGGGAGAGTCTGCGCGCCGCGCGCCGGCGCACATTGTGAAAGAGTTCAAATGCGTTGTGTTGGGCCAGTGGTAAAATGCGATATTGTGGTGGTGATTGTGTGTTGGTGATTGAATAAAAACAGGGACAACACGTGGCTAGACACTGCGATCTCATGTCTGTTGAATCCACATATGTGGGCTTTCGAGGCGATTTTCATAGCGTCTTCTATGCGGAAATTATTTCATCATTATCAGACACTCTCTATTTCAGGTGGAAGAATGGATCGGTTTCACTCCGGAAATTGTGGAAATTTAGTTCAAAGTTGAGGTAGTTGAGGTTTTACTTTGGAAAATTCAAAGATTTTGAAGAATTAAGAATTAATTACATTTATAAAATTCGCAATTTTTATTTAAAAAACTGTTGTGATGTTGACTTTTTTAAAATTGTAATTCGCAATACTCTAGTCGAACACTTAAACATTTATCAAATTACAATTACAAAAATTTCTATCTTGAGTTTAAAGCGGATGATAATGTGACATTAATCATTTAGCAGTCACTTTTTAAAACTGTTTGTTATCAAAATTTAATTAAAACCTGTCGAGTAAATATTTTATTTTTGACAACAACCTTAAGATATTTATTATTTAAAAGATAAATTAAAGAGAGTGAGGTAGAAAATATAACTTAGCAGATGAGGATCTGACAAAATTCGTAACAAATTCGTTAACACTGTTAGAGAAAATTAAACGATAGTTAATTTCCGTTCCATTTTTTACTGGAAGTGGACAGAGAACCAGATAATTCTGGTGAATACGCTCTTGAATTTAGAGGCCAGTGGCATTGAATGGAATTCAGCCGGAAACTTATGAAATTCTCGGTGTCATTGAAAATTAAACATAATCAGGCATCAAAAATTCATATTGAATTATAAATTTGTATCGATCCCAAAATTTCCACTTCGACATCACTCAAAACCCTAAAATTGTACAGAATTTTTGATAAAACGTTAAAGTTCATTTCATCTTTTTTCCAAAAGTAAAGTTTCTCATTCAATTTTTTATAACTTTTCCCGGATCATCAAACTTTCGAAAATTCGGTGAATAAATTCATTTGAAAGAGTTCAACTTTTGTGACTGAAATTATTCTGAAATTATTATAATTTTCTATATTTTTCAATTAATTTTTATCTGATTCGTCATCACCAACATTCACTGAAATTCAATGATAATTAGTCGCTCTTGGAAATTTAAAGTGTCAAGACTAATTATCCAGCCGAGATCGTTATGAATGCTCCATCAGTTACCATATGCGCACTGAATTATGTATAGATCCACATAGAATAAAAAATCAAAGGGACTATATACACTGCGCAGATTGACGCGGAAGCACATAGACATATGTAACCTTGGACCGTCATGATAAATAAAGGAAATTCCAAGTCAATTGCAGCATCACAGTACAACGTATTTCCCAATATTTCGGTGGTCTCGTTATTTTCGTTTTCGTCTCAATATGGATTCAACGATTAATAGCGACGACACAAAAAAATGCGATACGATGGGATCTCATTGCCTCGGGCGTCAGCGATTAACAGTGATGATTTAATTTATTCATCATTTGTGGAAATTACTGTGGGAAATTGTCACACGTCACGATGTGAAACACTTTACTTCCGTTAATTAGATTGAGGTCAATGCAGATTAATTAAATGAATACTGGTACTTCATAGTCTTTCATTGTCACGAAAAAACGTGGAGTTTGAATTGTTGAATTTTTATGATTCCAACCATTCAAATGATTAGTCATTTGCTATTCTAATTCTGAATGTGATGGTCAATTTATTCTAATATTACTATTCGTGTTATTGCTTCCAAACGCGAGCCATTTTCTAATTTTTTCCATAAACATCGAAAGCAGTTTTTGTAAAACTTTTTTGTACAGTAAATCGAGAGCTACAGAGGTCACAATTTATTTTTAAATGCAATTGAAAAGCCAGTTCAAAAATTAATATTTTTATTTTCATTCATAATTTTTCCTCCAATGAAATATACAAAAATAATGCCACCATGCTTTGTATAATTGCTATAAATAACAAACAACAAGCTGCAGAACCAAAATAATTTTATTTTCAGTTGGTCCATTAATGTTAACAAAATTTTCATGAGGTATTTGTTCCTGTTTCCATCGCTCTCACGTACACCACAAAGTCCACAATTTCAATAAAAAAAAGTCGAACATGAAGACATTACAAGCATTTGTAGAACAATTAAACAGACTGTTATTTTCTCTCACTAAAATGCAGACTTAGACCGATATCTATCTTATCAAGGCACGTGTGTAAATCACTTATCGATCCTAATTTAATTTATCCACAAACAGTGAACCCGAGTGATTAAAATACAGAATGGGAATGGCAAGAATAATCATGTAATAAACGTTGAATAATTTATCTTCTGTATTCTTACCTCCTATCTTATAAAAATTGTAATGCCGATATGGTATTGAATGTGTCCTGGATTTAAAAATTCTCATCAACTGATTTTCCCAATCAACTGGACAGTTGCATTTGGATTATTTCAAGCAATCAGAACGTTTACAGACATTTCTTTTTACAATGTACGATCACCGAATTATGTACACACTTAATCTACGAAATTATCGATGGAATCGGATTATCCTGAGTGAGGGGAAGAGCTCACGAAGTGTTCTCCAAAAATAGATTAATTAAATAACATTAAATCCATCGTTGACTTGTGAATAATGACAGAAATTGAATATATCAATTACCGGTAGAGAGAGCAAAATTAATGACGCTTACTACTAATCACAAATTAATATAATCTCATACAACTACTGCTAATCATAATCTATACATATATTGGTAAGGGCTTTCTAACGTATACATGATGAGCTCTTCCTCAGTAGATGTGAATCTTAAAAATTACATTATTCGTTGGATTAAATTACTCAGATTCGTTCTCATTCTCAGCTTCATTTCTCTGGCGGTGGTGTCGTGATTTTTCTCTTAAAGAGAAGAATGTGAGGCTCTGGAAGGAAATTTTTATAGTGAGTCGTGACCACTGGAAAAATATTCAGACTCTTTTTCAATGATTGATTGATTAATTAATGTTATACCTGGCTGGTGGGTCATGTAATGAACCCATCCTTTGCTCTGTTGTACTCCAAGTTCTCTCCACTCTTGTTCGGACATCAGGTGAGTCTTTGGCACTCTTTTCTCAAGATCTTTTGGTAATACTACGTGCCTGGAGAAATATAAAATATTTATTTAGACTATTGAATTGTTTTATTCGTCACTTTATCAATCGATGGGGTGATTCTGATTATTGACTGTTGATTCTGATTATTGACCATTCGGAGATATCGCTCAAAACCTCGATTCAGAAATGAATCAACTTTGCTATTTAAATAATTTAATAGAAATTACTTTCATTTAAATTTATCTCTCAGGAATAAATTGGTTAATGAAAGTAGTCTTATTTAATTTAAGGGTAACTATTATGGTGACCTTTACCTATATGAAATTTTCTAATAGTTTTCTCCTGCGATATATTATTTTTTATCGAAAAAAACTACTCAATCAGTTCGATTATTGCACTGTCGACTTGATAAAATCGTTTCACAAATCAAAAAGAAAAATCCCACAAGAGAAGATAATTCTAAACATTCATGCAGCTTTGTAAAAAGATTTATTACCCCTCAATGAAAACTTCAGGATTACTGAAGCTTTCGAGAGACCCCAAAGGGAAAAATTGACTCACACAAAGCAAAACCTTAAAGGGATAACCTGTTGCGCAATCATCACTTTCTTCTCTCCCAACAATTAAAATTCACGGTCAACTCATAATTAAAATTACTAACAAAGAACGAAATTCTGGATGATGTACGCAACGGTTAATTCCTAGCAAACCGGTTGGGATGTGAAAGGTGTAGTTCTAAAGGTACAACAGGGCCAAAAAAAATTCTAGAACCTGGCCATTTAAACGAAAACACGACAAAGAGAGAACTAGGGGCCATAGAAAGTTCCACAAGTCACCATAACTAGCAAATATCTCGACGATTAACTTCGGTGCATGCTCCAAGTCCCCAACGATCTCCAAACACATCAATAAAAATCATATGTCCCAGAGTCTGTAGCTCGTCTCGATCACTCAATCAATCGAATCTCCCAATTATCAGATGAAAGCATGGCTCGAGGATCTGATTTGGTTATTTTACCTGTACTCGTACTCATCGTCGTAGTATTTGTCCGAATAGTAGATTTGATTCGACATCTTGTGTCTCTGATTGTTCCTGTCTGCTCTGCAAGTCACTTGTGATTGTTGAGGAGAATTTTATTGACAAAATTTATGAAACAAAACTTCACTAATTTATTGAAATACACACTCACAACGGTGTATTATACTGCAGATTTTGAAAGTTAACGGATGCCGCTTGATGTGCTCTCACAATGTACTCAGTCGATTGACAATGGAAAACGATAAAACTTCCTAACCCACATGATTGTTTATCGTTAGGACATCATTGACCAGGAGGTTATTTTGTTTGTAGCCTCGTGGATAGTTAATAATTATCACTTTAATTTCCCCTGTGATGTTGACCGCCAGGATCTACGGTGACGCCCCCAAGGACCAAGGTCATTACTAACGTGGACGTGAGCCCCTACCATAGTCTATCCTGTCTCCTGAAACAGTCTACAAGTACCTGGAGACGCCGTGTGGGGGCTGGGGACACTACGAGTTCCGTCTGTGGCCCACGGAGGTCGTTACTCGCGTCAAGGTCGAGCACAGACAAAGTTATATAGAAGACAAAGCTCATACGGATGGTTGACCTTGTACTGCTGTACCCACCCCCGGTCAGAGGGGCCCTGCAGGCATCGGCTTCCCTCTGTCGCACACCGAGGTCACTACGTGTGTTGGATTTTTAATTGTTTATTTAAAAATTAATGAGAAACTAAGGAAATAATTCCTTAGTTTCTTAACCTCCCCCGGTGAACCATCCGCATGAGTTCGTCCTTGTTATAACGTTTTCTACGGTCGACCTTGAAATAAATAGTGACATCTGTCTACGACAGACGGCACCCTAATACCTCCAGAGCATTTATCCCTTTCCGTCCGTTTTCCCTCAAACTTTCTCCCAAAATTCTATCGAGAATAATTCCCTTCTCTTCCTCCCAAATCCAAAAATTCTATCCAAAAATTCACTTTAACGTCACGACATTTTGAACTCAATACAAATTTCCCATCTCACACGTGAAAAATGAGAATAAAAAATAAAATTCATTAGGCCACGAAGTAGTGTAAATAAATAATTAAATAAACTAAAAAATTATCAATTAAATATTGACTTCATAAATGAAAAATAACCGTCATTATTCCCCTTCAACAATATTTGTCAATTCGTCTGGTCACATGACACCTTCACCCCTCCAATCTCCATTCACCCCCTGTGGCTCCAGTAGAAATCCCCCGACTTGGTCAGACTCCCGCATCGACGCCAGACGTCGCTTCACTCGTCGATATCGTCGACGTCTACCACAAGTCGTTGTCGTGCAACATTATATCAACCCCCCCCCCTCTCCCCCCCTCTATATATGCGCAAGTGAGTTGTTGTACGTTCAGCGTGTGGGGTACAGGCGACACGAGAGGGTGGGTCGTGGACGTCGTAGAATTCTCGATAAAGTCGGCTGTTCTCCCACGATAAAACTCGAAATTTTCGTTTTGAATCGCGAAAATCGGTGGATTTTCCGGCTGACGGACATTGGAAAACTTCGGAAAAGTCAGCGAAGTGCCATCGAGACACGAAAAATGTGGATAAAGCGATGAAGGACAACCCTGAGACACCCTCGACTGTCCGATGTGCGCTCCCTGAAAGTGCACAATTCCCCTAAAAAACAATTAAATTAAGTTGAAACGTGTGGAACATCCCCCAGTACGTGATGCACCCCGAGCATAACTCGAGTGCTCATACGTGTTGCAAGTGTTACTTTGAGTGACTGAAGTGACTGGGGGGGTTGACTGAGGGGAGGGAGAATCATCAGTGTAAAGGACTCAAGGGCCAACGAACTTGACACATGCCACTAAATTGATTCCAACAATTAACCCCTATCGCACCCACACAATCTTATCTAGAAATTATTTCAATTCATCCCTCCCCCATTTTGTGCCTGTCAAGATCAATTAATAATCACCGGATAAATCGAGAAAAACACACAGTAAAAATTATTTGTAAAATTCCACATGCCACTAGATTGACCCCATCGCACCCCAAAGTCCCAAAAAAATCATTTAAATTCATCCCCCATTTGTTCCCTATCAAACGCCCCCAAAAAAACTGGAAAAAAAATTATTAAAATTTTTTTTTGTCAATCACAAACCCCAGTAAATTGACTCCAACAATTAACCCCATCCCACCCCCGCAATCACCCAGAAAAAAATCATTTTATTTCACCCCTCTCCCATTCAGTCCCTATCAAATACCACTAACAATCCGCCAATAAATTAAAATAAAAAAATCGGTTTTAAAAATTTCGAAAAATCCCACCATTCAAAACAATCGCCTGAACCCCCTCACGCACTCGGAGTCGACTAGAAAATGAAAAAAAAAACCTGTGGTCTATTTATAATTACTCAAGTGAATCAACGCGCCTCGGCGATGCTAGTAAACGAATTCCCAGCTCTGTAGTTCATTTTTACCGTCCGGAGTGATGTGAAATAATTCAGTGCCACCTCCATTAACCACTTGAAATCATCAACAATATTTATTCATCATTATTGTTTAAAAAAATCAGTTATTCTTCTACTCTCCCCTCCAACCGTGCGCTTCGCCCCGCCCCTCAGGCATTGTACCACGTGTGACATAATTTTATTCCGCGACTCCGCGGGGAGAATCTCCCGGTGGTGGTGGGTAAGGGGGGGTACAACGGGTGAAGTATGACTATACGATAAACTTGAGTTTCTTGTATGCCTGGTACTGCCATTTCATGGCAAATATGACGCCTGAATCAGAATCGTTTACATGATATCTGGTCATCCTTGTGGCGCTGCAACGGAAACGATGCGGTGAGTCATTTTTATTTATTTATTTATTTATTTATTTATTTATTTATTTTTATATGTATTTATCCCTCGATGCCCACGACACATCGAATTGCATTGAACCTTCGTTTGTATTTTTACTCGAACCCCAAATCCCACAATTTTTCGTGTCAACGAATTTGTACCGACAAAATCGTAAAAATAAATTTTCGTGTCATACGTATGAGATAATCGGGGGTGAATTAATCGAACAAACATACGAAAATATATCGAGATGAGGGAAATGAGGATAATTATTTTGTTGGATGAGAGGGAGAATATGGGTCAGTCAATGGGGGGGAAAAAAAAAAAAAAAATATTGTGTAGGCGACGTGTCCTACTATCGAATGGGGTTAAACCGATTTTCCCCATCCCCATTGTTCTTTTAATAAACAGGGGTGAGGAGGATGTGAGAACAAAAAATAACGATGAGGTATCGTGATAATAAACAACACTGGTGTCTAAAGGGGGTGGGGGGGTGGCCTGAGGAGCGGAGGTATTCACCTGTGGACGCGATCGACGAACCGGATATAATTGAAAGTTTTTTCAGGTTGTGGTGGGGACGATGCGATGGGGTTCCGTTGGGGGGTGGGGAGGGGATATCGAAGGGTTTGAAATCGATTTGATGATTGATCGATATCGGAAATTTTCGGCAGAGTTGGAGGGTAGTACGATATTTTTCAAGGGATCAGAAGTCAGGAAAGTGATAGATTGAATTTGTTAACTATTATGGAACGATAGAGTTGGATATGAATAAATGAATATTTGTTAATAATTAATGAATGGCCTAGTTGGCCGGTGATTGTCGAGTTAAACGAGCTTTGTCAAATATAAAGTTGTTAACTATTAAGGAATGAACGTGTGGTGGAACCCAATGGACCCTAAAGTACAAAATCCATTTGTTTGTAATAACTAATTCGGTCTATTTGTTCGTTTCGTTAGGGTATCAATTATTATTATTATTATGTACAGGAAATTGTACCATAAGAATAGGGTAAATGATCTTTCCACGTGACCTTGACGGTAGCTCTGAAAATTAACAAATATTCGAGGAGAAATCAGAATCAGGTACCTGAATCAGGACCACAAACTGATCAGGTTTTGACCCAGTAAATTCGGTCAAAAATAATGTTAACAGCACTGAGGAGATCCTGATCAGCATCTGATGGAGGGGGTGTGATCAGTCCCAGGTCATACGACCTCAAATCATTTCCATCAAATTCCGGAATTCTGATTTTATCAAATTCCAATGACTTTCTTCTGATAAAATTCTCCCTGAAAAGCTGTTAGACAACATCAAAGACCTCATCCACTCATTCGACCCCTTTTCACCCCTCTTCAAGTCCGGTTTACTTCGACTACCTGATCCTGACCTGAACTTCCACCCCCCTCTTCAGGAACTTCCCCTGAAATTTCTTTTATTTTTCTTCTAACAATTTACTCTAAATCCCTGATCAGACAATCCAACTTGAACTGCTCCATTTACCCCCCCAGACACCGACGTGACACAGTTCCGTAATTCCAAAGTTTTTATTCCCTTGTCAACCCTTGTCTCCACAACGGCAATGTACGTTGGACAAGAGCCAAAAGGCTCGTGTGTGTCAATCAAAATAATCACATTGGAATTCAATGCCTGACGTGTCATTATTTCAGTGTGTGGTGCACATTTACTTATTATCAAAGTCGTGTGCAACAGGTTGGGAGGAAAGTAGACAACAAGGGGTGGAGAATTACAATGTGTTTGTGGCATTAAAACCGGTGTGAATAGACGTTGTCGGGGATTTTGGTGTTTAACGGGTGGAAAAGTAACGCGAGGGGGAAGAAAAAAAAAATGGAAAGATGAAGAAATATCCCGGGCGTCTAGTGGGGCTTCGAGTATTTAGAACTCACTAAATATAGCAGTATAGGATTCCTGAAGCTCGCTGTAGTAGTCGCCGGTAGCGCTGGGCTTTCCCACTGGGTAAAAATGAACGGTTCGTTTGATTTAAACGTCTTATTTACATATGTACTAATTCGTGGAGCGTGCGGAATAGGCGGGTAATTATTTAATTATTTTTGGGAAATTTACCTCCGTCATGTCCGGCGAATTTTTAAGGAAATGATTTTTGGAATTTTTTGTTGCAGAAGAGTCACTGTAAAAAGCTTAAAAGCTGATTTGGTGGAAATTAAAACTGTTTTTGACAGTATTCGGTTCCATTTTTATTTTACTTTACGTTTGTTTAATTCAGGGACGAAGAAAGCTTTCAGAGCTTTTAGTGTGTGACCTCGAAAAATTGGGTCATACCTTTGATAAATTTTTATTTATGAATATTTTAATTGACATTGGGATTAGGCAAAATAAGTTTGACTTGTTGGGGGTAGGATGACCAGTCGATTTTTCAATTACATGTCATAATTGGGAGATGATAATTGCAGGGAGAAAAGCGAATGATAAAGACGACTGTAATATAATAGATTATACCATAAAAATATGATAATTAATTTTTCCGAGATTAATTAATAGTTTTATTTTCTCTCTTTTTTGTTGATTTCAAATTCTTGAAGGAATTAGTATACTTTCATAGAACTTTTTAATATTGTAATAATGTAAACTATAAATGACAATTTTTAACGATTGAATTGGGTGACCATCAAAGAGTTTGAATTATTTGCAAAAAAAAATATTAAAATCAATATAAATTTTCATCAAAGGTTTTGAAGTAACTTTTATTCATAATATAATGCGACTTCTAATCCACATAACTTTTTTTAAGCCACTAATTGACTCGACTTGCTTTCCCATTCCCCTGTTGTTTAATTCGAAGTGGAAGAAAGTTCCTCTGCTTTGGGTTTACGGCCTCACCGAATTGTGTCATACCTTTCATGACTTTGTATTCATGAATGTTTTAATTAGCCTTGTGGTCACAAGAAACAAGATTACCTCATTGTCAGTGAACGAACCTCAGTTCCTGTTTCGATTTCACCCCGAAAGCTTCTAAAACAGAAAATAATTGTTGAGGCTCCAAAAAAATCAAATATCGACTTAAAAAAATCAAAATATTTTTATCAGTTAATTAAATTAATTAACTAAATTTCCAGAAAATAATTTCCCGAATAAAATCAATATATTCTTTACCCAATGTGTCAATAGTTCAGCAAAGCAGCCAGTGGTAAATATCTTGCCATAGCATGCCAAGGGGGTGCACCAGGAGGCGCGTCGCACTCACCCCGCGTCGTATCCAACTGTCTGCTGTAACTAACAGAAGACAAAACGCAAAAGAACATCACGCAGACGAAGCTGGCCCTTCATCTTCGTGATAAACAACGGAAAAAAACGTGAACAGTGAGTTTCAACGATTGCGGTGGGGTGGGCGGGAGGGGGGAGGGGTAGGGGGTGAAGTGGATTGTGTTAATAATATTAATAAAGGACACGAAAGTGACAAGGGTGTAACGACAGATGAGCACGAGCGATGGCGTGCCACTGTCGGGTCCCGATATTGGTAACGGGGCCCGTCCCACCAGTGACACTGGTTATACCGATGGTCAGCAGACAGGTGGACAGACACAGGATGGCATTGGTTCATCGAAAGCTGCAACAGCAGCAGCATCCACAGCAGCACCCAAGAGACCGCCCAGGAGGGGTGCTAAACCCACCCCTGATCGGCCGGTACGGGCCCTTTTCTGTATGGGCCTTAAAAATCCACTTAGGAAAATGTGCATCGACGTCGTTGAGTGGAAGTATCCTTTTTTAATTTTTAGGATTTTGGGGGGATGTGAGGACATTTTGCAAATATTGTAGTTTCTATCTTGAAGGGTATGAGCTACGGAGGGTAGTTCTCATGTGTGTACCTTCCCTCGTGGTGGAGGAGGGGAGTGTTCAGCCCATGACATGTTTTTTCATGATCAGTTGGTCAATTAAAAAAACTGGGGGACAGTTTAGCAAATGGAGGTCATTTGGTGTCCTCTGACCCTATTGATGTGGGTTTTTATGGATCTCCAAACCCTCTCGGCATTTCCTGGTAGAACTGCCTGGAGATCTACCCAACCTTCTGGCTTGGTCGTACTGGATAGTAGGTCCAGTGGTCAGCCAGGACAGGCTGGTGAGTGATGGTTCCTTGATCCATGTGCTGATGTTCCTCAAGGTATCTCCAATGTACACTTTTCTGCATGAGCAGGGGATCTGGAAGGCTCCTGGTGGGGTCAGAGGTGGTGTTGGGTCCTTCTTACTTGCCAGCAGCTGGCTGATGTCCTTGGGAGGCTTGGAGATCGTTCGAATGTTACGTTTGCGACGACTTCCTCAATCAGATTTTTTTCATTTCACTCGGAATTTATGGGGAATTGTGGTGGCATAAATAGAGCGATAATCAATATTGGAAAATTAGAGTGATCCCAGGAATAATTTCCCTGAAGAAATTACGTCTGGATTAAAGTTATCGTCAAAGAAATCAATCAAACGTGAAAACCGATGCTCATGTTATATAAATGGTGAGGCACTCAGACGTATTCATCAAACAGAATGTTGAAATGAAACGTAAAATATCTTGACGTACCCTTACATCCACTGTTCAATAGTGTTTTGAAAACTTGATACCCTAGAAACTTCGACATTCGATACTTGCAATGGCCTGATTCTCCCAGACCAATTGAAAAGTGAAATCCAATGAAATGCGTAACACAATGAATTTCTCTGACATTGCTGGGCACAATAGATTCATCGTTGTACCAATTCTATTGATTGTACCACGTATTCTTGTTTCTCAACAGTTGAATTGAATGAATTTTCTTTCACTTGAATTAATCAGACCTTTTGAGTGGCTCATTCTCCTGACAATTTTAGCCAATTGCGTCGCCCTGGGAGTGTACACACCCTATCCCTGTAGCGACTCTAATCAAACAAATATGTATTTGGTAAGAAAACATTTTATTTATAAATAAAATACCTGGAAGAAATTCAAATAGAGAACATTTTTTTTCTGGTAAAATCGATTGGATTTGAGTGTCTGGTGAATATTCATTTCTTCAGTATTAATAATAATTTTATATTAACTCTTGATTGATGATGTTTTTGAAGCTTCTTAGTAGTTTTTTTACAACTTTTTGCTCCTTCACTTGCAACATTGAAGCGAGGACTTTTATAAAATTTAAATTGCGAAATTTTTATGGTAAAATGAGTCAAGTGGAGTCATCGGTGGGGTTTTTGGGGGATATCTCTGGATCTAAGGGAGATAGCGGAATTTTGTTTATGACATTTGTTAAAGTACTCAATTTGTTCCATAAAAAAGGTAATAATAAAAAATTGTCTATCTCTTCTAGATTTTGAGATATGTATGAAAAAATGATCAAGAGTCAAAAATGACTTCTTTTGGTTTACGACTTAGACTTCACTACGGAGTCGCTGGGAACCTAAGTTGTAGTATAAGATGGAAGTTTAATACTTTTTTGTAGTTTTTGTTTATTTAACATTTCTTGGGGTGAATTAATTTCGGGAGAATTCCCGTAAAAACACCAGGGAAACCCAATCAAAAATGAATTTTTTTCGGAGCTTCACGAATGTCTATTCGAGATTTATTAGAACTCTTGTTAGTATCATAGGAAAGTGTCTATTAGATATTAGAATAACAATTAATCTGTCACTTATGAATTAATCTAATTAATTCACCTTTAATTTACCTTTTTTACTTCATTTTTCTTGACTTGTTAAATGAATCAAGTAGTAAAACATTAAATATCTCAGACGAGGATTTTTCTTGAATCAATTTTAACCAAATAAAATGAAGACAAGTTTTTTAAGTTTGTTGCACATGCGTCACGTTATTTGTTATTAAAAAATTGCACTCGAACCACAAGAACAAATTTCAATAAAAATCCAGTTAAGGTCCAATCAAATTACTCATTAAAATTCTTTATTAAAGACCTACTAGAATTACATTTAATTTCTCAGGAAAATCCTATGTCTTTGTTACATAATTCACCAAACATTCAAGACAATATAACAATTTTTAATATGAAAAATAAATAAATAATATTCTCTCCACTGAAAAATTCTGTGTTTTAAATTTCATTTTTACGCAGTTTACGAACTGAAAACTCTTAATTAATGAATTGTCAATTAAAATCCAGAAAAAAATATGTTTTCTATTGGAATAAAAATTAACAATAAACGTTCCTATAAAATTTTGCCTGTCAGGGAAATTACAAACATAAATTTTTATATTTAAAAAAATTTCTCCACAGGAAAAAATTGAATACGTATTCCTCGTCATATTCACCGTGGAATGCGTGATGAAAATAATAGCTTACGGTTTCGTAGCTCATCAAGGAGCCTATCTCCGAAATGGTTGGAATATGTTGGATTTTACAATTGTTGTAATAGGAATGATCAGTACAATACTGACAATACTTATGAAAGAGGGCTTCGATGTAAAAGCCCTGAGGGCATTTCGTGTACTACGACCACTCCGGCTGGTTTCCGGTGTACCGAGTCTACAAGTAGTACTGAATTCCATCCTCAAGGCAATGGTACCATTGCTGCACATTGCATTACTAGTACTGTTTGTTATCATCATTTACGCCATTATAGGATTAGAATTATTCTCGGGAAAAATGCACAAAACGTGTAGAAATAATAAAACTGGTGAGTAAAGAGATTATTTTATATTGTTAACAATTTTTACTGAACATTCATTGAATATAAAAACAGATCTATTGAATTGAATGATTGAATCTCTATTGAATGATTCAAATTAATTTTTATTCATCACAAAAATAATATTTATTTCATATGAAAAGACAGAGAAATAATTGAATAATATTTTTTAATCTGAAAATCATCTAGATTCCCATTCCATTAAAATATGTCCAGGAAAAACTTGTGACAACTGTGACAGAATATTCCATAAATTGAAGATCTGAAATGGAGAAAATGTCCTTAACGGAGACTGTGTCCTTTTCAAGGTGAAATTATGGAGGAGCCACATCCCTGTGGTCCGAATGGTTTCCAATGCAACACACTAGGAAGTCAATACGTCTGCAGTAGGCAGTACTGGGAGGGTCCGAACTTTGGAATAACAAACTTCGATAATTTTGGACTGGCGATGCTGACTGTCTTCCAGTGCATAACACTAGAAGGATGGACCGACGTTCTCTACGATATTGAAGACGCCATGGGGAGCACCTGGCAGTGGATATACTTCGTGTCCATGGTCATTCTCGGTGCATTTTTCGTGATGAACCTGATTCTCGGTGTGTTGTCCGGAGAGTTCTCCAAGGAGAGGGATAAGGCGAAGAAAAGGGGTGAGTTTTAATGATGAAAAGTAATTTATGCTGGAGCAGAGTAGTCTGAATCTCCAACTTTCTCAAGGTTTTCGATCCTTCGGTGATCCTTCCAGAGAGGTCTAGATGATCTTTGGCAGACAATATTTTTTTTACACTCAATAACAATAATTTTAACTGTTCAGGGGAGTTTCAACAGTTGAGGGAGAAACAGCAGATCGATGAAGATCTCCGAGGATATCTGGACTGGATAACTCAGGCTGAGGACATTGAAACCGAGCACGACGAGCCCAGGATGCAGAGCAGAAAGTCAAAGCAGCAGAATGAAATGGAGAGCACAGACAGGCTCGAGGGGGATGATGAGGGTGCACGTCAGGAGTCGGTGTGGGTGAAAAATCGTAAAACTTGGGCTGATCTGAACAAACACATGAGAAAGGGATGCCGAAGGGCGGTTAAATCACAAGTTTTTTACTGGCTGATCATCGTTCTAGTGTTTCTCAATACAGCTGTACTTGCTACTGAGCATTTTCGTCAGCCAGATTGGCTCGATTGGTTTCAAGAGTACACTAATATGTTTTTCGTTGCTCTGTTCACCATGGAGATGACATTGAAAATGTACAGTTTGGGATTTCAAGGATATTTTCTATCGTTATTCAATCGGTTTGATTGCTTCGTTGTCATCGGTTCAATCAGTGAAATGATACTCACGAATACTGAAGTCATGCCACCACTTGGGGTATCTGTACTTCGGTGTGTCAGGCTGCTCAGGGTCTTCAAGGTCACCAAGTACTGGAGATCGCTGTCGAATTTGGTGGCATCGTTGCTTAACTCGATACAATCGATTGCCTCGTTGCTGCTGCTTCTGTTTCTTTTCATCGTCATTTTTGCACTGTTGGGGATGCAGGTAGGGTTCATTTCTTTAAAACGATAATTAAAAGTATTTAAATACCCGAGAGGGTGATTACACCCTTTTGAGGCAATATATCAAATGATAAAATCAGTAGATAATTTAATTAAAAATTTCTTGAGGATTTTGTAGATTTTGTTCTCTGAATGTCCCATCATAAGTCAAATTTTTCTTTCAAATGTTTCCACCCAATTTTCTTTCAAGGTCATCCTTCAAGTTCTCCAGTGATGTCTTCCACGTGTGATAAAAAATTATGTTTTCAGGTCTTCGGGGGAAAATTCAACTTCGACGATCTTCAGGACAAACCACGAAGCAATTTCGACAGCTTCTGGCAAAGTTTGTTGACAGTATTTCAGATACTGACGGGCGAGGACTGGAATGCAGTTATGTACGTGGGTATTCGGGCCTATGGAGGTGTTGCCAGTCATGGAATACTTGCTTGTGTTTACTTCATCATTCTTTTCATCTGTGGAAACTGTATCCTCTTTTCCTCAATTTATTTTGTTTGTAGTTAAGTCGTAAAATTGGGGCTTTGAGGAGTCGATTTCCAAAAGTTATTCCTAATAAAATTTCTTCACATAAATTTTCCTCAGCAAAATACAAAACTAGACATTCTGCTGAACGTCTTCTTGGCCATTGCTGTTGACAATCTAGCTGATGCTGATCAGCTGACAGCTGTCGAGAAAGAAGAAGAGAATGACAAGTCCCACAGTGGTTCACCACCTCGCGATGAATTGAGTGGTGAAGAGTGTGTTCACGATGACGAAGACGTTGGTGATATCACCAGTGGTGAGGAGGATCCGGGAACTGATGTTGAACAATACGAGAACGATGGAGATGATTACGAGGGACAAGACACTGAGGGCTCCAAAGATGGACACGAGGATGGTGGGCATAAAGTCAGAATTAATGTTGAATCTGATGACGATGGTTACGAACATTTTGCACCAGATGAAGGGGAAGACGATTACGATCACATGGAGATGGATGAGATTGAGGGGGGACCGGAAGTCGTATCGGCGAGACCCAGAAGAATGTCTGAGTACAATATGGCGACTGAGAAGCCACCGATACCCGAGGGATCGGCCTTCTTCTTGTTCTCCAAGACCAATAGATTTCGAGTTTTTTGTCATTGGTGCTGTAATCACAGTTACTTTGGCAACTTTATTCTCGCCTGCATTATGATTTCTTCGGCCATGTTGGCTGCTGAGGATCCTCTCAATGCTGCATCCGAACGGAATATTGTAAGATGAAGGGGATCTAGTCCTTTTTGGGGTTTAATTTCTTGGTTTTTGGGAATATCCAAGTGGAATGTTTCTTACAATTTTGATGCGTTCTGGAAGTTCGATAGGACATGACGTAAACAAATATCGATTATTTTCATAACTAGATTTTTTTAATTAAATTCTCATTACTAAAGGAATGTGAATATAATTTATTTATATGATTATTATTATTATTATTTATTTATTTGTATGAATATGATTTATTTTTTTTTTAGTGACACAGCTATCTGTCTTTCAGACAGGAAAAATAAATTATTTTAAAAAATCTAGTCCTCTCCGAAATAGCTCCCCAATCAATATCCAGAATATATAATTGCGATAATTGATTGAGGGGGGGAATAGAAATTTTCGTTGGTCCACTTGGATATTCAGTCCTCAAACCGCAGCATCTCATTTACCCCCAATGCCTTCCAGATATTGAATTATTTCGATTATTTCTTCACAACTGTGTTCACCATCGAAATTTGTTTAAAAATGGTATCATACGGATTTGTACTGCACGACGGTGCATTCTGTCGTTCGGCCTTCAATCTTCTGGATCTCCTAGTTGTCTGCGTCTCGTTGATATCCATAGCATGGAGGTGAGTAATACTATACGTATTTTTGGAAGAGTAATTTTCGGTTTTTCGAATTTGAGGAAGGGCCAATGCAAATCCCCAGACGAGAATAAAATTCCCATACGAGAGGGATTTAAAACTGTTGATTTTCCTATAAGACAGTCTTATGGTGTGGTTTAATTTTTTTGCAACAGAAATTATAATTAAATTCAGGAAAAATTATGATTCCAAATGTAATTAAATTTTCTAAAAATTTCCTGCAGTTTTACATCATTTTTTAATTTATTAGGGGGAGAGCCATGTTAAGCATAAAATAACTTTCAATTAAATCAACAGGATGACAGAAGTTGAATGAAACGAGTTAGAATAGGATCAACGATGAAAGTTCCAGGATATGAACGAAGTGTATTATCATGACATTTGAATTTCAGATCCAGTGCAATTTCCTTCGTTAAAATTCTACGTGTGCTACGTGTGCTCAGACCACTGCGTGCCATCAACCGAGCTAAGGGCCTTAAGGTATGAATATTATACTTGAAAAACTTGTCCATGGACAATGCCAATTCATTGGAATAATAATATCATGAAATCGAGTGTAAAGATATTTTGTACTGCCATCAGAGCTGCTGAGTTTAATTTTACACCAGTCAAATTAGCCAAGTAAACTTTTCTATTCTAGAGTTTAATCGTACATAATAGAATGATAATATTGCCAGATGGGTTAGTTGGGTACTGAGGGGAATAGGTCAAGGGTCAATATGAGGAAAATATAAGGTAGAAAGAGAGTAACTTGATAGAATAGTTCAGCGGCGAAGTGGTAGAACGAGATGAGTCGATTTTACTTGAAGATTTATTTTTTTATTAAAGTTGTTGCTGTGTAAAATATTTAATGAACTTTTTTTTTGTTCAAATTTTTATGTTAAATAGTGCAGAAAAGGAGCTCTAAAATTATCATTTTTTGGTTGAAATTGTCCGTTCTGAACTTGAGATAGGAATTTTCGAAATTTGGGAAACTTTTCATGAGTTTAAATGGAGCATTCACTGATTAGAATTTTTGAAAAATGAACCGCTCTATAGTTTTCAAAATAAAAATTATTTGGAGCAGAATCCGCATTAGTTAAAACAGCAGGAGAAAATTAAATCGATTGAACGTTCGCTTTTGGTGGAATAATTGGAGTAATTTCATAAATTTAGATAATGAAAAATAATGACAGCGCATGTACTTTTTATTATCATTTATTATTTATTTATTCTCTTCGATTCAGACTCAATAATTCAACATCTCATTTTATTCTACCCCTTCTCTACTGAATATCACAACTAATATTGATAAATTAGCACGTAGTCCAATGCGTCATCGTAGCAGTAAAGACTATCGGAAACATAGTCCTCGTCACCAGCCTCCTGCAGTTCGTCTTCGCCGTTATCGGCGTCCAACTCTTCAAGGTAGGCCGTAAAGGCATCACCAGACCATCCGCGTATATTATTTTTATCTCTTAATTTTCATGTGTTATATTTTTATTCAACACTCTAATAATTACCATCACCCCCAGAACTCTCTCATCCCCCGCCCTTTTGTTTTCACTATCCAATTTTCTACTATTTACTATGAGTGTTTCTGTTAATGCACCCCCTCTGATCCTTAATCCCTGTCGATTATTATTTTTTTACGTTCTTTGATTTACGATTTAATTTTTTGTATGAAGACGTATCTCTCCCAATGCACCTTTCGGCTTTCCAATTTTATTGATCACCTTGAGATGTTTTTGTTTGATTTTGGTGGAAGGATATCACGCGCATTTCAATACTGCATGCATATCCCATAGTTTATCGTTGCAGTGGTGTGTTTCGCTACATTAACATTACAGATGTACGATAAAATTTCATGGAAAAATTATGGGGATTTGGTAGATAATTCGGTTCTATTCAAATTGAATTTTCTTTTTTTTTTCTTTTTTTTTATATGATATTGATCGATTGGGTAGCGAAGGGACGAAGGGAAATGAGTTGACTCATCTTTGAGTCGCGTTTTCGATTAATATTTCCGAATCTAAGGGAGATAGCGGTATTTTTGTAATGACATTTGTTGTAGTACTCGATCCGCTCTACAGAAAAGGTTCTTATCAAATTTCGCTATCTCCTATACATTCCAAGATATTCATCGAAAACTGATCGGAGTCGGACCGAACGTCTGGTTTTACTACTTCGTTCCTAAATTTCGTGGTTTGTCTGCGTTTTTTTACGAAAATCTTTGATAAAAAATATTTTGTAGACTTTAATGAGTCAATAGACTTGGATTCTTATGTATTATCTATTGTAATTAGATATTTTCAAGGGCTGCGTAATTTTTTTCATGAAGAAATTACAAAAATATATTTTTTTTTTGTTTTATCAAATTCGTCCAAATTTCTCAAAATTTTTAATTTATTTGGTTGATTTTATCAATGAACAACAAAACGAAGAATTGATGGATTCTTATTAAACAATGTGTCAATCAACAAATTCATTTAGAAAGATGATATTCTATTTGTATTTTTCCATAAAATAATTTTAAAATTATAAAATTATCCATCAAATTCCCTCCATTTATCCATGAAACTTCATTCGTTTGTGATAAAATATTGTTTTTTGATTATCGGATTAATGTGGCAGTGCTGAACGAAATTCTCCGACTATTTTCAATACTCTGTCTTGCGTAGCTAAGTGATAAAATAGGATAATGTGCCGACAGGTGCATTGCCGAGGGTATAACCGGTAAATAATAACAAAAAAAGGCTAGACGAATTGGATGGATGGCGAGGGCTCGATCCGAAGGAGCTTTATGACTGCTCTTAAGTGATTAAAATTCAATTAATCCGATTAATTAAATTCGTAACATTGGAATTATCTGTACCCCCATTTTTTTATCTCACAAAATAAATTCCCAGTACCTTTACAGCCCAACCCCTTACTCAACTAACTCACAAGTACGAGCAAATTATGCAGTGCCCCCCATACATTAATGACTAATTATGTTCCTGTTCAACAACAATCGTCTCTTTTTTTTGTTTGTTCCACCTACCTGTGTCTGCCTACTCCGTGTACCAACTTGACAAACTCAACTTCCTGCTGTACCTCGCCCTGCTCGATAAAAAAAAATAAATAAATCCCAACGTAAATCTTGCGATTTAATTAAAATCATCGGCAATGTGGAAATAATGAACGATGAAATATCAAAGTATGTAGTCAAGTGTGTTATTGTCGCCATTAAAACAATCGGCAATATTATGTTGGTTACCTATCTCCTACAGTTCATGTTCGCTGTTATCGGGGTACAGCTGTTTAAGGTAAAACATATCAGCACGTACAACAATTAGATTTTTTTTTAAAGTCGTTGTAGTGTAAATATGTGGAGTATTTTAGTTTGAAAGCATGTGGCACTTGTAAATAGTCTTTTTGCGAGGGGGAGGGGGTTCGGTGGGATGGAATTGAGTGGAATGGAGGGTTGAAGAAGTTGAATGTCTGGGGATTTTTAATGAAATTTAAAAAATGTGTCGATATTTTTTTAATTAATATTCCTTTCTGTGCAGAAAAATCTCGAGAAAATATAGATCGACTGAATCGATTGAAAATCCTGGTCGATAAACCTTAATCGAGGGTACAATCGATTTGTGTTGAATAATCTTGAACTTCGTTGTCGAATTTTTTTAAACAAAATGTCGAATCGGATTTTTGAGGAATTTTCTAATCTGGTAATTTTTTTTTTCAGTAATAATATGATTTAATTTGATTATAATTAATTCTCGAGCATCTGTAGTATCATATTTTTTATTATTTAATTGGAAAAGTAAAAATTCTCTGCGTAAAAAATATTAAAATTATGGTTTTTCGAGAGTCAATTCCACGATCGATTCTATCCCACTCGACTATTTCTCAACAGAAATATATCGATGAATTACCGAGTCTTGCAGCTAGCTTCCAAGTAAAACTAGACTTATCAATGTGTAAATATATACCATATATTATGTCATATTTCCTAATTAATTAGGATTTTTTAGCACACGGAGAAAAAAGTTGGTGAAAAATATCCTAACAAATCCACCCACAATCAGTAAATTCACTAAAAATGGCGACAAATTTAAAATTCTAATGACTTTCCCATCAACCCCAAGAGATAAGACAATAGAAACTCAATGTTTTCCACTTAAAAATTCCAATCACATGTTTAATATACAATATATGATATCATATGTATTGTAAATTCCTTCACATCTATTTAACAATTAAATTATTTTAAACCATTACCCATTCATTAATAAATTACCTTTCCGAACAATAAACATCCCCGAGCTTTTCCATATAATTTTCCACCACCTTTTGTCTCTGTGTAATAAAAATCACCATATTAATAAGTGTTATGAAACAATATGTATTCCTTTGATGTCCGCAGATGCATGAATTTATGGTACAACCAAGAGAATGCGAATACGTCGAAAGGGGGAAAATTTCGTGTGACAACGACACCCTCTGGAATTAATTAAAGAGTTTATTATCAATAGCTTTGTCTGTCAATTGAATATTTATTTCCTCATATTTAAATATTTAAAAAATATTGATCTTGTGATTAATCGACACACATTTATCGGATCCGTTCGCACCATCACATCTTAAATCGCGTTTAGTATCGAATTATTGTGATACGACGATTTTTTTTTTTTATAAACAGTTAACTAGTGTACGAAACATTAAGGAATGCTTCATATCAATGAATTTCGTTTTGCACGCGCATTAATTTTTAATAATCTAATGGTTTCCCATTTTTCACATTTCAAGCACGAGTGCACTCGACGCTTTAAGGGAACGCGAAAATTTAGTATTTTTTTTTTTATGTTCGCGTAATGGTTTGCAGTTCCATGTCTTGCAATATTCTTTTGCCAAGTTAAATTGTGTTATTATGATGGTATTTACGATGTTGTATTCATCGCAGGGAAAATTCTTCTCGTGTAATGACGAATCTAAGATTACGGAAGCTGACTGCCAGTGAGTTTTTACGACGAAATAAATTATTTCAGTGGAAAACTTTTGTGTTTTTTTTTTTTCAAGAAATTGCGGGGCACTTGAATCGGAGGTCTATAAACATTCTTGGGCATTAATCTTTGTTTTTATTGGCGTGTTTTGCGACGTGAAATAATGAAAAGCTGCGGTGAATCATTGAGGAGAGGAAATTAGTGGAGAAAAGATTAAATTTACTAAAAAATTGTGTTGCAGATTTATTACCTTTTTGAATAATTTGATTAAAATGTTTAACAGCTAATATTTAGTTAAATGTTTCAATAGAATGAATCAAGAATTAATGAAAAGTTTAGTGTAAAGACGACAGTATTTTCTGACAAATTCACTAGATTTTTTTATTCGTTTTTTTTTATGGAACAAGATTTTAATTCACGAAATTAATGCCCCAGAATTTTCACAAAGAAACTGAATAGTTTATATAAAAATATTAAAAATGAATGACATTCCAGTAAAAATTGGAGTAATAACAGTAAATAGAATTTTTCCAATCCATTTTTCATCAAATTTCTATAAAAAAACGCTGGAGTTTTCTGTTTATATTTTCTCTCTAGTTAAATCATCGATACGTCAGTTAAACAATTTGTTTTTAATTTTTAGTGGCACCTATTTGGTTTACGAAGAGGGTAACATCAACCGGCCAGTCACAAAAGAAAGATTGTGGACGCGAAATCGTTTTCATTTTGATGATGTGGCAAAAGCCATGTTGACATTATTTACAGTATCAACATTCGAGGGTTGGCCATCGTAAGTAATGAACTGATAAAATAATAATTATAACGATCAGTAAAAAAATATGACGGTGATGTACCACTTGAGGAGTAAAAAAAAATTGTCACTCGAATTTAACACATTTTCAACCAAAAATCTCATTTTTTGTTTGTTTGGATAAATTATCGATTGAATTGATCCAAAAAAATTCTACGTTTTTGCGTTTTGTTGTTGTTTAATAGCTAACGAACTTCCATGATGGTGCGATTATTTTTATGTATTTTTTCTACAGTTTTCTGAACATTTTTAAAGATTTTGGAACAGTCTAGACATCACGTAATGACGAAATGCAAAAATATCACCATTTTTGGGGGGAAAAATGGGAATTTTGGCGGAAAAGGGGTAGAACCCCCTCAGATATCATGAACTTCTCCCTTCGATTGATTCCCAATAAATTTTCAGGCTCCTATACGTCTCAATCGATTCGAATCGTGAAAACTACGGACCAATCCATAACTTTCGTCCAATCGTCGCAGCCTACTACATAATATACATAATTATTATAGCATTTTTCATGGTAAACATATTCGTCGGTTTCGTTATTGTAACGTTTCAAAACGAGGGGGAACAGGAGTACAAAAATTGTGGATTGGAAAAAAACGAGGTGAGTTCCAAAGGTTTTTTCAAAGCCCAACAATTTACCGAAAAATCGCATCACTCGAATCAATGAGCAATAAATTTTTTCTAGCGTAACTGCATTGAATTTGCACTGAAAGCCAAACCTGTACGTCGATATATACCAAAACATCGAATTCAGTACAAGGTCTGGTGGTTTGTCACCTCTCAACCATTTGAGTACACAATTTTTACTCTCATCATCATCAACACCATCACACTTGCTATGAAGTTCTACAATCAGCCGGATCCATATACCCACGCCCTCGACGTACTCAATATGATATTTACAGCGGTATTCGCACTTGAGTTTGTCTTCAAACTCGCTGCATTTCGATTTAAAGTGAGTGGAAAATTATAAAAATTTAATATATTTTTTAAGCCTCGTAATTTTCAAATTTAAATTTTTCATATTTTTTCTTTTGCCTGAAATGCTTCTGCTACTTAGCAGAAACATTGTAAAAATTGTGTGCTACTTAGCAGGAACATTTAACAAAGACTGTCACGTGACGATAATCGTAATCCAATTTTTTCACATTTTTAATTAATTAATTAAAATTATTATCCCCCCAGAACTACTTCGGAGATGCCTGGAACGTATTCGACTTCATCATAGTACTCGGAAGTTTCATCGATATCGTGTACTCCGAAGTAAAAGTAAGTACCATCATTATCTCTAATGAGTTATCACAAAGAGCACCGGGTCAGACCCAAACTGTACATAAGTAATAATTTTTTTTTTCCACGTAGCGAAAGTACCTATCATACCGCAGATTACAATGTTTAATTTAATTTTTATATTTCTTTATGCGTCACATTTATTTCCTTTCTAGGCACGACAGCATGTGAAGGCGGGAGGTAGCCTCCCCACCACCGATGAAAGTGTATGTAATGCGATAGAAAAGAAAAATGTATGCGTGAATTTTGCGTGTATGTACTGGCGCATATGTCATCCCCCAATGAAGATAATTCCACCCCTCGTGATGAGCTTCCATCCAACCCTCACAACCCCTCAAATCGCACGTATCGTCGTATATACTTGTTTATTTATTATTTATATTTACGCTCATATGTGTATTTGTTCGGAGAAAGTTCACTTTCTTGACATTAACGTTGTGTGTCTTATCCAGAGCTGGGGACATTTTTTGGAAATAATGGGGAAATAAATTTGGGGGTGACAGCCCTTGGGGGAGAGCCCCCTGTGAGAAATTCCATATTTTGGATTTTTCTTGTCATAATTTACGACGAAGTGGGATAAACATTATGGACGACGGAAAACCTTTTATTTATTTTCTTTTAATTGATGAGGAGAATATTTTGGTATTTAAGTTGAGGGGTTGGATCGTCTCAAATTGTTCTCGATTATTTATTTATTTCGAGTATAAATACAGTAGCGGAAAAATAAAACAGTATTTTTCTTGATCAGACGAATTCGGTAGAATTTTTTGTTATTTTCATAAATTTTTCATTTATTTTAGGGCAGTTCTGATGATAAATCTCCCCTAGATTCCCAAATATTTATAAAAAACTCGTCAGTACTCAAAAGCGACTCATCTCCCGTCAAATCCGTATTCCAAAATTTCTATAAAAAATATCTGAACATAAAAGTTTATGTAAATCAAAAGAATTCCACGAATAATTTTCAGAAAGCAGTTTTTAACCAGCAATTTTCAATTAAAAAATGCACAAATCAATTCCTCACGCCTGACCTCCAACTAAAAAAACTGTTATAAATTTTTAAACCTGAAATTTAAATATTCCTCCGCTCTGGTCTCATCCCTAGTGCAACTCAATGTAGTACCCGCCCTAGATTTTAGTTATGGATCTATGTTAATTATGATTTTTGTTTATTTTTAGTTGTAGTTTTGCATGTGGCTGTGCCACAAACCCCTGTGTCCTCCCAATCCTCAATAATCTGCAACGAAAATTGGAGATCATTGTTCACTCTGCGGGCAATTATCCAAGAATATGTTCCCATTGTTCAATAATTAATTTTTTTCTTCACAGCCCGGTTCGAACATCATCTCCATCAACTTCTTCCGGCTGTTTCGAGTCATGAGACTCGTTAAACTCCTCAGTCGTGGCGAGGGCATACGAACATTACTCTGGACATTCATCAAGTCCTTTCAGGCACTGCCATACGTCGCTTTACTCATCGTCATGTTGTTTTTTATTTATGCTGTAATTGGAATGCAAGTGTTTGGAAAAATTGCACTAGATAACGAAACAGCAATCTACAGAAATAACAATTTTCAAACGTTCCCTCAGGCGGTTTTGATATTGTTTAGATCAGCTACAGGTAAAGTCCAAATAAATTATCAATATTTGTGAATGGGATGAATGAAAAATATATTAAAATCATTTTACCTATAAAATTCTTTTCAAATTGTTGTCTTAGAAGAGGTCAAGAATAAGTTAATTATTAAGAGAATTTTTATACTAAAATTATTTAAGAAAATATTGACACGTCAACTTATCTCGTTTTACCACTTTGCTACTGAATTAATGAACATGAAAATTGCCTGATTGCAGCCAGAAAATGAAAATAAATTATTTAACATTTAATATTTTGTTTTTACAGGTGAATCATGGCAGAATATCATGTTGGACTGTTCGTATCGTCCTGGTGAAGTGAAATGCGACGTAAAATCAGACGATGCGAGCAAGGAAAGCTGTGGCAATGACATCGCATTTCCCTATTTCATATCATTCTACGTTCTCTGTTCATTTCTCATCATTAATTTATTCGTCGCCGTAATCATGGACAATTTCGATTACTTAACCCGCGATTGGTCGATCCTGGGACCACACCATTTGGACGAATTTATTCGATTGTGGTCTGAGTACGATCCTGATGCTAAAGGGAGGATAAAACATCTGGATGTTGTGACTCTGCTTCGAAAAATATCACCACCCCTGGGCTTCGGTAAATTGTGTCCACACAGGGTGGCTTGCAAGAGACTAGTGTCCATGAACATGCCCTTGAATAGTGATGGAACAGTTTTATTTAACGCTACTCTGTTCGCGGTTGTGAGAACATCATTGGGAATTAAGACAGAGGGAAATATTGATGATGCCAATGCCCAACTCAGGGCGGTTATAAAGAAAATATGGAAGAGGACCAGTCCAAAATTACTGGATCAGGTCGTACCACCACCTGGAGTGGACGATGAAGTGACTGTCGGCAAGTTCTACGCGACTTTCTTGATTCAGGATTATTTTCGAAGATTCAAGAAGAGAAAGGAACAGGAGATGAAGGAGGGGGATAAGGATTGTCATAATACTGTCACTCTTCAGGCTGGACTCAGGACTCTTCACGAGGCTGGACCAGAACTTAAACGAGCTATCTCTGGAAATCTTGAGGAACTGCTGGATGACAATCCTGAACCGATGCACAGGGTAATTACAATCAGACTTGGTGGAGAAATTGGAGAAATCGTGGGATCTTTCATCGATTTTTTGCATTAATTTTGGTTGTTTATCAATTACTTCCAGCGAAATCATTCACTGTTCGGGAGTGTCTGGTCCAGTATGCGAAGAGGTCACCACAGTTTCCGGGCAAAGTCGCTGAAAACTCCTGCCAATCCAGCCCCAAAAATTTCACCCTCAAACTCCATAGACTTCCTCCCCTATGCCTCCCTTCATAGACACGGTGCAGTTGACAACCAAATTACCGCGAGATCACATCAAGTTGTGCCAAATGTAACAGGGTATGTAATTTATAATTTAAATTAATTTTTCTCGGGCTTATTTTTCAAAATAAGTCCTGTTGAAGTACTTCCCACTCCTTCCCTTTAATTTTGGATTTTTCTGGATCACTTTTATTGACAAAACCAGAAGAAAAATCCAGTGGACGTAGAAAATTACTATCAAGAAATTTTCACAGGAAAAGTTATGTAGAAAACTGAAATTTCCGTCACTTTTTTGCAATATAATTTCTATAAAATATTTTTTTAAAAACGAAAGGGAAATTATAAAACTTTTTGAAAATATTCTGCGTAAGGAATGGTCAGTTGCACTTTAAACGAATTACGTTATTAATTAAATATAAATATAAATATATTATTGTGTACAATTCCCAGGGTGACTGGCAGCACTCCCGTCAATCAGATGGGCGTCGAGGAGAACATTCCCATGCGCCCATTGGCGATGTTCGCCAACACCAATTCGGGAATGCAACCAGCGAACTATCAGAATCCCTACAAAGTATTGGAGTAAGTCCCCCAAAAAAAGCATTAGAATGATCATGTTCACGTGACGGGTTGACTAGTGCACGGAAATTAGTATCGGTGCATCCGAAATTCTCCAGACATTCAACAACAATTTCAGAACAAATATTCATATCTGTGTAGTTTCAACCTTTACTAGTCATTTTATTATTCTTTCATCCCGTTATATAGACATTCCTTTCACGGAGAGACTTGAGACAGGATAACAGCACTTTTTCTGGGAAATTCCGGAATTTTACAAAATTTTCCTTAGTTATTGAATATTTAAGACACCGGAGATAACAAAATATTGATAATCCAGAGGATTATGTTGATATCATTTGATTTAAAATGCTGATTTTATTGTAAATAATCTACTGAATTATCACTTGAAAAATATTAGATTTAATGTGCCTTAAAATTCTTCCTTCAATTCACTACTAATTTTATAAAAACAAAATCTATCGAATGCTTCATCGATCTCGTCAAATAATCGATCGAAGTTCAATCAAAATTTAATTTTTAAACCGAGTGACGAGGGTCAACAGACGTCATGACTTTCTCTCTCGATTTTTCATATCAGAGTTATCAAAAGGAGGAACACAGCGAATAATTTCTCTACAAAAAAAACTCCCTGATCTTTTTCTAGACTTTTCAATATGTTAAATCCATAAATTTATAATAATTACCTGCTTATTCCCAGAAATTAAATTTTCCCCAGGGAAGATCCCTCAACAATCCGCTAATTTCCCCAAAATTTCCCAGACAAAGTGCTGTTAGATCACTTCAATATCTCCCAGCGTTACCGTCCGCTTTATTTCGATCGTCGTTCCACTGCTTCTGTTTTACTGTCGTAAATTTCAGTGGCCCAGATGGCAGTAACTATCTCCATCCAGGCAATGAGTACGGTAAGAATTGTTGTATCATAAATACATAAATCATCCCCTTTACTTTACCGCTTAAACCTAGTGACATTGCGATGCTTAATCGCATGAGCCTAATTATAATAATTTACCTCCCCCATGCACGTTACCACCTGCATCTGACATCTCAGTGTTCCACAACTCTAGGTATCGTAAACTCGTTCCAACTATTCGGTAATAATGAAACTATTGAGAAGTTCCAGAGAAGATAAAAATAAATACAAATTGTCATTCTCGTTATCGGTATCAACTGAAAAAAACAAAAAATTCATATCCCCGTTTTTGTCACCCCTATCGGCGCATATTGTGTGCAGTCTCGAGGATGGAATTGAACAGCAGTTGACACCACCAACCCCACCACCAAGAAGGAATCTACCCTCAACAGGTGCTGCTATAACATTTGCAACAGGCACCAGTGGTAATGCTGAATCGAGTAGTGCAACGACAAGTCGTACACCCTCACCAACTCTAAGTCCATCACCATCATTTGCATCATCATCGAACGAAGGGGCTCATTATTACGCATATGCAACCCGTGGATGCTGTCCGGATACCCCCGGCTGGAAGCAACAGCATGGTACGATAAATTCCGATAAACCAGTTGGTCCATAAAAAAAAAAAGACCCTCAAACCATAAAAAAAAATCTCTTCATTATGATTACGTTCTTCTGATTTTCATTCGGATGAAATTTTTTAATGCACGACATGCACTTTATTGGAGATTTATCATTTTCATTTCGTACATTATTTATTTAAAATAACTTCCACCCGAAGTGTCTCCTCCGGTCGATGTCAAAGCAAATGCTTGAAAAATTGGAAATGATATTTAAACCATAAACATTAAAATCGACGAGGATTTTGTCAGTCTGTGTTGTCTGTCTGTCTATATTGGTGCCTCAGCCCCTGCCGATGGAAATGAAGATAATCCTAATGACATTGATAAGGGAATAACATCGAACGAGACTAATACACGAGTTGTACAGCGTAAAAGGAGTAAGCAGGGCTCATCAAAGAGATCCTCAAAACGATCATCGAATCGATCAAAGGGCTCGTCAAAGCGCTCAAGCAAACACAGGGAGGGCTCCACTGACGGTAAATATTCATCAGTGAGATCACGAAAGTCTCACAAGAGTGATGATGATGATGATACCAAAGCCAAAGATTGTTCACATCGAGAGAGAAGTATTGCCAATGGACTCAAATTAGCCCAAACACAGGCCATCGCTGTTGCTGGCTTCTTCGCTGATGTTGATGCACGTCAATGGAGAGTTTGCGAATCCTGTTTGTCACATCGGGCCTCATTTCACGGCAGAGGTGATGATAGTCGGATAGAAAGAAAAAAAAATATCAAATGTATTGAGTCAATCGCGATGGGAGAGATATGTCAATTGAAGTTTGCTCGATGCATGCACTATCTGAGCTTTTGTACACACTTACCCAATTAACAATGCTTTGCAAGGCACGCGTTTTTTTTTTTATTATACAGAATCACAAAGTATCACACTTTATTGGCAGTTTAGAATGTTCATCTGGTGTACTCGAGCGGGGGTGGATTTTTTTAATGAGAGTTTGGGGTGGGTGAGGTCGTGCTGGAGTACATTGGAGATGAGGCAGCTTTTTCGGGGAATGACATTGCTAATTGGAGATGATGATGTTCAACAGTTTCGTGGGCCGGTGAGAGCAATGGAGGCGTAGGCTCGGAGAGGTTGTCCCACAGCTTGCCCGGCAGTCCGTCTGATAGGAAGCCCAATTTCGAGGTCATTGGAAGTGCAGAGAGTTTGGTGGGACGGGTGAGTTGGATTTGCGGGGGGGGGGGGGGGGATAAGGCTGAAGATTTTATTTTTGGGTGCAGAAGGTTGATGGAGAGGGGAATGTGAAGTATTGAAGATTTTTTTTGCATTTTTTTGGATGAAATGGAGGTGGAAAAATAATTTTCTGGTGTCTCTTCATGAAAAGTTACTCCTCGTCTAGAAGAGACTGTCTTTGTGGTCTGGGAGAGCTATTTCCACTTGACCTTCATGAATTTTTACCTTATAGAATAGTAGAAATTGACCTATAGTAATTAATACCAGACAACTGTTGTTAAAATTACTATTCACTCAAGTAATTAAGAAAAATTCATCAGGAAAGTTCAAAAATGTATTCCTCAAGAACCACAACTTTAAACAATTGGAAAAAATCAACAGAATTAACCCACCAATTCCCTAGATGTCCTCATTAAATTTTGAAAATTCTAAGTAAAAATTATATTTAAAATTTTTTTTTCACATTTTTTTTTTAATTATCAATTTGATCTCTCTTATCAATGGGTGTCAATCACAACAGGTACTAGCTGAACAAGGATTAGGTAAATACTGTGACCAAGATTTTGTCCGTTACACATCTCGAGAGATGCAGGAGGCCCTTGACATGACCCGCGAAGAGATGGACCGTGCGGCCCATCAGTTACTGTTACGTGAGCGTCGGGGCCAGCCATTGACCTTTCAACTACAACAGAGTATGGATCAGCATTGGAATCCGAGACCTCAGGGCCCAAGGGAAGTAGCTTACGAGCAACTGCGGGAACAAATGCCCTCATTAGAGCAGCCACAATTATCCCTCCAGCCTCAGCCACAGCAGCAACAACAACAGCAGATGTATCGTGAGCAGCCGCCTTCTTAGCGGCTAAGAATTCACCAGGTAATGCTTGAACCACTCATTAGCAACGAATTCATATTACTCATCGGTTTTATTTCGAAATGCGTATTTTAAAGTTCGTCAGCGATTGGGAATTAAAAATTGAAATATGAGGGATAAGACAATTCGGTTTCTCATTCACATTAAATTTTTTTTCGAATTAATTTCGAATTAACAATTGGTTACTGATTATAAATTTCGAATGGGAATTGGGTAATCAAAGCGTAATACGTCTTTTGAACTACAAGATGTCAAATTTTTTTGTTTAGATTTTTGAAAATTGGGTCGATTTGTTTTTCAATTAAAAAGAAAATTATCGATTATTATTTTGAGGGTTTCGTTATTTTGTTGAAAGTTAATTTTTTAAAAACTTTTCTTTACTTTTTTTCAATTTCAAAAGACAAAAAATGAAAGATAATCCACTTTGTCATCAAAAATTCCCGAAGAAAAGAAATTTTTCGTTTCATTACTTAATGTGACTTGATTGGAAAAGCCCATTAATTGCGAAAATAATATTGATGCAATTGTTATGGAATTTCCATCGCAAAGTCCTCACATTTCAATTTTTCTATTTTTTATGCTCGTGAATTCTTGCAAAACATCTCCGATTCTTTCACTTCCACATCAGATGAAGTATTTCCAGAGAATCATTAGTAATTCGCATTATTCTCTAGTTAGACCCAAAGTTGCATTCTAAAATTATTTATCCACTGAATGTGAAAGAAGTGCTGGTGATGTGTAATAAAAGGCAAACAAAAAAAATCGGAATGAAAAATAAACCATAAAAAAAATTTGAAATTATTAAATCAGCTATTTCCAAAGAATCATTGAATCTCTCTATCGTCACTTTCACCTATAACTGTGAATTTTAATAAAGAACTAATCTTATTGTTGAGAAGTACCGTGACTATCCATTTGTCTGGACAAATAACTAACTGTCATTAAATTTTAAAAAGATAGTTTACATCGAGGTAAATGACGATACTCAAGGAATGAATGAAAAGTTATGAAGTTATATTGTTATACAGTCCTGTTTCACAAGTTGTAATCGTCGTCATCATTTCTAGTATTCAGAAGGGGGGGTAATTATAATCATCGATAACATGGAGTGTGCGAGTGAATGAGCATGTCCGTACGAAATAATTCTATCGGAAAATTGGGGGAATTCTATCGAGAAATCATTTGGATTTTTATCGAACATTATTCTTCGATTTTTTTCAAAAAATCCGAAAAAAAACTAATATTGTTTTTTAGTAATTAAATATCAGATTACACCGGTCCCTGGGTCCCATCCTCGGATAATAAAACCGCAGATTACACCATTTTCCAATATTATCGGGAAAAAAACAGAAAGATCAATAAAAATGCAATTGAACGTTTAAATTAATTCGCTAGATTTTCCAATGAAATTATTTCGTACGTGAAATACCAGAGGAATATATAAATTCATAAATACAATATATAAAACTATATATACATAACAAGTGCCTAAGTATTTAATAATAATTAATTTCGGACCAGAGAATACCTTTTATCAACTTAGAGACAAACAAAAATATGTTAATCATTGAGTTTTGAATAATACGTTGTTCTTTCGATTGTATACGCATCTGCATTCGACTGGTAAATGAAATAAAATCAGCTCTCATGGTGTTAAATGCGTTACTCATTAAATTTGGGAGTTAGTGATTGTGAAAAACTATGAAAATTAGGTAATTAAAACAAAATAATGAAGGGGGGAGGATAGAAGAAATATGAATCACGAATGAACTATTATACAATAAGTAAATAACAATTTTATCGTGTAAAACTCGCTTTTCGACGTTGTCCTTATTGTATTTACCAACTGTCTTTGTCTAAATATCTTTTTTGTACTTAAAAGAAATTGTAAATGAGGGATTTACTGATGTTAAAACATGATATTGAGGGATTAATGATTCAGTAGTGAAGTGGGTAAGGGGATTGCGTCCCAATGAAGATCAATCAGTCAAAAAAAAATAGTAGAAACCAATCAAAAATAATTCAGAGTAATTTCATTTCAATTTTCTCTGTGAAAATTCCTTTAACTTTCCCTTTCTTCCCGAAAATCATTTTACACAACTGAGTCACTTGATTTTTCTCCTCAATATTTCCATTCACGTTATCAGAAACACCCACTCCACTACTGAATTGATATCGTTAATTTTTTTTGTAGATCCCACGCCGTTTATAGAATTTTACTGTGATTAAAAATAATAAAAATAACAAGATAAAAAAACTACAGGGGCTACGGAGTTTACAATTAAAAAAGAAGAATTTACTCTCGTATTTTTATCGAACTGACAATTGTTACGTCTATTGGATTTTAGTTCGCCCCCCTATTGAATATACTCATTGTTTAGTATCAAAAAATCAATTGCGACCAAATACTTTGCACAAAAATATAAATATTGAGTGAAGTGTTTTTTATTATGCAACCAATATGTCATTTACTGAGTGCCTGATTTTATAAGTGGCTTTGCCATCGTAAGTCGAGCTAAGCACTATTCATTCGAAAATTAAACTCTTGGTTCAGCTTTGTGTTGGAGTATATCAGTAAATAAATTATATAAATACAAATCCATCGAAAAAAAAAAACATTGGAGAATTAGATTGAGGCACGTTGTAGGAGAAGTTTAGAAGAATAAATATGAAAGCGTATTAGGAAAATGTGGAGTTGATGAAGAATGATGACATTACAACGGACTTTATTTGAACATATTTTTCCGAGTGCCGTTAATGTGAAAATAAATTTATTTGTTGAATATTATTGTGTGTAAATATATACACTTGTATTACGAGTTATTCACAGAGAAAGAGAGAGAGAGCGAGAGAGAACGATAATCCTTGAAAATTAATAAAATTGATACGTGAAAATTAAGGAGATATTGATGATTCGAATTGATAACAATGTAGATAGGAAATTTGCACGATTCTGTTGGTGAAGTAATTTTAAAAAATACAAAAAAATTCTAAACACTGTTTCATCCTCATTAAATCGTGTATTGGACTTTGTTTAATTTTAATGATATATTGTAATCGTTTATAATTGATTTATATAAACAGAAGGTCCGGGTGGGACTTCTATGTATGGAGAACAAAAGAAATTGTAAATAAATTATGAAAATTGAGATGTTTTATGTTCATTGATCTTCAGACAAATCTCTATAATTATTTTTTTATCTCATCTAGAGGAAAATCTATAAATATGCCACGAGGACGATTACCGTTGATAAAATGATATTTTTGGATGCTGTAAATATAATGATTGCAAGATGTTAATGAGATTCATTTCGTAACTCAGCAGAACAAAAATTGATATACATTTACCAAAATTCCCATTGCATTTAAATTCACCTAAAGTTTATGTATAACATATAATATATTGTATGTAATACAAAATGGATCTGTAAAGGTTTCTGTTCACATATTTTTGCAGTAAAATAATTGGAATTCACCCATTATACAATCATTTGAAATTTATTTGATTTGCTAATATTTTACAAGCCGATATACAGTATGCCGAAATATTTATCGATCCTCTCCTTCATTACCTAAAATACATTCAATTCAGGCACACACAATCACTGTTGGCTATTGTTTGATATTTTGGGCTGCCTTCTTCGCCTTGATGAGTTCCACAAGCTCCTGCAAGTAGAAAAAAAAGAAAATTTATATCTCGCCATAATTATTCGAAATTTAAATTCAGTATTTCGTTTATAAGTACGCCAAATGGATTATGTCAAATTCTGCAAATGAGTTAATCAATCTTAAATAATTTTAATAATCCCCCAAAATTACCTTATATCGCCTCATACACTCCTTCTTAGTCCTGCTAGGTAAGCATCCAGCGATAAGATCCCACTTCTCAGGTCCAGTTGTACTCGAGTAAGTCTTGAGTGCCTGTTCCAGCAATTGCTGTTCCGCCGGCGTCCACGGTTGATCCTTTCCCCCATTATTCCCGGGTCCATTACTGTTAACAGGTGGATCCAGTCTCTCCGTAACAGCAGGCATTCTCTCATCGATAGCTTCCTTGCTCTTCTTATCAGCAATGAAATTATCAAAAGCATTCTTATTCGCCTGTTCCTTCATACTCGATTTACTGAAATCCGTTGATTGCAGATCTTTCGCTTTGGCCAGTACTTCCTTCGCATTTCTCGTAACTCCATTATTCGCATGTTGATTGATAAAATTAGCCACGACATCCCAGCGTTGATTGGTCCCAGCGGGAAAAAGATTGACAGCTTTAATTAACAACTGCAGATCACCCTCTGTCCACGCAACAGATCCCCCTTTGCTCTGCTTCTCATGTGAATTATTCCTAACATCTGAGTGATTCGTCACCTGCGCCCTCCTCTCGGCCTCGATTTTACTCTCCGTATCAGCCACAATTTTCAAAAATCCATTCCTCCCATTGCGTTGGATCTCCCTTGTCGCCTCTTCAAGTTCGTTCAGCTTGAACAGCTCACAAAACTTCTCGACGCACTCCATGTGCCTTATGCCCTCGGTTGAACTCTCCGAGAAGTAATTCTGTGACTTGCACAAGTCCCTCAGAGCTTTTCTCTCCTTCTTGAGTGCCTTCTTCTGGGCCTCGCGTTCTTGCTTCAACGCATCCTGTCGTGCCTTCTCCTCGGACTCCCTCTTGATCCTCTCCTCACGTTCCTTCTCAGCTGCCTCCTTAGCCAGTCTCTCCTCCTCGAGCTGCCTGGCCTTTGCCGCCTCCTGCTTCGCCCTCTTGACAGCGGTCTTCTTGTCTTTGTCTTCTTGCTGGAATTTTCTTATCCTCGGATCGGCGTTGTAAGCAACATCCACCAGACTACGAATTCTCAGCATCTCCTCTTTTTTTCGTTTAGCTCTCGTCGCCTTGTTCTTCTTCTCAATCCACTTTCTCATGTCACGATCCTGTCCACTCTCCTTGTCCTCCTCATCCAGGTAAGAGTACTCCCTCCATGAATCAAAATCGTACCAGAAGGAGTAGAATTTTTCAACTTTATCACGTGCTGTCTCTGGATCACCCAGTTTTGGAACTGGTTGTTTCACTGACCATCTGGCATTCGCTTCAAATGCTCTGCCCATCGTATCGTAGAACTCCACTCTCGCGTCCTTTTCGTCTGGGAGATCGTCATTGAAGAACGGATCTGTGCTGTCGTAGCTTCGTCTTTTCACGGGATTTCCCAGCATCTCCCAGGCGCGAGTTATGCACGTGAAATAGTCATCGTCTGGACGAATTTCCTCACCCATTGCTTTACGCTTGTCTGGATGATGCCTCAGGATCTTCTGTTTGTACGCTCGCTTTATCATGTCCTCGGATGCCTCGAAACGTAGTTTCTTCAGGCCCAGGACCGCGTAGTGATCCTGATTCTTCCATTCTTTTGGATCGAGGGAACGCAAATAGTCGAGATCGTCTTCTATCAGATTCTCCTCCTCGTTCTCGTCGTCTGTTGACTCCGGGGTTTTGCTGTTTATCGAATTACGCTCGAAACGAGATTTCAGACGAGTCGTGTGGGTTATCGCGTGGAGAATTACTGGGCCAGCCAATTCCACGTTAATTTTACGGAGACCTGGCGATATGAAAAAGATGAGTTTGAGTTTATTTTTTATGATTTTTTGTGAAAGAGGAAAATGGAGAACTTGAGAACGTGCCAGTGAAAGAGAATTTTCTGCCAATTCTTGAAAGTAAAAAATGATGTCAACAATTTCTCCATTGATCCTTTATTGTAAATATATCATGCTCCCTCAATATCTATCTTAAAGGACCACAGAAACCCTCGATGGTCTCTGTGAAACCCATCACATCACCAACAAGACCATTCTCCAACTATATTAATGATATTCCCTAAAAATTCCTGACCACCCACTCATTAACACCAATCACCTCCAACTGACCCCCTTGGAGACATTGACCACTAGCTTCATAACCTCCTGACTATCCCCAACATTTCAAAACGTTTTAACTCACGGGAAATAGTGTTGAATATTGTGCATCCTTGCTCCGGTTGGTCCTCCGGAGTTGTAAGAGTCGTATCCATGAGTAATAACTACCCAGTTCACTTGATGAAGATCCGAATATTCAATGGAACATTCATGCAGAGCACAACGAACCCACGGGGTGGTTTAGCACGATGAACGAGGCCTGTTTGGCCTTGTGGGCTTTGGAGGTTAAGTGTCGCAAACGGACAGCGTGCACTGACTGCTGTAGTCAACTGAAGTGGCATGAAAACGAGCCTTTCAGTGGCTCCAAAAACGTTTTCCTGACGCGTGCCGCTTTCCCAGGTGTTCTCCGAGTGTTTTGAAGAATTTATTCGCGAATATGGCGGATGTCCTGGATATTGATAACGCCGAGGAGTTCGAGGTTGATGATGAAGGCGATCGTGAGTAATTGATTCGATTTTCCTCGACGCGAGTTGGGAATTTCACGATATTAGGGGTGGGGTATAACCTAGTTGTGTGTTTGTTTTCGAAGATGTCAAGGAACAATAATCGTGATGATGGAGTGAGTAATAACGAGGATTGGAATTTTTATTGTTAATTTTGGTGGAATTTTACAGAGGGAATCGCCAGGCTCAAGGAAAAAGCCAAGAAAAGGAAGGGAAGAGGTCATGGAGCTGAACTGGCGTCAACTCGTGATGATGTTGGACATTATGAGTCCATGAATGTTGTCGAGGATGACGATAATGAACCTGGACCTCAAAGATGTGAGTTATTAGATTATAGGGGTATTTGGAAAAAGGGGAAATAATTCATAGAGATGTTTTTGGTGAATATTTGAGGAGCATCAGCTCTTCATGATTAAATTAAGTTGAATTAAATATTAGGACTATAATATGCAATTTACTGTTTATTCAATTTATTTCTTATATTTAAATATATATTCCAAATAAAGTTAATACATAATTTATTGAAGTAAATTTTAAATGATATCAAAGATAGTGTATTTAAAGTTTTTATGAAATCAATTGTATAATTGACATGTCATACTGTTTACAGCTGTCGAAGGATGGATTTTGTTCATAAATTCAGTCCATGAAGAAGCGCAGGAGGACGATATTCAGGATAAATTCTCAGAATATGGACAGATAAAGAATTTACACTTGAATCTGGACAGAAGAACTGGATTTTTAAAGGGATATGCACTCGTTGAATACGAGACATTCAAAGAGGCCCAGGCTGCCAAGGAGGCATTAAATGGGACTGAGATCTTGGGTCAAGCCATTTCTGTTGATTGGTGCTTTGTTAAGGGACCGAAAAAGTGAGATTTGTTTTATACTGGACTTTTCATCGTCCATTATTTTTATACCTAATTATAATTTTCATTCCTCAATTTTTATTCATTCAGGATCAAGAGGAGAAGTCACAGAAGGCGATGAGACTCGCCCTTGAGCCACTACCCACATTTCTTGACGTTCAATGAATCATAAAACACGGAGGAATATTTTGTATTTAAGTCATTATTTAGATAAGACAACGTTTTCTTTTAAGTCATGATTTAATACATGAGAATAAAATACAGTCTTTCTAATTGAACTTGTTATTCCCTAAAATGATCAACTGGACTGCCAACGTCGAAATATAATTGATATTTGTATACTTCACCAACGAATAAGAGTTGATATTTCAGTTAAATTATTCCCTTAAAAACTTAATAAACGGAATTGAAAAAAACTGAGGAGAATTATTTTTTTTGCTCTTGGTTTGCGTCAGGGGAGGCTGAAAGGGTAATTTCCCAGGTTTCACAATTTTTACTATTCAATATCAGTTATATCTCCCAAAAATTATCAAATGAACTCTTTATTTCCAAATAAAACGGATATTTATTAATATTTCTTGAGAATTTATGAGATGGGATATCGAATAAATCGTATGAAAACCTAATAAACTACAGCGAAGACTACTTTAAGCATAATAGTTAAGATTTGCTTTCTTCTTGGCTTGCACCTCGTTGATGGCTTCCATCAGGTCTTCGTGAGTGACAGCAGTTGCATTACGTCTCAGAGCAATCATACCCTAGAAGATAAAATCATTAAAAAAATTTCCAAATCCCTCGAAAGTACTGAACACCCAAAAATCAAAGAACCACGTCAGCAAAATTTTCTGGTAAACTTTCAATAGCTTTTCTACATAAAACCACAAAATCGTATGAAAAAAGCAACTCACAGCCTCAACACAAACAGCCTTGCACTGTGCTCCGTTGAAATCATCAGTGGACCTCGAGAGTTCCTCGAAATTAACATCAGGTGACATATTCATCTTCCTCGAGTGAATCTGCATGATCCTAGCCCTGGCCTCCTCATTGGGATGTGGGAATTCAATCTTTCTGTCCAGACGTCCGGACCTCAACAACGCAGGATCCAGAATATCAACCCTGTTTGTCGCGGCAATGACCTTGATATCAGCAGTGGAGCTGAAACCATCGAGTTGATTCAACAACTCCAACATTGTACGTTGTACCTCTCGATCTCCAGCTTTCTCAGAGTCAAATCTCTTGGTGCCAATGGCATCGAGTTCATCGATGAAGATGATGGCAGGTGCTTTCTCTTTTGCAAGTGAGAAAGCATCACGCACGAGTTTAGCTCCATCTCCAATGAACATCTGGACAAGTTGAGGTCCAGCTAGTTTCAAAAAAGTCGATTTAGTTTGGGCAGCACATGCCCTAGCCAGAAGTGTTTTGCCAGTGCCAGGGGGTCCGTACAGGAGGACTCCCTTTGGTGGCTGAATTCCCAAATTCTCGAACTTCTCCTTGTGGGTCATAGGCAGGACAACGGCTTCGATCAACTCTTGAATTTGCTTGTCTAGACCTCCAATGTCTGAGTACTGCTCGGTCGGTCTCTCGTCTACCTCCATAGCTTTCACTCTGGCATCGTACTCAGCTGGAAGTGTCTCCAGGACCAGGTAACTGTCCTTGTTGACGCCAACCAAGTCCCCAGGCTTGAGAGAATCAGCATCGACGAGACCAATAGCTGGGAGAAAATACGTTTGACGTGTTGACGTCTTTATTACTGCACATTTTCCCTTTCTCTGAGAGTCCAGATCCACCACTGCGCCGTCCTCCTCACCCATGTCTTGGGGATCGACGTCCAGGAGCTCGATCACGTTGGATACCAGGTAGGGAAGGGTCTTGTTGACTTTTATCTTCTCGGTGTTTTCTTTGATCTTCTCATTCTGGGCCTGCAGCTCGTGGGATATCCGCATTACTTCGCTCTTCATTATTTTTATTTCGTTGTCCAGAAGACGAGTGCGGGATATTATCTCGTCTGTCGACATTCGGAGAACGTCTTCCCCGAGAGTTTCCTGTGTGGGATCAGCACGTACAGATTTATTTTAAGGGTCACATGTGCTGGGATTAGAGTAGATTTGTGGCTAATTAATTATTTTAATTCAGTAACGAGAGGAGACATCGAGATAAGCTGAAGTGTTCTTAGAGAAGTTTTTCTGGAATATCTTCGGATTTAAGGGAGAATAAAATTTTTGTTGAATTAGTTATAATTTTAGTGACTATTAATGAACAATCTTTTTTGTTTCTGACTAGAATTCATCAAATTCATCTCTAATTGTCTCGTTTGACTGCGGCTAAACAACATCTAGTCACAATTATTTTAATCAGTAAAATAGTTTCATTCAGACCTCACATTAATTGTTTTTTTAGGGAAAAATTGATAATCTGGGGATATCCAATCAATCTCATCAATTTCATCCATTTATTGACAAATTTTCTGTTGATTATCAGAAATGACTTGTCATTCACGACTCCTAACCTCCAAAGTAACAAAACGATTAATGTTCCATATTCACCTCACTATTTTCCCAGATAGATTTATCCTCGAGTGTCGCCATTGTGAGATGTTTATTGTACACTAATGAATTGTGATAACTACAGAATAATAATTGATAAACAAAATTTCTAATGGGAAAACTGTTTGATCCTTCAAAAACGTTCGAGGGTTCAATGCATCTAGTATCTTTCTGACACAGAGCCAAATTAGCAATGTCCCTAGAAAACATGTCTAGGGTTTTCGTATTAACGATGTACCGGCTTGGATTATGGGAGGGGGGGGGGGGATGTGACCCCTTCATCTTTGCCTATAATCTCTGGTATTGGAGGATCATTATTTGAAACTTCTCAGTGAGCCCTGATAGGGCATGAACCCATTTATTTCCCTCCAAAAATGATAAAATATTCATATTATTAATAGTTCTCATTCAGTTCAATTCTCTAAACCTTGTTGGTTAAGCTAGAACTTCATTTTCGATGAACGTAAGTCAGAAATAGTTAAATAATCTGGAACAACTGTCGCTCTCCCTAGAGGTTATGAATTCAAATTTTTACAGTTGAAGTAAACACAACAACAATTGAAATTACTAATAATGAGCCGAAATGCATCATCACAGGCGAAACAATGGGTGGCTGTTATGCAGACGTACGATTTCACAAAAGTCCAAAGAGAATTAAAGGTAAAAATATTAATCTAATGCCTTCGAGATGTTGAAAATAGGTGAGAGGACATTCATCAACTTTCACTAAAGGGAAAGTGAAGGCAATAACTCAATGACTAATTACATTTTTTAAAGCCTCAAATATTGGAAATTCCAAAATAAATGTTGTCCACAGAATTACCGATTTGATGATAAGGCCAGCCAGAACAAAACCCTGTTGAGGCTTCTGATCTACCTCTGCCAAACAGCAACAAAATGTCCTTCACCGAGTGCACAGACTGGCTCCGACATATCAGACCTCCTAGAAACGATCTGCAGGGATCTCGCCCCAATCCCCAGCACATCCGACTACTTCTGCAGTCTCTACCACATAATCCGAGTCCTCCTGGACATCTGGCTCTTCGAAAAAGCCATGAGAATTAGTAACTACCTCATGCCCTCATCAGTCTGGCACCGCCAGATGCTCAACGAGACTAAAAACCCCAGCGACAACTACATGAAGCTCTGCTCGATCTTCTACTTCTCAATCGACAAATTTCTGAGATCGAAGACGCCAGGATCGCTGACTCCCCCCATCTTCCAGCAAATCCTGACTTTCATCGAGTATCAATTGAGCATAGAAGAGCTGACGAAAACCGATGGCTCCAAGTCCCTCTTGCTGAAGCTCCTCCATTACACAGAGCTTCTGAAGCACCTCCAGTGTACCCACGAAGACTTCGACAAATTCACCGACAAGTGCTACGTCAAATCCCTGAGCTCCATAACCCTCCAGTTGGGTGACAGAAACCGATCTCCAACGTACGAAAATTTCACCAAAATCATCACCACACTGTCCCTCCACTACATAAAGAGCAAAAGACTGGACACCCTGGGAAAAATCCTGAAGAAATTGCTGACGATTTTTGATAACTGCATGTTGGAGAGTCGCGAGTCATCGAAATGTCACCAGCTCCTCATCCACTTTCGCAAGATCTTCTTCAGACACCGGACGAGTTCTCCCCAAATTGATTCTGATGAGATAAACGAACTGATCCGAAACTTCCAGGAGCACATCCTCAGCTACAGTGAGAACAGTCTCGTGAAGTTCAACATCTACACAATTGCCTCTATCCTGGAGGCCCTGTTCAGCCTCTGGTGTGACTCTCCCGAGAGTAGTCGGGACTACCTGACCGCAGAGGTGATCATCAGCACATCAGAGCTCATGAACTACCTCTCAGAGATCATCAGGAATTATCCAGTGGATTCCCTCTGTAGATGTGGAAGTAAAAGCTGTCTGGAAACTAAGGATAAACTGAAGTCCAGTCAGTTAAAAAGCAAAACAGCATTGCTGCTTTATCGACTGTGCCCCAAGTCGGAACTACCCCCAAGATTTTTCGAGCAATTCACGCGAGCTTGTTCTCAATCCGTAAACCTCCTCCACGATCTCCAGGAGAAGAATTGCGAGAGATGGAAGGATCAGTGGTTCAACATTGCAGCTGCTACGTACAACATCACCCTGAACTTTGGCTCGAGTCATTACGAGAAGAGTTTGTTGCTCTTGAAGTTCCTGGCGAGCAGTATTATCAGGCTCAAAGCCACTGGCGATGACAAGACGTTTTTCCAGTCGCAGTCAGCGCCTCCACTGATTCTAGCCCTCCACAGACTGTCCAACATGTACTACGGAAATAATCAGCTCCACGAAGCTAGAATATTCACTGCCATCAACGTGTTCTTACACCCAAATCATCCAGAGTGCAAGGGCTATCGTAACTGGTCCTTCATTCATTACAAGGATCCTTCCTCCAGACGACTGACTCTCGTGAAGTTCCTCTGGAAGCATGCGGATGACATGAGGGTACTCGGTCTGGGGCCCATCAGACTGAAGAACGAAGTGCTGCAGGACATCTGCTTCAGGGAGATAAAATCCCACATTGCGATGAAATGGGACCTCTCTGAGTGCATCCTGTCTGTACTGGATACTCTCGAAACCCTGAATGCTGATGCGATCGCTTATGGAACAGCTGTTCATCAGTTGGGACACCACAATCTGCTGTTCCAGTCGAAGACGTCTCTCTCTGATCATTTGAGGGAAGCCAGGGAGAGACTCCAGGCCCTGAAGCCTGACAGTTCTAGTCTCCAGCACGTTCAGTACCTCACGTCACATTTAGCTCTTTATGATGTCCTCGAGGAGATTAGATCACTCGAGGAGGCGACGAAAGCCGAAATGAAGGACACCACTATCAAATTTTTCACAGCGTCCACCAATGGCCTCAGCACCAAAGGCTCCAACGTCGTTCCCGGATTCAGTCAGATAAACACGACGACTGCGAAGAAACTTGCGTCGAGGCTAGAGGACATCTACAATTTATGGAAGAAGTGGCTCACCCTCAAGACAGTAGCAAAGTGGAATGCCTTTGATGGCACGTCGACGACTAAAGCTGTCATAGTGGCTGGAGAAATCTGTCGATTTTATCGATACAGAAATCTTGAGATTAAATTCTGGAAAATGGGGTACGAACTGGCAGTGAAAAGCGAGAATCCCGAGTCCATTGTCTACATCACCGGTCGCAGTACGATGTCTCGATACATCAGGGAGGACTGGATAAAGAATTCAAGTGAGATAATCGCTAATGATCTTGTCAACTCGAAGGACTCGAAGGTACCAGCTGTTATCGCGATGTTTAAAATGAGTTTGGCAGACTACTACTACTACATTGGTAGAACTGAAGAGGCTGACAAGCTCTTCGACGAGGGGACCAATGCAGCAACTCTGAATTTGAGTGAGAACTGCGGGACATTCATCTTGCGGCAGCACATCATCCTCACTCATCGTTTCCACAATATTCCAGCTGAGAGAAGAAATAACCTCGAGTACACTGGCGTTATCGCCCACATCCTCTACGCAATGCTCTTCATTGACGACACAGTTACTGATCTGAAAGACCTCTCGTGGGGTCTCTATCATCTGGATATGCTGCAGGAGATCTCCTGCAACATCGCCATCAGGATGAATGCCCTCTTCTCGTTTCGAGAGATCGTAGCTCATCTGGCGAGACGTCTGAAGATCTATCAGCCGAAGATATCGGTCATCAGGGTGGCTGAGCTGCTCAAGTACCTCTGCTTCATTGATCTCTCGAGGAATCAGCTGGAGGATTGTGAGGTCAAGCTTCAGGGGATGGAGTATATTCTGCAAATGGAGATGGCTGAGGAGTCAGAGCATAGGGAGTTCGTGAAAATCCCTGAATCATCGACGTTCACAAGCACTGTTTCACCTCATCGAGGGGTTGATCCCATCAGGGACATTCCACACAACGACTCCTCGCCGATTCTGAGACGTGAAAAATTTGCGACTCCTGATTTCGTGAGCCATGGACAGCAGTGCGAGTGCTTCAGGTGTAGCAATGAGGCTTACAAGTTCCTTGTTTTCTCTTGTACTCATATCAGGGCTCAGTTGTACACCCTTCAGAATCTCAAGCACTACGCCAGGCAGCACTTCGAGATGGCTTTGAACATCAGCAAGACATTATTGGATCTCTCCAGGAAAGAGAATAATTATCAGTTCCAGTATATTATCGATTACGTTCTCTTTTTGCTGGACTACGCGAGATTCCTCAAGAGGGATCTCAGTACCTACGACGAAGGGAAGAAGGTCGTCAGCTGGATACTGAACATCTGCGATATTTACAGACTAAAGTGTCATCCTGTATTCGAGAGTGCTATGGACATCATCGCTGAGTACCGGTTCGAGGAAGTCCTCTCCGAAGGACTGCCCAGGTCTAATCTAGTCATCCCAGCAGTGGATGACCTTGATATCAAGGATTATTTGGACCCCCAGGTGGAAACTGATGATGCTCTCTGTGTCACTCCATCGAAAGCCAGTGGAGACAGCCCCAGGCCGAGGTCGAAGTCACCTCGGAGGAATAAAGCTCCACTCTTGACATTCAGCAAAGCCACTGTTGACGTTGTCGAGAGCGAGCCTGAGGAGGTGAGTTCCCTTGTGGTGGCTGATAAAAGGAAGACCAGGACAGTGACGAAGGTCAGGCCAGTGCGCAGGAGACTCGTCGAAGACGATGAGTTCAGTGAGGTCGAGGGGGCGACGAGTGGGGAAGAGTCTGTGGAGAAAATGGGGGATCGATGTCTCAGGTTCAAGAAGTTGATTGATGAGGCAATTGTCGTAGCGCCAGACCTGTCTCGGAAGCTTCACGTTCTCAGGCGGAAGTGGGAGACTCCAATCGCTGATGATGTCCTCCAGAAGTTGATTGACATTCTGGAGGAGGCGAAGAGTGAGCACCAGCTACGAAAGACTAGGAGGAGGAGGGCTTTGACAAGTGACGAGGAGCTGATGAATGTTCGTGGTGTGGAGAGGGTCGTGAAGGCTGCTAAGGCGATGATGGCTGAGGCCAGTGGAACTCCTGAGGTTCCTCAAGCGCCTGCCAAAGGCTCCAGCAGAAGGAGGCCCTCCAGGAAGGGATCCACTGATTCTGCAGTAGTGAATATCATTAAAGGGGTTGAGAAACTGGCTATCAGAACGTCTGGGGTAAAAGCTGATGCGGTTTCCAAAAGTGTTGGGGAACGGTCTGTGAGGAGCAGTCGGTCTAGGGGTCAGAGTGCCTCGGGGATCGGGGGTAATGATGGGGAGGTTGGAGCCAGTGATGATGAGGTCGTAGAGTCTAGCTACGTCGAGCCTAGGCGCTCTCGCAGGCATCTGGGGAAGGATTCTAGTACTGAAACCAAATTATCTCGGAAGAGATCATAAATTAGGAGATAGGAAAATTCAGGTTAAACGAGTGAGATTTTTTGTACTTTTGTACTGCATTTTTTAGGAGAGTGTGAGATGTGGATTGTTAATATTTGGGGTGCAGTGGGGGAGGTCAGAATTTTTATTTATAATTTTCTGGTGATTATCAACTTCTGTATAATAATCTTTAAAAAATTAATTTATCTGTTTAGAAGAAATTCGAGACGGTCTCAGTGGAAGACCTATAATTAGTTTTGTATAAAAGTAACTTAAAAAATCTCAGGAACTTATAGGCTTCAGGTAAATCAAAGGCAGTTGGGAGCTGATGCTGATCGTAATCGATCGATATTTGTTGATGTAAATTTAGGCAATTGAAGCATGTACTTTCAGAAATAAAATGTGTTATATATTTTAATTTTCTATTTCATCTCCAGTAGTAGATTTCCTAGTGAAAGAGTTAAACCAGTTGAGCCCAAGGTAAAACGTTTCTTCAACTGAATTCTAATTATGTCAATGATTTATTTCAATTAAAGGGTCCAGGATAACGAATAAATGATAAACACAGTCGCTTAATATCAACTTTCAATTGAAAAATATTTATTAAAATATATCTTTATGTATAGTTTATATACATTTTGAAGGGACAGAATGAAGAAACTGCAATTACTTCAGCACGAATAATTAAACTTCCTTACATTAAACATAATATTACTCAAACACCTGCCATAAATATTGATTCTCTCTCAACATCCTCATTCTTAACCACATCGTTACTATTATCACACAGTTTTCTCGTCGGGAACAATTGAGTATAACAATTGTATCATGAATATACCACTCAAACTATCGGTTTATCTGTGTCACAATTGAAAGTGCTTCATATTTTATTTCCCTTCGTCTGATCCATTCAACCTAATTCATTACAAATTTAAGATTCAGATAATGTTAATGTCTTTCAAAAGATAAAAAAATTATGAAATGTGAATGTCAAATGGCAGATCGTCAGGCAGTCTGAAGGACTGAGCCGACAATATTACAAATTCAGTAGTGGAATGATGAAATCTAAGAAACGTCTATTTGGATGTCAAGAGACCTTTTTTGCTGGAATATAATTAGCTGCAGAAAAGGTCCCTCGACGCTGTCAAATATTTTCATAAAACTTTAATTTTGTCAAATGTTTATGTTAATCCAAAAAGCTTTTCCTTGTTCATTCAAAAAAATACTGTCTCAAGATTTTAAAGTTCTCAAAATAATATCTGAAAAAGGCTTAGTTTGAAGGTTGAAGTTCTCCAATTGCGAGCCATCAAGCTCTCAATTAGGGACTCAAGCCCTCGACTTAAGCCTCTTCGGTCCCATGCTGAGAGCCCGAGGATTTAAAGTTGAATTTAAGACTCAACGTGACAGTTTCAAATCCGTCCACTCCACCACTGAATCCTCCAAAAGAAAAAAAACTCAAAAAGTCGTCATAACTAACAGCAAAGAAAGTCAAATTGAATTGAAATCGTAAACAAACTTAATAATTAAAACTTACAACCCTGCAGAAGACGAAAGAGAATTAAAGGAAACATGAATAGCAAAAAAAGAAGAATGATGAATGAAAAATCACAGTCTATATATGAGTATAATCAAAACGTGGATGAATGCTGTACTGATCAAGGCCCTTTCCATATCCAAGTGCCTTAGCAGCTTCCTCCTGATTCTTAGCCAGCTCCATAAGTGCCAGAGCGCCCAGCCACTTCTGATTGTCCTCTGGTGGAGGCAAACCGATGGCTTCCTCATCCTGCCTCACAACAACCACCTTCACCTTAGTTTCCTCCGGAATTCTCTGGCCACTTCTCATGACTTCACTCTTGTTCGATCCAGCTAGCATGAGAACAGTGGGTCTTAGTTCATTCTCCACCTGTCTAACCGGCTTCAGCATCTCCAATGACTCCTCACAACTGCCTCCCCCATTAGCGGGCAAGCTGCGACCCCCCCTCCAATCATTAGTCACCTCTGAGTAATTGTTGCCATTGCCATCCACCAGACTATCAGCAGTTCTCTCAGACGAGTTATCAGGAGGAATACAATTATCCCAATTGATCTTCGTCGGATTGTTGTACCTCGCTGCATTCCCCCTCGAGCTCTCAAGGCCGTTATCACTCCCAGAAAACTCAGCATGATTCGACAAATCCCTGACAGTAAATCTGGAGTTGAACAGTCCCATACTCAGTTGATGCTCCTCAGGATTATCAGGATTATCACTGACCCCTTGAGGATCATTTCCCCTTGTGCAGTCCCATCTCAAGGGCTTGGCCAGTTGCTGTTCAAGACAGGCCTCCCGCAGCCAACGTTTCTTCGGCTGAAGCCTGTCCAAGGGTCGTCTCAGTGGTGTTACTGGCAATTTACTGGCAATCGTTGGCTCCTCGTCCTCAGAGTGTTGCAGCACTGAACACGCCTCCGTTGGATCTTCATCGTCCTGACTCTCCTCCTGACTGCTCTGGCTCTCGTTGCAGTACAGCCTCTGATTCGCTGGTTTTCTCACGAGATTCTCCTGTTCACCAGCTGCATCCATCATCAAACCCTTTCGTGATTTCACTCGTTTATGATTCTCCGCGTTGGTTTTCCAGGGCTTCTTTTTCCGGTCCTTTCCTGTTGGAGTTCTGTCCTCACGTTCGCGTGCCATTTTGTAACGCTCTAACCATCGTGTCACATCGTGCGGTAATTCCGTGTTCCCGGAGACTGGCTTCAGGACAAAATCGTCTGAACGGGTTAGGGTTGCGTAGGGATGGTCGGGACAGTGTCGGTTGGCGTGGGTGAATCTCATTTCGCAGCCTGACTCGGTGCACAGAAACGGCTTCTCCCCTGTGTGCAAACGCTGGTGCGTCTTCAACTGTCCGGACTGGGTGAACGCCTTCGTGCAGCCGGGATAATCGCAGGGGTAGGGACGTTCTCCTGAAAAAGACAGTCAATTAGGAATTTTTTTTCATAACAAAAAAATTATTTGTGGGGTCAAGTCCAGTCATGCAGTCACTTGTTGTTGAATTTTTATTGATATTTGGTAATCTTCATTTTATTTTCATAGTTTTGAGGAGGTTGATACCAATAATAATTTTATCAATCCAAAATATGAAAATATTTTTTCCCGATTGTTAGGTTTAAATAAATTTAAAACAGGATGACGCAATAAATATTAATATGGTAGAAGTGTTTTATGTTCTTGTCTACACGTGGAGAATGCCAATACTACCAGACACGCTAACCTCATGCGCTTTGTTGTGGTTCCACAACCCCACGTGCTGTGGACTTAAAATCATCTGAAGCTCACACCCCAAAAGCCCTGAATTTTCATTTATTTTTATTTAAATTTCATCATTTTCCAATAGATAACCCCGTACTCCTTCATCTTCTTGATTTTAAAGAGTGAAATCCACCTCCAATTTTCCCCGAATATCTAACTACCGAAAGGAGATATCAAAATTTTCATGAAGACATTTTTTACAGCCCGCAAATTTCTCTGCAAAAAAGGTCTCTACAAAAATCCCACAACTCCCTCACCCCTGGAGATACTTCTCGAAAACTGATATGAGGATTAGATCGACTTGAGTGGTTTCACCGCATCGCTACTGCATTTCGTCCCCAAGCTCCAGAATTTCCACAAAGAAATCCCATCACAACGACATCCTTTGTGTCCCCCACCCCCTGAATTTCCTCAGCCCTGACAAAAGATCCGAAAAAAACCAGAGCAAACCTCTGACGATGTCTTGCAAGCCCACCCCCACGTCCCGCAAAAAATGAAAATCTCGACTCGTGTTTTGCACATGCTGAGGTATCCATTTAACAATTTAAAGCGCGCGTGATGGCGGTTGGCGGGACGCGTGACCGTTACTACACACAAAACGAGCCAGCACACGCTGGCTGCCCCCCGAGGCACCTAACCATGCGGTCAATCCACCTCCAAAGCACTTATCAATCCCAAAAGACCAGTCGAAAAAATCCACCACTTGGAAAAAACACAAATTCTCTATCACAATCGCCCGGAGCCACCACCGTCACCAGTTTCATTCACAAAACTCGACTAACAGACCCCAAAATCTCCCACAAACTACCTGTGTGAGTGCGAAGATGTGCCTGGAGGCTCTTCTCCCTGGGGAAGACTCTGTTGCAGAATGTACACTTGATGCTGCTGGGTGACGTGCTCCCCTGTTTCATGAGATTAGTGAGGGCATCGGCTCGAGGACGTCCCCGACGATGGCTCTCTCTCTCCGATCCCCCTGATCTCATGGCACTGCCCTTGATCCCCCCAGTCCCATGATCACGATACTCCGGTGACGAGCACGAGCTTCCAGGGCTCAGATTCACATTCCTCGCCTCCTCGCCCCAGTTCCAGGGGTAGAGCATCGTATCGCACATTGGTGGACTCCTTGGACCCGCGTCCTCAGGACCTCGTGCATCTCTCTGTGGTGTGTGCAACTCCATTGTCTCGAACACTCACTCTCCCCCCACTTCAGCCTCCCCTTGTCACCAAAATTCCCAGCTATTTGTTAACTTTCTCTCGTTAATTGTTGTTAATCAACAATGAATTGTTTCATCAGACGATGTGAACACTAACCACAGCCGCATGCAACTGATTTCAACCGCCAAAATAATGTGGCGCCCCAACGACGCCAACTGGAAACGTGAACAACGCTTTTTGGAACTTGTGTACAGTCTGAGGAGAGATTATGATCATGTCGTTGCCCACTCCATTGTCTTCAACGGCTTCTTTCTCCCTCCCCTCCTCAATTTCCCCAATTTTAATTCCCCATTTTTTCACCCAATTCGAGATTATCATGCGACAATTGGAAAAATCAATAATACAGCGGTGGAAAAATCGTGCACGTTCGAACACTCGGAATGTACCAAAAATCTATAGTCCAGTCTCTCCGCCGGAGGATGTGAGCGCTGATTGGTCGAGAGGTGAATGCAGTCCAGTTGAAGACTCGCATTAATCCGATTCATTATTAATAATCTCGAAATTTACGGAGGAAACCTCTCGAATTCCGAAAAAAATCCTGACTTCACTTCTGATTTAATCCGGAACAATCGCATCGGTTTCGAGATAACTAGAGTAACCGAATAAATAAACTCAGGAAGTTCATAATTCCCGCTGTCGTTGATGGACACCCGCCTTTAGTGCGTCTGGACAAATCGTTTATTTATACGATAATTAAAAATAGATTAGCAAAAAGCTCATCACAGAAACGATTCGAATATTTTTTTCGATCAATTGGACCCAGTTAACCCATTAGTAATCGATAAAATCGGGAAAGTGGTGGGGGTATGGGTCGCTGGGTGCAAGACAATGTTGCACGGTCCCTCCTCATAGCGGCGGCAGACCTCGTGGTAGTCGATTCCACGACAACGGCCATATTGGAAATATTGAATGTCTCTGTTACACAAGGGCTCAAAAGTAGCCGTGAAATTTTCTCAAAATCCTCGTAATAAAGAGGATACCATCAGCCATGGAGAACTCATACAGTATCACTGTAACTAATAAATTTTCCCTGGCACTTGACGAGGACGAGGATCCACTGGAATTGCTGAAAGTGAGGGAGCAGGAGAAAGAGGCTAAGAAGAAGGAAAAATTATCTGAAAAGGAGAATAAGAGCAAGCAACCGGAGCCAACGAAGCCAGCCGGTGTTAAGCCACCAAAACCGCGGGTTATCAAGGACAATCAGGAGCACCAGAAGGTCCAGAAGCCCCAGGAGAACAAGAAGGAACAGGGTGAGTTTTTTTTTAGAGTATTTATGGGTGATGGGACTCGATGCCCGCGGCCTCGTGTTCGCTATTATGGCCGCCAACATGCTCGGGAGAATTTGCACCTCGTGCTCGTGCTGATGCATTGGTTTACGAACGCTGGGGATTCAAGCGTGACTGGGGTGATTTCCGCGAGGTTGACAGGATTTTCGGGGTGATTTTGGCATTTTTGGGGATTAACGGTCATGAGAGATGAGGAAATTGGCGCGATTTCGAGACTCGGAAGGCATTTTGGGGTTTTTTGTCGAGGGATTTGGTGACGAGGGAGGTTTGGAGGCTTCGTAATCTTCTGGAGGTCTAGCGTTCCTTGGCCATATATGGAGGCCAATGTGGGATGCATGTCTACAGCTATATATATCATATCTCGTCCATATTTGTTCGTTTTTTGGGAAAATGCGGAGTTGTGGGGTTTTTGGGGGTTGGAGATAATTTTTGGTGGGCATTAGGCGTTCTGGGATTGTAAAGCCACATGGTTGCCATGTGCTTTGGCTCGAGGGGGCTAGGCGTGCTTCAGTACTGATGAAGCATTTTTACACGAGGGGACTCATTGCGGGGGTAGAGTCCCTTCGTTTCTTAAAAAAAAAATTTTCCCTTCCAATGTTCGAATTGAGGAATTTGTTGGTTTTTAATTGTTGATACCCGGAATTTTATTTTGAGATATTGACGATTTTTTAAATTCTAAATTATATTCTAAACAGAACCCCATAGAATTTAGAATTGCTTTTATTTAACTAGTTGCAGTTTTTTTTTTATTGAATTTTGAATGGATTAAATCAGTTGAGCAATAATTATCTGAATTTTTATCATTTTTAACTGAGAATTTTGCTGAAACTTTGCGAACAGAAATTCTAATTCTGCTAATCTAACTGTGAGATACACATTCGGAATTTTGCTAAATTTAAATCCACAACTCCAATAATATACCGTACCATCTGAATTACACAGTGCATAATTCAAATTTCTAAATTATCAAAGGAGAGCGAAATTAAAGCTCCTCATTATTCAATAATTATGGATCTACACAAACATCAATTTTTTTTTTCACTTCTTAGTTTGAAAATGCGTACATCAGATAGTTTTTCCATAAATCGGTAGTATCGCCGCCTAATGGATAATGGAAGTCGTTGGAAAGTTCTAAACTTTTTTTTTAAAAAGCATTACGATAATTTGTCTTGTGTCTAAGCAAATTTTAGACATTTTCATTTCAGCTAGAATTTAAGAAAAATAACGTGAATCCGAATTTTCCGATTTATTTCGTTCCCCCAAGTGCGTCGTGGACAATATCTCGGGCATAGAGACGACAAAAATACGTGCGTCGTGTTACTTGCGATGATAAAGACGGTAGGAGTAATGGGAGTAAAAATATCATGGGTTTTTTATGTTTTTTCGAATAGTGGAGAAGAAACCCTCTCAGCAGCGATCCAGTGGCAACGATCGCAACGTCAAGTTCTCCGGTGAATCGCGGGAAGAGTACAATAACAGGCGCAATCGAGAGGATGGCGACAGACCTCCCCGTGGTCACGGTGGTGATGTGAGAAGAGGACCTCCTTCTGGGTAATTACTTTCAATATTTTTATGGATTTTTTTTTTACCATTTTCTAAATTCAAAGAACTTTTCACAATTTCAGATAAAGGAAAATTGGAAAAAAATATCGTTGTAATTTTCGTTATCAATTCATTCGATGTAAATGATGGTTTTGGACTTCTTTCTTATCTACCTTTGGAAATTAAGATATTAATGGGCGATGATAGCCTGCGTTTTTCATTTTGAGGAACACGCTGAAAATCTAGAGGAACAAATAGATGTGTATAGTACAAAATTATTGTTTCCAGTTATGGTATCGTTTTCTACTGCGCAGTTCTTGAATTTAGGTTGCTATCAGAGCATCTCCGCACTCAATAGTCAAGAAACGGTCTTAGAGACTGAGGAACAGTCGATAGAATAGAGTTTCTGTAAATCGATTAAGACTTGAATACAATAATTCACATAAATTCACTAAAAAGTAAGATTTCTAAACAATTAAACCCTTTCAATTATTGATATATTATATAATTATTATTATTGTCTATACAAATATTTATTTAATTATTGATTAGTCATGTGTCACTTTGAAAGAAGGTCTTCACAACAAATACTCCAAATTCATCCATTTGTTTATATATTATTTAATATTTTTTTTCTCTCACTTGCAGCGAAGGCCGCGACAATCGAGAATTCCGCAATCGTGAGTCCGGTGACGGTCCACGCGGTGAATTTGGCGATCGTCGTGGTCCCCGCAGTGGTGGCCCACGCGGTGCTGGCAGTGGTGGCCCACGTGGTGGTAGCCGGGGCGGCCCACGAGGTGCACGCTCCGGTTTTGATAACCGAGGAAAACGTGAATTCGATCGTCAATCAGGCTCCGACAAAACGTAAGTTCCACTGTCCCTTTTATCCAGTTGTTGTAATTAAAAAAATTCTAACACATTAACAAATAGTTTATAGACTGTACTAATTAACAAATTTATTCCTTTCTGCCTATGTTTGCAAGCAGGCAAACGAGGTAAGAGTCCGTTGGCTCTTTTGCATGGTTTTATCTGTTTCGTCTATTTTTGTGATCAGTCGTTGTCTTGAGAGGGTAATATCTTTCGTGTATTGTTAATGATAACAGGCATAATTACAGCGGGGTGAAACCAGTTGACAAGAAGGATGGCGCTGGCAGCCACAACTGGGGAACCCATAATGATGAAATTGAGTAAGTTTTTTTTTTAAACTTTTTTTTTGAAAGTTTTTCTGCATTCGTCACTAAAAATTTGAGTGGATTAATATTTTAATTGTTGAATGCGACGTTCTAGAGTTTTTTCATCATTAATTAATCAATTATTAGTTTTATTTTTTTATTCATTTGGCTGCCTTGTTATTAAAAAATTCAAATATTGAATAAATCATTTTTTTCTGGGGGGAATAACAATTCACGAAAATTATTCGAGAGAACCGAAGAAATCAGTTTGTGGTTTCTTCATTGAAACCTGGAAATTGATTAATTATCCTGACACAAAAATAGAAAATCGAAAAAAAAATCTTCATAAATTGATAATAATAATGAATTTATTCACAAAGAATTGATCAACTCTCTCGATTGAATATAATTAATAATTAATCAATATAATTAACTTTTCATCGTAATTGTTCCAGGGAAAGCCTTAACAACGATCACCAGGACTGGAACACTGACAAACCTGATGCTGAAAATGCAAACACCTCCACCGAAGTGAAAGAGGGTGAGGCACTCGCTGATGCTTCAGCCGAGGAGAAACCCGCTGAGGAAGAGGCCAAGGAATTGACATTTGACGAATGGAAAGCTCTCCGTGGTGCACGTGCCAAGCCAACTTACAATCTCCGTAAGGCTGGTGAGGGTGAAGACTTGACTCGTTGGAAGAAAATGTACGCTCTCGAGAAGAAGAAGGAGGGGGCTGAGGAGGAGGACGATGAGGAAGAGGATTACGATGCTGCTGTGGAATATCCACAACGTGTGGGCAGGCAAAAACGTGTTTATGATATTGAGATACAGTTTACTGATTCACGACGTGGTGGAAGTGGACGCGGAGGACGTGGTGGACGTGGACAACGTGGCGATCGCCAGAATGGACGCGGCTTCGGTGGCAATCGTGGAGGCCCTCCTAGGGAGGGTGGCACTGCTGCTGAGCCACGTGCTCCTGTGGTACGTGAATTATTTATCACTCTGGTAGAATCAGTATCTATTTTTATAACAATTTGATCATTTTTTCCTCTTTTTTTCACGCACCGGATTTCTAATATTTTTCTATTTTGATTTTATCATTTCAGGAGCCTCCAGCAGCTGCAATAAAAGTCGCTGGGCCCGTGGCGGAGCAGAGATCTCCTCGTGGACGTCAGAACGCTCCCAAGGTTGACGACGAGCACGACTTTCCCTCCCTGGGTTAAGATCTCATCTCTGTCTAAGCAACACACATCCTTCAATTCCCATTGAAGAAGCGAAAGAAAAATTAAATAACGAAAAAAAACAAACAAATTAGTCCCAACCATATTTTACCATGAGCCATCGTAACAACACGATCATCGACATTTTTGAATGAAAAAGTAAAATAACAAAAAAAAAAAACATCGTAATCACTATCTTTACTCGTTCTCCTTGCTATTTTAAACCTATGGTTGCCAACAAGTCGCGTATGATACAGACATTCGTTGATGCGTAATACACGACAGAACACTTAATCCATTACACATAACCGTATACGTACTTTTAAAAAAAATCCCTAAACGTACGTAAAAACAATAAAAATATTGGAAGTATTGAGCCAGGACAGCATATTACAAATACCAGACAGGGGAGAGACACGATAGGTAGAGTGAGAGTTTAATAACAACAGGAAATTCACGTAAACATATTTACTGTGAAAAAAAAAGATATAAATTCATGCTGGTATAACGTTATTTGTTCGTAGACTCACCCCACGGTAGTTCTCTACAATAACGAAATAACAAAAGCAGATGAGTAAAAAAATGAGTGAACGAGGAACGTGCGAACGTGAGATAAAGCCAGAGTATGTATGTGAAACGAAAAAAAAAACGATGAATGCAGTTATTTTTTTTCTTCCTTTTGACGAAAGCTTTTTTGTCCTTCTTGTTTCAACTTTGGCATGAGGAACTAGTGGTCAAGCAGGTGGAATTATTTTTTTTCTTAATAAAAAAGGAAAATTTCGAGTTTTCAGTGGGATAGAATTTGAAGAATGGATAAAAGGCGTTTATTGTGGTGCGTGGTGATTGATTGCTACTTTCATTTTTTGAGGATAATTCCGATCTTAACGGCACAACTGAAAGCTAATGACGTAGTAGAAGAGATAATTTTTACAATAAAGTGGAACAGAATGAGAAAAACCTAATGAACTATTTTTTTTTTTACTTTTTTTTTGTCAATTTTTAATTGGTTGATGTCGATACAAGGCCTATTATTGAAAATACTAATGATTCGGTGGGATTTACAATCGAGTACGCTTGTAAAATACATCTGTAGACGATGATTAATTTTTTTGAAACACCTCGTTTGATTCTCTTTTTTTATATTGTATAAAAAAATGTAAACCCAGTGGTGTTTGGAAGCCTTCCTCTGCGCTGTTAAAAAAAAAAGTGACAAAAATGATTGTCGGTGGGACGATGAATTCCTGCCGTGCGTAAAAACTTAAGGAACTTGATTAAATAAAAACAAAATGTATTTCTATATAAGAAACAAAAATTGGATATTTCGAATTATGGATTATCTGGATAGACTAAGTTTGGCTTATATAGAAATATATAGCGATGAGTTTTTCTTTTGAGAAATTGGGTGTTTGTGGCCCTATTTATTTTATCCTGTGAACAATATCGAGATTATGGAACACCTTTCATCGTTGAGGAAATATTCAATAATTGAGGAACGAAAATTTGGAAAAATTGTCAGATTGCTGAGCCCATCACTGAGATATCTGTCTTGATGGGTAAATGAAGGCGATGGAACGTTGGCGAGCCAGGGTTGCAGAATGAGACTAGAGAACTTGGTTGTTGCATGATTTTTTTTTCTGAAAAAATTGCAAAATTATGAAACCAAAATGTTTTATTCCTCAAGGGGCTAAAGTATTCTCTGATGATTTTGAGGTTATGATCATACGAATTAAAAAATACTTTGCCCTCTTCTATGTGATATTTTATGGTCCGAGGCCTGAAAAGTATGATTTCACCGAATTAAGTGAGGTTAGGATCACCTTTTCTGCTCCAGGAGCATAAAATTCTCTGAAAAAAATTAGATACTCGAAACCGAGGAAGACAAAATCAAGGAAATCCTTTCGCTGGGATTAACAAATGCAGCTACAATAATCGAGAGTAATAAAAAAAATAACTAACAAACAATTTCTTTCATTTTTTAGTGTGTGTAAATAACGGATATTTACAAATAAACTATCAAGTTGTAACAAGATTTATGATGACAGTCATTCAATTTACAAATTTACCAATCACTGCATGAATTCATTTATATTAATTATCACTTTATTTATAATAATTTAAGCTTTGAAAATTAATGAAGGAGTGAGCGGATTGGTGAGTCAACCACTGTGATTCCTCAGTTCAGACGGTCGTAATAAAGTTCCCTTGACTATTAATATTCCATAATTATCCTCATCATTAATTAAAAGCAATTCTTTATTTGAAAAAATGCAGTGAATGCAACAAATCAAAAACTGCGTGCATTCACGGTGAAAAGAAAAAAATTAAAAACATAGGGATTTTAATGTTAATCTAGTGATAAAGGTCACAAGGGTCAGAGGGCGCTGGTCTGCTGTGGCCAGCCTGTAAGGACGCCTCTCCGGGTAAACGAAAAGGGAAGGGAATGTGGGCAAAAGGGAGCAAATGGTCTCGTGGAGTCTGTGGGCGGGGATGTTTCCAGCAGTGGTGGGACAGCGATAGCCTCAGCCTCACGACACCGGTGCCACATTACAACCAGTTGGTGAGACAGTAACAACGATATCCCGGCATATTCCAGTGAACAAGAGACAGAATTTATGAAAATGTTGTGGGGTGAGGGGGGTCAGGGGGTCGTACGAAGAGAAAGAGAGATGAGCCGAGGAGTATAGCGCACGCCATGGTGCCTCGAACCAACCAATCAACCCCCATGCACACACAGCACACACAGCCCGTGTCCGTCGTCCGTCGAATTTTAATGGCGGCCGACTCCGTAAACCCCGCTTACTATTATTGTCAATTGACGAATAATCAAACTAACGTCCGTTCGTACACATCTGTTATATTAAACAAGGGATAAATAATGAAACAATAGCGTGACAATTGTGTGTTAACAGTGTTGTGTGATAATGTGGTGAATAAGTTGTGGTGAAAAGATAATAAAGAGTGGCCCCTGGACAAAATAGTCCCTAAAGGTATTATATCCCAGCAACGCTTGAAAACCACAGGATTACTCGTGAGTGTAACGTTGTCCACGGAATTCATCGTAGTGGTGTGTGCAACCATGATGAATCAAGATGTACCCTGATACATTGTTCATCGAATATTTACCCACAATTTCCAAACCAAAAAGGTAAACAATTTTATTCACTCACAGTATATTTATATTCCCATGCATCTGTGACGTCATTTCTTTGTCCACATTAGCGAATGAGTGTCATAATATCGAAGATGATTTTTTTTTTCATCATAAAAACGTGCAGGTAATACAGGGAAATGCACATTCCTTTGATGGAGTTGAGGATTGGAGAGAAATAAAAAAAAAAGAGCCAGTGGAAAAAGGGAAGGAACCGACGTTGAACACTCGGGGTAGTTTTTTTTTTTATTTCTTTTCATTTCATTCATTTGCATATTCAAAGAAAAATATTTTTATTTGCCATCTCTTGATTTCTTCTTTGATGTATATCGCATGAAAACGTGAAAATTTTCCATCGAGAAAAAAAAAATGTATACTCATAAAGGATCCACTAGAGCCCCCCCGTTCCATGCCTTTGTGTCGAAGGAGACCGCAGTGGTATGGCCTTAGCTGTCAAGTGTGCCTCTATATGCCCCTCTTTTTTTCGTCTCCTCTATCCCCCCCGATTTTTTTTTTCCTTCGCCTGCCCTCTCCTCCTCCTTCACCCCTCTCGTGTACAGTTGTATGGTGTACGAGAGGGTACCGATATAACACTGTAAAACCCAAAGGGCGTATATATACGTATATAAGTTTCATATATACGTATATGTAAGAGCACTCACGAGAATCATGGGGAATAGAGCCATCTGGGCCCGTTTGTCATTTACTTTACTACTACACCAAACAATCTCTTCACTACTGGGTACTTCTCTCCTCTCATCGCCGTTTCTCATTAGTCATTATTAATTTACGGTGCACCAGCTACTAAAGTATCAGTAACTCTCGCCTACATCCCCCTCTTGGCACCCCCCCCGACACGTTTTAACCAACCAGCCGAGACAAGTAGAAAGGATATTGTTGTTTACTCCTTATTTATGAATATGTGGGGATGAGTTATGGGGGCTGGGTAGGACCGATAAATTTAAATTTCAAATGGTTTTGGTGTTTGTCGTTGGGCACACTCAGCATGGGTTTTGTGTCAAAGAATTTCAAACAATTTGATCCGGGTATATGATCCTTGACGAATGGCTTCTTTTGATGAAAAAAAACCGGATTCCGAGGGGGGGTTTAATAGGCTTGAATTTATTGAGTGACGGCTTTCTCGGAGTTTTTAGAATAAATATTTACGTTTTGGAAATCAATGGCCTTGGGAGATAGGTGGTGAGGGTGGTTGAGGGGGAGAAATGATTAGTTAATTCTTAGATTTTTTATTTCAGTGGCCAAGTGATTAAACGAGATGAGATATTTATGAGTCGAGTTTTTGCGGAATATCAGCGAATCTAGTTGGAACAGTGAAATTTTTGTAATTTGTTTATTTGAAGTGCTTGATTTTCCCCCCAAAAAAGATGATCGTTAAAAATTTTCTATCTGTTCTAGATTCTTGGATATTTACCGAAATGTCGACAATAGTGAAAAAAACGTCTCGGTTTACCATTTGGCTTCTGAATTTCTTACCAATGAATTGAAAATATTTACGTTTTAAAAATCAAAATATTTATCAACTGAATCACCCACTGGGTATCTATTACAACGACAAATTAAGAGCTTCACCCTGGATTAAAAATTCAATCAATTAGGATAAAATTCACCTGTTAAGAGGTGATGTACAAATCGCTTGTGACATCAATGAATCACCATATCTTTGTCAATTCCCCCCTGAACTAAACATTTATATTGAAAATACATACCATCGTCAAGTCACTCAATGTTTTATTGATACCTTGTTTTACAGGGGCTGGAAATAGTGAGGCATCATGTTGTTGTACGAATGGGCGCATTGCTGTTAGCGTCATTCGGACAAAGCCCTCCTCCCAAATCCTCTTTTCTCAAAACAACAAAAACAAAAATATAACTCCATTTTCACCCTTTTAACGAGCCAAACAAACAATCGTACCAGCACATAAAGACGAAAAAAAAAAAAGTTACCTCTCTATTCCCTGCATGTTTCATCACAATTCACTGATACGAGATGATATACTCTGGACTGAGACCCTTTCCCGTACTACTGGCAGTGCCACCTCCGCCACGATTGCAAATGTTTCAGTCAAAAAGCCTGAAAAATATTGCAACAATTTCGTCACTTTGTCAAATAATAATAATTGTCACTTTGCTAACAACGATTGCAAATGCAACGACAATACCCTCACCAGCATCATCGTCATTGTATCCCTACTCATCACCAGTACCATCATTACCAGGACCACTAGCATCATCCTCATCATTATCCTCTCTTCCACCACCACAACAATTACCCCAAGATGAGAATCCCCATGTTGTTGCACGTTTTCCATCTCTCCATCATCGCCTGGAGTTGAGTAGACGAGATCCAAATTTTACTCACGAGGGTCCACTGCGTTTCAATCATCTCACGATTGATCCAGCAACTGGTCGTTTATATGCTGGTGCCATTAATCGTCTTCTACAATTGGATAAAAATCTTCAATTGGAGGAGATAGTATCAACCGGTAAGTATTAACATCACAATTAACTCACCCCATTGTAAATAATTTACTCCACTCAAAACATCATGTTTCATCAAATGATTTATTTATGATGTAAAAGGTCCCAGACTGGACAATCCCCAGTGTCACGCAACCGGATGTATGTCCAAAGAGGTGACCACTTCGTTAATGGACAACGTGAATAAACTCCTAATACCGGATCTTGAATCGGGTACCCTAATAGCATGTGGCTCACTACTTCAGGGTGCTTGTGAAAAGTACAATATGTCAAATATATCGATAAAATTGGAATTTCTACCGTGCAGTGTTGCTGCTAATGACGAATACTCATCGACATATGCATTTATTGGACCAGAGCGTTACAATCCCTGGGGTAGATCTAATGTACTCTACGTTGGTACAACATTCACAAACAATGGTGAATATCGTCATGATGTACCAGCAATATCGAGCCGAGATCTTTATACCCTGGAATTTGCTAAATACACATTCAACAAGCAATCGATACTTCACATTGATGTTAAATACAGAGATCACTTTCTCGTTAAATATGTTTATGGCTTCAATGCAAGTGATTATGCGTATTTTGTACTTGTACAAAAACAATCGTATTTGCCGGAGCAGGAGGAACTCGGTTATATATCGAGATTAGCTCGGAGTTGCATAAGTGATCCAAATTACGACAGTTATACTGAAGTTACGTTACAGTGTAGCGTTGATATTGGTAATGGTACACAACAGATATACAATCTTGTACAGGATGCTAAAGTTGCTGCTGCTGGTAGTGATTTAGCAATGCAACTTGGTATACCAATTGGTGATCCTGTATTTGTATCAGTTTTTTCACCAAGCAAAGGTATAACAAATGAGGCATTACCAAAATCAGCAGTTTGTGTTTATTCACTTCAAGAGATTGAAACAAAATTCAATGAGAATATACACATGTGTTTCAATGGTAGCATTAAATATCGTAATATGGGATACATAAGTGGACCTATACAGGACGGTGAATGCCCAGTGGCTGGTACTACTGGTAATATATTAAACTTCTGCGAAGTTGGATTAAAAATATCTGGTGTATCGCCTATTGTTGGACAAGCTGTAATCGATTTTCATGACACCTTTGTAACATCTATAACCGTTGCTAATACTGAAACACATACTGTTGCATTTCTTGGTACTAGCGATGGTGTATTAAAAAAAGTACTTTTATCGAGCTCTGAGTCATCAGTTTACGAGAGCATTGTCATAGACAGTGGCCAAAAAATTTTACCCGATATGGTTTTATCACCCACTGGTGATTATATTCATGTACTGTCAACAACAAGAATATCTAAAGTAAGAGTTGAACATTGCAGTGGTTATACAAGTTGCTCTAGCTGTTTGGATGCTAAAGATCCTTACTGCGGTTGGTGTTCACTCGAGAAACGTTGTACAGTGAGAGATGCATGCCAGAAAGCAAGTACAAGTAGTCCAAGATGGCTTTCACTCAGTACTGGTCAACAGTGTATTGATTTTGAACAAGTTTTGCCAGATCGTTTGCCCATAAAGCAAATGACATCGGTACAATTGACAATTAGAACATTACCGGAATTGCCCTCTGGGACTAATTACAAATGTGTCTTTGGAAATGCTGAGCCCATCAATGCTGTGATGAAGGGCTTTGGATTATCATGTTTAGCTCCACCAGTACTACAACGACCTAATATACCAGATGGAACTGATCATGTACTTGTACCACTATCAGTACGCTCTAGTGAGACAAATAAGGATTTTGTATCGAGAAATTTTGCATATTTCGATTGCTCCAGACATACTGTTTGCTCTGAATGTGTTAAAGCCCAGTGGGCATGCAGCTGGTGTGTGTATGATAATAAATGCACCCACAATACCAGTGGATGTCAGGGTAATATAATATCCGGTGATAATCATAGTCAAGCAACACTAGCTGCTCATGGTGTACAGTATTGTCCACGTTTCTCTCATCGTGATGAGCCTCTTATGCTACCCAACAATGTACCCAAAGAAATTATTCTTGAAGTTGAAAATCTACCCCATCCACAAATTGGACATACTGGCTTTCAGTGTATCGTTACGATTGAGGGTGCCAATTTGCGAGTACAAGCTCGTGTTGATAGCAGTCGTTTCATTGTTTGTGATAAAACTATATATTCTTACGAAGCACTCACTGGTGAATATGAAGCAACAGTGACGGTTGTGTGGAATACAAATCATCACGTTGACCGTACGAAAATTATTCTATATAAATGTGAAGTGCTTGGATCACATCGTGAACACGCTGACTGTTCTTTATGTATGACGAGGGATCAGAGATTTGAGTGCTCTTGGTGTAGTAATAGTTGCACGTACAAACACTCGTGTCTATATTTACCATTTGCTGAATGTCCAAAGCCGAGAATTGACATGATAAGGCCATTGAGTGGTCCTATTGAGGGTGGAACATTGGTTACAATCGAGGGAAGTAATCTTGGCCTCAAAGAAACTGATGTTTCTGATAAAATTCACATTGGTAAAACACCATGTACATTAGTTGATTATGAAGTATCAGTTAGAATTGTTTGTCGTACTGGTGAACGAAAAAATACTGATACTGTGACTGTTGTTGTTGGTAATGATGCTGGTTACACTGAGAGTGGTGTTTTATTTCATTACAAAGACATCAAATTATCCGGTATATATCCGTCCGTTGGTCCACAGAGTGGTGGTACACAAATTGCTATTACTGGAAAATACTTAAATATTGGAAGTACAATATCGGCTTATCTTGATGAATTGCCATGTCATGTTAATGCAACACAGGCTAGTAGTACAAGATTGACTTGTGTTACGAGTAAATCGGGACGTGTCAGAAGAATTCAAAAATTAACACTCAGCATTGATGGAGCTAATCGTACATTAACTGGTAATCCATTTAATTATACCCAGGATCCAACAATTATGGAGATAAAACCATTGGTTTCATTTGCATCAGGTGGTAGAATGATAACAGTGCATGGTACAAATTTGGATACCATTCAAAAGCCAGAGATGGAAGTTTATTTTGATAATGAGATTAAGCCAGTGAATAGAACAATTTGTACTGTGTTGAATCCAACTCAAATGGAATGCCCGAGTCCAAGTATAGCTGAGAAATTTGCTAATAGGCACAGACGAGTCAGAGCTGTGAGATCACTTCACAAACATGGCACAACATTTTCATCGCTGCGTACGGGAAATAGTGATAATGAGGTGGCACTCAAGATAGCGTTTGTAATGGACAATGTTGAGAGTGTTCGTGATCTTGAGAAGCACTTTCAAAATTCGATAAAAAATCGTCTGTCGTATGTTGAGGATCCAAAATTCTTTGCATTTCCCCAGATGATTAAGAACTACAAGGGTGATACACTTGTTATCGAGGGTGAAAATCTTAATTATGCTAGTGATGAGACTGATGTAAATGTCACTGTTGGTACAGCACTTTGTAATGTCACATCACTGGCTCATGCACAACTTGTTTGTACACCACCAGATCAACAACCAGCTGCTACTGATGAAATGGGAATTAAAACTGATCGTGGATTGCCTCTAGTTGTTGTACGTGTTGGACGTACATTACGTTTTTCCATTGGTTATCTTCACTATGATGTGATAAAGACGTATCCAATACCACCTGAAGCAATAGCTGGTATTGCAGCTGGTACATTTGGTCTTGTATTTCTCTTTGTTCTTGTACTCGTTGTTTATAGAAGAAAGAGTACACAGGCGGAGAGGGAGTACAAGAGAATACAGATACAGATGGATACACTTGAGAGTAATGTCAGGATGGAATGCAAACAGGCTTTTGCTGAATTACAAACGGATATGACTGATCTCACTGCTGATTTAGAATCATCGGGTATACCAACACTTGATCACAAAAATTATATTATGAAAGTATTTTTTCCTGGTGTCATTGATCATCCAGTACTCAATGATCCAAGATCTAGAAACAATGCTAGAACTAATTACGATGCTGCTATGATACAATTTGAAATTCTCGTTAATAACAAGTGTTTTCTACTTACATTTATCGATACCCTTGAGACACAGAAGGACTTCAACATAAGAGACAAAGTTAATGTCGCTTCACTGCTTATGATTGTACTCATGAATAAGATGGAATATGCAACGGATATACTGATGAATCTCCTAATTAGACTTATCGAAAAATCAGTCGATACTAAATATCCACAACTGATGTTAAGACGAACTGAATCTGTTGTCGAGAAGATGCTTACAAATTGGATGGCACTCTGTATGTACAATTATCTCAAGGATTACGCTGGTTCGTCATTATTTTTATTGTTTAAAGCTATAAAACATCAGATTGAAAAGGGACCGGTTGATGTTGTTACTCATGATGCCAGATATTCATTATCCGAGGAACGACTGCTTCGTGAACAAATTGATCACAGTGTTGTTACATTGCACGTCATGCAGGACGATTTGGATGAAAAAATTCAGTGCAAAGTACTCGATTGCGATACGATAAGTCAGGTAAAATCAAAAATACTCGATGCATTGTATAAAAATACACCGTTCTCGTTGAGGCCATCGATACACGAAGTTGATCTCGAGTGGAGACATGGAAGAGGGGGTCATTTGACACTGCAGGACGAGGATCTTACCACCAAGTGTGCTGGTGATTGGAAGAAAATCAATACACTGGCGCATTATGGAGTCAAGGAGTCAGCTGTTATGTCACTTATACCGAGACAAAATGATGCATTCTCCGTTGGGTGTAAGACTTATCACAAAGGTTCGTTGAGAAATCATCATCATTATCATAGACAATCTATGAATCGTATAAATCATTGTTCAACTGGACATTTACCATCAACACCAAGTCATGGATTAATCAGTCCAATAATGTATCCACATCCACCTGGTATTTATTTCGATACACAACACACACCATCACTTATAACAGCTAATGGTGATATAGAGAGTGGAGTTAATCAGAGGCTCTGGCACTTAGTTAGACCAATTGAGGATAATGTTTGTCCACAGACTATTGGATTTACCAATAGTAAGCATAATCATCATCATCATCATCCAGAGAGAACGCACAAAGCAATACCAGAGATATTTCTAACGAGATTATTATCGACCAAGGGAACTGTACAAAAATTTGTCGATGATTTTTTCAATACTGTTCTCACTGCCAATGATGCATTACCATGCGCTGTTAAGTGGCTCTTTGATCTACTTGATGATGCTGCTAAACAGCATTCGATATCAGATCCTGAGGTTGCACATGCGTGGAAATCAAACAGTCTGCCACTTAGATTTTGGGTTAATTTTATTAAAAATCCAGATTTTATGTTTGATATTAATAAATCAACTACTGTTGATTCGAGTTTATCTGTCATTGCCCAAACATTCATGGATGCATGCTCGACAACTGAGCACAGACTTGGCAAAGATTCGCCCTCAAATAAATTACTATTCGCCAAGGATATACCCCATTATCGGGAAAAAGTTGGACGTTTTTATCAGGACGTACAGAGATTACCAACTATTACCGATCAGGATATTTCCAGTGCCATGCAGCAGTTGAGCGATTCTCATGCCAATGAATTTGACGTTATTGCTGCGCTCAAGGAGCTCTACATTTACGTCAGCAAATACTACGAACAAGTGAGTTGAATTTACTTTATGCTTCAATATCCTGACTGTTTTAGGTGGTATGTGGGTGGAAGGGATGAGATGAGTCAATTTGATTTGAGGGTGACTTTTTGATGAGTTCCTTTGGGGTAAGAGGGAGACGAAAAATTCTCACGACCTTTAAAAAAAATATATTCCTCTGGATGTAGGAAGGGGGACTTGCCACTTCGCGTTATTTGACTTTTGTTTACTCATGCCTGGTTTGTAATATGAATGGCACGTGAATGGAGGTATTGAGACCCGGATTTATCGCACATGGGGAAATGATCCTTTTGAATATTATAATGAACAGGTTATTGGATAGGTTTTTGAATGTTCAACATTATTTTTTTCAATTATGGAGGGAAAATCTAGCTTTATGTTGTGAATTGTCATTTTTGTTTGAATTAAAAATTCTGGGATGTGAATAACTTCTCTGCTTTTGACATCGAGGAAGTATTTGACCCTGGGGAGGGTGGATTCGTATGAAGCAGCCCCTTTTGAGAAGAAAATATTTCATATAGAGAAAACTTTGCGAAGAAATGTTTTGTCACGAAGTTGGGAAATTACTGTCACTAGACATCCGGGCAGGTTATTGGAATATATGGAGTTGGAAAATTATTCTGGGAATTTTATTTACCATTTTTCTAATTAAAAAATGTTCACCATAAAATTCCTCTCTTTGGAGTAGCAAAAAATTAATTAAAATTCGTTTTAATAATTAGTATTGAGGAATAGGAATATTTTCGATTGATATATTGACGAGGCTTGAGATGAATTGGCGTGCAATATAATCGTGAAGCTTCGGCCATCGAATGAGAAATGCCACGGCAATTAAAATTTTCCCCCCCAGCAATATCTTCATATTATCACATTTTACAACTTCATTACTGATTCGTTCTCTCATTATCTCCGGGTTTGCTATAGTTAAGACCAAATGGGGCACAATGAAAGGTCTGTGACGACCGCAGTTACAGTAATATCGTGGAATTTTCATGTTCTAAAAAGCAAAAATCTTGATTCATCTCCGTTGAATCGTTTGTTCGAGAGATATCAAAGATTTTATAAGGGTCATTCTGGCCCACCCTCTCACATGTTGTAATTCGCTATTATCACTAGTTTATCCTCGGCTTCGATTACTTTGCCATTGGTTGAAAGATAAAATTTTTGGTGAGATGAGTCATTTCAACTTTCGACACTCAGGACTTTTATCTGGGCAAATTTATGGGGGATGTGAAACTTCTTGGCTCCGCCTGTGGTGGAATAACTCAAAATTTTTGTTAAACGGGAGATGGGCTGTATTTTACATTTTTAGGAAAATGTATGGGAGATTCCGGGCGCCTTCTGGCCGGATATCCGGTGGAAAAATTCTCATCTTCATTCATTCATTTAATCCAATTTAGGAGTAAAGAGGTGAAAGGAGATAAGTTTAGAACAGATTCGTTCATTATTTTGCCAATCTCTTTGAGGGAAAGAGGCTTGGATTTTATAGCCTCCACTCAGAGATAAATTATAGGTTCAGGAATGGGTCGTGGTTTTTCGCATATTTAGGTCGAGTTAAATTATTTTATATTTTTCCAGCTGTACGTGATCATTACATGATCATTACGATGATTTTATTATTTATTTTTTGCTGGTTTTAATTTTATGTTCAGTATTTAACGGTTGGAAAATCATTAAAAAATATGGAAGATATAAATAAGAAATTATTTTATTTATATAAAGGAGATATAAATAAGAGAATATTTCATTTATATAAAGAAGATATAAATAAGAGAATATTTTATTTATATCTTCAGAGAATAAATTTCTTGTTTTATCTCGGTCTCCATTTTTGCAAAGACACATTCGTGGTTCAACAACCCCATTTCACCCTCAATGTCCCATATGAAAGGATTGATGATTTTGCAAATATTTGTTCTACGGTCACCGTGAATCGAATCGATCAACTAATGAGAAAACGGATGGGGAATTGTCACTTGAAAAAATAATCGATCGCTGTAAACATTATGCTGAGGGAATATTGGATTGAAAAAGGGGAACGTTTTCTATTGCAATCGCTCTGATATACTGGTGCTTCAATTGTCAATATGGCAACGATATCGGGAATATTGATAGGGTCCTAACACAAGTAGATGGAGGATTTCACCTTTGAGAGAATATTGTTCAAGAAATAACTCGAAAATTTTTATCATTTTCAGTCGATAATGACACTCTCATGAAAGAAAAAAAGTGGTTAAAATTAATTTTTTTTATCACAAATTCCATTATTCCTTGAAGAACAATTAATTGAAAATTTATAACAGAAAATTTGATAAAACAAATGTCAATCGATGATTACAATCTTGAATTTTTTTTGTAATTTAATTTGTTTTCATTCCAAAAATGAAGGTTCGTGGGAGATATTCCTTAATGGAAGATCGGATAAAATAGAGTATTTAATTCCATTGACGCTATCATCATCGTTGTATAACTACAAACATCCCCTGAGCTCCATCCAATCACATTTACTATTCAATAAATCAAGAAAGTTTATTCTAAAAAGAAAACTGATTCAATTTATGAGTAAAGATGGAGAAACTGTTCGTGTCTAAAAGCAAACATTAAAGTTAATAATTAAAGAAAAAGAATCCTCGTACTCTGAATCGGTACTGATTCAGTTTCAATCTCCATAAGAACTCCCAACCGACAAAATATTATTCCCCATCAAAAGTTGAGTAGTGGCATTTTCTGCGGAAAAAATTAATTAATTATACCGTAGCTTTAAAAACGTTATTTGCACTTTCCATCGGACACACAGACTTGTCTGTGACTTTTCTGACTTCCCACGTGTGATCAATAAATAAAAGTCAACAGGCAGGATTATTTACAGGTGATAAAATCAATAGGAATAATGTCAAATGATGGCATTCTAAAAAATTCTGTATGTTAATCAAGATTGATCCTTTGTCACCGCTATTTCCCTCAGTCTCTCGTAGAATAAAACAAATACATAGAGAAATTTTCATATTTTTCATTACATGAAATATGGATTTTCTATTTTATGTTAATGAGAGAATACATATTCCCCCATTTCAAAGCACGACTCCATTTTGTGGATACCACCATCATCGTTCCATGTCAAACAACGGTATATAATATCCATCCAATTTCATTTGCCATCTAATAAATCAGGAATATTTATTCTTAAAATGAAAATGGAGGGTTTTGATATGTAAAACGTGGAGAGGATGTTTTCATCGCAAATATTTGCGAGCTCTATCGTTTTTCTTTCAACACAGTGACAAAAAATGAGAGGGGGTAATACATAATCTAATAATTATCCACTTCTTACGCATCTCCATTTGCTTCCAGATTTTAGAGGCCTTGGAATCGGACGCAGGCTGTCGTCAGTTACATCTAGCTCATAAACTCGAGAATGTAGCGTGTACAATCGAGGGAGAAGAGACGAGTGCCTGCTGACACACTACCCCCAATTACATTACGTGAACAGTCGAAATTTTCAGATGATAAGAGAGAGAGAGAGAGGGGGAGAGAGAAAGAAAAAAATTAAATAATAAAAGAAAGGGAAGAGTGAATAATAAAATAAACACTGACCAGTGCCTCGATTTTGCGCATCAGATACACCTCGTTCATATGTACAAAAAGATTGAAGAAAATTGAAAAAAAAAAATGACAAAGTATGAAAAAATATGAAACTTATACCGCCATATAAATGATTTAAAAGAGTAAAAAAAATGAAGAAAACGAAAAAATTAAAATAGTCTCAGCACCTTCGGTACAATTCGAAGAAGTGGGAAATGGTAAAGAACATTGATTCAATTACAATACAAAAGTAAAATTGTCTCATTTTAATTCAATTTCTTTCACTGCCAGTAAATACAGTAGAGTAACAGAGAGATAAAGGAAAAATGCAAAACACGGAGATAGAATCACCGCACAAAAGGGGGGGGGGGATAAGGAAATGAAAGAAAAATAGAAGAATGGATAGAAAATGGATTAAAAGCAATGAATAAGTGACATTTAAAAAAACAAAAAACGATGCATTTTAAGGAATAACTAATTGATAAAATTAAATAAAGAAGCCATAGTGCGCACCAGACTGTTTGTACTAGTAAAAAAATGAAAGAAAAAAAATGAAAATGGAGGTGTACAGCAGAGCGAGTAGTCTGTGATCCGAGCATGCGTGGCTATGCCTATTATCTTCATTGCGATATATGAATTATTATTAATTATTAACATGTTATATAGAGGATTGAAATGTTAACAAAGAGCAAATGTCTGGAGCTGATGCCTCCATACGAGATAATTAATTAGCCACTGTGATCCACATGATAATGACCATCCAAAAATAACAAATATCTAACCCATGTTGTACATGTTGCTCTTTGTTTTCATTGAATTCTGCATGTATGATATACATAAAATATATATATGAGTGGTGGGAAGAGATGTGGAATGACCTCTGGTACGTAGTGAGCTAGGTTGGGAAAGGGGATAATGTATTATGTATAAATACGATGTGCAAGGGTGAATGGAAAAATTGTGTGATTGATGGAATGATTCAACAAAGTAACGATATTACTTTAAGGAGAGAAAAAAAATTAATGGAAGATTGGTTGGGTCATTTTACGGAGTGTCTGGAGAATTGTTTTTTTTTAGGGTGAATGAAGCTCAGTCTGGTCTAGGCCTAGATAGGAATACGTACGTAAATGTACGTAATACAATTATTATTGTTTTAATTTTATTAATTTCCGAGTGTTCAGGGGATAAGTGGTGGCTTCTGCTCGTTGAATGACGATTTATCGAGGGGTTGAGAGGGCTCTGGGGGAAAATGTTGGGAGGACTTCTGCTGGGTAAATTCACCCTTTGTGGAAGCCTTCTGGCATTTTCGCCAAGAATTGATCATTTAAAGGGTAATTTTATAATTAACGGATGAGGTTTTCTCGGGGCTCACCACTTTTCTAATGAACAGAATTTAATCCTGTAATAATCGCATTTAATTTCTCGGTCCCACTGGGACAGAGGCATTTTGTAAAGCCATACGAGTCTCGTATATAGGGTATTTGATTAATGATTTATTGTTTTTCTTTCATAATTTGTAAATTATATCATTTTTACTTTGATATTGAATCATCATCATTCTTCATCGCATAGTTACTAACTCATTCCATGAATAATTACTGCTATTGTCCAATTAAATGAAACAATTATCAATTGTACAATTTTCATTAAGATGAGAGAAAAAAAAAACAGATGGAAATTAACGAAATATTTAGGGTATAAAAGAGCGGCATTTTTGTACCAGGTTTCCAGGAAGCATGATGATGTGCCTCGAGGTCTTGTTATTTGTCAAATTTTTTCGTTCAACGATTGTAGGAAAAATATTGCGGGGAAAAAAAAATTCAGTAGTACGTTTTTCTTTTTCACGTATTTTATAAATTATTGGACTCAGACGGCGCTAATGAGGTCTCAAAAAAAAAAAACTAAGCAAATAGAAACAGCAAAATGTGATGACGTATCCAATTATGAAATACCGTTTTTCATGGTAAATTAACATTTCACGTAGACTGAAATAAAAAGAAAAAATACTCAGATACTCAGCTATGCGTTCCACGAATCAACTATTCAATCGACTGATTAAGAATTTTTAAATACTCTTATTTTCCATTGATGTAACTTTTTTTAGTATAATTTATGCCATGCAATTCTCAAGATGACGAGGATGTAATCGATCAATTCCCAGTGTACCTCGTCGTCAATGACTAAATGTGAATAGAATTAAATTTGAGTCATCAAACAGCGAGAAGAAACTGAAGAATTGTCTGTCCGATCGATATAAACATTCAATTTACGAAGAAATAAAAAAAAAAATTGAAGTAACTGGGATTGCGGTGCAGACAGGGGGAGGGAGTTGTGCTCTCCGAAGTTGCCAATAATTTGTACTTAAATCCGTGTGTCCACTGTCTGCATCACGATCAGCGTAAAAACACTCTTTATATATATACATATTATACATATATACATATTGTATTTATTTATATTATTAATTGACGAGAGTACGTCAATCTGTGCAGTGTAATCTACTTAGCAACGACGGAATTCCGTCCTGGCGCGTCATGAATTTTGTAGATATAGGAGGGAGGGGAAAAATGCTGAACAATCTGTCTCGTAATTTTTTAATTTTTTTTTCATTTAGTTTACGAAATAACGGACGTAAAAATTTTCTCATTAACGTCTATGCACTCGTGTGCTTGATGAAAGTACCTCATTTACGTAGAAGGTCTTCCTTTGTGAGAAACGACAAAATGCGCCTTGTCCTGAAGCAATTAAATTAGTGATATAATTATATGGATGTGTTGGTTACGATTTTTGAGGTGATTTTTTTTAACTCATTCCAGTGGCTTTTTTTTTCCTGGGGGTCTGTGAATGCTGAGTATCAAGATACTCGGGGAAATTGTCGAGATCTCTTGCGTGTGGTGGGATTATATTCGTTGGTCGCTGCTTAATTCATCTTTTGGAGATTTTTTTTTTTTACTCTTTTCATTCGAGCTTCTCTTTTCCATGGGTAAGGTGCTCATTAAGGGCTTATCCTCATTATTCTGCATTTACTGATTATAAAATTGTACATTTGTGGAGGGAGTCTATTATTCAGTGAGTACAGATTGACGTACCCCGTTGATAAGACATAAAGAAATGTGCGTGCGCACACATGAGTAATCAGCAGCGTAATCCGGCCTCTTGTTTCTCTACTAGTGCAAATATTTTTTTTTATTTAATGTTTTTTTAATTTCTTTTTTGTCAAAAAAAAGGAAAGCAGTACATGTTAATAAAAATCACGTAGTAACTGTATTTTGGAAGTTGTTCATCTCAATGACACAAATTTTCCCAGTTTCTATTTTTATGGGGCCCATCAGTGATTATTTAAGATGTGAGGGAGACTGAGCCCCTTGAGAAATATCAGAATGTCTGTTCTTTGACATTTAGCTCACAACTGATTGATTATTCGGACATCGTGACGGGGTTACCTTGCTCCAGAAATAAATATTTTATGATTTCTGGAATTTTCATTCGACAATGTGGAGAATGTTTTTATTTTTAAATGACCTCAGAGACATTAGGATCCCCAGGGTAACATCAGAAGAAACCCAATTTACTGATGACAATTTTTAATCATTTTTTTTAATCCATTGTATTTTTTCAATTCGACAAATATTTCTATTTCTCTGGGGGACCATTCAAATGTTACGTCACACGAGGGAAGGGGAGGATTGTTTGGACTATGACGTCATATTTTTAAACTTTTAATTTACAACATTGGGAAGTGGAGTCTAAAAATCCCGTTCGACGATTAGAGATATCTAATTATAGACAGAATGCACTCATTATTTATTATTTTATGATCTTTTATATTTTCTCGTGACCACAAGTGTCTTCACAAAAGCAAAATCAAACAATTTCACTTTGAACTGTCAAAAACCACCAAAATGTCCACTCGTGATGTTCCCAAAAGCCCCTCATTACCGAGAAATGAGCATAATTAGCAATTAGACATTTTGAATGTGCCTCGAATCATTTCACCATTCCCTCCCCATTCCGTTTTTGTTAATTATGCATTTATCTCAGTTACGAAAGCCTCTGTGAAAAAAAAAAACATCAAAGGGCCTTTTTCAAAGCTGACAAAATCCTCGGTTAAAAAAAAAGTCTATTTGTAATTGCCTCTAAAGCCCCTCATTACTGCGATAATTCCACATTCACCCAGAAGTAAAATTTTCGTTTGAATTCCAAAAACTCGCAAATCCCCTGCTGAATTATTATCGCTCGTTGAAAAGAAAATTGAAGCTCCTTTCCCTGGGACATTGTTCATCCAGAAATCAACAATGCAAGCGACAATCAAGAGACAATGACAAAAGCAGAAGCATAAACAAACAGACGGAAGGATTTATCACGAAACGTATCCTTGCGTTTGTCTTGAGGATATTGTCATACGTAAGCGTGTGTGTTTGCATGCCTGAGTAATCCATGCAATTATTTCCACTGTAAACAGCATTCATCCTTTCCACCCCATCGTGTCAACCCTCCGGTATGCACCCCAGGTTCTCTCCTAAATTCAATATTTCAGGAATATTCAGGTACTTTGCCTATTTTCCCTCGAGTTAAACGTTTTGTGTTCACTTTAGCAATTAAACCAGAGGATTTTTCACCCCAACTTTCTGATGATTTAATATAAATAATTGCAATAAACTTTCACAGATGTCAAGGGAAAATTATTTTATTGTGATGGGGGAAGTTTTATGGCTTAAGTTTCAATGTTTGGCAGTGAATTATTGTTACAGTTAGTTTCTCACTTTTAATCCGGGGACATTATCCACTCAATTGACCCTCATTAGTCATTTTTTCTACTCGATTTTTCGGAATTCTTGGAAGAGGATGAACTTGATGTGTATTTACTCGAACTGGTGCTACTGCTGCGCTTGTCCCCTTTAGCCTTTTTCGTAACATCCTTCAGTCGTCTGTCACCAGTGATTATGTTGATACTAGGGGTTGTTTTGGATACTGAGGAATCTGTTATCACCGAGTGGCTGGAGGAGCTCTTGTATTTGTCTGAATGCTTGGAACCTGATGCATTATTGAAGAATTTATTATATCAGTAATTACTTGACTTATTCACTAATTTGTCCTTAATCAAATGAATAATAAAAAAAAATAAAATAAATATTAATTGTCAATTGGAAACTCACTAGAAGTTGACTTTTTCACATCTTTTTTGCTCTCTACCGGTGGCTTTGGTGGTGGTTTATCCTTGGGAGGCTGTACACAAATGAAAAAGTTCATGAACAACTTGGACCCTTAAACGAAACTCTAGGACTAGACGAAACTATCAAACAAACCTGATGTGCCTTGATGCAGTTCGAGCAGTACCACAACAATTTTGGTACATCAATCTGCGAGTCCTGAATGTGGGGTGTGTGACACTCCTGATGATAGAGTGCATGACAATCAGCGCACTCGACGAGCCTATTCCTCGCTCCTACGTCCATTCCCTTGCAGACGACGCAGGTCAAGTCATCCTCGAGGATCTCAGCCAATGGATCATCGCTGATTAAAAGTTCTGGAGGTGTTCGAGGGATCACTTCCTCGGGGGAGTCACTTTTGTTGGATTTATGGGAGTGCTTGGAGGATGCACTCGAGCTCTTGCTCCTTTTGCTGCTCGTGCTGCTGTGGTCACTGAGGACGGGCTCCTCCATCGTGTACTGAATAATTTAATTTGCTAAATTAATAATCGAGGGGATGGAATTCACAGGAGATGGAGGTGGTGTTTAGAAAATATTAAAGACCCATAGTCTCCTTTGCTCTCCGGGTATTACCAGAAAATCATCAACTCAACGTTTGTTTCTTGTAAATAGCCTCACATCACCTTTTTATGCAGTACATTGCACAGCATCTTCGACAAGCCATGCTTCTGCTTGATAGCCTCATCCAGAAGGCTTCTCAACTGATCCATGGAATCCTTGTTAGAGGAATGAAGGAGCCTGAGCCCCTGAACAAAGTGAGAATCTAAATCCGAATGTGTCATGTTGCTCTACCCAATGGTCTGTAACAGAAGTGTCGATGAATTTTGAGGTTATGCCGCTGTCTGCCACCTCCATCAGCCAATCATCGGACCCTCGAGTCCCATTGTCAAGTAAACATTCGTTGAACTCAAGACCAAAAACAATTTTTTTAATTATTCACCCATCCTGTCATAAACCTATGATTTCGTGATGATAAAAGACAAATTCATGGAGGCAAAAATCTGATGTTTACCGTGTCCACAGCCTCCAAACGACGAAAATCAACCAGTGAATTTTTCACTGGAGCCTCTAATCCCCTCCTGTTGCCCAAAAATCCAGGCAAAGACCGAGATTCGTATGTACATGGTCGAAAGGTGATTACTTTTCGCTAAATGAAATTAATCATATCGTTTGTATTAGATTTGTATCCATTTGCACATTTATTTACGAATAAATAATGAAAAATCGAAGGTGCGTTTGGCAGACAGTTTAGTAAAAAATGATAATTATTTCTAATAGTTTCACTTTATATCGATAGGGAATCATTTGTAGTTCATTAATTAATGTATTTAATTATTAATTAGAGTGGACAAGGCGTCACACCACAGTGGCTACTTAAATTATTTATTTGAAAATAAATGAGAGACTGACAGAGCATTTCGAGTTCCCTACAAACGGATACAAACGGATTTCTTTTTGTCGCCGCCAACTGCCAAAATCGACGGTGGTGCCTCGCACCCTACAGATACCATGTGGGTTCCACCTAGTGCATACAGATGTCACCACATACCTTCAAGGTCGACCATAGTTACGGGGGGGTGTGAGGCACCACCGTCGATTTTGGCAGCTGGCGGCGATAAAAAGAAATCCGTTTGTATCCGTTTGTGAGCTCAAAATGCTCCCTCAGTTTCTTATTTATTTTTAAATAAATAATGTAAGTAGCGGCTGCGGTGTACCACATGTTCCACTCTCATCAATAATTAAATACACTAATTAATGAACTACAAATGATTCCCTATCGATCTAAAGGGAAACTATTAGAAATAATTTTCTTTTTTGACTAAACTGTCTGCCAAACTCACGTTCGATTTTTTATTATTTATTTTTAAATAAATTAGACGCTAACGAAATCGTTTGAGTTTACTCCGAACGTCTACAAACAAAGTACAAACAATAAAATTAATTAATTTTGAGAAATGCAATCACCTGTCGGTGGTCCACATCCGAATCAAGACGAGTAAAAAAATGCGTGGAATCGTTGACCGAAGGGAGACAAAAATAGTCACCACCACCCCTGCATGTCCAACTATTCCCTCCCCCATCCCCCACCATCCACCGAACAACTGAAAAACGAGAATTAAACGAAAGCGAAAAAAAGAAATGATTTTAAAAAATGGAGGAACCATTTGTTGGAGACTCTCCTCTGGTTTCGCCTCATCAGGTGCATCTGTGCATTCCCCTCAGTTGCATATTTGCTTGAGAGACGGCTGGCCAACTTTTCGACTGGCTGTTGGCAGCCGTGAGTAAAAGAAAATAAATAATCAAAAGGCGACCATGAAGTGACAAATAAAATGTTGGCCCGGAGCATCACAAAATATCGAAAAGTCTGAATTCCCCCGGGATAAACAGTCCCCCCCCTGGTCCCAAGTGACTAATCCACCTCTCAGTGGTGCCCTAACCCCTCCAGAACGACAGAAAAAAATACCTTCCCCCTCTCCCTCGTCGAGCAATTAAACAACAGTTTTATGAAAACGTGGATTGTGGGTAAAGACGCGCGAGATTGGGTTTTAGTGGTGTGAGAGGGACTGTTTCATGGGAAGAGTTGACGAGTTGAAGTGAGAGAGAGTGTTTTGAGGTGCAAAGAGAGGAGGCAAGGTTGCAAGGAGGCCGCCGCCACCGCCGCCGCCACCGCGCGCTTTAATCCCAATCGTCGCCTTCTATCCTCTCTTCTCGATGCTGAGGGGGTGACATTTGGAGTAACACTTGCATATTTGAGAAAGAGTCAAGGAAATAAAAAAAAAAAGAAGGAGGAAGTAGTGTAACTTCTGTGTGTGCCAACTTGACAAGTTATTAGTACTCGTTTTTATGGATTAAATCAGTTGTCTCCCAGTTGATTGTGGTTATTTCATTGTTGTATTTATTATTCGGTGTTGGAATGAAATCGAGGTGAAAACAATAAGTGTACGGTGGTGTTGGGGGGGGGAGATTTTTTTTTTTTTTCGTGGGCTTTGGAATGCTCAGTATGCAACAGAGTTGTTGAGGCAAAAAGTTCATTACTGAGGGTTTCCTGATTTAATACTCGAGTTATGAATTAATACTCGTGTGTGAGAAGATTTGTGTTGAGTTGTTTTCATTTTTATATTAATTATTCGGTGAATCTGGCGATTGCCTGCTGTACCCACACCGAAATCACTCCGTTCCACCGTTGTTAACCTCACTATTGGACTCTTGGAGTCTATGGAATTCCAGTAGTGCACTGTAAACAATTGAAAGAGGAGACGATTTACCAGATTAACCAGAGGAAAGAGGTGCTCGAGAGAGTGATGAAAATGATTTTGTTTGCTCGGTGGATGGAAAGTTATTAGCAAAACGCTGTAAAATGAAAACAGAGAAAAAACAGAACGAACAGAATTGCATACCAAGTGCGGTGGTTAAGGAGGAGACTGAGGGAGATGGGGTTAAAATCAAGGAGGAGGGCAATGGGGGAAATCACGAGGATGCAACTGGTGATGATGGGAATGATGGTCAGAGAGATGCTGGCTTGGATCAGGGTAACGGGGATGGGAGTATGCCCATCGACAATCAGAATGGCACCGGAAATCAGACTATGCTAAATTCGGTTAAACAGGAGAGTGAGCATAGCAACGCAAATGATGATTTGACGACTGGTGAGTGAGGTTTTTGGGGTTTGGAAGGGCTACAGGGGGTGAGGTGAGGTTGGGAAGGGTTAGAGGAGAATTTGGGGTTATGTGGAATGGCGATGTTTTGTTGGGAGTTCTAACATTATATTCGGTATTTTATTTGCAGATAACATTCAGCCATTAGTTAGCAATGTTCTGGGTAAACAAATGGGCGGTGGTAGCTGTGGAGAAGCCCAGTATATGCAGCAGCAAAGCCAGATTTTTGTGTTCTCGACGCAATGGGCTAATAAGGGAGCTGAAGCGGTGCTTCAGGGACAATTTCCCTCGATCGTTGCCTACCACTGTTCACAACCACAGACGAAGAAATATCTTGAAGTAAGTTTCATGAAATTTATTGATAAGTTAATTGCAATGGAAAGCGAGGAAATGCAATTCAACTTCAACATGAACTTTATAAATATTTTTCCAGAAACATCCGACGAAGATGAATCAATTCCGACAAAATCCAGCGCAATGGTTAAACAACATTGCAATGATGAAGCAGAAGGGTCAGCATCAGCCCCCAACTCCTACCTTTCCCCCAGAGCAGCCAAGCGACTTGCCACCACTGGATCCAACAGCTCCATTTTGGAACGATCAGCCCAACCTTCGTAATTTAAACGGCAGCAATGCAGCTGAATCGACACTCGATGATACGAATATAGATGTGCCTTGTCTCGGTCCAAGTTCACCGGGTAATCAACCGACCAACAGTCAACCACCTGGTAATCCAGCAATGGGACAGAGTCCTAATTTACTCGGTAGAACGAGCCCTGGTGCTCTCCAGCCATCACTCCAGGGTGTTAAAGTTCCAGATGAGAATTTAACACCTCAGCAGAGACAACACAGGGAGTCACAGCTCGCTACCATTGGTAAACTGCAGATGATGCTCTTCCCAGAACAGAAGGACGACTCAACTGGCCTGCTCGATCCAGCCCATGTGCCTCCAGCTGGCAATGTTCCTCCTGTTAGTACACCTGGGGGTCCTTGTTCGACGAATATGGAGTGGCACAAGCTGCAACATTCATTTTTGGATGGAAAGAATAAGGTAATTTTTACAGATGATTTTTATCCCATAATTAGACGATTTTTTAATCACTTTTCATATTTAAAAATTGCAATTATTTTTATGGTATCTGGAGGTGAACTAGAACTCAACTAGAAGTTCATTGATATCATTCTCTTCCTTTCTGTTCTCTATAATTACCATTGACTTGTCCAGGAAATTATGAAACTTCATTTTAAATTCAAAGATAATTATCAGAAACACCAGTTCTTTGGAACGAAATTTGTTTGACGCATCTCGTCGCCTTTGACAAACGTTGAATTCTGAGAAACAGGGCCCTTACGCTGTTGCAGCCCCCATTTGATTTCACAAAAAAATTTCTTTGAAAAACTCACTCCTTTACCTTCTCTTCCCTTTACATTCGAAGACATTCATCAAAAACTCACACTAGAGTAGAGTTGGCTTCAAATGAAATGAGCTTGAACTACACTCCCGCATTATTCTGCATGTCTTTGAAAGGGAGAAATTCAAGGGAGTGGGAAGAATATCGATGAATAGGGAACGCCTTTTGATAGATTTGCACGTGCATCTCTGACCCTTCCTTCATTATTTTTACTTCTCAATTCAAGAGATATGGGTATTATAAAGGCTCAATGTGATTCTCCATCCTTGAAAATTCATTTACCGTTCATTAGGTGGCATTTTTTTTCGACTAAACTGATTCACTGAAAATTTAATTAGACAAAATGTTATTGATCAGCCACTAATTTTCCCGGAATTCATTCAATCGGGGAGAAATATCTTCCGATAATTACATTATCCTCTATTTCAATAGCAAATTAATCAAATTCTTGAATTCATCCGAAAACTCGAGGTGAACTGGGAATCAGGTAATTATCTTATGGAAGAGTTATTTTAGGGTTAAATCTCCAAGGAGCTGCTGGCAATTCGAGAAAAGTCTTCGTTCGGAACATCACTCGACAATATTTCGTGAATCACACGTTCTTTACCTATGAATAAATTATTTAAATAGTTTAAATCTTCGAAACTCCCCAGTAATCCTAAAAAAAATCTTCTCGATTCCAGGTGGGCGTAGGGAGTCCCGGTTCCCTTCGTGGTTCTGGAATGGTAGGTGGTGTACCCCGGAGTCAAGGCCCCCCACCCCCATATCATCAGACAGCGCGTTCTGCGAGTGTCCCCATAGCGATTCCAAGTCCAAACCCCTCCTCCCCAAATAATCCCACCTCAAACCTCTCCCTACCCTCACCTCGTGCAAGTTCAGCCCTGAATTCACCAGCCGACTGTAATCGTCAATTCCAACTGAATGCCCCCCGAGCAGGTCATCTGCCGGGACAGAGTCCGACTAGTCAGGACTCCCCAACCCCCGTGAGCCAGCCATCATCATCAGTCCCTCCATCTCGACTGAATCACAGTAATCCAGGTACACCCGTCTCCCACTCGCATTTATCCTCCCTGAGTCCGAGCAATACAACTCCCCAGAAAGATCCCCAATTGGATTTCCCCACGAATCCTCCCTCCAATGTCGAGGGAATGTTCTGTCGAACACTCCAGAATCTCGCACAACAGAAGCAACAACAGCAGCAACAGGCGCACAATGCTCCAGGTGTCAAGGAGGCGAATTTGATGCCAGTTCCAAGTCCCCAGCAGATTCAGTACATGAATACTTTTGATGGACAGGAGTTGACGATTCAAAAACAACCGAACACTAGTCTAAAGGACAACAGTCTTCAATCAGCCACCAATACGACAAATAATCAAGACTTGTCAAGTCGAATGCTTCCAGCCCCCCTAGACAACAGCAATCAATTTCCAGGTAGAACAGAGGGGACGAGTCCTACGATAGAGAGCATGAATCGAGGCTTCGGTGGATCACTTCACAGTCCCCACACACCTCATACACCCCACACACCAGGTGGTGCTCCTCAAACGCCTGTCGATAACAAACAGAACAACAACAATAACAATAACAACAATAATAACAAGACATCGGCAAGTGCACAGAGTAGTCCAGTTCCAATGAATCCGAGTCTTGGTGATAGTATGGGACCACCGAGAACAATACCAGCGTCACCGAGTACAAAGCAGGAGACATCGTCGCCATCTTCCAAGGATATGAGTCAGCCACAGCAACAACCACCTCAACAGGTGTCCCAGCAGTCCCAAATACAGTCGCAAATGCAATCGCAGATGCCACCACAGCAGTCCCAAGCACCCCAGAATCCCCAGCAGTCCCAGATTAATCAGCAGAATAATCAGAGCAATAGTGGAGTCCCCATGGGCCAGATGAATGCCTTCCCCTGCAGCAGGCCTCCAGTAAACGTCAGCCAGCCGGACAACGTTCCCCTCAATCCCAACAATATTGGAAGCAGAATGGGGGGAATGGGTGGCATGAATGCCAACCATTTTGATCCAATAACATCATTGGCACAGATGAGTCAGCAGCTAACGAATACAGCAGCTAGTAATGCACTGGGGAACGATGGGCCCATGCATGGAGGCAATATGATGCCTTTTGGGGGTCCTCATGGGATGCACATGATGCAGATGGGGGGTGAACTGAATGGATGCCATTTGGGGCCTGTCAATGAGCCCAGTGATGTTGGAATGTGCATGGGAATGCCCGGGGGTCCACCCACCAGCTACAGTCCAACGACATCTCATACTGGTAGTCCCACCATTGGACCCACCAAGATCTCTCATGGAATGATGGGCCATGGAATGATGCCGGGGCACAATGTTCCTGGAGGATATCCAGGGAGTGAGCATGTACCACCACCGAGATTGATGGGACATAATGTTGGGCCCAGTCCATACAATGGAGCTAATATACAGGTTAAACCTAGTGCACCCAATACAATACAGTACTTACCAGCCAGGCCCAATGTTGGCCATCCACCCAGGGGTCCTTCCAATTTGGATTTAAATTTTCTCCAGAGATTTACAAATCCACCGATGCAGAATATGGAGAGCAAAATGTCTTCGCCATCGGTTAATTTACCGTATTTTCCGAATGGGTGTATGCCGAATAATATGGGAGGGCCACATTCAGGAATGAATATGGGCCCTGGTGGCCTTCCTGGAATGGGTGGAGGACCACCCAGAATGGATGGACAGATTAACAGCCCTCATGGGGGGATGAGGCCAGCGCTTGGCAATATGAGGCCACAGCCCAATATCATGAGGATGCAGCATATGGTGGGTGGTGGAGTATTTCCAGGGAGTCCCATGGATCCTGATAAAGTCTTCCCTCCTGATATGGCACAACAAGTTGGTAATCAACAGAATCCGGGGATGTATGTACCTGGGAGCAAGGGGAGCCCTATGGGACTTGGACCACCACCTGATACAACACAACCATTACCACCTAGCATGGGTGGGGGCAGCAGTAATTTTAAGAATAGCCCCTTTGCTGGGGGACCTAGCATGGCTGATCCTAATTATGCACAACAGTTTCATAATTTTCAACAACAACTTTATGCTACGGGATCGAGAGCCGCTGGACCACCACAACCACCACCACCACATCCTAATATTCATCCAACTGGCAATTCTCATTCGCATCAGCAATTCTTCATACCCAAGTAAGATAATTCATAATGAGGGGATTATGTTTTTTGGGAGGGATTTTTCGGGAGCGAAGTGTCCATTGGTGGAGTTTGATGATGTTCGTGAAGAAACGTCTGTATGTGGGAAAGAATTAATCTATACTTTTCCATAAAAAAATGTTTTTTTTCATTATGCTCATTTTTTGGTTCAATAATCAATATTTTTAAATGTGAATTTTATATTTTTAGGTTGAAAAGGGATTTTTGTAGCGCAAAAATATTCTCCATTCACGAAAATTTGCTTTTCGTGACAACAATTAAATTAAATCATTTTCAATGCGTTCAATAATTTCCCTAACGAATTGGATAATAAATTCTTTTATTAAAAATGTCTAGTTAAAAAATCGTAGAAAACAATTTCGTCCTGTTCAACTCTTGAATCGATTTATTTTCAAAATAAAATCAAATATCGACCGAGCCACTTCACTCCCGAATTTACATTTTTTCTACTATGATTATTTTTCTTGTAAAATTTTTATGAGATAAAAGGGCAGTTTGTCAAATTCTGTCGTCCATCAATGTCTTTGTTTCGTATTTTTTGAATTTCCAATTGCAGAAACAATTCTCCGTGCAATATATAACTTTGTATGAAATTAAATGAAATGAGATAATTACGAGAAAAAAAGTGAAATGAATTAACCGAAATTTTTGCCGGTGCGATGAGTGTAAATTATTGATTGACAAAATGAAAAAAAAAAAATGAAAGAAAATAAGGAACGAAAGAATGATGTAAATATTTGTGTAAAATCAGGTTGTTTTTAATTCCTTTCATTCTCCTCTTTGTAGTACAACTCAAACTCCCTATTGGGCCAGGAATAGTCGTATGTGAGAGGGGTGTTGTTGCAAAATGATAATACTGAGGGATAACCGATTATTGGAAATTATTTTACGGAATGTTTATTCATTTATTGTTACGAGTGGTACCGTTCCATGTGAAAGACCTCCAGCGTAGTCGATGCTAATGGAAATTTTCGAGACATTTGTCTTGGTGGTGAATGCGGCCTCAACTGTCCACCAAAACAACATAAATAAATATGTTTAACGGTAATTTATTCTTCCGTTGTCACTATTGTGAAATAAAAGAAAAACTCGACAAAATAACTTTTTAAAAAAAAAGACGCAGTCACAAAAAGCTCAAATTCATATTTGTACATATATTCGAGTTATACTTATAAGCATCCAATTGAGCATAACTTCTTAATTAATAATTTCCATTCTCCCATTATTTTCCTTCCTCAGAAGATGAAAAATTTAAACACAAATTTTAAAATAAAAACAAATAAAGAGATGAGAAAAACGTAAATGAAAAAAATACTTTGTGACCAACTCTGTGCATAATCATGACTTCACTTAGCCCATTTAATAATCCTATAAGAAAAATTGAATAAAATAATTAATTATAGTAATAAAAATTAATTGAATAAGAACAATTATGTTGTTGATGAATGATTTTTATTATGAATGAAATAAAATAAAGATATTTACAAGAAAAATCAGTACGTGAAAACATTTTTTTTTACTTTTCTTTTTATGCAATACTTCGCAGGGCTCTCGAAATCACTTTTTGTTGCTTTTCTTTTTATCTCGTTAGAGGTATAGTCTACTGCAAAATGTATATCCATATGTCATTATAAGTTTAGTATTGATCAATTTTCTACTCTTGAATTAGTTCAAGTGAAATGAGCAATATTTTTTTTATCTTACGAAAGCGCACATAGATACATTTTCCTAATTATTTTGCTGTGCTTCACAGGTATCAGGGGAGATATCAGTGAATTTGTGGTTACGGGGAGGGGAGGTAAAATTGATCTTCTTGCATCGATATCTTGACAGCAGTAATATTGCTGCGGTAGTTTTCGAGGAATATATCAGAACCTAAAGAACATATCGTAATTGATATGGAAAACTTTTATGTGGCTCTCAAATTCCTCTACGAAAATCGTTTAGAAAACAATTTTCCTATCTACGCTATTTATCGAAACCTTATCAATAATTAAAATCCATTTAGACGATTTCCGATGAAAAAAGGCCCATTTTATTCCCCCTCACATCAGTGTCAAGTTCGACATTTTTGTTAATTGTGCAATTTACCTCACAAACGAGTGAATTCAGGAGAAAATGTCATGAGATCTTTTTTGTGGTGAATTAAATTTGTTATAACAAATGTTTCATGACATTTTCCCCTAAATCGACTCAGTATCGAGATAATTCAATATTAATAAAGATGTGAAAATCGCCTTGTTCTGCACATTTTTGTTACTGATAATTTTCTGATTCTAAAATAACGTGAACAATTATATTCTGAAAAATCAGATGAGCCGATAAAGCATTGAGCCAATGAAGGAAGCGCCATAATTGTTATATTTTTTTCTTTTCTTGAGTTTCCTCGAAATCTATAAATACTTCAACAGCTACATTCATTAGCCCAGATTGTAACGTTCACAACTCTATTGCGGATGTTTCTCACTGTCTCGTCGAGCTCTAGGCATTTTCAAGTGTTTTTCAAATACTCGTAATTATCTAGATATAACTTTGGAAAGTAACTAAACGTGTTTGCGCAATTGTTGACTGTTATCGAGCTTCCAAACTCATGGTTGTTCACAGAACGACTTTCACCTGAAATCATTCAATCACGTTGAGAGATTAATAAAATTGCTTGAGCCAGTGGTGAAATGTTTTCCGTAGAAATCGTAAATCGTTGCAACTCCACTCGTTAAGCAAATTGAATTGCACCAATTCAGTTTGGTAATACAAGAAATGAGAAAGGAAGGATCAATTTTGGAGATGGATTACGAATGAGAATTAATTTTCGTCCATTTAATTTATCCGAATGGATGAGGATGTATCGAAGTTGATGGAACGGGGATGAATTCCTTTTAAATTCAAGGACCTTCTGCAACAATTAAAAAATATATAATTTGTCCCCAAATAGCTTTTAACATTCTCATCTCTTTAAAAAATCTTTTTCAAACAAATTGCTCATCGAAATTCAAAGAATTCCTCCAGAGTAGCTCTCCCTCCCTGAATTAAACTGAAGTATCAATCAATATGAGTTGCCAGCAATTTTCTTTCATAGGTTTCCCCCCTATAACGATCCTCTAAAGAAAAAAAATAATGATTGTCGCCTCTCGGAGGTAAATAATAGCTTACACGTGAGAATCGCTGTGCTATTCTCAGCACAATTGCCCTATTAGTTTTCCGATATGAAACTGTGATAGTGACAACTGCCATTGCACGTGTAAAAATGATATAATAATCATTTTGTGGGGATGGAGCAGTACCTTTTCTTCTCAGGTACATAATCGTCCCATTCACTGAGGTCATATTTTGATAAATCTCCATCACCATCGTCCTCATCGTCCTCCTCATCGTCTCCTGCTTCTTCCTCGTCTTCGTCGCCTCGCTTGACTTCTGAATCCTCATTGCCATCAAACTGAAAGACAAATAAATGTCTATCAACTAAATGAATCATTTGAAAGTAAAAATTATAATTTTTTAAATGTAAATTGAAAATATATTTTTTTCCTATTCATAAATTCATAATTTTTAATTGAGTATGGAAATCCAGAATATAATTACGTCATCGACATTAGTATTGAAACGAAAACGAAATTTCTCGGACAATTTAATTTAAATGAAACGAAATAAAAAATTGAATTTAATGCGATTTAACAGAAATTGCCAGAATTAACTGAATGATTCCTTAATAATTGAAAAAATCAGCAGAAAAGGATACTTACATGATTTTTAGCATCCCCATGTACCACAGGATCATCAGTTCCTCCAAACTTATCCTCAGAACTTATTTTTCGAGGTGGACTACTGTACTTGGATGACTCCTTGGAGTCATCGTCTGATCTATCCATTTTTCTCTTCTTCTTTCGCCTGCCAAACTCGTCATACTCGTCATCATCATCGTCCCTTCGCTCCTTATACTCCACCACTCCTCGATCATTATATCCACCGCCATATCCAGTTCTTTCTTCTACTTCACCGAATTTCGGTGCATTACACATGTTACACTGTTGTCGTCGTGCCCAATTGACATTCCCACATTTACTGCATTGCCAATCGTCAGCACTGAAATTAACAAGTGACAAAAATCATCAGTAATGCCAAATCCTGGGAAATAAAAATTAATTATAAATTAAAAAATCCTATTCTGACAACAGAGTTTATTTGAATTGATTTCGTATCATAAAATTGTTGACACAGCGAACTGAGAGGTACAAAAAATGTCTTGACAACAATTGCACTATTTCCCTAGGATTCCGAGGTATTCCTCGAAATCTGGACCTAGACTTGGGTCGTTTGATTATCGGACTTATATTATTATGAAAAAAAAAATTGGAGAGATGGGGGGAAGAAAATAATAATTTCATTACCTGAACAGACCTCTGCTTTTTTCAGCAGCTACTTTCCCTATCTCCTGTCCCAATTTTTTCTTCTTCGAGGACTCGCCCCTGTCTGCATCAAAATTCAGATTCAAGAGAATTTAGTTATTTATTCTGGTGATTCCAAATAAAGATATCTATTAGAGATTTCCTTGGTGAGTTATAACTACCTTTTCCGCATCGATTGCAAGAGCTTCGCCTGGCAAAATTGATGTTGGCACATCTGGAAAATCAAGAGAAATATTAATACGAGGAACACTCAGTTTTTAAATTTTTCTAGAGGACATATTTTAAAGAATAATTTGGGCCTCATTCGGAGTGTAAAAAATAGTTAGGAATGACAAAAAAATTCGTTGGTATTTACTCTATCAATATCAAGCTATCGATTATCATATGGAATTTATTGAGCCCTGCTGTCCTTCACTTTGCAATTGAGTAGTAAATTGCATGGCCGGGAATCATCAGATTCTTTTATATCGAAGGAATTTTTGGTTGATATTGCTTTAGATTGAAATAACTTCATCGACATTCAGAACATTGCAATAATTGATATCCAAAATTCTGATTAATAGTCAAATGAATGTGGAACGTAATTAATTTTTATATGGATCATTTAATTGAATATTAAATTATTAATTAATCAAATAACAAATACGTACTGGGAATCTGGACAGACCCAATCGCCATCGTTGATCCGCTGGTGGTTGTCCTCTTCAACTTTACTGCCATCCATCCTTCAAAAGTTATTTCCACCTCTGGATAATTCTGGTTTTATCCAATAATATTAAACGAGCTCAAAACTGTCGAATTAATCACACGTTCATGGCTCTACACGGTGCAGTAAACATCAGAAAATTCCCTCCAGTTGATGATAGTCCTCGAGTTCATCGAGAGTTACCAGTTCTGTAGAAAGTTACATTAATTTTTAGGCGAAAGTCTAGACAATAAAAGTTTTGCATGAAATGGTTTCCTAGTCGTTTTTATTCATCTGCAAACAATTCAGAGGAGAATTAGTGAAACGTCATCGAGAAGCAAAAAGTGATTGCTACGAAAAAAATTGCAATTGAAATTGTGTACAGAAATTTCATGAAAAATTAGCAGAATTTATTCCTCACAATTCTGATGGGATTCTCTCAATAATCGACAATATCCTAAATTAATTTTGATTCACTGAATAAATTTAATCGCGTGAGAATGTGGGGACTTGATTCAATGTAATGAACGGATTTTCATTTGCACCAGATGGTTTTCCAGTGGAAAATGTTGTTTATTGTGGAGCCAACATTTGAGTGGAAAATTGTCAGAACGTCACAAAAAAGAAAGAAAGGGAAAATAATTTTTTAAAAATAATCACAAAGAGAAATGATTGTCGTTCATTTAATCTAATGTCCCCAAATTTTATGCCAAAATTTTACAGTGGATTCTCCGCAAAATACTCGGGATAAGTCGCTTAAAAGGTGGTGTGTAGTTACCTGTATATGCGCGACAACAATTCCACCGGTAAAAAATGGAAATAATCCCCTTGATATGTGAGAAAAAGTCAATTCAATTCAATAATAACTCTTCAACACCGGTATGCAGGAGAGAATAATCCCTACCCTGCAGATGTCAGAGTGTTTTTACCATCCGCCATATTGAATTTGTAGGGTAGTTTTGTCGCTCGACATGTGAATCCGCCATTGTTCTGGGACTGTCCTCAATCAATCCACCGAAGATTGTGGGAGTTTGCGGATTATTTTCTATCATTTTAATTCAAGAAAATGGCAGGACGAAGGGCCATCAAGTCTATTGACTGGAGTGCAATTACTGCACGTCTTTCCGAAGCCGATAAACCCATTTTCACAGCCTTCAAAGCAAAATCCGATGGTTTCCTCCGACGGTAAGTCTGGGGAAAATTCTATTTCATATCGTTACATAATTTCCTCGTCCACTGTCGATTTAATTGTTAATTTGTGGGCCAAAATTTCTAAGTCATTAATTTGTTCTGTTGACCCATTGTTCATATTTTTTTTCGCATTGTTGTTGAGGCAAATGTCTGTCACTTCCATCAGGTGGATGGCAAGAATCAATGGATGAAGGAAGACCTAACCTCCAAATCAGATTTTCAGAAGTTTATGATTCTTTCATGGCCCAGAATTAATTAGAATTTAATCCTTTAATCGTTTTCTGACAGACTCTATTCATTCAGAATAAATCGTTACATTAATTTTAATTCCTAATTAAATTGAACAATTTCTTCAAAAGATGAGTGAAGCCTAATTAGGGCCCTTAATTTTTAGAATGGAAGAGTTCCCTGAGAGTGTCCCAGCAATCGACTGGGCACACTACAAGAAAACTATCACTGGTCCGATGGTTGATACCTTCCAGAGAGAATATGAGAACCTGAAGGTGCCCTACCCAGCTGACACCTACACCGCAATCATTGATCAACAAGCACAAGTAGCTGTGGGTATTACAAGATAAGTTGAAAATGTTCTTTGACATTTGTTAATAAGTTGTATCTTCTCAGGAACAAAAAGTGAAGGACTTTATACAAGAAGCTGATAAGCAAATCGCGGAGTACCAGTCTGAGATTACTCGTGTCGAGGGCCTTATTCCATTTGAAAAAATGACGATGGAAGATTTTGCTATGACTTATCCAGATGAGGCCTGGAGTCCAGACAAACCAACACTCTGGCCACATATTAAAGAGTACCAGCCCGGTGATGAGCCAGAGAAAATACCTGAGCCAGAGGAGCATTAAATTATCATTGTACATTGTAGTAAAGCGGATTCCGAGGAATAATCGTGTAAAATTATGTCATTCAGAACAATGTATAATTCAGGCCAGTTTGTAACTGGTAATTTTCCGAATTCATATTGAAGAATAAAGTCATGGTAATATACTAGCAATTTTTTTCACTGGATCGATAATTATTTTTTACACTAATTGACATCAACTCAATGTAAATTAACTGAAGTTAATCAGTTGGTGAAAACTGGATTTAATCGTTTGATTAATCATTCATTTAAAGACTTCATTCATTTTGAAGAATTAATGTAATCAAATTAAGGAACTATTCTCACGATAGGGTTTTTTTTAATAAAAAAATCTCTTGACATTACGTCATTGCTCGTGAGAAATATGACTTGATGGCAAATGGAATGGGACAATGCAGTTATGAAATTTGACAACTGTAGAATTGTACTGACTGTTATGTTTATTCAGGTAAATCGTAAGTACTCCCTAAAAGGACCGTTTTCATATTCAGCCAATGAAGAAAAAATAGTGTTTCAACAGACAACATTTAATAGACATGTGAGATAAATTTCGACATTTTGATTCAACAGATCCACTAGATTATATAAAATTGACACTTATATATTAGTCTCAAAACGGGTGAACTGTAGTAGACCATCCTCGTACTTCAAGGTAATGTTGTATAACAATGTTTAATTCTTGATAGCACATCTGAAGGGAGAAAATAAAGTCTCAGTTTACTCTCCATCACTACCGCAAGAACAAACCGAAGAAAACGAACCCGTTGAATGGAGACGAATGATCACACGAGAAAATAATGAAAAACCCAGAAAATGTCCGTAATATTCACTTCATATTGCTGTTTTAATTCTATTTGAACAAACTATTTTGTGCACCATATTCTTTCATGTTATGCACCTTTGCAGCATTTTGATGGGATAGATTTGTTTACAGAAGAAACCTGATAGTTTTTCTGCCCATCTATTAGGAAAAGAATCTATCAAAAAAAATTAACAATTTATCAACTAAACTACTTTATCACCTCGCTAGTAATACAACCCCCCTTTAATAAATAAGAACAGTAATAGATATGGCTGCAGACTGAGCTATCACTTAGAACGAATACATATCTTTGGTCGTAACTTTGTACAAGACAACTCGACGTGCTCTTAACATTCAGTAATTAATGGTAAGCGTCGTATGGCCGTTGGCGGAAGCATTGAATAGCTGCTGGAACGTTCGTAGAATTAAATTATAACAGCCTAATGTAAAATGTCGTGGAATTATCCTATTGGAATGATACTACGACACATGATAAATAACTTAATATGGCTTAATTATTATGGCTTTTGATTTTTGTTCTGTTGCTCCCTCTTTTCATTCGATCCTATCGATTATCTTGTTGGAGATGGGGCTATCAATCCTGCTAGCATATCGAAACTGTTTCCGTCTGGCTGGACTGTGAAAATCTTTCCCTTTTTATCTTCACATTCTAGAAATCCAAAATTGTCGATTCCAATGATTTTCACTTCTTGCTTTGTATCATCGGCGGATATTACACTGACTTCTGCATCTCTATACGGGCAAGAATATTAAACATGTTTAATAAATGAAATTGATCATTGTAGATGAATAATACACAATTAAAAAAAAAAATCTACCAAAATTTTTGACTCATCTCTTCTTGGTTTTTTTATTAAAAAATAATTCTCGAGCATTGAAATTAATTTCTACTTACGTATGCAGCCAGTATTCGTAATAAAGATTGTAGAAATGCGCCACATTTCCCTCTTGAACAATATTGTAGAGACTCTCCAATTCATTGAAGACAATTGCAAGGAAATGTTCGTAAGTGAGAGGTGCTAATTTTGTTTTATGTTTCTCATTGTATTGCTTGATCACGTCGTTTACGCAACGCGTAGGAAGGCTGTTAGAAAGATTAATTGCCAAGCCTGTAACAGATGAAATTATATTTCGAGTAAATTACTACGTTTCTAACAACCAGCTAGCTTTAAAAATTCCTATTTTCTCCCTCAATTAATTTAATTTTAATTAACAAAATTTGAAAATTGTTTCACTGAAATTTCAAGTCCAATTCTCTAACTACATTTTTTTTTGCCATGATATGTAAAATTCATTTACCGATATCACAAATTACTTTTGATGACTGCATAGAAGACGTCACGATTAGTCCACCAATTTTAGTCTGAGACCCAGCGTAAAAATCGTTTGGCCATTTCAGTCTCACGTCAATATCCTGAAATAGAGAACCAGTGAATAATTCAAGAATATTGAAGTATTTATGGCATCGTCAGGGAGGATAATTAAGTCAAGATCTTGATGATTGTAATTATAACATGTCCCTACGTTGTCGACGGGCACTAGCACAGGATTTTTTGAAATTCCCGCCATCTTATTTAAACTCCTTCATAAGAGAAAACTTTAGAAATTATGTTTATTAGCGTAATTTTCCGAGGGCATTGAAAATTTTGCACGTCATTTTGAAAATGTTTAAAGAGCCCATTTACATTTACTCATCAAGTTATAAATATTTTAAGTATCCGGTGAGCTAACGATCAGCCAATAAAGGTAATAAATGAATAGAAATAGGAGGATAACAGATCTTCGTAGTAATTACCTGATACCCAGGTCTAGATTTAACCGCTGAGACAAGGGCAGCAGCTACCAGGTGTTGAATTATTGACAGATGTCTACCAATGTAAGAATTCACAGGCACATGAATCTGCATCGTGAACATCGCACAGCCTATGGGACTGAGCCATACATTTTTATTGCGACCTAAAAACCCAGAATCAAACATTTTATTTCATAATTCCCTAGTAATAAATCCCCTGCTATTCTTCCCAATGAGGACGTCAATTAAATATAAAAATTATGACCTTGTCCCTGTGTTTGTTGACGAGGAATAACTACTAATCCGTGATGCAGCTGATGACCAGCGACTACGTGCATCGACGATGTCATTACGTCTCCATAAATGACGAGACGACCCAGTTCCTTCGTTCTCAGATTCTGCAATCAGTCCATCATTGGTGTGAACATAAGAAAAAAATCATAAATTAACAAAAAAAAAATTAATCTCATCGTCCTAGTCATATTGTCTACTTATTAATCTTCAAATCAGTTGTCAGAGTAATCGCCATGAAAAAGTCATTAAAGTACCTCGAAATACTCAATAGTGGAGAAATTTTCAGGACACTGATGCAGCATAATTGGCAGAATTGATGATGAGGCAGGAACAGCTTTGGTTGTAGCTCCGCAGAACTGTAGTTTTATCTTTGACGTCTCCAGAATGTCGTTCTCTATTTTATCTTTTAATCCCTCCAGCATCTCTAGTTTCAGCTGTAAAAAAATTGGAACTTAACAATTTTATCGGGACAATTTAAATTGAATGATTCATTAAATACAGAATTGAATGGAAATGGAAAATTATTTCGATCCAACAATTTAATAACAGGTCTAGAGAAAATCTAGGAATTTATCCAAACAAACCTCATGTCTCCCAAGAAAAAACCCCGAGGTAAAAACCGGCGCCTCGATGTCAGCATTGACATCCATCCCCAGATGAGTAGCCAGGAGATCCCCAATGATCTCCAATCTGGCCTGATTGCTCTCCTTGAGCGCCTTGAACTTGTCCTCCTGGTCTTCATACTGCGAGGGATCAGCTTCCAGATGAATCTGAGAGAATACAGCCTTTCCCCCTGAGCTGAGCAGATCAGCAAGAACAATACTGGGTGTATGCCAGGTCTCCTCAGTCCCCAGGACCTTCACATGGAACGTATGACTCCTCCCCGCCTTGTCCCTAACGTTTGCTGAGACTGGTGGCTGTGGTGCACTGACCTTACCATCCTCATGATCCTGAGAAAACCTGGATTTCACAGGTGAGGCCTGATAGCAAAATATGTGATGCATCATCCTGACGTTTCTCCACCTGCCATAGGAGAACCTCGCGAGCTCGTGTTCCCTGACTTCAGCAGTTTTGAAGGAAGGGAGAAGGGAATGGAGAGCATCCGAGCAAAGTGTCAAGAGTTTTCCCCCTTTGACAAGATACTCCAGCAACTGGGAGCTTATCTCTCCATCGACATTTCCACACACGACGACGAGGTGTGTCTGGCCCACCCAGGCGTCCTTCCTCGCCTCCTCAGCACTCAGATTGTAAATTGTGTATTTATTTCTATTCAGAGTTGACTCCAGCATGGATTTGATATTATCCCTTGCTATTTCACTGTCTGCGTGAATCAGAACGTTGGGTGGCTTCACGGAGACATCAAACTCTGACCTATTCACCTGAGATTTATCTCGCCTGGGGGAGTACCTGGACGTCTCCGTGGGCGCATCCAGATGAGAATCAGAAGAGAACGATCTCGGAACTGTCGAGGTGACTGGAGATGGGAGGGATTCATTGACTGGAATCATTGGATTCAGTGGATTAGCTCGATTGTTCTGGACGTTGAGGTGTGGCTGACTGGTTGAGATGCTGTTGGTGAGGGCGAGGGAGACGTTATCCAGGGTGTTAGTGGTCTGATTCGCCTCCCTGAAGACTGCTGGTGTGGGAGGTGGTGTTGAGGGAGTGATACGTCCCTCGGTTTCTGCCGGAACATACGGATCGGTCAGATCCTCACCTGGGGGTGGGTTCATCTCGAGTACGGTGGGCATCTGCAGGGTCAGGGGATTGTTCCCAGGGGATATTATTACACCAGGTACATTGTCAATTTCGAATGGCTTTCTCTGCTGGGCGACGTGTCTAGCTGTGCTGCTGAAGTGCTGCAGGCGACTTACGTGAGCCTCGAACTGGGCTTTACCGACAAGTTTCTTGTCCTGGAGGACGGTGCTCCCCAGGTTGTAGCTGCAGGGCCTTCCAGACACCTCCACTGACTCGATTCTCATCAGGGGAAATCCGTTGTTCATGAAGCACTGGCTCTGCATCAGGGCTATTGACAGCTTTGTCATGTGATCGAGATCGGTCTCGATTATCAAAGCGAAGGTCTTATCCACTGTCCAGGCGACGATCAAACCGTAGTCCTCGAGCTTTACGATTTTTGTGAAGGCGTTTGGGTGGAAGTGATTGATTTCAGCCTCGATCAACACATGCATCTTCGAATCCTCGGTGATCAATGAGTGACCGTTGTTGTTCATGTAGAGGGGGAAGGTTGTGTGACCGAAGGGGTAGAGCAGCCAGTCGTTGACGTCAATTATTTGCTGGAGGAGAAGGAGGGAGAGATTTGCAGTTGATCTTTTTAAAGGGGAGTTTGACTGTCCTGACATATCAGACATAAATAATTGTCATAATTAGAAACTAAAATGAAGAAAATTGATAAATACCAGTGGATAAATGGTGCACAGTCTCTTGTCACCTTGGCACCAAAGAAGATCACCAAGTTTTGCTGCAGTTTTATTACGACACAATTGAGAAGTCAGTAAATCTTGACCATTACCACTGACACCAGGATTTTTACATGTGTCTGGAAGGTGCATAAACCATTGTTATTGCTGATTTAATAATGATATGAGGATGTTTATTGGTGGTATAAATATATGAAGTTCAGGTTTACCATCTTTGGTGAAATCCTGTTTTATATAAAACATAATTGATGGTCTTGCATCGAGACCAAGGTTTAGGGCAGCTGTTATACGAGCCTTCAGAGATGAAAGTCTCCACGATTGTACCCATGTTGATATCATGTAGAATAGTGTCAACAACATAGTAGATAACTGATATATGCACTGATTTTTTCCCCCGTTTGAATGATGAAATTTATCGGTCTGGAGTGATAATGCTCATTAGCATTCAACTGCAAGTCATTCTGAAATATTAATGAGTCGATGTCATTGTTGATTGAGCAGTTGTCAGCTGTTCTCTTTTTTCAATAAATCCAACAATTACTGGAACAACTGAGGGGAATTTTTTTTTCTGAATCTGTTTATTGCATACTCACTTATGGAAGTTGTGCACTGAGTCGCAGTCATTCTTGTAATTATTCCTTCATATTCATGACGCATGACGTGATATAATCCTGGAGGGGGTATTAATTCTCTTAGTGTTGATGACTAACCCTTTGATTTTAGGGGATTATCTTATCACGATTGAATACAGATTTTTTTCCAGCGATTGGGGAATGGAAGATCCATGTGAAGATGCCACTGACTCACGTAGTTCGCCATGCGCAAGTTTTCGCGCGCATGTTTATGAATTCGATTTAAAAAGGAGATTCTCTTATTTATTTCAGGGAGCAGAGATAGGTACATATGTTTTTTTCACAAATATTTACATACCAAAAAGATTTTTTTTGTTTAGTCGAACATAACCTGCAAATATTTTTCATCACATTGTCAAGCGCTGGAATGTAATTCATCTCATTAATAATCAATGAAAAAAATTCTAACACTCATGTAATTAGTAATGACAACTTGACAATGATCAATAATTGATAAGAAAAAAGAAATTGACACAATTCAATTTATAGGATGAAAATAAAAACAATCAATCACTGGATATTACTTCGTTTAATTGAGACAAAAAATGAGGTATACATTAAATGTTTATCTGCAATTTGAAAGAAATTATTCCTTGAAAAAATGGAATTCATCACATTTGTTTTTTTTTTGCTATCGATGCACTATTGATTGGAAATCCTCATACGATTACATAATCTTTCGATAATCAAAGATTAAGATCAAATGTATGATAAATGGTACGTATTGAATACACTACATATTTCATTTTTTTAATCTCCACTGTTTAGTCGACATAATTGAATATCTAGGTACGAAATTAAATTTTCAAAAAAAAAAGTGTAAATAATTAGTTTCTTTTTTCATCATGAATAAGTTACAACGGCGAGATCTTCGATACTCGTAAAATCAATTTGACAAATTAAATTTATTCAGTCTAGACTCATTACGCATTCGTAATAACTGGATTTATCCTCTTTAATAATGAATAATTTATGCCAGAGAACGGAATTATGCGTGAATCATCACTTGTTCATTTTTTTCTTTCGTTTCGATTCTAAAATTCAATCGATCAAATTCTAATACGCAATTATCTAAATTACATTAATGCAACATAATATATACACATACGTATACACAACTTGTTTTTTTTTGTTGTCTTTTTTTCTTCGATCTGCTTTTCTCCGTTATCATCAATCAATAAACATACTCGCACTCACACTTTTTTCTCAAGTAAGATACAATTGCACAGAGTTTTAATAATCTAATTGGTTTGGTCACACTTCCATTTGTTTTTCATTTTCATTCAGCTATGAATCTTATCATCATTCGTGTTATCGCGCCGACATTTTTTTTAACGTAGTGAAGATGGGGTGGAGATGAATCGAATAAAATCGGAGTTGCCGAGAGAATATAAATTAATTATTCAGAAGAATTAGTCGAGTATTCATGAGATTTTTCAATTTTATTTCAATCTGTTCGAAAAAAAAATTTAATGAATCATGAAAATAACGAAAAAGTCGTCATGACTTTGTTGTGATTAATTGTCAAAGGATTTAAATGACAGTTTGTTCCAGGAAAAAAATTTCAGAAAATTGATTCATCGGAATTTTAATTGAAAAAACAATTAGGTCCTGCTAAGAACAAATTGTGACATTTTCCTCTCGGAAAAAATTATTTTCGGCCATTTTACACGTAAAATTTATTCTGATTTTATTCCTTTCCATCTCCTTTCACTCACCTTTCTACTCAATCACAATTTAATTTTCCACTGCAAGAATATTGGCTGGCTTTACCTGCGGCGCTTTCAATTAATTTCGCCTCTGCATTACCTCAAAATTAAAAATTCGACGGAGAAAAAAATATAAAGTAGGCCAACGCTAGAAGAGGCGGGAGTTGCATTGATTCTCCTATTCGTTCTGTATGTACATAATAAAAAAAAAACAGTTGGCAATTCAGTTGAATTTCCTCCTCATTTCATCATTTCGTCTTCGCGTTTTTTTCCTCTTTTTATAAACTAAAATATTTACAAATTCTGCTTTCCGAACGTGATGTATACATGGACGTGGCATTTTTCAATGATTTTCATTTGATGAGTCGAGATTTGATGTTCAATTGTCCAATAATTTTTTATCAATTTTCAAACTCACGATTTTTCAATTATCCCAGTTTTTACTCTGATGGTCTCCATAAAATTGATAACCGCGGATCAACAAAAAGTCAATGCCCGTCTCATCGAATGAAAATCAATGGAAAATCCCACTGATGCTTATCAGTAATTCTTATCCTGTTTTGGGACTTTCACCACTCGAGTAATGATGCTCGATCTCAAACTATATTCACCTATCGTAATGGCAGTGATTTCAAAAAAGAAGGAACCCAATGTCGTAGATTTGCATTGAACATGGAATTAATCACCGTTTTCTCTAATCAACGGTTAATCACACACATAAATCATCCAATAGGACATGAAGAAGCGAGAAAGGGAGTACCACAACGTGAAAGCAACATTTTCTGGCGAAAATTCTCAGTCAGAAACAACAAAGTCCTTTTGCTTTTGATTTTATTGAGTATTTGCTTACGGAAGCACTTTAACGATTGCCTGATTTTTTCTCGTTCAAAAAACCGATAGAAATTCTAAAATTTGCTAAAAAATTTTGGAGAATGTATTTTTTACTTAAAAGGCTACGTCTCCATTTTTTAAAATACATTTTTTCATTTCATCAGGTCTTTCAATTGAAAAAAAATCAGAATTCACATGCTCCATGTACACAATTTATCAGAATTTCAATCGTCCACATGGTACACTGAGAATGCAAGGATAGTAAATTCTGCGAATGTCTTGATGGAAAAAAAAATCAAGGGTATCAACAGATCGAGGAACTCCATTATCCATAATGAGTTGTTTTGTTATGAGAATGCTGTATCGACGTTGAAGTACACCAGCGAGAAAGTAACATTATGAATAATCAAAAGAATGACCCCCTACTGTCGTAACACCTTCAATATTAATATATCCTCAACCGGCAAAATATTGTAAAATGAATTGGAAGAAACGTCAATAACTGTTTCGTACTTCAACGTGGCTATTATTACATTATTCCACTACACCTAGGCGATAATATTTAGATTGGTCCAATATTAATGATGCCATCTTTGTAATATATATATTTTTTTCATATTTTATCATTTTTTTTTCTTGTGGCCAACAAACAAACCCCTAAACACCTCGCAGTTGGGCCTACATTTACACGAATACATATTACGAAGCGCAGTCCCGGCTGACCATTATTTTCCCCACTAATTACTAAGTATTACTTGTCAAAATATATATAACAGCCATTTTTTTTTTCAATTTCTCTTACGTAGAAATGCTTCATCCTAGAGATTATTTTGAAAGGAAATGATAAAATTGTCATGCATTGAGTTTGCTTCGATTAAACTGCGGAGAGAGCAATCATCGATTGTGTTGCGTGGAGCAGAGGAAAATAGAGAATATCCTTTGATCTCTAGACGATTGTTAGAACTATTTATGTGGGCAGATCGCGGCTTTCTAGGTATTCAAATGTCTCGGTAATTAAAGACCCCGTTAAATTAGGAGGAGAGATTTTTTTGTAGCGTATTTGAGGCAAATTCACGCGTATAAAAAAATTAATAGGTAAACCTGGCAATTTATATTGAACTTTCTATTAGCTAGCCTGCAAATCAATTTAGTACTCTGTATATAATTCACTGGTTTCCCTGATAATTGCACTGGATTGCAGGCGGATGCTAATTTCGCATTGATAATTCCCCCTCTTTTTAAATAGTTTTCTTGAGTAAAAAAAATAGACGCAAAAACTCAATTTAGTACTCTTCACATAAATTCACTGGTTTCGGCGATATCTACAAAACCACGGAGGCGTGAACCCAATATTTCTCGTCGAATTCTCGTATTTCATAATTTTTTTAAGTCAATAAATGTCATGCTGTGACTCAATTTAGTACTTTTCGAAAAAAAAAAATCATCTTCAAGTAAATCCTTTTGCGCTTCGGATTTTCCGCCAGTAACGCGAATGGAAATTTAATATTCACTATCCCGGCTTCGTAACTTATAATTTTCGTGAGTAAATGTCATGCTGCAACTCAATTGAGTATATTAAAAAAATTCAACATATTTATCTAAATTCAATAGTTTTCCTAGTCCGAATATAATTCTGCAGTGAAGTGGTGAAACGGTAATTGGTTAAGAACAAGTGATCGCTGAATATCTTGCAAAAAAAACGAAAACTTAAATGCAAATCTGCACTTTTTTCTCGCCCATTTGCCACTCACCACAGGACTTCCCGTCAACATAAACAGTTCTATCACTAGTCTGCTACTCTAGTTACCCATTGGAACACCAGCAGTTGCTGATATTCTCGATGAACATTCTCTCATCAGAAAGTGTAGCTCTTCCTCATCTTCATTTCGTCGTATCTCAAATGAATCTAGGTAAACCAGCACTGGAACGATGGTAGATGTAGGGTGGGGGTGGATGACCGGGGAAGTGTCTCTGTCGTTGATGGGGCAGGAGTGGATGATGAGGTCCCAGGCTGTTAACGGAGCTCTGAGGGTGCTGAAGGAGGTGGGAAGCACCATCCCCGAGATCCAACTCGAGCTCCTGCTGCTCCACCAGCTGGAGAGCACCAAAGGATGCTGTCGCCATGGCCACGTCCGGCATTATTCCCGATAAGTGCCCATCGCCACAAGGATTATTATCCTGTTGCTAATAAAGTGGAGGAACAATGATCAGTTCAGGGTGAAATTGGAATATTTCAACGATTTGGAGAGCATTGGGGGAATTTATTGCTGTACCGGGAATTTTATGAGAGGTGAAGTGGTGTAGAATGGGAAATCTGTTTGACATTGAGTCTGATGTTTGGCATTGAGGGGCATTCGAAGGTGATGCAATCGAATTTTTCAATTTTCAATCGATATTTTAATGAAACGGGAAATAGGTTGGCATTCGCCGAGAATGTAAACACATCCGACAAAAGGTGAACGCAAGAAAATTGTGGAAATTTTCACATTTCAATTTCCATAATTTTTCAACAATTTTTTTTCTGCGTTTTCAGGTACGAATGGAAGGTTTAGAATTTTTTTCATGTGTTTATTTCTTCCTGGTGTGCCTCAAGGGCTTCTTTTCCCCTCGCGTAACTAAAAATACTATTTCGCCTCTAGTACGCAAAATTATTATGTGATTTTTTATGTCAAAGGGCCATTTATAAGACGCCATGGTGAAATTTATGGTTCGATATTTGGGAAAGAAGTCTGGAGTTAATGTCCATTGATTTTTCGCAATTTTTATCCCACAAAGAAAAATAGTCTTATTAAAAATTCTATTTTCCTTATCTCGCCTAGTTTCGGTATTTATCAGTTTAACATTGAACTAAAATATCTCGGTTGACCACTCCATCGTCGAATTCATTTTATTGACCGTCGGAACATATTTTGATACGCCCTGGATTCACATTCAACGAGGTCCCTCAAGATTCACGCGAAATAATCGCAAATGAACCGATAATATTGATAACTTTTTGAACGCTGAAATAAACTGGCGATAAAAATACCTCTGCATGGCTACTTCGGCATTGAATTTTAATTTCAACGTGATAAGAGCATTAGGGAGAAAAAAAGCAACAATAAAAACTGTTGATGTTGCAAATATTAGTTTATGGTGGTATTGATTTTCAAATGCAAGAAATACGTAGGCAGCGCTAGTACTGACATTGAGGACTTGACAAATAAGTGCAATCGAATGACTAAATCAAAGTTTGTGAGACTTGATTTTTTTTTTAAATTTATACGATGACTTCGCACTGCTTACTTTGATTGACAAAAAAATCGCAGACAGTGCAGTAATTGCAAATTCCATTATAGCACTAGCACTTCACGAAAACAGGTATATGAGAGGAAGTAAAATGCCTCTGGAAAGTTATCATTGAGTTTGAAATTTAAAAACGATTAAATAAAATTTTCTGTCGAGTCCATTAGAGGATACTGTCGCTACCATAAATTACAATATGCAGATGGAGTAATTGAATTTCCAAAGAAGCCCATGAGAGCGTTAAAAGCAATGCAGAGAATTTTACCGGCAAATAAATAGATATCTGAGGAACAGATAGACATCTGTCTGTTGAAAACATTCCCAACAGTCATCCATTAAAATTGGTCAATTAAATTTTTTCCCTTAACTTTTGTTGCCAGTAAATTAGCCATTTGCTTTCGAAGAAGCTCTCGTCTACTTGATTCGCGATAATGTCACGACTCATTTTTTTCCGCTGCGGTGTCATCATTAAAATACTGCGCAGTACTGTGAATTATTTAATTGGATATCCTTAACACTATACACAAATAATTTATCCAATTTACCTCTCCCTGATGTCTGTAATTCTCCCCCTCAGTCACAACAGCTGGAAGCTCATGCCTCAGCCCATACGACGAATTTGGCCGAGGGAACGTCATATTCCTTCCGTAACAAACGTTCACCGTTGCACTGGTACTGACATTCATGTTCCCGGGGCTCACCGAGTCCATATTCTCCATGCCCGTCATGCTTTCATCCTGCTCGACACTGCCATAGAACGCTGCATTCTACAATCACAAAAAAAAAAAACATGAAACCCCATTAAATTCCCTCAGAAACGTCATAAATGATTGAATATCGTAATAATGATTTATGAATTCCAATGAGATCTGAGGGACTGCAACAGCCTCAGGGTGTTCACTAGATCTCCAGGTTCTCAAGAGAAAATATTCGCATTGAAGAGATAACTCTTGACAAGGCCTAACTCCATTTTTCACCTGTTTTTTTCCCATTAATTCCCTCCCCCCCCCCCTTATTTATTTTTATTAATTTATATCGATTCTATGATTACTTGCGCAAACGATCAGCGATAGCTCTTAGATTTTTGCTCTAGTACTCATCGAAACCAGCACACCTCATTCGTCAAGATAACGTATGTATCGCAATTACAAAAGCCCGATTAATCGCTGATTAATCGGTAAGTGCGAGAATTAAAATTGAGGGATTGTATTTAATAAAAAAAAATTATATATCAGATGTTTTGAGGCAAATGGCAATGGGGGAGGAAGGGGAATTGGCATAAACGTCACCAGGGGAAGGAGAACAGGGGGTCCAAAGTCAAACTCATAGTGTGCGAACCTCAGTTGTTACTGAATCGTCTAACTGACCTGGTGGACTACTCTGGAGTTCCGCGAGTTGCGGATGAGCACAATCTATTTCAAGCGCTGGTAATACGGCTTGGGCTTACGTGAATTAGAGACAACTGTGGTAAGGATCGTGACCTTTATTCCACTTAATTCTTATCAGTCTTGTTGCGTCTTCGTCAATTGGGGGTAAAATGGATATTTTTTTCTCGTGACAGGAGTTTATGACTTAATGAATCGGGCGGAATAGATTTCACTTCATTTGTTGTTATTGTGTTAATTAAATTAATCCAACTAGTCTAATGTTATCGGAGTGATTTGATATAATATATGATAATTTTGAGTGCATCGGGAGATAGAGGAAGGAGTAAAATGAGCGATCAAATAATTAATAATTAAATACTGAACTGTCTGATGTCCTGATTGTCATGCGCTAAATATAAAGACGATTATTGCTATATTGGGATATTATTATATTCATAAATAAATAGTTTTTCTTTTAATTGTGGAGGTTCAAGATGACAAAGCAATTCTAATCTCGTAGAAATCTTATTTTTATATCGTATATTTATTATTTAGTATTTTTCCATTAGTTTGGGGAGAAGCCACTAAAAAAGACATTAATTATTGTAGTGGGAACCTATTCAATAATTAAGGAAATGACTTTCATTTTTTAATTACTCACCCTCTTCATTGTTTCATGAAGATAAGATAAGATAATTCCATTTTCCAAAAGGCCCTAGGCCTTTTTCGGACAACCTTTGCAGAGGCTTACAAATAAAGCTTCGAAAATTATATTTGCCGACCTTATTAGTGTTTCCCGACGTGGAACGCCAGTTTCTTTGCGACCGCAGACGTTCGTCACACGTAAGTTTACGAAATTCCATAAACAAAACATTATTTTATGAATATTAAAAGAAATAGTCCTTAAAATAATTAATGTAAATCGCGTATCTGATAGCTAGAACGTGGAGTGCGATTCGCGTGCGTATTTCACGAGTGCGATAATAGTAAAACCTTGCCGTTCCTCACTTTCATTATTTTTTTTTTCAATAATAATGCAGCACCAATTAACGCTTTCAACAAAGTGAGAATTTAATTGTTGAATAATTTATTTGCTATCGGCATAATCCTGTTCCTATTTTTCTTCTGTTATTTTTTATTTTTAGAATAGGATGGGCTTTTATTTTTTTGATTGTTTATAATTATCGTGTACTGTAATGGGGTGTAACAAATGCCTCGGGTAGTGAAGGCTGCCGACTTTTCCCTATCGCCAGTAGACAAACAAATGTTTGGTTGTCTGTCCCTTATCATTTCACGGATATTGAATGGGCAATAGTTTTGTTGTTTAGCGAACGTAACAAAAAATGAATATCTGTATGAATGAATAAATAGATAATATTGAAAATAAATTACACAAATCTGATAAAATTTATTAACGAGTGATATTTATTCCAGACCGAAGGAGCACGCGAAATAACCGAAAACATAAATCGTTGACGCGATTATGTAACGCAAATATATATTTGTTCCGTGTCCAGTCCTATTAATCAGTACAATTATCCATTAGAATATCTGTCATTGGTTAATTGTTATGCATATCACGAGCGCAACGCTTCATTGTTTGTGATTCCTTCATTGTCTCGCTTATTACCATAATACGCACTAGATATTCCACGCGGAAAAAATATTTCAAAAGAAAAATTTTTTAAGAACCAATTGCATCCGATAAAAGCAGTTGCAAAAATCCGAACGGAGGTAGTGAAAATGTTTTGTTGATAACAATGCTTGGAAACAGACAAATATTATTACTGTGTCATTCAAGGACAACTAAAATTAATGACCATTCATCGAACATCTTTTGATGCACACGTGTGTCACCAGAGTCGCAATTGAAACAATGTAAACCAGTTATTCCGGAGATTATGAAAAAATAATACGGAAGTAAAGGAGAAACAAGAAACCTGGATGATGAACGCCCCATTGCTGCACGTAAATTCAAGTCTAACGACTGTACGGGACGGATTATTAGACCTCATTGTTGAATTTCCGTTGTGACATTGAATTCAATTCAGAGGGAATTAAAGTCGTAAAATTTTATGGAGATTTTTCATTCAATTTTTTTTATTGACTGGGCTAATTAGGAAAATTTTATAATAATTTTTCTCCTAAATCGGGTTCAATGTCACGCATAAAATTACTGCCGAAATTTTTTTGTGAATCAATCAGTCAATCTCAAGATCAAAGAATATTCCACTAGATGGATCCATATCTGAACAATTCCATTCAAAAATGACTTTGTAAAAAAAAATTAGATATCACGTGGAGAATAGGACTGTTGTTTTCATCGAGGTTTTTTTTTCACTGAACTAATGAATGATCCTTCGGTTATTACCACCAACTGAATCTTCATTGAGTATTACAAAAAAAAACACGTTTCCTGACATCTTCCTCGTCTTTTAGAACCGCTCATCATGAAGATAATTGAATATTCAATGAGGTGTCAAAATAGACTCGTTAATTTCTGTAATATCTTGTTACTTCATTCCTACTTCATTCACTCCATCACTATCAATCACTCAATCCACTTCACAACAGAATATACATAATACTCCATTATATGTACTATATATATCTGACATTATATTTAGATAACCACCAATTGACTGATTCCAGAGATGCCAGCCAGTGAGAACAAGTTCCCCGTGGAGGACCTCAAAGGTCTCCTCTCCCAGACCCTAGGAAACGACATCAACATCCTGGAAACAAGCTGGAAGAACCTGACAGACCCCGGCGAGAACTTCGGCAGTTTAATTCTCGCAGTGAACGTCGTCTTCACCAAGAGCTCCTCCAAGAAGATCTTGCACACTGTCGTGAAGCTCCCACCGCCCTCAGTCTACCTCCTCCAACTGTTCAACTCCCCCGCGACCTTCAACAAGGAGCTCGTCTTCTACCGAGACGTTACACCAGTCTTCCTCCAACTGCAGAAGGACAATGGACTCGCAGATGCCGAGTCATTGTGGTTGGGTCCGCATTACTACGGAGGACGTCTCGGTCTGATGCCCAATAAATTTGACGATCAGGCCTGCATAGTCCTGGAGAATCTCAACTACTCCGGCTACCGAATGATCGATCGTCTCAACGGCCTCTCCCGAGATCAAACTGAGTACGCAGTCAAACAGCTGGCAAAACTCCACGCTATAACAATCGCTACGAGAATTCAAAAGCCAAAAGTATTCGAAAATGTAGTGATGCCAGCTCTGGAGAGTTGCGTCAACGACGAGGCCATCGCATGTGTCATGGACATGATAAGAAAAGCTGTTACCGATTTGGGAAATATACCGGAGGCCAAGGAGGATATGGATGATGTACACAAAACAATCGAGAGCATGATGGAGCTGGAGAAAGCTATGGAGAAAGATGAAGACTGGTTTACATTTGTACACAGCGATTTCTGGGGCAACAACATGATGTACAAGTTCAAAGACAACACTGATGAGATTGTGGACATGAAAATCGTTGATTTTCAACTCGGTAATTACGATTACGGTGTCAAGGATCTTATTTTCTTTCTGATATCGAGCCCCAGGATTGACCTGACCGAGGGCATATTCGACGACATGGTGAGAATATATTACGAGTCATTCGTGGAGTCACTGAAGAGGTTCAATGTCGATACAACGAAGTTTACTTGGAATAAGTTATTGAGACTGCTCGATATGTGTGGACCGGTGAAACTAGCCCAGTGTCTTGCTATGACGCAGGTCATTAAATCGGTACCTGGTTCAGCGCCGAAGATCGAGAGCATCGAGAATAAGGAGAATTTCTTGCAAATCGGAGGTGGGGAGGCTTATCGTGATAAATTGCTGCAAGTGTTGCACATTTTTAAGAAACGTGGATGGCTTCTGACGACGTAGATATGGAAGTCATTGTTTGATAGATTCTTGTTGACATTGGGAATGGGGGAGGGGGACAGGTGGACATTTGGGTTTTCCAGGAAGATCAATAGAGCATTGGGAAGTTGGGGAGGTGAAAGGTGAGGTGTACGTGTTGTGGGGAGATAGAGAATCTATTTCATCGACGGTTGTGAGAGCTATTGATCCTCTACGGACATATTTGATGGGTCATCCGTCTGTGGGTATCGCATGAGGAAAAAAATGGGGTCTCAAGCCAGTCGGTCTGAGCTCGTCGCGGTTTTTCAAATGTTCTTTATGGTTTCATAATCTAAACTGTTCTGCAAAGAGCTATTGGTCTTAAAAAAATTATTCAGTGTCCTTTTTGTTATGCTTTCCCCTGTGCTCTGTTTAATATGGCATTGATGATGGAGATTCATTGTATTTACCTCAAGGAGATCAGCAACAGCGTCCGGTAGATTAAATTCACGTACAACACGTAATCTCACTTGTCTGTTTATCTCGTGACGACACGATAGGGGTAAACTCACAGCCCGTTGACAACTCGGTGACTGTCTGAGTTTTTGTTCACGTTTCAGCATCGCCGACATTGTCATTGCATCTGGAACTAGATTAAATGGTTTTGTTGTATTTTTTTTGACGATGAGGAGAGCAGAGATGGATCGGTAAAAATAATTTTCTCGGGGATGAGTTTTTCCACGTTCTATAAGAATTCTTACAACCATTTTGTAGCCAAATATCAAAGTGAATAAAACTATTGAAATATAAAAAAATACCAGGAAGTGCTGCAGCAAGTACATCTACACCAACTGCACCCATAGACCTTGGTTTTTCATCGACCATGTAAAGTGTATCTGGTATGTCAGGAATGTATCGGGCTCTTCGCAGTCTCACAAGTTCCGCTTCTTGAATCATTTGCTCTTCGACTAGACTCTAAAAATGTTAAAAACGTCATTTTACAATTATTTCTGATTTTCCCATTTGTTTCTATTATCTTTAAGCCTCAAGACCCGGAACTATTTGGTTTAAACGATACTAATTTTGGAAAATTGAATCAAATTTTAATTTTGTCACTAATTGGTAGTGATTAAGCTTAATTTGCTCCGTGGTAATTAATTTGATTAACAGTTTCGTACTAGGATGTGTTAGACGATATTTAACGACCAAAAAAATTGGAGATTTAATATTCAAAAACCGCTTTTGAATTGTATTGTCGAATAACCCCAGCGGAAATTGGAAATTAACAATTTACTGTCCCTAATGGCCCCTCGGTCGTCATTTATCCTATTTGTTGGTCGTTGGCTGACAGACCCTCAGTTGCCAGGATAAATTGTCCACTCATAATTACCCTCCAATCAACGTTATTTCCAAACTCTAATTAAAAACGCTTTTTGCGAATTTTGAACTCTTCTCCCACTGATTCCTTTCCACAATCACAATTTTACCTACTACGAGATAAAAAATCAACGATAACGATATCTATAAATAAAACGTTCGAAAGATAATCGCAGCAACGACAACTAATCACTTTGTTTAGAACAAATATTACTAATTTACATGTAAATGGTTTCAATTGATGATTTACCAAGTAAATTTATTTTTACCTTAATTTCCTCGTAATAGGGCATAAATAAACGAGGCCGTACAAATAGGCCATTCCGTTTTCCCCCCCGTATCCACGCATTGATCCTCATATTTTCCCTCTCATCACCGATCATGTGGCTGGGGGGCGTTGAAACAAGACCTCGACGTATCGCCTACAGCATTGAATTATACAAATGAGTTCAAGCCACTCCAATGACTTCCAGGCATTGAGTAAACCACATCAACAAATACCAATGATGTAAATTACCTGCAATAAAATTTCACTGTTGGGTGGTAACACATGATCCATTCTAACAAGTGGCAAAAGTTCACTGAGAATTTCTCGTAGTTCAATATCACTGAGATCTCGTTTTTTCACTCCCTTTCGTGCCACTGAGTGTACCGTGTGGCTGAGTAAATTTGGCTCACGATCCTCCATCCTACGTACTAACTCGTGTTCACCCCATTTTAAAACAGCCTGAAGGACCTCTAATTCGCTGGCTTGAAGAAAGTGACTCTGGAGTGCGTGAACGAGATGAGTGTGATCTAACTGATAGAGGACTGAGGTGGTAGCTATCGTTTGAAATTCCTCTCTGAGAAAGTGGAGGGCTTGGCGGTGAACCCAGGCTGAACCGTGAGGTTGACTTCCCCATCTGCAATAAGACATTGAATAATTGATTAATAATACGCGTAAATACTTTTTTAAATTAAATAATCGATGAACGAATTGAATTCAATTCGTATTTTTCTCATTCTTTGCCCCAATCAGCTAGAATATTCACATATAATACCACAAGTGGTTCAAAATTATCGAATATTTCCCGATAGATTCGTTGCAAACAAATGAAGGAGTCAAGTTTTTCAGGCTAAAAAATCACGAGTGCGAAGCACGAGTGATTTTTCCTGAAAAACTTGACGACTTCATTTGTATGCAGGGAACCTAGAGGGAAATATTCTATAATTTTGAAGCTCGAGTGGTATTCAGGGGATTATTTTTCCAATCCAAATTTCGGCCAAGAGAATTGTGCCATGACATGAAAAGAGGTTTATTTGGTTAAGTGTCGTTTGTTTACCAAAATATTCAAAAAATAATCGCTGATATTCGAGGTAGGCTATACAAAATATCAACAAATGGTGCAATTCTATTGGCTGAAATTTGGGTGGGAAAAATAATCAGTGGTAATACCCCAAGACCTTCAAAATTATCGGATATTTCCCGAGAGTTTCGTTGCGTAGCAACGAGAGGGATAAGGTTCGCAGGTTAAAAAACCCGAGCGCGAAGCGCGAGGGTTTTTCTGCGAATCTTATCCCGATCGGTGCTACGCAGGGAAACTGGAGGGAAATATCCGATTAATTTTGAAGGTCGAGGGGTATTTGGCTGGATTATTTTTTTCATTCCAATTTCAAACAATTAAATGTGTGGCATTTCACGTCATATAGTATGGTTGTTCACTCGTAGTCATGGCTTCTCCAGCGTATATTTTTTGTCTGCACAAAATGCAGAGAATTATTTCCAAATTGTGGCTTTTGTCTTCACTGTATTATTAGGAACATTTTAAAAAATTTTTTGATCAATAATCTCCAAGGATTCCCGTCCAAATCTGCTCATGTCGAGGTAAAGTCTTTGAACTTGATTTTTTCTAATGACAGTTTTGGGGTTTGAAACGCGTACAAATTGTTTATCGGATATTTTCATTGCTTAGCAACAAACAGGGAAATATCCGAAAAATATCCGAAGTAAAACTCTCTTACTTGTACCACGTGACGGGAAATGCCACCATTTGATTGGTTGAAATTGGGATGAAAAAAATAATCCATAATATTTCCTCTACTATTGAATGCCAAATAATAAATATTAGCCTCGTATTATTTTATTTACAACAAATACACGAATGTTGTCATGAAATATTCATCATAAAAAATCATGTACCAGACAAATTACCTCAGAACAATTGGCAGTGATTCATGCGTCAGCCACTCGAGAATAAGATCCTCACATCCCTGTGAGAGAATGTCGAGCTCCAGAAACCGTCCAATCTGGTACAGTTCCATGGCCTCCTCGAGGGGACTAGGTCTCATTCTCCCAGTGTGTGTGAGTGCCTGCACTTCCCCGAGACTCCCCGCGGAGCTTCCACAGCCACTTCCCCTGAGAATTAACGACAGATCCACAGTATCGAGATAAACAGCGTGCAGCAAAACCCTGGCATATCTCTTGGGAATGACCGACTCATCGAGAACAATTCTCGTGGGTATATGCAATGCTCTCTCTGTGTGATCCTCCCCCGATCTCGTTCTCCTCTGTATCAAATTCCTGAAGAATGTCGATCTCGCCGAGAGTATGGCCTTGTGACAGGGCAATTCCAACTTCGGCCTGAAACCATATTCCGAGCTGCCACTGTCAGGCCTCTGATAATCACCATCAGACGTAAAAACAAGTGCAGCATCAGCATAATCACCAGTATCGAGTAAGTATCTGAGATCGTGCTCCAGGAGATTGGGTGTACCAAACTCATCTCCAAGACGTCTCAATAAATTGCCATCGAGGGATGTGTCGTGTGTACAAATATCACCAGTGTAAAGATAACGCAGAAGAGCTGAGAACATGTGTACTTCGAGATTTGGTGTTCTCAATTCCAAACATATTCTCGCTCCATAACCAGGACAGCCTGCCAGTAATTCTCGAAAATATGGACATCTGGAGGACAATAAGGCCCTGTGGACTGGAAAACATGCACCACGATAAACAAGATCAACGTCTGTGCAGTGTTTGTAATCGTAGAGAGTTGATAAATCCTGTTTGAAGGTGGTAGCTGGGGGTCTAGCTAGCTCTGCCTGTACATGAAGATCTTTGAGGGCTGCCAGGGCCTCGTATTCCTCGAGGAGGGCACTCGCCTCGAGTGGACTCCAGGTTGATACTAGTTCCCTTATGACACGGCCGTGGTCACATGCCTTCGATGTTCTACGACGACGAATGAATTTTTTACGAAGGGTTGCGAAGCCTGTCACCTTCTTTTTTCGTTCTCTGTAATTAGAATGAAGGGCCTCTGGATGAGTTGGTTTGAATCGTGGGGGGATTTCTTTGATGAAAGTAATTCTGGTGCTCGTGACGGAGAATCGATGGTGGGGCGGGGGGAGGGGGGGGGGCAGAGCCGGTGAGAAGAAAGAAAATTCATCTTGTGATGTTTTCTAGACGTGTGAAACCGTGTGTGATTGTTAAAGGAGTTGCGAGGGGTTTAGAGATTCTGAATTTGCACTTGGGAGTGGGTTTCTTTCAGCTGGTGGAGGCTTTATCGTGCCTTTTGAGATGTTCGGTTCATTTTGAAAATGCACTGGGAGATTTTTCTCAGTGGCCGTGGAGAGGAGACTATTTTTAGAGGACAGTATTCATTTTTGTGAGTGTGGGAAAAGTCATTGTTTGTTTAGTTCTGTTGTTTGAATATTGTTGCAGTGAACAGACAGGGGAATTAATTAATTAGAGGGACCATGATGTCCTAAGAGAGTCAAAATATTATCAATTCTCATTGCAATTATTCGAATGTTAAAAATGTTGGGAGTGACGATGATTATGGAGATGGTGCCCTAGACAAGTGACGTGGATTTCTTCCAGTAGTTCATCATCTTCGGTGGATTCTCTTCGTTTTGATAGTACTTTGAGAATTCTCCTGCTTTTTCCACTTAAGTAAATAGGCGGGAACCCATGGGAGATGTTCTGGGGAAGTAATGATGAAAGGAATGTGTAGACAGAATTGGGACAGGAAGAATCGATGGGAATTGAGTGGAGATATCGGAAAATTTTGCTGAGGCTTCGTGACGTTTGCGAAAATTATATGCTTCATTGTCGTTTTTCCATTTCGTAATGGAATGCCGCAACTTGGAATGTTGCGTAATGAATTCTTGATGAGTTCGTTCGGTATTTCAAGTTTTCCAAGCTTTTCGCGAGATTTTATTTTTAGGGATTCATTACTTTGTCTCAGGAGAATGACTCATGATTATATTACCATGGAAATTTCATAATCGAGTAAAAATATACGAAATTAGTGGAAGCGGAGGATCGACAGAATGTTATTCAGGTAAATTAAATTAGTGAAACACGTTGAGGATATTTGTTGAATTTTTTACAGTGGAGAGGATCAATTCTTTCTACACTCTGTTCAATTTTATAATTGAATTCCCATTTTTAATCAATCAACCATGAATATTACTGAGTGAACCGAGAAAGTTAACTCATCTCTACCGTTGGTTTCTGGTAAATATCTCAGAATCTATAAGAAATGGAAAAATTTTCATAGAAACTTTGTTGAACAATTTTCTTCTCCCTACACAAACGATTCTCATCAAAATCCCGCCAGTTTCCCTAATTTTGGAGATATTCATCAGAAGAGCAGGCAACATACCTCGATTCCCCCTCATCCCTTCTCCAAAAAAATCCCTGAATCAATTACCTTGCACCAATGCTGAACTGATCAACATTGCCGGAAGACGATAGCCTTGCTGCTTGAATGGGATCGCCACCGATAGCAGCAAGGTTCGATGAGGCAGATGCTCCCATTCTCTGTGTCATACGTGAATCATTATCAATCCTCCTCGTGACCGATGCTGCCCAGCAACCGTTCTCCAGTGTTTCACCACTCTCGTCGCCACGGGCCAATGCACACGGTATCAACAATCGGAATACGTTCATCTCTCACCCAGACACCAGCCTGGAAAGATATCCAACAAATCATCAGACTCCCTCACCCCAAGACAATTCCCTAATTACATATTCCTTAAATCCTGTCTATGCTGCAGTGGTTCTGGTACGATAAGTAGGTCATGGTCGACTTAGCAGATTAAGGGGTCAGTGCAATTGGAGAATCATTATCTCCCTTGAAAAAAAAAAAAAGAGAAATCAAGAGAAGCAAAATTTCATCATGAATAGCAGAGAAAGTGTAGAGCTGACGTATTTATTCGGTCAATGTAACAACAAAATCCAACTGTTACACGATTAAATGATGGATTATGTAAATTTCACTGGGTAAATGCCCACCACTGACACTAATCAATCATCAGCAATCGATTTATCATAATTACCTGGGTCCCTAGTGCACATATTTTCTCGTATCCAAGTTTATTATCTCCAGATGATATTCACGAATTAATGTCACATACAAACAATCCCTGAACAACACACAGTCGGCCATGTTTATATTCGAATGCATCGTTGGCCCAAATAAATTCACAAGAGTGCATTATCAATATAATTATTCCTCAATGATCATTCACCCTGGATCAACTGAGCTGATTTTCAATCATTGAACTTTCACAATTCATCTCCGATACCCTGTTACAAACACATTGTTTATTTTTATTTTATTTACACGAATATTCCCTCGAATGGGGAGAATTCTTCTGTACGAACTGGTGAAGACACTGGAATTTATTGTGGCGAATAAATGCAGTTATCACGACTGCCACTGGCCACTTTATCACACTCCACTGATTGCACTCATGTTGTGAGGAATTATAGGTGTGTTTCGTGATTTATCTCCGATTTTTCGGAGCTGCATATTGAAAATAGAGCGCACATAGCCCTCTACAGTACAGTCTGACTGGTAGCTAACCTAAAATCACCATATCAAGGTGTAGGTGGTTGTGTGTACATGAGAGAGGAGCAATGCTGCCAATAGTGGTGAGGTAAATATCCATTTGGGAGAGGGATGTTGGGGGCTCCAGGATGCCGATGCTGAATTCAAATATTCTTGGTTTATCATTGCAGGGGAGTGGAAGCTTGCGATTTTATTCAATTTATGTGCTTTGTTATTTTTTACGTAATTTTTTATTGTTTCAATTTACAAGAAATGAAAATAACAAATAGAATGGATCAAAAATGAGGGAACAGGAGTTTAGAATTGACAGATTACTGAAAAAAAGTTTTAAAAGTTTTAAAAAATTTTTCAATATTTTTTTATGAGAAAATAAATTTTTTTAATGTTTTAATTTAATAATATACCTGTACATTTTTAGAATATTGTCTTATATATTAAGTAATCCATTTAAAAATAGAAGAAATACTGGCTGGAGCTTGAAAAAATTTGTTTCTGTTGATAAACTTCACATTTATCTTTCAATAATTTTGTTTTTCATACATAAAATATTTATTACACATGGAATATCATTCAGGGAGGATTATAAAGCTTCCCGGATGCACCGCGGGTGCATTCTATATATATAGAATACGATTCCCTATTTTTGGACGGCGCTACGTGGCTCAGTCGCTGTGTAGAACGTTCCCCAAATTTTCTCTTATTTCGCCATAATTTAGTGCAATATTCTCTGTGATTTTGTAAATATTTAAAAGACCTTTTTGGGGGCTGTATGTGACGGTGATTTGGAAACAGTTGCACAGTTGATCCCAGTTATTGAACAGACAGCCCCCATTTTCCGGAAGTCGGCTACTCGTCTGTCCCATACTCCATCGAGACTCCCGCATCGAATTTTCTCATCACAATTTCTTGATAATTACTGAGACAAAATGTTTGCGATACGTAACGCTTCCAGGAACGGACTCTACCTGAGTTCACAAGCCGGACAATGCAGAACTGCGCTTGTAACACGACCCAGGAACAGAGTTTCCCTAGCTGTAAGTTTTTGGAAAATTTTTTCAACATAATTTTTGTTTCTTATGTAACGACTGTAGTTGTGCCAAAATTATTAATTACGTTTCATCTGAAATGAGGTGTCAGTGACTTGTTGGAGTTTTGGTTCCATCAGAACTGCAGCATCAGAGTTTAAGTCAAAATAATAAATGGCGATTCCTACAACAGGAAAAAGTGCAATGAACTTTCAGATTATTTTCCTTTCATGTCGTAATTAATTAGGGTAGATGATGGGTAGTTCTGGGCATTACCTTTTGAGTCATGAGAGATTAAAAAAAATCAAAACACTATGTCAACAAAATTTTAACGAGAATTCATTAGCAATAATTGGACAAAATAAAAATGCAAAATGCCCTGATAATTTCGATGGACATCATGGAGATCTGCTCTTACCATTTCTCTCGATTGCCCTCAACCGTCTGGACCATTTGGTGAACAGCCCCCGGGGTCTGGAAGAAATATAAATGCTCATGACTAACCCTTGAAAAAATTATTACAATGTACAGAACCCAGAAAATAATATATTTTATTAATTTCCAGGAGAAGATCGTCCATGGAGTTCTCATTGCTTGTGGTATACTCGCCACCCCAGCTTGGGTTACAACTCATTTCAGAGAATATTCTGGCAGAGACACAAAGTAGATAATTCATAAGCAAGTTATTAATTCAAGTGTTGATATGATGAAGACAAATATCTAAGGTACAACTTATTCAATCACTGATGTAGAACGAGGGAATTAAATCTGTTAAATAGTCTGTTAGACTGCAGTTTTTAATTGAGGGAATTCGGCAATTAATGTGCTATTTCTGTGGGGCCATAAACATTATTTATTTTTTAATTTGACATCACACAATTTTGAGGTTAAACCCATCATAATTTGGACAAAATCTGTTCCCATTTGTTTGCAAATTTCCTGGCTTGGATAAAAAAATATTGGGGCGAAAGAAATTAATTATTTATCTGGTCACACAATAATTTGTTTATCCAGAGGGATAATTTTATTTAAGTCGTAGACACCATTTCTTTGCTACATAAATAAACTAACCTTCTGAATTATAAGAGCACTCTTCCTCAATCACCAATAGCTCCACATAATTCCAAGTAATAAAAAATTCACGAGACATTTCGTGAAAAATTTTCCTGTCCCCGATCAGATAGAAATTTTCAATTTAACCTCGACGACGTTGACTAAAATTCACTCCTCGACTCAGTGTGCTTTACGGTGGGGAAATATTGTCGCAGTGAGTTACGATAAGGCTTCCCCTTTTACCTTTTCCACTCGATGAAAATGCAAAACACATATAACACCACATGCTAGCACAACCCTGGTGATAGTGACGGCTTGCTGGGCACCATTTGCGTCGTGCGCAGAGCAAAAAAGCGATGTTGTCAGGTTTCATTCTCATCACCCGAGACTGGAATTCGCCCTCTACAAGGCTGTACGAGAGCCCCGTCGGCTACAATCGCTGGAAAAAATCATCACATAACGTCTTATCTGCAGTGAAATATCGAAGATTTTTATATTCACCTGATACACGAGAAAAATGTTCGTCAGCGGATTGAAAATCGCAAGACTTGGTGCTGCAGTCCAGCAGCAGTCTGTCAGGAACAGTTGTATGGCGACCAAGCCTCGTAATTACGTTTCTACTACTGTGAGTATTGACTCAATTTACAATTTTTAGGTTAGGAGCGCTGCACAGGTGCAAAATGTTTACGTAAGTTTCTATGCCCCAATTTCCTTGAGTTCCCCAATGGAATTTTCAAAAAACATTTTTCAGGGAATTTAATTGATTCATTGGTGATGAGTTGGCTTTGGAGTCGTGGAGGTTAGGTCACTCTCGATGGAGTGCGTTAGTTATTTCATCGGAACCCTGAAGGCAACGAGTAGAAGAATTTTTTCAATTCTACATTCACCTCGAGAATTCGCCTGGTGAATTCATTAAATCGCTGTTCGATTGCTATTGAACTTCCTTTCACAGAAAAATCGAAGTCCATCGACGTTTTGTTCCAACAATTGCGCATGTGCTGCAAGAAAATATTAATTTTGCCAGGAATTATTTTATTGAAATGGACATTGATTTTTTCGAGAGTGTGAGACAGTCCCATCAATGCAGGACACAGCATTGGTAGATGAATATTAGCTTCTGATGATGAGGAGTCGATGTCCCTTTGGTAAACTGCTGAATACGAATTCTCGAAAAAAATACTAAAAATAAATTACAGGAAATAAATTGAAATGAACTACATTCACGTTATTTTTTTGCGATGAAATCACTCAGAAGCGTAAAATACGCTAGTGAAATAGGAGAAATTTAAAAGTTATGATGGATTGCTGTACCAAAAAATCAAAAACTAGAATTGGAACGATTACAAAGTTTCAAACGAAAGCAAACGGGGAACGAGTGATCCACTCGGTATATTGCATCCGTTCACGCTATCTCCCTCTTCTCGTGTATGCGTGTTATTCAGTTGTGATTTTTCTTTCAGTCATAAAAATAAACTCAGCAAATACCTGGAAACATACACTCGATAGTTGCCATTTCTCCGCATGAAAAATCCTATAAATTTGACTGTTCAGAGGGCCCCCATTCGTTGAGCCTCACTGACATCACACGAATTCTATCAAGCTCTATTGCACATATTTCCTCGCATCCGATGGGTTTGGCATTGATTAATGTATCGCAAAGGTTCTTCCTCCGGATTTTCAGTTTCCTACAGTTCCCAGAGAAACCGGTACTCGAAAAACGTCATTTGAGTCGTCAATAGTTTTTTAGCGAATTTATTCTGTGCACATTGAGCAGAGGATTATTGGGATTGACCTGTCTATTTTTTCAGGCATTTGTACTCTTGAAAATATTTTTTGGAATAACTCCGGGTGATCCGGGATTTCATAGCGATTGCCAGGGGAAAAGTCGAGTCTGAATGGAGGGTAAATTCAGCGATCGGTTACTGTGAGTGGTTTACGGAGCTCTGAGAGAGTGTAATCACTTCGAAAAAAAATTGTCTGTCATTGGTCAGCGTTAAAGAACACCAGGATAAGGTGGACATCTATTTTTTATATTTTATTCGAGACTATTTATCCATTTGGTAATTGCATTGTGGAGTCAATGAAGTAATAGCATGAATAAAAATAACAATTGCAGGAAAAACCGTATCCTAAAAGGGTCAGGTAGACACGAGAGTTGTTATCTAGTCTTAAATTTGCTGAGTGATTATTCCCGCAGGTTCTCTGTTTACGTTATCATCCCCGGTAAAAAAACACCCTCTACCCAACTGAATAAATTCTCTGAAATATTTTTCCAAGCCCCTATTTTTTCTCCCCCATTCTGCACCACAGAAATCTGAATAGAAACGTAAAATATTCCATTTTCTCCTCTAATAAGCATAAACCCCATGGTTGAATATGAAGAAGGCATCGTCTGAAAAATTAAATTCAATCAGTGTGCTCAGTCTGTCAGAAAATTTTCATTAGAATTAGTGGGAGAAATCTCCAAATAATTCATTCTTCCAATAATAAAACCTACCACTCACATTGCAACTTTCCACTCACGTACCGTCAGAATAATCCATTCATACGATTCATTTCCCACGAGGTTCATCACGAAATCGACTGCTGTCATCCGCGCCATTTCAGGAAAAAAAGTTTCGACTAGAAAATCATCAAGAAATCCAGGAATTCAGTGACTTCAGTCTCGTATTAATCGATCCAACAGGATATATTCTTCGCAACTTATGCTGCCACAAAATTGCTTACTTCAAAAATTATCTTTCTTTATTTTCCCTCAGAATGTTCCCTCCTCAGGGCACGAGTATTCACGAACTTCTTCATTATTTCCTGATCTATAATGGAAGAATTCCTCCGCCTCATCACGTTCTATCGTAACTACCTGATCATTAAAAGTGCAGGAAAGAATAATCTAGTGGAGTGATAAGACGGGATAACTCAATATCACTTAAAGTTCACTTCCTGCTTGAGTTCAAGCACTTTGAAATCCGTCGGGGGGTAGTGCATTGTCTGAATCATCCCCGTACCCTTTACTCCACGACAAAAAAACTCGACACCAATGAAAAATTAAAATTAATAATGTAACACCGAATTTGTGTATCAAATTATAAATTTATGTTGATTAAGGGATTTTCGTGTTTGTTTTAACAGTTTGTCATCTAATTACAGGAAAAATGTATCCACGGAATCTGCATAGCTGTCGGTATCATGGCAACTCCAACGTACATCGCCTGCAACTTCAAGAACTACACTGGACGAACGGATTATTAGAATCAAGGACATTCCACTAGTTGTCAGTCTCTTCTCTTATTTAAAATTAATGAAAATGGTTATCACGTGTTATTTCAGTCGAGTACGTCGTGATTGAATAAATGAAATACCAAAAATAGTCGATACAATGTTCTGTTGAAAAACTGAATCTACCTATTTGTCATTTCCATTCTCCAAGAAGCCACTCCACTGACAACTATCGTTTCCTTTGGACATCACTGCATGCTAGAATAAATATCCATAGAGGTATCAGCGTAACACGATACGCACAAAAAACTTTGGCGATAGTGAATAAAACGTGAAGTGAGAGCCTGTATATTGGGTTTCGAGGGTTTTCGGTGGAGAAAACGCGGAAGCGAGAGAGAAACGAAGACTTCAAGCTTGAAACTCTCAAAGTATAGTGAAGGGTATTCAATATACTCCGACGGGAGGGCCACACCCCCCTGTCCCCTCGCTTCCCTTCTGATTCTATCGTCTGGGTTATTTACTTTTATAGTTGTATATAGTAGTATACCTTTACAGGATAGCTTTTAAGCCGAAAAGACGGTAAAACGAGGAGAGAAAAAAGTCGCGACGATCGAGTGTGACGTAAGAAAAGAGGATGTGATATCCTATTTTATTGAGTTCATACTGAAATTCAATTTCCATTACGTTCACATTATACTGGACGAAAAGGCTGTTTTTGGGGGTTGAAAAGTGGTTTGTGGAAAGGGAATTGCCAAGTTTTTTCAGTCGAGAATTTTGAAATTGCATTCCTCGGGGGAAGGGGGGAAGTTCCAATATCGAGAGTCATTTCGTTGGGTTGAGTTTGGTTGGGAGAAATCAGGTGAACGATATTCCTCGATTTAGTTGGAATGTTTTCAATGATATTTGCCATCATTTTTTGGTGATGCATTATTCATGAGGAGTGAGCACTGGAGGCCGTGGAATATTTTTAAGGATATCGGTGTTTGAGGGAATTTTGAGAGTTGATGGAACGACACTTGAGAGGATAAGTAAAAAACATTATTTAATTTTATATATTTTAATTTATTTCAGGTACTTCGTGTACTGGTGAGATTGGAATTCTATGATTGATGCGAACGTATGAAGAATTGGGGAGAGAGTTAGAAAATGTTATTGTTCAACACAGGTTCATTTGAAAAGAGTGGAATTCTCCCCATCATAAAGTAAAACGGGTTGAATGTGTTTACAGGAAACCGCAAAATTCATTAAACGAGCGAAAACGATGAATGCCAAGAATATTCAGAACCAGTGAACCACTAACTATATTTCACAGGATTTTAACTCATAATACAAAACAACTGTACGACTGGGGATCAACGGGTTTAAATCATGAAACTTAGCTATTGAAATAAATATCCGGAAAGGAGTGGAATGGATTACACTCAGTGACGAGTTTCCGGGAGTATTGCAAGCTCCAGGGAAAAGTTATAACATTCCAAATTTAATTTAAACCGTTACGAGTGGGAATGAGTGATTTTTTGGGTTCTCCACGTCTTTGTGTTTGTGACTTGTAATTTACAATGTCAGGCGATGGAAAAAAAATATAATTCCACTGCTTGTTAATAAAAAAATCAAACATTTCCAGGGGAACTTATGTTACATTATTTTTCAGCTCGTTCAAATCTGAAATCTCATCGTCGTGACTGTCTCCTTCAGAACGAATACGTCAAGTGGATCGATCACTCGACGATTTATTATATGATGAAATGAAGTTGAAACTCGAAGACCTATTAAATTTTCCAGAAATAAATATTTTCCGCATTGGGCGTGGGAAATCCGGGAAATCTCGAGTGAAAGAGTTTCCATCAGATATTTCGATAATTTCCACTTGAAATTCAGAGTGAAACTTTCTGTCAATATACGTGAAAAATGGAGACTTTGAAGCCGAAAGAAATTGAGTTTATGGGATCTCTGTGATACATCACGAGTGAAAGCTTTTGAAGGAAAATATTGGAGAGCAATGGATTTGCTCTCAATGGAAAATTTGAGTGATGGAATTACCAGGTTTTTCCCCTCCAAATTGAGTTGCTAATAATTCACCATTTTGCGTACCCATAACTGCACAGGGGGAGAACTAGTCTCGTAAAACTTTGCAAAAATAGCTGGGCAATTAATATAAATTAATAATGACTATTAATGTTGATATTCATCACTATATTATTGATTCAGAAAAAATTGACCTATTGATCTTTTTAGGTACATGATTACGACTCAATTCGTCTTCTAGAGAACCGCAATTACCGCACCATCATCGGGAGGAACCCGGCGAAATACCTAACAACATGCATTGTCATTCTATTTCATCTTTCGGACAAAAAAAGGTGCGCCGTCATCGTGAGGGGGAAGCCCCGGAGCTCTATACAGTGATCGAGAGTGGATGAACACCCTCGTGAAAATCGGGGGAAATCGGGTGAAACTATTTTTGCTGCCGAACGCAGGCACGAAATGCATCGGATTTTAAAATCTAATTTTGCTTGGAAATTATGGAGAATGAAATGGAAAAAAATATTTTTTTTAAATGTTCAATATGTCAAATAATTTATAACATCAAATAGTATTATTTGTATTTGGAATAATCTGAAAATTGATCGTCAAAAAATTTAATTTATTACTCCAATTATCCTCAATATTAAAAAAAATATTTAAAAAAATTTAGTAATTCACGTGATTTTTTTTCAATAATTTTCAATTATTTATTTAAATTCCATTGAAGTGGTGAGATTCATTTGGAAGCAGAAGGAGACGAGTAATTTCGAAGTGCACCAGGTGGAAATAATCCTAATTTCCAACTAATAACAGCAAAAAAATTGCAATTTCTTTAAATAAAAAATAGGCAAATCGATGAAGCCTCTCAGCTAAGCACTCATTACTTGAAAAAGCTCTCCTCCCCGTATCCATTACTGCATTATAAAATTTCTTCACCGGGTAGTTTTGCAAGAACTTCCCGGTGTAATGGCCAACTGTCTCGAAAGGATATTATGTATATGTTTTGGCGACGTTGGTTGTGCTTGAACTCGACGTCGGGGATCGATAACGCTAATGAGTAAAAGCATTACTATAACGCGTGCCGTATCTGTGTCTTAACGCCCATTATCTCGGGACCCAAAAGTTGAGGGTACCAACGACGGAGGAAATATAGGACACAACTCGTGGGGGTGAACTATCGGCGTACCTGGTGTGTACTCCAAACTTTATCTCCTAAATATAAACGATGAAGATATATGCAGTGCATGTACCTAATTACAGGTATCACCAATGGAGTCTTGTGCGAAAAGCTGTTCACTTCGTCGTTCCTCATTTATTTTTTTTTCACCACTTCATCTTCAAGATCCTCCCTTAAAGTTCACCCTTGAGGTTGTTCTCTTGTAAAATTTTTATCCGACAATTTTTATTTAAATTTTCATGGCAAATAGTTCATAGGAAAAATCCAAACGACTTTTTATTTATTTTATTTATTTATTATATTCATTTTCATGGCAAATAAAAATCGTTTGACTTTTTCCAACTATTTGCCTCATTATAAAACACTAATGATCAATTTTTGTTTGACATCATCCCCTTTAAATTGGAAAGCGAATTTTTGAATTCTCTCGCAAATTTTTTAACACAAAAATTCGTTTTATCACAAAAAAATTCGTTTCACCTGTTCGACGTCTACATGTTCCCCAAAATTTCAGTACCTGTGGTTGCAATGGAGTCGCACATCGGGAAATAAAAAATTTCCATTCCATCAAAAACAATTAATAGTTGAAACCTGGGGATTTTCCGAGGCATTATCTTCCAGAGCCGTTTATCCCTTCGATAAAATTGCCGGTATCCACCGAGATATGCTGCAGACAAGCGGAGTTATTGAGACAGCAATGATTACCCCTGACATTAAATCGATAAATGGATTAGCCCCCCCCCCTCCCCCACCTGAAATCTTCGGCATTACCCAGAGGATAGAAAACTCCACCGCAAACGGTCACAACCGAAATCAACAAGACCCTGTACACGTACATATTCCATTTTCCTCCCTGGAAACCTTTTTCTATTATCGGCAAAAGTCAGTGGACAAGCGGAGAATGTCTGCACACATTGATACGATGTTTTTTATTCCTGAAGAAAGAAAAAGCGTCTGGAGCAAACGTTATGAGAGAAGTCGAACAGCCGAGAGAGCTCTTGTGGTATCGACTGGCCATGAAATGAACTTCCTGTTACTTATTTCCACAATTTCGACGGATACACGTGAACTCCCTCTGTTTCCACAATTGTTTGCTATTTATTTCTCCGAGTAATGCCCCCGAAGCTGTGGAGGGACTTTCAATTGTTAACATGGACGGGGTTCAATTAAGCTTTTAATAAATTTTGTTTAACGCACGCGGACGAAATTGGAAGTGACGAGAGACGTGAAGAGGAATTTTAGTTGAAAATTCTAGCGCTGACAGAAAAAAAAAAATTCGCATCATTTCCTGGTTAAAGTTATAAACATTTCTGGGGAATTCATACAAATATATTAATTTACACCATAAAATAATATCTGGAGAAAATAAAATAAGTAGAAAAACCCTGTTATCTGTTTTTATCGAATATTTCAATGGAGTCGGTCAGAAAGTTACTGAAAGTTCACTAGAAATCCACTAGAACTTGTATTAAATTTTTTCGTTCATGTCCTCGGACACGAGTGAGTTGTGTAAACGAAAAGAAAAACTTTTTCAACTTACCTTTTACACAATAATATTTTATATCCATTAAAAACATAATGGGGTAAAAAAGTTCCCCTCTCTTCCTCCAATTGTCATTGATTTCTATAGTTCTCATTGGTCTCATGGTCCCGTTCATCCTGTGAAGTTCTAGACCCCGAAATTACTGTCTCCACGTACACAATAAACGACGCAAACACGACAAACTTGTTCACCCGTCAACCCCTCACAACAGAACTCGCAAATGTCACGAAGTTCATCAAACTTCCCCACCCTGATTTCGACTTATTGACAATAGAAATCGCTCGATCCCAGCCAGCCCCTGCAATTCGTCTGCATCCAGGGCATTGGCAGCCCAGAAATTCAATAGAGTCGTAAGTGCAGTAGAACAGCCATTTGCATATTTAACCGAGTCATTTACACCACAATGAGGTACTTTTGTTTCACTTAAACCGAGAAGTGAGAAAACATTTCCGTAGTTTACATATTTATTTCCCCCCTCTCAAGTTAGTCATTCATGTACATTCCATGCTATTCGCACCCCTATTCACACGGAAATAGAAACGGCGCAGACACGTCCTATGAAATGATTTATTTAAGTAAACTGCAGGTTATTAAATAAACTATTTCCTTCGTTTTAGATATCTCATAATCCATAAGAGATAGCAAAATTTTTATAATAACATTTATTGCAGTACTCAATTTGTTTCACAAAAAAGTTCGTACCAAAAATTACCGCCCCTAAATTTTGAGACATTCATCAAAAAATGGTACACAGTCGAAACCAAGTTCTAGACTAATATGATTATCATAATTTAAACGTAACTGGGTCCCCCCTGGCAGTGATTACACCAGAGAAATACAATTTTGAAAAAATAAATATTTTTCTGAAGTCAATAGACATTTGACAAAACTAATTATTTCTCTTTGTGCACCAGTCAAAACAGTACTCGGTAAAAATTACGAAACAATTACGCACTTTTTCCGTGAACTTTCAGGAAAAAGTATCGAATATTTAGTGAAAAAATGCCCAACTGTTTCGTAATTTTACTCTAATTTACTTTTTAATTTTAATTTGAATACAGTTCTGACTTCTCATCATGAAAAAAGCTCAAAATATAGTACACGAAAACAAATTTTGAATAAAAATGAGATCTCAAGAGGGGGAAACGTGCGCCAAAATACCACTCAACAATTTACAGGTCAAGTTCTGTTAGAAAAAATAAACTTGGGAGGGTAATTTTTATTATAAAACTCCACCCTCCTCGCCTGTTTCACCCCCCCGTTTACTTCACCTAAAACATCATTCCACCTGATTACATCGACTCCTCACAATCACAAAAAAATAATAATAATAAAATAGGGGATTTACCTTGATTCAAATAAATTATTTTCCTCTCTGTATGGCTGGAGGGTGTCGGTAGGCCGCAGGAAATGGGATTTGATACCTTCATCCCCCTCGCCCACACCACAAGGGCCTCGTCTATTGAAGCGGCTAGACACACTTGCCACAGTTACCCCGTATCTCATGTTCCCGCAATAGTATAAAGAATGAAAAAGCTCGAAACAGTGCGCGTAAGCCCCAGGCACCCATCACGCCGCGCCGGGGGTGCGGGGGTACCCCACCAGGTTGAGAAGTGTTCTATGAAAGCGAGTGTCGGCTCCGGGGTGCAGGGGGACCCTGGGACGATGACGAGGGAAACGTGTACGAGCGCATCAACCTGTCACGTTCGCTCATCCCACGTTTCGTGTAACGGTCCTTATCACATTGTCACACAGTAAACGATGCACCTGCGGATTTTTCCTCTCTCTCTCTCACACACTGATGCACACATGCATATGTAGAATGAACAATTTTTTTTATTTCACACTCGCCGCGTTTCGGGGGAGGTTTTTTCCCCACCGATATTTCCACACGTCAAACAACATTTGGGGTGGCCCAGTTGGGTTTTTGTTAGTGTGTCAGGAATACCAGAAAAGGGCAGTGGAATGGGGGGGAATTATTTTTTTTACCGTTGGGGGTGGTGTGAGTTTTATTTTTCGCGTGAAAAAAATAGCATTTGAATGCTGGAAATTAAAGGAATCAATTTAAGGGCTGGAGTGAGGAGCTGATTTTCACTTTTGCATAATGAAAATAATTTTTATTATTATTATTATTTATTCTTATTTATTATTATTATTATTATTATTATTATTATTATTATTATTATTATTATTATTATTATTATTATTTTGAAGGGCTTTTCGCCCTTCAAAAAAAATTATTTTTTGAATGTGCGAAAAAGAATTCATCGAGTTGTTTAATGAATTTAGTTGATAATTAGACTGAGTAGCTTTTAACAATTGTAGGTTTAGTTCATATGTAGATGCTCTGAATTGATCGAGGGATTCTTAAATGCTCTGGACCGAAGATACACAGACAAAAGTCATGAATGAGTTCAAGCAACTCTGGGAATAAAGGGATATTAATACCGCCCCCCTCGTTGAAAATCGATCCAAGACAATGGTTGACCCAAAATGCCGCAGCATTTGACATAATAGAGGCAACCAAACGCTTCTCAGTTCTCAGAAGCTGCTCAATTCAGCCTGCCCGTATCGTGAATCAACAACAGCCACTCGAGAGGATTTTCCGACGATCGGAATGAGTAACAAAACGTTTTTCTGGGCTATCGCGATACAACGAGATGTTTCAGAAGAATTGAGACATTTCATTCAACGCAAAATAATCGACAAACACGAGGGGAAAAGTCCTTTCAGTGAATAGGAATTGAAAAATTTTTATTACCTTATTTTGATGAAATAAATTTTTCCTGGTGGTTTCGTTCTATTTAAAAAAAAAAACAACTAGGAAAATAAATGCAAATAAATTTTGAATTTTGAATTTTATTTCTTTGACGTTACAAATCTTTTCGTTATTTTATTTTTCATCTTTAGAGTTTTGCATAGATATATTTGATATATTTTTTATTACGTGGTTATTTTATTTATTCGTTTGTTTATACCTAGACCTCCCTTATTGGATTATGGACAGGGATTGTCTCAATAATATAAAAACGATTTAACTATTAACTTTAATTCTTTAGGTATATCTTTCTGGTATGATGTCTCCAGATCAACTGACTCTCTGGTTTTATTTATTAAAATCATTCTAAACATTTCGGTACTGTTTAAAGAAAAACTATAAAAACTATAACATACTGAGATGGACTGACAACAGCTATAGACAGATCATTCATTCCCCTCCCTTTTCTCCTTCCCCTCAATCTCTTCCCCAATTCTTTCCCAAACAATTTCTTTTTGTTGCGCTACTGATATTCTCCAATCTCATTATCCTTTTTCCACTCATTATTATCACTTATTTATGCAAATAAAGCATAATAGTTCCATGTGGATACATCTCACCCCCAAAAAAAACTTCTTCAGTTAAATAAAATATTTTACCCCCACCAACGACTGATCTTTCTTTCCCTGGAGCGAATAACCTTTAGACCCGACTCTCCACCCCCTATTGACCACATAAAAAAGGGATGTAATGCCGTGAAAAGGGGTGAAATACGCTGAGCATGGCGCGGATTTTCCATCATAATTTTCACCCGAGTAAATGGAAAATGCACACGTGTTGCAACAGTACTATCGAACACTTTCACAAACTCCTGCTGAACTCTGATTAACGCGGTTTATAACAATTGAGAGCATTGGCGAGCGACAGCTACGACGCCTTTGAATATGTACCGTTTGCGTTAAATTGTTATTCATACAGATGCATTCATACCGGTCACTGCTGGTCGCGCAGGCGCCTATTTGGGTCTGAGGGCTATATAGGAAGAGCGATGTGCACATCGTCCTCAGTTTTCTCGTGGATCTCAACTGGATCAGTTGGATATAAATCACGAAGGGAAGATCCAAACGCCGGATGCTATCGTAAATTTGCACATGTCATTTTTATGATTTTCTCGGTTCACTGGCACCGGGACTTTCGCCAACTTCATAAGGTGCCCTTCAGAGCCCAGTGTTTAGGGGCCAAGTCGAGTGTGTTGGTGGATAGTCAATGGGAAATTAGTTTGAGAAAGTTTGTGAATGTGAATGAGGGGTAAACAATTGTTCGCCTGTCATTATGGAGAATTTCGATGAAGTTTTTGTTCTGTTTGGCTTTCGCTGAGATTCAGGGTGAGATTGAATTTTCATTTGGGGGGTGATGATGTTAACTGATTTATTTATTTATTTATCAGTCCCTTTTGCAGGCAGCATGGGCATACAAAGTAAACATTGTTCGTTGAATATTTAATTTCATTTCCTTCAATTTTTTATTTATTATTTTTTTATACGTTTTGCTGGTCGTTTTTGTGTTGTTTTGCGTTAAATAAAAATTGAATATTGCAGCCTCCGATTGTTGGTGTAACGCTCTCACGAAATCTGATGCTCAGAATCGTAAAAGAAATTCCAATTCCATTTGATAATTTTTATTGGTAAATGTTGGAGCTGTGAATGGGAGAGATAACAATTGTTTACGAATGATTACGGGAAATTTTGATGGTGCTTTTGTTCTCTTTGGGATTCGCTGAAATCGTTGGGAGATTAAATTTTCATGTTGGGTTTGGTGATTTGAATGAGTGAATTCTGTCATATTTTATGGAACGGGAAAAAATAGGGGAGGAGAGCATTATTCAGGAGAAATATTATTCCTTAAATTTATTTTTTGTTTTTAAACGGTTTTAATCAAGCCTTCATATTATTAATGAACCGGGAAGGTGGGGGAGAATGGAAGAGAAGGGTAAAATAACTCGACAATGTCAAAAAAATTTCCCTCCATTTTTTTCTTGACTTTTAATTGTTTGAATTTACTCGCAAATGAGGGGAGGAGCGAGTAAGGACTGAGAAGAAGAGTACACACAAGAGGAAGGAAGAAAATAGAATTTTTCATGACAAAATTTATGACGATGATACAAGAATATTTTTTTATTTGGAAAGAAAAAAATTTTTTGGTTCTTTTATTCTCAACTTAGTCTCGCAAAGATTTTCTTGAGAATTTCTTCGGCTCGAATTTAACAAGATTCGCTCACTCTATTTTTATTCTTTTAGAAGCGAAAGGAAAATAAAAACAAATTGGAAAATTAAGTGAAGGAAATACGACTATTTAATATTTTCTCTTAAATTTTTAAATCGGTATAAATAATTGATATTTTAGTTTTAAAATTATGTAATCAATGGCCGACAATCTCACACTCTTCGCTTCTAAAAAAAACATCTAAATGCCGAATTGATCCGTCGAAAAAAAATCAATTGACAGCAGCTAGTCCATTTGTATTTTTAAACGACTCTGTGACAGTCCCTGGATGTTCAGAATTAATGAAGATGGAACGAACTATTAAGTTTTTGTTCTGTGTTTTTCCATCGTCAATTATCCCGCCACGTGATTCTCCTTTCCGAGTCATTTTTTTTATTCATCGAACTGTCCCCATGAAGTGCGTACACTCACCCGAGAGCTGATCTCATGTGGAAAAGGGTCAAAAGGGTTGAGGACAGTTTTGTCTGGGATGACATTAATTTTTTCGTCACTCATTTCATTATTTTCAACGCTGAGAGCTCCGCGAGAGTTATAACTGATGCAACTGTCAGCGGCAAAATCTCGTTATTTACATTATGCGCATTAATCAATCCCAGAGCTTTTCATTTATATTAATGAATGAAGTGGCACCGGAAAAGTGAAAATTCACGGATCGCGAGGCACATTAAGCGTTCAACTCGATTTTTTAAAAACAAATCCGGGAGTAATTAGTGACGACGTGTCAAGTCGGAAACTGTTGGGTAGAAAATATTTTGTATTGTGAATAATCTGGGGTAAAGTGCACTTGCCATGGTTTATGATAGAATTAATTCATGAACTTGAAAAAATATTATTCCGATTAGATTTTAATAAGTCAAAATTGCAAAAATAATAATTAGACAATTTTGTGGAAAAACGGACTAAATATGAAAATTTTTCGAATTTTTAGGGGATTTTTTCTGACATATTTTTTCTCAAATTGTTCTCTTCATTTATCCAAAATTATAAATGAGGGGAAATTGCCAATTACAACACCGACAATAATGTAACATCAATATTAATGATATCATAATGATAATAATAATGGGATCATTGTTTTTTACGAGTCCATTAATGTGCGCAGTCGCTCCATTGTTCGAATAATTCATTTTGTTCGATTAATTATTCCCACCGAATGAGACACATACAGCCAATTACAGCAATGTTTGCGGCGATTTTTATTCTTTCTATGTGCGGAGAGAACAATCTGATGATTTTTAGGGTGTCATTCCGATTAAAATTATTGTCCTGTCTTACAATCTCGGCAACAGAAAAATTACTATGTCGTCTAGTGAAATTTCTTTAGTGGCGTAGGAAAATTTCTATCTCGGCCTCGTAAAAATTCAACGGTCCATGCAACATTTCCCATGAAGTCCAACGTCGGCAATAATTGGCTATATTCGGCGGTGATCATTAACCAATCACATTGAGCTGCCGAAAAATTGTTTGTGTCGTACAGTAAAAAATGAAAAAAGGCCCGATAAAATAAACTGACCTGGATAGGAATTTTTTAAAAATTTCTAACAATTTTTCACTTATTGTCAATTAAAAAATGTTCAGTCTTCAAATTTTATTGGGCTGTTTAGTAAAGTTTAGGAAGTTACACATAATTAATTAGGAAATTTACGGTACTGATAGGAATTTTTATGTTTGAGAACAAGACATTTATTTATTTATTTATTTATTGTACCTCGAATCGAGGTACAATATTTTACCGCACTCGGTCGGTAATTTTTTCCAGTTTTTTTTTCTTCATCCACCGATTGCTCGACCCCCTGAAAGAATTATGAATTCCCGCTGGAGAAAGCTATCGAACGATATTTCAGGTGCGACGTACGTCACAGTCTCATAAAATGTACTCCCTGTTCCTCTATTAAATCATCGCGAAGTTATATATATCGAAGGAGGTATCGAATTTTGTCACAGCAGACGTAGCCGAACGCTCTTCGAATGTCACCCTCGACGGCACGTTCTACATCTTAATTCTCTTGAAAATTCATTACCTCCCCAGAGGTCTGCAGGATCCCGTGTTTTTATGAAAAACATCTTGAAACATGATAACTTCCTCAAATACCTTAAACTGTCTCCGGAAGGCAACTCGAGTGCTTTCGTTCACTTCACTGCGTCGTGATGAATCCCGCTGTTATTCTAGACCATAAATAGTTTTCATACAACTAATAACACAACTCGAATCTTAATTACGAGTTAATGAAGGAATTTGTGTCCCGGGAATTCTAGGACATTGATTACGGTGTTCGCAAAAGTGTTTATTTCTCTGCAAAAGATCGAAATTTCCACGAAAATAATTGTTGCAGAAGCGGGAAAATTTTCCGTAATTTTTCCGAAATTGTGTAATTATTTCGGAAAAATTACGGAAAATTTCCAAAAAGGCGTAATTATTTCGGAAAAATTACCGAAATTTTTCCGAAATAATTACGCAATTTACCGGAAAAAAACGAAATAACTTACGAGCCGGACCTTCTGGTCTGTAAAGCTCCCGAAATAATTTCCCAAATTTGACTGAAAATTCTCTGTTCAACGAGTGCAACTGATTATTTATAATATCAATGTTTTCGACATAAGAATTGAACGTGATCTTTGTCTCTAAAATTCCCGCACTTATTAATCTCCATCCAATTTATTTGGAGTACCATAAATTTTTTAATAACGTCAATTGGTGGTACATCGCCAGCGGTCCATTTCGAGTGAATTTCTCACACCGCAACGGGTAATAAAATAAATACAGCTAAAAGCTCGTGAGATTGACTCTCGAACAAATGGATTTCACATGAAATCCGCTGAAAAAAAATTGAAATCAATCGATCCAGTATCTCTTTAGAATCTACAAAGCCATTAGTAGTAGGAAAAACACAAACGTGAAAAAATATGAAACTGCAACGACTACCACACTGGGTTCATCCCAAAACTCCAATTACTCGCAAACTACAGTTATTAAAACTTTGTGTTTGTGCATGAAAAGGATTTTAATGAAGAAACAACATTTCTTCGTGGAGTTTGATGTTATAATTATATTTGTTGTTGGCTTCGGCAGGAAGATGGCTTAGGCGCAGGTTGTTGAGTATGATCTTATTACCCGGGTACATACCCTCGAATGTAGACGTCTTCGAGGGAACCAATTGGGAGATAAATTTTTGTTTAAAAATATTGTTGGATTATAAATAGGGATTGTCTCAATAATAAAAAAACCATTTAACTATTAACTTTAATTCTTTAGGTATATCTTTCTGGCATAAAGTCTCCAGATCAACTGACTCTCAGTGATCAAAGATTTGACACTCTAGACCCATTTGACAAAAGTCCCTTGTTCATTAATTCCTTTCAGTTTCTTCTCTGATTTTATTTATTAAAACTATTCTAAACATTTCGGTACTGTTTGGAGAAAAACTATAAAAATTATAACATACTGAGATGGACTGACAACAACTATAGACAGAGGATTCAGTTTTGTCCACACACATCAAGCACTGTCAATAGAAAAATTCATAATGGACATACCGACAAAAATATTCGATGAACAAATATTTAAGAATTAATCAGTGCTTTATACAGAGAAATTTGTTATAAAAATTATTCTGACGTTCTATGAAGGTCGATTTACCTCGAAATTTAGTCAAAAATTATTTTTGATAATTAATATTGAATCTGGATTGGAAAAATTTATAAAAATACCGATGTTGTATTTCGAGAATGAAAATATGGGCGACATTTATTTTAAACATTCATCGATACACATATTTTTTTATATAAATATTTTCGCCTGCGCTGATCCGTCAGATTTTGCTGTAAATTATTATCTCCTTCAATTTAGTCTCACGTATTCAGTATCGAATAGTTTAATATTTTTTAATGAGGGATAATCCGATGTGGTTTATGCCCTAACAAGGCCCTCGTGTCAATGGACTTCTCCACCTATTGGGCCCTTTAGTTCATAAACAATCTAAATATTTCCATCATCCCTGAGAGTTTACAACGAGTCGATTGTTCGGATTAACGTAAAAAAAATTTCCAACAATTTACCAAATATTCTCCTCTCCACAGCTAAAAAAATCCGCAGAATTTCTCTTCATGCGCCAATAATGTATCATGATTTTGTCGAAATCCCTGATATACATATGCAGAGCAAAAAAATCTATTTAAAAAAAATCCCCGCATTTTTTAATCATTGAAAAGCTCTTTGAATAAAAACAAACAAAAATCGAATTCGAGTTTCCACAAAGCTTTAATCACCCGCTACTCGTCTAACCCATTTGTTTCATTGAAATAAAGTTTATCCATCGAAATAAACCATTTTCCGAGTTGTGCCCAAAGGGTAAATAGCCCTAGGACAGGGGTGAGATTCACGGAGTCGGGGGTTTTCCATAATTGTTTATTGTACGACCCTGAACACTGTGGACATCTGTTTCCGGCAACTGGGTGACCACCTCTGGACCTGTAAAAATAACTTCAGTTTACCGGACTCCATGGACACGTGGATTGGATTTAGTGAGGGAGTCCGGGATTTCGCTCGGCTTCTGTTATTCCTGCAATCAGGGAAAACCGCGTGAAACAACAGTGGGGGATGATTGCGGGTGTGGTTGAGCGTGTTTAGACAGCGATAAAAAAAATTTCATCAAATACCAATCATCATTATTTATATTTATGGGAAGAGAACAAGATTTTTTTTTCATCAGTTGGATTTTTTCATCTCCAGCTGGTGCCGTAATAACTCTTTCAACAGGTCTCGTATTTATTTATGCTCGAGGGTGGATCCCCTCCGTACGTTGGAGAACGTGCGGTGTAAATTGAGAATAAAACTTTGACTTGAGAATGAGCCCTTTTGTTGATGAAAATATTCTGAAATTTAGGGCAATTAAAAATAGGATTTTTTAAGGCTCCTCATATATTACTCAACGAAGGTTCCAAAAAGTCTATTTTGACAAAGTTAACAGAACATTATTAATGCTATTATTGTTCCCTCAGGAATATCTGTCTCTTCGTACCGTAAAAATTTGAATAAATGTTTCACCTGCTTTCCACTCTCCTTCTGACCCTTAATTGTATTCCCTTTCTGTTTTCGATCAGCCGGAGGGGTTTGTCAGCGGGATCCAGTGGTGGTTAAATCGACAATGATAGAAGCGACTGTTGATCCGTGACTATGAGCGCTGGGCAAACGGGAATAGCCGAGTTCGGCGCAAAGGCCACAAATCGACACACGAAACTGTTGATCTACCTCGTGTGCGCTCAGTTTGTGGTCCAAGTCACTTGTTTTTTCTATCTTTACGGATATATTACGAGGGTGGACAGCGAGGTACATGAGAATCAAATTTCCCAGCGAGTAGTACGAGAAAAACGAAGTAGCGCACTGCCAGTACCTGAGGAAAACGCTGTATCGGAAGTATTCAGGGTACGTAGTCCTCCGCAGAGAGAAATATTTAATAAAAATTACGTGTCCCTTCGCTAATTGCAGAGTGACATCTAGCAAATGAACATTTTACGGTACTGAATTTTTTCGATGAGTTCCGTAATTTTTATTTGAATTATCATAATGACTTTTCGAATTCTTAGACTGAGAAAAAAATTATTTTTGCGAAATATTTATTTATTTCAAGGAAATATTTATTTTTTCAATCCTTTAAGTTGAGTTAATTATATTGTATTGAGACAGGATCATGTTAATTATAGCGTTGAGTTAAGTCATGCAATAATTATGGAATTAAATAATTCATCAAAATTTTTCCTTCAAGAAAATCAGAAATTTCGAAACACTGATTAATTATTAATACTCATCTCCTAGAGTAATATGATTATCGTAATTTCAATCCATCTCGATCCCCCTGGGCAGTGATTAGACTGGAGAAATATAATTATCAAAAAATAAATACTTCTCTAGAGTAAATAAATGTTTGTCAAAAATAATTTTACCGTAGGGGTTATAAGAAACGGTCGGGTTCGAAAGGAGAATAAATTATTGTTTTTTTAAATAAATGGTACTAGTAAATTATAAGCGATCTTAAGAGGGACTGGGGAGGATGTAAAACAAAGAAAAAAACTTTTGTAACATCAAGAAAATAAATAATATAATAAAAAAATAATAATTTTACCGTATGTACGATCTCAAGTTTTGTAAATTTTACTGAATATTTATCTTCGCTAGATAATTGCAAAATTAAGGAAAAAATCCTACGCTCTCAGGTTAAAAAGTCCGATGAAGTTTGGAGAGCTTCTCACGAAAAAGTTTATGTAAATAAATGAAGCGGAATGAATGGGAAATAAATTGTTTCAGCTACGAGATGAAAAGGAGCTGGGAAGAGAATCAAAGAGAGCTACTGTTTTGCCAGACGGGCCCGTCGGGGACACACCAGCACCGCCTTCAGCGTCCATTGGTGGTGACAGCTGGGTCTGGCTGACGGCTGACACTCGGGTTCCCGTACGTATATCCATTATCCCATTTTCCCTCATTTCTGGGAAAATACTTTTCCATTATCCATTCATTATCATTTCTTATTTATTTCTACCGCTTAATCCAGAACAGTATGAGGTATATGTATCACAACTATGCATTTATAATGAGCGCTGGGTGGTTGTACTCCAACTCCAGGAGGATTACGATTTAACGTATTCTCATGGTAAACGCCGTCAGGCTCTTAATTTTTCCGCGAGCTTCCTATTCCATAATGAAAGCTTTGACGAGGGAAATTGGCGAACGTTTAGTTTTTATGCTGATGAGGACGAAATTGCCGGCGATTTTGTGGTACAAAGAGAGCTTCGATCGCAGGGAGGGGGGAACCTGGTGAAAATTAACTTGGAATTTTTTGGAGTCGGAGGGGTAAAAGGTTGTCGGGATTTTTTTACCGGAGGTCGGAAAAATGTACAACTTTTTTTTAGTCGAGTCCACGCGGAGAGAAATTTCGTGGAAATTATCAGAAAAAATCGGGGGGAGGTAAATTCAATTAAAAGTGTACGGCGGAAATTGTTTGATGCACTGCGGAAATTCTAGAATTTTTTTCGTGAAATTCAATCACTCGTCTGATTATTTACCGCTGTGGGGACTTGTTGGGACATTTTTCGAAGCTGTCGGTTCATTTTCAGTGATAAAACTCGGTGATGATCAGACGTGGGAGAAGTCTTTGGGCGCGAAAGCGTCGCGACGGTAGTTTTATAAGTTTTACTTCATAAATTTCTTGAAAATTTTAAATATTAAGTCTGTTTTTAATATCAATAATAATTGACGGCGGATTTAGAAAAATCGAGGACTTTTGCATCCACTTTTTTTTTAAATTTTCCTTTATTGGATTGTGGATAGGAATTGTCTTAATAATATAAAAAACGATTAAACTATTAACTTTAATTCTTTAGGTATATCTTTCTGGTATGATGTCTCCAGATCAACTGACTCTCACCAAAGACTTCACACTCTAAACCCATTTGACAAAAGTCCCTTGTTCATTAATTCCTTTCAGTTTCTTCTCTGATTTTATTTATTAAAATCATTCTAAACATTTCGGTACTGTTTGAAGAAAAACTATAAAAACTATAACATACTGAGATGGACTGACAACAGCCATAGACAGATGATTTATTTTTGTCCACACATATCAAGCATTCTCTTCTATCACCTATCAATCTCCCATATTTTAGTTTTGACTGTTCACTCCGAACATCAGAAAAAAATTTAATTGCAAATTTTCCTCACTACTTTCTATGAAACACACAGCCCCAAGATAAATGCGCAATTATAAATTGCCCTGGGTCACCTGGGTGAGATAAAATGCAAAAATATTGTACATTGATATGCGTCGAAAAATGAATCGCCAGTACAGCTTTGTATGAATAATATATAGGGTAATAATGGTAAAGACAATGGTGAGAATTAAAGAGAAAAAAGAGGGAAAGGATAAGCGAAGAGGATTAGATATCCCCGTGATCCTACCCGTTTATTACCATCCGCCCATTGTCTTTGGGTTTATATTAGAGTGAACGAGAGGCTCGCGGGTCAAGCGTGAATTTCTCGATAAAATCCAGTCCCACTGTTGAGGGAATTATACTGGATTCACCCCCCAAAAAAATGATAAACCTTTTGAACTTTTGTAGAATTAAAATTAAAAGTTTTGTAATAACGAAAGGGCACTCGCCAATAGGGGAATAACTTTCGTCACTCCAGGAGCGAATTATTTGTAATTTTGAGTTCTACTTTCTGCTCAGTGGGAATTTTTTTCTAACAATTATCCTGTCGTTCTATAAAAGTCCATCATTGTTGTTGTTCCCTCATCTCTATTAAATTAAATCAAAAGAATTGACAAACTTTATAAAATTGATTAAGAGAAAATTAATAATTAGTCTGTGATTTAAAAAAAAGTTGATTTTTTTTTTCCAAATTTTTTTTTACGTTAAAAAAATCTGATGGTAATAAAATAAAAATTACATCTTCTAATAAAATATGAAGAGTTAAAGAACATTGTTTATAATTTTGGAATAGTCACTCTGATTCGCAAATAAAAATCCCCAACCGGTTATTTTTTTCATGAAATTTTCATCGCGTTGTTTTCCAACACTACATTTCATCGCTCGTTTACATTATACCTCTCTATAAAAGTTTATCTCGATGATAAAGCGGCGAAATCGTTGATAATCCATTTTCATCAAATACATGTATACCTGTAGTCGTAAAAAGCCTCGACTCTCCACTTTTCAAACGCACTTCATTTTTCCTCGACGAACTGGAGCGACGAAACGACCGCAGGGCATCACTCGCTAAGATTTTCAGTAGTATAAGAGTGCACTTGTGAAAGAGTGTTGAGAGAGTTGCCGCCTTTAAAGCGATTGGTTTTAAATATTTATACCTCGGCGACCTCGGCTTATTAATTATTAATGAACATAACTCCGTTATCCCTCGCTTCTCACGGCTTTTCGATATTTTTTTAACATCAAATGCGTGATCACTATGCAACAGAGATATTTCTCATTCCTCTCATCGAAAATTCGTTGGTTTTGGAATTGAAAATATTATTACTGGCGCTATCCAAATCAATAAATATTTATCCTACGACTTGAAAATTTTCGATTCAAGTAATATTTCAATTACGATAATTATCGTTTATTTTTTCAAATGACAAATTTTAGGGAATAAAAAATACCGATCGTGTCCGTAATTCCCGAAGTACGAGTTTCATTTTTTACTCAATTTTTACCGAAGTCGATTTCTTGGCGGAAAAATATAATTTCCGTTTGTACGAAAGCCCTCGGGCGACAGACAGTTGCAATTTCTTTCAGGAATTAACCGTGAATTTCGTAAAAAAATAGACCAGCGATAAATAAAATGAAAGTTTGTTCTACAATCACTATAAACAATATAGGAATATAAAATAAAGGGATATAAAAAAATATAAAAAAAAAAAATTTTTTTAATTAAAAATATAAAAAATAAAATATTAAATTGTGGATAATATTATCGGTAAATATAAAATATTTATAATATCGGTCATCAACAATTTGATGACCGAACGAGACTAAAAAAATCGTCGCATTGGATTTTCGAAAGTCCACTACAAAAAAATTGAATTAGTTGTTCCCGAAGAAGGAAAAGTCCCTTAATCCAGGCGATCCCCATCTTCCCGCCGTCCGAAGTGTTTGGGAAAATCCTGGTGATGGATCGATAAGTACGTGGGGAGTTGAAATATCAGAAGATTGATACACCGCTGCATCTCTTTCCATCTCGTTTCTCCATATTTATTCTATTTTCCATGTGCACTGCCTGCGAATAACATCACCTTCCATTTTCCTGATATTTTCCTCTCCGCTTACTACTGACAACAGACACCGTTCCCACTACTCGATATTTTCACGTAATATTGATATTGATCGTTTACATAAAATGATTTTCCTCCTGTCGCGAAGGGAGTGAGAGAGTTTTCGGTCAAATTACACTCGAAATCAATGCAAGCTCTCGATATTTTTTACCCGCAAACCTGATACTCTCATTTGTGTACTTGATAGCTTTGAACACTGGAAAAAAAATCCAGGAAGAACTGTCGCACACGGAGGGAAAAATCTGACAATTTTTATAGTTCCATTCCGATAAAAATTATTGTGCTGTTTTACAGTATTAGCGAGCACCAGAATTCTGATGGAATTTTTTGACCCCCTATCGGAGATGGGGGCAACTCATCGTCAAGAGTTTGAGAGAGAAATAGTGTGACAGAGTGAGAAAGAAAAGTATTATAAACAAATGATTATGGATGGTGCCAGATGACGATGTATGATTCACTCTGAGCTTGAGAGTCGACCAGTTAAGATCATGGATCTTTATTATACCCGATTTAATTTCTATTATCATTAAATATTTTAAGTTTGATTAAAATTGTTGCTGTCCCCTGTACCCTGATCCTACATAAAAATGTTTTCATCTCACAAGTGGAAACACTCGAATAAAATAAATCCCACTCGTCCAAAGACCCATTAATTCAAAAATTAATTAAAGTTAATGAAAAAATTAATGAATTAATGAAAATTAATTTTTGACAAACATTCGAAATGTAAACAACAACCCCCCCCCCCCAGAATTCCCAAATCGTCCCCCAAAAATTCCAGACCTGCGTGGGAATTACTCCAGGTCCAGGTCCCGCCTGTTTCTGGTACCAGCAGCACAATTTTTCCACCCCTCACCCTGCAACCCTCATTTCAGTTCAACGCAATGGACGCCCTGTGCCGGAAATCCGCGGAGTACTGTCCACCGGGAGCACCCGGAACTCCCGGCCTTCCCGGCCTGATAGGAGACCGTGGACTGCCGGGTATTCCTGGCCCAGTGGGTCCAGATGGTCCCCGAGGATTGCCCGGTCACTCCGGTGAACGTGGCCCGCGCGGTGAATCCGGACCCACCGGTCTCGACGGCAGAGATGGAATACCTGGTGAACCTGGACTCGACGGTGTCCCTGGTAGAAATGGCGCCGATGGATTACCCGGTCGTGATGCACAACCGGGTCGCGATGGTACACCCGGTTTACCCGGGAGAAATGGCACTGACGGTATGTTACACAACTGTTCGTTTATTTTTTTTCTCCTCCATTCTCAAGTACTCGGCGAAATAGAAGAGCGGAATTGCACTATCCACTGGACACTTGGCTGTCTTTTGTTCGTTGCACAGTGGAGCGTTACTCTGGTTTTCATTGTTATAAAGGAGCAGGATAAAAAAAAAAGAAGAAGAGATATATAAGCGGGAGAGAAATGAGGAGGGAAAAGGTGGTCCACTTTAATCTGCGAGGAAGACGTTAGAGATGTTGGAGATGATGAGGAAGTGGGAGTACAGGAAGTGCATGGCAGGAGGGCATAATGTGGGCGGTGGATAAAAGAAATAAACGGAGGGGGTGGGGGAATAGAACTTGAGAAAGTTTTGTTCAGAAAAAAAAAAAAATTCATGTATATTAAACGCTTTACAGTGAGGTTTTTTTTTTCAGCGTCAACTTGTTCTTCTTTTTTTCGCCACATTTTCCTCCTCATTCTCTTTCATTTTTGTTCATCTTGGGGGACTTAGGAGGATTATGGATCGACGGGATGAGCCATCCCTTGAGCGGGAGATATACGGCGTATGTGTGGGGGAATAGCCAAGTAGAGAAGACGGGTATTCATCCGCTCGAGTTCAGGGTGGTACAGGTATAGTGGATGGGTGCGCTTGACGCCGTGTTCAACGGGCTTTTAGCAGTTTCGACAAGGAGCCATCTGCAGAGCATTATTGAGTGCCTAATCCTCTTGATCTGTCGGAGTGAATCTCCAATTTCTTTTGTTGAATTTTTCCTTTACACTTTTTTCCTTCAATTTACCGAACGTGACTATCAATTATGAGATGATGGGGGAGGGAATTTATTCTTTGCACGGAAGAAAAATTCTTTGGAAATTACGTGACTGTTCCGGGATCTGCTAGTCAGAATAGTATGCACCAAAAATTACGAAACAGTTGCGCATTTTTTTTTTTGAACGTTCCATACACTGAGAAACAATTTTTGTTTTTTGTCAAATATTCATTGACTTCTTGATAATTCTGATTAGGTTCAAATTGTGTGGATAATATTGTTCTGAGACAGGATCATGTTAATTATAGCGTTGAGTTATTAACTCATACAATAATTATGAGCATTAAATTTCATCGAAATTCTTCTCTCAAGAAAATCAGAAATTTCGAAAAACTAAATAATTATTAATACTCATCTTCTAGAGTGATATCATTATCGTAATTTACACCCATCTCGATCCCCCCGCGCAGTGATTAGACTGGAGAAATCCGATTTTGAAAAAATAAATATTTTTCTGAGGTAAAAATACTTTTTCTGGAACGATCTGGACCATTTCCTGAATTCCTCAGACCCATCATCAAAATATCCTGAGAATTATTACCATCATTTTTTTTCTCCTCCACTAGAAATCCCTCCATTCGTGAATTTCCATCGGGCAATTTTTACTTCCTCTCTCTCTCGATCATGAAAATTTTCCTCTCAATAGATTTACTACGTCCTGACAAGGGTCTTGGAAAAACGCGAAAGGAAACAACGATGAGCATTAACTTTTTCTCCATCGTCTGCGTCGTTTCATCATCTGCCTTTTTACGAGTTGAAAAGTATTGGAATTGTTCGATGATGAGACGACTTTTCTCCCTGAATACCCACCTCGAGTTTCGATGAAATACCACGGGTGTGATCCAAGCCTCGGGGGAAACTTGTTACGCTCACGTACACAGTGTTATGCCCCAACGATGGCACATCGAGCGATCATTAACTCGATGACAGAGTATAAAATTATCCGATGGGGGAAATTGCATCAGGGATAATTTTCACGGGAAAACTATGTCTCAGGAAAATTGAAACGTCAGGAAATGATGTTCCAAGTTTTCTAATTATGTCATCATTCATTTTTTTCAGGTAAACGCGGTGCCAAGGGCTCACCAGGACCTCCAGGACCGGTCGGACCGCCGGGTAAGGGACTGCACATTTCCCGGGGAAGGGGAAAATTCGAAATTTTTCATGCGCAAGGAATTTCCGATTTTTAAGACCACGTGACTGGAGATAAGGGATGGAGGTCTGTTAAGAGACGAATTTATTCAGATTAATTTACGGGGCTGATTGATGAAACAATTAATTTGACAAAGGTAACGCGATTCAATTTCACCTTCTAAGGAGCATTTACAGTGGGGGAGCTAATAAAGCCTCGGTAGTTGATTAAACGCTGAGATGATTGGAAGGTAACGACCACATTCTCATGGTACATGCGATCTCCCTGTACCTTGCACCTCCTTCGGTTAAACAATAAAGGGCGATTGTACATGACCCGCCGGGAGACCTGAAATATTTCCCGGAATAGTTTGAACGTTGAGAGAAAATGGAGATTAATTTATAATTGAGGAAGAGGAGATGAGGTCTTCGGGGAAATATTGGATTGAGCGAATTACGATATTACACCGAGCGAGTAGATATTTAATTTTTTAAATCTTTTCCCCAGCCATTTTGTTGAACCCCAATTTTCAATTTTTTATCAAATTGTTTATACCCGTTAACACCTTAAAAGCCCCGACATAAAAAAAAACTTCCAGAATAAATTTAAAAACTGGAAAACAAATCCTGAGCCATTAATAATTGAAAAGAAAAGGTTTCGATTTATTTAACAATTTTTTTAAAAACATTTTCGTCACGTCCATAATATTTTTCCGCCCTTTGCCATTTTTACCCGCCAGTCCACTTCACTCCACTGTCCTATTCTACCCCACCCTCCCCCGACCATTGTTTTCGGTCGATTCCGTCGGCGGACTGTTTTCGAATCATTTCACTCTGGATTATCTTCAGGATAAAATGGTTTCATGTCCGTAGTTCATTCGACCCCGCAGGGTCATTTTTTGCCGTCTTACCAATGCGATCTTTTTCTACTTCCGCAGAGGAAGTAATGGGAAATCGAGATAAATAACAGGGCAGCCGAGACCGTCATTATTCCGACATTTTTCAACACGAGAACGTGAAAAATGTCTCTACATTTGTGCAATACCGTACTCACTCACACCTATTTATCCAACTAATTTAATACCTAAAATTATCATAATATTTTCCATCAAATTTTTTATTTAAATTATAAGAAGAATTTTCATTACCAAACAACTATTTTTATTCCATAAATATCGAAATAAAATATCGAAAAATCGTCACAACGCGAGGATTAATTATTAAATTTTTAATTTAACTAAAACAAGACAAAAAAAAGTCAATAAATAAATTAAAAAAAATTATTTAACTATAACTAATGGATTTTCGCTGTAAAAAATTGTCATTTCATTAAATTCTTGTTTGGAACAGGCGCCCAAGGACTGCGAGGCAGCCCAGGAACTCCTGGCCAGGATGGCAAGCCGGGTATACCTGGTGTGGTTGCGTGGGAAGTGAAGCGCAGGAACGACAGCAAGTCAACAGAACTTCTCATAGCACCGTCTATCATGGGTAAGTTTTGAAATAGTTAATGACTTACCAAGATTCAATAATGGCCCACTTCGGCTAATAGGGCAAACACATTTCGATATATGGAGGGGGACACAGGTGTGACTGGAGATAGCTCTAATCCCATCGTTTAAATATTCCAGGCGAGGGTTTACCGAAGCCATTGATCGCGGTGAGAGAGGGCTCCCATCTTCGATTGAAATGTGGAGCGAGTGGAAATCCACCCCCTGTTGTTCAATGGTCCAAGGAGAGAGCTGCGATACCAATGGGCTCCTGGCACGGTATTAAACCGTACATTCACTTTAATATGGAGAAATAGGGGTTGTAAAGAATGGGGATTTCATCAGAATTCTTGGTTAATAGCGAAAATATTGCGCACTTCGTTAATTGATTTTTTTATTCGATATAAATGAGCGTTGGTGGAATATTGCGATTGAAATTCCTGGTGGAAGAGTATGTTTAGGATTTATTATTTAATACTTTCACAGAAATTCAAACCTTTGCAACATTCCAGTGAAAATTGAAGGATTTCCATGAGAAAATGTGGAAAAAAATTTTTTTTAATGACGAAACTCAGTCAATTAATTATCATTGTGTCAGGAAAAATTTTCAAATGGTGTCTGACTGCTTAAAAATTCCCCCACGCTCGACAGAAAATGTAGAATACCCCCCTCCACCCTCCGCGAAAAATAAATCGTAGAGAGTAAAAATTGAAATCGTCAAAAGTTTCTTGAAAATATTTGGCGTCTCTCCAGAGATGAAGAGAAACTTTGAAATAGTTTCGAATATATCCAAATGTTTCCGAGCTCTCCAACCCGCTCAAGCCCACCAACTCCGGGTAGATAGACCGAATCCCCCAAAGTACATAATAATTACCTAAAAGCACATATTTTTCATGTTTAAAAATTAAACATCCTGACACGAAAACTTCATCAGAAGTTGAAACAGAGTAACTCCGAGAGTGAATTCATGAATGTGACGCTCAGCGGAGCGCGTTGAGGTGGTTAATTGGGTGGGGGTTGGTGGGGTGGTGGGGTTGAAGGGTGCCGGAGAGAGTGGACGATGCCTCTGATCCTTGTTATGCTTAATAGGGCGCACTCAACATGCGAGATACATGCTGAATCCCTAGTGCTAATTACCAACTCTTGAAACGTATTTACATTTCTGAAATAAAAAAGCAGATGGAATTTTTTTTTTTGCTTGTTCTGCCTCGTCCTGATGATTTTTCCAATTTTCCTGCAGTTTCATCGGTGATTGGAGATACGTGGAACATCACGAAGATCAATAGAGAACACATGGGGGAGTATACATGCATTGCTAACAATGGTATCCCTCCGGAGTCTCGTCATACATTCCGCCTCGAGGTTCAGTGTGAGTTTTCATTTTGAAATTAAAATATTTATCCTGATTGAGAATGTCGTGGCATCTCACCCCCGTTCATCAGGGATGTTGGGATTTTTTTTGGTCGAATGAGGGGTGAGAAGAAGAAGGGAAACAATTACCTTAAAAATTTCCTAGAATTTCTACATCAAAAATATTTCCTGAATTTTCCTGACTGTTCTTTAATTTTTTTAGATAATTAAACTCTAATTTTCTGTTCTCCCCTAGTTTTTGCAAAATTATAAATTCATATTTATTGATAATTTCTTTATTATGTCGTTCTAGTTCCCCCGGCAATCAGGATATGTCATGAAATAATTCGCGTCCTCCCCACATCCCAAGCAAACGGTATTACAATGGCAATTTTGGAGTGCGATGTGGAGGCGTTCCCGGAGCCGTTGACCTGGTGGGAGAAAGACGGGGGTAGAATCCTGGATTCCTCAAACAAGTATCGAATGGAAATTTACGACAAGCATGACATGTACAAGGTAGTATCTCACTTGTGCATCGATCCGCGATTGATTTATCAATTCTGATGCGAATAATACGCCCCTTGTCCGCAGTTTAAGATGCGGCTGAACATAACGAAAATTGGCGAATCGGACTATGGGACGTATTATTGTGGGGCTAAGAATATCATCGACGTGACGATGGGAAAATTGATGGTGCAGCGTAAGTTATCACCGGCAATTTACGCCCTAGAGCATAAAACCTGCGTCATCAGAAAATTCCCTGTTTTAAAATATTAAAATCTTTTCATAATTATTAATTAAAAAATTCGCCTGTTGCTGTCATTCGACTGTCCAACAATTTAAAATAGTTCAGAGCGTACAATTATCGTATGGCACATGGAGGGATTTTTTTTTTAATGTGGAACTCACCTGAGAAAAATTTGTCATAAAAAAAAATTTTAAACAGAAACGGGAATTTTTCGTTTTTCGCAAAAATTTCCTCGACGTCTCAAACAGTTGATCAATAATTCCATGCGAATTTTGTTTAACTACTTGAATTTTTTTTCTCGATCAGTCTAATGTAATTTTCGCAGTCCTGGTAGTGAAATATTTCAGAAAAAATTCTCTTCGTAGCTTTTCGTAGTGAAATATTTCTGAAAAAATTTTCTTCGTAGCATTTGAGTCATGAAAATAACAGGGAAATAATGCAATTGAGAAAATACCAATTTCGAGGATTGACAAACGATTTCAGAGGGCACAAGACGAATCGGAATGGGCTACACCGACGGCCGGGAACGTCACGAGGTTCTTTACGGTGCATCAGCCCCTGAAAAAATCGATTTAGTCGATCTTTGTCCACCTCAGCAAAAGTGTGAGTCCTGTCCAAGTGTGAAGTGCGGATATTCCGGGTCTGGTGGGTGCTTCGACATAACACGTCTCGTCAGCAATATAACTTACACAGGATTGCCCCACAGGGCAGCAGGTCTGCTATAAAATCATTCTACTTGTCCGTTAGGATCACCCACTTTTCTGTCCATCCCAATAACTTAATGCCATTTCTTTTACTCCGAGGAGATAAAAAAAGTTTTACTGGACATTACCCCACCCCTCGGTAATTATTGAACGTTCAAAATTTTGAATTTTCTTTCTTCGTTTCTTGTTAAATCCAGAGGGAGTGCTGGACCTCATTGGAAAGCCGGTCTACAAGGGCACGATGGATGATGTTCACGGGTATTGGATGTACGATGCTTTAGCCAAAACAGAGAACAACACGGAAAATATCAAGTTCTGGGTTACCCGGAGCAATAACACGTTTTATCTCTACGAGTATAACCGCAGGGAAGATGTCAAGAATTCGAGACCCAAATTACACAAACTTCCGTATCGATTCAAGGTGAGTTTAGTCGGTAATTGTTTCAGTGATTGGGACTTTGATGATTGCATTTATAGGAATATTCAATCGGAGAACTTCTAATTACCAAAATATTGCAAAAGAAAAATTTAGGAACTGGTTCACGTTTTGAAATAGTGAAAAATCGAAAATTCATGAGTAAGTTAGAGATATTTGCGGAATATTTGATATCGAATCCAATATTCTAGTGATAAAATAGGGCGAGTCTATGTGAAGCTCATTTTTGGGAAAAAGGGATAACAAGACGCGCGGATGGTACGCTATGAGCTCCTGGTTTTTCCAGCTGTTATTATTAAAATTCAGACTCCCATCCATTCCCCGTCTGGTTTAATACAGTATATTCCGACGAAAATGAATAATAAAAATGGTCTCCAAGCAGCGGATAAAAATTACACGGTTATGAAATTTTCGCTGGATTTCCACGTTTATTTTTGTTTAGTGACAGCTCCACCAGAATTTCAAGATATTTTCTATTATTGAACCCGCAGTTCGATCAAATATTGAATTGAAACTCCATTCGTACTCGATTATCCCCAAAAAATTATTTACCCACAAAAAATTGTGCTGAACAATTTTAATTGTTATTGGATTACGAATAGGAATTGTCTCAATAATATAAAATGGATTTAACTATTAACTTTAATTCTTTAGGTATATCTTTCTGGTATGATGTCTCCAGATCAACTGACTCTCACCAAAGATTTCACACTCTAGACCCATTTGACAAAAGTCCCTTGTTCATTAATTCCTTTCAGTTTCTTCTCTGATTTTATTTATTAAAATCATTCTAAACATTTCGGTACTGTTTGGAGAAAAACTATAAAAACTATAACACACTGAGATGGACTGACCACAGCTATAGACAGATCATTCATTTTTTTCCACACATATCAAACATTCTCAATAATTGTAAAAAAAATTTCAAGAACATACAATTTGGATAAGATTTTTTTTTGTCACCAGGGCAACGGACACGTCATCTACAACGGCTCATTTTTCTACAATCCCGAGGCTCGACCCTCGATCTACAAATTCGATCTGACTAATTCCAACAATTACCCTCACACAATCCGGGAGCTCGTACTTCCTGGTTTATCAGTCTGGAGTGATAACTATCTGTACTCCTCTGATCACGAGAGCAGTTTCGTTGATTTCAACGTCGATGAGAATGGTAAGATTTGATCTTGAAGTATTATACAAATTCAACTGTGTAATTATCGTTTATTGGATGGCCAGGTTTGTGGGTGGTATACGGTTTACCACTGAATTATACTGCAGTAATGAAGGTCGATGCTGCTCACATGAAAGCACAGTATGCTTGGAACATAAGCCTGGATCACCACAGATTCAGTGAAATGTTCATTGCGTGCGGAGTACTCTATCCCGTTCACAATGTTACAGACTCTGCTATGAAAATCAGGTAGATTATGCACCACATGAAATTCACACTCAAGCTGCTGGATTCTTGGGGAAACTCCATTTGCAATTGCAGTGGCTTTGTTCTATTATAGTCTCGTCACTTGTATTGTAGTCTCCTGGGTATTCATGGACTTTTTTTTATGTCTTTACAGTTTAGCCCTGGATTTGTACAGAAATGCTATCCTCAGCGTTGATTTATCACTGTCTAATCCATATCGCAAGACCACCATGATACGGTACAATCACAAGACGAAGGTTTGTAATTCCAGATGTTTGTGGGGGTTGGGGGATGGTGAAGGGGAGAAAAGCAGTTGGGGTTTGGAAGACGATGGTACTGTTTTTAAACGTTTTTTTAACGACAGATAACGAGATTCGGAAGAACTTAATCTGATTTCTATTGGACTTTGTCAATTATTTGAAAATGCGCGAAATTCTATGGGAAAAAATTGAAAAAATAAATTGTGGACGAAGTCGAATCTGATAGATTTTTTAGTAAAGTTCTTGATGCGTGGTATTTATTTATTGAAAAATGTTATCACGGCAGTAGTCAAAATATTTTTTTTTATTCTAGTAGGAGTCCGGGTGCTCTGGTAACATTCACATCGCGAAACTAGTATATTTCGATGCAATTGCACCGAGTTTTCCGCGAGAGTGAAGGCTGTCGATCACACGAACTGAAAAATACCCTCGCACGTGTCCCAGAACTGAATGTTTTGTCAGTGTTGTTACATTCAACGAGTGTCATACTCTGTTTTTTTATAACGCAACTAAAAGACGCACTTTGGCAAATTAAAACGCCTAATTTATCCATTTTTTAATATAAAAAATTGTTTAAGTTGCCTGGACAGTCAGGAGTGGATAAAATTAATATTTTTAAACATTTAATTTTTTCTCAGATCTTGAGTTTAAATTTCTGGCAACCCAATACCTCACGCCATTACTTCACGTATAATTCCCAGCGAACCTCTCCATCACTTTAGATCAGATATATTTATCCAAACCTCGCCTTCACGTTGAGATGATTTATGTCGTTTCACTACTTCATTACCCGCTCGTTCGGAAATCAGAAGATATGATAAGGCCTTTCCTCCTCGTCGGCTTTCACTAACTCTCCAAAAATTATAAAATTAAAAAAATCCAGATTTTGAATTTAGAATAATTTAGATCAGTTCGGCCGTAATTTTGTCTTAATATTCTATTCTTTCTATCACAAAATATTTTTAAATGAAGACTTCAACAAAAATAGAGGAAAATATATGAAAAGTCTCTCTCGAAGCTCCGCATTTCCGAGATATTTTCCAAATTATCACCGCACGTCGCCATTTATCAGGACCACTGTGTCCTCTAATCCGAAATTCAAATGTTTCCTCTCACATTATCATTTCTCTCTGCTCCAGGAATTATACACATGGGACAGAGGACATCTACTCGCATATCCAGTTAAATATCAGGATAACGCAACGTTGACATCGATCACTTAATCGTCGAGTAAAAATGTAAAAAAAATCGCTATTATTAAAAATTCTTGAAAACAATCAGATCCAGCGTTTTGCAGGGGGCACAATCCCTTGGTGCATGTCGGTAAATTTAAAAAAATGTTGATTTTCCCGAGTGTACCATTGTGATGGAAGTGCACCGCGCGGATATTGATCTCTACATTTTTTATTCTTCGCCCCGCTCGATTGATTGAAAAAAATATTATTAACCCCATCCCAGTACCACCTAGAAATGGTCGTCCTAGATATTTTATACTAAAGAATAATTGTTATTTTATTAAGCTTATGAAATATTCTATGTGTAAATGGAATGTATGTGCGGCTCAATTTATATGAAATTATATTCAAGCCATCGCAAGACTGCACAATTGACGATCATATTTCATTTACCCCCTGTCAACTTCACGTTCCAATAGCGCGAGGTTAACACTTCAACATGATTTGGAATTTTCAAAATTGATAGATAAATTATTTGAACAATGAAAAATTCCAGTGGATACGTCAGCAAACAGGTGAACTCTACAGTAATTAATTCAGCTGTTAATTAAATTTTAATTTTTCGGGTTTAAAAATATTATATTAACGTCTCGGTGGATCTCTGATTGCAGGAGAAATTGAAGAGTAATTTTGAACTTTTAATAATTTCAGTAATTACTAATGAACTTTTCTCTCTGTGTTCATAAAATCATCTGACATAGTAAATCGAACGATAAATTCTACTTTACTCTCCACAAAGTATATTGTTACTGTAAATACAATCATATAACTATTAAATTAAAATTATCATAATTATTAAATTACATTTCTTTGACAATTCCTTTCTAATCAAAATCACCACTTAATTTTCGTCATCATCCCCTCGATCCCAGAACCCGTCCGCTCATGAATCCCTCCAAGACCCAAAATGAAGGGACTCCCCAACGTCGGGCTGCCGACAGTCCCCGTTACCTCGACGAAGGTAATTTAAACCTCTTTACCTCTGTTTTTCTTTATCAGCACGAAAATTTTTCTGAAAATTTATCTCCACATAAAACAATAATCCCCCTAATGACAGGTCTTCATCGTCGCATTTATTCTGGGTCACTTGATGCGACTACGTGACCCCCTGTCTGGAAAAATCTGCTCCCGACGAACTCCAAGTTCAGCAGATATTCCAGGGAATAGGGCCGATGGATCCGGGAAAAAGTTTCCAAACTCCGACGAGCCGGAAGTAAAATGCGAAAATTCAGTTACGAAAAAGCGTCACAAATTTCTCCACTACGATTACAGCACAGCGCATGGGGATTGAATTCTCCAGGAGCTCGTGAGCTCTTGGTATTGTATGAAATAATAAATCTAAGGGGTCGTGTAGGTGGATGGGATGGGATGGGGGGTTGGTGGGTGGGGTGGTAGGGGGGGGAGGTGATTCGTATGTAGTCTTTACTCCGATATACTTTCTTTGCGTGGCACCGACGCGGAGTAAGTGCTAGTAGTTGAGTCCCCTCACGTGCGGTACTTGAGAGAAATAATGATTAGTGCACACGGGGCCGTGTGTTGGCCACTTGTACGGGGTCAAAGCACCACTTCTCTGTACGCGCTGTGTCGACAAGGATTCTCCTCATTTTTATGATTTTTTTTTATTCTTCTTTAATAATCAAGTTTGTGTCAACTGAGTCCTCCGGTTCGTTTGAAACGTCGTCTTTTTCGTGCTTCAATTACATTCCGAGAGGGAAATTATTACTGGATTTTCTTTCCGTCTTTCTGCTCCGAAATAATGAAATTTTATATTTTTCAGTTGAGGAGAGTCGAGGACCACAGGGTAAAGTTTCAAAAGAATATCAATTCGAGACTGGCGATATCGAATATTGAGAGGTCTGGGAATCCCCAATTGGAGCTTTCGAAAAGTGTATATTGAACCCTAAAACAACCAATTAAACAACCGCGATTGATTAATTAGCTCAATCGCATTTAATTAATTCCAGTTGCGATTAAATAGTTATGTCCATTGTACGTAATTTATTTCAATTGCAATGAGCTAATTACTAAATTATTTTTCCGTAATTATATCGATTCTCCCACGAAGTCCTCCCACCCCATTCGGTACGTCCAAACCCCCGGGTGTGTTTAACCGAAGGAAAAATGCCCGAAATAGTCAGCCAGTCTCAGAGGTAATTTCTGAATTTTCCACTCATACAAATCGCAACGCTTCACTCTGTTGGGTGAGTGCTGGCAAATTACAACAACTCGAGTCGGCACTTTCCCGGTGATAAATGAACGAGAGATCCTCCTGTAATATAATTCCAACAGTCAAGAAGGCAGGAGAGAACATCACAAAGGCCCAGAGTAATAAAATTGACACCAAAGAGTGATTTGCGAATGGTCAAACAAAATAATAAAAAAAAATGACTGTAAAAATTTTATTAAAAATTCTCTAACCGATCGAATAACGAGGAATTTTCATTTGAAATACGTGAATGCCGGCTGCAGTGGGAATCCAGTGTACACGTAGACAGGCCTGTTGAATGCAAAGGAATTTGCTATTGCCAATGCCGGATTAGATTGCGAATCCTCTTCGGATTCGTTCGATGTTGGAGTGGGTTCTCGACTTCTCGGTGTCGTTGTACTCGTGGTGGTTGTTAGGTCCTCTCTATCGAATGTGCCTGGCCGATGTGGAGGTGGTCCATAGGAGCTATCAATGCGCACTGGATAATTATGATGATTGGAGTGATGAGGACTGTCATGAGCATTGAAGCCCTGTCCGGCTGGACGCCATCCACTTGGTTTGTATGGACGTTCGTACTGACATACCACTGCACTGATGACAATCAGGAGGATTATCGATACCTGGGAATTAAACTCGTTAGTGCTGATTGATAAAATAATTTTACTGAGGACAGAAATAATGACGAGAAGAAATTATCACCTCCTGTCACTCTAAATTGCAATTTTATTTTTTATTAAACGGAAAAACCATTTGACTTAAACTGTAGAAACTAATTGTAATTAAAAAAAATAATTTGTGAGCTTTATATGTAATCAGACAAATCTGCTCATTTATTTTAAAAAATCGGCGACAATTCAGTTGGAATTTATTCGCTTATTAATTTATTAGATCCATTCACTAATACCGTGACGGATGGGGTACATGAATGGGCAGAAATGTATATATTTACTTGAAAACATATTTGTCAATGATATGAATTATTTCAACGTTCCCCATGCGTTTAATTAAAAGATATTCCTCTTTTATTACTTAATTACTCCGTCCGTAGCAATTAATCTACCCGTTAATTTAGTTAATGTATCACACACTCGGGAACATTATCAATCAATTATTGACATCAATTACACAACCCCCCAATTATGGTAGTATATTTTCCCCTATAATGACTCATAAATACCTGAGGAGCACTCATCTCCACGTGCGTTCAGGTCGTCAGAGCGTTCGACTGAGAAATTTCCACTGCCATCGAGGCTTTTTATAAGCGGCTTTTCGGGTCTCCCACGTGTCATGAAATTTTTGTATGCATTGTTCCGCATAAAAATTGGATTTGCCTTTCCCATGAGTGAACTATCGATGTTCACCCATATTTTTCGCATCTCGTTGCGCCACACAAATTTCGGTATCACGTAATTTGGGGAATACTCTGTATGCGTCACTCGATGTTAGACTACTTAGTCGTCGGCTCGATGTGGTGTAACGTGTGCTTTTGATGTGCGAGGGCAGTTGGGGATATTAATTGATTGTTGTGCAATGAGAGGTCTTCATGTGTAACAATTGGGGGAAAAATTCAATAGAATTTTTAAATGCGCGAAACTTTTCTACCATTTTTTTTTCATTTCTGGGCACGTAATTCGTGCGGTTTCCCTGTCCGCGGAACAAATTGACTTTTGACAGGGAACAAGACAAATTATCAGGCAATTTGTTGCGGTTGTTCATCGCACTCTGGGAGAGGGTGGAAATGCTTTCCCCTCTGCATCTATTAATTCCCCATAACAGCGGTGGTAACAGGCAACAATAAACCTCGTCTGACTCCTCTTCATGTCAATTTTTTTAATATCATGTAAAAAAGTACAATAAAACGTTTACGACGTTTCCATCCACAAATGTACCACCATAAACTCTCGATAAAATGTCTCATCATAGTAAAAAAAAATTATTATAAAAATTGTGTCTGTATCCATATTAAAAAAATATTTTACAAAATTTCGTCGCTCCATCAGTCTGTGTCGGAATTTTATTACATTATAAATATTGTTCATTGGCACTTGCTCCAAGACCTCCCTGTCCTAAACCTCACACTAATTAAAAAAACACTATCCATAATATTCAAGATGAACTTCACTACTAAAGGATCAAATCCACTAAAAATCAGCAGACCGTGAATCTCTGTTGTCAGGATTTTCGTTTCATTTTTTTTCTGATTGCGATTGGACAAAAAAAACTACACAACGTTCTCCAGCATTTTCTCTCGAGTCCAGCTGATAGTTTTTGGATCTGCTCAAAGAAAGAATGACTATCAACTCTTACAAATGGTCTAGACAATGAACGAATGATTGGGAATGAATGGGAACTTCCTTAACCTTAACAATAATTAGTCTCCATATTTCGATGTACGGTGACTGGTGCGAGTACCCGATGAGGTGACTCGAGGCAAGTGATTGGAGTAGGTGACGAGACAATCGATCTCCTCACCCATTCCGGTTCATTACCACCTCCAACGAGTAGAAGTGGTTCTGCAAATGACTGCTGTTCATTATCATCGTGAGGCGTCATGGTGCTGTATCCATGATCACTGTCACCCCCAGCAGGTCTCCTATAATTAGTAGAGACCCTGTAAGGCGATATAGGTGGTCCATTTTCATGGAGCAATGCATCCAGATGATTTTTCGATCTATCCATTTCAATGGGCTCTGGATCTCGTCCACTGCCACTCCCCCCGAGTCCCACATCGAGATGAGTCATCCGCAGTGTATCTGGAGATCCATGAAGATGAAGGCACTGATGCTCAAGACCTGTCTGAACGCTGTGCAGCCGATAGCAGAAGAGACTTATTCCAAAAATCAATACAACAGCGAGAATACCCCCTGCAACTGGCCCAACCGAGGGCCACTCCTTCCCCCCAGCATCTCCCATCGACTGAGAGTTATAAGTACCATCTGCATATGGAAACAACGATCCCAGAACACCCTTAAAACATAAATAAGTATCTGAACAGAAGGGAGAGGCCAGTGATGACTCTCCGTCCGAATCAATTGAGCACCACTGACATCCAAAGATCCCCAGACAATCACTCTCTGTCTCATAACTCTTGCAATCAGGTGTTGGACACTGGGGAATCCCCAGCTGTTGAACGTACAACGAGGATCTCCCCCAGTTGGAAGTGGTGGGATCGTACCTGGAGGTCCCCTGCTCGAACGCTGGAGCACAGGGCTCGAGGCTACTGCTGGTATTTGCCCTCTGGCATCCATCAGCATACAGAGAGCACTCACAGGGACACTCACACTCAGTCTGTTCCATCCTGATGCAGTTGAGGCAGGTTCGGTCCATAGTACTACAAGGACAGAAGGCCTCTGGTGCACATGTCTCCTTCACAACTCCGAAGAAGAGATTTGTTCCTGGAACTGCAGCCATTTGATACTTAACGCAGTGCTTTCCATGAATAATATTCGTGAGAACGTTGTCCAAGGACGTGTTGAATTCGTAGTACCTCTGGACAGTACCGTCCAGATGACTCACGCACGCTTTCTTCTTGACAAACATCTCATGATTCAGCATATCGTTGGAGACCAGCAACTCCTGGCGAGTGAGATGCTGTTGCTGAAGAAGCTTTGGAGTGCCAGGTTCGAAGAGCGCTGGATGAGATACCAGATAGCCTCTGTCATCCATCAGGAAACACTTGATTGTGGATTCATTGCAGAATCCCACCATGTCCTTCATTATTTTCGCCACGTAACCCATGGTGATGTCCATCGAGGCGATAGCAACAACGGGATCTTTCTGGGCATGAAGTGCCGCCCTTCGGCCCTCGAAGATGGTCTGACTCAGAGTCAGAACGTAACCAGCACCAGCTGCATCCAAATAAGGCCCTGAGAGAACGATTTTTCCAGGGTGATCAAGGGCTTTTGTGTACCACACCCTTCGTTTGGGGTCGAAACCCGATTCCAATGATGTCCCGGGGAAGATTTCAACGACACCAGACTCCACTGCTGTCACGTACCTCCTCACGATGAATTTCCCTGCAGAACTCTTGTCATGTCGTTTCTTGAAGTGTCCCAGGATCTGGGATATTGTTCCAACGTCTCGTCGAACTGATGCACTCAGTCCAGGATTCGCTAGTAATCCTGTGGTGTCTTTGATGTAGGCCATGTAGCTCTGAGGTGTCACACGATCACCCTCGTCCTCCAGAGACGGTCTTAACGACCACTGGGAGAGATAGACAACCGCATGGGAGAGACTCTGAATGTGTCCCTTGTAATTACACAAGTCCGCTGAGTTTATGGGAACGGTATCCAATCGATGGTGGAGAAGATTATCGGGTAGTTGGGGGGGAAATTTAGCCACTGACCTGGAGGATGGGGAGTCGGTCTCCTCGGTTACCACGCAGACGATTAAATCGAGGTACTTCAGGTGTCTCCATCTCACAGTGACATTTATCCCCAGTTTGTTGAGCACACCCATCAATCCTCCTGGCTGCTCTATCATCTCCATCACTACTCGGTCATCTATGTTCTCGATATCTTTGAGGTAAACTTTGAGAGGCTGTTCAGACAGTGTCTCAATCCTGGGGAAGCTCTTGTGCATCAGCACAATCCCTTTTTTATCCAAGAGAATTGCTCGCGTCGTGGCTCCGGCGTTGAAGTAGGTGATCTCGTTCACCAATTCATGAAACTTCACGTCGAGGGACACCAGCGCAGTGTCGGTGACTCTGGTGATGGAGACTGTCATCATTTTGCCGTAGGAGTAGGTCTCCAAGTACGAGTCAGAGAGGTAGTAGTCTTTCTTGTTCATCGTGGGACATTCCAACGTGGAGAACAACCTCGCAATATCGTACCCCAGGATGTTGTGCGTGGGGAGTGTGATGATGCTCGAGTTAACTGATGTCTCCTCTACTGCAACGTGGGGCTTCAGGTTGGAGAGAATTAATACTGTTCGTAAGTGAACTGTCACCTGCTTCGAGGAAATCGTCTCGATGATTTTTGTTACGTTGGAGATGTCCTTCAGAGTGTTGGTCACGTGCACAACAACGACATTTCCTGAAACGTTTCGTGTCAGACCGTCCAAGTCAATTGTGAGGGACTCGTTGGAGTCTGTTCTCATCGTGGCGTCGATTCGTCTGATCAGTTGGAATTTATTGACATCCGTTGACTTCACCAGTCCATTTTTGCAATGGACGAAGCCTCGACCTGCCAGACCGATGATTGTTACCGAGTCGGAGTCCGAGAGCATGTCGACAATTGTCTTGGCAGTGGCACGGGCCAGAGCTATGTCCTCCTCAGACATAAAGGCACCGTGCTCCATCAGGACGATCACGTTCTTCGGTCTGTCACATTGGGATAAAAATAGGGAGCCGATGTTACGGACGGGTCCCGCCTGGCCACAAATAACTCCAGGACGGTGGAGGAAGGGGAGAACGCGGAGGTGCTTCCAACGAGGGGTTTTTAACTTTGTTGCCAACTCTGAAAGAAGATGAGAGATGTTCAGTGGGAGCGGAGACTGGGGCTTTATCTTTAAACTGAATTATCGGGGTGACATTGACGCGGTGGGTAATTTGGTTGCGGTTTTTTTGTGAGGGGATGCTGGGGAGGGAGGATTATGGGGGTGGGTTGGGAGGACTTGGGTGTAAGGGGAGTTTTCAAGGAGGGATTTTAGAAGGGACGAACAAAGGGATGAAATTAGGAAGTGCCTAGTGATCCACGAAGAGATGGATGTAAAAGAATAGTTTGTCTCTTGAAAATAATTCTGTATCAACGTTCAGGATGAAGTGAAAGAAAAATTCGACCAATCCATGAACTAATTACTCATCTATACCCCCCTAATTGAATTATCGATCTTTAAAAAGTCAAAAGAATCGACTCCCGAATTTTTTGGTGGTCGCAGACACGAAAGCTCATCATGAAAAGAACTAGAAAGAAAAGTAGAGGAATTTTTTCTACAGGATTTCTTCTTAATTAATAACAGTTAATTAAAGAAATCACCATTTTCAACTTGAGAGCACAAATCTATAGATTTCTCCCTTCGGCTCTTTCCCCCTCGTCTCCCAGCAGACTCATCTCCATGGAAGGCATCCCTCTCAAGTATTGGAACCACAAGGTTCAAGCTTTTCTCCAAAATATCCAGAAAAATCTCCAGCTTAGCATTGATACTATCAGTTAGAGACCTCAGTGCATCCTCAGGTTCGTCCGTGATGCTGACAAAGTCCAGTTTGTCCAACATCTCCTGGAACTCGGTGAGCCCGAGCTCATCGTTGCCAATTGACCTCAGGACCTGCGATAGCGCTGCTACGATGTCCTTGAGACACATTCCACCCAGTGGCGTGGGTTTAACCTGCTTTCTGAGGGCTTTACCCAGTTGACACTCGATGACTCCATCGTCCTTAGCCTCTGGGCTGTTGAGTGTCACCAGAGAGCACAGAATTACAATTATCCACAGACTACGTAAAATCGTCATCACAATATTGAATTTTTTTCAGTGATATTCTCCTCATAGAGATAACTCACTCCTTCACCAGAGAATTTACGAGCCTAGGGAACTGTCAGTAGTGAAAATATCATGAATAACTTGGAGAACAGTACTTTGGCCACATTTTCACATTATCAAAAACTTTTCACAACTTTGTCATCAATTTTTTAATTTCTATTTGTGTTTACAAACTTCATCAAGCCGACTACTTGTGTGCCAATCCACTTGTATGTCAGCACCTGGCGCACTCTGCACCAAAACACGCGACTCTTGGACCAATTATGTTCAAGACTTTCACCCTGATGTGAGTGATCCGGGAATTCTATTTCAATTCTCCTCATTAGTTTTATCCAATTACGAGTTTTTGTGGTGAGAATGAAACTTTAATGGTGTGGTGAGGATGAATGCTTTCAATGAAATATCATCTGGGGAGCCCGAGCAAGATGCCAATTCAGCACTCATCGAACTTGACAAGGGTACACATGTCAACAAATACTTAACCTCAATCTGTTCACAAATTTACTCCAATTTTAGTCGTATTTTTTTATTCTCTTTCTGCAAACTGAGGAACTTCCAATGAGACCTCGTAATTATTCAATTTCTCTGTGTGAATCACTGCGAGGGGGAGAAAGGGGGGTTTAATTTTTATTGAGCGGGAAATTAGGGGGTTTTTTGAATATTTTTAACCGTGAATTTCGATAAAATTGTGATTCCCGTTTCGTGATGTCCTCCAACTTGCCACAAGCTACAAAAAAGCCACCATATTTCTTAACTAAAAAATCTATTAATCTAAAATAAATCCTCACATCGCATATTCCTCCAGGTCTTCGCTCCAAGCACAATGGAGAACGCTGCGAGGCGATTGTCCGTTTCCCCCGTCTCTTCGAGAAATATCCCTTCCCCATCCTCATCAACTCAGCCCTCCTGAAGCTCGCCGATGTATTCCGCCTGGGCTGTAACTTCCTCCGAGTCTGGGTGCTGCGTGTATGCCAGCAAAGCGAGAGACATCTCGACAAGATCCTCAACGTCGATGAGTTCGTAAAACGAATCTTCTCCGTGATTCACTCCAACGATCCAGTCGCCCGTGCCCTCACCCTGCGCACCCTGGGTTCAGCAGCATCTATCATCCCCGAGCGTCAGCAGGTCCACCACAGCATTCGTCGTGCCCTAGACTCCCATGACTCCGTGGAAGTCGAGGCAGCGATCTACTCCGCAAGAATGTTTGCATCGCAGTCCAAGCTCTTCGCAGTCTCCATGTGCAGTAAAATCTCAGACATGATCAGGGGACAGGCGACCCCGGCGTCAATGAAGCTCCAGCTAATTCCAATTCTCCAGTACATGCACCACGACACCTCCACCGCGTCGATGGTGAACGAGCTTTGCATGGAGCTTCTCGCGAGTTATCCAGCAGTGGAGTTCGTCAGGGTGACCCTATCAGCGATGAACACCCTGGCCTCAGCGACGCTCATCAACGTGCCCACCCAAGTGGGCCTTCTCCTGACGTACCTTCGAGACGATCCCCGAACCTCCATCAAACGGCACTCCCTGAAGCTCCTCTTGGACTTAGCGAGGAGAGGGGTTCACCTGTGGCCTCGTGGAGCCCTTGACAACCTCGTGGACTTCACCCTGACGTCGAGGCTCGCCATTGTCGAGAACGGAAACGACAAAAGCGATCTTCTGCTTAGAACTCTGGACGTGATAGAGGTGTTGAGCCAGAGTGCCATCACCTGCGATGCAAACATGGAGGAGAATAGCCGCCTAGCGTCCCTCTGCATTGACGCCTGCTACTCCCATAATCCTCTGGTAGCTGTCAAGGCCGTGACAGTCCTCACGAGAATCGCCTGCTACTGCTACGACGAGGGTCTTCCAGTCAACAACATCCAGCACATCATCTCGTGTCTGGAATCGTTGATAGTTCTGCTCGCGGTGGACGCTAATGACGCCAAAAATCTGTACCAATTGAAGCTGTGCTTGGTGTCTACTGTGAAGCTGTGCCAGGCACATCCTGGACATGCACCAGTCTTCGTGGATGCTATAGGCACGACTCTGATGAACACTCAGTCGGATTCAGCTCAGGAGGAGAAGAAACAGACTGCCAGTGTTTTGTGTGAGGCACTGGGGGCCATTGGAAGCTTTGGAGATAATGTCCTGCTGCCTCTTCTGCCAGATGTCCTGGAGAAGATCAAACAGCCGTTGGACGTTGACACGCGAGTGATGCTCTGTACTATTCTGTTTCAAACGGTCGCTGGGGGGTACGAGTGGAATGACGAGTGTCTGAATGCTGTTGAAAGTGTCATTCAGGCGGTGGATGGATGGGCCAAGTACAGGATAGGAAGAGGTGCTGCGAGGTATGATATAATATTTTTATTCATTTATTCGTTTACTCATTTATTTAATTATAATTATGTTAGATACGGGCACCATAAAATCGCAGCGAAAATCTTCAAAGGACTTCGAGAATCCGTCGCCGCTGAGCAGCTCCACTTCTGGCTGTCGGGTCTCGAGTTGATGACCAGCGCTGAGAGCTACCTCGAGGAGAACAAGAACGAGTCAAGGATCCAGCGGAAAATTAGTGTCCTCGAGAGGTTGAACGGCGCGATATCAAGGTACGCAAGTGCCTGTGCAGCACTCAAAGCTGCATGTGCACCCGTCAAGAGTCTCCAGTTCGCCATTGAATACGCCAAGATCCGGGGTGAGTATCTCCAGGCATTGGCGCAGCTGGTCCACTCCTGCAGGTCCCTCTGTACCTCTCCACCCCCCGCCATTGCGAGATCAATTGCTGAAGTGACGAGTGACAAACTCCAGATTTATGGAAGAGTGACTTATCAACTCAGAAAGTCCGCCAAGGACTTCAGAAATTGCGCCGAGAGCTATCACAAGCTCTATCAGTCCGCCTTCGATGCTGATCAGGGGAGTTTGAATAATATTAAGGCACTCCAGGAAGTCTGCAGGGTGATGGCAAACTCTGTTGAGAAGGTTTGTATGAGCTCCAATGCCAGTGCTTATCACAGGGGAAATGAGACTCTGGATTTCTCCTTCGGGGAGTCAGTGGAGATGAGGCAGTTGGCCAAGTGTTGTGGCGAGGTAAGGAGGCTGGCACCTGATGGCCAGGGGGAGGACCAGGTCATCACTCATCCCAGTGTGGAGGCACTCATCTCCCAGGTGGTGCTGTTGGCTGGTGGAAAGGTGAGACTTCCCATGCCCAGGTACTTCTTCCAGGCACTTCAGGCCACTGTCGTCAAACTCTCGGTGTCACCACAGCCCAGGGTCCTCGGGGAGCCTGTCTGCGTGCCTCAGGGCTCACAACTCGCTCTGAAGATCGAGGGCGTCCTGAGACATGACAACAAGTCACTCTTCAGATCTGTCGCTGCTGTTTGCATTTCCATTTCTACGTCTCCACCTTCTAAGATCAATTCTGAGTACAAGGGAAATGGGGAGGGATTGAATGGGGGTGGTGAATTGCAGCAGACAGTTATACCTCACAGGGATTTCTTTGCCTGTGAGTTCCTGTTGTCTTTGGGAAATTCGGGGGGAGGTGGAAATTCCGGGTGCGCTGGGGCGTCAGGAAGCTCGGCAGGAGGGAACAGCTCTGGGGCTAATCAGTTTCAGGTCACTGCCAGTGCCAACATTCTGGATAAGGACGGGAATATCTGGAAGTGCGGACCCAAGTCTACCCTGCAGGTGCGGGTGCATGAGGATGGAACGGCCAAACGAAAATTGCCGTAGGGGGCGGGGGAGACTTGGAGGAAAGTGTGGGGTGCTGTGGGGCACTGCAGGGCGTTCCTAACGTATCATTCTGAAAGAATTCTCTGGAATTTTTGGATATGAGTTTCATTGCAAGATTTTTTTATTGAAGAAACCGATGAATCTGCACAAATTTGATGAAAAATATTTGACAGGTTGTTAATTAGAACAATCATCAGAGTCTAGTTGATTGAAGAGACCTTTGGTGGGACGTCATCCAACAGATGTTGTTAATTGCTTATGACTCGCCCATTTCCAATGACTTTTAAAAATAAAAAATACGTGTTTATTTTCTATCTGACATTCATGCAATGACCAGCATATGCAGTGAATCCATAGAATTCCGTTCAGAATCATAGAATCAGCGTCTACGACGCCTCTCCGAATATTTCTACGCAATTTGTTCAGCCTTAATGAGCTTTTGAGAGCGAAACGATAGTAGTTTATTCATATTTTTCATTTTTAATGAGCAGGGCGTAGAAAATAGTATTTTGTAATTAGTTTGATCACTTTATCAAGAACAATTTGTACAGAGTGTCCATAAATAATATTTTTAAATGGAAGAATTCCATGAGGTTATTATGCTTAATTATTGATGACTATGAGCTGCCATTTTTACAACTTTACAACTTTTGCAGAGTCAAGCAAAATGGAAACTTTTGATTTATTTAAAAATCTTCAATACCTCATTCGAGTATTGAGAAAATGGAATGTTTTTAAAGTTAATGAGACTTTCTACTCTCATCGAAAAGGGCCCATTTTACTCCACCTACGCTTATCCTCTCGAATATATTTAAAAATACAAAAATCTTTCAGGAATAACAGATATTTATAGATTTATAACAGAAACGTATAAAAACCAACAAGATTTCCCTCGTAAATATCGATACCAAAGAAGTAACAACTCTATAAAAAGTATTTTTTACTTGTAAATTGTGCATATGTTGCAGTCGTGAAGTATAAATCACTTTTAAAAATATTATGCATATTCTGTTCAGCTTCGCATGAACTGCATCTGTTAAAATCTAGATCTTCCATAGATAATGTACCGGCTAGAAGCATGAAGTTTTAAACATAACAAGGTGTCTAGTAGAAATAGTAAATCGTCTATTTCCACTAGTACTAAAAAATAAAAAATAATACGCCCGAGAAAACAAAATTACCGGCGACGTGGTGAAACGTAACAAGTCGATTTCATATTTAGTGTGGTATAAAATCGTAGGATAAATTTAAATAGCTTGTAATCATCTTGCTGATTAGATTTTGTGGCAAAAGAAGTCGAGAGAATTTTTTTTGTTACATGATTACTAAATATCCGATTATAATTAATTATTAATTCAACTTGACTTGAAACTTAGCAGAACCTTTTTAGACTGAATTAAGAGACAAAAAGGACTGAAATTTCAAGTAAAATCGACTGGTCTCGTTCTGAACTTTGTGTTCAATTGTGCCTGGAGTAATTCCCACTTTTCCCCCCGGATTTACAAATCAATTCAATTTTCCCAATCTGTAACTCATCAGCAGACACAGCTGCTTTGCACATATCATAAACAGTGAGCGCAGCAACACTGACAGCAGTGAGTGCCTCCATCTCAATACCTGTTTTACCTGAGCATCTCACATCCGAATGGATCTCAACAACATGTTCATTGTCAATTTGCCTGAGTGCTAGGTTTACCTCGACGTGTGTTAAACTAAGTGGATGACACAGGGGAATTAAATCCGACGTTTTCTTCGCTGCCATTATTCCAGCCAATTTGGCAACAAGAAGAACGTCACCCTTCTTCACATTATTTTGATCGATTAATTGACTAACTCGTGGACCAACTCTGATTATCCCTCTCGCCCTCGCCCAACGATCACTCGGCATTTTCTCACTCACATCAACCATACTCGCTTTTCCCTCTACATCGACGTGGGAAAACGTCGAATACTGTTGTACTACTAATTTTGTTATTGAATTACTCGAGGTCAGTAGACCATTTATCAAGTATTTCTTGAGATGATTGTGCATTTTTGATGTTGATGGTGATGATGATGATGCTCGTTTACCTGCAAGAATCAACCACCTATCAAAATCATTGGACGGTTTTCCATTTCTTTTAGATTGAGCATTCCTGAAACACATCATTACGCTATTTTCCTTGGACTTTCCTTTTATTACACGTACAAAACATTTTATAGAACAGCCCAGGAAGGCCCAGAAAATTCAATGGAATTTCCTACGGAATTGGCTAGGTTGTTCCATGAAATTTTTTCGTACGTACGAGAAAGAGGGAACTCACCTGCGTGTTGTTTCTTCTTTTTGGAAACGGCTAGACCGATTATTTCCTCGATGTGTTTGTCCCCTGCTCCGCTTCTTATGGCGTCCCTCAAGGACACTTCACTGGTACCCTCGAAGAGACAGACTTTCAGGTTTCCATCGGCCGTTATTCGTAGTCTGTTACAGGAGTAGCAGAAGTGCTCGCTCATTGACGTGATGAAACCCACTTGACCCACATATCCAGGAACGTAAAACGCCTGGAGATTGAAATAATTAGAAATCATCGCGTTAATTGGAAATTTAACGAAATAAAATTGATTAAAAGAGGAAATTGGAAGAGCAAAATCGAATGTCTCACACATAATTCAACACAATTCTCACCTTTGACGTAGAATTGGGTGAATTCTTCATCGCTTGGAAATCAGGAAATTTTTCCCTGATCTTCTTCTTCATCTCCTCGAAAGACACCATTTTATTCTCATCCCATTTGTTACCGTCAAAGGGCATGTACTCGATGAACCGCACGTCGATAGGTTTATCCTTCGTTAGTTGCACGAAGTCTGTGAGCTCGTCGTCGTTGAAACCCCGCATGATGACACAATTTACCTGTAGAGTAAATCTGCATTCAGGAGTCATGAAATTGGATGGACTGGGATGAATGGAGCGCTGATGTGAATACCTTGACTGGATTGAACTGAAGCTGTACAGCTAGATCAATGGCTGCCATTACTCTACTCCACCCCTGCCTCCTCGTGAATTTTTCGAAGCGATCTCTCTGGAGACTGTCCAGGGAGATGTTCAGGGCATCCAGTCCCGCTCGCTGCAGAGCCGGCAGTTGTCGAGTTAGTACCAAACCGTTCGTTGTCATTCCAATGCTCTCTATCTCTTCAATTTGCCTCAACTGAGCTGGGGGAACATAAATTATTGATTGTGGATCCGTGAGGAGAATAATGGAAAATTCTGTGGGCTCACCTATAATATCGATTATATCTTTTCTAACGGTCGGTTCACCCCCGGTTAATCGAATTTTCCGAACTCCCCTCTTGACGAAGAGCCTGGCGAGTCGCAGAATTTCATCAGTCTTCAAAATATTCTCATTCTTTGTCAATTTGACACCCTCAGCAGGCATGCAGTATAAACCTAAGATTTAATAATCCAATTAGATCATGAGAACATCACAATCCAGTGGTGCAGTGGTGGAATAAGAAAGAAAATCGATGTATATGATTTTATTGAAAATATTTTAGCCTCGAAAGTGACTCATTTTACGTGTAATTGACATACACCCAAACAAAATTAACTAAATCAATCAATTAAATTGATTAATTAAATTAATTAATTTGATAATACCCAGAGTCCATTCTGTATGTCATTACCAAGATAACCCAATCAAGATGTAAATAATTCCCTTCTATTCCTCTCCACCACTTCACACCTCAACGTCAACATCACATGTTTAGCTACTCCATACATCGAAGATTGCACCTCTCCGTCACAGAAATTCTCAGGTACGTGTGCTTCCTTCCAAAGGAATCTGTCAGGATTCCACTGTCATCATTCCTCAGTCGTTCTCGAAGTTGCTGAACCTAAAAAACGCAGGGGAAACATCGTAAAACAGTAATAAACATCACTTGTCCTGAACCCCTCAACATCATGACGAATTGAACAAAAACCTACTCGGGAAGTTTTGGGTTGGAGAATCGTCTCAGCCGAGTAATATCGTCGTATTCCCATAATGATAACATTCTTCCTCAGGTACATGCTCCCCAAATTACGTGACAGGCTGCTCACCACTGAAACAACCACAAATTTCTCAACAATTCCAGTTGAACTACCTCTACAACCGAAATGCCATCGACTTAAAAAAAAATTACGTAATTGAATCGAGTAATTTCGAGGATTCAATAATTATCTGCACGACTTACAAGATTACATGTACGTGCGATGGATAATGATACCCCTGGTGCAACGTGTCCCTGATAAAATGATAAAGTGTTGGTAAACCATTTTTTTGTACAACTTTCCACATTTTCCCACACATCGACACACGATATATTCGACGTGATGAGCATTGAGAGCCTCACACACACAGTAAAGCCGGTGTTTGCCTGATTCGGAGTATCATATGATGCACAGGCATCAACACCAGGTGATTGATGAATTTAAAAATCGAGATTTCGATCGATAAACGAGAGAAATCGAGTTTAATGAATGATTTGGCACATGGCAATGATTTTCATAGTTTCTGGGGAGTCTTGGAGGTTCTGTGGTGTGAGATACTAGGTTAGGTTGTTGATCATAAACGATAACTCATTGTCATAGTGCTTGCAAGGGATTTTTTGACCCACGAATGTTCAGCACTGAGATATTGAATTATATCTTGGATAAGAAATGTTCTCGTTGTTACGCAAGCTATCGATCGGGAGCAAAGTCAAAGATGGTTTGATGCCTGATCAGATGATGGGGACGGCCAGGGATTTGACTGATGAGAAGAATCAAAACTGTTTTATTGTGGATGCCTCGGAGCTCAAGGAGACTGTCTACGGCAAGCTTTTGTTGTTTTATTCTGTATTAAATATTGTTGTGTTGAATAAATTAATTACTGACTTTGGACACGATTTGTTGTACGATGGAAAGTGAAAAAAACATTCTAGACACGAAAATTCTCTAGCTTCTGAGATTATTCAACAATTGACAGGTTGTTTAGGCTCACAAATGGTCTTTGTGATCTCATATTTATAAAATACTTTTATAGATCTTCTCAGAACAATAAAGGACCCAGAGAAGCCTCAAACCTTGGAAGACCTGGACGTAGTCTACGAAGACTGTGTAAGTGTAACTCAAGGAAAATCCAACGACAGCTACGTAATTCGTGTTGAATTCAATCCAACTGTTCCCCACTGCTCCCTGGCCACACTCATTGGACTATGCATTAGAGTTAAATTGGAGCGGAATCTGTTGGCATCATTTAAACTGGATATTTTCATCAAGAAGGGAGCCCACTCCACCGAGGATGAAAGTATGTTTTCAATTCCATCAGCTCTTGTCTCCACTGCTTGTCTATCATGCTGTGATTTTTGCAGTTAATAAACAGATAAATGATAAAGAGAGGATCGCAGCTGCTATGGAGAACCCAAACTTGAGTGATTTGGTGGAGAAGTGCATCAAGGAGGACGAGTAGAAGTGATTAATTCAAAGTTGAGAATATTTTATATTGATTTGGGAGGGGAATTAAGAGGACGATGAGGGAATTCCTCTTGGAGAAAAGGTCTTGGGATTGAACAAAGATTATGGAATGTTCAGGGAATTTTTTACAGAATGATTACGGTATTTATGGGGTGAGCAGAGAGAATTTTAAAAAGTCAGGAGATTGATATTCTGTGACATCTTTTCTTTGAAATAGCTTTTTCTAATTATTTTTTTTGTTTTCCCTTTTTCTTCGATTTCTTGGATTTTTTATTTCTAGCTCGAAGGGCTGGGAGGATACTCCGCCACCAGCGTTGTATCTTCTTCACTGCAATAGTCCTCGAAATGAGCTCGAGCTTTTCTCGTATTTCCGCCAATTTAGATTCCTCTTGTTCGTTAAAACAGGAGTCATACAAGTATGATTGTTCTTTCATATCCTCCTGTTGAATAAATTTATTAAACTCCTCAAAATCGGATAGTTCGAAAGAATTGTGATTTTTTAGAAATTTCATACTTCTAATTTATCAATTTTGGTCGTGAGATCGTTCAGGACGGATTGAAGATCAGAAACGGTTTTTTTCCTCGCACCAATTTCTGTGTCATATCGAGTCAATAGTGACAGGAATTTCGCTGACATTTTCAACCTTAATTAACGAAGAATTAGGTTTATAACTTTTTTATTGTTTGATATCCATACTAACTTCACCAGTGATACAATATTTTCTGAACAAAAAAATGTGAATATTTTATTTATTATTAATATTGCGATTTAGTTGAACTTTTCATGCCTTGATAATTTTCCCTATAATTAATCATTATGGTAATCAAGAAATAAAGCTCCCTACCTTTTCTGAAACATCTCGTGCTCCAAGTTTCGAAGGCTAAGCTGAAAATTCTTCAATTTATTCTTGGAAATTCCACAAATCTCTCGCAAATCATTTCTCCTATCCTCGGATTGTTTATATTCATTAAGTTGCGTACGCTCGAACTTTAGTCTGTACATAGTAACGATGTTAAAATGATTTTTATACAATAAAGGAATTTTGGGAATTGCCAGACGGTTTGAATTTACCTGATCGTCACAGCATCTTCCGAGAATTTATCGCCGATTCGCGAGACTAGTTGACAGTTTCGTAGATAATTACTATGAATTCTGTCTATAATTTCGTGATTCGCTTGTCGTTGCTCTCCAATGGCAGATGTCAATGCTAAATGAAAGTTAACATTCAATATTTCTTTTCTTATTATATCCAAAAAATTATTAAATAATTAACCATGATGTCAATTATCAATAATCTGGCGTGTGTTAATACCAATAATCATAATTACTCGTCAATTTATTTCGTGTTTCTCTATTGACGTGCCAAAGATTGTCATAGAAATCTCTCCGGTTCTTCTCCATAATTGGAGTAGTTCCCAATCTGAACAGCACGTGTTCAACTAAAAACGTCAAGTGTCTCAAGAAAATCCACGACCCATCCGATTTAATGTGCCCTGGTAATTCTTCGATGTCGGTAAGAAGACTATCAAGTACATTTTCGATATTTGAGATGATTATTTCCACGGTTTTTTCAGAAATTTCGCCCATTTGAACCGGGATTCTGGACTTTAAACAAATGAAAGTTCCTCCAAATATTTTACACATCGAAAAAAGCGTAAAAAAATTAATTATCTTCAATATTCTGTCCAGTTTCAGGTAAAACGAGGTTGAAGATCAGTTAACTTCCCTCATTTTATAACTTCACTATTGATTCCTTTGGAAATTACTCTCCAAATCTGGTCTAGCTCATTCTACAACTTGAGCCCCAGATAAATCACAAAAACAGATTCGTAACTAAGAGATACCACATCTTTATTTGAATACTCAATATCACTCGTCGCTATTGTCGACAGTACAGCCAGTCAATTTGGTAAAAATCAAGTCCTCAATGACCCTACCACTCTCTAAAATACAGAGATCCAATCTCCACAGCTTAAGTATTAGAGAGAAAAAAAAATACTTTCCGCCCACATTTCAGAAAACTTTAGCAATATACGTTAGATATAAAAGAAAATTACACCACTAAGAAAACGTTCATTTTGAGATTTCTCATCCTACCCTAGAATTCATGAATTTGAGATTTTCAAGTGAAGAAATCGATTTTTTAAATTTATAATCTGCAGATTCCAGTCCAAGATTTTCTGAAAATCTTTTATTGAAACGTGCGGATTTAATCGTTTTTTTTGGAATCTCAAATTAATTAAAAATCGTGAGAGGAATTTTTGTTTATGTATAATAGTCGTTAGAATCCATGTCTTGCGCGTTCTCGACCCTTCGCACGGTCGTCGTACCACACCCCGTGTCCGTCATCCTCGTCAGAACGATATTTCCTTCTGCCTTGAGCCCTATCATTAAAAAAACGAAAAAAAATCAAGTCCACTCATTAGGAAGTGATCCATAGTTTTGGTTTATTAAGGTACCTTTCGAATTGCCACTGTCCATTCTTCCCATTTCCCTTTCGAGAATATTTCTCGTCAGTATCGTAGGGTTTCGAGCACTTCTTCGAGTAACAGACCTTCTCATTCTGTCCTGTTGCTCTGTTCTCATGTTCATTAAGAGATTCGTAATTATTTCCATGTTTCTTCTCCACAAAATTCTCCTTTGGCTCACCCTTGGACGTTCCATATTTCTTCAAAGGCTTGAAATCATTCCTATTTCCATTTTTATTTTCCTTTTGCTGCTCCGAAGGAACATTTTCCTCCGAAGAATTTTCGTTAGACCCTCCCCACTGTGTAGAGTACTTCTTCTTCAACTTTGACGGATTATTCCTTTCTTCCGACGAATGGAAATCCTTTTGCTCCTTTGAATATCCACTTGACTCTCGATAATGAGGTTTTAATTTCCTAAAGTCGTCGTTGGACTCGCGATAATTAAATTTAAACTCCTTAAAATTCTTCTGCTCGTTTGAATTCTCATTGGACTCTTCCCTTGGCTTAAATTTTTGGAAATTATTTTTGTTCTTTGAATTATCACTCGAACCCTCTTTGCTGGAGCCGTGCTGCCTCTTTTGTGGAGCCTCCTGGGCCTCCTGTTTCTTCCCCTTATTTTTCTTACTCTCATGAGCTTCGGTGCTCTCCTCCCCAATTTCCCAGGACTCCAGTTCGCTCATTTCCTCCGGAATTCCGTCATCAACTCCTCGCTCCTCCCTCTTGCTCATTCTCCTCTTCTTCTCCGGATTCGGGGCTTTGGGCGACGAATGGTTGCAGTTCTCTAGAGATATTGATCTCTGATCCAGAATTTCCTGGATCTTGGCTTCCTTGTCGTACGTATTTCTGATCAGGCAAATTCTCTGATAGAGCTTCCCCCGCATCTTCTCCACAATCTTCGAAAAGCGATCCAGGAACGACGTCACCATCGTCTCGATCTTCGAGTCCATTCCCTCGATGAATTTCTTCATCGAGACGTCCTCCCTGTAGCCGAACTCGTTGACAATGTACTCAACCGTGTCCTTCAGCTCGATGACCTCAAAAATTTTGGAATTTTTGGTGCAGATGTTCTCGTAATTCGTTCGCTGATTTTTGTTTATCAGCGAACATAGCGTATCTAAGGATAATTTTAGTTTCTGAAGAGAGTTCTTAAACTTGGGAATCTGCTCGAATTTTCCAGCCTGAAGATTATGGTCTTTTGCATTCCCCAAGTCCTGTAACAGATCGTGTCGTTTGGACTCTGGATCTGGTATGTTTGGGGCACTCAGGGTGGGGTTATATGGCTCGGATTCAATGCTGATGGACACATCCCCCGGTACATCAACATGTGACTCTTCGAGTCGTGGGAAAGACGGTCTCGGTGGCACTTGAATGGAGGGCGATGGAAGCTGTGTCTTTCCTGTGCCAACGACGCAGCCAATACCAAATCCAATAGCAACAGCCAGACAACACGCTGCGATGAAATTCGCGTGAAGACCGAACTAAACAAAGAAATTAATTTTAGTTGGGATACGAGAGATCTCAGGGTTTATATTTAATTCTTTACACTTTTAGAAGATTAGATCAATTTGAGAAATTTCAACTGAGTCACAACATTAGACTCCTAATGTGATGAGAACCTATTATATATGTTATTCTAAAAATAATTCTGCAGCCCAGTGGTGGAGAGGAGTACAGTTAGCAATTTAAGGATGAGGTGTCAAGTAAGATGTTCTTTTTTGTTGGCCTTGACAAATTATGGGGATAATTCGTGGACAAGTCCACTCCGTCGTAAATTATGTTCATCGTTCCAGAGAAAATAAGAGTCGTTCTTAATCCTCGAGTACTCGAAATTCGTAGAGTGAAATTAGATCATTCTTTTTTCTTCTGAAGGTACTTTGTCAAAGTTTAAAATGAAACCTGATGCATCCTAATTACACCAAAGGGTTGGGAAATATCGTGAAAATCCATAAGGCCATACTGTACCCTTGGAATTGTTTGTTCAACAGGCCGAACGATTTTCAAAGCCTCTCGCCTAATCTCATCGCTGTCAGTGATGACAGAAATTCCATCAGAATGTTCTTCACGTGGAGATGCAGGTACATCAGAAGACTCCAAACTGGCTGGGTCTATCTCCTCAATCACCTGGAGAAAAATAATAAAAAACAAATACACTTAGTGAGTTGTTTTGGATGCCGTTTCCAAGGTCGTGGCCTTTCCAAAAATATATTGACTAATGTTGAATACCTCACGTGCTTCCTCGACGACGTGACACTCTTCCTGTTCATCGTCCTCTCCAGTGGCCGTGGGTTTCGCTTCCGGAGGGTCTAGAACCGTATTGTCAGTATTTTTCTGCCTGTCATCGTGAATTATGGTCCATTCACCCCACGAAGACGAATCCTGGGGCGCCTGCTCCTCCATTGTCACTGATTTTTCACTTTTTGCGTCTTCCATTTGACACTCAAAATAATTATCACAACTTTGATATGATCTTCAACCCTTTACCCAGTGCATTGGGCCACGTAAACGCAAGGATTTGACTTTCTAATGCACTGACACTAAACCACAACCGCAACAGCACTAACCAATTCGCCGAATAACCAAAATTCAATTGGTTCACATTAATGGAGCACTCGTGGTACGCTATAAATGCCAACGTCTCACAAATTATTTTTACATGTATTTGGAAATTTTGATGAGCCTGTGTCCACTGGTTGCGCCAGTCATCTCACCTAGATACACGAAAATTGACAACAAACAAAGAAGTTGAAATTTCCACACATTTCGGGGAGTAAATTCTATTTGGAGGTTTGTGAATCGTAATGGAAACGGATTTGGGGTCGCTAATGTCATTTTATTGTAGATAACCGACAGCTGATTGCTTTTGACGAACAAATTCTGGCGTTCTCTTTGTTGCCATCAGCCGCCAAAATAGACGCAAAATTTTTGCCAAATTTTGGCAGAAAAATTTGAATAATTTGAAATATAAAATTGAGTTTTATTTTATTTTTTCATATAATAAGCCCTAAAATTATGAATAAAACATTGAAATTTAGTTCAAGAAAAAAAATTAATTTATTTTATTTAAAAATGAAGTATAAAGTAGGTAGCAGTTATAATTGAAACCTAACCCTAAGGAACGAATTCGGGATTTTTCCTGAGAATAACAAATCCCTCCATAATCGGAGTAAGTGGTATATACTCCTCAGTAGCGAGTTCAGCCCTTTCTCCATAAGCAAGTAGAACCGGTGTCGTGTGTGTCTGGAAGCCAGTGATGGTTTTGGGTTTACCAGCCTGTCCCACAACATCAACAGCAATACCAACCCTGACAGGCACAGGAAGAGGATTCAACTCTTCATCGAAGGTGACGAGCATTCTGGGCTGCATAACAGCAGCAAGAGTATAGAGAAGATAGTGGGACCTTCCCAGGATGATATTCTTGACATCCAGAAAGCCAATCAGTGTCGCAAGAAGACCAGCAAGAGCAACAGGACTCAGAAGTTGTCGGTCACTGTGATAAGGCGAGAGGGTGAGAGTTCCTTTACCCAAATGTGTCAGTCCTTGAGCAATTCTGACCATGAAAAGATTATTGGGGTCCTTGGCATGGAATTGGGCCAGTTGTCTGAGCATAGCAGCCAGTCTTGCGTTATTAGTACCAGCCCCAACCAACCCCATTGCGAAGATAGCATTGTGAGCCACCTCAGGATCACTGTCATGCGAAAATTTCGAAAGTGTATCCACGATGTTTGGTTTTGGATTTGAAACTGAGATGAGTCCAAGGGCTAGAGGAACAGATCGTCTGATAACAGGTTCGCAGTACCTCAACAGATGTCCAAACGTTCTGTACGCCATATCAGCACCGATTTCCTCTCCCATGGAGATAAGAGCAATTCCAAGAACAGCAATTGCCTGTTTGGAGCTCAGATCTTTCTCCTTCGGCTTGTCCTTATCGTCCTTATCCTTAGAATCTTTCTTGTCCTTGTCCTTCTCCTTTTCCTTGTCTTTGTCATCTTTTTTATCCTTGGAGTCTTTCTGATTACGATCCTTGTCATCCTTATCAGAACTAGGCTCATAATGCTCAGAACAGATGTGCAAAAGATGCTGAATCTTCAGCACATTGCCAGTGCCAGCATAAGCGCAAACCTCCACCAGAGTAGTCGACATGGATCTGAAGGGTTCAGGGACAACCTCCAGAGCAGCAATGATCGCCTCAGCAGCTTCCTGCTTTCCCAGGAAACACAGGGCAAGACCAAGAGGTAGAAACCGAGCATAAGTGTCCTTCAATTCAGTCTCAGACTTCTCCATGAGGCAGTGCATAATACTAGTGGTGACGAATACATTACAGGATCCAACAGCCACCATACCAAGAGCTAAACCAGTGACACCAATGACCTCCCAATTAGATTTTGGATCAGTCAACACTGGAGCCAGAAGTGTGAGTATTGCCTCTCGATTCGATCCAGCATAAGCCAATCCCAATCCCACGATAGCTCCAATCCTCATGGTATTGCTGCTGTGGAGAACGTAGTCTGACAGCAAAGCAAGTGCAGGATCGCACTCATTCCTCACTCCACAGTTGACTATTCCACAAGCCAACAGTGCACCCGACTTGATGTAATCCTCAGAGGAATACAGATATTTATCAATTGGTGTCAGGCCTCCATCGACGTCCCACAGTAGCACCAGTCCCAGTGATGCAGTTGCTGATAGCATTCCATGCTCCTTATTCTTATACAACCACTTGTTTCCATCCCCAATTAACAGTTTATCGTGTCCAAAAGCAGCATTGACGAACCCATTGACAAACGACGCTGCCAGATTCTGACGAGCAGAGTCCACCTGTCCTCCACCAAATGGTGGACGAGAATTTTCCAGGTGAGACTTGTACACGTCCTCAGGGGTTTTGGGCTCCATGATGTCGAGCTCTCGTGCCAAATTCAAAAAGTGATTGTTCAAGTGGGAGTTTGACAGGATCTCCGTTAGTTCGTCGTACTCAGCTGATGAGTCTGGCAACTCCAGGAATATCTGCTGGCGACCCAGCATGAACGCCAACTGCTTCTGCATGGAGAAGTCTTTGCAGCTCATGATGCAGTAGCGCACGAGGTTGAGGTCGTTCAGCTGCATTGACAGGCGCAGGGCCTGGGGGAACTGTCTGTATTTTCTGTACAAGGCCCAGGCAGCTCGCAGGAGAGTCGTGTTCTCAGGATCTGCCACGTAGGGAACGCAACTGGTGAGGTACAGACAGACTCTCTGATAAGCACTTTCGTCGACGTAGTCCTCCAGCAGGTCGAGCTTCTCGATCTCCATGAGGAGGTCACAGGCTTCAGTCTCTGCGTTGTGCTTCATGTTGTAGGGGACTATCTCCTGGACTAGGGTTATCAGCTTATCGGTGTTGGTTTCAGCATCGTCACCACCATTTACCTCGTCCCACTCGGCTGCTAACTCACCGGACAAGTGGCGTACGTACTCATGACCCCACTCGCCGAGTTCTGAGGCTGAACCCTTCAAACGGTATTTCAAACACTCTCTGCCCTCGCCCATTGTCATCGCCAGGACTGAGATTATGTCTGCGCAGAGTTCCTGGGATTTTTTGTCCGTCAGTTTCTCGTAGATTGTCTTCATTGTGTCGTAGTGAGGACGCATGAATTTTAGGGGCTTTGGAACACTCGTCATTGAAGTAGTTGATTCGCGAATTTTCGTGCGGAGGGCCTCGAGGGCTGGGTGGTGGTGCTTTTTGTCGGAGTCCTGTAGACGCTCCACGAATGTGTCGAGCTCCTCCTGAAGGAGTTTGTCCTCTTCGGACTGTAAAATTATAAATATCGATGGTTGACTTCTTTTCAACAATGAAATTTTCATTTAAATGAAGTCGAGAATGACAACCGTTTTTCCAAACCTCTTGAAGAAGTTTTGTGTTTATATAAAATATTGTTGGTAAATCAACAAGATTTCTTTAAATAAATCTTGACGAGCTACATATAAAAATCAATATTATTAATTATTCAGTTCGTTTCTCTAGTCTTCATTAAAGAAATGATGAAACATGTGATGACAAAGAAAAGCCTTCGCAACAATGAAAAATTAAAAATAGAATTCTACATCGGGAGCCATCATAACAAAGAGATTTGAGATTCGTTGAAAGCTCCATTTTTCGGATGTGCAACTTGTGCAATAATTAACTATCAGATATTCAATAAACCATCATCAGCAATTGGAGCCAAGTCACCCTATTCTAGACCTTCATTACTAAACCTCCACAACAGTCCAAATACTGAATTACACCCAACATCATCTAGATCTAAATCAATCATCCCCCTCATCCCCACATATACTGAGTAAATCCTTAAACCCAGAGGGGCAAATGCCCAAGAACTTGAACTTAACCCCAACTGAAACTAACAAGTTCCTCTCACTCACCATTTCATTTTTCTCCTCTTCCTTACTCGCCTTCACATCCTTAGACGTCTTGGCCTCTGCCTTCGTGCTCTCCGGCATCTTCTCCAGTTAAATCCTCAAATACTTTCCAAATACTCTCAAAAATCCCTGAAACTTGACAAGAGACCCCGTCACAGTAATTGAGGTTATGTTACCTCGTAGTTGGCGAGTCACTGTGCGATCGTCGCGCCGTGCTCTCTATCCACCAATCCGATTCCACATTCTCCAACATCCCCCCCAGACTCTAGGGCGGTTCCTGACGCTTATGGAGTAGCTTCAACCATGAAATTCGTAGCGATGGCGGCTGAACTACGATGATGAACGTCCCTGTCGGTAAAGCATTACCACGCAGTACGTGGCATGCCATTCGGGGCAGCCATTTGCGATTTTTCTGAGGCTCCAGGAATATTCTAAAACCCATTTTGAGGGTTTTCGCATTTTCTCTGCTCCTGGGACTCCTACAGACAAAGGCCCCCAGCCCAGTTCGCCACGTTCTCCGTTCTCCCTGCCTTACCGACAGAGACGTGCACCTCCGCCACTAAATTTTCCGGTCGAAGCCGCTCCATAAGCGTTGGCAATCCCCCTATAACCTTCGCATCTACAGCCAATCGTACACTCCATCATTCGACCCATCTACGAGGCATTATTGCGCAAGTGTGTGTCGTCCTGGGGTGTCTCACACACTCACGTGTAACCGTAAAAATAGTCTAAAAAAGATCCTAAAAAGCCAACACACACGATAAAGGGATTGGGTGGCAAGAGGGGAGAAGCTGAAGTGACTCTTCAGAGGCAGTGAATTCTCTTGCAGTGAATTGGTGGTAGTGGATTAATCCGTGTGTGTACAGGGCCCACAATCTCAATGATTGGTATCGTTTGGAGTTGGGCTGCGTAAAACTCACAAGTTTCCCTATGGTTGTCCCTCGCAAGCTCCCAACAATTGATCGGTTCTCTTGTTATCCCCTTGAATCCCTGGGTGAATTTCTCAATGTGTCTCATGACAAAGTGGACAGAAGGTGAAACTGATGATGATAACCATGTGAATGACGCGCCGCATTAGTGTTGAATGCGTTGAAGAGTGTCAACTCGATGTATCACACGTAGCTGATGATTGTTTCGTGTATCTGCTGTGAGACAGAGAACTCATTTTTATAGTAAATAGGGTAGTGGACGAGGGGGTGGGTAGATTTTTCCTCTGAATATGGATAAATAATTTGTAAAAGCTGAAGAGATTAGCGTATCCCTCGTGCCGGATTTTTCCGAGTGGTTTGAGTGCCAAGAGACGACGTACGGATAACAGCTTTGGGGAGGACGTTGGTGGGCCCAGTCGGAATTGCAAATTCGGTTTTATTCACGTTCATGACAATATGGCAACTCATCCAGGCAGTGCTGGAGATGGTGGGTCGATTGCCGGTAGTAGTACTCTACCGTCGACATCTTCACCGACAACGCTGGTAATGTCATCGTCAACTATGTCGGGGGGAGAGTTTCGGATGACACAAGGACAGAGTCAAATGCAAATGTCACAGCAGAAGGCGAATAACTTTGAGCCGCTTGACAAGAGCTGCTCGAATACGTTGAAGGTTTGTAGGAGTTTTTGGTGTTGGAATTTTGGGGGTATTGGTGAGGGGATAATTTAGTCGAATGATAATGATAATTTATGTACCACGTGAGAGCATTTCGTGGAGTGGAGCAGATTAATTGACTTGTTGAGATAGTCAAGGTGTTTCATAACAATTGAGCTCGTGGGATGATTGATTTGTAAATTGCAAATTGCTGGAGACCGATCGTTTGAAAATATATTAAATTGTATAAAGTCCTTGGAATCCTTTGGATCTCTATAAAATTGTCTGCAATCTTGGCAATCAGGATTCCATAAAATTCCTTCAAATAAAAAAATATTCTTTGGAGTTTATTTCACTCTAATAAAACCAGCGGAAGATTTTCCGTGGAAGGTTCAATTTATTTAAACAATTCTAGGAAGGCACTGGTATGTAACTACGTTTGGAATTTCAAATAACCAAATTAAAATCTAATCCCCTAATCTTTCTATCATTTAATTTCGCTGTTTAAATAATTTTTCTGATGAACTACCTCGATTTTGGTTTGACAGCGGAATCCGAAGATGGAGCTGAGTAAAACGGACTTGCTGAAACTCCTCGGTTATCTCGAGGGAGAATTGCAGGCTCGAGATATTGTAATTGCTGCTCTCAAGGTAATTCAACATTAATTGAGTTTTGTTACGGTGGGTGAGAGTCTAGAGTCTAGGGAACTCGTATTGACAACGATGAAGGTAACTAAGAGGCTTGCGGGAAAATTCGTCGAGTCAGTCAAAAGGAGGTATTAAAAGTCTGTGGACACTAATGATTTGTTCTACAAGGAATCCATTTATTCGCAATAACTTTAGCAATAATCGACGAAACAAAAAAAAACTTGTATACTCTAGAAAATAGTCAACTCTATTTTCCTAAAAAAAATCGTATTCGAATTTTCTCGCACCTCTCCCGCAGTTGTCCGAGTATTCGTCACAGAACTATTTAAACCGTGAAATTGACTTACTATTATTGACGAATTCACTACTGAATGGTTGATGTCAGTCGGTGACGGAGAACTGGGGTAATTGAATAAAATTTCAATCCAGACTTGTGATGGTGCGAAGTTGATTGAGTTATTTTATTAATTTCAAGTCGGAGAAGATGAAACATCTACTGAATTCCCGGTATAGAAGTGGCACTTCTGATCCCCATGTGGCTCTGGCACGTGACTTTGCTATTGTTGGAGGAGTAATTCACAATGACAATGATCAGATGAATGAAAAGGGTCCGAATTTTAATCTGTTTATGCTGAAACAGAAAGTAAGCCAGAAACGAATGGCCAAGATGTTGGAGGACACGGAAATCCGGCACAGAGCGGTGTGTACTCCATTGTTGAGAGAAGTATTGAATTATTTAAAAAAATTGAAATTTCACTGGTAGAATTTTTGGACTTTGAGTTTGGAATTTCAATTCGATTTTATCATATCGTAACAGTTTTTGTTTCCATAACGACTTAATGATGAGCCCTCGTGATTTCACTTCTTTATTATTAATTGGCTAATTATTCCCGGACGATCTTAAAAATCTATTTTAACAATTATAATTGAAGGTGATCGAAGAATTGGAGGAAGAAAAACGCAAACACGAGCACGATACAGCCCAGGGTGACGACATCACGTACGGCCTTGAAAAAGAGCGCACGAGATTGAAGAAAGAATTGGAGCTGGAGAGACAGGAGAAGAAACGACTGGAGATGGAATTGAAGAAGGAGAGTTTAGCTCTAGAAATGGAGAAAAGTAGACAGAAACAAATTGTTCTTCTCCTCCTGGCGGAACGAAAGAAGATAATAATGAAGTACATCGAGGAGCGTAAACGTTCCGAGGATTTGGCGCAGATACTGAGTGAGGAAAAAGTGAGAATTGATTCAATGGCAGAGGGCCTCGAGGAGGAGAGCAAGAAGTCACTGCAGATGGAGGCAGAGTTGGAGAAACAGTTGGCTCAATTTGATATGGAGAGGCAGCAGTATCGACAGGCACTCACCAAGGAAGAGAAAAAGTCGAAGGAGTTTGAGATGGAGTTGGAGAGAATGAAGGCAGAGTTGGAGTCGTGGAAGAGTGGGGCTGCGATACGTGGAGGTATCAGAGCTCCCTTGGGGGCAACACCACCTCCACCACCTGCTAAGCCAGCTAATTTGGCAGCTATGCCCACCCTGAGACCTGCTGGTGTGGCAACACAAGCGTGTTAGTTATTTTTTTTTGTTAATTTGCAGGAAAAATCCAGAACATTTTCTTTTGTCTTGCAAAACTTTCGCTATGTCCTGTAGATTTAGAGATATTACTAAAAACTCAGAGATGACTCAGATTATATCGATTTACCACTTCACTACAGAGTTAATTTTATGTCATAAATCTGTCATCAAGTTCCATTAATGTTTAACATCCTGAACTGATTTACTTTGACTCGTCAAGTGGATTTTTAACCGAAAAAATGATTTTTTACAGTAAAAGGAGCACCTGTTCTAGGCACAGGGACCCCAATGGTTAGTAGTAAAGTTGTCCAACCCACAGCGACAGTAACCAGTGTACCAGTGAGTGGACCGAGTGAGTATTCATTCTCATTTGAAATTCAATCAGCCTTTAAAAAGACACATGGATGAATGAAAACTCCACGAACCAAATGAAAACGAGCATTCTCGATAACTTGGAAACTAATAAAGCAGAAGGAGTATGATTATACTTTCAATGCTATTCAATGGTCTCTTTAGAATTGCCTTTCATTTCATTTCATCTCGAGCAGAAACGTTAAACTTTCATGAAGACTTGGAATAAAGGGGACTTATCCGAAGAAATATTGGTGGGGCATTTGTGATGGTGATCAGAATTTTATGATCAAGTAAAAGGAGAAATTAAAAATGTCCATTCAGAAATGAACAAAAGCTACAGATATAAAATCCTTTGTGATCCTTCGTGAACTAATTCTCAAGATAATTCTAAAATTAGGAGAGAGTTTATCTTTAATTTAACTCATGCATTCACTTTTGATATATCTTCACTTATGATCATTTTTTCCCTTCAATTTTTTTCCAGCCACTGGTATCGCAAGATCAGTGACACCACGTCAAGTTATGCGAGGTGTGACGTACGGTTCAGCTGTCGCTCCAGCCTCTATCGGCCAGGCAACGTCTCCTCCAGTGACTGGCACTATCGCAAATGATAGTACAGCACCAGTTGTTCCATCACAAGGATCAGTACCCCCTGGGCCAGTAGTGCCAGCTAACATTATAACTGCTGGTCCACAAAATTCGGGTGACACAAATACACCGGCCCCTGAGCCCCAGGTAATCCATCAACAATTTTCTACTCGATCCACGTTAATTTAAATGACTTCTGTTCATTTCCTTTCTGTTTATAATAATCGTCGTTTATTTTTTGGCTATGAAAAAATGCGTGACGTATTTATTCGCCACGATGCAGACGTAATTGCATGTCTCTATTCCTTATTCATTATTATCTGACATCTGTATTCACGCACGGAAGACAGTCTTTCAAATTTTGTTCCTAAAATGTACCCTAATGTCTTCAAAATTCGATGCAAATATTTTTTTTTTGTATTATTTTCATGTGATTGAATTTTTTTATGTAAAATCAGTAACATTATGTTGTTTGAGGGAGTCAAATCGAATATAATTATATTATTTCTTTTTTAAATTTATTCTTAATATACATAAGAATACATGTGATGATGATTGAGACTAGAAGAGAAGAAAAACCTGAACGGGAATTTCCATTTTTTAATGGTTTATTCTTTCTCTAATTTGAATCTGTGAAACGGTGCAAATTAATTTATCATCTGACACGTCAATTCTCTTCGCTAATGGGTGCGTTGAGGAGCAGATGAACCACTCGTCACCAAAACAATTTTATTTTGAAGAAGAAAATAATTTTTTAGTGTTGTCTTTAAAAAAACTTGACTTTAACTCTATATTAGATCGAAAATTTTTCAATCTTGTGGTTAATTATCACTTGCATATATTATTACACATGTAATAATATGAGAGACTAGGAGAAACATATGAAACCTCAATGGTAACTGCAATTTTTCAACTTTTTACTTTTTTTAGTTGAATTTCATAGTGAATTTGTAAAACGTTGGAACTTAATTTACAATCTAATTAAATGTCTAATCATGTGAATGAGTGAAGTGAGTGGAAAATGTCGAGACTATTTCTCTAGAACCACTGATTTTCAAAATATTCTCCCATCCAAAAATACACAACTTTTTACATTTCACAACTTTGCTAATAAATGAATTCCCTGGAATTCCCAGGGATCGTCTATTTAAACTTGATATTATGTTAGAAATTTTCTAGTCTTATTGTTCATTGTCCTTTTATCGCCCAATGAGTACTTACAATCATTGTATTCTACACAAATAATTTTCTTCAATTATTTTCGTTGAGAGTTATCTTAGTAGATGCTAATTAACTCTGTTCATCAACATCGAGCAGTAATCAATTGCGTATTATTTAAGCTGAGGATAACAACTGCACTCTCATTGTTACCTAGACCTAGCGAGAAAAAAAAAAGTATTTTTGCACTGCTTTTTCGTTGAATATTTTCTTTTCAATGAGACTGCAGTTGTAGCTACACTTATTATTTCTTATTATTTCTCTCATAAAACTTTATTTGAATCCAAAGATGCTTTCAATACACTCCTCAAAACCACTACATTTATAATGACAAAACAAAATTACTTCACAAATGCGAGAAAAAAAAATGTAGAAAAGACGTAGAATAATTTTCCGTTTTCAAAATCACCCTAAACAAGTTGAATATACTTATTGTACATAAGACGTATTATTTAGTATGTATATCAAATTAATTCCTCAATTAAATATTCGTATGCAACTCACTTCCGTGCTTTATTTACACAACAATTTCCCTGCTTGACCTCATGTGCAAAGACAACAAAAAAATATAAATAAATCGTACAGAGGATGAAAAAAAAAAATCCCTGAATATTCAGGGAACTTCTGTGCCTGTGGGATAATCTTCTGTGCAATAAGAAAATGCCAAACATTCGTGATATTATTTTCTGCTTCGTTGTATTTCATTTTCATTAATTATTTTTCCTTTAATCCACAAATACCTTCGGCAAACCAATGGTTCTCATATCTGTGCTATGCATCCACGTACTCCACTTCTTCGAGAACACCAATCAAGTACACAAGATACATAGAAAAGCAAAATGCGTTGGCTTTATTTGGTTTGGTTGATGGTTGTTACATGGGCTTGGTTATTGGACACAGCAAGATCTTCAATCTTACATGAACGAAATTTTAAAAAATGAAACAAATTTTGACTAATTGTGATACACATTGTGGCTGTGGTGTGTTAATTTCCCAGACAAGTGATAAACGAGTCGTTACGAACGAGGGAAAGGGTACACCATCAGCATCAACATTGAAATCATCATTTCATGGTGGAACTGTTGCTGGAAGTGGTAAAAAACCACTGGTCCCACGTGGTATGCCACCACCAGTACCACCGAATAAACCAGTTGTACCACCAAAAAAGGAAGCTGCTTACATGAGACGTCCTGATCCCAATCAACCACTGCAAGATACTTTAAAAATTGGGAAACAGGGAACGTGTCAGGGGGTAACACAGACACAACCGCCAGCACAGCCATCATCACCCATTCCCACTCATCAACAGATCCCTGATGAGGTAAATTCATTATTCAAGATTTCAATGTCATTTTCCAGGGAATTCTGGTGAAAAAAAATTTATGCTGAGGAGGGAGAGACGGATTTGGCCGATTTATCATTCATTTAGAGGGGGAGGTTTTCGGCTGGGTGGTGGGATTCAATTGCATTCTTAGAAATTCAGGGAGTGGAATTGAAATTAATATTTACATTCAATTTAGGATGGAGGAAGTGAAACGTAACGAAGGGATTTTTAGTCCAAAGTTTTTTTTCATTTCGTGCGGAGAAGATGAAGAAAACGGATTTTTTAAATAATCGAATGATAGGATTCCATATTTGGAAAAGTGTTGTGTTTTTTGAGGAAATGCCCTCGATAAAATTTTTCAAAATTGTTCAGGATTCGATCGTCAATTCTAATCCTCGCTTCCGTAAATTTTGGAAATTGCACTTTTTAAAAATAAATATCACGTCATCTAAGGCAGATGGTCAAACTTTCATTGTAACATTTTTTTGTTGAACCCCTTAACAGCTACAAAACAGGTTATTATGAAACTTTCATCATCCCCTTAGACTCGGAGGTATTCTTCGAAAACTCAGCCAGGAGTTAAGCCGACTTAAACCGTTTTACAGCTTCGCTACTGAATTACCTCGATAAAAAAAGGTTTCATTAAAAAAAAATGGCTGATATTTTCTCGAGGAAATTTTCTGATCCATAAAAAAAGTTTCTAAAAATCATCCCGCAAATCTCCTGTCTCCACGATGAATGAAAAATTCGCGATGCCATAAACACAGTTATCACCCAGGATTTGGTAGTCCCGAGTTAAACTGTGGAAACCACGAATTCGAAAGAAAGAAAAATTTAATTCGAATGGCGTTGAAAAAAAATTCATTGTCAATTGAATAATATTTTAACAGTTAACAAGAAATGCTGTCACTCTTCCATCACCAAAACGACTATTGACGCTGTAAAAATGAATGCTTTTTCCTCGATAGCAGGCGGCATTCATACGAAATGAATCATCAACCGCATTATGCAATGGGAAATTGGTCTGGCTTTCTAATCAAATAATAACCCATCTCCTCAGCATCTCCAAGATAAACGTCTGACGCTCAGTTGAATAGAATACCATTAAAATCGCGAAACTCGTCCGAGAGATTGCGTGATGGAATTATCTTTTTTTTTATTTAAGCGTTTCAAACGAATGGATTGACGTTCCTGAAGAATAGAAATCATAATGTAAAAGTGAAAAAATAATTGATGATTTACGTCAGAATCTCATAAATTTGCTGAAATTTTTTATAAGAATAAATCAACGGCCTCACTTGTTCACGTCTTGAGTGCTGAGGAGGATTTTTACGTCAGGATAAAATAATGATCAGTTGAAATTTTTCTCTCCCCTCAATCCGCCCCCCCCTCCCCCCAAATCAATTAATCTTTTAAACATTTTCCAGACAAAACCACGCTGATCCGCCGTCGAATCACCATGATCTCTGGATAGAACGTGAACAGTTCTGCATTCAGCGACAGAAAATGTTAAAAATCCAGTCATTCACTCCATAGCACATGCACTTAATTCGTTGATTAATTGTACATTTTCAATCTGTTCGATACAGATTATATAAAGAGAGAATTTACGTTCGCTATCATCACTGCCGCCTCACTACATAGATGGATGATCATTATTGTGGAATTTATATTGTGAAAATGGTTGATGGTGAAGGAATTTTTGATGAACGTAGCACCGACTGCTTGTTGATCATAAACTAAATACTCAAAAAAACTACTTGAAACATCATTGATCTCAATTTTAAGCGTAAAACGAATTAAAATGGCAAATTTAGGAATCAAATTAGGGGAGGATTCTCAGTCAGCTCCTCAACATTTGCTTGTAGATGTCATTGAATTCAGTAATCGTTAAAATAACTGTAACATAATGGCGAGGATGTCACGGGGTTCACGAAATGTTTGTGATTTTTTTCGGATCTCCCATGTTTGGTAGTTGTCCTTGACGATTTGATTGAAAAATTGAGGGAACCGGAATTGTCATCAGAGGAATATAAAATTGTTTTGTGAAAAATTTAACTTTAAAATTTCAAAAAAGTAAAAAAACAGTTCCCAGGGATGAAAAAATTCTGTTGAACAATCTCGAAATACCCATGACATCCACAAGTTCACGTAATGACGTGAGTCCTCTGATCTCTCAGTACATCCCATGAAATAAAAAAGGTACAGTCTTCCAGAATCGCCAGCCCCAGGTTTGCTATCAAGCACCTTATCGCTTGAACAATAAAAAAACTGCAACAAACAATTAAAGAGACGAAACAATTGGTACTGTGCTCTAGCTCCAAGTCTACCCGTGAAATTATACTCAACGGCCCAATGGAAAACAATTGGCACAACCAAATAACACACACATGTATCAATACCTTGGTCAGAATGTCCACTGGAGCACGATCTAAATTTTATTGCCCTCTCGAAACCCAATGGAAATTGAACATTGAAAAAACAAAATTAACGATAGATCACACCATCGTAGATTGTCCAACTATTGTAATTGTATGCGAACCTGTTAACTGTAATCCGTAAGAACAAAATTGAGTAGTGAAGTGATAAGGAAGATGATGGATTTGCACTTTAAGGATATCCAAGTACTTCAATGATTTTTTTTCTCCACTAAAATTCGGTTCTTCTCAAGTATATGGTGAGAAATATTCAGAGAGTGATCCTGTTTTTTTGTTTATCCCTTACAGAATTTGGACGATAATTTAATCATTGAAAATCATTCAAGTTTTGAAAGAAATTCGAAAAACGGAGAGCGAAGTGTAACGACCTCATCATCCTTCACCCCTTCCCAACAAACATGAATCGAACTAATTATACAGAAAAACCCGTAAACAATATATGTAAATATACATATATAGAGCACGTACACGTCCTCGATGTACCGAATTGATTAGCCCTTGTAATTCAAATTGTAATAAAAGAATCAAACGAAAGGAGAAGGGATGGAGGAAAGAAACAAATAATTGCAGCTGAACATAAAAAATAAAAGAACTTGAAAAAATAAAAAAAATTACTTATTTCTTCACTTACAAAATCCGACAGCTTCTACTTCTACTTCTCCAAGACAACACATCCAAAAACTGCTTCATCTACCTAAAAAAATCCATATAAAAATATATTGAAAAATAATCCATACAGATTTTAAATGACTGGATCTACCTCCAGTCCATCCAGACCCACCGAACCTCCACCCAGACCGGCGATTAACCCCACCAAAGTGAGGTTAGAATCGCCATTTCGATCCCCCACGCTCATAAAGTCCCTCTTCCCCCACCGTATCAAAAAAATTACGAATCCACTGATACCACACTCCCCCAATCAAACCGCCTCCTCATAATGTACCTTTCTCATCTCCACCGAACATCAGCAATGGCGCCTGCGCGCCACCCCCTCGCCGAGAGTTCCCACGACACCACAAGAGGTCGCCATTCAATGCGCGCGCAATCCCCGGTCCAAATCCGCCATTCCCCGCTGTTCCCTCGCCCCACGGATTCCGCCGGTCCCCGTGCCCCTCCACCAATCCCAGTCAAACATTCGCATTCCACCGTTCCCTCGTCCCACCCCACCCCACCTCGTCGTCCCCAGTTATCACAAGCATTCACCCCCGTCACGTTGCGTTCGTCGCGACGCTGGTGCCGTTCCGTTGTTCGTTGCACACACGTCGTTCACTCGGCTCACTCGTTCCCCTCGCCCACCCCATCAACCGCCAATTCACAACGCACATACCACCCCTCCTCCTCCCGGCCCCTTCCAGACACACACCTACACATCGCCACAACCCCCTCTCAGCACCCCTCCCCGAAGCCATCGCACGATTCGACGTTTTCGCCGATTCAACTCGTCGTCACAGTGGCCATTCGTTTGTGTGAGAGGGGACTGCGAGGAGTCAGGAGGAACACACAGTCGGTTAAACTTGGTTTTTATCTCCCTCCCCTCTCCCGGCCCCACCAAATAAAATATCAAAAAGATTTTTTTTCTCTTCTAAATCCCCCCTCCCCCGGAAGGACGTGCAGTGGGCGACCTGTCAGCGTCGGACTGAACAGTCAGTGTGTAGAAGTGGCTCGGTGAGGACAATCCAACGGTCAAAATAAATATCAAACAATAAAAAAACGGTAAAACGGAGCAGCTTCGGCAGCTCCGTGTCCACTCGGGGGACTGAAATCAACGTTAAAAACAAAGCCGGTGGGTAGACGGTCGGAATCACCGTAGAATTCCCCTGTTACTCTGTCACACCGGGACACCGCTGATAAACTGGCGTGTCTCACTGTTGCTCCTGTGATTAACCATAAATATTGAAGTGCTACGAAGCTGGTCAACCCCGTGGCTATTGTCACTGCAGCATAGCTCGTCGAATTATTGTTGTTACGGAGAGAGTGAAGAGATAAACTCTAGGATGGCGTTCAACGGCGACGGGCCTCATTCCAAGAGGCAACGACTCGAGGAGGCTGGACATCGAGTGAGTAATTATTTATTCAATGAGAATTAACGAGACACTCGTGACAATAAACAATTCGTCGGTACCAGTGATATCCCCGGGGGGTTATTAATGCCTCCTTGTCATTCAACACTCCCCTCATTCATTAATTCACACTTCCGACATTTTTCCTCATCAATCACTGGTTATCGTTGCTCTCGTGGTTAATTAAGTGAGTGTGTTTTTTTTTTTGGGGAAGGGAATTTTTTCGGGAATAATAGCCAGGGGTTGTGCGGTTCGCCGGGGGGGTGTGTGGAATGGGTTCTTGTGTTTTGGTAGGAATTCCAGGGGTATAACCAACAATCGGTGGGTTTTATCGTGCGTCGCCATTTCTTTGGCGCCCCCTTTGGTTAGTTAATGGTCATGGGGGCCTGGGGTGCATCCTGAGAGGACTGATAACAAATCGTGGAGTATTATCGGTTGGATATTAATTCGTCACTGAATGTCCTTGGAAAAAAGTTCTTACTCGTTTGCTCATTAGTAACATTGAACGTTTCAGTCCAGTACAGTGCTCTGATTTACATGATTTGTGGGTAAATCGTCGCCAGACAGTCTGCCCCCGTGAAAACATCAACTCAACGGTACTCGAAAGCCGTTTACGAGATCACGGCGTCTTGCATTCGCACTCATCTCTGATTTAATACAACGGGACCACTCATCGTTTGCGGGAGCAGACAGACATCCCTTCCTCCTCCCCCACGAGCTTCTTCACGGTGATTTTAGAATTACGGGGGCGTAAATTCGATGGGACTATCGATTTTTTTTTTCCGATGTAAAGGGAAGAGAGAAAATTATCGACAACCTGTTATCCCTGCGTGGCAGCCGCTGCCCCACCGTTGCTCTTGTCATGGAGGTATATTGATTATTTCGCGAAGCCGGCCGTTACGGTCTTAGGATGGCACTCTATGAAGACGGGGTAGAATGGGCCGGTGGTAAAACGAGATGAGTCGCTTTTGAGTGCTGGAGAGATTTTGGTGAATATCTGGAGAACGGGGGGAGATGGGGTAATTTTTGTTATGACATTTTTTGTGGAGCGGATCGAGTACTGCAAAAGATGTTATGATGAAAATTACGGTATCTGGTGTAGATTCGGAGATATGGGGCGATTTATCTCATTTTACCACCTCGCGAGGGATTTTTTAAATCTGGTCGTTTCACCTCATGTCAATTGGCTTCAGTGTTTATTTCTCATCGAGGGAGATGTCCTGCTAAAATGCTGAGCAGTTGTTCGTTGAGTTATTCAGTCGAAAAAAAACAGCATTTGTCGGGTAAATGGCGTTGCAATATAAATTACAGGAATGCGTAATGCATTACGGATATATTTAGATATTTATAAATAATTTAATTGGCCGTAGGATGATACAATGCATGCGCGTAGTTGTATAAACGATGAAACATCTAAATTTAATTTTGTTTCAAGTACCAGATGAAATTAATCTCCTCTTAATTTAATCGTTAATCTTGAATGAAAATTCACCGAAAATTAGTTGGAATATGTCAAGTGTCACTTGTGCTCATATTGCTTGGTTTTTTCAGCCCTCGGTATTCCAACGTTTCGCTTATTTCTTCGGGTTTTTATTCAACGTGGAGAGATCGATCGATTCCAAAGAGCGGCCTTGCACCTCTACCCTTGAATTGAATAGCCGGGGGATGATAATGCAATCCATAATTTGTAAATTATGATGATTGAGGGAATGAATTTATTCCACTAATTTTCACCAACTTCTTCTTGAATTTCAAGTCTCAACCCAGTTGTCAAGACTCACCCAAATGACCCAAAGTGGATCCATCACCTTATGGGCTATCAATAGACCAAGCTCATTCCTTCTCCATTATCTTCTCGTTTCGCTTTCATTACCCTCATTCCATCCCCTTCTCAGTCTCTTTGCCCCTTTACCCGCGGTGTAAAAATAATCAACTCGCTGAGTAATTTTCCCTCAGCTAAGTCATGAATTTATCATAGTCGTTCAACTTATGGTTTTATTATTCATCTCGTCCCTTCATTCCACCGATGTGATGAATAATGTTGAGTCAGTGAATTCCGGAGATTGCAATTACAAAATTTGGGTGGATGTGTCAGCCACCCAAGTCCAACCGAAAATATATCGTTTAACGTGCCCATGGCTGTGGGAGAGGGCACATGCGCCGCAGGGATTTCTCGGGCTATTTGCCAGGAGGGATAGAAGATACAGGTTGTTAGGAATTAAATGTGTGGCGCACGCGCATCATTGCACTTCCGCAATTAATGTGGCCTTCCGCTTCCTTGTAATCGGGTATTCTTACCGGTGGATAGGGATCTTTGTCTTGCGGCCAACGACATTAATAAAAACGTTTACTTTGGAGTAATGAAATGGGGGAAAATTGGAAACCGTTAAATGAGAGAGAAATTACTGGTGATTGCTGGCATTGGTTTTAGGGGTAAAATGTAGAAAGTGAAATTATAGGTTTTGTGGAAAATAATGGAATTAATAGTATGTTTTTGTTGGAAAGGTGGGGAAAATGAAGAAAAAATTCGGTTTTATTTTTTATAAAAAAAAATCGTTAAATTTATGATCTGATAAAAATGACTTGAAGTTTAACGAAATTTGTGGAATTGACAGTCATTTTTAGGCCGGAGGCCAACGACATTCGACGATTTAAAAATAACGAAAGAAAACAAATTGACAACTGCAAAATGCTGAAAAAAATGTCGTCGGAATGTTGAGATTTTTTAAGCGATAAGACGTAGAAAGTCGAGCAACATATGTGTCATGAAAATCTCGGAGACGCAAATAAGATTGTGAGAATTTACAGATTGACACTCTCATTTTTACAACTATAACAAAAACTTTGGAAATCTCAGGATTCCCTTCACTCAGGATCTGCATATATTTACCATTTTTACGTCTCTCCCTCTCCAGACTCCATTAACATTTATGAACGCATACGAAATGCGAGAACTTTCAGATAAAATCCCCCAGAACATTATTGTTCTCCATTACAGTTTGGACTTTGCTACTTGATAGGGTATACGAAGCCAATCGTATCGCTCTGCAACACTGTTCTCCCCGGAACAATACGTGTCAGATGTATTTTGTGTTTGTCGAGAAACATTCCATTGAAAAATGTCATTGTACTCCACAAATTATCAGTCATGATCTGCACGCGTCTTACCATATCTGTTGATACAGTCAATACAAAGGGCCTCTGAAAATGGAGTAATGTGATAATTCAGGGGAAAGTCGTAGGTCATATCATGGTTTAGTTCACTCGATTTAACTCCTGGCATATAGACTGGAGACGTAACTGTGTCATACGACGGTCATTGACGAGAAAAAAAAAAATTCTCTCCCGTAATCTCCAAAATAAACAAACCGAGAATCCTGGTCATTTTTCATCTGCACCGATACAGTTTATCATAACAAAATATTTATTTTTCGTTGATGCTGAATGGCGTCATAAATTGTAGAATTTAAGTGACTGTCATTTTACAAATTAATTGACGACTTTCCTCTAGACGTAAACACCCGACATTTTTTCTAATGACATTTAACAATAGAGTATTTTGCATCACATGATGGTCATAAGTCAATGAAATGGAAAAAATAACGGTCAGTTTGGATGTTTAATGTTGACACTCAGTTGCGGTGGTAAAATCCATCTCCAGGTTTTAACGTCAATGGAAATGTGTACATTGGGTTGGGGCTTTTGAATCTCCTTTTTCCCACAAATAAAAGACAACTTGCGAACAAACTTAACCGTTGACTAGTAAATGCTTTTCCGTTTATCGTGTCGGGGCAATAAAACGTAAACATTGTTTTCGTTGCTAATCTCTTTATTGGCGCGTGCTTGGCAACACGCCAGTTGCCACCAGTGGCAACGGCTAGACAACCCTTTTTGCTTCCATGATCCCCTCCCCATTCAACCCTCCACCCACCGACCCCCGGACGTCTTTTGAAAACACCCACTTACAACAGCCTTTGACTTTCCTGTTGCTTCCTATCCACTTCCACATTTTCCTCGGTTGTTATTACAGCTTCTTCATTACGTTATCTGACTGGTTTTTTTTTGTTCCATTATTCTCGGTCGTATGGTCGGATTGTTATTCTTATGAAAAGTTTTTTTTACCGAGAAAGTTTGTTCGGGCTTGTTGGGTATTGTTTATTTATGTTGAGAATAGTTTATTCAGGACACGAAGTTGCGTTTTATCTGGAAATTCTTCCTCATTTCTATTCAATCGTAAATTTCTGCAACGACATTTCCTTATGGTCCGTGCAATGCCTTTGTTTCGACTAATTTTATGTTTTTTGAATTTCAGAATCACGAGTACAGTGGGTATGGAGACGAGCCTAGACGCAAAAGGTGTGTGGAGTTGAAGATAATTAGAACTTTTCGAGTATGAGGTGAAGTTGTAAAACGTAGTAATGTGAGGGTTCAATTTTTTTGTGATTAGGGGACGTTCCCTCATGGGGTAATCAGCTTTCCAAATTATACGTGATTTTGTAAATTAAAAACATTCTTGAGGATGAGACAAGAGATTGGAAATTTTATTCGAACGGTCTTGAGTCATTTTCAATTTCGGAGGTCTTTTTACTTCACTCCTCTCGGATTTCTTCTGCGATTGTAGGGAACACTGTAAAGCGATCTTATTACGACTGAGGAATTCCGGACAACGAACGTTTGACACTCAACTTGACATTCCAAAATTTTTTATATGCACACTTTAAATTATATTCTTGTTATAGTCAACAAATTACGTGAAGTCAGGATGCACTGTTTAACTTTTTTCGAGGAACATCTTAAAATTTAAGGCAAATAAAATTTTTGTTATTATCTTTTTTGGAAAGCAAGTTGACGTCTGCAAAAAATATTGAGACAAAAATTCCGGAATTTCCCTTCGATTCCGAGGTATTCCTTGGAAAGCGACTGACACCCAGAATGGACTTGAACTATTTTACCACATTGCTGTAAGTTGTTGAGACTTCCAATAGAAAATCAATAGATTTCTTCGAGAAAGCGTCGGTTTTTTCCTCGCAATTCTTTCGCACGTGAGTTCATGGAGATGTAAAAATAAAAAAAAAATATATGCAATAGTGAGGAAAATAAATCGAATTGAATCGCATACTTTCTGCTACGTTTTACCACTTCACACATGGAGAATACAAAACTAATAATGAATTCTTATGAATTTCAGGGAAGACACTAACAAGCCAAATCACGTACTCCTGTTCACAATCATAAATCCAGTCTACCCCATCACAGTTGTAAGTGTGAATGATGAAAATTTCTTATTCTCGATATAAATTGTGATACGACAATCTCGAGTGTTTGTTTTGACAGGGATATATCTCAAAGCACTTCATATATCAAATTTACCATTTAATCGTGGTACATTTGAAATTTGAGTAATTAAATTCCTGCTGTCTGTATAATTTTTATGGTGTTTAAATACCGTAAATACTCCATTGACGTTGATGCGTGACATAGTTTATTGCTAAGACAAAAGGAGACGTCGTCACAGCGAGATTGAGAACGAGTTGAGCGAGGTCAAGCGACGCGCCAGGAATGAGATAGAGCAAATCGAGAATGTTCAATCTCTCGAAATAGATTAAACGATTTTTAGGTTTTTTTTTTTTATTCACTTTTTTGAGGTGCATCTGAGGGGCTTTACGGTGCGAGTGTAGAAAAATTAATGCGGTGGGGAAATGGGGAATAACAGTAATGAATTATGTATTCATGTATGCTAATTGTCATTTCACTTTGCAGGAAGTGCTGCATGCAATCAGTGCACCATGTGGCCAGGTACAGCGCATAGTAATATTCAAGAAGAATGGAGTGCAAGCCATGGTCGAATATCCTTTTCATAAATTAAAAAAATATGTAGTTCATGATGGAGTCATTGATGTGAGATGAATCAATATTTTTGGGGGAAATTGTTCGGTTGAATGAAGAGAAAAAGTTTCCAATTTTATTTTGATTTTTTCTTGCGAATCTGAGTTTTTATTTTCGATTCATTCATGACCACACCTTTCCTATATTTTCGTGATGATTTTATCGTGTACGATGATTCTATCATTTTATTGAATGTATTAACTCAATTTTTCATTTGCTCCACTATCAGTTTGACCCAATAAGGATAATTTTATTGAAACTTCTCTCATCAAACTCGAATATAGGAATGAACTCGTCTCATTCCCTAATTTTATGAATCATGAATCACCATTGTCCACTGACAAATGTGCATGTCAATATTTATGATCCTTAACGATACAATTTGTGGGTAATCACGTTTGACTCGGTTGAGTCAGCGACACGGGCCAAAGAGACACTCCACGGTGCTGACATATACTCCGGCTGTTGTACATTAAAAATTGACTTTGCCAAGGTAAGCACAAAGCTGAAAATTCTCAAATAACGTACCACGAGTAATCTCATTAATACGTTATCCCATGGTATTAAAATATTTTTAAATAGTTCAAATAGAAATAGAGATAGAGACACGCAGGTCGAGAATTATCGATCGAGTGTGCTGTGGAAGAGGTAAAACTGGTGCTCACTCGTCTTTCAGCGTACGCCAACCGTTTGAATTAATACTCTACGTTTAATGCTCTTTCTCGGCTTGGCATCTAACGCAACCGGCGATTTAGTGGTTTTGGCGAGGCCAAAATCTCGTTGCCGAGTGCCACTGCCAAAAATAGGTTTTTGGATGATTCCATCGCCACTTGAGGGATTTTCTTTTGCATGTGAGTCGAGGGACTCAATGCAAATGGGGTAGAGAGAGAGGGGGGGGGATGGTTACCACAGTTGTTACCTCTCTTTGGATTGCACATACCGTTTGATAAGATTAAAACGTCTGTCGTAATTCTGAACATTTAACATGACTAATAACAACATTCGTGATGTATCGCGGTTATTAGTTGAGTCGTAAATGAACCAACAGCGGGATGAAATAGTACTCGTGGTTTATGGGCTATTGTTGTTGGATGAGTTCATATTTTTGGATGTTCGACATTGATGAAAATATGAGATTACTGATATTATGTAATATATCATGATATAACGATATGTTTGGGAAAATTATCGCTGCTGATCGGGAACGAATGGAGCTTCAGTTTCACAAATTTTTCAAAGATGTCAAGTTGATGGAACTGTAAACGTCGGGCCTTAAGTTATGTAACTACTGCATTGATTCCACGTTTAGTCGATAAATAAAATAAAATCACTGGAAAAAATATTATTTTAAAACGGAATCTTCTATTACTGGAGTAATAAATGATCTGGTAGGGGAGTGAAATAGTAGTCGTTGTGGTTTATGGATAATCGCTGTGGCGATGGAAATATTTTTAGGTCTATTCATTTATGAAAATATGAGCTTACTCAAACAACACAATGCCATGTGATACAGCGATATATTTGGCAAAACGATCGGTATAAATGTGGAGCGGATGGAGCTGTAGGTTAACAAGCATTTCAAGGAACTGATATTGATGTGACAGACGCACATTCGATTCTACGGTATTCGGTATTTCACAATAGCCCAATTGTCTAAATTCTCAATGTTTCAATTCGATTCTCCCATTCAACTGGTAAAAAACAATTTGACAATCAACCAAATGCTCAAATCAACCAAATTCCGACGTTTCATCCGAACAGTTTGAATAAATCATATCATTAAAATAAAGAATAATGAGTAAATAAATAATAAATTAATAAAATGGGAACGTAACTTTGTTATTTGTTTCGTGGTTGTTAGTGCAGTAATCAATATTCAAATTGTCAAATAAATAGCCCTCGTTGTAATTTATGTAATTTTGTTACGGCTCATATTTTCGTGGGTTTGAAATTTCTTAAAATATGAGTTTTCTCCCACAACATAATAACATTTAGTGCACCACTATATACGAACCAAAATCACTGTAGATGTAGAACGGATGTAGCTGTAGTTGCACAAATATTTCAGCCATCGGACATTGATGTGACAAGTGACTTCTGGGCCTTCCACTCGTTTTATTCCACTCATAATGCGATGTAGATGATTTTAGAGTGATGTCCCCCCGGGGGGAAGGGGGGGGGGGCAAGGGGTGGGCATTTTTGAACGACAAATATTCCTTAATTTATCCACCACCGAACATCCATCCCACACGTTTCGTAAACCACATGAGCGTCATATGACAATTTGTCCGCCACTCACATCTCCCTTTATATCACACATCCAACGGGTTTATACTATTTTATCGTTGACTGTAATTCTCCATCTCTGTTTCATGATTCCCCCGCGTTGACAATTTTATGAATATATGTGGATGACATTTATTGTATGGCGTGAATTCATGCCGCTATAAAACATGATTTATCCTGTATTTTGGATGGATTATGATGATTCGAATATTTTGTTGCAGCCGACTAAGCTTAATGTTTACAAGAATGATGCAGAGAGTTGGGACTATACAACACCAAGTTTGGGTGAGTTTCATGATTTATTATCTTTATTATTGTATATATTTTTATTGAGGATGTCATGGGGTAGATGTGCATCGTGGGATACGGGAGACCAACAGTTACCTCCGGGGTATTTTCTGGAATTTTTCGTTCATTAAATTTTCTTTTGTTTTTCTCAAAATTTTATGAGAAGAAAAATTTAATGAAAATTATCGTGACACGGAGGGAAATGTGTAGAAATATATGGGAAAAGGTATAGAGTAAATATTAGGTATTTTTATTGTTAATCCGGAGTGAAATCTCTTCGCGAGAATAATTTTCGTTAAAAATGTATAAAACCTTTATCAAAATTTTAAACCATCACTTCAAGTTTCGTGAGGGAATTGAGTTGTGTAGATTTTACTGAATATTTTTCGTTGTACGTGAAAAAATTCCCTGTGAAGAGATTTTTTTACGTCGATGGCAACGGACGAAAATTAAATTTTACCGCACTGGGTTCGATATAAAGTAATTATTCATCGTCACAGGAGAATTGCGACACACATATGCATAATTGTGTAATATTCAAGAATTGGCGCGTCCATGAGATAATTTTTAGTATAACTCTGTCAAAAGTTTTCGAATAATTTCGTAAATATTAAAAAAAATCTTTACATTTCCCAACGTCCGGTAAATTCGGCTTTGAGACGAGCCAGAAAAATATTTTCGACTTTTCCTCCTCCGGAAATATTCTGTCCTTTCAATTAAGCATAATTAAATTACTTCTCCACCTCTTGACACCAAAACTACTCCGGAACCCCTAAAAAATTCGAAAATTCCATTTCCCCTTCATCACCTACCTCGACTGCACGTTTTTATCGTTAGTCCGTCAAAGAGACTCTCGTTTATTATCCCACAAAGCGAAATGTTTGAAAAAAATTTTCAATTTTATCGCTGGAAATTCCCTCAGTCGTTTCAATTAAGATTTAGTACATCAGATAACACGTCACCCGTAATTCACAAGTGAAGTCTTTTAATCCGAATGGATTCTATTCTCGACCTGAAACGTAATGCGTCAACTTCGACAGTTTTGTTGTGAATTTATCTTGGCAGCACGCAATTTTCGGGGAGGCAAGTGACGAAAAAAAATATCAGTCTTGGCATTTTCACTCCGAGTCACTCGTCAGCAAGATAATTGAATATTTACCAAGATGTTGAATACAGAGTATTGCGGTTTACCACTTCAGTGTTACATTCGAGGAGAATAATTGCCCATTAAAAATGTGGAGTATTTTATGTCTTCAGGAAAACTTTGATTTTTTATCATCGGGTAGAAATGACGGACGACGTTTTTCAGTGACAATTCTGGTTCGGTATAATCCGAATGGACTATCGAGAAAATAAATAAAGAAGGCGTGATTGACGGGCTCTTCCTCGGGGGATTGTGTGACAGTTGAGTCAAAATATTCCTCTCATTCGGAGCGATTCCATTTTTTTCTCGGTCATCACGAAAAATTGCCCCATGTGCTTCATTTTTCCAATTCTCTGGGGGACCAAACCCACTGTAACTCATATAATGCCCTGAGAGATTCTGAATGACACTCATTGTTTATTGACATTGCCGATAGTCATTTGGCTCGATGAAATGTGCAGCGAGGTAATTCCATTGCCTTCGTCTTCATTTTTTGGGAAATATGTTTTGGAATGTAATAACGATGACAAGTGGCCTCTGAGGACTTTCCCCTGGAAAAAAAATCAAGCGAAGGGAGGGAGTTCCAAGAATATAACTTCGCCTGTCGAAGCATTACTTCAACATTTAATTAGGTACTGCGTCTTCAATCATCTTGCCACTTCACTTTTAATTTGATGCTTTTCTTGAAAAGAAAAACTCATTTCTTTTTGTTAGAAATTCTGAAAAATTGACGTTCTCTTCTCATCAATTCGATCTCCATTTTTTACGAGGTATTTCAAAATATAATAAAGACAGGGAAATTTCCCGAGGGATTTTTTGTTACAGAAAAATCAGATGGGAATGAGGAAGTTCCAAGAATATAACTTCATCTGTCAAAGTATTACTTGAACATTTAACTAGGGACTGCATCTTCAATCATCTTGCCACTTCACCCACTAATTTGATGCATTTCTTCGGGAAAAACTCAATTTTTTGTGGAACATTCTACAACAAAATTGAAAAAAGAATTTTTTTTTCCATTCACCTATTGAATTTCCGCTTTTAATTGTCGCCTTCCTATGCGAAGATTAATTACTTATACTAATAAGCTCATGAGACCCTGTTGATGAGTCTTAACGTCTAGAATGATTACTCAGTTCCATTCATTTTTCAATTTTTTTTCAAACGAAATATCCCCTTTACTTTTCATCTTCATTTTTTGCGAGATATCTTGGAATCTAATAAACATAGCGACCTCACCCCCTCATTTTTTTCCAGAAAAATTCTGTTTGACAAGTGATCTCTCCACACATTTCACTTCGCCTGTCAAAGTGTCACCGCTTCTCTCAGCTACTCCACTAATAATTTAAATGCCTTCTTAAAAAAAACTGCAATTTTTTGTTGAACATTCAGAAAGAGACATCAACCCACCGAAAGCCCTTCCTTTCGGTCACTGGATAAAATGTCCTGAGCATCGAGAAGAGTTAGATAACAATTTATTTATTTATTAGATCGAGGGATATGACTAGAAAATTTGAGCAGTAATTGAATCGATTCGGTCGTCGTACTGTTTCAGAATTTATTTAATTCTGTTTGAATAAAAACATAATTGTTTGTCAAACATTTGAAAACTTCAGTTGGTCATCATTCGTTTGATCATCCCATTAAGTTACCCCTATTTTCTGGTCCCTTGATGAAGGGAATTACTACTTATATGGAGGACCCCATTAGAGTTCGTTGATGAGGTTCGTTATTTATTCAAAGTATCAATAGTTATTCGTCCCGATGACGTGGTGGAACGAGCCTATTTGTATTCTGTTTTATTGGTGTCTAGTTTGTATCAAGGTCAATTCCAGAACCCGAAAATTCAACAAAAATGTAAAAAAAAAACTTTTTTTAAACGTCATTCGCTCGTAAATTCTACGATTTGTTCCGGAAAAATTGAACATCTGTCTGGTGACTCACCGCTGTGGGGACAAGTCGTTCCGTAATTTTTCCCCGACGATTGAGAAATTATACGACACGGAACGCGGAAATAAATCATCAGCTTCGTAAAAATTGTTGAACGCTCGAAAATTTTTTATTTTAGAGCGACAATACGTCGGGAAATTTCTGAAAATATTTACTCTCTCAGGAATAATTATGTGACGCGTGAGATTTCTTTTTCACATCCATCAAAATTTTCGGAAATCGATTTCCCATCACTGATAACGTGAAATATTCCCTACGTATTACAGAATATTAATTAAAAAATTGAAATTTAATAATTATTTCATTCGTTTCTCTCCAAAAATAGACTCAAAATTATTTCTCATATTTAATGAATGAAAGAAAATGATTGTAAAAATATTTTGACCAAAGATTGTCAAAAATCTCCATGACATTCTCAATCACTTGAGCCTCAACAAATTAGACATCTTTTGGTACTCAATAATCCTCGATACGTTAAATTTGCATCGAAAGAGTAATGCTCGCTATTCTAGTATCACTTTTAGCTTGCCATTCTCCCTCCTTCCATCTCGTCTATTTCCAACCCCCCGGGGATGAACTATTCCCTCGGTGTCATCCCAAAATCCCCAGCCTCGCCTTCTTTTTTTACGATCAAATCGAACTTGTTCCCTCCCTCTTTCACTCCACCCAACCTGATAAAAATCCGTTTGATACACTGAAAGGCATTTCCGATGTGGAGAAAAAGAGAATGCGTGGCATGATCGACACGACAGAGGGAATACTAAGTGAATTGGAATAAGATTCCCGGTTTTCAGGGCAACAAACCACTCTATCCACATTTTCCTCGTCATTTCTTGGTCGATGCACACACTCGGTGAAGTGATTCTTGGCGACTGGTATGTCCCCACGATTTATCCAACACTTCACTTCCCTCCACAACTTCTAAACTTACTCCCCTTTCCACCTCCCATCCCCATGTGCCAATTCACCGAGAGACTTCATTCAAATAAATGTTATATTTAATATCTTAGTCATCTCAATGTCGCATGAATTAATGTGTAGATGATATTTAATATAAAATTTATTGGAATTTTGACGTTTGCTAAATGCATTTAGCTTTCAGACATCAATAACAATATCAGCACATTAGAGCATATGCACCCCATAATGGACAATATGATAACACATATGTAGGTAATGGTGATGCACAATGTTCAGTATAAAAATAATAATGTCAACGACATTCATGAGACACGATAATCTACATAACCAAGAGGATGACACACAACACAACGCCAGCTGCCTCTAACCCAGGAAGAAAAAAAAATATATCAGCCTCGATACCTTTTTTTTTTTTATATAAACCGATTATGGCGCGTGTTAAAGGGAAACATTAGGACACAACCAGAACCCCCAGGCACACGAGTCTTGAATAATTATTTTTTTTGTCTTTCTCATTCGAGGAAGAGTCTTCATTACTCATCTCCCCTGTCAATGACTCTGTAGTTAACTTAGTGAGACACAGCTTTCAAGGATTGTCTGTAGCTGCTCGATGAGGAGTCGACCGAGGCGTGAATAACACGCCAGCCGTTGGCTACAAAAATAGTAAAATAAAGAAAAAAATATTCATTACGGGAAGATAGTTAAAGAGAAATGAGAAGAATCATGGAGATGACGTTAAAAACATCAACGAAACGTGAAAGTTAAAGAGAGAAAATTGAATAAAAATATGTCTCACGGATAATAATAAATAAATGGACAGTGGGAAAGTTTATAATGTTAATTTAACTCTGGGAAATGCACATTAATTCACATGAATTATCACTATTTACACATAACGACAACGAGAGTAGATCTGCCGGACCCTCCATTCACCAGCATCGACTGTCAGACAATAGACAAAATGATAGATCAATCATTATTTGCCGCACCATTAGTGATAATGAAAAATTGAACAAAAAAATAATGATTGTTTATTTTTCTTTTCCTCGCCGGAGAAAGTAATCCTTCATTATTACACACACGCAGTATAAATAAACGTGATAATCGGAATTTATCAGGATTTTGAAAAAAAAAAAACAACAACAGAAAAGAGGATTGTAGACGTTATAACTATTTCCCGACAATTAAATATACTGTTGTCCATTGTTAAAGGCTACCAATGATGCACTCACAGACAAACATTCGATCAATCAACCTATCGACCACTGCTATCGCCCCGTCATTAATATGACTTTAACAAATTTAACAAGAGGAATTTGTCAATTTTTTATCTATTTTGGATTAAAATGTTAGAGACCAAAGTTTTTGATAAATCTATTAATTCAATTGAATTCATTAACATCCCGTTCATTCACACGTTTTTTCAATTAAAGATATGTAAAACACAAGAGATGATAATTATTTCCAAGAATTATCCAAGTCAATATGCTAATTCTCACTTTAATTCAGTGACATGTAACGAATCAATTTTTTCAATATTTTTAAATACACGGAGAGGAAATTCTATTGAAGTTTATCATTAAATGTTAATCGCGCTGTTGCCAAATGGTCTTGCAGGAATTTTTAATAAAAAATTCCCGAAAAACTTATGCGCCACCCGATTACTGGAATTTATGGGTAATTTTGAAATGGAATTTTCTCCGTGAATCGAGTAATCTCGATAAATTTTTTGTCGTAAATTCAGTGGGAAGTGGTAAAACGGTTCAAGTTGGCTTTGGCCACTGGCTGGATTTTACTGAATACCTCGGGATATAAGGAGATGGGAAAATTTTTGTCAGGACCTTTTTTGAAGACCACAACTGGGGCTACAAAAAAGATATCTACGAAAATTTTGATATCTCCCTTAGATTCAGAGATATTCATCGAAAAACCAGCCAAGGGCCGAGCCTGAAGGGGAAACGGACCCTCTGTGGCTGCACCAATTTTCAAAATTATTCTTTCTCTTGTCATTTTTCATTTTTATCTGCAACACTACTTTACCAACTTGATTTGCACTGTTGAGTTAATAAAGTAGTTTTGTAAATAAAGAATAAAAACTGCGAGCGAAAGTACAATTTATAAAAATTGTTGACTCACAGGATTTTCCAAATTTTTTACGAAATATTCTGCTTTCGCAGGAAATTTCCTTTAAAAATTTGAGGAACTGGTGGCCTTGAGTCGCTCTCCTCAGGCCCTTCGCCACTGAATTCCACTCTCGACAAAAAAAATTCCCCAGACACTGTCTCGAACAGCCACTCGCTCCCGAGACACTCCCGATAACCGAAAAATGACAAAATTGATTCACTAAGTTCAGTACATTAGCCATTGGATTAAACGAAGAACAAATTGATAATTAATTAAAAATTCAATATTCCCAAAGTACCCATGGATTAATACTTGCACGGAATGCAGGGATGATTCGAATGAGGGAAGAATTGCAGGAAGGCAGTGATGTTATGTTGGAATGTTTGTCTGTGTGCAGATGCGGCCATCACATTGTTGACTTGAGGCGATGATGGATTGACATGTGGGGACAAGTCAGGGCCGGTGAGTGAGGCTTAGGCAGGTCTACGACTAATGCTGCTCTCCTTACCCCTGTACTCCTGCGTACTCTCCAATGTTGGACAGATGTGCTACAGAGAAGGGGCGAGAGACAAATTTGTTCGTTCATTATTGTCCAAGGATAATTGTCCAACAGCACCAACGGTAAGTAAATGCGCTTGCTTTTTTGCCAAAAAGAGAGGAGAAAAAAAGAAAGAGAGAGAGGGATATTTGAAAAAAAGTTTTCAGGAATAAAAAAGAGGCCAGATGAGAACGGAGAAAAGGAAGAAGCCAGTAGTCAGTAACTAGATAATGTTAAGGCTGAAAAAAAAAAAGAGGAGTGGAAATAAATGGGCTTTGAACAAATAGTGTTTTATCACGGAGGAGCACGCTAGGTGGAAGATGGAGAGTGAACCGACGGGCGTTTAGAATTCAAGTGCAGTGAATAGGAGTGCGGATCGATCCGGTGGGCTGTAGGTGCGGTTGCTACACTTGCTACTTGCTTTGTCAGTAGTGGTGGAAATGCATCCAGAGGGCAATGGAATAACCGAGAGATATCCCTGGGGTGGGTGGTAGGGCATCCAGGGGAACAGAGAAATGATGATGATGCAGGAGGATGGAACAATGGAGATGCTGGAGATGTTGAAATATTCATGCTAATGTTCTCAACGAAATTCGTATATTGTATGTTTTTAGGTTCAAGTGGGCACAAAAATGAGTCGAGTGGCAATGGTAGGCCGGCACCACTTCTTGCTGAGCCGAGATACGGTGCAGCACCACAGCCATATGGTAATCCTCTTCCGGATTTTACATAATTTAACCAACTAAAATAGAACTGTATTCCATTAGCGTTGGGTTAATACACCGGTGGGATGTTTTAAAGAAATTTTTTCTTCTCATTTTCCCCTCGGGAAAAATAGGCTCAACACCACAAGTGACATTTCCACCTGGTGCTGGACATGATCGTTATGAGGAGAGTTTCAATGGTCCAACGACGTACGCTGAACCGTATGTCGAGAGGTACGGTATCAAGAGTGATTTCGCTGGTCGTGAACCACTTCATCCTACACCAGCTAGGCCTGGGTATGTACCGAGTCTTGGACAAACACCACCGACAAGTGCACAGGGATCTGTCATGATGGTTTATGGATTGCAACCGGATAAAGTCAATAGTGATAAACTATTCAATCTTTTTTGTCTGTATGGCAATGTCACGAAGGTGAAGTTTCTTAAGACGAAGGAGGGATGTGCTATGATACAAATGGGGGATAGTATAGCGGTGGAGAGGTGCTTGCAGAATTTGAATAACGTGACGATTGGTACCGAGGGCAAACTACAGTTGGGCTTCTCTAAACAGGCATTTCTCGCTGACGTAACAAATCCGTATATTCTCCCTGATAAGACGGCGAGCTTCAAAGACTTTACGGGAAGCAAAAATAATAGGTGAGTAGAGCTTTAATTTGGGGAATTAGGGGGAGGATAATGGAGATTGATGATGAGGGGAAAGATATAGAGTTATTAGACAGGTCTTATTTGTCCGGTAAATTTTCTGACTGCGAATAAATCGGTTTTCTACGATTTCTCTATTTTTGATTTTTTCCAAATTCCTATTTGAAATGCAAATAGTCGGCAATGTTGGGGAACATGAGAAAATGGGTGAACCCTCGAAATATTGGTTCAGTGCGGCTCCCATTGAGCATAACTTTGCTGCGCAATTTCAATCGGATCGGTCCAGCAGTTCCAGCAATTTAACAACTTGTTAAAAATTTTTTTTTCCCTCGATGTATAAAAAACCACCGCGGTGAATTCAATTTTTTTTAGTATTTGTCTCGATGGTCTCGATGTAGGTCAATGATAATATATAGACTCTTTAGTACACAGTTTGGAGATATTACCGTTTTTCCGGTTTTCGTGAACGGCTTTGTAGGCACGATAACTTCAGAAAAAAGGGATCGTTGAAGTTTCATGGAAAATATGGCAGTTTTTCTCGCGATATTAACATTGCATTGGCTCTAGATTTTAGGGAGGTTTCATGAGTTTTCCCAGCGAGTGGAAAATAAATATTTAAAAGCCAATTGACCTAAATTTGTAAATTTTTCAAACTACGAAATTTCTATTCTGTAATGATAAATGAAAGTGTCTAATGATCCAAAAAATGCCAGTCACATGCCTTCCGTCAGATAGTCCGGAACCCCTGCTTGGTTCACCGATCAAAAAATGATTTTTTGTATCAAAAATAGATCAGTAGTTTCCAAAAAAAAATTTTCACCCCAGTGGCCCCTCGGTTGAGAAAATACTCAAGATTTTAATCTTCAAAAATCTCAGGCTCGTTTTAACTACTCGAAACCAATGAAAAAAAATTATTTGTTTCATGGGGGAACAAAGGTTTCTAAATCCAGCAATGGCCAACAAAAATAGGATACAGCCCCCCTCGAAGATTGTCCACTTCTTCAACACACCCCCAGACTTAACTGAGGACACAGTAAATCGTGTTTTCGTTGAACGTGGCATTGAGGCCCCAACGACAGTGAAATTATTTCCTTTGAAATCTGAGAGATCATCATCAGGTCTCATTGAATTCAGTAGCGTTGGTATAGCTGTTGCTGCTATTATGGAGTGCAATCATACAGCACTTGAAAATAGTAACGGCAAGTTTCCATACATAATGAAATTATGTTTTTCATCATCACGCACAATACCAACGAATTTTCCACCTGGTGGTGGTGCTGGACAAAATTCATCAAACAATTCAGCTGGCAATGGTCATGTTTCGAAAATGCAACAAGATGGTGAATAGAACGTCGAGGTAATCCAGGGCCAAAAAATTTACTACAAGAATCAACGTCAGCGTAAACAACACTACAATATTCATCAATTGTGTATGAATACGGTAACACAGGCGGCATTAAATGATACGAATGTACATTCAACGACAGCTGGTGCTACTGCCATTGCCATATCACCAGTGATGCAAGCACAGTTACCACCTTCCTGTCATCTTCTTATCACAACACCGAGTTTATATCCACCACCGCCACCACCACCACCACCACCACTTACCGTACCACAGGCATTACCACGTGCACAACTTCCATTATCGTCACAACCGCTGACCACATTCTGGCCCTATGGATAAATAAACAACAGCAACGGAAAGCGTAAAACAAAGTTTGTAGTCGATACAAATTTTTTTTCTTCTTCTTTCCTCTCTGCAATTTATTTTTCATTTTTTTTTGGGAAAGAATGGATATGATAGCGAGAGAGAGGGAGAGAGTTGGACCAAAATCGTCGTAGGGAGATGCGCCCAGTGGGTCGAGTCCCCGTTCATATCTTGAAGCTCTTTTTTTTTCGGCCTCTGTGGTCACGGACTGGAGGTAGAAATTGCCAAACGATAAATCGTGACTCTTTTTGAATATACATATCAATGGTAATCACTCTCACGAATAACTTTTGTCGATAGAATCTGAAACAACGAATGTTTCCTGATTTTTTAATCTATATTTTTCCGGAACACCTCTGCGAAATGAATATTTTAATATTTACTCAGCGTCCGTGACACGTGATTCGAATATACAACTGCCGAGTTCTATTGCGGTTTTCGTTGGAAGGGGGAAGAGGGAATTATTTTCTATGGGAATGGAGAAATCAGAGGAATCATTTTACTGAAAATATTTCATACCAAGATCGATTGATTGAAATCGTGAAAATAAACGCGAATATTCCGAATCAACTATTGCCCCTCGGGTAATACTTCTCTTTGCGCTGGTTTTTTTTTCGCGGTTTTGTTGGGATTTTGTTTTTTACAAAAATTATTTGATGACGATGTGTCAATACTGGGCGATACAATCCGACAACGTATCGAATAAAATCCCATCCACTGATGAGTGATTCAGCAGCGAATTGATAGCGCGATTCAAGTCGATCTGGACTATTGGGTCATTTTGAATTAATATCTCGGAATCCGCGGCAGATACCGAAATTTTTATCAGAACATTTTTTGTAGAGCGAATTAAGAACTATAATAAAGGTCATGACAAATATTTCGCTAGGGGTCTTACATTCCGAGATAATACCTCAGTGAATTCGCAGTGTTTTATCGCTTCACTGCTAAATTTATCAGTCAGTCCATATGATAACGTAACTCGTCGCGAAATCGGTGTTAATCCCCCCTTGACAAACTAAACTGACAAAATCTCGACTGCTAATTAATTAAGAACAATAAAAACATTTATCACGCGGTGCTCAGCCCCGTGAAAAATGGCTGCAGTGTTAAAAAAAAATTATTTATTATGAAACGAGTACTCGATTTATCGGACACGCGGAGCAGTGAATTGAATTTTATATTGAGAAAAAAAAGTTAAAAACAAATAAACCGGAAACACGCAATGACCTTGACGATACAATATATTAGTATCCCTTGGCAATATTTTGTCGGGTCAAGGGATGTTTTTATAAAATGAAAATAAATATAAAAAAATGTACGAGAAAGGGAGAGAGTGAAAAAAAACGATGGATTCGACATTTTACGTCTCTGAATAATTTTTGAGTAACGTGAACCAAGCTGCTGAAAATTACATGACATACTTTACATCAACAAATCGTGAAAACATGAAAATTATCATAAAAAAATATTAGACTTGACTCCTCGGCCATACGTAAATGTAAGATAATAAAACTTCGAGGGTCATTTTGATGCCACTCATGTGAACGATAGATGTAGGGCCCCGATTAATTGTCCACTGATTGTGTGTTCGATTGATCAAACTTGCGAGTCGATGAGCAATTGTGAGTGCGAGAGAGTGATTCAATAGACTAAGAAAAAAAAATGTTTATATTTGAGGCAATATTTGTAACGATACATCTAGGTAATAGGTTGTATTATAAAACGTGAACGGTTTGCATTGCATTGACGATTTTGGGAGACAGTTGGTTCTGTCATTGACAGAATTAATCGATCGTTAGTCAAGCAAATGGAGACACTGAGTCGATGCAATGTGGCCTGCATCTTATCCCTGAATTGTATATAGGCAGCTTCAACGACGAACTCACGATATTACAATTTAATGGAATTGTTATGGGGAAAGTGCTTAAGTAGCCTAACAAATGGATTAATTCTCGGTTTATTGGAGGTTGTAACTTTTCGTCGGACTTGCCAGCACTTTGGATTTCTGGTTGCAGTGGGATTGGGGTCTTTTAACTTTTTTTTCGATGGGATTATTTGGTGGCAGAGCATTGCAGGATGATTTCACTTCTTTTTAAAATGTGGTTCTACTAAAGCTGACATGAATTTTTATTCAATTATTTCACTGTGAAATGTCTATTTTTCTTCAGACTACTCAAGTTAAGTCACCCTGTTCAACTTCTCCCCTGAATGCACATAATTTTCGTCTCTTCACTGACTTCAATTCGTGTGCATTCAATTGAATATGGAATTATTCAGAGGTGGAGTATAACAGGATGGATTCACTTCACTTAAACACGTGTTCATAATAGAGGATTTCATTTTTGTTTGAATACTGTGAGGTATTCATTGAGAAATTTGACTAAACTCTAGTTATTTTATGTTTATTAAAAACATTACTCGCAATTTTGAAATTAATTTTTAATTGATTAGTCGACTTTGAAAAGCTCTTGGGAAATGTCTATTATTTTTGGAGCACTTGTTCATTTCACTCGAGAATTAATTTCCCGAGAATATCTTCGACTACAAGAAATCATTAACTATCCCTTCTATTTTAAAATCCCTATTTTAGACAATTCCCACCAAGTTCAATTAATTTATAAAGTTCATCCTGATGAAATCTTTCCATAAATTTTTACTTGACAATTTCCCTGAGTAAAACTCCTCATCAACTTCCCCTCACTCCTTCCACCATCAAAGACGTTCTATAACTCCGCAATATTCCAAGTTCTCGATTCATGTTTCGCAATCGCTTTTAAATTCAGTGATATTAATCAGTCAGAAGTTATCCAGAAGTTAAGTCATCCCGTTTAGCCTTCTCTCCACTGAATCGGTATAATTTTCATTCCTCCACAGACTTGAGTTCGTGTCGAATATCACGAAAAATAATCAGAGGGTTCTTTTGTCATTCGTAATTGTCTTCACGAGACAGTCCCATAAATCCTAGTGTAGCGAGTGATACTTAAAACGAAAGAGGAATGGTACAGAAAATATTTGACGTCGACTTAGTGATTTAACCGTAAAAGGAGAGAGGAATAATAAATTAGATGATGTAAATTAAATGAAGAAACTATCATATCGAGTAATTGTAGGTAAAAATTCATGTGTTTAGGAGTTTTGGGAATTCAATCAAGAGAGTATCGTCACAACCGTTTGAATAATGTGAATGTCCCAGAGTGATTTATCGAGATCCACGGGCACATTTAATTTCATTTATCCATTATTATCTTTCGTTTACCATTCAAATACTAATCATTACTTTTTAAAATGATTATTGATATTGAATTAATATCCGAAAAACCCCTTTTTCGCATATTGACAATTTTCGAGTCATATCTTAACATAGAAATAACATTATTTGGATACGGCTGTGAGATATATACCTTTGGCAAGAGTATTTCGAAGTAAAAGATGATGAAAAAAAAATATGAAACAAACAAATAAATAATCATTCGACTTACAACTCGCTCGACAATATTTATATCTATCAATTTTTATCACTGATCAATTTATCAATCGACAAATATTTTGTAACAATTTATGAAATAATCCAATAGACCGAAAGTCTTTTTAATCAATTTATCACCTGGTATCGTATCGATAAAAAAAAACTTTGACACTTCAAACTGATACAAAATCCGCCAGGTTCACGAGACAAACTGCAAATTGTGTCAAAAATGTGGTCATAAATCTAATTTTTTTCCTCGAACAAAACAAAAAACAATTTTTCAATTTGCGTGTGCACTGAAATCCGGCTTAAATGCATCTTGATTTACGAGGGGATGTCTTTATTCGGCGGATAGAAAGGCAACATAGAAGAAAAAAAAAACAATTAACTGAACAAAAAACAATATCAGACTACAGAAATATAAATAACGATGCCCTCGTGATTAAAATCACTCTCCAATATATACACTAGAGCCCGCTTTTCATTATGCGCATCGATATATTCAATTACTAAAGATACATGATGAAAGAAAAAATAAACACTGAAAGAACAAAAAAAAAATAAGTACATAAAAGTTAATAAAACTTGCACGCCAGACTGTCGCTTATTTTCTGATAAACATTACTTGTACATTCAGTGCGATTAATTAAGGAAAATGAAATTAGGAGATATAAAAATGTAGTGCGTATTACAACGAACCGTTGAGCTCGTGATGTATGATTTTTGATACATTGGGAGAGAGTTGAGGATTAAATTGATCGTAAATTGCGTTGCAATTGGGATTTTATGAAATTCTTCAATCCTCATTTTTTAAAAATTGACTCAAATTTCAGTAGTAAAGTGATGAAAGGAGAAAAATCCCTGTTGACTCACGACCATTTTTTGTTGAATATCTTAAAATTCAAGAAAGATAGCAAAATTTGTATAATAACTTTTTTTATGCACCGATTTCAGTTCTACAACAAATGTTATAACAAAAATTTCACTGTCTCGCTTAGACTCGGACATATTACCCCAAAATGGGACTCAGACTTGTCAACTTATCTCACTTCCCCACTTCGTTACTGATTTCTTCATTAAAAAAAATAAATATTTTTAATCCAGTTGGATGATTTCATGAAACTCAATTGTCTCTCCAACGATTTCGTAATGAGAAAAAAATCCCATCGGGGTGACGAAAATGTTTAAAAATCATATCCTTGAATTTGCATTTGCTCCAAAAAATAAGTAAAAAAGGAAGTGACGGGAGCGTGTAAATTCAGCATTAAAAATGGGATAATGTAAACATGTAAAGACTATGCCATTCACCGGTAGAAGAACGTAATCAATTGTTAAAGACCTGCGCCAAGGCTCGATGATAGCCATCAATTATTATAAATGTTGTGTGGTACTAATCACTATTTGTTTCTTCCATTACCTATTGAATTCTTTGTTTTTTTTTTAATCATAAAATTTATGTCTCACGTTAACTTAAAAATGATATTGCGCCAGTTACTTCCAGTATTAATGATCTCTCCCGGTGAATGGAATAAAAAATATGTACAAAATCAAATTGTAATTGTATTAGGTACGATCCCACTCGTGGTATCGAAAAAAATTATATATACGTATATATACTAGAAGTATGTCATATTGATTACCCTAAGACATGATTTTTTCTCGACGTAATTGAAGTACACACCCACGTACTGCGAATTAGGGTTGTAAACAGAAAACAGAAAAAAAGTAAAAAAAAAAAAATATGTCAATAATTATGTTACATAAACGAATGAACGCGATGAGAGAAATTTCGTTTAAAAAAATATAATTCATACATATCCTCATCTGTATGTATATATGCGCAAGATAAATTCAATTGAATGCGAGAGTTTCATGGAATGATATTGTGAAACGAAGCAAAATTTATAATTTAACACCTCCAATTTTCCCAAAATTGCGAGGCAACAGCAATCGATTGATCGTTGCAAAGGGTCAAGGAAATTTTTTGTTGATGAAAAAAAAAATTTAATGAAAATACGGTATTAGATTATAAAATTAATTAGAATTAACTAGCCGATAGAAAACATATCGTTATTATTACATTATGTTACGTTATCGTTTAATTGTCATCATTATTGCATCACACTTATTCAATTCATCATAACGATATTTTTGTTTTTCCCCTTTTTGTTGATTAAATCCTGAGAAACGAGGGCGTAAAGTGCGTAGAACTGCTGAATAAATTTTTTTTTCTCGTGATGATTGACAGTTGTTGAGAACCCGTGGTAATTGAAAAATTAAATGTGATGCACTTGAACGTCTTCGGGCGTTTTGTAAATAAATAACGAAACACACATTGGGAGAGAAAATGGCAAAATGGTCAAGAATTGCGAGGAACAATAAGCGCATTAGCCTTTAGTAAAAATCAAGTATTACCGGTTTCCTTCTGCCATCCCTCCCTTGCCCCCTTCTCGTGTAATCACCCTTCCACTACATATCAGGTTGTAAGAATCCGAAATTACCTTGTGTCATATCAATGTTTCTAGACTAGATTTTAATTCACCATTTTTTGGTGAATATCAAAAGAGTTGTAGTTGTTCCCCTCAGGAACCATTTTACGAATATAACGAAGGGATCGATGTCTGGTGGGTCGAGTGAATAAAGATGAAGTGTTCCTGAGCTTAAGATAAAAAATAAACCCCGTCCTCAAGCCCCCAGTTTCCCGGACATCCTCGAATCCTCGATAATCCAGGCCCACGATTTAATGAAATAAATTAAATAATAATGGTCTTATGCTCTGTCTTCCCATCGCTGCGTCAAAAGACAAACTAGATGTAACGATAATTTGTTGATTATACAAAATACATATTATACATTTAATGATAATTAATCGACACATGAAAACTCCAAGTACCGTGTTATAATGGGCTAAATAAATGATAGTGATTTAATTTTTAGTGATAAATTAGCCATTAAAATGGCTATGATAATTACAATGATACACATCATCACAAGTGATTCGATTAATTAATTGGTAATTGGTGGTTTTATGTTTTTACATTTGTTGGAATTGACAAATTTGATGAGAAAAATACGTGGAAAAATAATTAATTGCCCATTGTGCCGCAGTACATATCTACGTATGTAATAAATTTGAATGTATTTCAAAAGCGGTAGAATTATATTTAGTACAATAACAATTCGCTCATACAATATTATAGTACATAATGACGAGATGAGAGAACAGAAAAAAAAACACTTCAACAAATACAGGAACCAATGATTGATTAAAATTCATTCAATGATTTTAATGAAATTTGAAACACTTATGAGATTGCAATAAAACAAAAGGCATATGAACACAGTCACTTCACTAACAATTGCGCGATGCATTAATAATAATTAATTAACTCTACGAATAAAAAAGTTTTGGATTAATGTGTTGTAGGTGTATATATTTATACAAAAATTTCAGTGAAAATTTTAACGATTTTGACAGTGAAAATTTAATTAATTGTATAAATACATATACGTACGTTGCATTGTACTGTATGTCGTACGCTCTAATGTTGTTTAAAGAGTTATTTGCGAGTCAATTATCTGTGCCTAGCAGCCCTGAGCACCCTACCAAGTGTACCACCGTCTAGACGAGAAGAAAAAAAAATAATTCAAGTAATGAAAAAAAAAGAAAAAAAAAACGTAAAAGTAAAAAATAATAAATTTAAATGAAATAAATACTTGAGCGAGTGAGCGAGAATAAATTACGAGAGGAAGCGAGAGATTGAGGGGAATTTGAAGGAATAAAAAAAAATGAAAAATGAGATTTAAGAAAATACTGAGGAAATTGTGTTCTTGAGGGAGATGATGAGAGAGAGAAAAAGATACTGATGAGGTAATGAGAATTGCACCTTCTATACATAGTCAGCACAATGATCTGTTCCTATTTTGGAAACAGTTTTTTTCGGATTTGCCAAGAATTAAAAAAAAAAAAAACAAAATGTATACCTATGGATTAGGTGACTAAAAATACATGAATGAAGTAAAAACTTACGAAGAACAAAAATTATATATATATATACAATATAATAATTTGAATGAGCATAAAAAAAGGTGAAGTTAATCTTCGATTGATTCACTTATATTATTTATCATCTTTGTGAACTCATTACTTCCCGTTGATTTGATTTATTCACATTTGTTTATTATTTACGAATTAATACGTTTATGTGATTATTCATCTGGCATTTATTAACCACTCGTTACACTCACTCGCCAAATATTTAATTAAATATCGACGATGGAAGGGACATTTACACAGTGACAGTGACACTCAACAAAATTATGAAATAGCCAAGGGATAAACAACAGAAGTGAAAACAAATAATAAAGGACGAAATGCAAATGAAGCTTTAGCTGCTAGCGACTAGTGAACAACTATTATTCTTGTGTATCTAAACAATAAGTTTAAAAAAAAACTATATAATCAGTACTATGAACATGCAACCGTACCAACATATACACTGTAACATTCATATTATATTAACAATATATACTTGTGCATAATTAACATGATGGAGAAAAATCACATCATTAAACATGTAATACATACTCTTAATATTCGTTAATTGACACCCACATGATAACCAACAGGAATGATTATTCATACTCAAGAGTTTTTTTTTTCTCGATAACTGCAACTGAATTTATTCAATTTGTCTTTTATTCCTTTTTTTAACAAATATTTACAAGATTTACCTACACGATACATCATTCTTCATTCACTAGGAAATGATAATATCAAGCGTGTGTTTGTTTTTTTTTTTACTTTTTTTTCTTTGTTGAGATTATTGTAAAAAAAAGTCAAGGGCACTTTGCTTATTTACAGGAGATGCTTTCACTGAAAGCAACGAATTAATCGTGAAGTGGTGAGATGAGATACGTTCATGAATTATTTGGGAATGGAGATTTTATTTAAAGGTTTGAACGAGGACAGGCTTATTTAGATCAGTTGATAATTTTATCAGATCCAATTCCCTTAAGTTTGCATTTATTTCGAGAATGAGAAAATTAGGTTGTGATGAGGATTTTTTAGCCAGGAAATGTGGACAAGTGGGACAAAGCGAAGGCTTTTCACTCTTTGATATGTTAATTGCTCATTCAGTGCTCGATTGAATGGATTTTTTTTTTAGAACGTAAAATTGTTTTTCTTCGGCATCTCAACGGGTAAATACGGTACAGATGTTTGAACATTGAAAAACAAATTTTTAAGTGCCCATCTTGTCCTACTTTTCTCTACGAATGCTCGAGGGAAAAATATTTTTTCTTTTTTTTGGTTTTGTAAAATCAAGAAGTTATGTAACAAAATAGTGGGGATTTAGTTAAAATTCCAGACATTGTCTCATATTCTAAAATATTCCTTTGGTAGTTCTCACTGAATTTTTCAATTGAACAATAAAAATTCATGGGGAACCTGCCATAGCGAGGAGTATGTTAAGGTAATTTTGCTGGGGATGATAAAATTCCCAACAAAAGCTACTTCTTGACATTTTCCGATCACGTTTTATGGAGATAATTCAATCTCCAACGAAATGCGAAAAGTTGAATTGCCGTTTTACGTTTCACCACTTCATCTCTGACATTATTTTGAAAATACCGTGAAAATGAGGGAATGAAAAATGAAAGATCTTTTTCATGGGAACTTTCAAAGAGCACAGAATAGCATTCAACAGCATTTTCCAATCCTCTTTCCTAAAAATAAAAATTGTTTTGGAATGTTTTTTTTTATGGATAAAACCATTAACAGAACTGCTGTTGTCGCTCTCTAAATATCGAAACAATTGTCAAATCTCCACGTAAAAAATTGATTGACGTCGAAAAGGCGTCTCGAAGTCCTTACAAAACCACAAAGAAATGACCAAGTTATCAAAATGGTAATTTTTATCTCTGGGAGGACTTTCAGGCAACTTTTCGGCGCAAGTAGGGACTTTGTGTGACATTACAGTTGTTTTTATATTTTCAGATATTAAACATGACTTCCGTGAGTTCGTCCCTTTGAAAACGCTAGAGGAAAAATGTTATTTTCCCCGAAAGTAAAGTTTTGTCTTCACATTCGCAGCAAACGAAACTTATGTTCAAGTGGTGTACCCCATTTTACGTCACACCGTGCCACCAATGAAACTTATAGTACGATGCGACATAAAAGGGGATTAATTTAATTTTGAGATTTTCAGTTAGACAAAAATCCTGTAAAATGGACCGTCGCCAATCATCGACGCCTTGGTATTGGTAGAGGGAAAATGGACGATTTTTCTTTCAGTTTGAAGTTCTGTTTGTAAGCTTTGAAAAAAAAAGAGAATCATTCGATTTCCCTCTACGGTTTCTGAATTATTATTCTTTGAAGACGTTTCAGTTTACTCCACTCACCCCCATGACTACTACAATCATATTCGTGCTCGATTTCGTATAAAAGCATTATCGATTTTTAATAAACAATTTTGGGAATGAATCTCCTTTCACCATTTCACGACAGAAATATATTCACGTAAAAAAGCACAGAAACAGCTTGACGGAAGAAGTGTGAACTTTTCTGTTCTGTTGTTTTGTTGTTTTCGGGCTTTAGCGAGCCCTTTCCACGCCCCTGAGTGCGTGAGTGGGTACACCAGGTGCAGGTAAAACACCCTCTGGACCACGAGCCTCCGGATCACCATTGGTCGCCTCAGCGGCTTTGAATCGTTTCCACTTTCCTTCATTAAAACAAGCACATACCGTGAAATTCCCATTAAAAAAATTCATGTAAACTTCACATTTATATTTTCCTGAGTCTACTTTTCAGGGATTTATTTTAATGACTTGCATTTTAATGACTTACTCGCTAAGCGAATCATAGTGACAGCCCACCAGATGCTCCACCCCCAGCCGACCAGGCAAAACAACACGGTAAAAGCTTGGCTAGCTCCCACTATGATGTTGACAATCAGAGCGCCGAATCGACTTTTACCACTGGCAGTCTGGGCAAATCGAGGTTGTCCGGCGCACAGGTTGAACAGACCACTCCAAACAGTACCTGTAAAAGCCATTTCATGTCTGGAGATTTTTATCTGAGAATGCGAGCTCAAAAAATTTTTTTTATCCTTCAAAAACATTATTTGGCGCCCAAAAAAGTCAAGTAATGTACTTATTTTACCCACGATGTGCGTAAAGTGGTTATTCTACTTACGAAATGATTGAGAGTAGCCAAAATAGCTTTTAAAAATATTTTTTCTTATAAGCAATAACAAAAAGTCTTTGTTGAACAGTCAATCATTTTTTATGAAACACGAGCTGATAATTTTTTCAACGTTTTTATGTTCAATTAAAAGTTGAGATTTTAATTTTTAATTACAATGGTAATATCGATGTTCACATAAAATGATAGATTAATTGTTTGATAAAAAATTAATGGACTTGGAAAAAATGTAACTCGGAATGTAATCGAGTTTATTGTAACTTTCGTGCAGTTTTCCATAATCTTTGAATTTACCGTAAGACTAGAGGTACTTCGAGAGCTTGAATTGTTACTCAATTTCACTCTGAACGAGAGTTAAAATGGAAATTGTTTATTTCCATCTATTTTTTTTTTTTCACCAAGTTTTGAAAACGCATCGTTTCCTGTGTTTATACTAACCAGTTCCTGGTAAGAGAACATTCCAAACGAGGCAGAACCATGCTAGTGGCACCGGAAGACACGGAATTGCCCCTCGCATCACTGAGCTGTGCTCCACAAGGACTTCCGGAAGCTTAGACTTCTGCGCCTGAATTCATAGAGCCAGATTTCATGTCTCAGATTGATGAAAAAATCAATGGAGCGCTGTTTTTGATGATTATCTTAAAACTTAAGGGAGAATGATCGTGACGACCTTTAAAATTGGGGGAGACTGAAAGGTCCTTTTGAAAATTCCGACATTTCGTTTCACAATTTTACTTCTGAATTTGATGGATTCTTCCGTAGATAACATTTCCATTTAATAAACTCATTGTATTTTTGTTTAATTCGATTTTATTCTTTCATTTTTCACTGGAGAGGGGAGATTATATGGCGTTCAATTTACTGCCATTTTATTTTACTTTGTTATTATTTTTTAAACATTTTTCCGAGTCTCTTTCTCTCTGCAGCCCTCTGATGAATGATAGAACTGTATTTATTATTTAAATACATAAAATTATTGTTATTTATTTATTTATTGTCACTTATATATAATGTTATTGGCTCGATGCATCACATGTATCGGATAATTTTTCAATTTTCCAAACGAAATAATTATTTCCATTAGTGTTCGACCCAGTGTCCGCCCAATATCGAGCCAATCTCCTTAAAATGCCCTAAAAAAAATTTTCCCAAAAAATTTCCCTAGACTCCCTAGCTCCAAGATATTCCACTCGTCTTACCCCCAAGTACATTTTCGCCCTTATCTTTCTCCCCGAATCTCCCCTCCTCCCCCAATTTTATGGATTAAATTACCTCAGAAAGTGGTGGAGGTGCAACACTGGTCAGACTGTGTTTGGCACGTATATTTTTTGTTCGTTCAGCGTCACTGTTTCGCCTGCAGCAGTGGCAACATCGACAGCAATCGCAGCTTGGCAGTCTGCACCAATTGCAATAGCACAAAAATCCACAAGTCCCCTCAGGTCGACAGCAACTGTTGGACTCTGAAGGCGCCACTTTCCTGCCCCACCTGAGGCCCCTGAAGAAAATGCAATAATTTCGATCAGTCTCGTAAAAATAATGCACCTACCAGTGCTAAGCCTTCACCACTAAATGTCACGGGACATTTTTCGGTGACAATATTTCTCATCTACATGACTAGCCTCTGGACACTCTCCCCTAGTCACTGGTATTCACGAACAATCAACCAAAACAAAATTCCGTTAGCCATTTGACGATTGATTTTTCCTACAGCATGCCAAATAATCGTGCTAAAAAAAATCTTTTCATAACGAAATCTTCTACATTCTGGAAGCCAACGTGAATCAGAATATTAATTACCTGCAAAAAGTTGCCCTAAACCTAGCACACCTGGTGATCTCATTACCCCCTGGATTGTTGCCTTCACTTCGTCCCAAATTGCTTTCCAGGTTCTGCTGTTTGACCTTTCCCTTGCGCCCCCCAAGACATCCAATTTTGGATGCCCTCAAGCGCTGCCTCCACCGCTCAATCATCGAACTCCTCCATTTCCTCAACCGTCCCACCCTCGTGAGTTTCTCCTGTTGGCCAGTCATCACTGGTCCACTTGTCTCCACAATACTATCAACAGTAAACACCAGATGTTGTCCATCAACGACACCCAACGGTGGCAGAAGACCCTTCGGTGACAATCCCTCCTCCGTTCCCAGATACCTTCTCACCCCTGATTTCTCCAATAATCGAACACCCCTACGCTTTCCATGATTATCACCCCCTGGGGAGCACTTCCCGGACAGAGGAAATCGTCCATTTGCGTTGAGACGCATTAGCACCGTGTGGTGATACCAAACCCACCAAATAGCAATTGCCACCGACAACTGAGCAATGCCCGAGGTCCGAGCTTGGCCAGTCGTTTATGATAGCCCACTAAAGTTGTGGGTAATGCTATAAGAGGGAGAGGGTAATGGGTAAGAAGGACTTGGGGGAGTCAGCTCGCCACTTGGTCACGCGAAGGGATTTTCCATCTAATCGATAGGCCACCCTGACTCTTGCCTCCTTCACCAACGACCACTACATCATCAACACAAACCTCTTGTACATTTTCTTCACTACCTGTCATTTATTCATTTCCACCTGGACAACCCCCTGGCCCTGGGGGTCTTTGCAATAATAAATGATGGACGTGGAGATGGTGGGAAGCTGGTGGGACTTTTGATGATTGGTGAGAATAAATCAGGACGAGTCGCCGAGGAGGGTGGAGGGGTGGGGGATGGAAGAGGGTCAAAATTAAAAAATGTGGGCTTGGCTCCTTTTTCTCACACGACCTTGGCCGCACGCGACGTCATGACGTTCATTTTGACCCGTGCTTATAAACGCGTTATGCGAGCTCAGGAGCGATAAGACTCAGGTCAAAGAAAACTCAACTCCTTCCACTTGACTTACTTCTACGATTTTTTTTTTCTCTAGCTGGAGAAATGAAAATTATGGCTTGAATAAGCCAACGTTATTCCAGGCATTCGGTGCTACTCACATCGATCTTGGGATTGTTTTGTTTCTTCCTCGTTGTTTCGTTTGTTGAGAATAATATCGCAATGCGATGGGAAAGTATCGTGATGAGGTTGGGGAAAATTGCGTTGGAGGAATGAGAATTTGCAGTTGGGAATTTTTGAGGGGAAAGTTTAGGGTTGAAGTGATTGGTGAACAGTCGTTTTTGGTGGTGACGGGGGTAGATCGATGGGGAGTAGATAATAATCGTGAATTTAATTTATGCTGATTGTTAATGGAGGACATTTAATTATTAGGAGCTACTGATTATTTTTATGGGATGGGTTCGAGGGGGGAAGTCGTTTTGGGGTTTCTGGGGGATAATTAGCATCAGCTTGCGAAATGCTTGAGGGGAAGTTCTATTGAATTTTTATCCACTTCGCTGAATTTTTATAGGAATTTATTATTGCGTGTCGGGAGACAGTTTTGTGCAATTGATTCTCAGTGATTAATGCCAGGAGATTTTTTTTACGTAATTAACGTCAGGTGGACGTGCTAGATGGAATCAACGATTGAATCATTATTAATTATTGATTGTAGAAACGCGGAATTATTACTAATTACAATTTTTTTCTCAAATTCGAATAAATTTTAGTAATTAAATTCATTCTTGGTGATTAATTATTTGATTTTTTTCTGATGTGAATTGTTGGTATCGGCAAATACCATTGATTAATTATGTCAACCAATCATCGGTCTCAATGATCGATTCGAATCGAATCGATCGAATTTAATATAAAAACTTTCTGAGTTTAATTTTTGGCCAATTCTGGACATTTTTAACATTTTTTCTGGTAATTTTTTGTTTCTATTCACCTGAAATATTTTTTCACAAAATTTTCGATATTCCTAGAGCTTTCTCGAATCCTTGGGTACCCTCTCATGCCAATGACGGCATCGACCGAATCCCCATCACCCTCTCCACCCCTCCAATAATTCTCTTTAACCCCGTGATGCGCCCCAAAGGCTGCAGTTGACAGTGCGAATGTCGTTTTCGATCGCCGTTGACTTCCGGCGGAGGAATGAAAAGGGGTGGTAAGGAACGTAGACTCCAATGTGGCATGCAAATCTCAGCAGTTCCCGGTGGATCGATAGAGGGAGTATCAAGGAGTCTTGTGGTCAGGGTACAAAGGGGCTAGCTCTCTCGCACGCTCATGCCCTCGCATGATACCACCGAGGTCAAGAAACTTTGATGAGCAAGGACTCAATTACCCGTATACACATGCTCTTTCCTTCCTCCACAATTCAACCCAAATCATCCCACATCTGGTGGAATCATCTAGACGTTCCCCATCAAGCTCTTCACCAATTCAGAGGTGAATCGATAAAACGATTCAAGTAAACTTCGATGGGTGATCAGTTTTTTGGGAATACCCGAGGATCTAAGGGAGATATCAAAATTGTTGATAAGACATTTTTTGTGGAGCGATCTGAGAGCAACAAAAATGGTATCTATAAAAATTTTCATAACTCCCATAGATTCCGAGATATTCCTCAAGAACTCAGCTGTGTGTCGAGAAATCTTTTAATTATCGAAGTATTTTTTCCAATTTTCTTTCTCCAGTGAAATATTTTTCTATTTTTTCTTAACTTCCAAGAATCTCCAATTGCTTCGCTGATTTGAATTTTGCAAATGATTTTTTTAATACAAAATAATTAAGAAGATTATTTTTGCCAAAACTGGTGGAATAATTAATTTAAAAATTTCTAGTTTCAGAAATCACTAGAATTTTCTATAAATAATTTACCAACAACCATCAATTACATTTTACCTCTTCTCCCCATCCCCCTATCCCCCCTCCCCCCAATAATAATAATTGATACTCACGCAGGTTCTCCATTCTCAGCCCTCCTCTCCCTCTCCAGATGCATCACATTCCCACTGAGTGTTTCAATCTCATCAGTTCTCTTCACCATATGCGTTCCCCTCTTCTCCCTCGCCGAAGACACCCCATGCACCCCCCTGACGGTATTCAAGCTGACGCCAGTGTCGGTGGATCGAATGCTCTCCACCGATCCAGTGGAAAGTCCATTGGACTTTGATGATTTCAAGGACGCCTCGCTGCCATGATTTCTCAATTTATTATCAGCAGTCGTGGACACCTGGACATCATCCCCATCAGTCTCTCTCTCCCCATGTGGCCTGGCGCCCCCTCCGGCGCTGCGTGGACTGGTCCTGTTGGACTGGGGCTTGGCCACCTGGGCCTTCGCCCCAGCCCTCGTCCTCTGGGTCTCATCGATCACGGCCTTGGTATCCTGGATGTTGGAGGGCCGCAAGGCCTCGACCTCGACTGGATTATTCCTCGCCTCGTCTCTATCGAGTTTGACCTCGTCCCTGGAGGTCGTCGGTTTGGGCCTCGACGGCTGGACCTGGGGGATCGATTCCTCCTTCACTGGCTCCACTGAAGCCACGGCAGTGACAGTCTGTCTCTCCACGTCCCTCCTCTCCTCCAACGAGGGGCTCTCCTTCCTCGGGGAGTTGACCACTGGCGGCAGGACAACTGGAGTCTTCCTCTCAGTGATGACCTGGGGCTCAGGGACAACCGACGCTGCGTCGATCCTCAGGGGCTGGACAGCCGTCGCCGTCGTGGCATTGACAACACTCGACGTACCACTCGCCCCAGACGACTGTTTCAACAGGTCCACCAGCCCCAACTCCTCCTCGTTCCTGGCGCCGCTGATGCTGTCGTCGCTGTGTCCTGAGAGACGTCCCATCACCACTGAATCGTCGGTGACGAGGGGCGACGAGTCTGGATTCCCCGTGCTGGTGGTCGATGGTGGGACATCAGGTGGTAACTGATGGGGATGAGACACTGGAGGTGCCTCCGAGTTCTTAATTTTTGAATTGTGATCGTTGGACATCTTCACGAATCGATTGGGAATGGAACTGGTTGGGGTGCGGATGGGGATCTTCGTTGGGGACTTGATCGCCTGCTTCGGCAACTTCGTCATCGCCCTGGGGACCTTCTCCTTCGTCGGGTGGACCGACTCGATGAGGGGACGTTTCACTGGCTGCGGTGTCTTCAGGGAACTCGTTCGAGGGAGGTGAGTGAACTTTCTACTTCCTCGACGCTCCCATCGTTCTCGTTCTGGCTTTTGGGTTTTCGGCTTGATTGTTGTTAGGCCACCACGTGGCTGGGGAATCAGCGATTGTTTTCGTGGACTGTTGCCTTGTGAAAGTGATTCTGGAAATAATTGGAGGGAGTCATTACGTGAATTGTGGAGAGGGAGTCGTTAGGAGCCCAGGGAAATCGAGTTTCTTTTTTCTATTTGTTATGTAATGACAATGGGGAGGATGAGATACCACAGGATCACTTGGACATTCCTTTTGGTGGATATTTCCTTGGGAATTACCCACTGGCCAAACATTTTTTTTTGCAAAATATTTTGGAACGTCCTGGAGTTATTAAAACTGAAAAAACTAATTCGATGCTGTCAGTATGTCTTCATCCCCCTTAGACTCGAATAAAGTCACGAGGGTAGGTCATGAAACCCTTAGAGGACCATAAAATACCCCACATTTTCATGACCTATCCCACTCGACTCCTGTGTCCTTGAGAAAGTAGAGAAGGAAACGCCAAAAATTTCTCCATCTCTACATCTGTACGTGTTCACCAAACGAAAAAGAGCTGAGATGTTCAGCGAAGCGGTGCAATTAGGACAAATTAACGGACAGAGCATTCACCACCCGGAAAAAAACATCCCCCATCCCCCCCGGTAACCCATTCACCAAACCCCCGAATAAGGAAAAATCCTTTATTTACTTGGTTGAACGAATCTCCTCCGTCGTGTGGGGGCTGGTGGTGTTGGAGGTCTCGATTGAGCGTGTGGTGGTGGCCCTTTGAATCCCCTGGGCCTGAACGGCGAAGCCCTTCCAGTCCTGATGCCCCTGCTCGGTGACAACGGACTCCTAGATCTTCCCGATCTCGTGTGTCCCCCATGAATCGGTGAATCACTCGGCGATTTATCCTCACCCTCTTCAGTCTCAGCGAGTATAACAAAACTCGATTTTCTATGTGCACGTGCCATCGTGGATGAGGCAAGTTTGTATGGCTCAGGTGCCCTGGGTGGTTCGGGTGGTTCATAATTAACTACACTTAAATAGTAGTCGTTGATGTTGGCACTATCTAGCAACCGGAAGCCCACGTCTGTCTCCGGTCTCGTGCGATTTCTCCGTGACTTTGTTGTCATTCTGTACTTTCCACGAATATTTATAGCAGCAACAGTGGTGTCACATAATTAACATTTTGCATTAAATAAAAATTTATCGTAGCTAAAAAATCCCCCCAACACCTCATTTTCTCCTCTTCATTATTTTATTTTTAGACATTACGTACCTGTTTCACTAGTACACTGTAACGCACCATAGATCATTAAATTTTTTCATTTATTAGAAATATCTCACTTTAATTAATTAATTAATCATGTCGGTGATGGTAAAAAAATAAATGTCTCTCCGTGGACAGAACTACTGTCACCGAATTTTTGTGAATGATGTGGTTGATGAGGAATGAGTGGTTTCAGTCCCGTCCACCCAACTTGGTCAGACGTACTGGCCGTTCTGAGGCACCCGCTTGACCGTTTCAGGTGGTTCTGACTGACCGACGATTCACCGACGGCCACCACCACTCGCCGACGAGACTGCGGCTCATGTTCAACATTATGTACAACCTAACGACTCTATTATTCATAAATACAGGAAATTCCGCAAAAATACGGAAATAATTTTTTTTTTTTCTTCGATGTTATCCACTGATTTTACTCCACAACTCAATCGACAAGACACTACGATATTATTATTTCTTTTATTATTGGGGTTGGGAGGGGGAGCTGTTGATTCAATTGTCTTCACGCTTCTTGCTGCACTGATGATGTTAATGACACGATACCCTGGTTTTTGTCAGGCATCGGTGAACAACAGGAGCAGTGGAAAAGCAACGAATTGAAGAATACCACTGGTGAAGAATCTGGGTCGCTACTCAGCTCGTTTTTTTTTATCCCGGTGAATTGATCTGGTACTCAGGTACATTCTGCCAATTATCGGAACATTAGCTTGATTGGAAGGAAAACTGGGCAGGGCCATATTTCTTCCTATCGTAGGGTTAACTATCGCCAATATCTGACCTTTAAACTGGTGGTTTTATTGTTAATATCAATGCCACTGACAGCACTCCACAAAATTTATCATATTGCTGGTAGAAACATATTTTGAGAGGTACTGGGATGGTATGAGTACCTGGAGTACAGGGGACAGCCATCACAAATGCTTCCATTCTTCATTAATTTTTTTTTCCAACAAACATAAATAAATTAATCAGTAACGAAGTGGTGAAACGAGATAAATTGATGAAGGTCTGACCCGAATTTTTGGGCAGTATTTTCAAGTCTAACTAATAAGTAGTGCAGCCGGGCTTTAGTGAAACGCACCGAAAATAAAAGTATTCTCAGCTGTCGAAAATCCTTGCATTAAATTTTCGAAAGTCTTAACTTAAAGCCCGATTTCTTAAGTTGAGAGTCTCTAATGTCTAAATTTAAAACATGAAAGTCTCGAGCTAAGCCTTTGAAGGAAGTCTCGATTAGGGATTATAAGTCTTAAAATAGATGTGATTTTTTTGGGCGAAATTTAACTGAAATTCATCTGAGTTTTCTTGAAACATTCGATTTCTTTTGGAGTGTGGATCGGTGAGGGTTAAAGAATGACATTTAATATTTTGGTTCGTTCGATTTATTTTTTAGTAATTCATTATATACAGACGCTCGATCGGACATCCCTCCCAGTCGTTCAACATTTTCCACTACTAAATTAGTTTAATGTAATCACGCACACTGTTTATCGTGTTTTCAATTTTTTTTTCAGGAGAAAAATGAAAAGCCTGTCTGTTTCACTTTCTCAGGTTCAATCGGTAGATCGCTCGGTTCGCTTATGATTTATAAATCGAAAACTGGGTGACATTCACTTGATCGGACTAATTATCATTGATTCCTCATAAATGCAAAATGATTAATCATTCTCCCTCCCCATAAATTAAAAAAACTTCCTACACTTTACTGAGGAGGAATCCGTCAATATTCTTCTGACAAGAAGTTCAGTTATTAGAAACAAATCAGAGAAACAAAATTAAAATAGTTTATCCTGGTCAACTACAACGAAAAATGATAACAAAGTCGCTAAAATTGTTTTTTTCTAAATAATGGGAAAGCGAATTGCAATTTTCATTCATCGAAGCAATCCCGTTGCTCCTTAGTTATAATAATAAAATTATTCTCAAGTCAACAGAAAGTTCACAGCAACGTAATTAGGACGTAATGGTACATTTACCCCGACGCTACCGATTTACATTAGATCAGCTTTTCACTTTTTTTTGCAGTTTAAAAACTATTAAAGGCCGATTTCCCTCATTTTTTTTTCTCTCTTAGACTTGATAACTGTTCATTTTAAAATCACAAGTACGACCTTTGGCATCATAATTGTATAACGCGTTGAAAGCGATTAATCAAATTCATAATACTGTCTAAGATGATAATCGTAATGATATACCAAGCAGGGAAAAAGCCTTCGAATTCACCGCCCTCGGCTTGCGCGTACACAATTCGCCTCGATAGTTATTGATTTCATCATTACCTCGTACAATCACTGTATTGTCAATTGAGTCTTTATAAATATCGAATACACAATGAACTGATTAATTTTAAACATTAAAAACGCGTGTACATTTATGCCATTTGATATCAATGTTATTTTTTTTTGCTTTTCATATAATTATGGAATATATATCGCCATAAAATCAGTTTAGGCCCAAACAACATGCAATTCATATTACGCCAATTATTTTACGCATTTTCATCCCATTTTTCATTAATTAAATCAACACGCGACATGTAAATGTGACTGCATAATGATACAATTTCAGTTTGATTTAAACTCATCGGCAAGAAATATTTCTTTACTATTTTTATTACATTTTCCTTTCATTCTTGGAAATTTCTGAATGGAATTTCTGAGGGATGTTCATCAGAATTGTCGTGAAATGAAATGGAATTTTCCAAATGATCGAATATTCATGCCAAAGCCCTCAGAAAACGGGTGTTTATCCAATGACTCATGATATTGTAGGTAAATTTCATGAGCTAAATCGGCAAAGTGAGAGGTAACTGTCAGTATTTCTAGACGCAGAGAAAATTGGATAAAAAATTCCTAGAAAATAGTGACTAATTTTACTACTAATGGTAATTGTGGAGTGAAATTTAATTCGGTGAAAAAATACTGGTTTAGTGACTATCTTAGGATTTTCTCGGTAAACAAACACATCCACAGATGTATAAATGATCCTCCTGTTTAGTCAATATTGTTACGTGTCCTCCTGGGAATCCCTATTCAATCGCTATCACTATTCGGCGCTTATCTGGAAGAATCCCTCGTCGTGACGACATCTGGTGAGCTACATTGACCTGTCTTTGACATTTTACACGATAATTTTTTGGTGTTCGACATAAAAGTCGAATGAAAAGTATTAGACTAAAATTACATATAATTTGTGCATTTTCGTCCTTTTTTACGATAAAAAAATTAATCTAATGTTTTCATAAAATTTTCTATATTTCATCAGTTTTTTCAACAAAAAAAAATTGTGCAACCGTATTTATTAATTTTTGACAACGTTAAAGATCAATTTATCAGTCTGGATACAAATTACCCTCACGATTCTCACATTTTTCTAATTCATCGGCCAAAAATTCAGTTTTCAGTTATTTTCCCCCCCAAGACAGAGGACAAAAATCCGAGAAATTGATTGGTCTAGAATTATATAACATGTTTGGTCATTTTTCTCCGTGTAAATTCCCACAGTGAAATAATTTATCTAAAAATAACGAGCCTCCCGAAGCACTTGAAAATTAATCAGGAAAGATCCAATATCTCCCCGTTACGCTTATGAAATTTCAGATTCTTATCACCACTTCAAAGGGTGCTACAATCTGTTTTTCCCATGAGCACACATGTTATTTTGTTTTTCACTTTTTCTCATGAACGACTTTTCTGAAGGAGTTTGAGACTCCACTAATTTAATCCTAACATGAAATCTATTCGTATATTTTCTTCTATTTTTATCACGATTTCTTCCCTGATAGACAAACACCCTCGGCGCCATGAAACTGATTAAAAACTTCATCTATTCTGATCAGTTTGTCATGAATATCCATCAGAAATATGATCATTTAAGGTATATCCCCAGAAACAAGATTTTACACAATGGTTTTACATTTACCACAATCAAATTTATGGATCATCATCAAATTTATTCACCAGGGCTAGCGTTTCCCTGAAATTGTCCACGAATATACCTCAAACCTGTCCTGTATCCTGACTCTACTCCCCAGAAATTCCATTCATACCTAATTCCAAAAGCCCCCAAGCAACAGAAAACGAAAGAAAACAATTTCGATTGTCCCCTCACACTCGCTATGCCCCACCAGTTTTATCAATCATCTTCATCGGCTGAAGCCTTTTGACATCCTTCCTATACTTCTCAATAGTGATATCTGGATTGACACAAGTAGAAAGACTCAACGATACTGGATCAAGACTGGCAGCGAGTTTGAGATAAGTTTCTTCCATTTCCTTGGTAATTTTAATCTCCTGATAGTCCCCATCAGCCTTTATCTCCTCCTCCCCCTCCTCCTCATTATTCGAATCAAATGAGATGAGATCTTTGATCTGCGTCGAATCATCCTCCAATTTCTCCGGTATTTCAATCCTCTGATCATCAATTCTATCAGTTCCACTGTTATTGAAGCTAAGTGAACGTAAACTATTGGTTCCCTGCACCATTCCTACACTTGATTTCCTATCGTCTCCATTGAACTTATCCCCAAACCCCGGCATATTGATCAACGTGTGCCCCTTGTTTCCCACCCCCTCACCACCCTTTTTACCCTGTGAACTAGTTACAGATGACTGTACCCACTCAGCCACCCTCTGGGCACTATGGAGTTGCGTGGGCGAGTCATTAGGAAGAATAGGAAATGCCTCGTCACTACTAGTCGACAGTGATCGACTCTTCAATGCATTATTATGAACTAGAGCTGTTGTATTCGATAAATTACTGGCATTGGGACTCCCACTGAGACTCTCAGGGCTAGTGTAGACCACCGTCTGGTAGTTACCCCTGGCATTGTCCAGGAGAATGTTCTTTGATGCCTGACTGACCCTCATGAGGCAGTTTCTCGCTGTATTGTTCGTCGTGTTGCCATTAAAAATTCTCCTCTTGTCGCCCTTCGACTGAATGAGGTCACTGGAGCTGCTCGAAGGCTCTGAACTCGAGATCATCACCGCTGAACTATCACTACTGAAACTGGGACTCGCAGCAACCCCTGGAGACTGACTGACTGTCTGATTAAGGTTCACAGCATTTGTCACTTCTATCAACGTCACATTCTGATGTTGATTGTTGTTCGGTGAATTCTTCTTCCAGATTCTCTCGTTTATCACGTCCAGGTCAATCTCCCCTGGACGATTGCACCTGGGGGACTTCGAAGGGTCTTCAGACCTGTTGGAAGACAGTTTCGTCTTGTTGGACCACGTGTTCTTCCAAATTCTGTCATTTATTATGTCCACTGGAGTCTGTATGGGATTGGCATTGGTCACGTCGAGATTCTCCGCTCGTCTCGTCACCATTGGTGATGTCGCCTGGGGCTTCATCTCCGGGAGGTCAAGTTTTTTCGATTTGTTCGGCTGTTTTGATTTGTTCGTGATGGATTTTTGGGATCTCTCGAGGAGAATTTTCGCTTGAACTGAACCCTGGGGAAGTTGGCTCGGTTTTTGGGGCTGGACTTGACGTAGACTCGTGTAGCCGTTTAACGACGGCTTCTTGTAGCTTTCCTCGGTGAACACTAGTGTCGTTTGACACTCAGAGTCCACCATGAGGATGGTCTTGTGGCAGACACATGTGTCACAGTGCTTCGCAAAAATTCTCTCCTTCTCCCGATCCTCCAGGACTTTCGCCATTATCGAGGCTGATACTATGTCCACGGGAGGTTTGCCATCATCACTCTCGTCATCGCTGTACTTGTCGATGGGGCTCGGCTTGCTGATGTTGTATACCATCGCTGTCGGGGGAAAAGTGGATATTGGCACTGTTATGCTTTTCACGTCCGGTGGAGAGACGTCACTCGATCTTCGCTTCTGGGCGATGTAGGTCTTCACTTTGGCTTGGACTTCGGTTGGTAAGGAGTCGTATTTCTGGCCCACAAAGTTGGAGGGCTTGCACTGCAGCAACTGAATCGCCAGTGTCACGTCGTTACGATATTCCGCCTGAAATATTTCAGAGTTTTTTAATTTAATGGAACGAAAATTCTTTTTATTAATATAAAAAATAAATATAAATAAATTGTAAATATGAGTACATGGTGTGGTATGCGTATATCATAGATTATCTATCGTACATATTGTACATGATATATGTTGCTCATCGTTATTTTTATTATATATTTCATTGTTATTTTGTAAGGGAAATTTATTCGTGTTTTCGTGTGACGTTTTTTATTTTATATTTGAAATTGCGGAACATGCATGCCTGCAGTTTGTTTTTAAATCCAACTCTGGGAGTTTATTTTCATAATAAACGAGTGAAATTTCTCGAGGCAATATTTTGACTCTATTATTTCACTTTTTAAATGAACAAAATGGATACATCGATCCTGCCCAGTTCAACCAGTTGAATCTCTGGAAGTTAGAGCATTATGAAATTATCGGAGATATTTTCTATTGAATTCTGTCATCTCTGTTCAAGATATCTATATAAATTGAAAACAACTCCATGTTCTATTTCAGACATCCACTGATAGCAATAATTTGTTCGCACAAACTCTGACGCTCCATGTGCTGTCCACGACAGGTGTCCGCACTTTACTTCGTCTAGAATGTCACAAAAGATATTTCAAACAAGAGAACACAGTTATTGAAAATTCTTTAGTAAATATTGAAGAAATCTTTAAAGTGATAATAGCTCATCACTCACACGAGTTGTCACGATTTTCTGTTCCAAATGGTAACTAAAATAAGTAAAACTACCGACGCTCATTATGTTTTGTTCATAATCCTTATCTGGACTGTTCATTACGTACATTATTTATTCGCATCGATCGCTCCACCGGGACTTAAATGTTTAACCGACTCGGGAAAACTTTAACTAATTCTTAAGCCTATGGCGATTGAAAGCTCCTCAAGATTTACAAAAATTCATGTTAATATTTCTGAATGGATAAAAATTCTAGGAATGGTAAATTCAATTAAAAATAAAAAATAGAGTTCAATCATTTGACAGGTGAAAGGATTTCCCAATCTTCTCGAGGAAGTCAAACAAAAATGTTGATAAAATACACCATCTGTATAAATATAAGCAGATAACAAGACGTCATCGCCAGCCGCTGTGGCAATCCTCCTCGACAAGTGAGAGAACTTAGATATTTGCTTTTCGGAATAACTGATCTGTCTACGCCAGCTCATTTCCCGTGGTATTCTCTATCTGAATTGGAAGTTCATGTACACTTTATTCCGACTAATCGCTTTATCAGAACTCTATTTGTTTATCCATTCATGAAAATTTCAACTAATCACTTAATCTGAACCCGATTAAAGTTCCTAACAGTCACAAAACTTCAATTAATATTTCTGGACTGATAAACAGAAAATGTTAATCATGTGAGAGTGCAGGGGATTTCTCTATTTATTTACAGAATACAGGAAAACTAATGAAAATTGTTGCAATGTCTGTGGCTATAAACTGATATCAGAATGTAATTTACGGTGGATCTGATAAATTTAATTCTTCAAATACCACAAATACTTTTCTCGGAAAAACAATTGTCTACCTGAGCTCGTTCATTTCCCCTCATACTGCTTATCTCACTCGCACGTTCCCATACTTATTCTGACTTATCGGAACTCCACTTTTGGACTAATCACGAATACTCCGAGTAATCATTGAATCCAATTACTAGAGAGTGGAACAAAACGTCTTTAACGGGCAATAACTCCGAAATAAAATAAAATTTCCCCTCATGCACCCCCTTCCATCTCCATCGAATAAAAACAAAACTTACATTATCCTGCGATAATCGATGAATCCTGTAATTAGCATCAGCCAGTCGATGTGACAGTGTGGCAATATCCTTGGTGAAGGCACCTTTTTCAGTCTCACATTTATCCACAATCCTCAACAACTTGTCCTCAAGATTTTGATTAACCTTCTGCACTCTCTTGTGTGCCTCGTAGAGTCTCGAGTACTTGTCCTCCCACGTGCGTAGTTCCTCCCTCATAGATGCCAATTCGCCATTAGGAAATTTATCAGCTTCATTAAAAAATTGGGTCTCCATCTTAACAATGTGACTGTCTTTCTCCATCAAGCTCTGCCTCAGGTGTTCAATTTCCGCATGGAGATGAACGTCACTGTGTCTGTGCTCATTCGTCGTGCATCTCGCACAGACACAACCACACTCCTGTCGATAAACAATGAATTGATGAATAGTGGAGTGTTAAAAACGTATTAGAACCCGAGAGGAACATTTTCCCTTATTTATGAAATTTTTCCTCAGAATTTTTCTCACCAAATGACCCAAAATGATCTGATAATTATCAAGGAATGAAGACGTACCTTACACGTCTCCGACATTGTATTGGCGATGACAATAGCTCTGACTGCAGGCCCCAACACTCACAAAATAAGTCCCAAAAACAAAGATCCTGGACCCCTCGTTCATAACCCTGACGAGACCTCCACTAAACCAGGAAAATCCCAGGACCTTCAGCACTCACTATCACTCATCTCCATGTTTTATTTTATTTACCAAAATCTTTTTCGTGTCAACACTGGAGATTTTTATAAAATTGTTTATTCAGTCAACAATTGCTCATGACAGCACAGGGGTTCGTCGAGTTATTGCCGTTGAGGGAGGGCTCTCGGGGTGAATGCTCCGGGGATTGAAGATTATTTAGAAAAATATGTAGGGAGAGGAGATGAGACACTGTCGATGTATTGTGAGGAATACCGAGAATACAATCGTCACATCGCGCATACGTGTTATGAACCAGTAGCATTGAGGTAAACGACAAGACGCATGCGCCACTACGTGAATCATTGGTGGTCCCCTTGAAAAGTCAATCTTTTCGGGAATTTTGATTTTTTTTCGATGGAAATAATTGACATCATGAGAATGTTGATGATGTCATGGGAGACGTGCAATGGACGTCTCCCATTCTCTCTGTCTGTTTTGGTTGGAGTCATGTTACAACCGACCGTTCGTTCCTGGAAAATGGTTTTTATATTCAAATTGAAAGAACAAATTGGACAGTTTCCCAATCCAGTCGATTCTAATGATTTTTTTGATTAAAACATCACTCAAATAATTATCATCCACAGCCACAATCGGAGGTCTGTTGGGCGAAGGGTTTGGGGCCTCATTAAATTATTTAATTTATAATTATTATTTACAGAATTAACAAAGTATTCTTTCGGAAAATTTGCAGTTCTACTTCAGCTCTTTTATTTGTTACAGAAAATCATCGAATATTTTGTGATTAATCATAATATACTCCAGCGACAATAACAATTGCGTAATATTCTAGAGTCTCGTGAACGTACGTCGAGTAATTGTCCTTCTCAGCGTCCCAGATGAACCCGAGTCCTGTGTGGATTCCTTGTCCACTCTTTTGGATTATCGTCGCTGTTACAATATATTTATACCTGAAATTCGCGAATGATAATCAGTAGAGAATTTTTCATTCCGTCTTTAGACTCAGACATTAATTTTTAAGAAATAAATTGAAAGAAATTCGTTAATTGGGTCTCGTGACTCCTCTGGAAGACTCTTCTTAGTAATTCCAAAATCAAGTCTGACAGGCTCCCCACCAAATGAATAAATAAATCACCAGATGAATAAATCAACGAATGACGAAATCAATAGCCCCAGGATTTAGAAAATCCAAGTTTAAGTTCCTACCGCATGAAATCCTTTTTAAAAATTTGTTTCCGAATTTCCATCGCCATATCCTGGCAGAGCTTCATGCAGACCTTCGAGTCATACACTTTAACGTCCTTCAGTGCTGTTTTCGTCACGTTCTCGAGGATCTTGTCAACTGCGGGGGCTTTGAAAGGATTCGGAGACTCAAGCTGATAAGTATTCTGATACCGTGGTACCTGTCGGAAATAATGGATGAGCACTACGTTTCCTGGTAAAACTTGTCGAATTATTTAGGTAGTGGTTGGGCACCTTGAAGCCCCCCTTGCCGGTCTTGAAGGCTATGCTGGCCCTGGGGAGACCCACGAGGGATACAGTGCTACTTCCAATTCCAGCGCGAGATATCGAATCTCTTCTGGAGGATCTCTTACCACCGGAGGTCAGCGACAGCCGGGAAGGGTCAGTCTGACGGGCTGGAAGAGCAAAAATGTGCGATATTTGGGTGCCATATTCATAACTTTATTTATTTACTTTCACCATAAAATCCGCTTGGACAAATCACTTGTCATTTATCTATCGATTTTTAATGAATTTCAGGATCGAATATTTTTAAAAATCCCCATGACACCTCAATTCGAAAATGTCATAATAAATTTAACCAAAACTCACTCATTGACATTTCGTTTTTTTTTTTCGGAAGTTAACATTCAGGAAAATCCAAAATTCCTACTATTTAATTCAAATACCCCGCCATTTTTCCTTGAAAAAATAAGTGAAAGATTGTGCACAAATTTCGTTACGAGAAATTAAAAATTTCCGACTACTTCTAATCACAAAAACCAGCACAAACGTTCATTAACTCAAACCGACAATTAAACTGATTCAAATCTTCGCGGGACTCGAGTCAGTTGAGCATCAAAAGGCAGCCCGCCCCCCCCGGAAGTGACAAAATCGTCGGGTGTATCGCGAAGTGCCTTCCTCACGGACACTAACCGCTGTCTGTGTTAATGTGTTGATCAGCAGGTCGACACAATCAGCAAAATCACCCACGACAATTCACTGGTTGGAAACCTCTCACCCCTGATATCTTATGTGTCTGAACAATTCGCGTGACAGTCGGTTTCAGTGAGTGACCAGTCATTCCTCCCCGGGAGTGAGAATTTTTTCTGGATAACGACCTTTCAGAGATGTTTCGTAGTGCCTCGAATTTCGACAAACTGCTTGGTGAGTAATCAAACGTCACTGTGTCAAGATGTCTCGACTTCTGCTCTCACTCATTGTGATTTAACGTTTTTAATCCAGATAAAGCAACCAGCAATCTGCACTTGGATCCAGACTGGCCGACGATATTACAAATTTGTGATGCGATCAGAGCAGGTGACATACAGTGAGTAAATGAATCATTCGAGCAGGTAGCTCGTGTCTGAAATAAAGAAAACCAACTAAACCAGCTCAAATCATTACCGATCATTACCCTCAGGCCGAAAGCAGCTCTAGTCCAAATAAAAAAGAAAATAACAAATGCGAATCCCCACGTCGCCTACTACGGCCTCCTGGTTCTGGAGTCGTGTGTGAAAAACTGCGGTGCCCTGATTCACGATGAAATTGGCACGAAGCAGTACATGGAGCAGCTGAAGGAGTTGGTGAAGACGACAACTCACGAGAACGTTAAACAGAAAACCCTGGAGCTCATTCAGGCCTGGGCCTTTGCATTCAGAAACAATCCCAAGTACACTGCTGTCAAAGACACCATGAGCATCATGAAGGCTGAGGGATATGGCTTTCCCCAGCTGAATGAGAGTGACGCCATGTTCAGTGCTGATACAGCACCTGAATGGGCCGATAGCGACGTCTGCCACAGGTGCAGAGTTGTCTTTGGAATGGTCCAGAGGAAGCACCACTGTAGGGCTTGTGGACAGGTTTTCTGTGCCCAGTGCTCGACCAAAACTTCGACTCTGCCCAAATTTGGAATTGAAAAAGAAGTGAGAGTTTGCGATGCCTGTTACGAGAACGTTAATAGGTCAGTTACTGATCTATTTATTATTCATCTATTTATATTAATGAATAATGATATTTAATATCATTTTATTGATGACGAATGTATCTTTCATTTAAAAAATAATTATGTTCGTTTATTTTTCCCTGCAGGCCCAGCTCAGCTAATTCAAAGGAGACTGACTTGCCTGTCGAATACCTGAGCAGCTCTCTCGCACAGCAACAACAGGTAAATAAAAAGAATTTCGTGTTAATAAACACTTTTTATAAATAAACTTCAGTTGACCGCCTGATTCCATAGAAAAAAAATATCCTCGCGTTTGTCTATATGATTTTTCTGATAAATAATAGTGGGAAATCTTGAAGACAAATGTCTCAGGAATGATTCATTCATTCAGTCCATTCACTTTCGACTAGTTCAAACATGTAATTGAATTAGTATTGGAAAATGGCGTCTCCAGTGTCAGAGGTAGAACTCAATTAATTTTTTCTCTCCTATTTACTCATATTCTGAGTGATTGGAAGACTTATTGGTTTTATCAAGACTAATTACTGAATCGATAACAATTGTTTACCAGGTGCCAGTGCGGAAATCAGCGCAAGAGCTTCAGGAAGAGGAGGAATTCCAGTTGGCATTGGCATTGAGCCAGAGTGAGGCTGAGGAGAAAGAGAAGGAGAAGAAGAGAGTGACTAATTTGTATAAAAGTAATCCTGCACCTGTGGCCAGGGCTTACTCTCCACCTCCATCACCGGTGAGTAATTTTTCTATTTCTAGGGTTCGAAATTATTTCACTGATTTGTGCTCGGAATCGCAATTTAATTACTATCATTATTGATGTGTTTCCAATTACAACTAATTATCTCATCAGGGTCCAAGTCCTTCAAAACTCCAAGATGACGAAGCGATTGATTCAGAGCTCGTGAAATACATGAACCGAAAATACTGGGAGAACCGTTCCTCAAAAATGGAAGATCACCCAGTAATCCGTACAGACGTGACATCCCCATCAGCCCCAAACATTGGTAGTCCAATGCCCCAGCGTCTGGTGGTTGCTAAACAACAAAATGGTGAAGTTGACACGCAAATGGACGAGTTCGTGACGCACCTGCGCTCGCAGGTGGAGATATTTGTGAATCGAATGAAGAGTAATTCCTCCCGAGGTCGATCGATCTCCAACGACAGTTTCTTTCAAGATCTCTTCATGAAGATAACAACGATGCACTCGAAGCTGCTGAAGTACATTCAGGAGCACGACGATACCCGAGTGAACTACGAGGGCCTGCAGGACAAACTAGCCCAGGTGAAGGACGCCCGAGCAGCTTTGGATGCCCTCCGTGAGGAGCACAAAGACAGGCTCCGCAGGGAGGCCGAGGAAATCGAGAGAATGAGGCAGCTCCAGATGGCTCAGAAGCTGGACATAATGAGGAAGAAGAAGCAAGAGTATCTCCAGTACCAGCGTGAATTAGCTCTCCAGAAGATTCAAGAACGAGAGAGGGAGTTGCAGATGCGCCAGGAGCAGCAAAAACAGCAGTACATAATGGGAAATTATCAGCCAGTGTCCAACTACATGGGTCCAGCCCAGGGCTCGCCAATTCGTCACATGCATTATCCACCTAGTGGCGCTTATCCAATGTCTCCAACGAATCAGGGAGTGTATACGTATGGTCCACCACCGATGGGCAATTATCCCATGCAAAGCATACCAGGTTTACCCTATGGAATGCCCACGATGCCTCCCAATCACCTGCCCCCACACATGATGCCAAACATGCCTGCAAGCCAGTCAGATCAGCCTCCAGGATTGCCACAGCAGCCTGGAGCTGCCGAGGGCATGCTTCCACCTAGAGAAAACATGGGACCACCTGGGATGATGCCCCAGATGGCGAACGTTCCCCCAATGACTCATATTCCAGGACATCAGATGGGATTGCCTCAGTCCCAGGCAATTCCGGGGGTTCATGTAAATCATGGGGCTGGCCAGGCTCAACAGATGGGGCAAATCCCTCCGTTGATGGGCAATCAAGGACCCATGAGGCCCCCTGAACAGATGGGAATGAACCAAGGGGTCACAAATATGCCTCAACATCCCCCTGGGTCACAGGTACCACCTGGACCCCAAGGAATTCCACAGCAAATGCCCATTCCTAGTCAGACGACTCAAATACCCTATCAACAACCTGTCGGACAGATCGAGACTTCCACGACGACTGAAACTGCATCCAAAACTGAAGACAACTCTGCTGAGCCACTGATTTCATTCGATTAATATCATTTATCGATTTTACCTGTTTTCATTACATGAATGTAGTTGTTTATATTACCATGTGCTCTCGGCGATTCGTAATTTCTGATTATCGTTTTTTTCATTTATATTGTAAGGATTTGAGTAAAAAATATTGTAAGGATATAACGAAATTGAGAATAAACCTATATCAATCAGTTGAATCATTTTTATTGGTTTTTTTAGTCGGCGATAGAGAAAATTTTTTATGTTTTTTTCAGCTTAAAAATTGAGTGTCGTCGAACGAGTTGAGTTTGTCGCATGTAGACAAGTGAGCCTCTCATATTCCCAAAGTCTGATTTTATTTTTCAACGAAAAATGTTAACAAAGTGAAGAAAAATGCAAGTTGAGATTTATAACTCAATGGCTCAGTGACTATACAGTATTCATCACTTTTTACGTACCTTCACCAATTTGAGGTGACACAGAACGTCGTTCTGAATGAATTTTTTAAATTGCATTTTCTGCTACAATTTTTTTTTATTTACTTTACCGTCTCCACAATATAATTAACGAACCGATAAAGCAACTTCATATATAACAATTAACAATTGTAGGAGAAAAACCATTTATAAAGATTCATATCAGCAAAGAGAGTTCCTTTTCCCTTTAAACATTTATGACGTTGGCAGGGAAAATAAAAAAAATAGATATTGAGAATTTTTTGGAAATACATTTATCCAATGTTTGAAAAAATTGCAAGATAAATCTCGCACAGCTCAGACAGTGGATGAAGAAATTTCGAATATTCCCAACAATTACTAAAATATCACCTCCCCGTTCTCCTTTCCCTCCAACATCCGATAAAAAATATAAAAGAACTTCAAACACCCTCAAACCCAACGACACTACCCCCCCACCTCACTCCACACCCTCCAATTACACCGTCTCCACCTGTCCCTTTCGCCGAGGTTTTACCGGAGCATCGGGTGCCTGTGGTGAAGTGAACGAAGTCTCCTCTGAGCATTTTTTACTCAAAACAACATCATTATTGACGGGCGAGCTTAAACTCGAAGTATTGGCCTCTACAGAGTTGACAGGCAGTCCTGGACAGCCATTTCCAGTGAGTGAGCTCTTTCTAAGTCTCATGTCCTCAAGAGGAATCTCCTCACTCCTCGGCCTGGGCATTTTGGGCGATCCATCCCTCGGTCTGATCCCATTATCACTAGATTTCCCACTCGGTGGGCTCACGTCCCCCATGACCCTCCTCCCCATTCCACCCCTGGGCTCATTCTGCTTTCGCAGTTGAGCTGCGAACCCAGGTACCTTGTTAACCGTGAACATTCCCCTCTGATCCTTTCCTCTCTGTCCCCTCCCCACGCTCCTCTCGTGTCTCATCCCCAGGAGAGCGTAATTCGGTGGAGTTGAGCAACTGGGGATGTTGGTAGGTATGTCCAGAAGCTTCGCAATCTGTCCCATTTTCTTCTGTCTAGCCTTGATCCTCCCTTTCGTCAATCTCTGCTTGGCTGCCATGCACCTAATGTGATCGTCAAAAATGAACTTGGCGGAGAGCAGAGGCAGCCTGTTCCCTCCACTGCTGCTGAGGGGTTTGTGAATCGTCAAATGTAGACACCTCGAGTCGTCCTTGTCGCCAGCGACCTCGATATCCTGAAGGAACCCTACCAGCTTAGCAACCCCCCACCCCAGCTTCCTAGTGTCAGGCTCCACGAGGATCAGCTGAATCACATCAATTACCAGGAACCGCCTGATCTTCTGTCCATCCTTCCACACAACAGTGCAAGCAATCAGATCACTGTTATTCAAATCCAAAACATTTCCCACTTGTACGCAATTCACCGGATTTGTCAGCGGCAGCTGCGTTTCCGCCTCCTTTCCCAGAAGGAGTGACAACTCTCTGACTAGAAAAAACACCCGAATGGCCCTTCGTGCCCTCTCAACCTCGCCACATGGTAGTCGTTTGCTGAACTCAATACCAGTCATGGGAGTGCCAGTTGGTGGCAGTAAAATATTGCTATCCATCATCAACCACTCAACATTCAGCGGTTTCTTCTGTACCTCGCTGTACTCATCTTCAAACATATCCAGAAAAATGTCCTCACTCTTGTAGAAATTTCTGAGCAAAGCTGTGCTTTCTTCCTTGGCAGATTCAATAGCAGCCAAATGTGCATCACAGAGTAAACTCTCACCATCCGATATGACTAATTTAATCAGCAATTTAATGCTCATCTCCAGTGTTACCAGTCTTATTTTAGCATTAGTCTGACAGCTTGCTGAGATAACGTGAATGAGTTTCTCAATTAAAGCAGAGTTGTACCAATTACTGGTGCTTTTGACAGACGTAGCAAAGTCCAAAGTCTCTTTGTCGACCCCTTCGTTGCTGATTAATGCATAGAGCAGACAGAGTGAGAATAGAGTCGCATAATCGTTCTCCGTACAGTGGAGAGAGTTTAGGATAGTCTCTAGGAAGGGTTTGGCAACTGTTGGATGGGCTGAAGCCTCCTCGAGGGGTTGTCTCCCCTGATTTGGTGACGAATCAACTTCTAGAGCGAGTCTCTGCTCCTTCTCCTCGTCTGTGACATTCAGGTGATTAATTTCATCTTGAAATGTTCCTGGTGCCTCTTGATGGGGCATCTCCAGGGCTTCTGAGCCTGACGAGTGCTGAGGACTCGGCTGTTCGGGGATATCCTCTAGCGTCAGTGCCTGGGGGTCTGAATGCCCTGAGAGACTCTCCAGGGATTTTTCCAGTGTTTCACTCGGTGGAGCGAAAACAATGGACTTGTCGAAGGTGGATAACTGGTATTCCTCCAGGAGTCTACTGGCTCCGTCCTCGACGATGTGGGAATCTGACTTGAGGATAACAGCCGCTAGGGTTCGAACCAGGGGCTCGTGAGAGACGATAAGGAATACCTGGGACAGGAGGAACAGCGAAACAACAACGCTCACGTGCTTTCGCTCACCTGGACTCTGACCTGGTGGAGATATCGATTTTGTCAAGGAGTAGACATACAGGGGCACCAGGAGCTTGTGTAGAAGGTGCTCGGAGAGGACTTTGTTCAAGTCCGAAATATTCAGGGAGAGGATGTCGTTCAGGTAGTGGAGATGGTCCAAGTGCTCGGCCACAAGGTCTGACAGGCGGTTTTGACTCTGATGGTCGGCGTCGTTGCGTACACAGGTGTCCAGCTCGATTATATGGTTGCCTATGAACCAGACTAGGTTGCTGAAATATGGGGCCGCTGTTCTGTCACGTATGAATGCCAACATCGAAGCGTCCTCCACTCGGTACACGTTCAGGGTCAACGTTCGAACGGCTATGCGCACCATTCCCTCGGAGTGGTTGAAGAATTTTATGGCCTCGGTGTACAGGGGAAAGTCGTTCGTGTGCTGGAAATTTTGAGAGTTTAGAAAGGGCTGGGAGGCTGGGGGCGGTTCGAGTGATAAATTTTGTTATTTTATAGTTGTTGAGGATTCTATCAGATCCGTATACTTTTTTACTACTTGTTAGTTGGTTATCAGTTTATCCTAGGGACTAGTCTGCTAATTGTCTAGGTAGGTAGAGTAATTGCGTCGAGTGTACCTTGTTTACCTCGTTATAGAAGAAGTGAATAGTATGTGCATTCAATTTGAGACTCAGGGTTTTGAGAAAACTTATGTAGTAAGCCATAACTTCCTCGTCACTGAAGTCAAATTTGTGCACTATTATACTATTTACGTGGTTGTTGCTTAGCAGGTAATCTGGAACGAAATTTATTCATTAATTACAGTCATTAAAACCTTCAATAATAGATAATCAATCGAATTAAATTGACTTGATTAGTTCGCTAGCTCGAAATAGTTCTCTCCGTGCTAGTCTCCCAACTAATAATTGTAAACTTACAAAGGGATGTTTCATTCCTAATATTTTCAAACAGAATGTTGAGCGTCTGGAGCAACTGAACACAGACGTAGCTCCCACACTTTTGCTTCATTATCCGAAGAAAAAAGGAGAGCATGTTCTTCTCCAAGAAGAAGCTGAAAAAATACCAGCATTAAAAACAATCAGACCAAAAATAGTATAATTTCCATTTATTTGATTCACTCATTAATTGCCCCAAAGTGTTGTCTCCCGAACCCTCATCAACTCACTCAAAGACACTGCTGTCATTTTGGTCCCCCCAGATCAGGATTTCAGCTATGGACCTCAAGGTCTCCACCAACAACCCTCTGTTGTTATCCGACACCGTGTGATTCTTCGATAGAACATTATACAAATACTTGAGATGCTCGAGTGAGTGTGGGTTCTTGGGTTTCCACAGCCCACCCCCGAACCAGCTGCGACTCCGAAACATCGTCTCCCACCAGGTACTCCAGGTAATCAATTAAAACTCCTCTTCAACTGTAAACCCCTCCATCAACAAACAACAATTAGATACTCTCGTCAACTCTGCAGCTCACGATTTCGCGAAATTTCCATCGTCTTGTGGTACATCATTATCCTGTCTCGACACACTTGTGCATTGTCACTTCACAATCACTCACTAGTCACTTGTAGATCGTCATCACCTGCAGCAGTTATGTTAACACGACTTATTGAGAGGAGTCGAAGAGACTTGGAAATGTAATGGCGATTTCCTTTGTTATGAGTGTCCTCAGCCTGAACATGAGACGTGTGTTTTCTTTGAGGTTCTCTTGCCAATATCCAATGATTTTCACTACCCCTTCCCCCCCTTTGTGATACGATTACGTATCAGGGTATTGAGGGGATCTGTCGTGCCTTCGGAGACTTTGGAGTCGTAGCGTAGAAATAACACGTGTTGAGGCTTTCGTCAATTTGTTTGTTTTTTTTTATTCACTTGGCAGTGATTTCTCTAGGAAACCCGACAATGAGGATTCTTGAGCTGTACAGCGGTATCGGGGGCATGCACTACGCCTTAAAAGGTAATCAAATGTCTCCCGTACAGTACTTGTTTATTACCATTTTTATTCGTTTTATAACAACTAGTTACAATCATGAGTTACCAAATTACAACTCAAGTTTTGGAGGTTAAAAGTTGAAATACATTCACAGCGGAAGTTAGCAGAACTATTTATGTTGTTAATATTTTGGATAAGTTTGAGAACAATAATTAACAGAAACCATTGATAGCAATTAATTTCATATCATGGAATTTTATGGGAAAATGAGCTTGTTGAGGTTAGGATGAAGACTGAAGTCTAATAAAATATTTGAAGGAGAGAAAAAAATGCATGAGAATTCCCCTCAGATGATAATTGTTCTATAAATAAGTACGAATTGCCTGGATATCTAGGATAACTGTAAAATCTATTGTAGAAAGTGGAGTTGATGGGGAAATCGTTGCAGCAATAGACATAAACCCAGTAGCAAACGAAGTCTATCACCATAATTTCCCTTCAGACAAAATACTGAATAAGAATCTCGAGTCCGTGACTTTCGACGAGCTCAGGACCCTGAATGTAGAGGGTATCCTCATGAGCCCGCCCTGCCAGCCCTTCACAAGACTCGGGCTGCAGAGAGACAAGGCTGATCCCAGGACGTGTTCCTTCTTCCAAGTACTGAAAATAATAAAACAACTCGAGACCCTTAAAGTTATTTTACTCGAGAACGTCGTGGGCTTCGAGAAATCAGAAACTCGAGACTCCCTGATCGACGCCATTGAAGGAAAGTTCAACTACAAAGAATTCCTCTTAAGCCCTTGTCAATTCGGAATTCTGAACACCAGAAGAAGATACTACTTGATAGCTAGAAGAAAAGACCTGGATTTTTGCTTCGACGATCCGTCATTGGTTTACTCAATTCCTGAAGAGTGCAGTCACATGCTCTCGCCCTCGAGGAAGTCGAATCCTTCGAGGATTGAGGATATCTTGGAGGACAATGCAGAAGAGACTCGTGAGAATGAAAGGCAGAGGTACTTCTTGAGTGAAGAGACAGTGCAAAAACGTCTGAACGTCCTGGACGTGAGGAGTCCTGACTCCACAGGCTCCTGCTGCTTCACGAAAGCTTACTTCAGGTATGCAGAGGGTACAGGATCTGTTTATTCCCCCCTGGCACAGGACGAAGTTAGAGACAAAATTAATTGTATTAGAAATAATGGAGATCCTGAAGAGCGTTTGGAATTGATGAGGAGCTTGAAGCTGAGGTACTTCACCCCCAGAGAAGTCTCTAGATTAATGTCATTCCCTGAAGACTTCAGCTTTCCCAATTCTATTACTGATAAACAAAAATACAGACTGTTGGGAAATTCAATAAATGTACACGTCGTTAGCCTGTTGATTCAGGTTTTAATGAGTGGAATCAATACATGAAAAATGACATGCAAGCGATTGATTTTCTAAAGTTATAATTGATAGTCATGTTCAAACTGAATTATTTGATTGCACTAGCTTTGTTGCAAGTTTTCGCTGTTAAAAACGTAAACTCTTCACGAAAAATGTGTTTATGCAAGATGAGAACCCGCTCCCTCCCTACCCAAAATCAAATGAAAATGAAAATCAAGGAAAATGCGTAAATACATAGGAATCATGATCAGTGACTTCAAATGGTCTCCAATTCAGGTGGAATCGGGATGTTCCGTTCCATCGCAAATTTTTTCAGTGCCATATACTTGGCATGCACTGACTCCACCTCCTCCCTCATCCTGTTGTTATCATCCTGCATGGTCTCCATGTCTCGGTACTCCTGTGTTTTCTCAGTCTCCAGCTCGTCCTTCTGCTCGATTCTCTTGATTCTACAGCTGGCGGCGTACCCTCGATTCTTCAGGGTTCTACGACGCTGCTTCATCCGGACTATTTCATCGCGAGACAGCCCCCGCAATTTTAACTGGCGGTTCAAGTCTCGGACGGATATGGAGACGAGCTCGTCGTCGCTGATGTCCAGGCAGGGGCCTGGGGAAAGTGGATCCTGGAACAGGTGATCAAACGTCTTCATAACCTGCACGACAAAGTGAGGATAAAAGGTCAGCCCTTTTAAACGATCTTCAGGTCGTTGGGGAGTTCTGGCCAATTGTCCATGGGAGTGTCAAAGGGAGAAATGTGAGGTTATGTCAACAAAATGTCAATGTTTTGACGTGACCCATGCTTACTCCAGGGAGAAGAGAGAGAGAGATATGAGTCATGCCAAATCGTATAATAGGAAAATCATAGTTACCATTTTCATCGACCTCTTTCCATCCATCCCGTAATTAAGCATCAAGGATAAACGAAGGGGTAAACGCGTTCACAACTGCCAGCTTTACGCTTTTTGTCCTCTAAATAATTTTGCTTAGTCATCCTACGTGTGAGATGGCTCATGCTTCATCCGAGGAAGACAGAAAATGAGGAGGAAAAGGTTGCAGGGCTGCCAACTGGGGTAAAATGGCACCTCTCAGGCTGACCAAATCAGCAAACGAATGACAGGAAATTCTCTTTAAATACAAAATTCTCTAATTCACAGAATTAATTTCACCGAAAATTTAGTGTACTCTCTGAGAGGAATAAATAATCAGTCCATTAATTGATTTGCCTCTAATGACTCGCCATTGATCTGCGGAAAATCGCCAATTCCATCCGGAGTAACAGCCATGTAACACAAAAATCCTTTGTCTTGAATTTTATTAATTGCGATATAAGCCGAGCCGTCTGGAGTTTTCTTGGAGATAACGGGAGCAATCGGCCCAGGTCTCGGTAGATCCTTGGAAACTTCCTCAATGAGATTGATCCCGATTGCCTCGCCGAGAGGGGGAATTTTCTCCCCGGGTAACGATTGTCGGAAAATTCCATGCAATCGTCCTCCGCGGACCATTATCTTCAGCAGCTGGATGTAATCATTTCGTTTTTTCGCGTCATTTATATTGTCACTGGAGATACCAGCGAGTCTTCTACACCATTCAACTATTCTGACTCGATCTAGGATATTTTTTATTATAATTGGACATTTTTATTCGTATTTGGAGATCAAATAATTCGTTTTTTTGAAAATTGAATGAAGACCTTGAATTATTTTCTTTAGGGCATTCCTTACAAAATTTTTTATTAAATCATACCATATGGTGAAGCAACGTGTATCACTCGAGACGCAATTTCCACCATAGAATTCCTAAATTCTTCCTTGTAGACCCTCGTCATTTTCTTCCACCGAAACCCAATAAAAAATTCAAAAGTCTGAACACATCCCCAAAATAAATAACTCAGTTTCCATGTAAATGTGGTGAAAATCGCTGCATCATTATTATTTCATCATCATTTTGTTTTGACAATTGTTTCTCTCCCCCATCCATCATCTATACAATAATTAATAATCAGGATATTATTAATAATAAAAAATAATAGTTAAATGTATTGAAATATCTCGTTCTCTCATTATTTAAAAAATCAATTGATCTGTGAGATACAGGAACACTTGAACAATGTTTTATCATCAATCAATGAGTAAAAAACATGATTTACGATAAAACTCATTACAAATAATCATCGGATTATAAATTTGACGTAGAAGTTTTTGTCCGTTTACGTAATATCCTAAACTGGAAAGAACATTAATGCTGATATCATTACAAACAATGAAACAAATTGGAAGCTCGAAGAAAGTGACTGTAATGAATATCTCAGGATACTGACGGTGACCTAGGCCCACACTTAGGCCATTTGTTTATGTAACATCTAACGCTGGGGATCGACAAATTGACTGTTAACATTCGCTGTTAATCATAAATCAAACAGCCCTCACGATAATAAAATGCAATAAAATTCTATTGTACATTGAATAGAATAAACACGAATGAATCTCGCAAAATAATTGCACCAGTATTTCTGTAAATGTCTTTGAAACAGCTTCAAAACGATATTGCAGCAATGGTGCAAATAAATTTGCATTTAAAAAACCAATAAAATTGTCGTACAGACTGTCGAATTCCCTGAATTAGTCGAATTTCAATATTTTTGTGTATTTTTTTTTTGCCAGTTGTATCCTTAATCCTTACTAAGTCTTAATTCAATTCTTATCCTAAAAGGCACAATATTTAGCCTCCCGAAAAAAAAATCTCCACGATTTCGACCTCGTGACATAATCTTCGGTTTTCCCACCCCTCAGGCTGCCTATACCCAATCATAACTCATTCTTTTCGTCTAACTATAATTTCTTGAAAATCATCATCACTCTCTGCTCATAAAATTTCTCGCACGATTTTTCCATTCTCTGTGACACGTCAATTTTCGTGAAATCCATTCCCTCCTGTTAACCGATAAAACATTACCCACTGAATATTACGTACACAACGTGTATATTGATGTATAACGATTTTGCGATAAATATACAATATGATATACGCAATATTCACTTCAATCTTAAAGTCTAAAAAAATTATTAACTAACTGCCCTATTTGAAGTTTCTAGTGCCTTATAAAGGCGAGAATTCTACATCGCGCTCATTTTGTACATTCGGCCGGAAATAAACAAAGACTGTGGGAAGCCTCCGATTGTTTAAAAAAAAATGATTTAAAGTATTTCGTAAATCTACTTGGCTCGATGATTTTCTAAACCCATTTCTCAAATTTTAATGATTAAGAAAATTAATGAAATGAAAATATTCAAATGAGAGATATCAACGACAAACAGTCGTTTTACAATTCTCCCTTCAAAATCGCTATGAAATTGTGAACAAAAAAATATATGTATATGTATGTATACTGTACAGTTTGATAATAAATAATGGTTCGCTTTTTTCTTCTTCATCTGCTTTTCATGGACGAGAGGTGAATTTTTTATTCGAGGGCCTTGACCTGGGCCTTTATCTTGCCCTCCCACAGAGGCAGCACTTCAGTGTCATCGGTGATTTCTTCCTGGATGATTTTGGTATCAACATCTTCACATTCAGTTGTGAAGAAATACCTGAGGAACAGCAAAAATCAATTATTGGATATTTCCAAATAAATGACAATTTCTTGAAATTTATTAATGCAATTCGCACCTGTAGCTGCCTCTCTTCGGTAGATACTCTTTGAACTGCTTCAAAGTCACATTGTGCCCTGGGATTTTTATTCTGTAGGGTACATTCTCATCGCAGAATGAGAATATTGCCGTTGTGAAATCACCTGTGTCCTGCTTTTTACGCAGGGTCGATGTGTTGGAGGGAGCTGCTGGATATCTTCTATTAGTTGCACCAGTGCTTGATCCAGCAACAATACTTCCTGCACAACGTGCTCGGTCTTCTTCCATCAGTCGACGTCTGGCTTCTTCCAGTTGCATGGCCTTTAAAATTAATACGTCAATTAATCACCAATAAATTGAGTTTAAAAAAAAAATTTTTGTTGGGCTTTTCTCTTTATTTAAAAAAATATAATCGATATCCGAACTAAACTTACAGTATTAGGGGGTGGAAGAGGTGGCATTCCTGGATCAGTGACAAACGGTTGCGACGGAACTCCCCAGGATTCTCTACCCGCTCTCTCCAATGAGCCACTCCTCGAGCCGTATTTTTTGGGATGACGATAATGCTTGCCATCGCCCTTCTTATCACTCTGATTGAGCCATGCATGAAGACGATGCTCCTTAGTTGGTGGCACTGGAGGTACATCACTCACAACACTCACACCACTGTCGGTCAATTCTGTCATGGACTTCTTGGTCGCTGATCTCCTGGACATATCTGCTCTCCTGAATCTTTGTTCATGCGCTATAAAAAAAATCAAAATCCGATGAGCGACGATTTTTATGAAAACCTAAATGCCGATTTACCTAGATGAACTTTGTAGTGAACAACTACGAGGTGAAAACAAAACGACAAAATAAAAAAGATATCAACAACAAACCTTGATAATAAAATTCAGCTTTATGCAAAGAATCAGCATACTCTGAAGGAACAGACTTGGACTTTGGAATATGCGACCCCAAGGAGCTAAAAGAGCCCACAGTAGCCAAATCGCTGCCCTCTGGGAAGTCATGAATATTTCCGCTATCAGCAGAAAATGTGGAAAACACATCCTTCTCCTTTCGTTGCTTATACGATCGTGTATAATTGTGCATTGAAACATTTCTTTTACATCGTTCCGGCGAGTGTACCCTAGGCGATTCGAATCTGGGTGATCTCGAGGGCGTGGGATCTGACCAGACACGTGAAACATGCTGATCAAGAATGGCCTGATCATCGTCATCGATCTGGAGCTTTTCACGGAGTGCATCAGCCAGGGCATTGGATGGAGGACCCTCCATTGAATTCATGCACATTGAGTCGGCCTCTTGGAGATGCCTGTTGAGTTTCTCCTCATTCTCCTGCTCACGTCTCACTGCCTCCAACTTTTGAATGAGAATTGGTCCCAGTACAGCTGGATCACTTGGTACACATGTGTCCTTTGTCACACGCTGAGTCCTCGGTATCACTGTGTAGAGAGTTGGATCGCTATGGATGGGGCCCATGGTTCTCAATGATTTTGATTCACGTGCGTACGATTTCTTCAGACCTCTAGATCGTCCTATTGACATTCCATCTCTGTTGAGCACATGAGAAGATTCCGTATTAATTTAATCATCAAATCTTCAAACGAAGGGCTTAAATTCACTCCACGAAGACTAAAGTGACGTTAAAATTAACCGAGATAATATAAATAATAAATAATAATAATAAATCCTACGATTCGTGCCAATCAACGAAAAATATTTCCTGCCAGAAGGCATTCATCCATCCACTTACCTCAATCCTTCAGCCTCAACTTGGATGAGAATCATTAAATTACAGATTAATTAATGAATCACATACTTACACTGAGTTGTCAGTCAGTGACAAATTGTCAGACTCAGTTCTGGCATCACTGCTCAAACTCTGCAACTCCGAGTCCTGTCTCGATACTGGATTGTATGACGAATACTGTAGGGGTGCTCGGGAACGCATATGGTATGGACTAGTCGTAGGGTGCAAGTACATTCTAATCAAAGGAACAACACAAAACACCAAAGAAAAAAACCAATTAATAAATAAAAAAAAAAAAATTAAAATTAAAATGCAAAAAGAATGGGGAGAGAAGTAAAAAATGATTGATTTGCCTTATTATTATTTTAAACAATAATAATAATAATAAATTGGTGATAATGAAAAATTAAACTTGAAATACGAGCAAAAGTGAATAATGCAAAATGCAAATTCTAAGCAATACATTTAAATGAAAAAAAAATCCTAAACTCACCCAGCAAGTGCCTCAGTTTTAGGCCTCAGATCCATAGCTCTTGTCTGTTGTGTCCTCATAAGGACATCCCTAGTCAGTCTTAATTCACCCGGTGTTTCGCACGCCGAATGGGAATAATGTCCAGCAAAAAATTCGGCATCTTCATGTAGGGTTGGCAGTAAAGCTGGACCACACGATAATGACATTTCACGACTCGAGCCGGAGCTTGGACATCCAGCTGAATCAGCATGTTGGCATGCAGATACATATCCCAAATAAATTTCTGAACTTAGAAAATTTGGATAAATTGTCTCCTTTATAACACGCTCGACTTCGTGCTGTACAGCGTCGAATACTGTTTTATCAGCTCGTCCCTCCTTCACACGACGACTCGCCTCTTTTCGTATGTGCTCGGGGATGGCTAATTGTGTCTTTTGAAGAAATCTGGGGATAGTAAACGGAAATTTATTGGGTGCTACAATTTTTAATTAAATCCCACCAAAACTTACCGTCTATTAATAGCCTTAATCAACTGATGGACTTTATCCTTATCATGCTCCTGATTGAGTCCCTCACATGCGAAATAAAAATCGAGTGGATTGGCGTGTGATGTGCCCTCCTGTTCCAAATATTTTCTGAACAACTGAAGTCCCTCTCTGTCCTGGAGCAACGAATTGAGATTCGTTGCCCATCTGAGACAAGCGGGTGGTGAATTGCTCTCCATAATTGACGAGTCACAACAGCCCTCGGGTTCGAATCCCATCGGCGCTGAAGCATCGCAGGTACCAGTGGACGTGCGACCCAGTAATGATCGTCTAGGTGTTAGAGCAGGACTCTGGGGAGGTATTCTTCCAATATTGTATCCTCCCGTTTCTTCTCCTGGACAAAAAATCGCGATATTAATGTGTCTGACGAGACCCTAACTGTTAAAACCGAGAACTATTCTTTCCAAAATAGATGGTAAACATTTAAAAAATTTTAATAAATATCAATTGCACATTCTGAACAAATGTCGTGCCGACGGTAGAGTGCATCGCCGATCGTTCAAACCAAACTGAACACCGCGTGACCATCGCGCGTCTGCATTGACTCAAAAACTCCCGCCAGGGGGCGTCTGGCAAAGTACAGAACCATCAGCAAAGCCATCAATGTCATCAGCATTGACGCCTCAAATAATTAAAACGAGTGTCACCAACGGCCCTCACCCACATTCCTCATGCTGTCCATCAACCCAACCATCAACAATTCCAAAAGCATGTCTTACCGGGCACTGGAGGCCTTGGAGAGTTCTCATTGAAGCAACGTGCTTCACTCCTCCGGCTTCCACTCATCCTATCTGTCATAGCTGTTTATTACTATATGAACTTTTATACTAGATTTTAATCCCCTTCGCTTCCTAGTGGACATGGCTAGTCCAAATCTGAAAGCAGAAGAAAAAATCCCAATTTAACTCCACCAATTCGACATATGGGAATCCCCCCATTCAGAGAGCCATCTCACAATTGTTGTAATGTTGGATTATTTAAAAAAATAATAATCTCATTTACACAAAAATTTGGATTCAGTGTTTAGACAATGGATGGATTGATTTCAAGTGGAAATGCACCCCTCTGCGATGTTTCATGCCAGTCTGGCTTTTAAAATGGTTATCGATCCCTGTTACTGCGCAGCAACAGATTTGGATTGGTACATGGTACATTACAACAAAAGCCTCTCGAGTATTTCATATGAATTCTATGGGTTATGAGTATGAATCATAACCAATTATAAATATACCAAGCCCCACAATATTTCTTAAAAATAACTGGGGTAGCTACCACCCTATTTTCAGCCCTACTGCTGTACAATGGATCCAGCATTAATGGTTTTTATACTGCGCAGCAAGATTCATCTTCGATGGATTCTCATTGGTGTGCCAAATGCTTCCCATGTCTTTGTCTTGTATTGATCGTGAAAAAATATTGAAGCATAATCTACTAAATTTCCCAGTCATAACTGCTGGGGAGGGGTGAGTGGACCCTCAACACAAAATGCAGCTCAATGACGTGAAAAAGCCAAGCAGAAGAAAAAAAAAAATAGCAAAAACACCTCAAGCCATTTTCTAAAGAATATTCTAAACGTGCTACAGGTTGTAGATTAGAGAAATACTCGAGGTTTTTCTGAAACAAGTGGAGTACTGTTGCATCGACACTGTTGCATCTCACGCTTATCAAGTCCTCGAGAAGCTCATTTTTTTTTTTTCAAAATAAAAATAGATAAAGCAACAGAGAGAATCAACACATGCTGAATGTGAAATTAAAAAAAATAGAATCAAAGCTGGAGTATGATTGATGGAGAGGGTAGAAAGCAGGAACAATGAAGGACAAGTACAGAGGATAAAACAATGGGAATTTATGAATGAAAACTTGGAAATATGATCCCTGGAATTATGATTCCATTAGTTAAAGAGAATGGCCTGTCATATTCAATCAGAGCCACTTGGATGAGCAGAGGGGAATGGAAAAAATCTGTACCTGTTACCCACAGACATATCAATGATTCCAACATACCATGATGAATTGATTCTGATTCAGCTTCACTAGGACGATTTATCGTATTATTTATTCTGAACTTATTGATAATAATCTTACGACACTGGGACAAGGGTCCAGACGACCCAGAAGAGCCTGAATTGGAATAATTATATGTAAAATTGTTCAACGCGGGTCAGACATTGATGATTGATTTTTTCGGGATCTGATAGTGATGTAAGATACCGTAACTATCAGTCGAACGGTTGGAATCAAACTGAGCCTGGCCAGCATCCTGGTATGATTCACGCAGAAGCACTCTGCTGAGAGCCAAATGGTCGTCCACAGAGGGAGAATCCAACAATCCCGTCTGATCGATTAGTAAACCATTGTTGTACTATGTCTAGATGACAGAAGTCGAGGATTTTTCATTACACTCGACTGATGATGTTTTTAGGGAGAGTTAACAACAAATATTCGAGGATTCTGATGCTATTTCGTCTCTATTCAACTGAATTCCTTGAAGATCTTTGCAAGTAGAGAGTAGAATGTTTATTTGGAGATATTGAAAGGATTATTGAGCAGAGCCATTGATTAATAACAAATAATTTGGCATTTAAGAGAGGTTTTCAATGAACAATTGGGGGACGCTGGGCTTAACCTAAAACACTGTCCTGACATGTCATGGGATTCGATTGGACTTTCCAGTCTTTTTTAATGATTTTTTTTGTTCTTTACAGCAACTTGAAGTTGATTGTTTATTGATCACGTTGCTAAAGGCTGGCCAAACATTGTTGTTACAAATTTTCCCAGAGAAATGAGCAAATTGGCTTGGACTGTCGAACATTATGAGGTTAGATTCATTGAAAACCGAATATCAACCAGAGACAATTGATTTAAGTCTACAAACAATCAGCAAACAATGTGCAAGTCAGTTGTTCAATAAACAAAACAGTGAACCGAACCTCAAAACTCCAGACTCCAAACTCCAAAGCGTCGGTATGAATATTTAAAAGGCTTGACTCTTTAATGATTAATCATAACTACGAGGGTGAAGAGATAAGGGGGATGAATGTGGAAAAAGTATCAGTGGAAACGTCAAATTGGAAAATAAAAAAAAAATAAATATATAAACTGTACTGTGTTTATGGTGGATGCTCTGTTCGGTCGGTTAAATATGCATGGATGCAACAGCTTACGGCAACATCGGTTGATTCCAATCCACTCCCCAATAAGGACGCGCTCACAAAAAAAATTTTTTTTCACCAGTCAAGGGGGTAACTAGTGCAGCCGATAACGCAAACTCCAGTGAAACTGGAGGGTATCTTCGTGCAGATTCTTTTCACAGACATTTCAATTTCTCGATCTGCACACCATACTGGCAATACATTTTTATGACTTATCAAACAGTTTTCTGTTTTACCGATAAATGGACAGCGCCATCTTGTGAGCAAATATGTCAGCTTGGAGATTGTAATTTTTTCAGATGAGGATAAAAATTCAAAACTAAATCAATCGATTCCAATCGTTTTTACAAAAATGGGGGAGAAAGTTGTGTCTCAATCAGTTTCCAATGATTTAATAGAGAAAATTAAATTGCAGAATTTTTTGGTATCAGGAACTCACGTCAAATAATATCTACATCTACCCAGTAATTACACCAACAATTAAACGATCAAAGCCACGAGACTTAATCCACCATAATTGTGGAAATGTTAGTTCAGCATCGTCGCAACTTTTTAAAAATCCCAACATTTTAATTTATTTAATTTGCAGAGAAAATAAAGAGCGACGTGGCCTTAATGAAGATTGTTAAAAAGAGTCGTCTACCCTCCCCCCACTTTTCCTGTAATTTAATCCCTTCCATTCCACCAATCCACAAATATCATAATCAACAAACAATTTTAATGACTAATTAACAATCAAGTGTGAACGTTCCTTCCTCCCATCACCCAAAATTCCCATAAAACATCCACCAAAAAATCTCCAAAAATCGTTCCAAAACCCCCCCCCACTAATTCCAAATAATTTACCCATCCACCCACTAATTACCCCAACAATTAACCCATCAAAGCCGTTAAAATTAATTCACCGTAATTACGAAAAACTTATTTCATCATCATTTCAACATTAAAAAATCCTAACATTTTAATTTATTTAATTCACAGGAAAAATAAAGGGCGACGTGGCTTTGATGGAGATTGTTAAAAAGAGTAGTCTAACCACGTATAACGTTTAATGTAATTTGTGGCGGGGTTTTTAGTAAGGGGTGGAGATGCAGAAGGTCGGTGGAGAGGAGGTGAAATGACTGCACGTCTATGCACACGCAGGTAAACTCCATCGCCCCCTGTCCCTCCACCACCGCGCGGTCCCTCATGCCAGCAGGCCCAGGGTGAGTAAGTGAGACGGGTGATATTGAGATCCTAACAAAACCAAACCAACGTACACGGCTATCCAAGCCCAGTGTCAGTGAAAACTGTAGTCAGGGCGCAGCTGTGAGTGGGAGGGAAAGGGCATCGAGTGAGAGAGAAATAGGTGGTGAAGGGTGAGGTGGTACGGGGGGCAAGAGGAGGGGGCGGGGGGGCAAGAGGGGAAGTTCTCGGGGAAAAGAAGAGAAAAGAAGCGGAAAATAAAAAGCAAGTATACGGACTATGGCGGCTGGTACGTCGGCGGCATCGCTTGATGTTTGCCGGGCCCGTAATTACAGGTTTTCGGAACGCCTCGCTTGGTCAAGCTCCGGAGTAAGCCTCGGCCTGAAAGAGAGAGGGCAATGGATGAGTGAGTGAGAGGAAGAGAGGTGAGGCTGCAACAGTAATGCCGGCAATACCTTTAGTCCTGTACTGTATAACGGGCGACGAGATGTTAATGTTTTTTTTTTTTTAAAGGTGAAGGGAAGGAACGTCCATCTGACGCGGAAAAATAAAAACGCCGAGACAATTTTTTTGACACCAGCAATCATGAGAAAAAAAAAATGGGATGAGCTCCTGGAGGCGAAAATAATCGATACAATGAGGAGGTGTTTTTGGAGATTGTGATGGAGGCGGGGTGAGATCGATGGGTAATTTTTTACACAGGCGTCAGGAGGTAATTGTGATTAGCAGACGGAGGCGGATTATGGATCGATAAGTGCTCCAATCGAAAAATTACTAATTGATGATAGAATGTTGTGGGATTTTGAAGAACGAAAGATAACGAGGTACTGTCGTTTAATTTTTAAAATTTAAATACAAATTTCAAAGACCGTTGAATGTCTCTCTCGGGCGCCAAAAAGCTTATCGCAATCAATAAACACGTTGGTAAAACTCATTTAATTATCATCAGTGAATTCAAAATAGTTGGCGCCGAAAAAAAAAAACATCTTTCGAAATAAACAATTAAATCAAAGTTTTAATCGATTTTCACGTCTCGATAACGGAAGTGAACCCCCCCGAGACATTGAACTTTTACGTCGAAAAAAAAACAAAAAAATCGAATCAAATGTCGTCGATCAACCGTAGCCATCAGCAAACAGGCATTAACTTATCTCCCCGCCGATAACATTTCAAAGAATGAAATAAAAAGGATTGGCGCCGTCTTCTTTGACATCCGATCAAACCATAAAAACAGTATTTAATAAACATTGAAAAAAAAAAAACAAAATTCCCCCGTCGGCTGATGAGCGTGGAAAATATTAAACGTTATTGCATATTGAGCCGTCAATTCTCAACATTACACGACTGAGAGAGAACCAATGAGACAGAATAAGAGAGAGGAGTCAAGCCCATTGGGGCTCATCGTGTGCGTGCAACTAAAGAAGGAAGAAAGGCAACTTTTGCCTCGGCTTATGGGCCTCCCCGTGCCTTTGATGTTTTGCCGCCCCATCGTCACCGGTCGACTTGCCACCGCCTGCCGTCCGCCACCATCACCTCTGCACGCGATCATCATCCAACAATTTACGTACATGAAATGTTTCGTAAAGGGCACATGAACAATTAAGCCCCCGAAGAATCACAAATAGGAGGAATAATGCGCAATGAGACGGGCTAAATAAAAGGGGAAGGACAATAAAAATAAAAAAAAATTGTCAGATGCTTTGTGACACTGACCGATGTCGATTAGACAGGGGGATGAGTGGAGTGCAGATGGGTAGAGGGTGAGGGACAACAACCAGTGGGGGGTGGGGGGGTGGAGGGGTTGTGTAGAGGCCGCCCGGTTGTGGCATAAAAGGCCAAGTGCAATTCGAAAGAAACGTATGGCCAAGCTGAGGGCGAACAGCCCTCCCCCCCCTCCCTCCCCCCTTGCCCCTTACCTCACCGAGATAGTACAGGAGAACTGGAGAGAAACGGAGAGGGACAGAGTGACGATGTCGAGAGGAGTCGATGGTGTATGGGGTGGGGTGCGGGGTGAGGAACAAAGTGGCGTCGCGCCAAGCCTCAAGCCCCAAGCGGCCTCCCGAGTATATTCGAGTGTGCCGGAGTGGGAAAGAGACGGTCGAGCTAGTCGAGGAGGACACGACGAAACTTCAAAGGACTCTTTGATGGTTTCCGCTGCTGGCATTGCGAGATCTTGATAAACCCGCATTATACGCTGCTAGTCTACACTATCGTTCAGGAGTCTCGACTCGCGCCTATATATTATTTTTTATTTCATTTTTTCATTTTTTCTTTTATTTTGCTGTTTTCAGACGAATTTACTGTTGTTTATTTGAGACTATGGAGATGTAAAATTTTTGATTTTTTATCGAGGAAAAGGGCTAAGGTCAATTTGTCGATTATGGAGGTTATGTTTTTCAATGGGAATTTTACTAACTGGTATTGAAATTATGAAATAAGAAATCAAAGGGGATGAGTGAAATTTTCCCCATTCACCCCATGGTAAGAATAATTTTTCGAGTGTAGAAGGGTCTCGGAATTTTAGTATTTTTTTTTTTCTACATAAAACCCAGAAAAACCCTTGACGAAACAGCCGATTAATCTTTGAGTAGTTGTAAAAGCCTCCTCGCGGAATCCCCTTTTCTCCCCATTTTTTTCCTTCTCTCGACTCTTGTATTTGTTCAGGGGGTGGTGGTGTAGGGTCGAGGGGGAGGAGGAGGGACGAGAAACAAAAGGAGTCAGAGGAGTTTTGAGTCAAGTTGCTTTTAGGTTAATCCACTGGGAAACGCACTTTGGCGACATTTTGCCCCCTCCCCCCCTCAACATTGTCCCTTGGATGAGGAGGAGCCGATAAACGAGGCTAAGCATTACCCCACGGGGAAGATAATTGATGAAGCGCTTTGGCTTGTCGACGGTTTGTGTCGAAATAGCAGACATAACTGGCCCACTTGGATACAGACAAAGCGACAGTAGTTTGAAGTTTACAGCCGCCTCTTACTTTGATGATGAGTATTTCCCTTTGACAACGAATCATTGACTCGTTCATTGAATGACACACCCTTGGCTCCTCGGATAGGGGGTGGGATGAATTGGGTGTCAATTATCAGCTGAATCAGTCGAACAAATCGATGATTTAATTTATCAAAAAAATCCTGGACAAAGTAACATCCTGTGTTTAATAAATACCAATAGTTTTAGTTGTCGTGAAAACGTTTTAGTGATATATATTCTCTTTTCTCCCCCCTGTCGCCCAGTCAGCCGTTTCAACTCCCCCTATTGCCATCACGTCGTTTCATACCACGTGCTCGAGAGGCGGTAGACATCCCGAAAGACACCACTCAGCTATAATTATTGCTCTACATAATTATTTTCACACCCGACAATTTTTTCCCACTCGTTATTAGGAGTTTATCCGCACGTACCCCCACTGTACCACTGCCACCCCGTGGCCTGGGGGTCGATTAAAAAAAAAACCCAAAAGTATGACAGTAAATTAATGAAGTCAATCAATCCTCGGATCAATTTCCACCAACAAAATAGGAACGAGTTAAGCAGACAGAGAATGAATGATGAATGAAGTATCCAACCGGAAGTTCCTCTCGTCCGTTCACTAATAAAAATCCCTCGCTCCCCCAGTGTTTATAAACATCACAAATAATTAATTCGATGATTGATTTACCTGTCCGGCGGCAAGGGTGATGTCTCTCCTCAAGTACAAGTGTGTTTGGCACCAGTTGGCACGCGTATTACTTGTCGTTTCACCGAGAGGCGTCTTCCTACCTATGAAGATTGTGCACACCTCTCCACGCTATAAATCCACCGATCATCATCATGATACCTCGTGAACCACGCCAGAGCACAAAACCACCCCAACAATCATGATTAACCCCAGGTAATTCGTCAGTCACTAAAACGACAGTTGAAATTGAGAAAAATTTTTTTTTTTCCCGAGGTTTTTTTTATCCCCGAGAAACAACCCAAACGCTACTCTCACTCACAGAACACTCTCCGGGTCCACTGAACATTTATCCTCCAAGATCACCTCCTTAACATTAATTAAGCGTCACACGTGCCACTGATAACAGTCACCACTGGTGTTTAATTAGTTAACCGGGGGGACCTACTTATTGGCTATTTGTTTAACGAATTAAATGAAAAAAAAGAATCTTCCCCCGAGTTATCACAGACAAAACGTGAGCCCAACAAACATCACACCGTTGCACATCGTCGCCATCAACTACCCACTCTTCTTTTTCCCTCCACGGGCTCTCCCTCGCCTCGTCAGGTCTCCCTTCTCCGTCGTTCTGTTCCGTTCCTGTTCCACCCGTCTAGTTCTGTCCTTGTTGTTGATCGTCCCCTCCTTTTTTACCACCACCTCAGTCCGCTGGACCTCACGATTTTCTCCGTCGGTTGAGAATTCGGTCTCTTTCTCAGCAATGGCGGATTCACTGGTGCACAAACCCTGGACAAACTGCTAACCATCCTGAACGACCATTCCAGCGAGGTTTCGTCGTTAGATCGGTCCATTCTCTGGCGTTTTTTGAGGTTATGTTGGGAGATGTTTGGAGGTCGCGATGTCTCCGATTTTTTTGGAAGGTTTGATCCAGTTTGTGGAGAGGTCCAGTGGAATTCTGGTCGCGACCTGTAACGGCCCTGGCATTTCGGTAATGGCGGGGGAGGAGAGTGGGAGAAGACGAGATGTTTTTGGAGGTGAGCGCCATCTTGTGAGGGAGTGTCAAGGTATGATTGTTAACTCTATCGGTATTTTTCACTATTTTGGGGTGAATGGGAGCTTTGTAAACGTTCTTGTTCGACAGCGTCGTGTCTAAATTAATTAATATCCAAAGAAATTGATAAATTAGATATTTGATAATGAGGTGAATTAACAAAGATCCTGTTCGCGATTAAGGGCATCTTCAATTATGGTGGGTAAAAAGAGTTGAGGTAAGGTGTCCAATCTTCGTGATAATCATCAAGTAACTTTCATCAACCATCTTTTTTTCTTTATAGAATTATTAGATTGTCCGAGGAGGAGGTTCCATGGTGTCTATTGCCACCAGTTTAACCCAAATGGTCCGTTTTACCCCGCCTTCTCCTATGTACTTATGTAGAAAAAATGTTCTTGTTTTTATCGGTTTTATCTCGGACCAGGAGGGCGACGAGAGGATGAAACAGACCCCGAGGAGGAGGTGGAGAGGGATTAGTAATGTTGGTTTTGAAGATCAAGTGAAGACGGAAGCATGGAAAGGGTTTTTTCCCCAGCTTTTTCCGCTGTTTCTGAGGATCAAACGGTTTATTGTCTCTTTGATGTTCAAAGGTCTTTGTTGCATTGTCCCCTCCGGCTTTCACACCTCTCTTCAAGATCAAAGGACAATCGTTGGGAAATTATTGGGGGCGTTACAGGGGAATTAGTTGGAGTTTTATTGTGGAAGTGGGATGTCAGCGGTATTGCAAGTGGGGTGGAGTGGGTGGACGAGGGGTGAATTATTGAATTCGTGAATTATATTTTCGAGTTACTCACCCTGAGGGGTAATTTTTCCAAGAGTTGCGGTTGAATTTATTACTGCGAGATAACGGGGTAAATTAATTGTGGGGGAGATAGGACTTATTTCGTGATTAAGTGGGGAGGAAGGGCTGAGGATTGTTGACACGTTTGAATGAGGGGTAGTGGAGGTTACGTTTGCGCAGAATTGGGGGTGGAAGGTCTAAAAAGGGGGAGGGCTTAATTTTAGTAAATGAAAGGACCTAACGTTCCACCTGAGACACACAGAGGTCGTTACTTACAAATGCCCTACATACATAAGGGTTCCGCCTGTGGTGGACAGAGGACGCTAGTTGCAGTTGCCATGTTGGTTCCACCTCTGACACAGAGAGGACAGCACTTATGTTGGACTTCTAATTATTCATTTAAAAATAAATGAGAAACTAACAAAACATTCTAAACTGAGTACAAACGGATACAAACGTAGAACAAACTGCAGAGTGAGTTCATTTGGAACAAAGGAAGCACCTGTGGCTATCTAGATACTAATAACAAAGCCTTGTCCCTCATTCGACCGAAAGAGAGGTTTGGGGACCATTATTTTTTTTACTGGAAGTTCATCGTAATACGGACTGACAACTGATGAAATTCGTTTGAAAACAAGCTGAATGAGGTAAGTTTGTTATGGCAAACAACAATGAGATGTATCGATTTATTAAGTCATGGTAAATGAATCTGAAGGGAAAACCTAACCTCTAATGTTGAGTATTTTGACTGTTGAGGGGTTGAAAGTGGGAATTCCTGGATTTTTGATAGTGTTATTGATTTTTTGGGGAAATATTGGTAATGACTAAATAGTTGATGGGTAAAACCTGAGGAAGTTACAAGGGATAGATCCGTTGAGTCCTTGTCTTGATGACTAACAGAGATAATATCAAAAGATGTCAATCAGCTGTAATATTTTACATTTGCTCATCTAACAAGATGATTTTGATCGATTTGGTTTCCTCTTCAAGATCAAAAAAACCTCCTCAAGATATAAGAAAATCTTTGAACTTGTGGAGTGATTAATCAGTGCAGCTCTTTCTTGATAAAATCACTCCAATCTCACTCCAATCTTCTCGTCCCACACAACATCCGTAATATAATCAAAATATTTGTCCCCAGCAAAAGTCAGGAGAATGTCCAAATACGTAGAATTGGCAAAGCTCCCCACGAATTACGCAAAACGAATGAATCGTTTGAGCAATCGTATATTCGGTGAGGTATTGAGACCGACTGACAACAAATCAATGAAAGTCGTCACTCTATTCAGCGAAAAGCCGGTGAACAAAGATCCTGCAATCGTCGACTACTACCCCCGGCATGTGGAAATCGGATCGCTGATGAAACATTTGAGGGCCTACGGCCTCTTCCGAAACGAGCACTTGGATTTCAAGGAGGAGATTGAGAGACAGAGGATTCTCAAAGGGAAGAAGCCCAGGAGAAAGTATCAAGGACCTCCGAAGGGAGAGACAAAGAAGAAGGAATAGGTTTAGTTGTTTTCAATCTGTTATGATAATTAATTCAATTTGCAATACATTTTTTCTTGGTGACAAGAATATTGAGTATCTGTAGATGATTGAGTTAATATCACATCCCCACGTCTTGGTGAGGATTGAGGTCTTTTATCTCCAAGTAAAACAATAAATAATATTTCGAGTCAGTAACATCCAGATAAAAATTGGAACATCGTGGACAGAGATTGCAGATGAAACGTAGAAGAATTGAGAGTCGTCTTCGTGTTTTTGGAGGGGATCCTCGTAGTGTCTTCTGAAGTCTCTATAATCGTCGAACTGTCCCAAACCATCAAGCCCTGTCTCTTCTGTTCTTTCAAACTCCCCTAAATCTCCTCTAATACTATCGATTCGTGTCTCAGCCTCGATGTTCGGTGTAGGTTCAGAAACAGAAGGTCGATCAGTGCTCAGAATTAGATTGTAAATCCAGGAGCTATTCAATAGCAGAACAGAACGGAATTTAAAGTTTCTCGATTGGAAATCACCACTTAAAATTAAAAGGCAAGTTTTTTGTAAAAATATTAGTTTTTAAAGTTCTATAATATTCCTGTTGCTTTCCTGAGCCGTTAATATGGACCTCAGAAGCTTCCAGATGTCCGAGAGCCTCTCTGAATGTTCCAAAATATTTCACAAACGTTTAAAATAATTTTTTCTATTGTGAAATAATTTTTCTTGGGTGCCATTCAATTCAAAATTTCCCCACATTTTTTAATTAGCTAATAATGGTGTAATTACCTGAAGGGAGCAACGCTCAGGTACGTTGGCAGTCCATCACAATACAATGAATAGTTTGTCCAGGAGGCGATGCCCAACAAAATCCTCCGCCCATACTGATTCTCGCAGACAACTGGAGATCCCGGATTACCAGCACAAGCTTTCAGCCCCTCGTCACTTTCAATCATCCCACAGAAGATGTTTTCTCGGTTGGAGATGGAGCCGTACATTCCCTGAGCGTAAGTGCAGATTCTCCAAGCGTTTGGCAGAACCTCGATGTACTGAACTGGTTTAGCGAAGACCCTCGAGGTCGGGAATACAGTGCTCTGCCAGCCGAACACCAGGCACGATTTGTAGTTGTCGTCCATCCTCAGGGGACCGATTTGAAGGGGTTTATTGTTCTTGGAGATTTCGTAGGGCTCTGACAGCTTCAGAAGGGCAATATTGTGGGCGAAATCCTGGAGTTCTGTGTAGAAGTCGTAGTCTGGGTGAATGTACGTCGCTTTTACACCAATTGCGCGTGCATTTCGACCGGTTGAACCTGCCAGGTGAACAAATATTGCCTGGAGGGGGATGAACACAGGGATTTATTAATTATTCGGGGGTTGTGTTGAAAAATTCTGTGGCTGGTCAGCCTCATGTTGTTTTAGTTGGTATTCTTACACTTCTCTTGAACATGACACACTGTGCAGCTGTCAGTACCCAATCTGGGGTAAGTAAAACACCACCACATGCTGAAATCGTTTGGAATTGAATTAAATACGGGAATTCACCGATCTGGAGACGTTTCGTTTGAACAAATCCACTTTCTGATTTTTTCACAGATAATATAAATGAAAGAAGCAGGAAGGTTAACATTGTTTTAGATGCATTTCGGGGGGAAATTTAACAATCATTTGTTATTTTAGATCTTTTATTCACTCACTTCATTTCAGATTCATTTGTTGGCAGTTATACAGATGAGAGAATGTGTACGAAAGTAGTAGAACACACACACACGCTCAGTACGAGGAGTCATCTTTCCTTATCCCCTAAAATCTCATTGAATGTTCGAAGGATTTTCTGGTCATTATAGGAACTATTTATACACATTGTAAAAATCTAATAGGAGACCCTAACATTTTCTATGGAGAATTATGAGTTTCTAATGGTGTTCCATAGATATTTGTGGAGAAAACGTTAGAGTCTCTCTTTAATTTTTTCATGCGTGTATTCACATATGGCTTTTTATGGTTAAACTGTCATTAAAATCACAAAAATATCAGAGTTCTAGATATGGAATCACGAAGAGTATTAGAGTTCTTCTTTCACGGTCTTGTCCTTCTCATCAGTCTCCTTGGTTTTCGCCTTCTTCTTCTGTTTTTTCTGCTTTGGTTTCTTTTCCAGAATTTTGGAATCTCCTGTGTCACCCTTTTCCTGCAGACACGAACTGTCTTCACCGACTAGGGCTCTCTCCTCACACAAGTACCTTGAAAAAAATTCAATTTCAAGCGTTGCTTTTTCAACGAGGACAATTTGCGTAGTTATTCACTATTCACAACTCCACCACTAATTTGTATATTCAAGTTGGAGACATTAATGAGATAGTTGAACCCTTACTTGATCAAAGGAATTTTTCCTTGGTGACTATAATACCAGTCTTGAACGTCAGAGTCATGATACTCGATTAAATGTTCGCAGTGGGACTTCAGGTGCGTAATCTCCGCCGAGGGCTTGTCCCAGAGTTCGTAGGGAATTCCCAAGTCCACCTTGACTCCCTTATCACTGTATTAATAACGAAACGTTCTGTTAATGATATGTTTAAACATAAATTGGAAGCTTTGTGGAAGCTTTGATATCGATTTGATACTTAACACTAAACCGTGAAGGGTCTGGAACGTTTGACTCATCCCTTTGGCGAATCTGGTGCTGTCCGTCCGTTCCTTGTGGATGTTGTAGTCAAGGATTCTGTCGCAGACGTGCTCCAGGGATTCCAGTAACCTTAATTCTCTGAAATTATGATAAATTCGTGATGAATCACGTCAAGGCACATCGAAAGAAATTTTCGATGATGATTATTTAAAACAAATGGGCCTTGAATGGACCTTTTAAGGGTTCGGAAGCTATAATAACATAAACGAAGAAAATCAAAATAACAAATAAATATCAAACAGCTTACGATTTTTTGTACTCTTTCTTCTTCTTCGGCTTGACATCATCCAGGGAATATCCCAACTCCAGGACATCGTGACTCTTACCAGTCTCTTCCAGCTTCGATTCGAGCTCGTGAGCCACTACTTTGCAGACTGAAATGAAAACAACGGGAAAATTTATGTTACTTTCCTGGAGGGTAAACACTTTAATTGGTAAATTATTAAAGTGCTTCTAATCATCTAATTGTAATCTATGAAAAAATAAGACAGTTGATAACTCAATAAATGATAAACTGTCATGGGAGAAAAAAGACTGACAAGGGGTTAGGGGGAGAGTGAGGTAACAATGAGAGTGAGGAGTGCGAAACATTAATTTTCTGCTAAATAATGAGGAAACAGCAATAAACACGCGAATAAATAATTATTTAAGTCAGTCTATCAAGTGCAATACATCAGAAATACTCCAATATATACGTAATACATGTATGAAATACATGTATGTATATTTATATAAATAAACAAAAAGCTTGTAACATAAAAAGAAAGCAAACAATTGAATTAAACAATATTGCCTTCCAATCAAACAATCTCGGGATAATTTTCCCACAAACCTTCACATTTGCTGGCATATTTGACTCCCTCGGCCTCCTCAGGGTCGGTGCACATCCCCTGGAGAACCAGGGCACTCAGTAGAAGTAATCGCAACATTAGATTGTTAACTAAAACACCCGGAACATCAACAATTACTCTGTGCTAACTCTTCACCAGGCTAAGCTTCACTTGGGGCCACCAAACACATGAGACACTTTATCAGATCTTCCTCAGGGTCATTTGATGCTTCGTGGGTATAGGGAATTCGATTCTAGGGGTCTTGACTCTTGACGTGTCCCTCGGGGATTAGCGCATCAACAGACAACAAATGCTAGACTTATGAGGTTATGGAATCGGGGGAAAATTGACTCTTATGGCTGCCGCTTTGCATAACCTACATGAAAACATCACAAGTGTAGACCAGCCTTTAATGACACCTCTGTACAATCTAATGTAAGCCGGCCTTGTGGTTGTTTCTACACAACCTGACACTGAATCGGTCAAACATAGTGTAAACCGGCCCGTGGCTGGCTCTGCGGCACTCGCAAGTGTAATCCGGCCTTGGTGCTGAATTTTGGTGATCAAGTGTAAACCGGCCTGACGACAGGCTATACAGAGACCACAAGTGTAATACGGCCGATGATTAAATTATCGATATTTTCAAAAATCGATTGTTGAATAATCGATATTTTCAAAAAATCGATTGTTGAATAATCGATATTGTCAAAAAAATCGATTGTCAAATAATCGATATTTAAAAAAATAGATTGTTAAATAATCCATTAAAAAAAATCGATATTCAAATAATCGATTACCTCCATAAATCTGGTAACTCCAGTAAGAACAAATACATCTATTAATTCACATTTTTTATTCGTTATTAACGTATAAGAATGTTCTTTTGCACAAAAAAATATCAGCAAATATATCTCCATTAATAAATCACAAAGCTGAATCATGTCGTGTATTCGGTGAAATCGTCCATCTGAACTCTCTTATTCGGTCGGGATGAGGACTCGTCGTTAGGACCATCTGGATTACTATTCGCTGTGTCCTGGATACGTTTCCTCAGTCGTTTTATGTGACGTAAACGCTCCAGCCAGTTTGATGCATACGGGTTGTGGCCATTTTGTTTCAAGGATGAAGACACCATGGAAGCAAGCTGAAATCATAAACGTATAAAATTAACAAAATGATTTTACCACATTCTAACGTTATCTATTATTTTTTCACCCGTCTCGCTCTCACCCCTTTGAAAAAAACAAGATGTCTACTCACATTAGCATGTAGCGCCAGTTGTCTTGACAAAATCGCCAGATTCTGATCGGAAATAATTTTCGGCTCACTATGTCCAATGTGTTCAGCGAGTTCCTCCCTGGCCTGGACAGTTACCTGATTAGTTCCATGATCAAGTGGCTGTATCACCACACATGCATAATTGAACTGTCCCTTGACCGTCTGAATGTTGTACTGTTCGCCACTCTCATTATAAACCACGGAAACATAATTATTTCCAATGTGTTGTTTCTTCGAAGTGCACTTGGGATCACTGGATTTAGTGGGCATCAGTGTGGCCACATGAAAAGCCACCTGAGTAACATCATCCTGCCATATGTAAGCAAAATTTCCATTCTCCCCATTTCGGTCCAATCCCCCGAGGAAGACATTCTCATCAGCATCCCTGAGTCTTATCAGAGTACCCAGCCTCTGAAGGAATTCCGTGTACCTCAGGGATCCGTGTTGATTAGCCAGAATCTCCACTTCGTTGGATGCCTGTCCAGGACCCACATAAAGTACACCTATTTTATGGGTCTCGTATGGCTGAATCCTGTCGAGATTTGTCACTGCTCGTTGAACAGCAGTCGTTTGGGGAACCAGCAGAGGTCTCTCAGTGCTGACACCAAAATGCGCCGTGTGATACAGCTGTAGAAAAACGAAACTGGGATTGATGCCAGTTCTGGGTGCCTCTTTGATCCGCGATGGTGGATTCGCCCCCTTCCTGATGCTTTCCCACTCCCTGGACTGCTTAACAGGAGACATCACCGAGATGGTGTGTCCACGATCACGAAAGGCGAAGGGAGGAAGTGACGAGGGATCCGGTCTGTCGTCCTTCTTCTCGAATATCCTGCCAATTGGGGGCTTCGTGTCGATACTTTGGGCTATTTGTTTGAGACTAGAATCAGAGGTGGAGGTGGACCTGGAGTACAACTGGGTTGGGGACTGTGGGGGTTTCGACTGGACGTGATACTGTCCCAGGACTTGAGACTGCCTGGTTTGGACGAAGAGATGGCTAGGGGCTTGACTCTGAGTCAGGGCTGTTGGGGAGGCGGGAACTGTGTTGCTTGTGCTGCTGGAGGTACTACTGCTGCTGGAGGTCTGATGGGGACCCTGGATTGCGCCTGGATAAGAGTGCTGTGACCTTAGAACATTCATCTGATCCGGTGCATGCTCCACTGCAGGTGGAGTTGTCCCCATTCCTGATATCTCCTCAGGAATCGCCTCGCAACTGACCCTCATATCCTTGGCATAAGCATTTTTCGCATGTTTCTTCAGTTCAGCATCGAGTTTCACATCAAATTCAGGATTCGTTTGTGGATCATTCTGAATGATAAGTTTATCCTTATTTAAAAAAGGATTTTTCCAACTGGCGCTCATCTCAGGACTGGAGTTTGACCTCCTCACAGGATTCCTGGACCTCCTAGAATCCTCATCCCCATCTTCAAGGCTCTCAGTGCTGTCCCTTGAGCTCTGACGAGAAGGGCTAGGCCGTCCTGGCGACCCCGGTATCGCAATTGGTCCAGACTCTGACCTCGACGACTTGGGATTCACCAGAGTCAACGGTAGAGCCTCGACAACTGGGATTTTTGAGTTCCCATCAGACCTGTCTTCACCCTCATCATCCAGGGAGTCCGTCGTCGTCGTTGACTCCTGACTTCTGTTGTTAGAAACAACTTCAGGCATTGGCATGTACAGAGCAGTGATATCCTGAAGAGGAAAGTCCTGAGGCACATCGAATTGCATCGAATTCTGAATCCTCATGATCCAGGACATATCCCCAGTGGGTCTTCGCACGTAGATCTCAGCCCATCCTTGGCACCAGCAGGCACAAGGAGAGTGCTCCTCCAGCTTCTGATCACACAAAATCTGCTCAAGTTTATTGGGCTCCGATAATTGTGCAGTCACCTCTTTGTCAGTCTTCTCCAACTTGTGATTCTCTCCGGAGAACTCCCTGCCTTTATCCCCCTGTTTGTCCACCTCCTCAAGTTCCAGTTTCTTGGTCTCCTCAGTGGGTGAATTAGCTGCTGTATTGGATGACGACTGTCTCGACAGTCTACTGCTCTCATCCTTAGAGCCCTCAGTACTTGAAGTTCTCCTCTGTATCCCCCCAGAGCCACCAGTTCCACTCCTGCTAAGGTAATCAGGTGTTGATCCAGACTTGCAGGCCACCCAACAATTATCACAGAGTCCACCTCTCATAGCTTTATTGCTACATCCACTCGTCGTAATAGTAATCAATCGAGTTCCCAGTAACCAAGTCATGGATTGTCCTTCTTTCAACAGAAAATCAGCAGCTGGTAGTCTTTTTGGTCTAGCTGTGTAAGTGGAGAAGGTATACCTAGCCATGAGATCCACACAAGTCTCAGTCAGTTCATTATGAAATGTCTTGAGGGATTCATTGATCTCGGGCTTCAAATCACCTCCCAACATCCTGTTCTGGAGTATTGGTCTCTCCCTGCGTCCTCTGCTTCCCTGTTCAGTGAGACTCGAGCTTCTCTTTCTATTGGAGGAGTCCTCATTGATCGAACTAAAGTCACTCTTCATCAGCTGTCCCTCCTCGAAGGGCACCAGGACATTTGCCTTGAGACCAGTCGTTATGAATTTAACGAAGTCTCGTCTGAAGGGCAGACGACACTTCAGGAACCATACTGCGATGACGTGGTGAGCCAGGGACACAGTGTAGTGATTATATTTGAAGGGATTTGTGTAGGGTAGGAGAATGGCGAAGACAGACATGTACTGATCACCAATGAAGCTCGCAAAGACCTTGGGGAGTCTCGTCAATGTCGACAGAAACTCCAGGATGGGAATGGCGATGTGGATAGTTGCAGAGATTTTCGAGAGATTCAGGAGAACTTCAGACAGTAATTTATTCATGGCGTCTCTCATCTCCAGGGTGCAGGTAGTGAGACTCGTGACACACTGGCTGGCACATTTAGCGGTCAAACCAACCTCCAGGCACTTTATCAAACGTTGTTGGAGATTTGGTTCGAGGTGTGCGTGGTAGGAAGCCAATGATGCCAGGACTGGAAACACATGAGCTCGAAAATCAGAGAGGGTGAACTTCTGGGGTACGTTGTAGAGGGATTCCGGGAGCCTCAGGGTTTTATCACTGACCATTGAACAGAGAGCAGCTGCCAGATAATCAATATCATTGCTATGCCTGGACAAGATTAATGCCCTGTTCTGCATCACCTGGGGCATCTCCTTCAGGATCAACTGAAGAACTTTCCAGTCTTTCTCCTGCTTTATGCAGGAAATCACAGCTTTGCAGGCATGGGCGAGAGATAAATGCGTTACTTGACATGAGATATGTTGAAGAGGAGCTGGACTCAGGGGTGGAGGAGGACTGTTACCACCACCACCTGAGGACATGCGTTCTGGTGGCGAGGGGGCATGCTCCAGGACTAAGTATGGACTGAAATGCGTCACAACACCGGTGACACTGTCAGGAAAGCCCAGGTGGTACAGAGAATTCGCTCGAATCTTCAGGAAACATTCGAACACCAGATACCTGATTGTCGATATCTCGTGAAAGATATGTGGGTCCTTGTAGTGCTGCTCCAGATGGCTAACTAGGATCCTGTAAGCCCGAATAGCATGGCTCGACGGTAGATTATATATCTTAATCACCAGGACTTTAATCACCCCAACGACAGCAGTCTTAATGTCCTTGATATCGGCATCCGCCGATATGGGTGTTTCCGAGGCAAACGGTTTGTTAATTATTTTCTCCAGGATATCCAGCAGCTCCAGACACCGTTTGGTCTCGCATTCATAACACAGATCGATGAGTAGATTGGCAGCGACATTACGAATCGTAATGTCTGGATCCATATCGACATGTTGGAGATAGGGCACGACAATTCTCTCGATCAATTCGTCCTCGTACCTGGACCTGTTCACCTGGATGACTTTCGTAACAACATCCAGGACCTTTACCCTGATGTTGGTCCTCGTTTCCGTCTTGTAGTAGCGTTCCATCAGCGTCGCCAATTTCGACTGCCACTTGTAGTAGGTGGGGCCAATGGAAGCTGCCCTGTGATCAACAAGTTTGAGAATGGATATCTCGGGTCGAGCGTCAGAGCACCTCTCCACGAGTTCGTAGAATCGTTGAAGACATCCGTTGTACTGCGAACTGTCCACCAGGTTCTCAATGCTGTTTATGGTCTCGTGAAGGCTCGAGGAGACTTGTTTGGTGGCTGGTTGATTGCTGGTCTCAGTGTGGGCAATCACTTGTTCGATTATGTCGAGGACAACGCCCCAGGTGGGCTCCTGGAGGTCAGGGCCAAATTTATTGACTAATCGTTGGATGGAGAGAGTCACCTCGTACATGACAATGGGATGATTACACTTCAGGGCTTCAACGAACGAGGGAAGGACTGAGATGGGAGTGCACTCGAGCTTGGGGATCCTGTGGGTCCCCCAAAGGCCCATATTCACGTAAAAGACAGCCCCTCGGAGGAGACGGACGTCTCGTTGGAAATTTGGATCCTGAAGGAGTCTGCACATCGTGTACAGGGCTGCATGGCCCATGTGTGTGCCCAGGAGCTTTCTCATTATTTTCCAGCTGATCTGGCAGTAGCTCTCGACGTTCACTGATCGACACAAAGCTGTTATGAAGGTCTGGAGGGAGTCTGATTGCAGGTTTATGTTGTAGCCGACTATTGTGTCCAGGGTGTCCAGACAGCCTGACACCACCTCTGTACTATTGCTGTAGTAGCAGAGGTGACAGATATATTGAACGAGACCCGATATTATGTCTTCATCAATGTACGCAGAATTGTACTTGATAACGTTCACCAGGAGGGAGAGGAATTCAGCTCCTCGTTTGCCATCACCTCCAGTTACTATTGGCATCCACTCCAGGAGGAATGGACCCATCTTTTCCTCGAGATGGAGAATGTCCTTGCCGTTGTCGGTGAGCTTCTGGAGGAGCTCCAGCCGAGGACTTATGTCTTCGATTATGTCGTGGTCTTTCACTACTTTGAAGAATTTAACCCGCATCAGGGAGGACAACTTTGTGTACTGACCCTGAACCAGACAACAGAGGAAGTTCAGGGCTATGTGACGGTGCTCTCGGGGGACGTCCTTGTTTAGGAGGTCTTCTACCAGACTCCAGAGACGCTCCGGTGCTCTCTGAGGGAATGAATGGGAGTGTTATTGCAGTGGGTTGATTCATTAATTCATTAGTTAGACAACAAGAAAATATAGAAGAGAAAAGATTCAGATATTTTAATTAATTGGTCGATACGATAATTTTTTCGATGTGATTGGTCAAATAATAATGAAAACACTCACGTCCTCCCATTGTTGATTCAGAACTGGATCACAGAGATCTTTGATAGCTTTCGTCCTCTGGTGGACCGGACTCTCCGAGCTTATCACCTTCTCGATGTCCTGAGTCAGAGTAAAATCCTCTCGAGTCTTGTAATTACCTGGTAACCGATTATTCCCGGGTTTTAAGGTGTACTTGGAAAGGGTCACGTGATCATAATTCGCGAAGGCAAAAAAACTGTTGAAACAATGGCTTTATTAGAATCAAACAGAATTACCAGCTTGCGAAAATAATAAACGAACGCTGGTAATTGGGTTTGGTCTATCAAAAAAATCTTTGTTGCTGTCTACAATGTCAGTTTGAGGTTATGTATCGATTTCCACATCACTCCACCTGAGCCTTAATCCGGCCAATTGTTGATAACAGGACTATTGTTGAGTACTAACCTTTGTTTATACGAAAAAATTGCTTGAGCTTGTCAATGGCCTTGTTGTCCTTGTCTTTAGAATTCATCTTTGACACTAGAACATTTTCGGGAGTTGATCAAGCGACCAGAAGCGATGGGTCAGCTGTTCTTGGCGGTGGTAGTCACGGTGGACTGATTGACATTCCAATATTGAGGGATATTATCCTGGTATGCACCGGGAATTGCCAGAGCTCAGCTGATACTCGCGCATATTTTTTTTTCTCCCATCGAGACAAAAACATGAGCACCATGATATCAGTTATCATCAGGTGCCAACGGGAGATTTAATTTTAGTGATTCGAGGTGACACAAGATGGCGGCGGAAGTATGGCGAGACAAGGTCGAATGACTTCACTTGATGTTTGTCAGAGACTAGCACAAGTTGATATTTTTCAATGGTTTCACTCTATAACGATACAGAACCCTTCGTAGTCCAATAACATATTTTGTCGAATTATTGGTTAACACAAAATGGAGAATGCAAAAGTCACTACTTAGAGATACCCTGTGAGCATGAGGATTCCGCCTGTGGCACACAGAGGCCACTACCTAAAGCTAGTTGTAGTTACCGACAGTCGAGCTGCCGTAATCTTCCTAAAATTCTCTATTTCCCCCTTTTAAATCAAATTATCATTTATCTGGGGGTAATTGCAGGAATTGTTGTAAATAATGAACGACATTTTTTGAGGTTAGGTTGAATGAAATCAATTTAATTGCCGAATTACTGAAAAATACGTGATTTCAATTAAATTCTCATCTTTGTAGGATTGAAATTAATTTTATCTGTCCACTCTAGTGGACACAGCTCCAGAGAGAGGGAAATTAAGCACTGGCTGTGGATTATGTTCACATCGCGAACCAAAGGACGGTGAAAGTTGGTAGACATTCGATTAGTTTGAATTTTCCGACGAGTAAGTGTTATTTATATTTGGGACTAACTCTCGCGTGGAATCATGAATATCGAAAGTCTATTTGTGTAAATTATAATGAGGAAGGTATTGATGGAGTTAATCTGGGGTGAATACGTTGATTCAAAGCTGTGTGAATCATTAATGATGATTGGGTTCATTCTTTATTTATTAGTAACAATTGATCATTGTTCTCTGATCGAAGATGGTCTTCTCTTCGTTGATTAAACAGTGGTGAAAGCTCCAGCGAATTTGATGCACTGGCAGAAAAAAAAGTTGCCTGGGAAGTAATGGAATATAAATAAAAAATCCACGTAAACATATACGCACATATTATATATGTATTATACGTATTTATGCATATGCTATAGGACAAATTAAAAAATAATACGATGCAGATAAATAAAAAATTGAGGGCGAACTACATCACAAAGAGGCGATGACAAATCACTGGATAATAAAGTCCCATTCGTGAAATAATAACGACCATTATATCAAAATTACCTTCTCACCTGTCACTATTGTTATATCAATCGAATCATAAACGATTTCGCCTGTAATACTCCCAACAATGTACCTCAACGCCCCCATCAGCAAGAAGTACTCAAGGTAGACTGATAAACATCGCGCCTCCTCCATAGCTAATTCTCCAATTGTTACAGCCCCGAAAATCCGTTACAAAAATCAAAGTGAAGCCCTTCCTCGGGGAATAATCGTCAATGACCTTCCAACGTACAAAAACCGATTCAACACTGCTATTCAACCCGAACGAATTCCGTTAAAAGAGACACGAACATTTATAATGGAGACAATGAAATAATCTCAGCGATTCCTTCACGCCAGGTCTGAATGTGATACAATACAACAATGAGAAATTATCATCGAACTCGGAATGTCGCTGTTGGCATTGCAATTAATTACTTTGGATATTAGAGATCGTGGATTAATTTTTCCAATGCATTTCATATTTTTTATTTTATGAATTAATTTTTTAGGTTTTTCTTTGGACAGTCTTGCAATTAAAAAATACTAGTAATTTGAATGATGAAAAAGTTGATGGACAAAATACTATACGAGGTCTATATTAATTAATTAATACTATACAAGGTATAAATTAATTAATTAATATTATACAAGGTATAAAGTAATTAAGCAGGAAAAGGTAGAGTAAATTTTATGTAAAGGAAATTTTTAAAAAGTAAAAATAGGGAAAATCATCGAAAGGCGCCTGAATATTTCATTAAAAATCGTTGAAGTGAGACATCAACAGGTGGTGAATATAACGAATGTAAAAGGAAGGTCGTGTCTTTGGATGGTCACAATCCACCTTGTACATCCGTACATGTTGATTAGTAATTCCCGGCGGCGTGCCGTACACAGTCCGTACGGCGGACTACTTCCTTCGAGGCTCGCATACTGACACCAAATCCTATATACCGAACCGTTGTCGATGAAGCTGAGAGCAGAGCCTCAAAACCCCGAGAGCCATTGGCATGTCGTAGCTCGTGACTGACGCCTCTACATCATGGCTGAAGAATGTTCATCAAAAGTTGCGAGTATTTGATGAAACTTGGTCTTAATGAATTTTCTATGATTAATTCATCTCTAGCTTTGTCTAGTTTCCTTTTTTATTTAATTGTAGTCAGAAACTTTGGTCATCTTCTCTGACACCTCGAAAAAATGGAGAATGTTCCAGGAGTGTTCATAAATTATGTTTATCGAGAATCGACGGCCGTCCTTGAACAGATCGACGATTGATTTTCCGGGCCCAGAGCCGAGTGAAGAACACCCACCAGTGGGCCCCGAAGTAGGTCAATTACAGACCGATGAATTGACTGGATGATGGTATGGGCAGGATTCCAGAGGAAGATCTGAAGTTTCAAGGTCCTGCCGAATTTGTCTTTGCCTCTAAATTTAAAATTAGTCAATTCTCAAACCCGAATTTACAGTTAGAGTCATGAGGCAGTCTCTGCAGACTCATTATACATGACTCATAATTATTGTCACTGATAACGATCTTTTAAGTTAACATGCTAACGCTATCGAAATGTTTCCTGACAGTTTTGTTAGTGTTGCAAAAAAATAGAAATATTAAATTTCTCCGGTTACACTTGACACATTTGTTTGCGGGGCAATTTGAGGAAAATTACCGTTAATTTCCGGCAATTTTTAAAGACGTTAATTTGTCTAAATCGAATTTAATGCCTCCTGATAATTACTGGCAACAGAATCCCATAAAATTAATTTTTATTTCAGCATTGTGTCAAAATTTATCAACCATCAACTCATCTGTGCCTATCTATTTTCATTATTTTACATCTGAAGTTGATGAAAAATAATGACAATTATATAAGTAAATGAGCGCTCATCCAAAGAGATTCTCATTTTTCAATCCCTCATGATCGTTCCTCCATGACATCCACATTTCGTCACTTAAAACTTTCATCTTCCTTCCACATACCTCAAGAGTCCCTTAAATTAAAAATCCCCTCGTTTTTCAACCGCAAACAAAATCCCGATTCCCTCAGCCATTCATTAATTTCAAAAATATCACTAAATCACATTTAGAATATCTCCATTCTACTCTCCTCCTCTGCCTTCGCAATCTCACATCCGAAATTAATTAAAAACCATAACGATTGTACCTCCAAAAATCCCCAAAAAAATCGTGCTCATCCACCTGTAATCCATAATCCACAATTCCTCCCCCTCCCCTCATTTCGTCCCCTAAATCCCCTCGTACTCCATCCGCCCAAATCATCAATCAATTTCCTCCCCCCATCAGAAACCGACAAAAAGTAAAAATCAATGAATCCATCAACGTGCACCAGCTGAAAGGTAAAACGTACATGAAGAGAAAGAGTTGAGCCTGAGGGGGTAGAGGAGGTTTATGAAAATTAACGAATTACAAACTAGTCAGTGGAGGCAATAGCGTGAACGGCCAGTGGATTGTGGGGGCTGGAGGATGGACTGGAGGATGGGTGGAATGGAGTTGGATGGTTGGGGCTAGGGTCGGGAGAATATAAGAGCAAGTCGGTCCGGCGTTTCGCCGTTTCACACTCTCACCTCGCGCCAGGAAGGTATCAATCCTTCTCGTGGAGTCTGACAATCCGTTGCCTCCTGATCTGTGCTTATTAATATTCCCTGACTTTTTGTTAATCACCTGATAACACGAGGAGGTGAGTTAAAGTGCAGTTCGCCGATTTATCGGAGTGCTTGGAGAACAAAAACATTGGAAAATTGTGGCTCCAGGTGAAGGTCAAAAGGTTTTTACGTCTTTCAGAGAGCCATGAAGGCAGTGGCGGTGATATTGTTCCTGGCGATGGGATATCTGGTGATTATTGCTGAAGGATCACCAGTGCCTGAAAAAAAATCGGAGGTTGATGATGATCAGGGTGTGGGGAGACAAGCTGGTGGTGCTGCTGCTGCTGCACCTGCTGCTGATGACGACGACGACGATGATGATGATGATGACGACGACCTGGGCGACATAGCAGGTAAATTATGGGGAAAAATAATTAACTGATAATTATCGGGATAAATGATGAGGAAAATTAATTTGTAAAAGTTCATTTATTTCTCTTGTTATTTTTTAATTTTCTTTCATCTGGATTGACGTTGACCTTGAATTCTATTGCAGGCGTTGACTACGAGGACGACGACGATGATGATGACGAGGACGACGAGACTGAAGACGACGATGATGACGATGATTCCGACTACCTGGAGCGCATCATCGAGGACATATTCGGGGGTAAATATGTGAATACTTAAATCGTAAACCACCGTTATATAGTCATGTATGCGTACTAACGCACGGTGTAACGGTATGACAAGCTCTGAACGTTAAACTCAACACACGTATTTAACATAATTCGTGCGGCTGTTCGGATGGTACCATAATTCGATGTGTCCTACTTTGGTGACCCACATACCTTATAGAAGATGATGGCGGTAGGTCGGTAGGATGTACGAGGGATGTCCAGTGGTCCTCGGTACAGGATATATTGCCATCTTCGGGTTCCAGTGGCTGAAGAAATTCATAGAAAAAATATAGAAAATTTGATTTCTCTGTTCTTCATCGAATTTCCAGGAAAATTCATCGGGTAGACTGAGACGAGAATTTCCTGCGGTCAAATTATCCGAGTTTTTTAAATTCTCAGTGTAATTAAATTTTTTGTGGTCTCGCCTCGTATTATCGTTGGAAAATACTCGAACGGATGTGAAAAACGTGGACTTGGAGCTATGGCCGCCCGGATAGGGGTGTAATCACTTCGGCCAGCGGTGTCGGTTTTAAATTTCTTTTCATTTGATTTTCTTGATGTGGAATATTTCTAGACAACGGAATTTAAAGAGGAATATTTATAGGCAACCGAAGCTGCTTGAAAAAACCTGCCACTAGATTTTTGAAGAACAAATTCAAGTTTTTTTATTTAATATTTTTGGTTCGTTTTAATAGAAATTTCCTGAAATGTTCAAAGAAATTTTCTGTTTTACTTTTGAATATCTCGGCGCGTGTCAGCGTAATAACGATAATTACAACGAACGGTTCAATATCAACAGGCGAGGACGATGACGACGATGATGATGAAAGGCCCGCGGTCGTCGAACCAGTACAGCCAGCAGTTCCAGTGCAAACTCAAGTCACTGCTCTTCCCGTGAGTGTTCAATCGGATTTAAATGCTGAGGACGCTGTTAATGCTGGTGAATCTGTTGGCGATGTCAATGACTCAACTGGCTCATACGAGGAGGAAGACATTCAACCCGAAGGTCAGGCTGTATCAACAATCGATGGTGGTGAAACAGTTGGTAATGCCGTTGCCGTCAATCAGCAAGCCATATCAACGCCATCACAGACCGTTGACAGTGACGAGGATGACGATGACGATGACGATGACGATGACGAGGACCTTGGGTTAGACATAACTGAAGACGATGACAGTGAGGAGGATGATGATGAGGAGGATGATGCTGATGAAGAGACTGACGAGCTCGATGATATTGTCGACATTGCTGATGCACGGCGTGCACGTGAGTTCAAGGGCAAGACAAAGAAACACACTAACATACGCTCGCGCAAACACGCGAGGGGTAAAAAGAGTATCAAGAAGCACGATACACCGAAGTAGGGATTTTATTAAATTTTTTTTTTTCACTTGTCAGACATTATCAGAGACCAAAAAGCCAACGAGGTTGTTTTAGACCCTTCATTTGATGATTATTATCATGATTTTTATCAATGAGATAAGGAATGCGTCGAGCTTGAGGGCCCAGCGACGCTCAGCGTCTGAAAAATGCGCTTTCCAATTTTCCTTTTTTTTTTTCGCAAAGATTTTCAATGCTAATCCCCAGGGAAAAATGTGTTAAAAAATATGTCTGTTGTGAAGGGGTCGGAAGAGGTGAAGTAGGATCGTGTTCGATGAATATCTAATAAATATAGAAAATGGGGGATTTTTTTATAAACAATTTTTTGTGGATGAAAATTATTTCTATAAAAAAGTATTTATGAAAATTTTTTTATCGCTTCTAGATTTTTGGATATTCAGAAAGAAATAATGCTACACATGAGTCACCTCGTTTTACCATTTTACAACAGCATTAACATTTATTATAATTTTTTTATTTAAATCCAGTTAATTTAATAGGGGATAGAGGCGGGTAAAATGGAACGTCTTTAATCGGCGATAACTCCGGACGAAAATCGTTTGATTTCACTCTGCGGTGTTCCAGTTATTGACCGTTGAAGAAGATCCATTTTGCTCCGTTGTACCTTCCAAAACCCATTATGTTGGGGTGGGAATCGAAAGATCAGGGCCCTTTTTCCATTTCTCTCATCTACTTCATCTATTTATTATTTATTTATGTATTTATTAGCCTGTCTGATTAATCCGAGCGTGCTTTTGTTATGTCTGGAATTATTTGAATCCTCAGTGGCATTTTAATACCCTCGGGTGATGAGTTTATTTGTCTTGCAGCTCGAAAGCAACGTTAACGCATTTAATTTATTAAATTTTAACGTGGAAATTGACAAAAATTCACTGTCTTTTCGGACGGTTTCTTCAGTGTCCGGGGTGGTGGATGGAACTGTAGTTTGCGTTAAAATGCCAATGCTTTGGTGACGTCACGTATTTTCTCCTCGTGAAACGGTACATCGAAGATACGAAAATTATTCGTATTGAAGGTTGTTGTCGCGCGACAGTCACTAAAAAATTTATGCGCCCCAAAACGGCCGATTAATAATTTTGACGACCACAGCCTTAAGAGTCCGGTAATTATTTTAACACGACAACAACCTTAACGGACAATGTGAAAGGACGAAATTATTGTACAGATCTGTCAGCGCGCGTAGGACTCAGCGAGTGGAAATTCCCAAGGGAAAAAAACCATTGCCTGTTCATGAAGAATAAAATTTCCACGTGAATTAAATACGTCAAAAAAATCATGAGAACCATAAACTGTTGTATTTTTATCTGTTATATAGTGTACAGAGACCTATCAATGTTCAATTCGGATTTAAACAGAATGAAACAAAAATGATAAAAAAAAAAATACGAAAAAATATAGATAATTTATGATTTTTACAAAATTGTGTTTTTGATTGTTATTCATTCTCATTGAAATCGAGGTGGGGTTCGTTGTCCAGAGATTCGGTGTTACAGTGAAGTCAAATCAATAATATTTTGATATATTCTGGCCCAAACGTGACGCGCCGAAAGCCAAATGCATTTTAACGTAATTTTGGTGACTTTTTTTCAATCTAATTTTGATGATTCATTCGCTCATTACTCAGTAGTAATTAGTGCACAATTATTCGGGTGACAGTAGACTGTAACAATGCGTAACTGGACAGAACCTTACTCGACTCAAGTGAGATTGTTATATACTCACCATTTATTGACTATCATCATCCCAAATATTCCCACCTCTCATTACTGTCTTAAGCTCCTCGTAGTTGTAACAAAGTAATAATAATCGTAGTTGCTTCATTTAATTGCTTTCTTTTGATGATACACGAACGATTAGTCATTGTGTCTTCCAGAGACGCCAGATTCGTCGAATTAACACATGAATATTGATACGAAAGAAAGTAATTGATTGGGCGTGGTTGGCATCGATCTTCAATATTTTATTGAACGCCAGTGGAGGGGGGCAATCCTCGGGAATATTAAGGGGGCTTTCACCGGGGGCTGGCTTTGTCATCGAAAATACTCCATGTGGTGGAACCTTTTTTTTTGTTGGACCAAAATCGAGGCCAGTGACCCGGAGTGGCTCCGAGGAACAGGCTGACCCTGACCCAGTGAGATCTTGGCTGTGATTCCGGCTCCTCCCGTTTTTTTTTTATCATATTTAATCACCTGTTCGGAAATTGACGAGTCATTCTCTCGGTTCATTTCACTTCCGAAACAACAGAATTCTTTCTCACGAGTGGTCTAATACAGCGATGACTGGTATATCAGCGGGGAGAGATTAATTGAGGATTGAAAAATGGGGCGAATTCGTTGAAGAATTTTATTCGATTTTTATTTTGATTCCTTTTGTTTATTTTTTTTATTCCCTTTTTTAAAAATTGGGGAAGAGGAAGGAATCCATACAGTTCGATTTTTTTTCCTCCACGTTTTGTCTATTAAGAGATTTTTTCAAAAATCCTTGGTTCATACTTTTTTAATATTTTTTTATGACAGGAAAAGAGAAACGGAATTAAAAAAGTAGAGAATACGCCCCGGGAGGAGAAACTAATGCACAAAATTTCGATATATCGAGGAAAAATATTTTTGAGAAATTTCTGAATCTCGAAAACTGCTTGACCCCGTAACCTGGAATTCCAGCGAGAACTCGCTCCAAAGAAACGCCAATTACCGACGATTTCCATATTTTTATCGTCACCTCAGGTTCTTTCCCCTGACGGCCCATAAAAATGGTCGCACATAGATTTTTCAACACTAATGGCCCGGATTAATTATTGTTAACGACTGGATTTTCATTTTCGGTTCGGTCCCTTCGGTCTCACCAAGCGTACCTTCCTTACGGTTGTCATCGGGCGACAGTCTCTGTAGAAAGTTGGTGCCCTGCAAAATAGTCCAGATTAAAGCCCAATATCTCATTGTAAACGAACATTTACTGATAATCAGCTCCCCACTCGTCAATAATTAACAAATATATTTCGCAATAAATAAATTGTTCCATCAGTCTATAGTTTTCGGTCCAGACTTACGTAGATTAATTTCCATCACTCCATTTATCATCTCCGACGGATAAACCATGGATTTATCGTTGAATGATGATATAGTAGAGGGAATGTCGGCAAGAAACTGGCTCAGTGAGGTTTTTAGTTTGAAGAGGTGTAATATGGGGCCAATGACCCACATTGGGATACCAGTTTGGTCAGGAGATTATGCCCGTTAAACACTGTCCGGTTACCCCTTCCACGTTGATGATGTACGTAAAGTAGGCTCCCTCGCTTCCTTCTTCCTCGTTCACCTTTTTTTTCTCTCCCCTACCCACCTCCTCGCCCTCCTCTCCTTAACCTCATCCCTTCCAGTTATGTACCACACTATTGGGTCCATCGCGTACCCGACTTTCTTCCAAGGGCGAAAGGAGGTCGATCGTATTTGAACGAATGACCTCACGAAAAATGCGGACAAGGACACAGGTTATCCAGGGGAATGGGGGGACAGGGGGAGGGATCGATTCCCCTCCGGTGAATTATTAATTCACTCTCGGGTTAATGTGCATCAAGTGGCTTTAGCGAGGGTGGTAATTATTATTTTTATGTAGGTGCCATGGAGGGGGAGACGGCGTCCGATGTGTCTGCCATTTATGTCGCTAAGTACAATAGATTTGTTGATAATATTCTCGGGAGAATCAATAAAATCCTGAGGACAAACTATGATCCGGTCACTGTCAAACTCACCAGGAGCACTGTCAAGGCGAATAGGGGCAAGTCCAAGAAGAAGAATACAGTCAAGTCCAGGATTGGAACCAGAAACTCCGAGGATGATGTGAGTTGGGGGATCGTTGGAGGGCCTGACCCTCGTCCCTAAGTGATTTGATTTTTTAGTCATTTAGAATTGATTATCTTGCTACTGAATTTATTTTCCATTTATTTCGCAACTCACCTGCGGTATTTGCTCGTGCAGTTAATTGATCGTTCCATGGGGGGATTAATTTCAGAAATCAACGACCACGTCGAACCTGGAAACCCACTCAACGGAAGTGAGCACGATCCGTAATGTTGCATCTACTGAGAAGTCGGTGAGCAGCCGGGCAACTGTTAAAGACAGTAAACCGAAGAGAACCGTGACAAAGAGCAAGAAAAAATCATCCACGAAAGGATCGTCTAAAAATAAGGTGAGGAAATTGAATGGAATTGATGGCTGAACCATTCAGACTTTATCTACTCCGAAATGGAGTGGAAAGAGTCATAAAAACCAGCCGCCTAATGATTCTATTTTCCTCGGCGATGATGACGATAGGCGAGATGATGATCCATTCTAGAAAATTTATTAACGAGTTCTCACTTTTCAGTTTTCTAATTCTACTTTTCCGAGATGCCATTAAAAGTCAATGAAAGAGTGGAAAGCTTGGAAGTTAATGAATACTATTTTTACGATGACGACATTGCGTTTTTGAAAAATTTCTTGAAGAAGGTAAAATTGGAGTGGTGAAAAGAGATGAGTGGGTTCAAGGTCGCTGTGAATTTTCGAAAAGAAATTGTCTCTACCGGAGGCAATGAAATTTTAAAAAAATTATTTTGCATTCAGTTTTTTACAAGTGTCATAAGTAGAATAGTCTCACTCACTCCTTAAAGCGCACGTCTGCCCATATCGTCTGTAACCCCTGAATTCGGATCTCCAAAATAATTTTCAAACTCTCCCTTAAAATCCTGAAAAAATTGGCTGAATTAATTTCTTCCCGCGGGCAAAATCTCTCCAAAAGAAAATTATGAGAAAAAAAAACTAAAATAAAAATGTCCTTCCACAGGTGAAACAAACAAAGCCAAAATCAAAATCGAAAACAAAAGCTACCCTGTACGGCCTTTCCTCCCTCAAACGTTCGGGTGATGTCTCCGTGAACATGATGAGCGACCACACAACGATAAAAACGAAATTCATCCTGGGTCCGTTGGTCCTCCGAGTGGAAAAAGAATTTGGTAGAGCAGCGAAAAAGGAGCTGCGCAATGCCACCGCCACAACCGCCGAAATGTCCGGGAAATTGAGTCTTCGTGTGCTGCACGGTGGTGCTGCAACACTCCACTCCATACGGGTGTCCCAGCCTAAGCAGGTGACATAAAATAAACTCACCACTTTCTCCCAATTTCCATTGAGGCCCTCATAACCCCCATAACCTTCGTCATTATTTTATTCAGGTCAGAGTGGACAGTCCCGACGATCACGACCGAACGCGTGAATTCGTCTGGCGAAGATCCTCGCACATTGCCCACTTGGTATCGCAGAAGCTCTCGTCAGCGACGAGATCGATGCTGCGACCACCACCTGCAGCCACTTCTTAGATCTCCAATTAGTGCTTAATTCGCCATTAACTTAATCATTCGTATTTATTCATCGTATTTATTTATGGAATTATTCATTCGTAGATGGCTGAGGACAGCTGCATTTTCATGACTGTATATAGAGATTTTTCATGAAATAAAATATTTTTACGAGTTATTTATCAAATTTCTAATGAATAAACATCTGTACTGTACCTTTTTTCACTTTTACAAACATTTACAAACCATTATTCCCCCCTAACACTTCCAAATTCTCCCTTCTACCTTCCTGAGGCGCCATTTTGTCTCCTATTCCCCCTCAACCATCCAAACTAATTAACATAATACATTTCAGAAAAACAAATTATCATAGTAATCGTCTGCAGTTATTCCTATTCGCATTCCAACAAAAAATCATCTCCCTCCTATTGTCCCTCCGTTACCGACAATCGTTAACGTCAATCATTCGAATTTGAAATTATAATCACCATCCGTCATCTGCCTCTAATTACCCTCAGATCCATTATAATTCCTCCACCAATACGTGGCAATTGCGTTTCACTCCAATCACTCCATCCCATTCCCACCGTGACACCTTCCAATCGCCAAAGTTACCTCAGCAGAATCAAGAGCATCACGAGACCACACGAGACACCGAAGCCGCGAGTATTATCAGTCTGCGTTGAGCTTTTTTTCCAACTTTTTATTACTTTTTTTTCTGTATCCCCTCCGTGAATGCCACTCACACCACCGCGAATCGCGATAACTCAGCACTTTTACAAGAACTCAGTGTTGATCCAACACTTTACGTAAACACACACCAGCCCACCCAGTCTGATTGTCTGATCATAAAATCAATCATTGAATGAAATTTAATTGAAGTCACTGTGACTCCTAGTGCTCGTAAATCATGATTATCCCCCTGATCAGCCGACGAACCAGTGGAGTCGCCTGCGGGAAGATGATGAGGCCCAAGATCTCCAGATTGTCCACCCAAGTGGAGCCAGCACCTCAGAGAAGGTCCGAGGATCCATCCAGGGAAGTGATGATTAACTACCTCGATGGTAAGGACAACGGAATTGCCGTCCTGGGTCTCAACAGGCCCTCGGCGAAAAACGCCTTCGGCAGGAATCTCGTGACTCTGTTATCAGATTCACTCCATAAGATACGAAACGATGAGAAGGTCAGGGTTCTGATTCTGCGGAGTCTTGTCCCCAAGGTCTTTTGCGCAGGAGCGGATCTGAAGGAGCGAGGACAGATGACTGAAGAGGAAGTGGGACAGTTTGTGAATACCCTGAGAAATTTGATGAACGTGATGGAAGAGATACCGATTCCCTCGATAGCAGCGATCGATGGAGCTGCTCTTGGAGGTGGTCTGGAGTTGGCATTGGCCACGGACATCAGGACAGCTGCGTCCGAGGCGAAGATGGGACTCGTGGAGACGAGGCTAGCGATCATACCTGGAGCAGGAGGGACACAGAGGCTTCCCAGGACTGTGGGGGTGGCTAAGGCGAAGGAGATGATCTTCTCGGCGAAGATTCTTGATGGGGATGAGGCGGAGGATATTGGGCTTGTTAACAAGGCTGTGGCGCAGAACAGAGGGGGAGATGCTGCCTATCAGGCGGCCTTGGGAATCGCTCGGGAAATCCTGCCGAATGGACCTGTTGGTGTCAGGTGAGTGGGAGAAGGCTTTGGGGACATGTCCAGAGACTCGGGGATGACGAGGCTCTTTTGGGGGTTTAATCGCCAATTTTTATTTATCATTTCAAGTCAAGGGCGATATCCATTCCCCTCAGTATTTTTATTGCCTCATTAAGGAACGAAAAAAAAATATATCTCACATTATTATCTAATGTAAAATTAATTGAATCATAATTTTAACTAAAAATAACTTACCAAAGCAGTAAATCATGGCCTTGTAATAGAAAGACTATTATTTTCCATTAGAAGATATTATTTTGTAGTCAAAAATATTATTTTTCATGAACTAGGATGGCAAAGGTAGCAATTACCAGAGGAATCGAGGTGCCAATCGATCAAGGCTTTGAGATTGAGAAAGAATGTTACTCCAAGATACTCAAAACCAAGGACAGACTAGAAGGGCTGGCAGCATTCTCCGCAAAACGTGTGCCAATTTATCGTGGCATGTAACAAAACAATTAATATTAACTCTATACAGCACTGTGATAACGTCAAGTTAAATTCTTTGTATATTCTGCAATATCAACATACAATACAATTTTCATTTCAATACGTCACAGGACTACCTTAATTTTTTTCACGTGTCAGCGCGATACGTGACTGGCTAATCCTCAGGTAAATAGTCTATCGTCCCATAAAATTTTTGATTAATAAAAATAAACGATGATGCACTGTGCAAAGTCGGGTGACTTTTGGAATGACTAATTTGTGTGGTAATCCGATGATTAACGGCATTGCAGTCCTCCATCCTTATTTCTCATCTCTTTGCGAATTTCCAGCAGTATTTTCATCTCCTTGATTGTATCAGCAGGACCGGTGACACGATGGCCCACGGTCAAGTCGCTCTGGTAAATATCGTAGTCGTTTCCACCTTCGTCACATCTGTCGCCGAAAAAGTGGATCTTGTCGCATTCGTCGATGTGACGAAGGCAATATGTCTTGTCCCAACCGTTTGGAAAAATGTCGATTGATATTTGTCCACCTGAAATTAGGGTTTATGTTGAGGGAATTTAATTGCGTGAGAGGGTCTAAAGGAAGTTGATCTATTCGTGTTACCACTACACTCAGAATTAATTTGAGCTCGTGGACCAAGGAAATTTATCGAATATAAAATTATGGTGATAAAAACATAAATTCATCAATGACGTTTTAAAGTCTTTCTTCTGTGTGAAACACCAGAGTCTGTTACGTCTTCCAAGATCGGTAAAAATGGTGGTAAAAGTATCGGTTTACCTATCGCAAACGTCAGTCCGAGATCGGGAAACTCTTTCTTCAATGCCTGAACGAACTTATCTCGAATATGATGCTCTTTATCGTACTCTGCGAATTGATCTCTCTCGGCAATCGTGCTGTTCCTGCCAACAGGCGAGACATTTACCATTCCACTTCGGAGTTCAATGAAGGTACCTCGTTTGAAGGGCAACGTCAGTTCGGATATGTACTTCAGACAAAAGTTAATCAACTCCTGGAGCGAATCATCTCCCAGGACGGTTAGGATTGACTGCGAATATAAGAAGGAAAGGTCAAGTATCTTATTTTAAATAACTTTGTAATTGAAAACCTTGAGTGGGTCACAAAATAGTCTCTGTTGTATCACAGGACCTTAAATTATTTCGTTACCTCACATGGAAGCTGTTTCTCATCAACGTACGCTACCAGTCCGTTCTCAGCAAAAACATATTTATACTTTGCGATGACATCCTCACCAAGTTGCTCCTTAAGTTTAGCGATGTCAGATCCACTCACTAGTCCAATATCAAACTTTTCCCTTTTCGCAGACTCGAGCAAAAACTGCTCCATTTGAGGCTCGATTTTCTGAAAAAAAAAAACATTTGGTTATAAAAAATTAATGCCAACTCTCTCTGCTGATTCATTAGGACTTTAATTACCTGACGTGACTTGGTGAGGGTTCCATCCACATCGAACAGACAGACAATCTTCTCTTCCGCCATTGTACAAGGCTATTCTAATAATCTGCAGTAAAAAATGTTTCCTTCTGATTAATTAAGCTAGTGAATTAATTAATTGATTAATTGTGAGCTATCCCCACGTGTTAATTGTAATTATTTAGCCAATTTTTACTGTAATATTTGGAATAATATTTTTAAAAAGGCTCATGGTTTGCCTCAAACCCTGGTAACTCAATCCCACCTATTTCTAGAGTCATCAAACAATGTCAAGGAGCATTGAACCCACTAAAAGTCACCAAACAGTTGCACTAGTCTCCAAAACAATCGCAAATCCTCAATAATAAGACAACAGAACAAAAACCGATTGCACATCTGTTTCACTTCTCTCTACATGTTGCATCAAAAAAACATGTTAAAATGTTAATTATCAACAGTTAAGGAATCCCTTCGCAATAAATAAAAAATAGTTGACAACCTCCCAACCCATCTCTCCATATCCTTGAGTGCCAAATACCTCATGGAATCATAAAAAAAAATAAAAAATCAGTCACGTGAAAGGCGGGACCCGTTGACTTTCATCATCTTGTTTGTTTTTATCACAACAACCGGCCATAACCTCCCCAATCCTTCCCCTCTGTTCTGATTACCATTTTTGAACGCCAGATTAAACCCCCCAGCGTATAACAATTCACAACTTCAATAATTGCACTCCAAGAACACAATAAATGAAGGTCGGCATCAACAATGTCCAGTTAACCTGTACAAACGCCACTGAACTTCCTCACAACCCGATCGATCAATAACTCCAGAAATTTATCGATGTAAATATGTTATACGTGGAGACACACACAACGACAACTGGAGAATAAAAAAGTAGAAAAAAAATAAGATGAAGAAAGAGATCGAACCTCTGGGCTGGTCTGGAGTGAAAGCAGCGAAGCTAACGTGGCAGTGGCAGTGAGTGGCAAGCAGGCAGCGAACGACAGCAACAACTGGCGATTGTGACGAGGCTCGTGATCAATTCGGGCAACAAACGGAGCACTGTCCGGCCGAACAGCGCAGGGTCTTCATTTACGAAGTCCGGAGGTGATACAAAATGCCAGTTAACCCATTTCTCCTGTTGATCATCAGCACGTTGGTGGTGCTCTATGGGGTGCATGGGGAGCGGAGGAACGCCATATTGATTTTGGGTAATATTGAATTGAAGTCGAGATCCGGGGTTTGATGGATTCCAGGGAGAAATCGAAGGAAATGTCATTGGAAGCTGCATGAGAATTTTTTTTAGACGATTAACAAATACAAAAGAACTGACAAATGGAAAGAAAAGAGTTTTTTTCGGTTCGTTGCTTCACATTACGAACGTTTGATTTGATTTTTTTATATTGTTTATATCAGCTGATGATGGAGGCTTTGAGATGGGCTCCTACAGGAATAAAATATCTCAAACACCGAATTTGGACGCTCTCGCGAGGGACAGTCTGATTTTTAATAATGCTTATACTTCTGTGAGCAGCTGTTCTCCCAGGTAAATTGATACCTAAACTAATGAGTGATTAGTTGATTTATCATTTACTGTACGAAACACGGGAGAACAATCATCCTCCGTTAACTGTTCCCAGTCGTTCGGCAATTCTAACCGGCCTACCGAGTCACCAGAATGGCATGTATGGACTTCATCAGGGGGTTCATCATTTCCAGTCCTTCGATGATGTTCAAAGTCTTCCGAAAGCATTGAAAGACAATAATATTCGAACAGGTAAAGTTCTGAAAAATGGTAAACAAAAAAACAAATCACATGCAGAAAGAATTTCTCCATAATATTTCTCCCCAGGAATAATCGGTAAGAAGCACGTGGGTCCCAGCGAAGTCTATCCCTTCGACTTCGCCTACACCGAGGAGAACCACTCGATCCTGCAGGTGGGTCGCAACATCACCCACATCAAGCTCCTGACCCGTGAATTTCTCTCAAGCTCCCAAGACAAGCCCTTCTTCCTCTACATAGCCTTCCACGACCCCCACAGGTGTGGCCACACAAATCCAGAGTACGGTAATTTCTGCGAGAAATTCGGGAATGGAGACACCGGAATGGGAACAATTCCAGACTGGACTCCAATATACTACCAATGGGATGAGGTTCCAGTGCCGTACTTCATTCAAGACACGGAGCCAGCCCGAAGAGACATCGCAGCCCAGTACACGACAATGTCTCGCCTGGACCAAGGGGTTGGCCTGATCCTCAAGGAACTTGAGAACGCAGGACTGAAGAACAATACTCTAGTCATTTACACGTCAGACAATGGGATACCCTTTCCCAATGGTAGAACAAACCTCTACGACCCTGGAATGGCAGAACCCCTGATGATTTCGTCCCCCCTCCACACAAAACGAAAGAACCAGGTGACTTACAGTCTGACTTCCCTCCTGGACATCGTCCCGACCCTCCTCGACTGGTTCAACGTTAGGGAATTCTCAGAGTCCAATGAAATTCCTCAGTTGCGTCAGAGAAAACTGACGGGAGCCTCTCTGCTGCCTCTTCTTGACGACGAGCCTGTTGACGATAAAATCGTCTTCGCGAGTCAGACCCACCACGAGGTGACGATGTACTACCCGATGAGGGTAGCTCGATCGAAAAGATACAAGTTAATTCATAATTTGAATTATGGCATGCCCTTTCCTATCGACCAGGACTTTTATCTCTCACCGACGTTCCAAGACCTTCTGAACAGGAGTCGGTCGAGCACGCCCCTGCGGTGGTACAAAGACCTCGAGGGATATTATCAGAGGCCAGAGTGGGAATTGTTTGATCTTAAAATGGACCCTGAGGAGCTGAACAACATTGCTTCTAAACCCTCTGCTGAGGGGGTGTTCAGGAAGCTGAGGGAGAAGCTTCTGCAGTGGCAGAGAGACACTGACGATCCTTGGATCTGCGCTCCACATGGGGTTCTTGAACCTTTCGAGGGGGATAAACGTGATCTGCGGTGTATGTCTACAGAGTTTTGAGGATTTCTGAAGTGGTGATTGGTAGATATAAAATTATATATTTTTTATACAGAATGTTAGTAGTACAATAGCGTTAGTTGATGATTAGATCGATTTTTGGTGAGATTATTGAGTGGTAATTATGTGCAAGATAATTGATGTCTTGTTCGATTTAGGAGTTTATCAGCTCCAAAATCACGAGTTTTCAATTAATTAAAATGTATTGAAATGATTCATTCAATTACTTCATTCCCTGACATTTTTCCCTCAATTCCCCAGGAAATAACTAAATATTCGTATTCATCCTCTCACTTCCAATCAATTGTATCAATCATTTTGAATTGGTTCAAGATCAAGCATCATTAAAATGTTAGTACTGCAAGCAGCTGCTGTTAACAACCAACAATATACGTTAAAAAATGTTAATCCCCTCTCCAAGCATGTAGAAAAACCCCAAGCACTTGCTGAGTTGCATTTTCAAGTACAAAAAATTTTATCAAAAATACAAAGCGTTTTAGACTTCGTCCATGTGCTTACACTATAACTCTTTCTAAAGTGGAAATGTCCCATGTGAAGTCGAGTTCAGTCTGTTCTCCTTCTCGTGCTTCATAATAGCTTCACTCAGTTGATGAACATAAGTGGACGACTTGTTTACTGTTCTCTCAGCTTCGTTCATCCCCAGAGATATTTCGGTTATCTGGGAAAGTCAAAAGGTTCTTGTTAGGCCCATGGACCTTAATCAATGTTTAATGAACTTATCAGGGACTTGGGAAAGTCCTGAGATACTTACGTACTGCTTGTACCCCAAATACCTGTGGTACTTTCGGTTTTTCGTGTAGATATCCTTGACTTGAATCATGAACACGACGCACAATGTCATTGCCAGGATAATTATCAAGGTGTTTATGCTCTGCAGATTCCTGAGAAGAATCATGATCCCGTTCGTTATTCATTTGATGGAGAAATTATTCGAGAACAGGAGAATCATGATTTCTACAATTTTAAGTACAAAAATCGTCGAAACGCCTGTTCGAGGTTCGATTCTATTTTTATTACTCGCGTCGATAAGAAAGAGATCCTGTGAGTCTCAAGCACGAGGGAAACTTCGAATTTCAAATGGAAAAAAAAAATTGTTTCTCCATTCCCACCACATTAATTTTTTTTAATAAAAGAACGTCCACATCACCCCATCCTCCTTCAACAAATTTTGCATATCTCAAATTCATAAATAAACAAAATGGTTCAGTCTGGATAAGCGAAAAATTACCATAATTTATATTTTACAACTGAAAGACGAATGATGATTTTTTATTGGAAAATTGAAACGTTCATAGAGGAATAAATGAAGGATGACATTATGGCAGTTGTCAAGAACATCTCGTCATGCCGGAGATGATCATCTCTGGTCATGCGAGGAATTTGCATCTCCAGTGATGTCATGTGACCGTCACAAGTGATGTAAATATATTTGTAAATTTAAAAAGCGAAAAATATTAATAATTTTTGTTATATGTATTATATTATAACAACTTTATTAAACTTTGACAAGTGATTGGTGGGACAGCTCTAGTTAAAGCTATTGTGCATGGAACTCAAGGCCTATCGACTGCCTTGAGTAATTTACGGTTTAGTCGCCAGACCATTTATTGTCAATGTCATTGGAGTAATACTTTCGGAATTAAAATACTTTACAACATTGGTAATTATCGTCGAGGTGCATTACTTATTCCTGTCTGTTTCAGTCATTGTTATGCCACCGTAGAGCGGTTCTCCGCGTTTCAGTGGGCTTCTCTCATCCTAGAATAGATAAAATTAATTTTAATCTGGGAGAGAGGTGGAAGTTAAATGATTTTTCAATCATTTATTCGGAATACGAGGAGAAAAATAATTTGAAAAATTTGACAAAAATTATATTTTAATGATTTGCTATTTACATTAATGCAGACGATTTCTCAAACTTTTACATTTTGGTATCTGGAGAAACAAAAAAGATTCAACTCCAAAAATGAAGATTCGCAAGAAACCTCATGCTCATCCGCAGTAGTTAATAAATATGTTTCGCCAATAAAAAAAATATTCATCAAAAAAATTAGAGCCGGTTTTTCTCCCCAATTTGTCACGTTAAACCTGAGCTAGTGAATTATCAACGCGCTGAATAAAGTCTCCTGCCCCTCAGAGACACCAATGATGTAAAACAAATCACGAAAAACCGATTTCAAAATCTGCTGACGCCCTGAAATCTGCAGAAAATTTCCCAGACAACAAAAACCGATTTTGACATTTGATAAACCCCCCGGTTATGAAGTCACTCATCAAATGATTTGTTCGAGTGATCCTCTCTGCGATTTATCAGCTGAACCACTGGACTCATCCAAGTGTGTTCCCTGAGAAAACGAAAAAAAATCATCAGACTATCGTAAAAAATTTTATGAATAAAAAAATACTCCAAAATGTTCCTCCGGAGGCTTCGCAAAAGAATCGTAAAGAATTTCTCGCTACAGCGATTTCACGGAATTCCCAGTAAACAGAATAATTATCTAGTCTCTCCATTCAAAGAATGCACTTCATTCCGAGAGATCCTCAGACTTCCTGCGTGCAATCAACGAAAAAAAAATGCGGTGAAGGATGGGAACAGAAAGATACTCATCACATCTTCGAAGTCGATTTCTCATCAGAATTCATATACAAGAAGTTATCAATTTTTGTTATCGTATCAAATCGTCGTGTCACGAGCGAATTTCAAAATGTATTACAATGTTTTAGTACAAAAGTTCAACGGCCTCGAGCCGTAAAAATATAAATTCCGTAGTACGATCGTATTCTATCAATCCCAGCTGTACATATCCATATCAAATATATAAGAATTATGTAAAAAATTATCTCCTTTCCTGGGGAAAATGAAAACATTTGCGGTGATGACTCTTATCTAGACATGCAAATGACCCAACATAAGATGATCACATTCTCCCTCCTTCTAACGTCATAATTCTTTGAGGAAAAATGACAGTATTTTTCATCTAGATCGAACTTTATCGATTCTGGTTAGAATTAATTTTACATTGTCACTGATAAAGATAAAACTTTTTTTGTTATGATCATCAAAGACTAAAGATAAGTTGTGACTCTCATATTTTGACAATAGCTTATTTAGAAATTATTTATGGCCATCAGTTGAAGTTGGATAATTTATGTGCCACATAACAATTTTCTTCCCTGGGCAAAAATCGTTGAATAGTGGCCATGAATTTTATCTAAGAATGCAAATGCGTCTCGTGACCCATCATAGACAGATGAAATTTAATATCATTTTGTTAATTCATGTTAGAATGAATTCAATATTGAAAAATCACGACCATCGATCGTCTGTACAGATAAAAATTGTTATGTCAGGCCGTAAGAAATGACAAATGATCTGTAGTCGTGATTATCCCCAATCCTGGCCACTAGGACCATTTCTCCTCTACACAGATGAGATTTTCCCCACTCAATAACCGTCACAAATTAAAAATAAATTATGACGATCCCGGATCCCCATCGATTGTTCAACAATTTATATACAAATTACTAGCGACCATAATTTATAACTGAAAATTATTGACCCACACGACTGTAAATCATCATCTCTAACCTTATCAATACATAATTAATAATAATCGACCATCAGTGCGTTCATAAAATACCTAATTAATGATAACTCGTGAATAAAAATATTCGTAACAATCTATCGATTAACAATAATCTGAAATAAATACCTCTGAATAAAAATAAATCAAAACTACCAGCCAAGGTACAAAATAATACTAGTCTTTTGAACATCTCTCAAAGATGATAGCAAAGCTTAAAACCATAGGACGATTAATCACATACAAGCACAAAAGACTCGTACGCATTGCCAGATAATTAAAATCATATGTACAATAATACATGAGAAAAGTCCAGCTAAACTTAAAAATATGATAAAAAAAAAAATCGAAACGAACACGTGAATGGCGCAGGCTAGCATCATCGGACAGTAATTGGATGCGAAACAAAAGTGAAAAATAAAAACGCAGACTCTAAGGCGGTATGAAAGCCAGTAAGCGTTAAGAATTATAAATAAAATTCAGATGTCCCGGAGATGATGATGGAATCAACGACTGAATCGAGTGATGTCCCGACGGGAAATGTCACCCGGTTGTCGGGCCGACATCAAACACCGAAGAACTCCAGGGATTTTCACGAAGTAATGCAACACCAGACGTTTGTCATCAGCCGACGGATTTTTGTCGGTCTCACTTGTTGGTGGGCGAGGGTGTCGTTGTCCCGGAGACTGGGCCCGTCAGCGGGAACAGAGTCTAGGCGCAAGCCAAGAGCAACGTCACGGCGATTTTTCAATATTTTTTTTTTGTGGAAGCGAGCAAATGTTTGAATGGTATTTAGAGTTATTAATTTTTTTGTCTATTTGATGCGATCGGCTGTGCCGTTATTCACCTGCATGCCAGGCTCGACGTCGTAATCCAACGCCGTCATTTTCTCGGGGTGCGTTGTTGGAACTATTGAGGAAGAGGTGGAGCGTCTCTCGCCGAAAAAATCAGCAACTGCGAAGACCTGGAAGCAGAGTTGTTGGTTTTTTAATGACTGGGCGGAGGTTATCGGAAGTTTTTGGAAGCGAATGCTACTGGGAGGTGGCTGGAGGGGATTTGAGAGGATGAGAGGATTGTTGCGGTGTGGACCACAACAGACGGATGAACAGCCGAACCCCTGGGGATGGCCCTCTGCAAAGGTTATCTCGATCGATCTTAATTTTTTTTATTTACAAAGTCAAGGGAATTTCGATTGAGTTTCAATCCACCAAGAGAAACATCCTCACGGCATCAAATATATTTACGTCGAAATTTCTCTACAAATGTTATCTCCAGAGGTGCCTTCAGCTGCTCATATTGTCCCCGAAGATACCCACGTCTCCCATTCCTCCCAGAGATTCCAATTTCCCTGTCCCGACCAACCGGATCGAGGTAAAATCCTGTCATCTCGTCTAACCACTTCCCCACAGCTTTATGCAAACCACCCTGCACTACTCAAATGAACTGCATTCCTAGACGATAGCTAATTACCGCAAATTGAATCAACAGTACAGAGAATTTGTTTCAATTGATAACACAAATTTGTTTCAATGAATTCATTTAAAATGACTGCATTCCTCTCAATACCACCAAAGAATGTAATATTCCTCGCAAACGTGCCATTGCTCTCATCAACGATTGATAATTAAAATGCATCGACTATCATTACCATAATGAAAGCGGCCATAACTCCCAGCAATTGTCCCACCAAAACATCACTCCAATGATGCTTGTAATCAGAAACCCTAGACATAGCTGTGAACCACGCCAGCCATAGACATATCAACTGCAGGACATTTTTAACAAGTTTACTTCCCTTCCACGTTATCCTCAATTGCAGGTACAGCTGAAAAAAAAATGATTAACAAGTACGTTAAGTCTCTTATCCGCATCCTTTCTAAAAGCGAATGAAATATGAGACTGTAATTTTAGAGGCACTCACCGCGAGATAGACCATCGCGTAAGCCGAGAACGAGGAGTGGCCTGATGGAAATGACAGTCTGAAACAGAAAAAAAAATGTCAAAAAATAGAGAATAACTGGCCAACTCAATTAGCTTGAATCTAATGTATCTAATGTATCTTCCCCGAGGGCCATTTCAAACACTCGAATCTTTCAATATTTTTTGCCCGCTCTAGAAACTCTAAAGATAGCCACCGAGAACGATGAGAGTAAAAGGGAGGTGGGTTTTTATTTCGATATTTTTTACTCCCCCAAACAGACCCTTCCACGGATAGTCGTGGCAAGGCTGTTAAAAGAGTGAATGGTTGAATGGAGAGAAGAAAAAAAAACTCGAGAAATAGTCACATGGCTTTTGTCCTTATACGAAACACAAGTTTCGTGGGGAATAGCCAGCGACAAACTCGTGATGGTGAATGAATTCACTGTTTTTGGTATCAAACGGTTTACGATAAAATGTCAGAAGCTCATTGTTTTCTTCGTCAGTTGGGAAAATATAAATTTTGAATGGAGATTATTTTTGGATAACCATTGCCTTCCGGGGATAATTTACATGACAAGGTGCAACGGAGTTTGTAAAATAGATTGTTTGATTGGAATTTGAGGAACGTAAAACGCGAGGACTGAGTTTACTGTCAACAAAACGGAAATATTTGGCGCCGGAGGCGCATTATTCACACGAAATGAGCTTTTTCAGGGCGAGAGTATTTAGTACAGAGAAAAATTATCACATTTAAAAAATTCCAAGAACTGCAACGTGTGTTGCCCATGAGTTGATCTGTTCGATCCATTGAGCTGTATTTTTTAATTGAATTAATTCGTTAAGTTCCTGGGAAAATTCACTGAATGCAAATAAATATCATCGTCACGAGTTACCTAGTGACTCTTTCATCGTACTGAAGACAGCTATGAATCACATGCTATGAGTCTTCCACCGAGACCGATTGAAAAATACATAAACACACATTCTATGATAATAGATTATTAACATTGACCCAGTATCTCCACTTGAAACCCGCCAACTATTTTCAGCGAATGACACCTGGTGACCTTCCACATCATTCCCATGTGCTGCACGTACACGCGTTCAATCTCGTTTGCGTTACGTAATTCGAAGTTGATTTCGATGATTCGCCGAGTGAGGTGATTGCGAATTGGTTAATCGCTCGTGATTTACCAATTTTTTCTCATTTTTCGTCAATCATCATGATGACTTGGCTTACCTGGATTCTTTGAGCATTCTCGCAGTGGAGGTGGTGGATGTGCAGGTGAAATCAGTTATGTACACGTTATGATACTGGGGAAGTGAACAGTTGATATTCGGTCTGCACACGTCCATGAAATGTGGGCGTAATCGGCCGATGGTGTACTTGGCAATGTCTGTTGTCAATTGCGATGCTACACCTCCAAATCCGAATAGGCCGATCTGTAATTGAAAAATTGAGAAGTCGATTAAAATTTATAATCTCAGTATTGGGACTTTCCTTAACAGCTGACGTTTTTTTTCGTCTCAGAAATCGCATTTTTCACCGAATGATAAAGAATTTTTGGAACGATATATTCGCGGAATACAAAGTTGCTTTCTTTTGCAACTTTTTGTACCACTAGAAGCGATTACGCTGCAGTGTATTTGATTGACGAGGGGAGCGATATCGGTCAAGTCGTCCACCATTTCTATTTCATAATTCGTTATAACGCTTTTCCTACTTCACTTTTTGCAGGAGAAAACGTTCAATAAAATTGTTCTTCACAAGAACTATAAATTATTAATAACTGCCGATTGCTATTTAGAATCAATTAATAAACATTTTGTTTGTTGGCAGAACTCTTTCTTTTAGTCTAATGTTTCAAATTGTGTTAACGGGTCGTCAAAATTTGTCACTTCCCTCGCCTTAATTATGAGACATTGCCCAATAAAAACCACATAAAATTACACGAGGAGACCTTGCACCTATCTCCGAGAGAGAGAAAAAAGACTAGAAATGAGATCCTCAATTTCCTGAAGCCGAAAAATGTACAAAGAGTTTCGAAAGCCGCTAAATTTTATGGCGAGCGTAAGAACTCGTCTGAACGTCTTAAATTGCACATTTCACAGTTTATTACCCGTTATTTAAGTAGAGTCAGAAAAAATTCGGCCGAGGCCCTTGCAACACAACTCCTTTTGTTTGTGTATTTCCGCTCTTTCTTCACCGCAAAAACGAATGCCTCAACGTTTCACACCTTCACAGATTCATTAAAAAAATATCTGAACGAAATGAAAATTTCTCTGAAATTCAGCTGATCAGTTCCCAAATATTTTAAATTATATTTTAAATTATTCTATTCTTCTATGAATTTATATCCTTCAATTTTAGGGAACATAACACGCTGATCAGTCGTAAAACATTTTAACAGAACATGAAGATAAATTTCATTAAAAATTTCTCTTCGTAAGGATGAAAAATACCTGCAAAAAGTGTCTGAAATTAAAACACTCGTGTTTGCTGTGTGAGAATTCCACTTTTTCCATTTACTGACGTGTACTTTCTTCACCCACCCCTCGGCCATTCAACAATTTCACTAACCTTGTTATAGGCCAATGACACCCATGGAGGTATCACCTTGCCAAATAGCATAACCGGCGATGGCCCACCGCCGTTTCTTGCGTAAATATATTCACCCGCCAGCATCTGAAATGAAAAAAATTATTTTCTCAACTTTATCATCACCATAAACAAGAAAAAACTGCACCCTCTGCCCCCGTCCACCCGTCTCTATTAAAAAACTACAATAAATTACGTCCAGAGGCTCCCAGAAGATCTCAACCTACTTTCCTGTTGTGAGAAAAAAAAATCTCAAGAATTATTTGAGATAAAATTCGTGAATCAGTCGCCTCAATCTGACGAGAGGTGAAGAACCTTCTAAATTCCTTAAAACTCCACCTTCGAATAAAATTCCCGTATTTTTTATCCTCTTATCAGAATAAATAAAAGACCCTCGAGAATTAATGGTATTGTGGTAGAATAGGGCCTGAAGGACCAAATGATTGTGACCTCAGGAGGCAATAAAAATTTGTCGGTCAGGGATAAACTCGGGATTTTTAACAACCAGAGAACCCGATTCCAACTGTGCATATTGAAACACGCGTGCCTCCCCCCCATTTCCCCCCATCATTTTCTGATAAGCTTTCATCAACATGAGCCACGCGCGTAACGACATAACATACGCACTACACCTCTGTGATTTAAATTTAACGCACGAGTTATCTCATTTCAAAATGCGATTATTACTTTTTATTCTGCAACCGTAAGCACGATTAATCACCCTGATGCATCACATATAGGTGTCTGATGCATCACATGTAGGTGTCATAGTTAGTTTTTAACCGGAAAATTCAGTAGCGAAGTGGTAAAGAGATAAGACACTTTGAATGACTGACCAGTCTTGGAGGAATATCTGGAGATCGCGTGGGGATAGGAAAATTTTTGTAATAACATTTTTTGCGCAGCGAAGTAAGGACTACAACAACTGTTATCAGAAAAATTCTGCTATCTCTCTTAGATTCGGAGCTATTGCTCCAAAATTGAACGGAGAGAAGTCATTACTCATTTTACTCTACCACATGGTCACGGAATTTTAATCTGAGGAAAACATGACACCGGAGTTTTCCGATTATTAGACGATTATTCGAGGAATAAAGTATCTGTCTTAAGTAGTCATATCGTCTCATTAATCATATGTTTATCGTGAGGATGAGTGCTTCCAGGAGAAAATGTTGTGACAGGTTTTTTATGGGAATTTTCTCGGCTTCGAGGAGGGTCTCTATCTTTTTAGTTTGAAGGCAGCCGCTTCTGATTGCGCAGTTGAACGCGTTATCAGGGTAGATAGGTGATGAGTTAATTTTTCACGTGTTCGTAGATACGGATTAACAAAATTTTAGTGTTAAAAACCAGACGTTTTTTTGATAAATTAATGGCCGGAGCAAATGGTATGTGATTTATCTCACATAAATAATTGATAACCGAGGAATTTTTCCATTAAAATTTTCTTTCAATCCAAAACTTAGCCTTGAAATACTGAAGTAAAATTGAAAAAAAATTATTTGGTCTCTCAAGGAAACAATCTTTTACGTGCTACGCACGTGCACATAAACCGTTCACCCTCTATCGCACTTTTATGGCGTTCTATCTACCCAGGGGAATCTCATCCACTCCCGGTTCTCCTTTGTCCGTAGTCCGGTGGCGCCGTTTCTTCTTTTTTTTATTATTATTCTTCATCTCCTCGGTTACTCTCCCCACCTCCTATTCAATAAAGCCAGCAGGGGAAGACTTATTACAAGGCATTTGGAATTTACGTTTAATTTTTTAATCTCATTCTCACTGCGGATGTTGAGGATGACCGGGTGTGCCACATGACCGACTCTCTTTCCCCGCAATAATAATAATAATTTCCGTGAAATTGGCCAACAAATACTGACCATAGTCGGCTTACTGTAGGATATGATGATAAACTATTAAACTTTACTCACTGCACAAACGGGCAAAAATATTCCCACCGCATACAGCATCGGACTCGTCACCGTGGAGGGCTTGAATGGATGATTGATCGAATCATCGTCGCAGAAGAATCCACGCGAGTATGGCTTACCAAACAAGTAAAAACCTAGTACTGAGAATCCCACTATGTAACAGAAATAAAAAGCATCAATTGCATTAGTATACGAGTCATGAGTAGAGTTTTGGGCTTTTTTCGTAATCATTATTCAATTGAATTATTCATTGAATCGAGGCTTCCGTGAATTTTCTACGACGTTATAGGAAATTATAAAATTAGCAAAGTGGTTCTCAACGGATTTGGTTGTCCGAAATAAATATGGTGGGTAATTTATATATTTTTTCTGATGATAAAGTCTGAATTGGAGGTATTAAAAAATATTAAACGATGATTTTCGAGTTTTAAATGAAGACCTCAATTATTTTTTGCCCTATCCCTATTTATTTAGGAAAAAAAAACTCTCCTGATCCTTTAGAGTCTCAACTCGAGATTTTCAAAGCTGCAACATCAAGTGAGCCTCAGCCTGGCTAATATTATTCCATAAGTTCCAGCCTGACCAAATGAACACTTCAAAAAATCCATCCACTTCATTCCCTTATCTCATTCACAACTCCACCCCATTCATCAATGCTGTTTTATCACCCACGAAAATCGCCATAAAACCCCATCGCCTCCCCCCATCCGCCCCCCAATAAATAATCCACAAAATTAATACCACGAATTAGCTTCAATATTTCATCCACGACTCGTTCATTCATCAGCACCCCCCTCCATTCATTTCCCCTCGCCTTATCAGCGCCGATAAAATCGAAGCCAACTGTGTGCATTCTATTTGTTCTCCCTACCAACAAAACAATGTTGAATTTTAAAAAATCCAGTGGTGGGAGTCCAGAGGCACGCGGACAGTACCGGTTTTCCCCTGTGCTCGTGTGCTCGAGAAGGACGTAATAATAAGTTCCAGTCAGTTTCAGTGGATATATCCCTGACCGGTTCTGTTCCCGAGCCTAACGAACTCTGAATAAGCCAGGTCTATTATTTAGGAAGAAAGGAGAAGTGAAACACCGACGAAGACACGACGAACCCATGAAAAAAACCACTTTATCTCTCGTGTGAAGATGATGGGCCCATGAAAAAAGGATTCAATTATCATCTCCCCAAGCTCTCAATCTTCCACTCGTCACTCAAGCCAAATAAGCGCCTAGTTATCCTTGGAGTAGACGTCTCTCACGAGGAGAGAAATTTTTAATAAACACTATTCCACCGGTCTATGAAAATAAATCATGGGATAATTGAAGAATTAAAAAAACTTGTTTAAATATCCATTCGAATTTCAGCCAATAGAATCACGCAACATGGTACAACCTGCGCATTAGCCGATAAATTGCCATTATCGATTAAATCGCAAATTGGAGCAGCGAATATTGTAACAACATGAAGCCTTCATTACAGATGAGGGTTTTAAACAAGTTTTTCAATTACGTTTCGCTGGTGAAGAATAAATACGAAGAAATATTGAACTGGGTGGTTCAAGTTGAGGAAAGAAAAAGTATTTTAAAAATATCTGAGGTGAGTAGTTATACGGAGAGAAAGTTGAATGAAAATAATCTGGAAATTCATCGAAAATGTGGCTATTTGAAAGGTAATCACGACGTGCGATTGGAATTCGATGATTAAATAATCCAATATAATATTGTAGTGTTGTAGGATTAAAAAATCAGAAATAAATTCAACTCGACGGTTATTTCATCCACTTGATCGATTCTCTTCGATATTGTTCGTTGGGAACCTGTAAAAGAAGAACTAAACTGTAAAACAATGAGCGACGCATTTTCGCCGGTCATCCGGCCATTTCCTCCCGCATTATTTCCCCAAATCCATGGTTTATTAACTCAAATAATGACCGTAACGAAGGCACAAGGAAAAGAGGGTCCAACCGGTGCATCGTGTGCCACCCGTACCCGGAAGAATATCTCCCCCCTATTTTGCACTATTAATAGAGACTGTCATCGTGATAATATTCATTAAAAACTCTCCTCAGTCTAAATCCCAACGATTGGCAGCAATTTCATGAATTGTCGTTAATCATTTTATTATATATATTTTGGTGCGTCAATAAAATGGAAAATATCACCAAATTTACGATGATCAAAAGCTTCTGTACTATGAAATCGTAATATAGAATCGATAGGCTATTGATACAATTTTTAAAAATGATTATTCGTATCATTCAGATAACATTGCTTGACCCTCGACAGAAATCGATGTCTTGCAAAATTCAAAACATCACAAACTCTATGAACTATTCAATTTTTATATTTATTAGTGGAAAAATTCCTAAAAATTTCTAAAAAAAAATTTGAAAACCCTCAGACCTACATTCAGATTTTATTTATTGGGCTTTGGGACCTTTCGAGACATTTCCACCGAAAATTATGATTCATCAAGGACGAGGCTTTCAAACAAAACTATATTCACAAAATAATTAAACATTTTTAACTGACAAATCCTCCTCAACCCCCCTCATTCCCCAAAAACGAAAAAAACCAATCTAGTCTATTTCATCAGCTTCTCTCCTGAATGATTCCATCCAATAAAGAAATTCCCTCTCCACCGAGTCCAGCTTCTCCATCCCCTGCTCATCACCTCTGATCTATCATCACCCCACTTAAATCTAATTAGCTCACCTGTTTACTATTCATACCTAACCTGTCCCCACATATGAAAGTAAACACTCGACAGATAAATTTCACGAGCAAACGAGTTCAATGAATATCAATGCAAATTACTAAATTACAGTGTTGAAGAATGAAAATAAAACGAAGAGAACATACCAAGGCAGAGGCAGACGATGTCGATGATAATCTTCCTGAGTAGAATTCTCGATGTTCTGTCCATGATAATATCCAATTGCTATTGACTGATTAAACGGCAAAAATCGGCCCTCGATCTGCAGAATTTACGGGGTCAATGTAACAGCGATAATTCATAATGGAGACGAGAACAATGATTGGAAAAATCATTTTCCCCATGTGTTATTCACAATTAAGATAAAAAAAAAGGGTGAGTGATAGTGGATATGACGTGGGCCTTGGCTATGCGGAAATAATCGATGTCGGTGAAACATCGGTGAGATGAGTCAGGTGTAGTTGCCAGGTGTGTTAACCTCCCTCGTGTTTACATATTTTTTTTGCTGAATGATTGGCTTACCAAGTCGTAACAACTATCGATCCAATTCCACCCACAATCTGACCTCGAGACAACTCCAGCTATTTGACAACTACAATCGCTCCATTCGAGGTATCACAACGGAATAACCGAACGAACGCGAGTGCGCGACTCCTCGCCGCAATCTGACTGACTGAAACGAAAAACTCACACTGAGTCTAGAGCGTTGAGGCCGTCGTCAGTAATCCCCCACCACTGGTACCGTTTTTCCTCTCTCATCGTTTACAAGAGAGCATTTACCCCCCTCGATACCTACCTTGCAATAGGTTCACTCGCGAGACAGCTGCAGCAGAGGAGATCATGTTTTTCAGGGGATTCTCGAGGGTTTTTTGAGGCTCAGAGAGCATTATCTCAGTCTTGGCTCAGTGAATATTCAATGAAGCAAAAGGAGATGGATATGAGGCGGGAGGAAACACAAATTCTACCTCCAGGATCCTAATCACTGGGTGCACGCGATGGGAGTCTGCGAGGAGTCGAGATATCTTGTTAAGGATTTTTTTTTGCAAGTGATTGGCCCAATGATACGTCGGTCTGATCTTCAGTTTTACTTTGGGATTGCAAGGGGCATCGGTGGATTCGCAGTTTTTCGGTTTCAGGGGCGAGAGTTTCAGATGACGTTCGTTATTCTTATAAAAAACTGACCGGCACTTTCTGCGGAAATTACAGGACAGTGATCACAGATTAATGAGTGATTATGTTTAGTGACGGAATTGTGAGCCACAAATGACTAAAAAGTATTTACGAGTTTTCATGCGCAGTTGATTTTTTTGTCGTGTTTGGACTCCGTGGCTTTTAACATTTTATTAACATGACCTGTTTCGGACCCTATATTTTTGAGAGAATTATTCAATTAGTTCTTAAATGAGAAACTTTCCAAAATCACTTATGTAACAAAAAATTTTATACGACAGTTTTCTTACAATTAATCTCATGATTTTATGATAATAATCAATCGCATATTTACTAAATTACCTCCACGAATGAAGACGAAAGAAAAAATGAATAACAAAATATCCCCGAAACAGTAAAAAACCAGAATTCGAATTCTAATGATTCAGAATTCCCAAAGTGAATGTAAATTTTGTTATCCAGGAAATGAGGCAGACACTGGAGATTTCATCGGCATGATAAATTTTATTTATTATAATTGGACAACTATGTACAAAGGCGGCATTAAACCACTTGAATGAGAATGAATCATCCTCATCCCAGTGTCCTTCATTTGCGCCCATCTTAGGTTGAGTGGTTTAGATTCTCTCACTGCTCTTATTTTCATGATTTTATTCTCCCTTTTGCCTCCATCTGATTTCTTCGTTTTTTCCTCAGACATTCAGCCCTTTGAATTACCGAGGAAGATGGGCGGTTGTCAACCGCAGGGTAAAGCCACAACGGCGCCAGTTTTTGAGGCCCTCTCGAGAGTGACGAGTGGTCCCTCACCGAAGCCTTTTTATCCCACACATGAATTATCACTCATCCCCCAGATTTTTGCCATGATTTTATCAGATTGTTTCTCGAGCTATCGAACAAAATTATCAGAATGTCTCGACTATTGTCCCATGCACTAAAAAATGACAGAAAAATCTAGTGCATTCGATGGAAAATTCCTTAAAACAATTACAAATTTCACCCTCTCTTTCTAAATTGGAAACTCCAATTTATTCCCAAATGCCCCAAGGATTTCCCGATTTTCATCCGCGTTATCGAGTACTCACTAATGAATTTAAAAAGCCTACATCAGTTCGCTCATCGACCGGACCAACAATAACGTAATTAAAAATACTGCCTTCTATGTACACTTACATACCCATTAGGTTGCAATTGATACGGCATGTCTAGGCGCGTCACAACTAGTCTAATTAATTATGTACACTCATTGTCTACGAATTTGAAAAAATGAAAAGTTAATGACCTTTCTCCCGAATAAACTCCCACTCAATTTGAGTCATACAGCCACTTATCGTGTTGTTATTAACGCTTTTCTTTGATAAATTAAAAAAATGAGAAAATATAAAGCATCACGTTAAGAATTATGATCTTTCAAAGAGTTTTCGTTAAAGAACGTATGCCCCATAAACAAACTCCATCTCCGACAGTCATCTCCGTGGCTCGGAGGCGTAAGCCGCGATGGAATTATCGATGCATCCAGCAGCGAGGATAACACGGTGTGGATGAAAATTCAGGCATCCAACAGGCGGTATTCGCGTGCCCATGAAGCCCTCGTGAAATTTAATCGTATTCAAGTGTTGGCCCGCTGTTGTGTTGTATACGCTTATGCTGTGATTCAAAGAGCCACTGGAACAATAAAAATAAGTATTACCTCTCCAGAGGCTTTTTTTTAAGTGTGAGGACGACGTAGAGAGAGAGGGAGAGAGACAGAGAGGAATGGGAGGAATGCTCCACGGCTTTGGGGCCTTATCTTTTGAAAATCAGGGGATTGCAGAGGTCTGTAGGGAGATGAAAAAAAAAAATCGGGGATCACGAGTGTTCCTGGAAGAGAAGAAACGAGACAAGGGTCTGCCATGTTGCATAATTCTTCGGTGGTGGAGTGGTAGCTGAACAAAACACGAAATGATTTTTTACGTTTTTGGGAATGCGAAGTTGGTGAATAATGTCGACCCGGGGAGAAGGTTCGATGATTTCTCGGGGCTTTGGGACTGAACGAAGAGCTTTTTGGTGATGTTAACACGACTGGTTCTACCACTTCTCCCCTGACGTTGAAGATATATTGAAATCGATTTATTCAATAAGACTTGTTCTCGGGTGATATAACTTGTCTAGTCAACAAGTTGTAATTGATACAAGACATATCATGCGGTTGATAACGTCTACCGCATCTGTCCACTTGAGTAAATCGAACCCAAAAAAATAACGACTGAGAATCAAACCAATCGTTTCTATTGTGCAATATAATTACAAAGTAGAATGTAAAAAACTGATAGCAATGGAATTTTTGTTGAGAGAAAAAGACAAAGGTCTGGTGAGAGTTTTTTAAATTTGTGAAGAATTCTAGACACTTGGTGACTATTGGAGTGATAAAATCAAAGAAAATATTTTAAGTTTTTCCGTAAACATTGAAGAGATATCATAGTATCCGAAAAAGTGAAACGACAGATGATCCACGGAACGTCGTTTGTATCAAAGACAGCCGCCTCTCGGAGGATCATAAATTTTCTTCGATCATTTCAACGAGAATATTACCCACCGCCATCTGATCATTTTTTAACGCTCAGAAAATTGAAACGGATACGGAGAGAAAAATCATTAAGGTACGGAAGACAGAGTACCGACGGCGATGGCCGGGGTGATTCGACCGCCCTAATGAGTTGGCTTTTTTTTATATTTAAACGATTAAAACCTCTCTAAGGACTCGATCCCCAAATTATTGTCATTTCCATCCGATAGAACCAGAAAAAAAAATTTTGAAAGATCAGAATATGCAATCGCTCCTGTAGCCCCATAAAATCATAATTATCCCGACAATTTTATCTGCATGAGTCTAAACCTCCCGCAATCCTCATAAAAAGTACCATAAACCAACTTACCAAGCGAAGACACTGGCAGCAGGATGAACCGAGAAGGCCGTGAGTTGTGTATGCGTCTGAATAACATTAACCGATGAATTCCTCCTGAGATCAAAAATCCTAACATCCCCACTGACAGAACCTGTGATGAGCCGTCGTGTACCAGACTCCTTAGACAGATATGCCCCAAGAACCCAGTTATTGTGCTCCCGCCAGGTCATAACTCTCGCCTCATTGGGGGGTAATCTCCGATCAAAAAGTCTCACTGAGCCATCGCCACAGCCAACCGCCATAACAGCCCCATTCCCATCAGTATCCAAACACGTAGCACACGAATCAGCCCCTGTGGCGATATCCTGCTTCTTGAGTTCTGTCTCAGCATCCCACAGTCTAACAATCCTCACATCTCCAGTGACAGCGAGGGTCAACGATCTCTGCTCCCAACTGGTAACAAGACCAGGTGACGTAGATGACGCCTTCGTCGGTGGTTGAACATCAACCAGTGCTTGCCAAGCAGTCAGCAGCGTTGGCTCTCTACCCAGGACATTGCAATAGTTCTTCCAAATTCTTATCGATCCGTCGTCCGATCCTGCCATCAGGAGTGACACATCATGACCGTTGATGAACTCAAGTGCTGTGAGTTTACTGCTCGTTCGATTCCCCTTGCTGGCGCAATACGTTAATTTACTACTGTTGTGCCAGTCCCATATTCCAAAATTGTCTTTTGATGCAACAGCCAGGTAGGGGTCGAAGGGATGAAAGGCAACGACATCTGGCTGCTGTGGGCATCTTGCGTGAAACACTTGGCATTCAATACGAGAATTGGGAGCTCTTCGCTGCTCCTCCCTCGCCTCCTTTCGCTGTCTTTTATTACGTAGGTAACGCCATTCACGTTCGTAGTGTGCACGACTCTCGACATCACTCGTCGCCTCAGCATCAGTTTCGAATGATACAGGTTGAGCAAATTGTGCACAACTCCATTCGACAAATTGTGAGCTTATTAGAGGTGTTTTTGTATCAACCGCTTCGTCAGACTCCTCGGTGATGGTGTTTGGCATTGGTTTTCTTCCACGATTAGTCGGGGGATTTTGTCGGGGTGCTCGAAGATCAGTGGAATTCGTCGTTGGGGGTGATTCACTTTTATTTAGGTAACTTGTACGATTGGAGGGAGATGGGGGAAGGGACAGGGAGGAGGCGTATTTAGCTTCTGTCACCTCTTTCGGGGCCGATGATTCTTTTATTTGATTACGGATGTAACCTGTCACCTTTTGAGACATACCGGCGACACCTGGGTGAGGATCATTGTCGAGATTTCCTAAGCCGTGCCAGAGTTTCATGTAGACAGAACCGTAGGAGAGACTCGGAAGATTACCCAGTGAAGAGTGACCTGAGAATGTCGAAATTTTATTTGTTAGTTTTTGTAGGAGATTTTGGGAACTCTTTTGGGATTTTGGGTCTTTCTGTTCGGGTTTAGGTGGGGAGGAAGGCGTGGAATTTTTCTTTGTGGAAGACGACCCTTCGGGGAGAGGGCAAGGGCAGGAATGCATTTTATAATACAGTAGCAAAACGACTGTTTGTGAATCGTGAAGTTGACTTTGAGGTGTCTTTCAGGGACATCTGAGAATTTGAAGGTATGAGAATTTGGGGGAATATGAATATTCTTTTCTACGATGAAGAATTAGAGGCAAAATAAAAATTGAAGAGAAAAAAAATAGAGAATCAGAATTAGAGAGGATCTAATTAAAGAATCTTTCTCATTCAATAAATTCAGAATTCACGCAAAAAAATATCTCCAGACATTCGTTAAATATTTCTGTTAGTTCCTTTGAATCGCAATGAGTTTTATTTTTCCGGGTAAACAGGGAAAATCTCCCTTGAAAAATCGGTTAGGGTGGCGGAGACGGGACAATGGCAGCTCCTGGGCCATTGTCGGTATTAGGAATTTTGAGTTTCAATAGATAGAGTGGAGTACAATAGAAAACTAGTCTCAATACACAACTCTTCATTGAAAGCTCAGGTTTGAGTAATATTGACTTACAGTCATTACTTAACATTAATTTGGAAACATTTAATCATGACTAAAATACTGGTGATCTTATGAATCATTTTTCAAGTATTATGAATCAGTGGTAAAAAGAGATGACTCAACTCAGTTTCCAAATGAGTTTTTAACGAACAGCTTTGCATGTGAAAAATTTTAATAAAATCATTACGTCACGAAAGTTGTTTTGCATAAAAATTTCGCGATGCACGACTGAAGTTGCGCAGAAATCTACACCTCGATTCATCAGTTGCAGAAGAGTCTTAACGGAACAATCTCTTCATTTTTGCAATAAGTGGTTTTTATAGATCTTGAATAACGAGGATAAATTTTTTTCAAATTGCTCAAATATCCCTTTCGACACGTTTTATGAGCCGTAAAAGCGTGATTCTACGAAAGAAAAATGATTTTCCTGTGGTTTGTTAACCTTAAGGTGTTTCCTCTGCAATACACAATTACTTCCAACATTCATACGCGTAATAAATATTGTTTTCAGAAGAAAAATAAATTCTCCGGCCGGTGGTTCATGTGTACGATAAGAATCATTGAATTAACAAAGTAATTCGATTTCTCAACGACGCGAATATGCGATCGACGATAAGGATTTTCATTGATAAAAAGAGTGAATCGTGCGACGATAATACGTTTCAGCTCACCGACATTATCCCGCTGATTATTTAATGATAATGATGATACTGGGTAAAATAATAACCGGGACTTTCCCGTTATTGAGGAAGTCCTGCGCAAGAAAAATGTTTCGGTGGTTTTAGCTCAGAGCCAGTTATTATCACCGATTTAGCTCTTAGAGTAATTACTTAATATTAATGATTAAATTATGAATGTTAATAATTGTTAGAGATTTGCTGGAGATTTTTCTTTGCGCATGTGCAATAAAACAAATAACGTTTGCAAGTTCACAAATGGAATTTTCACACGACTCAAATTCCAAAATATGTTTTTGCGATTCCAAAAATTAATCTTTTGAAGGTTGAAATTCTCGTCGTATCAAATTGTCGAGTGGAATCAGTAAAAACTGACGAGAAATTCACGTAATTACGCACACGATAATTACAACCCTCCACTTCCCAATTCTGAAATTGGCCTCGAGTGTTCGGCAACTGAACCTCCCAGTAATTAACCCATTACCCATTCGGCGCATCGCAAAATGTACGAGACGAAAGACTCCGGCAAAAAAAATTGTAAAAAATAGCGAGAGAAAGCGGTGAGGAGAACATAGCAAACACAAAAACTGTAGGATCATCATTACCAAGGAACTCGCAGGGTTTCCTCACAAACTCCCAATTATTCCCTGATGTCCAGAATGCAGCAATGAAAAAAATCATTATATACTCATGACGAATGACCAAAACCATAAAGAATGCGGACCCCACCACTCATGATCCTTGAGAAAATATTTTCATAAAGTTATCTGTGACAAAATCTCCATTAAAAATTGATCCGCTAATGAGCTTCGGTAATAAAGATAATCGTGTCCTTTGCGAGAGACTGCGCTGAGAAATAAATAATATTTAATCAAGTAAATGTCTTCCAATAGCACCAAAATAATAAATAATCTTTGTCACTCGATCAAAACCCAATGTCCTCTCTAGTATTTGTTTTTTTGATTTTGTGAACGAAATTTAAGAAGTCCCTTAACTGATCACAATTTTTTTTTCAGCTTCTAAGGGTCAACTATCTATTTAGTGGATAAAATAATTTTTTTCAAGTAAAACCCGAAAGTTTGAGAACTCCATCGATTTTTCTCTCACTCTAAAAGGTCTTGGTGACTCGTGATTCATTGACGGGTGGAGATACCCCTCCCCCCGTCCATATGACACAATATTTGAACAGTCTATCAGATAACAATTAAAGCAACAAATAAATACGTTTCAATATCTCACCCAAACTGCTGATCGACGAAGACGATGAGACTCTCTTGATCCTGTCCTGTCCCAGATCATTGTCCCCAATGTACGTATTATTGGGCATGCCCTTGAGCCTATCCCTGGACCCAATTCGCCTCATTCCACTGAACGGTGAGAAAGTCTCAACGACCAAGTCCCTCCTGGAGTTTTCCTCAGCAATAGCCAGGGTGACAAATGAATTTTCAAAGTGCAAAACCATCCACTGCAGTGCCACAACCAATTCCTTCCGCACCAATGGCGACATATCATGCGTAACAGTATTTATAAGTGTCATAGCAATCATCTGATCAATGTTATTAGCATGTTCACTACGTTTAGTGACACTATTGATGAACGTACCAAGTGCATAAACACTTGCAGCCCTAACTTCTGGCACAGGATCCCTCAATAAATTCCCCAATTTTTCATGAGCAGTGTCCCTAACACCGCACCACCTAGCCTTATCATAATTATGCCACAGCCTGCCTAAACATATGCACAACCACTGCCTCAATAAATGATTAGAATCACCCAAGTGCTCCAAACAGATTGATACTAAATGCCCCTGCTGAGCAGTCTCCTGTCCCAGGGAATAATTATGCACCATACTAGCTAGAACAAAAGCAGCAAGTGTTCTGTGCTCACTGGCCATGCTGACATCCTGAAGAACAGACAGAAAATACTTGTGACCACTGTCTCTCACCAAATCCAACTGACAACTGCTATCAACAGCCAATATTTTTGCCCAAATGAACACAAGAAGTGGCCTCAACTCCTTAGCATTGCTCTGCAGTAGTTTCAGGACATAAGGAAATATTCCAACACTCAGAGCAAGATTGACAGCCCAAGGCCCCAAGTCCAGGAATTTTCCGAGTAGCTCGAGAGCCCTCAACCTGTGGACTTGACTCAGTAATACTTGGAGGACTATTGGCAGTTGTTCAGGGGGATTTCTGCTCTTCGATCCCAGTGTCAGCCAGACTTGAAAGGCTGTCAGCTGTTCCTCGAAGAACGGGGAATGTACAAATTGATCCTCTGACTCCAGGATCGCTGGTAGTTGAGTTAGACAGAGATCGAGAGCTAGGTCCCAGGCCTGCCACATTGGATGTTGATAAGTTGCTGGTAGTTTTGGACATGACACTGGGGTGCAGTCGTAGGATCTCAGAATCCTCTCGGCCAGGAGGAAATTCCTGAAGAGGCTGGCCACGAGGAGATCTTGCCTGAAGAGGCGTTGGAAGAGATCCCTGGGAAGTGTATTCCAGGCAATTGTGTCTGTTATTGCTGTGAATATCCAGTTGAGCTCCCCCAACATTGTTCTACGATCTGTCAATTGTCCTGGAATCTTGTCGATCAGGTCGAGATTGATTTTTGGAACTAATTTCGAAGTGTTCTGCATCACAAACCACCTCAGGGCTATTTTAATTGGAGTCGTGAGGCACGAGGTAAAGATGTCCGCTGGCAAGTCCGGATTCATCGGTAGGATCTGATTGGCTGCGCACGCAGCTAGTTGAATGCAGTTCTTGTAGGAGGGCATCGAGGGCCCTGCTACACCGGCCACTCGATTCTGCTGCAAGGCTTGCTTCTCATTTTCGTATTCCTTCTCGTGCTGATCTGCAAACTGCTGGAATGAATCCACTATTATCCCAGCGTTTGAGCAGTCGTAGACGTAGATGCTTGGAGCACCCATCCAAGTCTGCAGGTCGTAGACTGACAGGGGAATGTACTGGGTGTAGGTGCGGTTGAACACCCATATCTCACCGTTGCTCGTCGGCTTGGGAACACCGTGACCATTATAGTGAAACAGCACTCGCTCTTCTTTGGCATTTCGCCGGAGAGAGGTGCAGAGCTTCTTCACTTCTTCTACTGTGGGGTCCAAGCTTTGCTTGTAGCGCGCTCGGGGCTGCCAACGCTCGTACTGTTTCTGGAGGTTTGAACCGATCGTCTCCAGGGCTTTCTGCGGACTTACTGATATGGGATCTGAAATTTTTTGCAAGGGAAGAAGAATTTAGAGTTGTACAACTTTTTTAATCGGTTGTCAGAAATAATTTAAAAAATGGTTCCCAAAAAACCATTGGAGATTTCGTTGAGCTGATTATTGGACTTAGAAACATTTCTTTCCAATTTTTCAGCGAAAGAAGACAATTATCATCTACAAAATAACGTTTCCCAAGGAAAATTTCTCGACTATCTTTCCTTAGGATACCATCGCGAAGCATTTTCAGCCAAATCCGAAAACGTTCGTGAGAATTAATGTATCAACAGAGCACCTCCGTCCCTCCCTCCACATTTAACCTCAAATTATCACGCACGTTACATAATCCCAAGGAATGATGCAGCATGCTGAACAACTAGGACCAATGACTCATAAAAAATCCATGGAATTACCGATCCAGCACTCGAGTCTCGCACAAGGCTGTGTTTTCACGATGTCTGGGGGATCCACGCCGACATTGAGGCACAGTACCAGGGCAACGCTAACAGTTTTCATCTGTAAATAGGGGCAATGGAGTCACTCAAGCAGCCAGAGGAATTGTCTTGTAAAAAAATGTCAATCATGAGGATTGAAAATCAACAGAATGAAAAATTGCATCAACTCACTCGCTCCTTCATTCGCCAGGACTGTGTGATGCAATTGACACCCTCGATGCTGACAATGTGCCTGGGTTTATTGAACGCAATTAGCATTTTCCAATCCTCATTGTCGTATTTTTCGATGTCACTGGTGTCCTCAGTGTCCCCAAGTCCCTCATCACTGTCATGATTTTTCTTCGTCTTCATTGTTACCATTAGTGACATTTTAAAAATGCCCTGAACTAGGTGAGAATCGGTTAATTTTTTACTAATAATGTTATCAATCCCCCCAGCACAGCCACAATGTAATTACATCACATCAGTGCGGATGTAGTACGTCATCAGTAACGGCTCGACGTTTACTTCTCATTTCCAATGATTATTGATTGATTGTTCACTCGGAAATTATTCGAAATTTTTCGCGATCGCAATAACATGCTGCCTCACAACAATTCACCCCACCAATTGTCGCCATGTTGAATATTGTCCCCTACATTATCGACCAAGCTTATCACGATAGATCGAATTTTTTGAACTGGCTTTTGTGGTACATACGAATCGAAAATTCCCTGAATTCACCATTCTCTCAGTATAATTCCTATATAATTAATTCGTCGACTTATTAACAGTTCGAAAGAAAACAAAAATCATTTGAAATTCCCAATTTATTGCTCTGTTGAAAATCCTCAAAGCTGAAGTACATTAAACCTTTTTACAATCATTTATTGACTTTATTTACACAAAATTTTGCAAATAGGCGTTATAGTTCGTTTCATCAACAGTTATGCAGTGAAGCAATAACATGATCTCGCGAACTATAAAATTGAATTAAATATACATTGACAATTAAATATATTCTTAATTTATTTCTCATCTGAATTACAGAAATTCGTGTTCAGGGATTTTGTCTGGGAAGAATTAATTAAAAAATAGAATGTGTACAAAATAAAATATTCATAAAATACTGCGAAACACACTCTGAATATTTAACTAACAATTTCGAGTAAATCTTGTGAAAATCGTCTCGATGGATATTAAACTTAGTGTTGTCATTCCGTCCTCTCAATTGCATTTCCTTGATTTCACAGCCTGATTATCGTATTATATACAATAATTATAATTTCATAACACCTGGAATGAAGACTTGCTCTACAAGTGATAAACCTTAGCGTGATACCTATCAATAATTAACTGTACGCCTTCCTGCGGGGTTTGTTTTCTCTTTCGTGCGTTTATGTTGCTCATGAGTCTCAGGTTTGGGGGGCTGCGGGGCCTGCTAGGGGCTTATATCCCTAAAACACAAGAGAAATCATTTTTAGTGTCCAATCTAATTAATAATTAATTAGGAGAGCGAAATGAATTCCCGTTGAAATGGCATTGCATTGAAATATAAACTATTTATAAAACACAAATGAGATGCTTCATACATTACGCGCTACAATTCGAATAAAAAATAAAAAGCCCAATCACCAGACTACACAAATGAACGAGTGGATTAGGTGTATCTACATAGACTTCTCCGATTGTCTGTTGTTGTTAATTACAGTGGAGTTGATATTGCATCGATTCATGCTTCCGTAAGAAGGTGCTCGTGTGTAAATCCCTCGGACATCGCTTACAGTGCTATTGAATGAGTCTCGGAGTCGCTCCCTGAAGGTCTTGTACTCCATGTCTGGATTGTTCTGGCCAAAGTCAAAGTCAGCGACTTCGACAGTGAATCTCGCACGACTCTGGATATAGTAAGCTATCCCGAAGACGATGAGGACCACTGCTGCCAGTGAACAGGAGACTGGGACAACAATGACTGAGAGCTGGGGCTTTGCAGTCACTGGGGATTGAATTAAAAATATTGAATAAGCTGAATAAATTCATGTGCATCGTTATTTAGAAATTTGATGTTTGCGTTCGCTACCATCGTAAACATTGATTTTCTCTCCCTGTTTACCTTCATAGATATTGATTGTTAAAGGGTAAACTGCGGTGCTGACGTTGTTTTCAAGTATCACTAATATAGTGTAAACATTAGTCTCCAGGAAGAAGTGGATAATAGAGAAGTTGCACGTTTTGAGCACCACTCCACTAGAATCGTCGCAGGTCTCATCTCCTGTGACGTTGTAAGTCCCTGGATGGACTTCCAGGCATTTGACGAAGGGCCCGGACCCACCGCAACTTACACTCAGGTTGAGCATCTCCCAAGGCTTCAACCAGTTGGTTCCTTCCACTGTGATATTTTTTATTGGTGCTAGAAGGAAATAATAATCCCTCTGAATGGAATTCACCCTAAATTTTCCCTAAAATTTTCATTCCCAAAATTCCGTTGTCTTACCTCGGACATGAACATCTCTGTGGAAATACCCGTACGTCTTCTTAGGGTCTGGAGGGACGACAGAAGAGTTCACACAAACATAAGGTAGGGAAATATTCTTCCCCACGTCTGCAGATGAATTATTCGGCACCAAAGGTTTCACTGTTGTCGTCGGCTTTGATGTGGTCGTGGTGATCGGCTTAGCTGTCGTAACATTTGTCGCTGGAGCTGGAGTGGTGGAGGTCGTGGTGGTTGGTGCAGGTGTAGTGGTCGTGGGGGGCTCGTGAGAGGCCACCACCAGAGCCTCAATGGATTTCGTTTCATCGGGGTGGGTAAAATTGTATCGAAACGTGAAGTCACTCGTCTGTCCGTAGTATTGGCAATCAACGAACCAAAACGTCGATATCTGAGTTGAATTTTTGATTATGTAATTCGCATCGCCCGCTCGCAAGTCAATCTTTATCTCGGATTCCACTGCCGAGGAGACGTAGGAACTCTCCAGGGTGTGATTTGATTGGGATATTGAGACGTTGCCATTCAAAAGGCCTGGAATTAAAATAAAGATCACGATCTCTCAGTAAAACTGTGGCATTTCCAACAGACTTAACATAAAAAACAAAATAATTATTTAACCTAATTTAACACAAACTCGAATTAAATTTCGATTCTTTTTTTATTACTCCAACAGAGTGCCATCAGGAATAGAGAAAAACTTCTCTGAGAAAACTCAAGATGTTTTTATTACAGTTTTTCATTCCCAAAATTCACGTATCCAATGCGTTCACTCATTGTTCAACTCATTTAGTTGTACCAACACTCACCAGTTATCTGAAATCTCTTGTGTTGACTACTCTCCTCCCTCCAGAAGATGATGTGCCACTGTTGGACAATTACCTCAACCGAATACTGCCCAACAGGATAGAATGCAGTGGGATAATCGACCTTCCAAATACTGGTTGTGTTTTGTGTCTTGGGAGACTGAAAAATACCAGAACAATGCATGAATAATTATCAAGCATTGGGAGTCAGTGATATCAGGACCTTTGATACCTCGTATTCATTTCCAGGCACCCCATTGTCCGACCACGTGTAAATAAATTCTCCGGAGGGCCTGGAGCCATCGTAATTATACAAATCAGCTTGGAAAGTTATGGAGCCACCCTGGACAGTGGGTCCATCATGGGCCAACGTAACATATCCACTGAAACCGTGGACTGAAAAATAAACAATAAATCATGAAACACTGACAAATACGTTGATTATTTTTTACAACGTCATTCACTATCTGGCACCTTGCAAAACACACAAAAGAGTTGTACAAATGTTCAGGTATTTCCTCCACATTTTCACTACTCGACAACCTCACATTTATCAAGATCACGAGGATTAAGTAAAAATTCCGAAGCACGAAGTTGGAGTCTTTAATATGTAACTTCAATCATCTCAGGATGAGAGCCATCATCAGAAACGCCATTGCTGTGGGCATCTCCTGCTCGTCATCAGCTGGACACTTTCAAGCTGTCCTTATCCATAAGTCAGACTCGGTGGATCAGGAGCTGGCCAATGAGCAATCCGAGATACTGTTGATCAGCCAATGGCGGACCAAAACCGACCAATGGCAGCTTCGAGCGAATTTTATTGGCTATGTGAATGTATATATACATGCATGCCTGACATAAATGCGCAGTGCATTCATTTGAAACATAACATTAGATTAGATTTGGACTTTGAAATAGAAAACTCTGAATTTTGAAGATTAAATGTTGAAGTAGATTCCAGAGAAAAATTATATAAATGGAAACGTTCTCGTTCGGTTTGAGGTTAATGAACTGCCTCTTATATGATTTACAAAAATTAATTGAGAAGAGCAGAAACGTTAGGAGAGTTATGCTCGTCAATTTCCGCACATGAGGCGAAAAATAGCCATTTTGCATGCGGTAAATCGTCTCGAAAAATACCTTTGTTCAGAAAGGTATCTACCAAGACCATTTTTTAACGGAAAAAAATGTAATACGGCTCATACTTCCTTCCAGGAAACTTCTCCACGATAATTGATAATTAATTGTTCTCTCCCTGTCTTCCACCACTTATTTATCTAGTCCAGAAGGAAAGCCAGAATGAATCATTGGGTGAATCACAGCGTGACATCATTTCTCACATTTCAATGTGCAAATTTCTTTTTACCTTTTCCCTGAAATGAGTAGACAGACAGCAGCTCCTGAAAATCCCGGACAACAAGCTGAAAATCAAATTGTACCTTTGTCTCTCCGAGAGATTCGCTATCACCTTTTCAAGGACCTCCTCCAAGTCCCACACGAATTCTCATGTAAACAACACTGCGAACCCTCTGAACAGAGCTATGAATCGACGCAATCTGTCTCTGGGAGTGCTGGGAGTCGCCATAACATCAGCGGTGGGGGTAAACGATCCAGCCAAATGAGACAAAAAACCTCGGGCAAAAGCGAGCAAAAGTCGTCGGATGCTGTCTGGCATATTCAGCACGTAGACAGTCGTTCACGACCGGGGGGGGATTCAGTGACAATTTAATGGGTTATCGTGTGTACCCACCCAATCCCACGAATAATCCAGCCAATTTAACCGGATTAATCGCAATCGAGTGCTCCAAGACAGTGAGATGTTCGACTTGGTGTGGTGATATGAGAATTTTGGATTCCAAAAATCACGCAAACCAGGGAACACGAAGTGGATAATTCACGTTGGAGAACAGCTGACGATAGACAGAATTGGCTTCTGGAAAAAAAAACATTGACTCTGACAAAAGGGGAGATCTTCAGTTGAACAACTCGAGGAAGATAAAACAATTATACTGATAAGAGTGAGCTTGCAAATGTCTGAATGAGCACGTAATTATCGGTGAAATAGCTCTCACCAGTGGGGTATGTGTTTCGTATGGCTCGAGGGCCGGGAATATGGCCACTGTTTTCGAGAGTCCATTTCTGTCGAATAGACTACGACAGATTGAGGAACGTTACGAGGCACCAACGACATTTGGCAGATGTGATTGCACAAGCTACAGTTATTTGGCATTGAGTGTTGTATTGTTTATCATTGGCACTGCCATAACAATACTAGCACTTGGTGATGCTGCTAATGGACAAGTGTTCAGTAATCTTGGGCACATGTGGCTCGTTGGACCAATTTTCATCTGCTCGGGACTCATGGTCGGAGCCAAATGTATTCTGTATCTCAGGAGGAAGTCGGTTATTCAGATGCTTGTGCATCAGCGTCAGCTGTTCAGGGTAATTGATTGAATATTTATGGTTTCTATTGTGATGAGTGAGTGGGAACAGTTGGGGCTGGTGGGATGGAGAACCCAGTGTCTGTGACCTTCCAGCCTCAAGGCTTTGTTCTGGCCCAAAAAATGTTGAGAGGGAGTTCTGCAAGGTTTGCGGGAACATTTACTTCCGAAATTTCAAGGAGATTCGCAGGGAGTTCGATCAGTTGGGTCATTAAATGTCATTCAATTGTTGGGAAAATCCTATTTTTGTTTGTGATTCTCCTTTTCAATTCTAGTGACTTTTTTGCCAAAGAGTTATCATGATTTTTTAAGTAAATTAATTGGTTGATTGTTGGTAATTGATCTATCATGTTGGGAAATAGGCGTTCAGGGGAGATGGCTCGAGATATTTGTCAATTGACATTTATTAAGATACGACAAGTCTTGACATCTTCACTTAAAGCTCGTCATACGTTTTTCGTAGCTATTTTTTTCGTCCACTTACCTGAGTTTGTTTTTTCAAATTTGTATAAACACATGTGTGTCCGAAAAAACGATTGTAAAAATCAAAAGAGTCAGGAGGGTCGGATGTGAGTCAATAATAAGGGTCAAATGAGACGATCATACGTCGTAGTCAGAACTGTTAGAATTCAAGACTACAAACGATCAATTCACGAAAGCAGTCCTCATATTTTCGTCAAACGTTATTGTTTAATTTTGTAGTATAAAAATGACAGCTGAATCATCGAACCTTTTTGAAACTTTTTCTGCTTCGACAATGTGGAAGAGGGAATTTTTTTCGGTTTGGAAGACATTTACTTCGGCGAGGTGAGGTGAATTTTTCGGGTCGATCATTATTTAATATTCAATTGCATTATTGTTAAGCTGTAACATAAATATATTTTTTATTCCATTGGGTCTTCTTGACCCAGCAATCAGGATTTTAGGGGAATTACTCCTCTTTCGAAATTAATATTTGATAATCTCTTCTGATTGACGATTATTAAGCAATAAAAAGTCTTGACTCTTTAACTCGAAGGTCATCATCCGTTTTTTCCGATTGATCTTCTTGATAAAGTCCTCATTATTTTTAATTTTTTATGCATGTCTGTGCAAAGAGGGAAATTCCCAAAATACAAGAGCGTAGCGTAACTAAAAGTCAGGGTAAAATTGATATCTGTGGTCTATCTAATATATATCTAAAATAGACATATATAACAACACATATACAATTTATCTTCACATCGAATTTCCGTTTAAATAAAACCACATGAATAAATCTCCCGAGGAAGGAAAAAATATTCAGAGGAATTTCCTAATCAGTTCTGTCAAGGTCTCTTCACATTTTCCTGCAAAAGTCTGTATTTCTCGCTGTTTGCAATTTCCTGTTCAAATTGAGATTACCATTGCGCAAATATTTAGAGAAAAAATCCCCATCAATTTTTTCAAGGCCCACGATCCTTGAAAACCTCAAACCTCAGCCTCTCCCTCTTCACACTTTCTTATTCAATCGCTGAATATCATTCTATTTCTTTAAAAATAAAACTTCCAACGACTTAAAAAACTTTGGCAACTGCAATTCAGCATTTACAGGAGTTAGCAGGGGCTCAAGGTGTGAATGGTTCCGGTGCAGGTACCCCTGGGCCTCCGCCTTATGATTCGATAGCTCAAGGTCAAGGACCCAGTGAACTGCCGCCACCGACGTACGCCGAGGCCGTTGCTCTACTCCATCAGACTGATATTCACGGTAAACATACGTCACATTCGTATTTTACACTCACACTTATTTGAGTTTATTCACATAACTCTCTTTGTTGAATTTTTCAAAAGGAGTCTGATTTTTTTTCTTCTTCACAAGGTGCGAAGCCCTCAAATGAGTCCCAGCAGGATGATGGTTTCGCAACAGTCGGAACCACACGAGCCAAACCCTGAGATGCTTCCAAGTACTTCTGTTTTTTTTATTTATTATTAACGACTTCAATCGGGACAGTGATTATTAATGACTGATTGTCGACTCACTGCGAATAATTATTTACTCTAGTTTTGATGGTCTTGATGACCTTGATTAGGAAGCAGAGGGCCACTGTGCATTTCAGGATATCCTTTGCAAGGTCAGGGCGTGATTGGACAAATTTTATTTCCCTCTCGTTAATTTTCTTTTTTATCGACTTAAGTAGTACTTAATGCTTCGGAGGAGTGACTGGTGATGCAGCTGTAATTTTTAGTTTTAGTTCGATTAGCGTAGGGTTTTCAAGTGCAAGTACTATCTGTATTCGTTGCTGTCCCATTATAGGGATCTTTAATGCGGCTTTTTTCATTGTTTTTAATGCATTATCGACGCTGTTGAATTGAGTAGTTGTGTTACGAAGGTGTCAACATGAATTGAATATTTTCAATTTGTTCAGGACGATCAATAACCTCACCTCGATTTGTTAGTGATTGATTTTACGACGAGGCGGTTCTTCACAATTTTTGTGAAATTTCATTTTTATCGAAAATTATTAAATACAAAATTATTTGACTCCTGAAATGAGAGAGGGTCCGATAATTCAGCCAGGGGATGGCCATCCTCCCTCACTGCTTCGAGAACAAAAAGGTACACAGAGTACGTTATAACTATCTTCAGTTTTCTTGTACAAAAAGAAACGGAGTCTAAAATAAATGACTCATTTTGTGAATTGAAAAAAATATTTTTCTACTGATACGGTCTCAAGAATTAAGACTGCATTCATGCCTTAAAATAATTCTAACGATGCCTCAAGTGAGATGTACTTGAAATCATGAGGTCTAAAAATGGAATTGATAAGAATTGTTTTTTTTAAAGGGCAAATATCGTGATGAGAAAATACGGAACAATTGGTCAGTATTACTGCTAAGCGGAACGAAATAAGCTTTTTCTTTTGGCAAATTTGATACAAAAATTTTTCGACAATTGAATTTACCAAGTACTATACTAATCTCTCATTAATTATCATGAACAATCTCATCGATGCATCAACGTTGAATCAAAACTTATCAATAATTAGTGATTAGTAGACACGTACATACCTCGTGTAATGCATAAAATAATTTTTACAAGTAATCAATTGTGATGTTTTTCTCTTTTTGTATGTATATACATCCAATGAAATATAATTAATCTGAAGGAATAAAAAATAGAGTTTGTATTTCTGTAATCGACGTGAATCCTCATTTATTCTCAATAATCATTAAATAACTAGTATTAATGTAAAAATGTTCCTGTGGTATTTTTTTTTTGTCAGCCAGAAAGAAACAATCATTTATTCCTCTTACATTCGATGGAAAGAAAATTATTGATAACCGAATACAAAGGGTTACGCTCACAGAAATAATGAAGAGGGGAGAGAAAATAAATTTGAAAAATTACTTTGGGAATTTTTTTTACGAATGGGCAACAGCAAGCATCTCCTCTTGGTGAATGAGGTGCGTTGTGTTGTTGACGAGGGCCATTAGTTGTGATAACGAGGCTGACCATGCGTCTAAGAGGGCTGCGGGCTCTTGAGTACCAGTGAAACGTACAACACCAGCTGGCCTGTCTGTGCGGGCACTGATAACACCAGTCTCAACGAGTTTACACAGACATGCCTCAGTCTCCTCGACAGCGAGGTCTAGGAGTTCCGACATTCGTTGGAGGGTTATTTTCGTGTAATACTTTGCCATTATTCGAATATTCTGAAAATTGTGAATAATTGTCAAAATGATTTCTACCAAATTGACTCAATAAAATATTCTCAAGATGTATAAACAGATGGGATAAAGATTGAGAGTAATGAAAAAATACTAACGTGCTCCACAACTCGATTTTTAAGATCATCCCATCGTTTGCGTCCCTCTTCCGTAGATGCCGTGAAGACTTCGGTGGCTCTCAAATCTTTCTCATAAATTTCGCAGAGCCCCGACCACTTGATAAGTTCGGGGTTCACGAAAAGCCGAAGTAATTCTCTAAAAATATTAAAGATCAAACATTAAATCTAAAAAATTCATTTCAATCGTTGACAAGATCATTGATCAGAATATTTACTTGTATGTTGGAATTTCATCCAAAAGTTTATCAGCAAGAAGCCTATGTGTCATGTCAGCCTGCTCAGGCTCGTGTGGAGCGAGGACCAGGTAGAGGACAGCACGTGAAAGGGCAGTGTGACGTTTCTTGACATCTTCCTTGACCGCTGGAGTCTCCAGGACAGCACGATTGTGACGACAGAGAGCCAAGTGCCAGCCCTCGTGTTTTGCAAGTTCCATCATCAAACTGTTGACGTACAAATATTTGTTTCCAACATTTTTATATATCTACGGTTTTTCAACTTATTGGAAGTCTTCTGGCAGCTGTCAAAAGGTCAACCACCGGGAGATAAGTTACTATATTAACAGACTTACTCGTAGTATTTCAGCTTGAGTGTTTGTGTCTCCTCATCGTTCTCATCCTCAAAGAATTTCACATTAATTTTCTTAGCGATGATCTGCGTACGAACGAAATCCTGTTTAGCTATGCAGAGACGCATTTGTTCAAGGATGAGGGATACTTTTTCCCTCTTTGCCATGCTACCATACGTCTCCACCTGCAGCTCGAGCATGATGGAATTAGCTCCGGTGATGTCACCGTCTTCCTCCTTCAATTTCGCCAGACGGTGGGTGAGACGGGCTCGTTCCACTTCAACGTAGATCTGAAGTAATAGAATCGTGTAGAAAAAAAAATTATTACAAATTTATCAAAATCCATTCAACGTTCATTGACTTCAATGATTTACCTTTCCCTCTGTAACAGTCCTCAAGGTCTCAATGAGTTTAATCATCGTTTCTCTGTCAGGTGTTTTGTCGATGTAAGTGCAACACTCCTGGACCATTTTCGTCACAGCCTGTTTCAGCTGGGAGCGTCTCTTCGAGAGAAGAACAATGTGTTCGTTCAATGCTGCCCAGTTTTTCGCCTCGAAGCAGATTTCCACGATTGCTACTAGTAACCTTGAGGTGGAGACCATGTCTGCACCCTGAAAATTATGAGCTGTTGATCTAATTCCATTTTTGAGTACTGATTCAAGGAAATTCAATAATCAGTAAATTGTGTCAAGGACCATCGTCTGGTTCTGAGTAAAAATGGAGATGTGCGAATTTATTATTTGGGGGGAACATACGGTTCTGGTGAGCTTTTCCAGCGCTAGAAGCTGATCTAGGGCATCGTGAATCTTTCCCTGTTGCGCCAATTTCTTGCATTCTGGAATTTTTGTGTCACAATTACTACTGTAATCGATCTCCATCTTCACGATTCTGCCAGAGTCTGTTGCTGGTGCTTCTGCCATCGTGAGGACTTGATTTTAATCTGAGGAAATGAAAAATAAATTAGAATCAGGAAAACATTAATTATTTCCCGAGAACACCAGGATTTTGAATTATCAAACTTCAACTAGACTGATGAAAGCAGTATTTAACAGGAATTGGATTTAACTGATCAGATTTATTATTGAGAAGTCTCGAGCCATGTTCAGAGATCATTACAATGCACTTTTGTGGTCTCCTTTGAAACGCTCCCCAGAGTATTCAACCACAAATAAACCCTAACCCCAAAACATAAACCTGGAAGTGTGACAACTAAAATTGATTTAACTCATTAATTTCACTTGATTGTTGACCAAATCAGGTGAGAAATGAGTCTATAAAAAGTGAGGTTAGACAACAAAATTGACGCCGCACTTGTCCACGAAAACCCTCCAGTTGTATCCCATTATTTTCACGTCCCCGAGTGCTAGCGATAATTCCGAAAGACTCCCGGATTAATTTCCCATTCATTTACCTCTAAAAAATTGTGAATTGAGAAGTAAATGCAATTGGAGATGGGATGACAGTAAAAAAAACTCGATCAACACTGCTCTGGTTTTCGGTCACACTCACGTCAACCCCTTGAAGTCAGCTCTTCCCAGGGATCCATTGTTGCCAGCTGAAGAGAGTCGAAGATCATTGTCACATCCATAACCTCAAAAGCAAACAAACTGTGACATTTGAAGTAATTGGATTGGTTTTCCCTAAACCGTAACCATCGGATGGAATTTTGATCAATCAAATATCGAGGATTTAGGGTTAAGTGATGGCAGATAAAGAGGAAGAGGATTCTCCTTCGAATCAGCCTCCTGAGGAGAGTGAGAAGGTGACAACAGAGGCTGATGGTGAGGCAGCTGAAACATCGATACCACCTGACAGCAGTTTGGCTGAGAAAGATGAGTCCCAAACAGCTACAAAAGACAAAACTAAAAGTAATTTCATTTAATGAATTAAAATAAAATAATCAAACGAACGTATGAACAATGTCCCCCCTTCGTTTCAGTCGATATTCTGCTGAAGGCAACTGGTAATGCGCCAATAATGAAGAAAAAAAAATGGTCTGTGTGTCCTGACCAGCATATTGGGTGGATCTCTGAGTTTGTAAAAAAATATTTGAAGCTGAGCGCCAATGAACGATTGGTAATTTTTCAAGTTTTCTATCAACACAGGAAATATTCCCACTCACATCAGGATTATTTTATGATTTTATTGATATGACAAAGCAGTCTAGGCATCCGAAATCTGCATTCTCCACATTTATTAAGCCACTCAAATCGATTACAGTTTCTCTACATAAATCAGACGTTCGCCCCAGCCCCCGACCAAACAGTGAGAAACCTCTATGACTGTTACGGAACAGATGGCAAGCTGATAATCCACTACTGCAAGAGTCAAGCATGGGGTTGATGCCACCCAGCCCTTCAGCCCCTTGTACCAGTCGTAGACAGGCACATTTCACTCTTCTGCAGACATCGCTGTCCATTGGCCTCTCCCAGGGACTCATTCCTCTTCATTGCAGAATGCTCTCGATCGTCTGGGGCGTTCTTCTCTTCTCGACACCTGCAGCTGTCCTGGGCAGGCCTTATCGGATCATACTCGCAGACCTCAGAATGTTTACCTAGCAATATTTGTCATTCAACATCGATCCTTCAAAGAGTTTTTATTTTATTTAAAGATATTAAAGTGATTTTAAGTTATGATACTGACTCTCGTGAACTGTCCTGACACTTTCAGCCCCAGATCGTTGACTGATCCTGTCAATGTTCTCCTCCTTGACATCCCTAGATTCCCTGGAGCATTTCGAAGCTCTCGAGGGCTTCGAACTCTTCGCAGAATCCAGGGAAAGGGCTATCGGACTCCGCCAGATGATGACAGCACCGTCTGCACTTGCACTCACGATGTGAGTTCCTTCTGAATCGAATTTGCAGGCTGTGATTATGGACGCGTGACCTGCACCCACGTACATCATCTCCGCCCGGTGGTAGTCCCAGAATTTCAGGAGACAGTCACTTCCTCCGGTGATGAAGTAACGACCGTCGGGGCTTATGTCGAGACAGTTTAGGGCTCCCACTGTTGAACCCTCAACTTCGCGAATCAGGGAGCCGTCCAGGGTCTCCCAGTAGGCGATCTTACGGTCGCTACCACAGGTTAATATCTGGAGACCGCTCGGGTGAAAGCGCGATGACATGTGCATTGTGTTTCCCATCATGACTTGCCTTCGGCAGCAGTTCCTTGAGGATATTTTTTATGAATTACTGGCGGCACATAATTAGAACTAAATAATTATCACAAGGTCGAACTTGCCCTCGAACCTTCGAGGCTGGAAAAGGAATAAAAAAAATTTTTAATATTTCTTGGTCATTACGTGACATCCCAAATGATGCAAGTTCCATCAGTACTCGAACTCACGACCTCCTCATCACTCTGGGAGGCGTGTAGGGCGGTAATGGGTCCCCTGTGCTCCTTCAGGAGGGCCTTGAGCTGCTGAACATTTTTCAAAATTCTCCAGAATCTCACCTGGCCGTCGCAGCCCCCCGTCACCAGTGTCTTTCCATCCTTCGTGAGACAGAGAGCTGACACTGCCTTGGCATGAGCATTCTCAATAGCGAAGAATAAATTTCCGCTCTGGGGCTTGAAGGCTCGGACTATTCCGTCGTTCCACGCTAATTGGAAGAAAAAAATTACGCTTAGAACTATCCTTGGGGTGTTGGGGGAGTGGAAGGCAATGAGTTATCAACTAGAAATTTTTTAGATAACAATGGTAATTGAGTGATTACCGTTTTGCTGAGGATCCATAAAAAAATATTGCAAGACAATTACCAGATATAATCAATTTTCCGTTGTACGAGAAGCAGAGGCAGGTGCATACGAAGTTGGGTACAGTAATTCTGAGTAATTCCTTTCGCGTATCTAAATGCCATAATCTAATATCGTTCTTACTTCCTGTTGCGAAGATCTCAGAGTAATTGCTGGAAATAATAAGAATTGAATGCAGATTATCAAGAAGATTTTGGGGTTTCCATGAATTTTCAATTTTATTTTTTACGCTTTTTTTTGCATATTTTTTTAGTTAGAGAAATAATGAGGAATTTATCATGTGAATTCATTCGAGAAAAAATGATGTAATGAGGTAATTAATAGTCTAGATCATAATTACTGAGGAAATGCAATATCGTAAACTGCGTCAATGTGACAAGTCAAAGTAATTCTCGGTGTGAAGTCTGTCAAACAAATTTGATAAATTTCGCAGAAAGACGTTCCAACTATGAACGAGTTGTTTCCGTGCCTTACGATGGATGTCACCGAGCCTCCGACACGTGCTTTCATCATCTGTAACGAATAATTAAATGATGATTAGTTAACGCAGATATCGGGAAAGAATGTCGGCTGTTAATTAGTCCATTATTTATGACTTTTTGTATTAACTGAGAGAACGACGTTTAAGGGATTTACTGGAGTTAAACATTTAACGATAGAGAAGTTGTAGAATCAAGTAATTTATTTTTAATTAAAAATAATCTATCTTCTACAATTATTTCGAAAAGATTCTCACTTCGGCCAGGAGTTGGTCGTTTTGCTGTTCACAAAATTGAAAGAAGAAATTAAAACAGTTAATTAAACCGGGGAAATCAATTTTACCGGTCGTAATTGCGGAGTTGTGGGCAGCTTGACCCCATCTTTACACGTATTCGAGGGGTGCTCCAGGATCCCAGCGAGCTCGACCGTTCCATCCCCAGTGGCTACGATAATTTTCCTGCCAGGAAGAATGACAATATTCGTAACTCCCCCAGAATATAAATCCCCAGTTCCCATTTTCAATTTCTTCGGATTCGTCGAGACTTTGGAGTAGCATCCGACCATCACCGGAGGCTGGGCTGGTTCCATTTTCGTAGAATCGATGTCATAGTTGAGACTGAGACGAGGAAAATACAATTAATTAAGGAAAATTCCTCGATGTCGTTCAATAAAAACATGAAAAACCAGGAAATCAGCTTCCTTGAACAGAAGCTGCATTCCTCACGCGTCAATTCCTCACCGAGCTCTGATGATGTCTCCCGTAGAGGTCCCACAGTATGCCTCCTCGTCTTTCTCGTCTATTGTGATGCAGTTGATGAATCTCCGCAGTTTGCCAACTTTGATTGGGACCCCGTAGACTTTCCGAGACTCTGGGTTTATCCGCCAGACCTTCAGGTTCTCTTCTCCACCGGTTATGAAGCATTGGTTTCGATGATTCAGGGGGGCGAGGGTTATTGCGTTGCCGGTTATTTCGGTACTTGCGTAGGCACCTTTGAAGACCAGAAATCAATATTAACATTCACAAATCGAGCACTGAAAGGTGCCAGCACATGATTAGGAAATTCATCTCTAGAGTAGTGGAGTACAGCCTTTGCTATAATTAATTCCAGTTCTATGGAGTCATATTACCGCATATTGCTGAATTATTGCAAACATCCCAGACTACGATATTGCCATCGTCTTTGCCTCCTAGACTGACCAGAAAAGTTCCTTCGCAGGTGAAACAGACGTCTTCAACTTTGGCCTTATGAATTTCGTAACTTCCCCTCTTCTGTTTTCCATCAAAGTTCCATATGATAACAGCAGCCTAACAAAAAAAATTAAATTATCAGACCAGACCACAGGAGATGATCTTTCGGGTACCTCCACCTTATACTTGAATTCCTCGACATTATCCACTAATAAAAACCAATTAAAAACTCTACCTTGAACCCCAGATGTGTGAGTTGTCCCGAAGCGATGAAGGAACCGCACCGTGAAATGCTGAGCGTGGTGACGACGTTCGTGTGTCCAGCGAGGAAATCCTGATGTCCATTATCAATATTTCTGACGGTAACTTTGCTCCCCATCGAATAAACAAGATGTTCACCATCAGGATGGATATGCAGAGCATTTTTCGTTCTCCCTAGATCACCAAAAATAAATTATTACTTTCCATCCGATCGAGGAAAGTGGACGAGAACAATTATGACACCGTCAAATCCAATGATTCCGAGGATATTCAGCTCCTGCACATCCATCGCAGGATAATTAGCTCAGCAAACAGTTTGGAAAATTTATTTAACTCAGTAGAACGAGTTGGACATTCAGACACGTCAATGACATTCAGCCAAACGATAATTCCCGCGTCGTTTCCATGACCACGTCAGGCTCGCCAAACTCATGGGGACGAGTTTTAGTATTTGTGACGTGGTAGCACTGGATATTCGAAAATTTTTGCTCCAAACGGCCGTTGAACGTAATCCACAGGCTCAGTACAGCTCAGCAGGAGGATAAATATAAACAATCGTTGATAATATTATTGCGGAAGAAGATAATACGACATAAATAACGGCATGGATCTGTTTGCGTAAGTGTTTATGGATTTATCAATGGTATTTTCGTTTTTTTATCGACCGGTGATTGATTGAGTGTGCGTGTGACGAACATCAGACCCGCCAGGATTAACCTTTAAAGATGTATTTGTGATAGTGAACGACTAAAGGGAATCGTTCCTTTTGTCAGATTTTATCGGTATCGATTTTATTTGCAGTTTACAAATTTATTATTTTTTTAGGCTTCACAACGTCATAAATGATACCGTAAAATCACGACTTTGTGACCTGGTTATGGTGAGCCTTCATTAGCTGTCATATTTTACGGTGTATGTTTTATTTATTATGACACATAATAAATTGAATATATACAAACTTGAACTGCACGGTGGGCAATTCAGATTGTTTAATATTTAACAGCATCGAGCAACTTAAATTTTGTGTAGAATTTAATGATTCAATTGTGTAAATTATTGAAACCCCCTTGATTATAATAAATCATCGTCACGGTTCGTTGCTCTGCTACTTTATTATAATGAGACATAACTGAAGAGGAAATGGCGTATAAAAATCAACATGTCATTGTAAATGTGTCCACCTCGTTGGATAAACAAACATGGATTTAGTGAAGTTAAAATACGTAACTTATCTCACTCCGTATCGAACTATCACGTTGTCTGCGATTTTTCCACAGGCTATTCTTGAAATAAACTCTTCAAGAATGATGATTTTTTTTCTTTGAACTGACTCATCTTCACGATTGCATTTCAGTTTGAAATGAGCAGCAATAAATAATAATAAAAGGGACGATTGACACCTCTAAAGAACCCTAGAAGTCAGTAGATCTGATTAAAAAACATCATTCCAAGATGTTCAGTGAAAAAATAACAATAAACACGTAAAATTTATCGCAAGATTTTTCGGACCTCGAGTGAATGCTCCCTAAGAACTAGGGACTAGACATGCAAGAACTGTTACCTTATTGTTCACAAATGAGGACAAGCATTGGGAGATTTTCCAGACAAGAATAAACAATTCTTAAAATAACTTATTTGAATTTGATACAATCAGACAGTGCTTGCCACAATCAAGGATGAATTATCGTCATGATTATCGAACCAGGTATTTTTAAGATGATTTATTCTTGTCTGAGGAATGTTTCGATTTGTTGCAATTGAAAATATAAATATTTATCCCTCCACAAAAAAAAATATTTTCCTTTCTTTTCAATTTACGCCCGAATTATTTTTCGAGTTTTCGAGCCTCATAAGTCGGATTCCTATGAATTTCAGGAGCCTCGACCCAAAATTCGGGTGCAACGGTAGACTAGAAACCTTCACCAACTGGCCTTTCACCCAGAAAGATCCCTGCAATCCAAAAGCAATGGCATCCGCTGGATTTTTCGCTGTCAATGGTATAGAGGAGCCAGACCTCGCCGAGTGCTTCTTCTGTGGAAAGCAATTGGACGGTTGGGAGGCCACTGATGATCCCTGGGAGGAGCACAAGTCCCATCAGCTCAGCTGTCCCTACATCAAACTGAACAAACCTGTAGAACAAGACTGGACACTCGAGGAAACATTTGCATTATTGCAGGAATATTACAGAAGTCAATGCGTAAGTTTTTTAATTACTCAATTAACATTATGACAAGTCGACGTTTTCACTCCGGAAAAACTTGTGGAATTCCAATAGTCGGCGGCTCCGCATGCGATTGATTTATTACTGTGGTTCAGATCCAAGATAAGACACTGAAGGTAATTGCAAAATTCATAACGTTCATATCTCAATCCTGATGATTATCTCGGGTGGTCATCCTTAAAAATCGACTCGTGTGTTCAGACTGCGACTCCTCCCTCCATTATCATAAATTTGTCAAATGCCTCCTCTCTTCGATACACTAATCTGATGATCTAATTATTATCTTCGTCGCTCCATCAGAAGGAAACAGAAGAGATTGAGAAAGAACTTGAAATTAAAAAAATCAACTCGTGGGTTCAGACTGCGACTCTCCTTTCATTATCTTAAATTTTTCGCATGCCGCGTTCACCTGACACTTTAATCGGATCTAATTGATAAATTTGTAATTTTATCCACCAGGAGCAGAAAGTAAAGACTCTGAAAGAGAACCTGAATACCGAAATGAAGATCCTGACAGCAGAAATTCCAAAACTCCTACAAAAATCGAGAAAGAATAAGAGGAGCATCAAGTAACAAAAGCACTTAATTAAGTATAAGGTATTTCGATCTTTGTAAAATTTTAATATACTTTTAATCGCAATTAATCATATCTGCTGTTAACCGATGTATCAGTAACGAAAGATCCTGCGATCTCGATGGTTCAACCCGAGCAAATCACGAAAATATAATTTACGCATTTACGTTTTTCCGTTGTCCATGAAGATGCAGGAATTTTAATTGTCGTCAGCCAAAAAAATTCCATTGGGGCTGATAGCAATCGAATAAATAATCATTGTCATCACTTGAGGGTGTTCAGCAGTATTTATTCACCATGATTTTACGTCAGTTAATTGCACCAGTATGTAAACCCAGATATTCGAGATTTTCCACTTGTCCATTGCCTTGGACTTTGTATTCATTTCGAGGGAAAGACGAGAGGGACGAGAGAGTCATTCTCAATATGGTATTAATGCTGAAGAGAGGTACTTGACGGTGTAGAGACGGTTGACAGTAGATAACGCAATCCAATCAGGTCTTATCAAGCTGAAAAAAAATGAGGGGCGGGGGTGGGAATGAATGTTGAGGGGGGATGATCAGGTGGAATTGCTGGGTGCAACCAGAGGAGGTTGTTGACGTCCTCCCCTAAATTGAGTATTTATCGAGTAGTTTGGATAATTTTTGGGGGCGGAGGGTGGAATTTATACGGCTGAAGCCGACATGAGCGGAAAGAGCCACTGAACTAGTAATTGATCGGTGTTTACAATTGATGTCTTCAGATTTCGTGACAGTTATCGCAAGATCCACTTATAACATCTTGCTAAATATAAAGTAGAGTGATGTTCCAATATTTACAATGCACAGAGAGGAATTTTCTACGATTTTCCTAGGGGAAAACACAGTAATCTTCGGTTGTCAAGAAAAAATAGGGAAGCTCAGGGGTGAGGGAAGGAGAGAGTGGGATGGGTTGGGGATGAGTTTGTCCAACAGAAGGAATTTGTTTACCCTCTTTCCTAAACGTTTTTGTCTCTCAGGGATTGTGCGAAGTATTGAAATTATAAATAGACGAATGAAGAAGGAAAAATTGCTTATCTGTTGGCTGTTTTATTTGAGTTCACTTGAAAGCTCGGATGAAGTTTTTATTTGTTCTATCATCAGTCGTATCCTCATGGGGAAAAATTGCTTCGCAGTAATGCCAAGGAGTGAAACATGAGGATTAAAGATGGTTGATGTTTGAGATAGAATGATACAATCGTGGCTTATCAATTAAAAAAATTGTGACACGTGTGGATGGTGCGGGGATAGGGATCAACAACGGGGAGGGGAAGATCACCCGAGATTACTCAGTGCACAACGAGGGATGTGTTCCAATTTGGCTCGCAATGGCTTGTAAAAGTTTTGGAAAGAAGTCGAAACTCATGCTCCTCGGAAAGATTAAGATAATGATTTTTGTTTCAAGGATGTCAGCTTTTGATTGGAAGATAAAGATCGATATTTTTAATTGATTATTTTTCCTCTAGGAATTTAAGCAGCAATTTCCATTCGAAATTCTCCGAAGGTGAGCTCGTCTTTGATTTAGGGCTTTGGTTCTTCTCAGGACTGTTTAAGTCGAGGAAGAGTTCAGGGGAAAAAACAAAGAAGTCATTGTGAAGGTATTTTCCTTGATTGGACGTATCCACCGAATGATTCATTAGGACGACACAGCTGGGAGACAATAGCTCCCGATAAAATCGCACGATCATCCCTTTAAGAACGAAAAAAGCTTCTTAACATTAATGTATATTACAACGTTGGTAAAGAGATAACAGATAACACGATCCAGTCATCACGTATTAATTAAGAGAATCAGTGACATGCGAGAAGGGGTTGGATATCTCCACTGAGAAGGCACTTTAGTCTGAGATATTTTTCTGCAACAAAGGGGATTTATTGGATTTCTTTCCCAACAAATCATCATTCCATAATTTTATATTGATTAAAGAGGTCCTCATTTGAGTATGAGAAAGAAGACACGGCGCTAATGACCTCAATTTGCGTGAATAATAATTTAAAAAAGTCATAAACGAGGGGACTGGGAATTCACTTTGGTCTGACATTTTTTTTTCATTCGCTGATCGATTTTTATTCCTTTTTATCTTATCAGGATGTTTGACGCACACATACAATCGATCTCATTTTCCATAAAGCGGGAAAAAAGAGCTCTATTTAAAAATTAAAGGAAAATTGTCCACTGAAAGATGTTTGAGTATCTCAAAGCAAGCCCCCCCCCCTCCCCCCAAACGTCTGGCGTGCGAAGCAAGCGGGGGGATAGTTCCTCTAAGATCAGGTTCTACTGATAAAATCCATAAGTCAATGGGTTTTCCCGACCATTTATTGAAATGAGACAATTTCTCATTTTATTGAAAATTGATGAAACAATAGAAATGTTTCCAGAATAAAAGTACTTTCATGAGTGTTATCAATGCGTTGTCTTGCCCGAGTGGCTTTGAACCAGATAACAAAATCGCCGGGACGCACCGAAGCGGTTGCAAGGATTCAGTTCAAATACATTTCAACATCGAGACAGTGGTGTGTGATATTAATTCCATTAAAAAGTTTCCCCCAGCTGATTTTGAAGTTGAATGAGTGGGTTATCATCAGCGGCTGTTAGAATGGATACATGACAGTTGATAGTGGACAACACGAACATGAGGAACAAGGGCGTCACACCCGAGACGATTCCCTTACTGCCAAAGAAGGCCTCATATTCAGTGGAAGTAAGAGTGACACCGGTTCCCCGCAATCGAGGTAATTGTGGTTTTTACTGTCATTTGAACTAATTAAAGGATTTAATTCGACAGATGGCTGATGAGGATTTTGAGTCAGGCGATATCAATTAAATATTGGTATCAGAATTAATAGAATGCCTTCGAGACAGTTTGTTATCGTGATTAGATAAAGATGTAATTAATCAACTCGCTGATAAACCAAGCGGAAATTGATCGAATGAGATCTCGCTTCGAGATATTTGTTAATGAAATTTCGTGATTCCACTGATTAGCTTCATAATATTTGGAACATTGACGTTATGAGGAGAATCGCCGGGTTATTTTGTTTATCATAATCCTGGAAATTTACCGATTTTTGTTTGACGTATTTCAATTGTCGATCGGGATCGATAATTAATTGAGCAGATCTTTCGATTCTGTTGGCTGAGTTGTAATTGTTCTGCGACTCTTGTCAATGAACGGAATAATCACTTATCAGTCGTGAAAATTGAATGAAAAAAATCAGATTTTTTATTGATGACGGGCTGCCAGTACTAGCTAGCTGAATGCAGCGTCGGCCGAACATTGGCCGCCTCTGCTATGTTGACAGTCTCATAATGATATGAAAAAATACGGGTGACATGCGTGAATGACTGATTGCTTTGCTGAATTCCTCGTGTTGATATTAAGTAATGGAATTCCTCAGATTCTTTATTTTTCCTCTTGCAATATTTACGATATTCAAAATATGGTAATCGCACGTACTGACAAGTGATTATTTTGTTAAAAGGCGCATAACAGTGGCTGTTTAGACAACTGAATATTGATCAACATTGAGGTAAAACGGTTTGACTTATATTTCACACTGGGAAAAAATATAATTTTGTTAATTAATGTTTCTTTTGCATAATCAGAGGCCCGAATTTGACTACAAAAATTTCGCAAATCTTCATTAGATTTGGAAATATTTCTCAAGATCTCGACTGAGAGATAACTCGAGTTATCTCGCTTTAGCAGTTCACTACTGATACGTACGTTCCCGCGGCAATAAAAAAATTCTATACTTTTAAAATTGCCATAAACATAAAATTAATGTACATGAAAAAATGAACTATTAATGTAAATAGAACCAAAATATATTAATGGACATAGTAAAATAGTCTCTTACCTCTGCGAAAAATAGGATAACGATTAATTTTTGAGAATAAAAAAATATAGAAAAAATATTTTGTTGAAGGGGATTCTAATTTCGGCTGATCAGAGGTGACGCTCCGGGTTACGTGATGTGTTCCACTAAAATGTAAGAGAATATCTGTTAAATTCATTGAAAATAATTGACAGGCTACGGGATAATTACAAGTCTCATAGTTTCCCCCCGACTGGTGAAATTATGACCGTGAAACGTATCACGTAACCAGGACACTGTACTCTACTTAGTTGAAATTAGAGTTGAGGAAACTGTCCGAGGAATCCCTCGGTATAAATTGTCGAGATTATTTTGTTAATGTGAGGTAATGAGATGTGAACAAAGAGAAGAATGGGATACTGTGAAAATTGATATCCGCCGGCAATATTTCCTGCAAGGAAACCTTAAAGGATGTTTCATAGAATAACTCAGATATAGTTCGCTCATTAATTTTTTTATTGAGGAAACTGCGTGCGAATTACAAATATTTTTAACGGAAATCGGGGAAAAACTTCCGAATTGAGCTTCATTAAGCGGAAAAATTAATACAAATTATTTTTTGTCACATTTAAGTCTATAAAAAATACTTTGAATAGTACAACAAAATGAGTGAACAGTAAAATCGGTTAAAGCACCGAATCTTCTCCAGTGTAATAACCGGAAATTAACTCATTTAACTGTATTTTTTGTTCCTGTATTTTTTTCCTGTATCATATCGACCAACGAAATTCACAACAATCTTAAACACTCAAAAAGTTGTGATTGCACGTAACAACAAGGACTCATTTTGTCAAAATAAACCGTAATTTAGCCGTCACCGTTCGACGTACTAAATAATTAATCAGGTAGTAATACAACAAAGCCAGTGCCGATAAATTATGAATGTCGACAGATTCTCTGGTTTATTGTCTCTGTAAGTCCACCGTCACCGGTAGTTGTTGGGTAGGGGTAAGGTGATACCGGTTGGCAGGATTTTCCCCAGTTATCTTTTTAATGATACGTAGCACAGGTAATCGAAGCTAAAAGAGCGTCAGTTCCTTATCTCCATGTTTGGAGGTAAGAGTAGGATATCAAAGGGGGGCCAGCGTCCGATACAAATCGCTCACTTCTCATATAAAAGGACTTATAATTTCTGGTGAATCCTCAGTGCCGTTTCGTGTCTCATCAGTGGCGGTCACTCGACGATTGTTAATTACCCAACCATTAATACTACTTCAACACCCCCAAATCCCTGGTGTACCCTCACGAGGACCATCACTATTGCCCCAAGTTGTCTCTTGTGAATGATAACTGAACCATCGAAGTTAGTGTTCGCGTTTGTTCACTTGTTCCGGACGAAATTAGCGTTTAACAAATAAGGATAAAAAATTTATTAACATGTTGTCAGTGTGGCGTGGTTGTTGTAAGTAAATCAAGTCGTTGAACAAAATTTCCTCATAATTTGCAAAAGATCATGAATCATGTCGAGCAGAAGTGAATTATGTTCCCGATTGAATTATTTATATTTTATTTTCAATGAAATTTGGTACAAATTCAACAAAACGAATTGAATTGTCTCTTGGGGGTTCAAGGGGTTGAATGCTAATTAATTAGAGGGTGGGAGAGCGATTTGATTCAAGTAGATTTCGAGAAATCATTTCACGAGTCGTGAAATGCAAGTCGATTGTTTGAATTAAGTCGAATCAATGGATTTTATTTTTTAATTCCAATTATTAGAAACAAAGCATTCAAGTTTTCCCTCTGAACATTTATGTGCCTGTTAAACAATTCGTAATATTAATTTAAAGCTGTCAATCTTGAGTCGAGTGAAATGGATGCCCCAATTAAGTCTAGAACTACTTAAAGGGAGTGTTTCCCTAGTTTTTCCGATTTTTGGGGCCCTGCGCTATTAATTTGTCTTTATTAATTACAAAAATGCATCATCCTGCATAATTACTAGAGAAATTATTCTTAGAATATTTACATATATTCTTAACTCCTTCAGAAGGATTTCTCTCTCGATTTCCCACGAACTATACCATTTTTTCCATAAAAAAAATTAACTGTGAAGGAGTCGGATCAAAAAGCTACTGCGTCATGTAGACATCTGTTGAATCGCACTTTAATAATTACAAAACACCAACAATTGCTAATAAAATCCCCGTTTCTCTGTTTCCAGGCATTCGAGTACAGCAGCGATGGGTATTCGCACTAATGGGATTCCTCGCATTGTTCAACGCTTACACAATGCGCGTGTGTTTGTCCATAACGATAACAGAAATGACAGTTCCAATAAATTCATCCCACAAAATCGACAACACTTGTCAAATAGACCGTCCCAAAGAGGAATCAACCAAGGTGAACTCGACGAATCAATTGTACCACTGGGATGAATCGACCCAAGGAATAATCCTCTCGTCTTTCTACTGGGGCTACGTCCTGACCCATCTCCCCGGTGGAATGTTGGCGGAGAGATTCGGTGGGAAGTACTCACTGGGTCTGGGGATCCTCTCAACTGCTCTGTTCACTCTGTTCACACCTCTGGCGGTCGAGCAGGGTGGATCGACCGCCCTCATTGTCCTTAGGATCCTGATGGGCATGGGGGAGGGCACTACCTTCCCAGCGTTGAATGCAATGCTCTCCCAGTGGACGCCCCCTGAAGAGCGATCGAAGATCGGGTCAATGGTGTTCGCTGGCGCCCAGTTAGGAACTGTCTTCACGTCAACTCTCTCCGGTCTCATTCTCCATTACTCCGCGATGGGCTGGCCAGCGGTTTTCTACGTGTTCGGGTCCATTGGCGTCCTCTGGTTCATCATCTGGACGTTGATATGCTACAACAATCCCAGCGAGCATCCCTTCATATCCGAAGCCGAGAAGAAATTCCTTCACGAACGAATGAGTGAACACACTCATTTGAAACCACCACCGGTTCCCTGGCGGCACATGTTCACCTCGTTACCGGTGTTCGCGCTTATCATGGCGCAGATTGGTCATGACTGGGGATTCTTCACGATGGTCACTGATTTACCGAAGTACATGAGCAGTGTCCTTGCTTTTCCCATCAAGAGTAACGGATATCTGTCGTCCTTGCCATATCTCTGCATGTGGTTCTGCAGTATCTTCAGCTCGTGGCTGGCTGATTGGTTGATAACAGCTGGACATGTCTCCAGGACTAATATCAGGAAGTTGGGGACGACTATTGCCTCGGTGGGACCTGGACTGTTCATCGTTGGGGCGAGTTATGTCGGCTGCAATGAGTACACAGTTGTTGCCATGTTCACCATTGGAATGACCCTCATGGGGACTTTCTACCCTGGTATGAAGGTCAATGCTCTCGATCTGTGTCCCAATTATTCTGGGAGTCTCATGGCTGTTGTGAATGGAATTGGAGCACTCACTGGAATCATCACACCGATCATCGTCGGGGAACTAGCGCCGGACAGCACCAATGAACAGTGGAGACTCGTCTTTTGGATTGTTCTGGGGGTCTTCATCGTCACCAATGTCATCTTTGTGGTTTACGCTAGTGGAGAGGTTCAGTACTGGAATGATCCGGAGTTTTTGATGAATCTGAAGAAGGAACGGGAGGACAACCGGAGGGAGAAAGAGAAGGAGCAGTATAATCAGTGCTGATGAGGTTTCTTGATTATGGTTTTGCATGGAGGGATCGGCTACGGCGACTTGGGCTGCTGGGGGATGTCCTGGAGATGAAGCTGGGGAACTCAGACTTCGGGGGATATTCTGAGGGAGGGGGGAGGGCAGCTAAAGGAAACGCAGATGGATGCTTTGATGAAGATGTCAGGGACTTTTTGGGAATTCAGGACAGCGGACGGAAACTCTGGAGGAGTTGGACTTTCGCTTTTCTGCAAATTTTGGGACACACACCAAATGAATTTTCAAAAAAATCTTAGCAGCGCTCGTCTATTGACTGCTCCGGGTGCTGCGGTACTCGAGCTAGGAACCAAAAATCTGTACATAATTTCACAGTCATTTTATTGTCCTACAGTCATTCTTCTAAGCTAATATTTATTATCTCGACATTTTTTTATTAGTTTTAGTGTTTGGTTACTGCATTTTCAAACGTCTCAAGGGCTTTAGATATTTATAATTAGTCGGGCATTTATTCTGATTATTTTAATTCCGGTCGGACTGATAATGATCGAGATTTTATTCGTTTATTGCAGTAGCTCATCCTCGCGATTCAACAAGTAAATAATAATATTGGAATTTTTTGGCGCGTCGAGTGGATGGATCAATGGATTAGCATGCGCATTGCGATTTAGATCCGTAAAACATGATGATAAGACGAATAACAGCATCTGCTGCTTTACGCGGAATTGCGTAATGTCTCGGTTGAGTTGCAAAAAATATCGTGCACTATCATGAGTAAATTGGGTGGACTCGGTGAGTCCGTGGAGATTGACCTTGCGAAGAAGTTGTGAAACGACTTCTGGGGACTTCTGGCAGATGCGTGGTTTATCTTATCGTCGGAAGATTTGGTCGGGACCAATAATGCCACCGGCACCTATCGACGGAATTTTATCTCCGGGGATTAATCGATTGTTCGAGAGGGTAATGCGAAAAATCGAATTTCCGACCTTGAGCCACTGGTCTCAATTCATTGCTTCGTGCTATCAATTGTTTTTGTTTTCATTTTTTTTTGATCACAGTGATTGTTCAATAACTGGAGCTCGTTACTGTCGTTAGTCTGTTTTTCAATTATACGACAATCCTTGAGGTATCGGTTCACGTTTTTGTTGTAAATTAATTTGCTGGGAAGCGAAGTTCCGAGCGCCCCAAGGTAATTCTATGAGCAATTTTCCGCGCTTCGAATAATATTGGAACAATTATCGTTTGTTTGTTCGCTTTAAGGTTGTTATCGCGCGACAGTCTCTCAATTTTTAAAAAATTAAGAAATTTCCTCGGTTGTCTGCAATTTAAAAACGACAATGAACTGCAAGAAACGACAGAAAATTAAATTGATGCCATCCGCAAAAATAGAAAAATAGAAGAAATTAAATGAGCATCATAAAATCACGTGACGAATAAAAATCTACGAAGGACGAATTAATTAATTGAGCTCACGATAACCGCGTAAAATGAATTTGTTCGTCTCAAGAACTTGCGAGAGGCATTGACCCATACGATTCAACTTCACGTCAACTTTCATCTTTTGTGGACAGAACAGATTGGATCTCGGAATTCAGTGATCACTTGACATACATTGATTGATGAATTCTTATCTCCATTTTTCACCATCGAGGAACAATCCGCTTCACGAGTGAAGTGACGACGTAAGAGGGAGGACAAAGGGTGGAGTGCGAGTGAGATGACTGATCATTATCTGCTCTGATGATTAACGATAAGGTTTTGATTAATTCACTGTACATTATCGATTCATTCACTCGGTTTGGAGAGTGTTGGCTTCAGTCGAAGTTATCGGTTTTTCACTCTTATATAAAAATAAGTGAACCCTTTTGTAAAATACCTGTTTAATATTGTTTGTTGTATCGTACCAATCATGTATTTTTAAATATTAAATAAAGGAAGATTTTGTTTTTAGTCGAATTTCCGTAATTTTTTTCCGTCAGGTGAGAACGGGCTCATGGAAAGTTTAAGTTTTCTGGTCAACAACAACAACAACAACAATATTAATAATAATAATAGATTGACAAATAGGAGTCAATTACAATGAAAGAGTTGCTCTGACCACCAGATGTTTTTATTATCAAAAATATATGTGAATTACTGCCACCAGACGAAATCTATTATCTCCAATCATTCGAGATTTTCACCATGTCATGTAAATACTTATAAAAATAGTGATAAGCCAACCAATTGCGTTGTATTTGTCCAATCTATTGTACAGGAGCATTGGTTGTGAGATAAGTATGATGGACTTCCCCTGTATTTGTTTGATTGACCATCACAGCGGTCAGATTGTGGGACAGACATCCAGCTGGAAGAGTACGTTTCCTCCCACCTTGTCAGAGCTATTCGGATAATTTGGAGAGTAATTTATCAAAAAAGGTGAATATTCTTGACTTATTTCTAGAAAATAAATTATTTCTATAAAAAATCAAATATTTTCTATGGAAATTTATCTTCTCCAAATGGGAGAATATATTCTCGTCAATTTTTTCCTTTTGAATTTGAGTGATTTTGGTCTCTCCACTCTGCGAATAAAAAGCAAACGTCAATTTACATGTGTCTCTCATCCACACGTAAATTCATTTAGCGAAGTCTTGTGGTGACGAACGTTTAGGCATGACTTGCAGGACCAGACATAACTACTATATAAATCTTCGTAATCTATGATATTCGTTTTGTCCAACGTATTGTGCACGATAATTCTCATACCAGTGATATATCACAAAATAAGGATCGTCGTGCAATCCTCCGGATATCTTCCATAATATTGAGCTCGAGGTGGGCTTCGCCACCTTCCAGGACTGGAATACCTCCAAAAAATGGGTAATCGAGTCGAAATTTATCTGGAGATTGAAATTTCTCGGCTGTCAGTGAAGGCGATACTTTGTACCATTGGAACGTGATGATAACGTGCTGGACATTGTCCAGAGTGACAGACCGATTTCCAAGAGTGAATTATTTACACTTTTCGAATCAATATGGCTCAATGAAACTGCTGTGTGACAGTGACTCAATGTTATTCATTGTATTCTATCTGCTTAACTGGTTTTGTTATCTAATAATTTTGTCTTCATAACGCAGTATAAATCTGCTTCACCTGGAGGGCGAACGATCATTCACTGGAGTGTTTTCGATTTTTGTTTCAGGGATTTTAGGGAAAATGGTGTTCGTGGGGTTCGGGGCTGCTTCCCTAGCGTTGGCTCTGGTCATTGGATTCTCCTGGGGGCTGAGTGTTCAACCCTTCCTTGGGAGTGATGTCCTGAAGGATGTGCCTTTAATCGATGGGTAAGAGGACATTTTAAGTAGATCTGCACCGCCAGGGGCAGACAACACTGTTTGAATATTCTCGATTGCGTGAATTTACTACTTAAATTGCATTATTTATTAATTTATTGAACTTGATATTAATCACTTAAAGAGTTGGTCGTTAATTACTATTCGAAACGCAATTTTAATTTTTTTTCTCGCCATTTTAAGTTAAAGTTCTGTCATCGTTGAGTATATCCTGGTACCATTATTTTTTAGGCACAATGATCTGGCTTGGAATCTCTACTTGAAACACGCGAACAATCTCAGTGCATTTCACTTCGATCAAGACCTACGTAACGACTCAATAATGGGAACTGGAGTCTGCGTCACTTGTCAAACAGATTTGCCACGATTGACTAAGGGGAAAATTGGAGGACAAGTGAGTTGCGTGTGATTTTTCCAGAGTTAGATTCTTTAGAAAAGTGAAATGTTTAAATAAAAGAATAATTGTTTTGCAGTTCTGGGCAGCCTATGTCAGCTGTGATTCCCAGTACAAGGATGCCATTCAACTCACGCTCCGTCAAATCGACGTTATAAAGAGACTCGTTAAGAAATACCCGAAGAATCTCCAGTTCGTTACGGAAGCTGGGGATATCGAGAAGGTCTGGAAGACCGGGAAAATAGCGTCGATGATAGGGATTGAGGGGGGACACTTGTTCGATTCTAGTCTCGGTGTTCTTCGACTTTATTATGAGCTGGGGGTGCGTTATGTTACGTTAACGCACACGTGTAATACGCCGTGGTGAGTGATGACTGATATTTTAAAAATTAAATGGTAGTTTTTGATAAAAGAATTTTCATTTCGATAAAAAAACAATTACAAGTCAATTTTCTCTCATTCTAGGGCCGATGCCTCTACTGTCAATGAAGGGTCTGTCTATAATCTGACAGATTTTGGAAAGGTAATTGACACAGTGATCAATTTAATTAACTAATGTTCCAAAAAATGAATAAAGCGTTGAAACGTTTTAAGTCTTTGTTATTTTTATTTAAAAAATATTACAATTCCTGAATTATCAAATTCGAATATTTTTCTTTCAGACAATCGTACACGAAATGAATCGCTTGGGTATGATGGTTGACCTGTCACACGTGTCACACAATGTCATGCGAGAGGTACTCGCTACAACAAAAGCACCAGTTATTTTTTCACATTCATCATCTTTCAGTGTCTGCGATCATTACAGGAATGTACCTGACGATGTCCTTCACATGGTTGTACGTACTTCACACACCTAATTACTGAATAATTCAGAAATATTGTTTCGTATACATATCGTTCTGTCTTGTCGGTTGTCATCATTAGATTTTTCTTGTATTTTTAGAAAGAAAATAATGGCATTGTGATGGTTAATTTCTACAATAATTTTGTCAACTGTAATGAGACAAAGGAAACGACCATTGAGGATGTAGTTGGTGAGTTTTTATTGGTCTTCAACATTTGCGTATCTTATCAGCCTCACAAAACTATCCCGACGATAATGACACTAGTGAAAAATGAGGCGCAAGGTAATTTTGATATTAAAAATTTTATTATTGACTTTTCTCTTTCCCAGAACACATAAATTACATAAGAAATTTAATTGGACCGGATCACGTTGGAATTGGCGGTGATTACGACGGTATTAGTGAGTAAGTGACAATAATGATAATTAAGGTGACAAGATAATTTATTCCGGGCTCATTTGATAATCAGAAGGATTCAGTGAGTTGTTTGCACACTATTTTTAGGCTACCAGTTACCAGATTGCTATCAGAAATTTGGTATTATTAGCCTGGCCAGTATGTAATCAGTCTCGTTGTACCATTTTGTTAATTATGAAATTATCCTCAAAATGAGTAATTTCAGGAGGAAATGGAATGCGATGTGTTTCGTAAAAAAATCCCCGTAGAATCGCACATTTTTTTAGCATAATTGCCTAATTAGGAGTTGCCTATTTCTCAGTATGAACAGAATACTAATTACGATTTCACAGCAGATCAATTTTTCCTATATAAACTACCGTAATTATTTAATTAAAATTTTTCCTCATAGTTTATTCAACTAGCACTATAACTTTAATTTTTTTGTCGGCAATACCGTCCTCTGACATTGAAGAATCACCAGGGAAATGAGCCAAGGACTTAGTCATTATGATAAACACGAGAAGGGAAATATTTATCGTATTTTATTTGCAAACAAAACTTTGCGATTTCCTAATTATGAAAGCACAGCTACATACACCATAGTAGTTCATGTGCTACGATTTCGAAATTTCGTAGTGGAAGTCGCTCCATAAGCGCCAACAATCTCTCCCATAATCTCTACTTGCGCTTTCTCGAATACGATTTTCTATTCTCTCTGGTCGATTATAGAATTCAATTGGTTCAGACGTTTCATTCTGTTCCTTACAATTTATTTATTAATTCTACCTCAAGGTTGCTATTGTTACTATTGGTATTTATTTTTGTTCAATGGAGCCTGATCGTATAATTTTATAAGTAAATAATAGTCATGTTCCAATATCAATCCTAATAAATCTAACTGATGAGCTAATTAAACGACGACGACGATTGCAGTACTCCCAAGGGTCTGGAGGACGTTTCTAAGTACCCGAATCTCTTCAATCGTCTGTACGATCGTCGAGAGAACGAGCCCGAGTGGAGTCGCACTGACCTCGAGAAACTGGCGGGTAGAAATTTAATTCGTGTCTTTGGTGCAGTTGAACAGGCTCGGGACGCATTGGCAACTGTTCCTCCAAGTGATCGGATCATCACTGGATACGAATTGTACGTCGCCCAGAGACGAGAGGAATTGAAACCTGGTGCATGCCAAACAGCGACTGAGTAAATATCCACATAATTATCGCACGATTATTGCGAAACTCCATTGAATAATAATTCAGAGCGCAATGTTTATTGTAGGTGGGAGCAGGTGGACCTGTCCAAAGTTTAAATACGAGAGTATTATCACGGAAGATGTGACCTCCAGAGGATCATCCGCTGAATCGTCGGGTGCATTAAGTGATCGTTAAATTTATTGAACGAACTTTGTCCAGTGAAGAAGGTTTTTATGTTAACAACAATGTCTTTACTGTATTTCAATAAATTTTCATTCTTTTTTCATTGAAAACAGGGAATTACGGTGTAGTAGAGAGACATTTCACTGAAGAAAAATATCCGATGGTTAAATGGTGATCAATTTAGATAAAAATGAAGGGAAATGGCCCGGACGGCATCAGGGACACCATTTAGTTTGATATAAAGTTTCAAAAGTTTTCATCTAAAACAAATCAAAATTGAATTTGAATAAATTAACATAATATTTCCATTGAATTGACATGAGAGAGTTGACTGACTGTCCGTCCCACCTTTCATCGTACTTTAATGGCTTTGCGCAAGGGAATAAGTCCCTAAATTTTGAAACCTCTTGTTGACATTAATTATTTGGTAGTTTTTCTCCTGTAGAATATTATGTAAGATAATTAGAGATAATGATGCGTTGAGAAACAGTGAATATGCACAATTCACAGACGATCCCCGAGATTTCATGTGGATTATATTTTTATATAAAGTTATTGTAGAAAAATGCTTTTTGTGGAGAATTTGTTAAACAATTTCGCTCTCCAGATTATTTCTGTTGAAGCTGTCAATCCTTAGCTGGGTAATTTTTGTCTGTCTGTCTGGACTGAAATAATACCGCACATTTCGTGTCTATTTTACCTGGACGGACCTTCTTTTAAATTAGATAACGTTTGCGCAATATTCAAAATTATTACTCAGAACCTGAATTAAGTTTTGTATCATGAATTGCTTGACATCACGTAAGTTGCATGCACAATAAATCGGCTGTTTCTCCAACGAATTCATGAATATGATGACGAAAATTTCACTTTTTACAGTTTTAATTTCCGACTGCAGCGGAAGTTTTTGCAGAGTCAATGAAGAAAAATATCGGCATCGTAAATTGTCAATTTACATTTCGTAATTACGTAACCGATAATCGACATGAGCGCATCCCTTCCAATGCCAAGATCGATGTGGAGATGGTAATGGTATAAAATCGAGGGATAACGAAGTTGGGAAGGGATTTGAAAAATTCTGTTAGAAGGTTTTTTGAGGAATCAGAAGAGTTCATCATTCGAAATTTTTTTTTCTAAGACAGTTATTGTCATGATGCTGTCCGACAAGTGGAGGGTGGTTTTTATTCTGGCTGTGGTGATTCGTGATAGTTTGGGGGAAGGACTGGGCCTTATCAATAATGTAACTGGTGAAATCTTCAAGTACACCCGGGGCGGAGATGTTCGAATGGCGGAGAGGATGAGAATAATTGTTTACAAGGGGTTCGTTGATTTTTAGATTTTTGGGGGGAGACTACCCGGGGCGGGCTAATATCAGCATTTGTCTCTTTAAATTATTGCAGTCACAATTAAAACGTGACTGTCATTCCTGGACCAAAGAATGAAGATTCTCATGAATTTAATTTTAATTTTTGATTTTGTATAAAATTTTATAGAAAAAAAATTGAATCAGCTTCAGTTGCAGTGATTCCGATAACGTCAATCGCAGCAATTTACCAGCAGATCGATCACTCAATGCCACTGGTCATTTATGTTCACGGATTTCGGGAGCATCCATCGAACAGGAGTATCCGGACTGTCGTCGGAGGTGAGATCTTAAAGTAATTAATTAATCAATCAGTTCTGTAAATTAAACAGATCACAGGTCGTGACTCGACACAGAATCTGAATGATTTTTCAATTTCCTCGGTTTATTACAGCATATTTAGAGCGTGGAACAGACAATATAATGCTCCTTGACTGGAGTCGTTTGGCATCGGGTAATTATGTGACAGTTAGACGTCGAGTCAGTGGTGTTGCGGAAGTCCTGGCTAAGACATTTGATGGACTCGTTGGTCTTGGCTTAAACCTCGAAACATTCCACTTCGTGGGGCACTCCTTAGGGGCACAAATAGGGGGGTTCTTCGGGAGATACAGTAAATATTCGATTCCCAGGATGACAGGTAAACTATTGACACGAATTTCATGATGATGAGTTGTTAAAATTGATTAGGACTAGATCCGAGAGGGAGACTGGCCTTGATCTCGTCTCGTCTCAAATTATGGAGACGAGACTGAGGAGCTAGTCGACAAGTAATTGTATAGTGGAGATGAAATGTCCCCAGGACTTGATCCGGCGAATCCTGGATTTTACTACACGGGATCGAGACACATTAACGCGAATAGTGCAAGATTTGTGGATATAACTCACACAGACGGCGGTTTCTACGGGGCTCGAGAAGACACTGGTACTGTTGATTTCTATCCCAATGGAGGGTCTAGACCACAACCTGGTTGTAACTTCTTGGGAGTTCCTGTCACACCATCAGGTTAGCAGGATTCTATAAAAAATCGGAAATCCGGGTAGACGATTCGGATCGTCTACCTCATCGTAGAAAGTTCAATAAACATTCAACAGAATCGACTAAGGCTATCGCTAATTTTTATAATGAAATAATTATTGAATTAACTTTATATTTTTCCGAAAATAATTTCAATGTTTTTATTCAGATTTGTGTAATCATTGGAGGTCGTGGGAATATTATTCTGAAACAATTAAATACGAATACGCTTTTGTTGCTACCCAGTGTCCATCACTTTCGCAGTACAAATCAGGAAAATGTGATATAAATCGAAAAGTTTTTTACGGATATTCTGTACCTAGAGATGTGTAAGTAGTCTATTGCCATTTTTTCTCATGTACGTCCCAGGGGAAAAGCAATCGAATGCGGATGAATAAATGAAAATAATTTTTATTGCAGGCGGGGAAGCTACTACTTCGTTACAAACTCAAAAGCTCCATTCGGCAACAGAGTTGGATACATCAACTCCACCATCCTGAACACAGTGTAGCCGGCGTAGGATAGAGAATCAAAGACTGGAACTATTACAATTCTGTACAAATTATCCACTGTGTTTACTATATCAATTTCGTTGGCATAAAGCGAAATATCGTCCTGACATCAAAACAAATTTCTACAACTACTGACAGAATATTTATAGGACTTCTCTGTCACCGGGAGCATTCGTTGTGATTGCGATGATCACCGTTACCATTTTGGTTAATTTTCTGAAGATTCTGCAGCTCAGTGAGCAGTTGTCGGCTGAAATCAGAAAAAATTGACTCGGTCATTAATCTGACAATTTTCCAAAAGAAAATATTTTTTTAATTCAGTCTAATTTTCTTAAAACCCTCAAACGAATATAAACTTCACTTCCATTAATTATCAGAGGATCTGTTTCCAATCCGTCAACATTGGATGGATATTAACACATTAGCAAATTGTTATAAAATCAATAACGTAATCATCTCCATTTTCAAACTCAAACTTCCAAATTCAACAATTATTTTTTGAGTAATCGTCAAGAAAATTTTTCAACTCACAGAGCGGTTTTCCTAATTATCGGAAAAACAGTGGCAGGGGGATAGCCATTAAATACTGTTGCATTTGAGCCACTGTAGGCACCCATAGCATGCCATACCATCCAATCCCCAATCGAATAGTCCGGAATTTCTGATCCTTTTATAACGCAGTCGTAAGGGTCGCAGGTCTGTCCCCAAATGACGGAAAGGTGTTTTTCGTCGCTCGGCAACTGATGAGTGCAATAATTATGAAAATATTAACATATCACTCTTAATATTTTATTTCGAATTACACGATTTATTTTTTGTAGTAATTTTTGCTATTGAAAATATTGCGAATTCATTATTTTTCAGAAGACTCATTGGTACACAATAATCAGTTGTAATATATGTTGTATCGATCTTTATTGATAATCATAAATATTGTTTACCTCGTATAATGGCATTGGTAATTGCTGCCTGGTCTGCAATAGTTCCTCGATGAAGGCCCCGTACGTTCCGTCATTGATGTAGTAAAATCGCTTGACAGTCCCTCCTTCCTCGAAAAATTTCTTTCCTTGAACACAAGCCCCCAGGGTGAAAGCGGACTCGACGTAGTACCTCCCTGGTTCACCGATAATTTCGATCGATGGATCGACATTCTCCAGGGCAGCATTAACGGACGCGGCCACCTGAACAATAGAAGCGAAGACATAATTAAAAAGAATAAATAGAGGTAATGAAAGGGATAAAGACAGTGATAACAAACTAAAAAATATAATTTTAAAAATCTGGTAATGTTCTGAGATAATTTCTGGTTTCGATGAAATTCCCGGGAAATCTAAGGACAGGTTTTTAATTGTAGGAATAATTACCGCAACGATTTTATGGATATCAACGTGTGTACAACAGATCAGATTGGAGACAAAGAAAATCAGAAATTTCGTAACGATGACAATGATGATAAGGATAAAAAATTAATTCACAAGCTGCATGTCATTCCTTCACTGGTAAATTTAATCATACAATGTTGAGACAAGATAACTAAGGGATATACGTATTAATTTATAAATATGTTCGGTTTCGAAGAGCACGACGTCTTCCGAGAAAACAAAGATATCTCGGAATTCCTAACTGGAGTATCTTAGGATTTCAGTTTAAAAAATGGTAGACACGTGTAAGAGAATTTTTTGAATGATCAAATTGCAACGTACGATTGATAATGTCGTACTTTTTAACGGGAAGTTCCTTCGAAAATTTTTAATTCCCTTCGCCCATAGAAATAGTAGATTACCATCGTCCGAATGCCATAATCTTTTTTTCGTTACGAAGGCGTATGGCGGGTGGGCGAAGGGGCGCGCGAAAAGGAGGGAGGGGGGCTACTTCCCCCCCCCCCCATTGAAAAACAGAGATAGACTTAATTGAAAAAAAATTATTCTTTAGAAAAATACATAAACAATATAAACTAAAGAAAACGAATCTTAATCGAAACCAGTCGGGTAGGTAGCGCTTTCCGCGCCTCAGTAACGAAAAACATTAATTGATGTACCTGTTCGACAGCATCATCCCTGATACCAGAAATGCCACCCCCGATGTCAATGAGCTTGCAGTCTTTGAACCCCATCGATTCAGCGAGTTTAATGAGCTCGTTGCAGGTATCGATCCCTCGGCCGAAGGCACTGGCATCCCAGCAAGGGCTCCCCAGGTGGAAACTGAATCCGTAGAGGCACATTCCGGTTTCCTTGATAAAGCTCATGAGCTTTACAGTCTCTATTGTTGGTTCACAACCGAATTTTCTACTGAATGTGATTCCGCATTCGAAGCCATCCATCGCGATACGCACTACAAGCCTACGATAGATGAATAATAGTAATGAGGGGTAGAATAGTTTGTATATAATTTTGATAGCGGGAAATCATTATGAAGAAAAATTAAAACAGTTAAAAATGTTTAAATATCGAGTGCAATTATTATCCAGCAATTTTCCATCGATTGATGCATATTATTTTTAATTATCCAATTGTTATGTAAAAATATCTTTCACTAAATTTCCTCCTTTATTTTCGTTGATTGCAATTATATTCGGGAGATCGTGTTGAATTAAAATTATCAAATTCGTTGTCTGTTCGCAACGAGATTACGAATATTTTTGTATGCAATCAATTTTACCCCATCGGAAATTACAAAATTAATGGATTATTCCGTTAATTCGATAAAATCGTGACTTTATCATTTTTTAGCGAATAAATTTACCGATTTATCATCGATATAATGGAATAAATTAATCGATGGTAATGGAATCAACCGATTGCATACCTCTCCTTCAGCCACCCCTCCCACCCACCTCCTCATACTCACTTCGCTTCTGGATAGATATTTTTAAGCTTCAAAACCTCATCCGGCGTGTCAACAGTCATTCTATCGACCCCAACTTTTTTAGCGTATCTGATATGTGGAATTCCTTTGATGGGATTTGCAAATATGATGCGATCAGCAGATACCCCATTCTCCATCACTAATTGAATTTCTTGCTGGAATAAAAAAACGCGCACTCATTAGTGTCAATACGGAGGTACCTGATAAGACGCGATTGTAATTTATCTAGCTCCTTCATTATGTTTACCTTTGATGCACAATCGTAGCTACCATTGAGAGCAGCAATTAGGCGGATCACTGTAGGATCTGGGTTGCATTTGATAGCTGGAGAATCATCAGATTAAATCTTGATTAATCGCATGAGAAAAAAAATTATTTGAGAATAGAACAAGTGTGATTAAAATTAATAGACGAATCCAAGAAGATATAGAATAAAAACGTGAATGGACCAGGACTTCCTCTTTTTTTTCCAAATAAAAAACATGTAGCAAATTTTTCTTCCCCAATTAATGGATCTGAGTATTTTTCATTTAAAAAATCAGATCATATGCATAATATGTAATATAATGTTTGAAATTTAGACAATCGTTGTTAATTTCGAAAGAAACAAAATTAAAAATAAATTCAAAAAAGAGTAAAAAAAATCATTAAAAAATTACCTAAATTATTAACTATTAATTATTATTATTTATTATTATGAACTTTTAACTCGATAATTTTTAGATGTTAATTACCAAAATGTGGAACAACTCTTGGCATATTCTCAAGCCATCTCTTGTGCTTCTTCATCACATCCTCAATGTCAAGGACATAAAATGCTTCTTCTTCCCCATTCACTTCAATAATATTTTTCATAATATCGAGAGTACTGTTCTCATCGTCGTAAAGAGTGATGCCTGACAAGTCAAAATGTGCCATACCGTAACCAGGTAGAGTTACACAGTCACTGATTTATTCCACACTGCAATGATCGTTTTTATTCACCTCTGTCAACGCATCCATTATTAGTTATCAGTACAGATATTATCAGATGTAAAGTCTCCTGCGCCTTAAAATTATCGGATACTTCGTTGACAGAGGAAGGTGGCTTATTTCGCGTGTCAAAAAATTTCAAGTGGTTGCGTGAGGTATTGCCATTTTTGTTAAATAAAAATAAGATCTTGGGGAGGTGGAATGAAAACAGATTAAGTATCTTCAATCAAAACTCCAGGAAGATGGATCGAGCTGCCAATAAATTATCACCGCCATCTTGATGGCATGCACTCTAGTTGAGTGATAAAATTAGTAGTTGCTAATCAGTTCTGAATGTGTCCTCTGTCGAATTTTTTTCCGAAATTAAGGTCATCAATTGTTCAAATAATACGAGAATTAATCCCAATTCATTATCAACAACCGAAGAGCTCAGATAGATTTTCTTAAAAATAGTAGATTACGGTATGAGGACGATAGAGAAAATTTTTTTTCCGTTACAAGGACGCGGGAAGTGCTACTTACCGGACTGGTTACTGGTTTGAGGACGAATGATTAGCTATGATAAGACCGGACTCAACCGACAGGCTTTACAGCTCCTAGGAGTATAGGTGCTACCTCCTAGGAGTATAGGTGCTTACCTATCCTCCGCTAATCGGAACGGAACCTGTCGTAACTTTGGAGTGACATCACCGTTGGACGATAGCAATACAAAGATAAATCTCCATTATTCAGGTTGTTCAAATTTCCGCATATTTTCTACCTCTGACAAAGAAAATCGTCCATAAAAAGGGGGGTGGGCTTGCCCCCCCCCCTTTCGCGCGACCCTTCGACCACCCGCCAGGTCTTCGTAACGAAAAAAAGATTATTAGTTCATTTAAATGACGTAGACAACCTCTTTCAGAAATACAATTTTTCAAATGATTTCATCGTGTATTTTTCTAATGCTTTTTTCAATAATTCTTATAATTAAAACAAATATTTGGAGCCATATAAGTTGGATTTAATCCTGGACTTGGTTTATATTTAATTTTTCATTCTCGAAATTCCATTATTTTGGTCAAAACATTTTAAAACACTTCCATTATGTACGGAAAAATTATGTAATATATAAAATTGGATTACACTTCACTTCCTACTATTTATAATCAGTAAATTCACACCCCTTTGACATATTCTGATCCAGGAGTGAATCGCACAACTCCTCAAAATATTTGTCCTCCATTTTTCAAAAGGTGTGCATAAATAACGAGACCACAAATGTATACATAATATGTCTTTTCCTCATTTTTTACACACAAAAAGAAATTAATTCGCTTGATGACAAAGTTCATTCAACTATCCGCTGCCTACACCGATTAATTATCAAATCTATTCAAAATTACTCTAGTCCCAAAGAGTGAACAACTAACGACACGATAAAAAAAAAGAAATGCACTTGAACGACCATTACGGTATGGTGAGCTGAAGAATAATACAGGTACACTGCAAAATATCTCAATAACCATCACTGTCAAAACGCACCCCCTCCACATATCCGACACTCAGATTACATTTTAATAATTCTGTCGTGAACACATTACAGGGATGACTTTATAACAAATAGTCATTGCGAAAATTCCAACGAATTACATGCAAAATCAATGTTTGTTTTTTTATCCTGAACATACACAACCGTAATTGTTTTAAAAAGTGGCATTGGACAAAGTTGTTCTTAATTTTCTGGCGAAATAAACACTAGTGTTTTCCATCGTTTAATCATAGAATTCTCTCGTAGAATAGTAAATATGCCTCGCTCTTCAGAACCGTTGCTTCATCGACCTCCATTACTCTGTGAAAGAAAACAAATAACGTTACACATTAATTAAAATACATGCAATTAAAAATTTTGCCTCTCACAATTTCTAGAATACTCCCCGAACCCTCAACGAAGATTCAAATAAATCAAACGCCTTGTACCCCTTCACTAAATCAATTATTTCAACAATACCTAGAATCTGAGACGAGATACCATCTCCCTGGAGGTGGTTGGACCTTCTCTACATCGACATCATCGATATTCGCCGTCTCCCCCGAAATCTCTTCGACATCACACGTCCCAACCTTCGGCAAGAAGTCCCACCTGGGGTTATTGGCCTCGAGTGGCTGCCTGGCCTTGACATAAGCCACGTAGTGGCCCCCATGCATCGTCCCACTGTGCTCCACCACCCCATAAAGCGAATACACCTTCGACTTGTCGTGGTACTTGCAGACTGGAGCTAGATCGAGGATCATGGGGAATGCAACGTGTTTGGTAACTTTCCTGAAGCTAAATCTCTGTGACTGGAACCTCTTCAAGTGAAGGATAAGAACAGCTGGCACACGTGAGATGAGGTACTGCTTCGTGCTGGAGGTGCAGACAATCTTGCCCTTCTTTCCTTTATTCTCCCTGGCAGTGCAAGCCTCGCAGCCAACTTTATTGCTACCACTCATCAACTCCCTGGCTGTGAATTGATTGAGACAGGACTGTATGGAGCACTCACCGCTGGCAACTTGATAGCTGGTTGGAGACAGAGGTGCAGTGACTGATAATTTGGATAATCCACTTGTTAAATCATTCACACCATTTCGTTTCTCAGTGAATTGCTTCACCGAGTCCTCGGTCTCAGGACCAGATCGACATTCGTCCGTCTCAGCATCTGAGAAAGTGCTTTTTGGTTGATCCTCCTTGACATTAATTTTAGTGTCTGGTTCCTCATGATTTACGACGATCTTCCACATCAATTTTTCCTGAGAGTTCGATGTGGGACTAGTGGGGCTCTCTTTGTTGGAGATGGGGCTGCTCAGGGGACTGACAGTCGCCCCCTTGGGACTCAGCTCAGAGTTGACGATGATTGACGTCGATGAGAGGGGTGGCGAATCCGCTGGGAGCTGCTCTTGCGCCTCGAGATTCAACTCTAAGGAAGCCTCATTCTTCAGTCCCATCCCTTCCGTTAATTTCGATATCTCCGAGGGCGTAGAATTCCCATTCGTCTGCGTCATCTCATCATCTCCACTCGGTTCCCCCGGGGACACTGGACTGGCGACGGTCGACACTTTCTCTGAGCTGTAACCAGACTCGCTGACTTCCTGCATCATTCCATCATTCTCAATATTATCTTCAACATCAGCATCACTCTCCTCGGACTCTCCATGACTCTCCTGATTGTCTTCTCCGTTGTTTTGATTCACCGACTTATTGGAATTAGAGTTGCGGTGGTTCTTCCTGTTCTTCCTCGCTGCCTTCTTCTCCTTCTTCAGCTGATACTTCGAAGGTTGATTCGAGATATTATTGCCCATCAGGTCGAAACTTTCGTCGAGACCACTGCTCTTACGTTTTCCCACGATTGGAGGCTGGGGTTTGTCCATGAGGACCGGAAGCGAGAGATCGAGGAAGGGTTCTGTACGTTGTGATGAGTGATGGCAGTCCAGGCACTCCAGAGTGGACACCAGAATCCCTCGAAAAACCGGCTCAGAGCCCAAGTGCCTGGCGCTCGCCTGATTTCCATAAAATTTCACTTGTGCTTTAATGTTCTCGTCGATGGCCTGACGTTTGGACTTATCGTCGAGACCAATTTTCTTCAGAATGACAGACTGGTACCTCCTGACGTCGTCATTCCTCACCTGCTCCAGAAGATGACGAAGGAGCTCGTGAGCGTCGTGTTGACCACCGTCCATGCACTGGGACGTCTTCTTCTTGAAGGAATTCAGCAGCTCTGAGGGCCTGTACGTCTGGTTGTTATCAGCATTTTGCATATCTGTCAGTGTCTTCCATAAAGTCGCTGTAAAATTTCCCCATCCCTCCAGTTTTCCCTCAATGGGTGGTAGGTCCAACTCTTCAGCGTCCTCTGACGGCTTGCATTTACCACCTGGAAGGATAAATTTAGCGTCTGGCTCTCGTAAATCCTCCAGGACTTTTACCAGGAAAGGCGTTTGTGCAAGACACTGCAGGACTGAATTGAAGAAACAAGTGTTTCCCAGGTTCATCAGCCCACCGACTCTCGTGAGGTTCGTCAGAGGCTTCTGGTGCTTGTCGTTGGTGGATGGAATGTTCTCGGGGGACTTCTCGATTGGAGGCAGGGCAATTGCAGGCTGGGGTGGGGTGTAGGTTGTTGTCGCGAGTTTTTTTATGAATTCAACTATTTCGAGTAATTGTTTTCTGAAAATAAAATTAATTAATCAAGATCAAGTATTTTATCAACGATTCTATGCGCTACAAAAAATATAATCTAAAATAATAAAAGACTTGTTGAGAAAAACACTGACTAAACTCCCTCGTTCAGTCAACAAATCATTCTCGAAGGCGGATGACGTCCCGAACTGTCTAGAACAACTGATTATAAATTTTCAACTAACCTACTGTCAGCATTGACCACACTCTCACAGTCGTAGCACCATATACTCCAGTTATGCGTGTCAATGGCGAGACTGTGACATTCACTATGGGGCGTACGAAAATGATGCTCTGCATGTTTGTTGAGATACCGTCCACAGGCTTGATTTCCACATTTCAAACATATCCAGAGGGGCTGGATTGATGATGACATCTACAAAAGGACAATTCTATAAAATATTTCATATTTTCGGAGGTGCTGCTTAACCTAATTGCACTCTGTAGGATAAATGGAATCAAATAGGTTCGTTAACAGGATGGCTTTAACGTTTTTGCAACGATAATTATAATCACCCCATCGTCCTCAACATCTTGGCTCTTGTTGCTATCAATTTTACTGCACTCTCTGCAGTGAGTGAGGATTCCAACCTTCTTCAGGACCTTTCGAAGAACATTACCATTGATGGACTTGATGATGTGAAGGCATTTGACTCCATCTGTCAAAGTAAAGTCGTGGATTAGCTTTTCACCAGTCACGTTGTGACAAATATGTCGTGTAAATTAGTGACGAGTCTTCTAACCTGATTTGGTTTCCTCCCCAGATTCCGATGAATGCACACTGGCATCATCATTCACGTCTGGCTGACGATTTTTCCTCTTCCCCATTGCTCCATAAAATTCCTCAACTCCAATAAATAAACTAGCCAACTGACCTAATTTCGAATAGACAAAATGTGATGATTAATAGGCTTCCAATACATCAGAATTTTCATCTCAGGGGACTACTGACTGCTCGTAACGCATACATCAGTGATTTGATGAGTCGTTCCTTGTTTCTTGATCAGTCATGACTGAGGAGATATCTTTGGCGAAAAGATTTACCCTTTAATTTTAATCTTCACAAAGCAGCAAGCTCCATTATTGCGACCTCATGGCAGATTGTCAAGAAACGTTCACTATAGGACTTTCCAGCAGCTTCTCTTTTTATAATCTTCAGTCCTCCATGAGAACTGAAGATGAGAAAAAAACGTTGAGTGAGAAGTACAACCACAGATGGCGCAGCAACCTCAAACAGCCGCCAAAATTCTTCTTAATTTGCACTGACAGATGATTGTTTTTGGCAAAATAAACTAATTATATCATTTGTACGAGGTTTGCACCCATTCAGAATTTTATTCATTTCAAATGTAGCAGGACACGTCTACCAATGCGTATGACTTGGTCCGTCTATATAATTTTTTCAGTGGTCGACTTTGAAGCTGAGCAACGACCTCTATATGCCATTCTCCACTGATAATTAATTGAACAAATCGATTACTCAACTACTACCGATTCTCAATCGACATGGAGTGAAACTATATATAAATGTTTTCTAATCTCTCTGTAAAACTCATGTTAGTTTTGCAATTATTTATTTAAAAATAAATGAGATCGTGACCAAACATTCAAAGCTCAGTACATACCGCAATCACCGGTCGATTATCTACATACGAATTCAATTAACAATCAATGATTGTCCCACGTTTGTAAGAAAAATTAATTTTATTAATACAATGATTTTGCGTTCGTCTTACTCATTGTCACATATAAAGGTATAAAATTTCTAATTTATCTTATAAAATAATGACATGTCGTTCTGCTGTTTCATTATTTACTTAATAACTAACTTAAAAAATATTATCAACTTTAACTTTAAAAGTTTTACAGTTTCATAAGTCATTTTGCATTTTTAAAATTTTATAATTGATCAGGTGATAGTAAACTTCCACAATGTGAGGAAAAAAAAAATCAATGAAAAAAAATTTGAAAGTTTGTACAATTCAGAAAAATATTTGTCGACGAGGTTTAAAATCCTTCATTTCGCAGAGTCCCACAGACTCATAATTTATGAAAAATGAGACTGTGGAATGGTAGATTATATAACAATTTTCTTTCTACATCTTAAATTACCTGTCAATTCAACACGAAATTTCAATAAACAAATTCAATCCAATTTCTAAGACTTTAAAATCAATAAATATTTTCTTTCGAAACGAGACTTCCTTTACTGAACAATACTGTAAATACGAACAACAGTAGAGTTGACTACAATCAAATCCGATACAATAATATTAATATTTATTTAATGAGTTGAGCTAGCAATATTCCAATTTTAGAGAATAAAGACGATTAAAATATTTATTTCAGTGATTGATTATTTTATATTGGATTTGATTTTAGTTCCTAGTTTATTTATTTCTTCATTCATTTCCTGAATGAAAAAAATGTCACATATATATTGACTTCAAAGACCTGAAAATTATCCTCAATATTTGTAGAGAATTCATATGTTAATATTTACGTGTAAAAATGACACGTAATCACAATTTCTCATTAATGTCATAATTAATCTCATAAATTTATCGTCTATCTCACTCACTGATCTCAATAAATGCGTTTGAAGATGAGAGCTCTCACCTGACAGCAGTATTGCGACCAGGCCGTGCCATAACGTGTTTTGCAACGAACATGATCACGGTATGCTCTGTGCATGAGTACCAGGGTGAGTGTGAGCACGGGGTAATACGGGATAATTTCGTGAGTGAATAACGATACTCCGGCGATGGACCAGTTCATTATCACATCCCCAAGATAGTTGGGATGTCTCACTTGTCCCCAAAGACCAGAAACAATGAGTTTCTTTCCTCGCGGCGTCAGGATTGTCTCCAAATTTGAAACTCCAGTTCCATATGGATTTCGTCTAAACTCATCCTTCAAGTTATTGCTCATACGATAAATCAGATATCCCATGAAGAAGGAGAAGCTCAAGGCAGCGAGGACATAAGATGACTTCTGAACATTCTGATAAAAAACGTATCTCGTCACCAGAGTCACCAAGAACGGATACAGTAAATTAGCCACACAAGTCATGTACCCAGTCCCCTCGTACATGACCCTGAATGACGTGAGGGAGGTTCCCTCAAAGACAAGTGCATCAAGACAGTAAAAAATCTGCAGTCCTGTGACCATCAAAACGGTGGTATTAGCACTCCACGAAGAGAGCTCGACATCCTGGACAGTCTGAATGACAATCGCCGAGTTGATAAGAAGCGCTCCAATGACAGAAGCTCGCACCAGCACAGTCTTGATATCAAGTTTTCCAATGCGTGGATTGATCTCCCTCCCTTGCCAGAAGTCATAAATGAAATTATTCGTGGATCCGTAGATGTTCAGGGCATGAACAGGAGCCCTTCCCGCCTTGATATACAGCACGACAGCGAGGATAGTCCCAATAATCCATCCGCTGACCGCCAACTGGAGGATCGAGGCAAGAATATATTCACTGACTCTATAAAATCGATATTCGCAAATGCCCATTGCAGCCAGACAAATTATTGCAGTGAGCCAACCATTGACTCGATATTGTACTCGTCCAATCTTGTCCTGCTGTCCATCAACGAGCCTTCCAACAGGTAACAAGGATCCAATAGTCACGAACAAAAGGTATCCAGTATAGTACAATGTAGCATTGAGATCAAAGTAAACGTGCAACTTTAATGGCAGACGAAAGCCAGTGTTGTTGCACTTGTTATTGTAACAGGCAATTTGTGGTAAAATTATTGAGATCGGTAGGAGAAGGGTAAGGCACAGAGCACCGAACCAACCGCCCCATTCCTGGGGTTTGGCCACACGCTCCAGTTCTTTCTCCTTATTAATTTTTTCGACAGTTGTCGAGGAGTCCGGGAGTGCCTCCTCCTCGTAGTGGAGGAGCTTCTGTAGATCTTGATCCCTCTGGACTGAATATCCTCTCTCCCTGGTGTCGGTGAGGTAGTCGTACGTGATTTTCCTCTCAGCGGGGAGGGAGACTGCCCGATCGATCGATCTCGTCGTGACAACTCGTTCGGTCTTCATGGCTAGAATTCTCGTCGATCTTCTCGTGGCGGTGGGGGTGTCCCTCGTGCGAGATTGCGTAGGGATCATCTCGCTCTGCGGATCGGCCTCACTGGAGGTCATCGTCGAGGTGTATTTCTCTTCTTCTCGATCCTGCGGTGCTTTACGAGCCGGGAGTTTCCGGATTTTTGAGGTAGGAGATCGTGCTGGAGAACGTCGGCCGGGGGACTTTCGACTGGGGGATTTTCGACTCGGGGACTGACGACTTGGAGACTTCTGCGAGGGGCTCTTCAGGTTACGGGCACGAGTTCTTGCAGAACTGCGAGATGGTCGCTCTAGCTGTCATTTAAAATGAGAATATTTTTGTTTTGGTTTTGTCTATTTATTTTTCATGAAATTAAGAACTACGTGAATGCGTAGGTTTCTTTGAATAACTTTTTTAAATAAATTCCTCTAGTCCACAGATTAACTACTAAAAATGCTCATAATTTTGCCAATTTATTTAATTATCTGGTGGATTTTATTTCATAACTAAATGTACTCTGTGTGTAATTGTACTCAGATTATAAAATCTTGGAATATTTAGGGTCACGCAGAGTAGAAGTATTAATTGAGAAAAATTATCAATTTGTTTAAAAAATAAAAATAAATTAGCAGTTTTCTAATTTTATTCCATAACTACCTGCACATCCTCCTCATAGACGCTGACCTCAACGCCTCCCTCGAAGAGTATCCTGTATTTATCCCCTTTAGAACTGAGAACAATTCCTCTCTGATACTCCTTCGCATTCGGCGGCTTCGCCAGCACCTCAGCACCCTGAGAGAACTTCATAACTACCCTCTAAAATCTGCAACCGAGTGAGAGACGCTTGGTAAACACTCACGAGCTAATGCTAGGTTAACTGCGCATTTTCCCGCAATATAAATAGAATAATCTCATTAAGATATGTTGTCGAGGAGCGGAGAAGAACGCTAATGCTGTTTCGTCACATATGCATTGGGACAAGATCGGTTCCACTATAATTCATTCATAGGGAGAAAAAAACAAAAAAAGAGGGAACGAAAATTATCACTTAAACTCTCGCCTTTGCCAGGGAAAATATTGAACAGCTAGTGCAACGATAATTACTTACCTTGTAATTAAATCAAGAGTCACTACTCGAGGTATTATGCACTAATGCGAATGTGTATTATGCTTGTGGTACGGTATCACTTGAGGTTATAATTAAAGAGAGTATTTTTTTTACATTGCTTGTATACGTTACATCGCACAGACGCCGAGCATTCCAACGAGAGAGTCAATGGCGTTCGTAAATCTATCAGGAGGACGCCACGCGGCCAACGCTTGGATTGGCTGGGGGGAGTAGTGGTGGGGCGGGTGGACGCAAGATGGCGCTGAGTAACAAAGGTCACGTGGTGGTTAATTACAATTATTTTACGGTTTATAGGAATATTTGGCAACTGTTAGTGTTGATCAAGAAAAAAAAATGAGAAGTATTTTCCATTTACGCAGACACACCTCATTTTTTCATCCTTTTATTTTTTTATTTGAATTTTACCGCCGATTTTTGGTTACATGGCGCGATGGTGGAGTAACGGTCACCGACATGGCGGTTGTTATTTGGCGGGAGATGTAAACGCCTATCAAAAGTCGGGAATCAAACGGTTGTGGTTGTGTGAGAAATTTTCACTGGATTTGAACTCTTCTTGAATAGTGATTTGATGGTTATTTTGAAGAATAATTAGAAATAATTAGGAGGAATAGTTTGCAGTCTAGTTATGACGGATAATGGGATTGTGGGGAGTGGAGGGTTAGGTGCGGGTGGAGGTTCGGTGATGCCGCCAAGAAAAACCTCTGACGAAGTTGTACGTTGGTGATGATGGGAGAGGAATTGAGACTTTCAGACAGCAGACAGATGAATTTTAACTCCTCAGCCAGAGGTTGGGATGACAATAATTGAGGATCACTTAACGACTCTGTTTCAGGACGATCTTCTGGAAAAATTCATCACGACTCAAAAGAAACTAGCGATATACATCAATGATATGCCAGAACTGCTGATTGATAATGAACAATTCAAGAAATTGAAACTGGGGATTGATGAGATGTATAATAAGACCTGCTCAGTCATTGGTTCCCTCGTGGAGGCTAAGAATGGTACCTTCTTCTGGGTCAGGACGTTGGAATTGGTTTTATTGAAGGATCGTTTTATTTTAAAAATCGTTATCGATTTTTGCAGCTGATGGGAAACGAATCAAACAGTTGGAGACGAGTTGTGGTGAACTTATGTATCATTTTGAGGCTGAGCAGAAGAAGGTGGAACGTCTGGAGCAACAGCTTCGTCAACTGGCTAATGAAGTAATTTTTGTTAATTGAAAGGTGACTGAAATCGTAATGATCTTTCAATGGGTCTTTCTGTTCTAGTCGACTGGTCAAGTGACATTCTGCACACATTTGGGGGCAGTTTTGGGAAATATCTTATGGAAATCTTCAAGATCATCGCCACTGGTGGATCTCTGGCTTAACGAGGTTAATATGAATCCGAGGAGGCTAGATTATTACGAAAAAAATGGAAATTAATAGAAAGAAATGCAAATTCATTTATTGAATTTTCTAGTCTTCTATGAAATTGAAAAGTCGATAATTTTATTCCCTCAATTTTTTCAGAATCGACAAAACCTGACAGATTTTCTATCGATCGCGAATACAGCACTGGAATCATTTCTCCAAACATTTGGAGAAAATTTACCCGACATCAAAGAGGACCAGTGTCAGTTCATGATGTCCCTCATGGGCACTGTCACAAATATATCCTCGAATTCCACTGGGCGACAGTTTCTGATCAGCCACGAGAATGGAAAAGTGTTGATTAAGCTGATTGTTCTGTCTACCCCAGGTGTGCCCTCGATCTCTGGAGATCCTCTCAAGAGGTGAGTCCTCCAAGAGGCTTTAGTTTTAATATTACTCACACGATGCAATTATTTGTTACACCCTTCTCCCCCCGTTCTATGTCAGGATATGCATTCCGATGATGGTAGAATGTTAAAAGGGCGAATGACAAATTTTTTTGCTTTTCTTTCAGTAAAAAATTGCGAAAGGTCTTCTTCAAAGACTTTTTATTATTAATTATTTTATTAATAAATAATCTGCGATCTGTTCAATGTATTATCGAGGGGGTAGTCACCCGGAAAAAGTCTGTCCACCACACTGAGAATAATTTTCATCGAAATTGCCGCTAGGAATTTTCCTCTAAACCTTCAATTTCACCTGTTAACCAGATTTCATGAGTGATGATCCTCTCGTCCATTACTCATTCGACAAAATTCTCCGTTAGAAAAAATCCCCATGGTATCCCTCAAGGCCACTCTCCCCCCAAGAACCCCTCACGTGATTAATGAACGCCCCCCAGCAAAAGCCCTGATATCCACAGGCATTTTCATCTCTCACTAATTTTCCTCTCCTCTCCTCCCCTCAGACTAATGCTAATGATCCTCTACAACGTCAGCCTGAACCGCTCAGGTCTGTCGCATCTGCTGAGCTGGAAAGTCTACGAATTAGTATCTTGCTGCCTAGATCAATCCCCAGAGATCCAACTAAATGCCCTCCGGCTGATTCAGTCCATCACCTACGATCTGAATGACCCTGGAATATTCGATCGTCTCCTGCAGCTTCTGCCAGTCGTAAAAATTCAACAGCTGATGAACTCATCGGACGAACGAATTACCGAGGCTGCCAGTGGCATCTTGTCGAACATAAAAAAATTCTATGCCACGGCAGATACCATAAGTAACGTGTCATCGGATAATTAACAATCAGTGAGACTGCTCTGAGAGTAAACGACAGCTCTTAAAAATATTCCAATCTCCAGATAGTCGATGACTAAGTATTGTTGTACTACTAGATGTTAAATTAAATTTTTTGGTACATAAGTCCGTCATCATGGACCATGTCCCTGGAAAAGGGAGACTAGAGCAAAATGGAATCTTTTCAATGGGAGATAACTCAGGGACTACCGGAGGAAATCGAATGATTTTTTTTTCATTTTGAAGCTTAAAATTTAAGCTTTAAAATGAAAAAAAAATTATCAGATTTCACTCTACCGATCTGAAGTTATTGACCAGTTAAGACGTTCCATTTCCCCTCACCCTCCCTTCAACAAGGGAGTTCCCTTGCCCCTGAAGATGGTTCTTCTGAAGTTCAGACGAATTTTAACTCTAGTGATTTTCCAACATCTCATAAATCTCCAAAAAACAACTCATTTTCGCTGCGTCAGGTCGCGTCCTCCCTCAAATTTCCGAAATTTCATCGGGTGACTTGTCTCCAAGTCGTCAAAATATCCACCCAAATGTGAGAAGACCTACACCTCCACCTGGACTCTTCTCTTTATTCCTCAGGTCATCGGTGCAGGTAGTACCTCTCTCAAGGCTGTCATTACTATCCCAAAACTTATCGTTAAAATTGTTGAGATTGCATATTGGAGATTATCGACCAGTCTCGCGACGCAGGCGGGTGGTGCCTCATCTGAATCACCCAATTAACTACCCTGACCTCTCGAAAAACTTCCAACCCCCGATCATCCCATCATCGTCAAAAAATCTGTCATTTCTCAGCAATCGGCCAAATAAAATTAAATCGACGATAAATTCCGCAATATCCTCTTTATTGAGCTGCCGACAGTTGTACCAGCGAGATCGCGCGTGCCCAGATGGACTACCTCGGGATGATGTGGTGGGGAGTACAGCGAGACGGTGGAAAAGCCTGGGTGTCGAGGACGTCAGGAAGGAATAGACGGTAGGCGACGGTAGGCGTCGGTTTATTGATCCCGGGGCGCTGCGGCGCTACCCAACCGCGGGATCACCTGCAGATTTTACCACTTTCCAACTCCAAAAATTACAAAAAAAACAAAAAAAAATTGAACCACCACCGCAGCAGTAGCACATCTCCACTGTAAAGTCTCATCAGTCAAACAGTTTACCCCTGAGTTCTGTCTACCGGCTAGTGCGTTTCCTCCTGGGTGTGAAGTGATTTTGTTTTTTAAATAAATTGTTGGCGTTATTAACAATGCAATGAACGTGATTGTTGGGGATGACAGAGGGACCTGGACGGTCTGGTGCTACAATAACGAAAGACTGAACATCGTCGACAGGAGAACGAGGGTTACCAGGGTGTTGGAGCGCCGCGGATCTGTCAGTGTTGGACAAGGGCTGCTCGGACAATTGAGTGCACCGAGGTCCTCTCATTGTGCGCAATTCCTGTGCATTTAGATTTAAAGGGCCCAGCCACTGATTTTGTAGACTTGTGGGGATTTTATTTGCGCCCGGTGGCGCTGAAATGGGCCCCACCAGCAGTCGGGAGGATCAATTCGTCGAGCCCATCGGCGACGATGATGGCCTACAGATCAATCCACGTCCTACTTCGACAATTGTAAGTAGATTGAGGTTTTGGTGATTGGAATTGGGGCTGGGGTTGATGCATCGAAATATACTGTTCGGTCGATATTCACATGTCCACGAATATCCCTCCCCCTTTTCTGGGATTCATCGTCTATACCTAGCTCGATTCGATGAGTCATCGCTGCAGTTTGACGCTTGTTGTGCATTAAGTCCGAATTTTTTTAAGTCGAAACTCGTCAAGGATTTTAGAAATGCTGGTGACAAGTTCTTGGCGGCTTTAGAGTCTGGGCTAGGGGTCAATTCGATTGGAGTGGGTTTCTGGAGTTGTCAGTTGTCCTTGGAAATTTTTTGGTTGATATTTATGGGAGATTAACGACATAGCTTGGAATAATGTGTTTTTTCCCACAATTTTTGAATACCTGAATTATTGAATGCATTGATCGTCTATTAGAAAATTATTTATGTTATAAAAATAAGATTAAACAATTTATGATGTTATGATTTAATTAATATTGATAAATAAATTGTGAGATCCGCGATTTTCATCACAGAAATTCGGTGATAAATTTAAAATTGGAAATATTCCTCAATGAGTTTTTCTTAATGATTGGAGACTTAACAGGTTTTGTTATTCTAGTGCGAATACGGAAAAGATTTGCATTCCCTGAACCGTCGAAAATTTTGTGTTGTTACAATTTTACAATCGGATAACATGTCACGTAATTTCTGGGAAAAATACGAGTAACACTTAAGGTTTTTTGCAATAAAATTTTCAGCGCTACTAGAAATTTCGCAAAAAAATTCCACGTAGTGTCTGAAAACTCAAACTTTTTTCCCTAGCGTTCATATTATATTCCCGACAAAGTACAATAATACAGGCTCGAAGGACATGTATACGTAATGCAACTTTGAACATTATACCCCATTAAATGGCGTGCACCTTTCTCCCGCTCGATGTAATTTGCAAACACCGTACCCAGGGAAATACGTAACACGTTTACCGCTCTCGCAACAGCCTTTCATATAATTGACGGTTGATAACTCTAAAAAATTACCGGGAAAATAATAAATCCAGGATTAACAAATTACGCTCATTATCAGAGAGAAGAAAATTCTATTTTCAAACTAGTTTTGTTTGGGGGAAAACTAAATGAGTATTAATTGTTTAAAGACTCTCATGGAATGTTATTTCCAATTACCGAGGTGTTAACGACCGATAAATAATGAATAAATTCAATAAAATAATAATGGAGATGCGATAAAAAATAAATTACTTAACGACAACTAATTCGTTTCAAACTACACTACACTATGAGTGAATTATTATTATTATCATCATATAATTTGAGTCTTTCAGTTGTTAAATTACTTCTAAAGCTCTAGCTCCTGATTTTTAAGTCAATACAAAATTTTTTTCTCCCAGAAAATAATGAAAAAACCAAAAATATAAAACTTCGCGTCATTAAAAAAATTTTTAATCCACAAACATAAATTAAAACACAGTCCTGCAGTTCATGCCAGGGCCTTCCCTCCATATTTTCAAAATTGGAACTGATCCCACTCCCAATCGGGCACCACATCAATTTCTCCATACCATTGACAAGTTTCACCTGTCAAGGTCACCCGCACCATCGCCCTTGACTGATTAATCATTAGAATTCAACTGAACCGCATAATTAACTGCTATTTTTTTTCATGATGATTTGACTTGAGCACTCACTCCTCATTATCTTGTATGCACCAAGACCATCTGATTTCTTTGTTCTGGTTGAAGCTGCACTGACCCCTGGAGTGACTAATAATCCTTGGGATGCCCCCCTAGGCAGTGTCCACGCGCGTGCCATGGAGCAGCATTAGTCGCAGATATAGGCGTAATGCGGGCGCCGGACAGTTGTATTATTATGTTTATATATATATATATATATATATATTACATGAGACAAATGAGTACGCGAGGTGCGGGGAAGGGGCGACAAGTTGGACTCCATCGGGATGGTACTGCACGTCCGTCCGTGATAAGTGAGTCTCTGATACTTGGCCGCATTCTAATAACGCTCGTTACGCGGAATAGCCACCGACTAGTGACTGCTCCACACGCGTTACATTCGATTTTATTATTACTATTTTTTTTATATCGGGTAAAGTGTTTCGAAGAAGTGGTTCTGATTGTCGTTGCGCGCCAATTTCTAAGGCAATTATGCCGGCGAAGAACAAGGTATGTTATCACGAGCAATGATTGGAAATTTTTTTGTATTTGCATTCAACGATTGGACCGATTCCATCAAAATATTTAAATAATTCAGTAATTTTGATTAAATATGTCTCTCAGTGTCAACCAAACCACTGGATTAATTAGTTTATTGCCCTGCATTGTTGCACAAAATACGTCAATGACTTTTGTCGTGGGATTGACAGAGTAAAAGAAGAAAAATAATGCAAAATCTCCAAAAATTATGAGTTCGGCGCAGCGTGTGCGTGCAAATGACTAATTACTGTTGGAAAAAAGTACAATGATATGATCGCATTTCGGGACAAGTGCAGCGGCATCACGAGGTGGGTGGGTGCGACAATGTGAGCATTGAGAGTAAATTAACAAATAAAATTTCAATTAGTTTGATGAAATTCCAAGGCGAGAATTTATTCCCCGGAGGGATAATTCACCTGTTCCACATGCCTAGATTATTAATCAGTGAAGATCAAGATCTATGTGGGTCTGGCAATCGTAGCTTATCGTTATTAAATGATTTAAGTGTTTGTTGAATGCTATCGGTTAAATTTTTCAACGTTATCGAGCATTACCGCGGGTGGAATGATAAAAACCGTTCATTTCGTGCGGATGATCGAGAAATCCCTTCAGGAGATAATAAAAATTTGAGAAATCATTTTTTCACTGTCAACATCATTCCAAGGCGTGTAGAAAATTACCTTGATAATGATTACGAAAATACGATGATAAGAATCACCATTAAAAATTTAAGGAGCGAGAAAACAATGAGTTTATTCAGTCAAATCGACTCTCTGTCTGCGCTGAGTCCATTTGTTTTGCTTCTCACGTATATTAATTTATCCCAGTAAATACGGAGAATAGAAACGGAAAAAACTATGATAAACACTTGATGTATTTGCTTTGTTGGTGAAATAGGTCGACAATCACAAGCCCCCGAGCATCTTTCCCTCTAAATTTTAACTATTTCGTTTTGTTCAGTGGAAGAGCAACAGATGGTGTTTTTCACGGTTCTAATTAATTCACGTCTCGTTATCTCATTAACCAATAAAATTGCTGGCCCGAGTTCCTCATATCGATATAAATTTTTCCAATTAACCGCGGTCCATTATTTTTCACAACATCTCGAGCCATTACCCAATTGAGAGACCGTGTTCTGTTATTGTCCTCAGAACTGACTAAAGAAACAATTGGACGTTCGCTCACAATTAAACTCACTCGACGATGATTAATGCAGGGGAATAATTGGATAAACAATTCATCCACGTGTGATTGCAATTTATAATCAGCATGCGAAAGAGCTCGGGGTGGAGGCATCCAACGTTCATCGATAAGATAAATGAGAGTTTTCTCTCATTTCACTCAGTTGTTGTGTTCACGTGGAAAATTAAATCAACAGATAAAATCACTCCCGGGAAGGTGACGGTCATTTCAACACCCTCTTCTGCTACGTGAAACGTAGGATCTCTAAGAAACCGAAAGTTTTACGACAGGAGAATGAGTTTTACGGCCGAATCCGTAAAGCGCTACTTCACGAACTGAGTGAGAAAATAGTACATTTTGCTCGTTAACCGAAGAGAACTGTTCGGACGATTCAGTGAGTGTTCACCTTCGCCTCAAATGTGAACTCACGATCGTCAGACAAGTTCTTTACGGCCTAGTGACAAAATGCTCTATTGTGAGGTCGCCAAAAAGCTCTGGAGAATAATTTGTGTTTGATTCTTCTAAAAATTTCTCAAAGGTATTCCAAAGACATATTTTTTACCTATGCAAATCCTGTTTTAATGAAGGTCCTCTTCGTTTTTTAATTATATATTTTTCCCTCGGGAAGACGCCCATCCAGTCCACCCTCTCCTGGCGTCGTAACTCATCGAAAAAGTCGTCGATAGTAAACGGGGCTTAACGTACCCACGAACGGTGCAGTTTGTGAATCACTTTTATTAGTAAGCGACCCCGTGGGGATGTGGAAGGGGAGTCCGGAAGGTCTGTGCACCAGTGGGGGGGAAAACCGAAGGAAAGAGCGTTGTTCGGGGCTAGGCCAGGCATCAGGCGTCAAGCGGTGTGAGCCATCTAGTCTCTCGGACATGCTGTTGCTGTCCACCACGGTATCGTGGTCAGTGGTTAGCAGTCCTGGTGTTTTGATAAAGCTAGAATCAACGGAATACAGCGTTATTCCAACCTTCTGTTCTCACTCACCCCTCGATTATCCCCTCCAGAATGAACGACAATCGATGAATTTCGGTCGTTCCAGGGACAGTTTAATTGAGTTAACGTCGATGACGAGACCAACCTAGCGGAGACACTTCATCAATCACCCAGAATTGTTTAAATAAATGGACAAAATACAGTAAACAAGGCGCAGCTGCAGAACTCAACATAATACTCACCACTGTGCGTGTAAAAATAACTTCATCTTCATTCGTCTCTTCTCCTTGTTTCATTTTTCAACTTGAATAAAACAGTTTCACTGTTGAGGGAAAATTCGAGGACGAATGTGTCATGACAGTGTCACCCAGCGACGCATTGATGACTCTTGCAGTTGTCGTTTGTCCAGTGATACTTGATAAAAATATTATTCACCAGTGGAATATACAAGTGCAAGGATAACCGACGCAAACCGCACATTTACGATCTTTTTAGTGCCGATTTTATTCCGTTTCTGAGTGCACAATGGCAACAGCAAACGTGTAAATAATGAAAATAGTGTGGTGCCAGTGGTGAAGTAGTGAAACATGGCAGCCGACTATGACGAGTGATTTTTTTCTCCATTTTTTTTGGACCTAGTCTCTACACTCAGGGAAATCTAACAATTTGGATTGTTGTTGCTGGAGAATTTTGATGAATTTAGTGGATATATGTGCACCTGGTGAATAAATAATGTCGCGAGTGTCATTGACGAAGTCTCAGCATGGCCAGTGGGGGTCCAGGCGCGTCAGGAAAATCAGCACGGTGGGTTTCAATTTTTTTTCCTGTTTTATTTGGTTTCCTCGAGCACTCGTTGCTGATGCCTCGGTGATACTTGGAGAGAACAAAGAAATGCTCATTCGGGGTCACACGGGGATTCGATTAACAAAGTGGAGCTGCAGAGTTGTTTGTAGGCGTGACTAGTGACTCAATTGGGGTAGGGAGTCGGTGGAGCACGTGACAAGCCCTGACAATGAGTGATAATACAAAATTGAAATTTTTTTTCGGGCGATGGAGAATTCCGGGAGCTCGATGGTAGTAATGATATTGTCCGGGGAGGTTATACCTTGTTTGGGTATGTCACACACTTGTTAGCCCTTCATTTGACCCGTTAATTCGGTAAAAAAAGCTCACATGGTGGACGACAACCGGAGGTCGAAATTGTACACAAAACAGCGATGAAAACATCCAGATGCAACTGATGGTGTTGGTATGGTACCTCGGGCTACCGTTTGGTGGCGTGCATGATTATTTCAATCAGCTGATTGTTGTGTTAGGTATGCGAAAAATTTGTGATAACGTTGGGGTCGCATAGGTGATTCATTTGTACTCAATGAATTGTCAATTGATTGATGAAGACGGTAACAAGAGGGACAGTTGCTGAGTCATATGATAAAGTCTACTGGGTGAGGTGCATTTGGAAGCTTTTTGTTGTTCTAGACAGTTGAGAAGTTACCTTTAATTGCTAATTTGTTCATTTGGAGTTGGTCAACATTACATTTTGGATTTTGGAGGTTATATTGGTCTATCGAGACCTAGGGACTGTACAAATGCCATTCCAATGTCAATAAATTGTTGTTGGAGTAACAATGATTCTTTTTACACAAATGGAGGTGTTGTCGAGCCTTATCAATCGTCATTAATGATAATTCATGTCAAATAAATTTGATTAAACCAAAATCACCCGGATAAATTTAAATAACTTGTCTATGGACAATACAAGACTCATTTCACACTTATTTCAACATCAAAGGGAAGTTTTATTTGTTAAATTAAATTAAAAATGTTCGAATCTGAGTAACTCTGACTTTACAATTGCTCTGAAATTTCATGAATTTATTAACTTCAAATTTGCAAAATGGAAAACCATTGGATAAAGTCCGTTGGACGAAGTTCAACGTCGGAAAATCATTCTGTCAATCGCAAGAGAATTTCAATTTATTTACGTTGACATTACTCTTGACAAATCTGTCAATTTTTCAACGCAGCTCTTCTCTTTTATTTCATGATAAATGAATACACAATGAATCATGAATAATTATCCCACTAAATTGGATTTCTGAAGATGCAGCTGAAATGAATGAATCGTGGATGCGATGGTGTACAATTGTTTCTAGATAATCAAACCCTTTGCATTCTCAATCACCAAATTTCTCCAAACTCATCAGCTGCTGAATCTCTTGCCAGCATAAGCTTCATCTTGAAAAGGTGTTAACCATTCCAAACATGACGTTTTTCCTGTGTAAACAGGATAAACAACTCTTGCACGATGTTTATCCAGCACTAAATAGTTTACTACTACGTACATAGAAATTATTATGATTATTTATCTTGGTTTGGGAAGTGCCCAAGGTGAGCGAGTTACCCACACCGAAGATCCCTAAACCGATCATTAATAAGAAACCTGAAACCATGTAGTTAATCTAATACATTAAATGCAGAGATGTATTTTTTACCTCAGTTAGATTACAGTGGTAATTCTCTGGGATGTGTGTCAAGGACGATTGGCACCATTCTAAAGACTCAACGAGAATCTTTCCTCGATAGTAAACAATTTAATGAAATGACTGATGAAAATTAATGATTCATTTTCAGACGGAGAGTGAGTACTCGGTGGAGGAGCAGACACGACTGACTGATGGAGGTGTTGATGAGACATCTCCGGATGATGATGGGGGTTCACTCTGCGAATACCATGATATACCACCACCACCTGATGGTGGATATGGTTGGGTTGTGGTATTCGCCTCGTTTATGTGTAATATGATTGTCGATGGTATTGCATATACATTTGGAATATTTTTGGAGGAATTTGTGAGGTACTTTGGCGAGGGAAAAGGAAAAACAGCATGGGCTGGATCATTGCTGTCTGGAATGTATCTTAGTGCTGGTATGTTTACTTTTTAATGCAGTTGTATTTTTAGTCGGTCACGATGGGAAATTACATTTTGAAAATCAAACGTTTGAGAGAAAGTGAACGAATACTAATGGATGTGTTTGTTTTTATTTAAGATTCCGAGGTTCAATACGGGATTAGAATCGTTTACGAGATAAATTAACCATAATGTTGATGTCTCTCCTGAATTTGAAGATATTTAACAATAATTCAAGGACGAATCGTAGAAGTTAATACAATTTTCTGTTTAAAATATCGTCAGGTCCTGTTGTGAGTGCTCTTACGAATAAATATGGATGCAGAGCAGTTTGTATAGCTGGTAGTTTTATTGCTGCTGCGGCATTTTTCTTATCAACATACGTGAAGACTGTGAATTCGCTGATGCTGATTTATGGGGTTTTGGGAGGTAAGAAAAAAATTTTCATGGAGTTAGTCTAATAACTCGACTTCTTTCAATAGAATGAACGAAAAACTCATAATGGAAAATTATTTTCCCTTTATTCCAGGAATCGGCTTCGGTTTGATTTATCTGCCGGCCGTTGTCTGTGTTGGTTATTATTTTGAAACCAAGCGATCATTAGCAACTGGCATTGCGGTTTGTGGATCGGGCTTTGGAACATTCGTATTTGCTCCTCTCGCAACGACACTTATCGAAGAATATGGTGATTGGAGACAAGCACACTGGATACTTGCAGGCCTTATACTTAACTGCGCTGTATTTGGAGCGCTGATGAGACCACTCGAGTACCCAAAGCCATCGTCCGTGAAGCCGCTGCTTCAACGAATGGCTGAGGAGAAACGATTTCAAATGGAACGTGGGAGCATTGGGGGCTCGTACTTCATGGTTCAACTTCCAGATGGCTCGATGGAGAAGCGAATGAAGATGCCAATTAATATTGATCCTGGTGTACACTCCAGTTTCAATCTTGACCAATTAGTGCCTGGTAAGTGTTTTGCAGAGGAGTGTGGATTCAAATGAACTCTTTGTTTATATTTATGAAACATCGAGTTTCAATTTTATATCTAAACGTTTTTGTGAAAAATTAGTAGCAGAATCTTTAATTGTTCAAGGATCATTGGGGCAATGAAAAGAAAAATGAAAAGTGTTGATTTGAATCACTCTCCATATAAAATAATTCCAAATTATTTCAATATATCATAGATTATTGGGTTGCCAAAGCCACCAAGAATTAGTTAAGATTGATAAATTAAACTCTAAAGGAACGCCTTTAACACCAGTACCCACCGTGCCGACCCTGCCAACAATATCGGAGGTCAAGGTCCAGGAGCACTCATCGAGTGCAGCAACAAGCAAGAGTGGTAGTATGGATCTGAAGACAGGCAAGTCAAGAAGCAGAAAGAGTATTGACGAAACCAAAGATACAAAGGACAGCGTTGACAAAACAGAAAACGAGTTTAATAAACCGATAATACCGAGGAATGCCTCGCAGCCGGCGTTCACCACTCACGTTCAAGGTCTCCCCAAGAACGGTTCAGTTCCTTTTTTCGATAGAATCAGAAAGACGAGCACTGGAGAACGCTACAAGCCGAGTTTAAGTGCAATCAAAAATTCGAGAACAACTCTAAATTCCAATGGGGACATTCGTAAAAGTCTTCATCTGAGATTGTCCAACAGCAGCATACTTGGCTCTCGTCTCAACAACATGGAAGCTGATGATGGTGAGAGCATAACATTTACCACCAGCAAGTCCAGTATACCAGCACCAAAGCAGAAGACGAGCATCGTTCGTCCAATGTCACGAAAGGATATATTCTACAGTGGAAGTGTTCTCAATTTACCAGAGTATCAGAGCCAAAAGTCACTTGCTAACTATCGCCAGAGTGTCCTGTCATTACCAAAGTCTGTTCGAGGGGACATGCGAGATGGGGACGTGGAGAAACCACCTCTCCAGCCGCTGTGTCCATGCTTCCAACTACCAGAGTCGTTTACTGAGGCCCTGGCGACGATGATGGATGTCTCGCTCTTGAAGAATCCAGTTTTTCTGCTCATTGGCATCAGCAATGTCTTTGGCATGGCCGGACTTTATATACCGTTTTTCTATCTTGTGGATGCAGCTGTGGCTAAGGTAAACCAGACTTTTTTCACAAGTTTTATTAACGTATATTGAAGAAAATTAATTAGTATATTAATGTCAAATGAATCCTTAATCTTCTATAATTATTATTTTCTTCCTCAGGGAATCCCCAAGAGCTCAGCATCCCTCCTGCTCTCCATAATTGGGATAACTAATACTGTTGGGCGTATAGTATGTGGTTTTGTAGCGGATTTTCCCCAGGTGGATTCTCTCCTGCTGAACAACATATGTCTACTAATTTCGACAGTGGCTGTCAGTGCAACACCTCTCTGCACCACTTTCCCAGCATACATTGTGATGAGTGTTTTCTTCGGAATAGCAATTTGTAGGTCCAAAAAATACGTTTTCATCGAATTTGCGATTTGCACATCGATCCCATTTCCCTTCTACAATTATTTATGTTTTTGCTCTGCAGCTGGATATATTTCACTGACTTCAATCATCCTCGTCGATCTCCTGGGACTAGATAAACTAACAAATGCATTCGGATTATTAATTCTGTTCAGAGGGGCTGCTGCAATTGTTGGGGCACCGCTCGCCGGTTGTATCTACGATTTAACAAACACCTTTGATATTCCATTCTACATGGCAGGATTTTTCTTCTTTCTTAGTACTGCCTTCAGCTTTGTGGCACCTGCTATGAAACGCTTCACAACTCCACAGGTAAGTCCATCAATTTTATTTTGAATGGAACAAAAATTAATAATTTTTAATATTTCAATTCTCCCAGACTCAACCAATTATTATCGATACGCTAACACCAATTGACGAAGAAGATAACGAAGAGGAAAACGAAGAAGACATCCCCGAGATAATAGAAACAGCAGCATCACCTCTAGATCCTCCCGAGAAGGAGATAAAACAAATAGAATCCGTTTTATAAAAAAATTTGAGCTTTCATTTTAAGCTTTAAGGGCCACCGTTTCCGAGCCATGCCTCCAAGTCTGGGAAATAATAATAAAACCGATTATAAAACCAATTGCTTAACAACAAAGGTAACTGAATTTTCTTATGAATTTATTGATAAATGCACAAGCTTAGAGAGCAACAAGATAAACAATACCTGTTGAATTTCTTTTTTTTTTTACTTACCATGAAATTCTCCAGAGACCGAGTTGCTCTTCACTTACGGCTGTTGATGTTTAAAAAAATAAATAAATAAATAAATAAAAATCCAATCAATCAGTATCAGTCAACAGTATAAAGCAAGTTATATTTAGGAATGTAAAGTGGATAATGCTTTCTTACTCATTTGTCGACGAGAAAAATACTCGAAAAAGATAATTGAAAAGTTGAAAAAAATAAATGAAATGAGAATGTACTTAGGAACAATCGATGGGAGTGATTAAAGATGAATTATTTTTCGATCGACTCCTGAAAGCGAAGGAGCTCGTATTCATTTTAATTTGTCAATAAAAGAAAGAGTATATATGTGAATAAGCCATAACAAGAGGAACATAAACTGACAACAACAAATGAAAAAAAAAATATGTACATAACAAAGAAAAAATTTATGCCATAATAAGTTAAATTAATTGAAAAGTCCGAGGGGTGTTTAGCTGGCGCTGGTGGAATTTAAATTTCAAATGTATATAAATATTTTCAAGAACCTCAACCACTTGTAAAATAGTGTGTACAATAGTGTGTTAGGGATTTGAGATGTTACTTTGATTTTAATTTCGAAAATTTATCCGCAACGCCAGCATAGGAATAAATTTTTGATCCATTAAACGATAAAGTTGTCACAAAAAGAGGAAAAAAGTATAAAGGGAGCAGACTTGAGTGGTCTCAGCAGGCAATACTATTCTCAAGCGAATAGCCAGCATTTTCATTTTAACAAATCCACGTAAAATGATAATAATAAATGATAAAACTGATTGTTTAGAGATATTCATAATCGATGTATGTTTTTGAATTATCGTTAATAAATTTTCACCTAGTTTGTGTTAATTAATCGATTATTATAGATAGATTAAATGTCCACGATTGTGGATTCAACTGTTGTACTATTAACAATAACATATACCAATTAATTAACACAAACTATCCAATTAACTAATGAGAATCAATGTCGCTGTGGTATTCACGCTAAAATACCTTATATACTTAAATGAATTGAAACCAAATCTAGTGGCTATCGATTCGATCTAGATAAATCAAGTGACAAAAGAAACGATGATGGTGATGATGATCATGTTCTAGTGAAAAATGTGTATACATCGTTATGTGATTAACATATGTTTTTTAATGACATCTATTGTGTAGAGAGGAGATTTAATGATGAATCATGATGGATGAGACTAAAAATTTGAAGGAATAACTATGTAAATCTACACTTGTATATATTTCCAGAAAGCAGTGATGTCAATGCGAAAAGATTAGGGAAAAAATTGGCTCATTAGAGAGTAATTAATTATCAAAGAAACAAATTGTTGAGTAGAGTGAACAGCAGGATTATGGAAAAAATTGTGAAATTATTTCCATTTTTCGTCCTTTTTTTTTCAAATTGGATACAAATACTTGCCCATTTGAATAAATATAATCACAAGCAATAAATCGAATCATTGAGTATTCGCGCATGTGCTCACGCACAGTACTGAAAATGATATTTTGATTTTCACCTAAATTTAATTGAATATTTATAACCTAATGAAAACAATAAACACTGATGAATCATTGGATTTTTGCAGGGAGCGTGTGCACATGTGTGCTTGTTGCGTATGTGTGTTTTCAGTTGTTCGTGTATGTGATGAAATAATTGATGAAGAATTAACGGATTGTTGGTGAGCCGGGAAATTATATTTTCACGTGCTGAATTTAAATATCATGCACTTGGATTCAATGAGGGTGATTACGATGATTATTAGTTACATTAATAGACGAACGCTGTTGATTGCCTATGCGCATTGCACGCTCTATTTTGTGCATACGTTACTATGTATTATGGTACAAATAATGCGATGGGAGAATATCGAAGAAATGTAATAATTAGGTGATGTTTATTGAAACTGACAGATGATAAAGAATTACAAATTTTTATTATTGAACATTCGAGCTTTGATTATTATCCTGCGCCGATTATTTCCCGATAATAGTCAATCAAATAAGCGTCTGCTTTCCACCTGAACTTGAGGAAATTATCCACAAAGTACTGGACAGCACTATTATTTTTTTATTTATAAATGAGAGGGATAATTATTATTGAAGATGTAAATGGAGAAAAGTGAAGGAAAATTCTTCTTCCACGTTTATTTAAATCTTCATCCTTTATTTATAGTATTATTTATGGACTTCAGAAGCAAAACTAGACGAACAACTGTCACGAGACGATTGAAATTCATAAATTAAAAATTATCATTGAAGATTAATGCACCGATGATGACCCTACGTCACTATTTCCCTCACAATCATTAAATCATCATCATTCAGCGAAAGATTATGATTAATGTCTCTTACCGATGCCACGTGTTGTGCCATAAAATCACTGCGCGTATCCGACTCCGGTGACAAAAACTACGAGAAAATGATTTCCAAAGAATTTAACTCAGATATGCGGATGGCTCTGTATTCCAATCAGAAAGGTCAGTCGACTTGATTACTAATACGACGCACGAGGCGTCGGCATTGGGCAGCCTCTGCCGAAATAAAAAATTGCCCGGTCAATCTGCCCTTCGCCATACACCAGTCCGGTTTTACCAGGCACGACTGCCAATCGACAAGCGAATAATACATTTCTGGTTTCGTTGATACGAAAATTGTTCGGCCAGTCGCAATTCAACTTCTTACCACAGCATCGACAAATGTTATAAACTCTCTCTTTTTACCATCAAGTGGAATTTTTAAAATTATTTACCCACAACTCCGAATAATTTACACAAGTGAAGTAAATCGGTAAAAACGTGTTCAATGTGTTAATTAAAAAATAAATAATTTAGTTGGTATAGAGTCAATTGCACTCTCGTAAATATGAAAATATGATTGTTCAATCAGTCGGAGTTTCACTCGATCTGTTACAACTTACGCCGAATCGGTAAATATTAAATCTCCTTTCCCCTCGGTTTTGAATCACCCGATAAATTTTCCACAGCCCGTAGTAATTTACCCAGTGAAATATTCAATAAATACTGTCATAAACAACAGTGTCGAGGAAAAAAAACGACAGCGGTAAATCATAAATTTGGGTGTCATCAACGGAAGTGCGTTGAGTGGGCCGATGATAGTGAATTTGATTACCATAGAATCGTGCAAGCATACGACCAGCCAATAGTCATTACTCCAGTGTTAAAAGACAAGTTACATATGTGTCTGATCGATGCCGTGTCTGTTCAATCGGTTCCTAATCTACTTGAAAATTGTCGTCCCGAATTACGGAACATCGTCGCTATCTCCCGGTATCTACTCCCCGTAAATTACCTCAATTAATAGAGCCCAGCACGACTGAGACCCTCGAAGTCGTCTATTTAATTGATAAAGAATAAAAAAAAAATACTGGCCCCACGTGGACTGTCTCCGCGTCGAGATCGCGCGTCAACAGAAAGTTCACGCGAATCGACTATACGTATAACCACATCTACACATGAATAGATTTTTTTTTTTCAAAACGAATGTGTGTGAAACCTCAGATCTGCCGAACGAAAGTCGCGTCGTTTCACGCAAATGTTTCAATTTTTTTTTTTTACTTCATATTTGAATTTTTTCTCTCTCTTTCTCGATCCGAAGGGGCCGAGCTTCGACATTACGGTACATTTTTGAGTACAGAAAATGCGCGTGTGTACACGCGCCGTCTGCTTTATCTCCCGAATGTCGAGTTTTTTTTATTTAACTGGAATTAGTGTCTAGATTTTCAGATAAAAATATTTGAGTGTCACTATTTCGTTTTGTTTACATTTGAGACTATTAATGTGTACGTCATCGGATTGGTCAGGTGCGCACATGTCTCATGAAAAAAAAAACCTTTGGCGTTAATGAGCTGGCGGATGAATTTTATGGTAATCGTTGAGATCACGGGATTTTTTATTTCATCGGCGGATCGATTTAAAAGGAAATGTCGGGGAGGTGACGAAAATTTGCAGTGGAGACTGGGACCACGTGGCGAGGCTCCCGCTATGTCTCACCGGATGCTGAACGACACGTTTTTCAGTCATCTTTCACCACTTTGTTGCTACTGAATTACTGCGCAATTAAATAAATGTGTGGGAAGTGGACATTCCAGGGGACATAATGGTTAATGGTTCAATTTGAACCATTTGTGGGGTATTGATTGGGCGGGTGGGGATCGAGTGGTGATTGGTGATTTCCAGAAGAGTGACGGAGAACTCGGGAAATAAATGTCACGAAATTTTCCCATTTTTTTTTAACATCAACCGGAAAATTATTGTTCCATCGGGTTTTCCACGAAATATTGATTTTTTACTGACGACAATTCGAATAGTTTGACGTTACTTTATTATCGATAATAATTGCTATTGATAATACACTTTGACGAGAGGAAATTCCCAATGAATTAAAGATTTTAAAATCTTCGCCTCGAACTTACCTTATTATCATTAATTCTCGAGGAACAATAACGTGATAAAAATATATTGTTCCACCAGTTGTTGTTGAAGGTGGGAAATTCAACCTTATCACACAGGAATTTCGTTTTCCAGCAATCGAACGATAAATTCCGGTCCCCTGAAATCAAGCAGTTACATCAGTAAAATATAAATATCTTCCAGTGGATCTTTTTATGGGCCGACGAACCCGTCGTTATTTCTGCCCTCAGTGCATCTATATCTAGGTATCTGCAATGTTTTCACCGACGCCCCCTTCCAGTCGTGATTCCCATTGGGTCAGTATCTTGAATTATTCATATTAGTCTGTGAAAAAAATGAAAATTGTTGAGTGACGATGATGAATGCTGGTGAATGAATGCTCACAAAGGCCGACATTATCAGTGATAACTTGGATGAGTCCCGAGAACTCGGCGGACTTTGGCCTCGAGCACGTGGCTCATCCCTTTTTCTTCCTCGGTTTTGGATTGTCTATGTGGATAATTGTTCGGCGGGCGTGCAGTGCGGATGCAATTCGTGTACTCGATGAGTCAACTTTGACCGGGCTGACTCACTCTCCGGTCGTACAATGCACTTAATGTAATTAATTAATTGGATATTCCTTTCTTGGGAATAAAAAAAAATCAGGAGGTTGTTTCTATAATTGTTTAAATTATTAATAATATTTGTAGACAGGGGTTTCTCTGAAGGGACCCTAATAGGACAAAATTTTAGTTTAAAAATGGATTCTCCGGATTTGTGATTTTTTTGCTGGTGAAACATTTGAAATTTCATAATTTTTATTCCACTTATCGAAACGATAACAATTCTCGTGACTCTGGTATTGCAATAATTTATAAATGTTTTTTGAAGCTGTCAACAATTTTTCTAAATATACATATATTGCTAGTGTATATATATACATATATACAAGGTGTTTAAAAATATATATGTAATCTTTTTGCTGGTGAAAAATAAAAAAAGTTGATTTTTTTTCTTCCAAATGGAAGCTTTACATTTGGGGGATTTTTATCAGTCATTAATAGAATGATAACAGTTCTCGTGACATTGGTATTCAGATATTTAATTCATGAATTGATGTGGGAAGAAAACCAACTGAAATAGCGGGACGATTGACATTTTATGATTTGTCAATTGATCAAAAATTTTTGGATTTCAACTGCTCCCGAATGAACGTCAACCATTCCTCAGATTTTCATCACTTATCAGTCCACCGATAATTACTCCGGTGACGTTACCATCCAGATATTTTATAAACTAATTGATGTGGGAAAAAGTTCATCTCAAATAGAAAAACGATTGCTTTTTGATGATTTTTTAATCGACTGAAAATTCCATTATTTCGATTGGCTCCTAATGGTCGCGTTCGTCGAATTTTCATCAGTTATCAATCCCACGATAACGATCCTCACGAGATTAGCATTCAGCTATTTTATAAATTAATTATTGTGATAAACGAGCTACAGATTCCCTCTTCAACCAAAAATTTCCCAAAAAACTTCAGATTTTCCACATCATCAGAAAAATTCCTTTTACGCCCAAACGGAATCTCCATTTCCGGGCATTAATTACCCCTCAATACCCGCCAATAATTCCCATAATTATTGTGGGAATAAAATTGAAATGAGCGAATAGTACGCCGATTAATCGGCACGTGGGTCTACCCTCATTACTTTAAATAAGTAATATTTGATGGCGTCGACGTGTCGATGCCAATCGTCGTTTCAACTACGCCGATAAATCTATCAATACTAACGAATGATATCTCCCCGCATTTTCCATAGCCCAATCTCGAAAGACCCTCTGGTACCCCTCTCCACCCGTCACCCGCTCTCTTCCTCCCCTCCCCCCCCCCCTCTCCCCCCTGTCGACTTATGTAGCAAAAGCATCATTGCCATGTGGGGGCATAAATAAAAGCGGAGTGCTTCTTACCAAAACTCGTGAGTCCTTCATTGGTGGGAGTGACAAGAGTGGCAAGAGGCACGGGCCAAGCGCAATATCGAGTAGTAGGTGGATTATTTCTCTTGTTAAAGTGTTGTAACATTGGTTGCCATCACATGGGCCTTCGGTTTATGCGCCTGCTGAGCTCATACGCGCCTTCTCGACTGATATTTCAAGTGTCGATACAGTTAAACATTGCTACTGGACAGTTGCGCGTGTGATTTTAGTATTTTTTTATTCAATGAAATTAGATTAATTTGAATAAATTTGTATCGTAATTTTGCACTGCACCCGGATGAGGGTAAAAAGCCGAGTTAAATGCATTAGCGAGAATTTTCATAATTTATTCATCAGTTTTTCACCGCACAAAGTGAAAGTTTAATAATTTTTTCCGGTTCTCTCGGTGCGAGTGGTAGTTGTAATTATTGATTAAGGATCGATGAGGTGAATAGGATAATCGGGGGCTGAAATTGGCTATTTCTCCTTGACATTGGGTCTTTCATTGCCCGAGGGGGTGGGGGTAATTATTCAGTGTTGAATAATTTGGTTATTCATCGACAATGGGATAAAGAGTGGAATTAATATCTCATTGAAAAGCAAATTGTAAAAATTATTGAATACCGGTTTAAACGTGTTATTTTTCCATTGATATCGGTAGACTGGTTTTATTACGACTTTATCGTTTTGGATTTGATTAAATTAGACGTGCCCACAAAATTCCAATAATTAAAATACTCATGAAGGGACAATTGGTGTGGTAAAATTGGGGCAAAAGGCCGTGTTGAGGTCACCGTCGTGTGTCAAGGTTGGATTTTTTTTTTTTATATCAGAAGAGATGAGTACACATGAAGTAGGGACAGTGAATCTTGTAATTGGGGGAGGCCTCGTGTGTCGGTACTTGTCATGTTTACTCTTTGTTACTCGTCAATCTCAACTTCTTTACAATAGCTTTTACCGAGAATGAACCGCTGAATCATGGGAGAGGAAGAAAAAGGGATGGTGGAGTTATTTTATGTGTGCAAAACATGTTTTCATGATTTATCAACGACATTGGGAGAATGCCGGATGATAATAATGAATGCAGATTGATAGTGGTGATTGTGGATTTTTAAGTGAGAGAATTTTATGAAATTGAGGCTTCCCACAATTTCCCGCCTTTTAGGGTTCGATAAACTTTGGGTGCTGTTGGGGCGCTGTCAGAAATTTTTGGCACTGTGATTCCATGAGAATATGAATGAATTTTATACATAAGATAATGCAAAAAATAATTGTTCAATTATTTAATGAGAATTAAAGTTAATATTAAAATCAGAAAATTGCAATTTGAATTTTAGTATTCAGTGAGAGACGAATTGAATAGAAATTGTTTTGTTGCGTTGGTTTGTAACTTAAAAAATTCCTGTTTTACGAAATTGTTATTGAAATTAGCATTGTTAATCTGTTTTCAAGATAGTTCGCTTATAATCTCCCATTAAATCGAATTGAATTAAAAATAATCAGCTGATGTAGCTTCTACTGAGTGAAAAAAACTCACATTTTGTTTAAAAAAATCGCAATATTTTTTTCTTCTCACTAAAATTAGATTAAATAATGGGATGGAGTACCTTTGGCGTTTGCTGCAACTACCAACGGGGTGAATCTCACTTGAAATTCCCCCCCAGGGTTCGTTAAACCCCAACTGCCTTTGTCGATGTCCCTCTTTGTCCACAACAAGTTTGTCAAAAATAAATTCTCCGATCTCCATCTACTGTTTTCCTCCAGTTGATTTTAATAATACTGTCTACACACACTTTGATATTTCAATGATGAAACTGTCTTATTTTTGTCCCGGCGAAATTGATAAAAGTGGAATGTACTTGGACGATCTCAGCGGCGAGAGTTAGTTCTCCCCGCGTGACCGATCCTCCATCCCAGGTAGGAAATGCCAATGTCCACGAAACGGGCCAGGTCTGGCACGAGACTGGCTTGCCAGATCTGGGCCACCAAGCTTGGCCCGAGGCATGGCCAGACCGGCAAAGAGCATGGCTTGCCAGGCTTGGGTCACTAAGCTTGGCCCGTGGTATGGCCAGACTGGCAAAGAGCACGGTTTGCCGGGCTTGGGCAACCACGCTTGACCCGAGGTATGGCCAGACTGGTAAAGAGCATGGCTTGCCAGGCTTGGGTCACCAAGCTTGCCCCGAGACATGGCCAGGCAGACAAGGGGCATGGTTTGCCAGGCTTGGGTCCCATATGGAACAGCATTCCAAAAATTGAATTCTCATGGGGAATGTTCCTTCACTAAATTTTTCGTCCTTTGATTCTCCTTCTTCCGAAGGTACCATTATTTCTTCTGAACATACTATTTCAGGGGAAAATATGCGTGGATATCACCGTATACCACACATTCTATGACAACAGCCCGTAAGATGGCGTGTTGAGTAGTCTGATTGTGGCAGTAGACATGAGTGTCGTGTGCGGCAATTTATTATTTTAATATTACTCTTTTACTATTGTAATATGTCTCAGAGTTCATATTCACGGGTTAAAAAATACAGACATTTTCATCAACTGAAGAAAAAAGAATCTGTAAACGTAGAAGGCGCTAAAGAAAAAACTCCGGATTACAGTGAACGCAATAATGCCGATGAGGAAGAGGTTAGTTTGCCAACAGCCAATGAAATAACTATCCGTAGTGGATCTATTGTGGATCAAATTAGTGGAGATGTCGATGTTCGACATCTCGATGATAATGCTAGTGCTTGTGGTGATAGTTGGTCGGGTGGTGATGGTGATTGTGGCTCGTATAAGCATCTTAATGATTGCATCAGTGAATCCAATAGCAGCGTTGGAGACAGGGATGAACCAATTCTTGGGGGCTCAGGTTGTGATGGTGATTCAGATGACATTGACAATGATTTCAACAAAGTATTCACTGACAGCATTGGAGACAAGAATACACAAACTCTGGACAAATTGGAACCGCGGGGAATGGAGCAAAAAATTAATCAATGGGCAGTGAAATTCAGAAGAGCTACAACAGCAGAAGCAATCGATGAATTGTTAGCCATTTTAAGAAGTGAAGGTTACACATCAATACCCAAGACTACACGGCAGCTTTTGCAAACTCCCCATTGCAGACACCTAACAACCATGAGAGGAGTTCATGAGATTCCAGGTGAATTCATTTATTTGGGAATCGCCTCGGGACTCAGAAAAATAATTTCAACTCAAATTTATCGAGAAAACGACATTTCTCTTCTGGTTCATATTGACGGTATGCAGGTATACCGGAATGCTAAGAAGGAAATTTGGCCAATTTCAATAAAAATACAGCATCCAAATTACACTACCAAACCCTTTGCTGCCGCGATTTATTGTGGGGATGGGAAACCATTATCAGCCACAGAATTCATGACTGATTTTGTTGAAGAGGCCAATGAACTCCAAGAAAATGGTTTGCGCATTGATGACAAGGTTTTTGAGGTGAAAATTGTAGCAATAGTGGCTGATTCGCCAGCTCGAGCATTCATTTGCTGCCACAAAGCTCCTGGAGCCTTCTATGCCTGTGGAAGGTGTTTCACCAAGGGCATTACAGTAGGTTGTGGAAGACGAGGAAAACGCATATATCCAGTGACCAATGCAAATTTACGCACTAAAGTATCCTACGAGACGCGAGTTCAACCAGAACATCATTATGAAGGTTCTGTGTCCCCGCTGCTCTCTTTGGATAGATTCGATCTGACAAAACAAGTGCCATTAGATTTAATGCATTTATTCTATTCTGGTAATATGAAATGGCTGCTGGATAAATGGCTAACGAGAAGTTCAGCCCAGAGGATCAAATTAGCTGATGTTCGTCGGCTTGATGGTATTATGAGGTCATTAAAAGCCGATATCCCTATTGAATTTCAAAGGAAAGAATTTGATGTGAATAATATCTCAAGATGGAAAGCATCACAATTCAAGTTTTTCCTTAATTATTGTGGTATCGTCGTGTTACAAGATTTCTTACCGAAACCTTTACGTTGTCATTTCTCATTATTTGTCTTTGCTAGCAGAATTTTAAACAGTAAGGAATTCGTTAAGGATTTGAGTGAATATGCTGGATCTCTGCTAAAAATTTGTTTCGAGACGTTACCTGATGTTTATAATGATGAAGGGGCTCAAGTTCTCAGTTGGCATAGTATCATCCACGTTGCTAATGATGCCCAATACTTTAAAATTCCTCTGAATGAGCTCTCAGCGTTTTGGGGAGAGAGTTACATTGGTTTATTTAAAAAACTCGTTCATTCTTCGATAAAACCACTCACACAAATTATCAACAGACTAACTGAGATGGAGTCTGGAGGAACCATGGTAATTAATCAGAAACACATACTGAGTGATTGGGTTATCGCGAGAAAGCCTACAACGATGATAATTGATGGGGAAATTCATTTAACATCAAATATGATCAACATCAATGGTCTAACCTTGACGACAAGTCATCCAAATAACGTGGTACTCCTAGATATTGAGAAAGTTTTCGTAATTTCACAAATTCTCGTTAAATCAGGAAAATCCAAAATTTGTGATGATCTTACTGGTATATATATTTTCGGACACCAGGAAAGTAGTAGGGAAGAGGCGTTTAGTTATCCAGACTTTTCCAGTCGAGTAGGAATATTCTACATTAAGTCCTGGGCAGCTGAAATGACATGTAAGAAGGCACACAAAATTAAACACAAATGTGCTTTATTAAATGTAACTGGACGACAATACGCCATATCCCTCCTCCACTAGAAAATAACGTAAAAATTGTTCGCATTGTGAAATGCAGTTTTTTTTTGGTAAGAGGGTATATGAATGAGGGTATATGTTTTAGTTGAACTCGTGATTAAAATTGTGGAAGAAACAAACAATTTTATGTTTTAAATCAACAATCGACATGAAAATCCGATCATCGAGGTCGTTAGAAAATTTCAATAGTGGAGTCGTTACATGCAAGTGGGACATAAATCGGTTAGATCTGGCGTCCGTGTACATAACCTTTCATAATTGCTCGTATCATCCGTTTATCGGGCTTTTTGTCTCAAATTCGGATTTCACCAACTAAGTTGACGGTAAATTACAAGAAGTGAGAATTTAATGTGAATTAAATGTGTGTTAAGTGTTTGACAGATATTTGTGATATAATCGTTTTGAAGGAATAGTGGCGCTAAAAAAGAAGCATCAGTGGGGTGATGACAAAAAACCGTTCAAAACACATGGAAATAGAAACGCAATTTTTTCTGTTAAATAATAAGCTATATGCATCATTCTGCAAAGTTATCAGTTTATATGAAACTACTCGAAAACACCAGGTTCAATTGTACGAATCGTGATTTTTTTTCATAACCTAAAATGTCGGAAACCTCACATCCATCTCGCGATCCAAAAAATCTCAGCGAACCATTCGCAGTCATCGAATTTCTCGAGAAAAACGAAAAAGGGCTACCATGCATTGATTTGGTGCCGAAAAAATGGTTTAATAGTGCAGAAGAAGACACCTGTAAATTCCCACCGACAACTGAATATCATCTACTTGACGACTACTTGGAAAAATTGCACTCGCCCAAGGACTCTTGGCAAAGTTATCCATTTTGCTTCATCACCGGAGCAGGTACAAAAATTGAAATGACTCCACTTATAACTTGATGAATTGCTCGATGGGTTCATTTCAATATTAAAGGATCATATGTTGATTGTGTTCAGCTGATTTGGATCAGGGTCGCAGAAGATTAAAAAAGGCCCAAGTAACTCTCAACTGTGAGACAACCGATGGTGAAAATGATCGAAAGGGGGGGAGGTCCGAAACTTCCTCGAAAGCAAAAATTTCAGCAAAACCCTTAACTGCATCAAAGTCTCAACTAAACAACATCTTTAGTACTAAAATCCCGATTCCACCTAGAAATCAAACTCCAAAGTCTGGTAAGTCCTGTTAATATGAAGTAAAAGTCAATTATCAACAATTATAACCACTCTTAACCCCAATTATTCATCCCCAATTTATTCAACTCTCGTATTTAACATCAAAAGACCCATCGCTCCCTAAATTGGGAATTAGATTGACCGAATTTTTGAAATCTTTTACAAAATAAATATTAATTATGTATCTGTGCAGTCATTACATGTGTATTTGTCTCGAAACATCGTTTTAAGAGAGAATCGCATTGAATGATTTTATAAGAAAATTTTTATTATGTTGTGGTCGAAAAATATTAGGTTATTTTTTTTTATTGCAATTCTTTACTCATCAAAAAATTGAGTCGCTAACAGAAATCACTACGTGCGAACAAGATAAAGTGGAAAATTTATGATTTACACTTGATATGATTGTTTATACATAAAAGCATTGGAATGTTGAGGGGACGAGAAACGTTCCATTTTTCCCCACCATCTCTTATGTAGGAAAGCATTATAATTCTGTTGTGAAGAGGTAAATCAAAGTGAACATCTACGGAAAATGGTAAAATTTTGATAGAAACCTTTTTTGTAGGAGCGATAGGTTCTACAAAAAAAATATTTTTTCAAATGCATGCATTCTTTCCCCACTTTGAAATAGCTATAAAAAACAAAGGCTGGAGACAACTTACGTTGTGTTACTACTTCACTACAAACTTGTAAAATTTCGTAGGTATACAAGCAAAACCAAAGACAAGATTTCAAAGCATTTACCAGAGTGGATCTGACTCTGAAGACGAAAATCATGATTGTCTTATAGCTAATCCTGAGGAGATTCGAGCCTCAAAGGCTCAAAATAATTCTGGCTTTTTGCAAATGTCGAGTAAATCGCGATCTGTACCAACAGGTAATAAATCAATTTTGAGGTAATATGGGACTGTAGCACGTAATTCTAAGTTCGTGTTAATTAAATGATCCGGTCAGGGATAAATCATCATTTTCAATAATTTCCAGGTGCATGTTTATCATTTAAACAGCGGTCAAGGAAGAATATTACTTTGCTTAAAGACGTCGAAACTGATGAATCTGAGAGCAATGATTCCTCCGATGGAATTCTGCAGTCACCTACAAAATCGATGGACTCAGCGAGAAATACAAGAAAAGAACTTCATTTGACACCTCCTTCACCACTAGTCCATAACGCTTCAGGTAAAATCGGCTCGGATATTCCATGACCAATCATCGGCCAAGTTCCTCCCGCATGAAAAAATTTATATTTATAAATATTTGAAAATGGTCCAATTTATATTTTGAACATTCTTTACAAAATTCGGAACTTATATAGAATTAGATTATATTATATATTTTTGGTGGGGGCTTGGGTAGTTTTTTTTTCATCTGATGCTGCTACCCATCAATTTATATCGTTTGGTCCTCCTTTAATTTCATAAGGTAACCGAAAAAGGCGTGCATCGTCTACTACACGCGCTGAAGACGGATTGAATTCGATTGTGAGCCCAGGAACTCCAAAAACTTCACGATCAATGATGGTACCCCCTGCTAAGATGCCAAAAATGCTGGGACCACAAAACCAGTTGTCATCTAGTCATTATGCTGATAATGAACGTCGAATCCTGAACTCCCTTCGAGATTACTTTGATCAGCAATTAGATGAAAAGCTCGAAAATTTAAGACGCAGGATGGCTTACGATTTAAAGCAGTCTATGAATGAGCTCAAGACCACAATCATTGGCACTAATCTAGCCCCAGCTTCTGGTCCTAGCTTGCTTGAAATACAGAAGCAGATGTCTACGCCACTACCATTTGAAATGGATGATAAGTTCCAGGAATACGAAGCGATATTGACAACGGACCCAAATCTCGTAGAAACACTGGTAATATATCTGAAATTGATCGTTTTTCTTCTTTTTTATGTAAAATCAATAAATTGGGCGGTGACACATGCACTGGGTTCGTTTTCTGGTGATGAAAAAATCTTTCATCACCGGGACTCAAGTCTACGTCACTGGAACGCTTTGGTTATAGAACCAACCCGCTGGCGATGAGCCCAAAGATGTCTTCTCATGTTCATAAATTCAAAAAAATTTCCCTTCTTTTATTTTTAGCGATTATTCATGAGAGTTTTGATAAGCAATAAAAAAGAGATGAAAATATGTGTTTCCACTATCCTATCTGCGGTTCTGAGGAAGACAGTGTCACTGCACTATTCTGGTTACGGAAAGGAAGCTGGCGGAAAGAAAAAGAAAAATTTTTATAACACTACAGTATGCAAAGTACTGATTGATGTGATAATTGAGGTAATAGGATCCAGCACTGATGAGAAGAAGATAATGTCAGAAGTAAGTACTTGGTTGTCACGTTCTGGCGATCGAGAGGGTGGGCGTAAGGAACGACAACGCGGGTCAAGTCATCATAACGAGAATAATTCAGTTTGTTCCTTTGATACCAATCGATAATACTTCATTTTTCCGGGATAAATGGAATTGTAAAATCACTGTGTTAATATGACTCCATTAGTTCATTTTCGTAATTGTATTAGTTGTGATATTCTTGATAAAAGGTACGATTAATAGGAAAAGTTTATATTATCAATATATTTTTATCGCGAGGCGTTTCATTGGGCAGAATATATATTAATATATGAATATTGTTTAGTATTCGGCTGTCATTGAAGTATTAATTATATTTATTATATTTCTCCTGGCGAGGTCGGAAATCCAGAAGATGGAAATAACAATTGGAAAATGTGATGTATCTTAGCATAATAAAGTATTTTCTATGTCATTTCCTCATAAGTTAGATCACGGGAATAAATATCCGTTGTTGGTTCAGGGATTAAATATTATGTCCAAAAGTTTAAAGGGAAAAATAATAAGTGGATTTTTAATTTTTAAGAAAAATTCTAATGAAAGTAATTTCAGCCATTGAGAGCTGTTTTCAGTATTTGGTGATTCAAGTCAAATAATATTTATAAGGTTGAAGTTTCACAATCGGACTGCGTCCATATTCCCCAAAGATTTCAAATTTAAGGGTTGAAATTAATTAGTTATATGTAATCCTATCCAAGACTTTTTTATATTTCTAAGTTTGTTTGAAAGAGTGAATATAATAAGCAATATTATATAGAACTAGCACACAATCAATGCAACTAAATATCATTCTGTGTTCCGGAGTTGCAGATGGAGAAAACATTATTGTAAAAAAAGGACGTCTTTCCGAGATGAAAAAATAATTCTTATCAGGATAATTCGTATCAGCAATTGTCTATGGATATAAGAATTAATTCTTATCATCCATAGCGGAATAAATTATCCATAATATTGCTATTATAATGACTGTTTTCATGCTTGAATTGAAGCACGATAATTTATCAATTCTAAACTACTAATTTAAAAAATAACATTGGTGCGTTATTTTGTTGGATATTTTGTTAATACAATCTTCGAATTCTGAAGACTGACTGCTAATATTATTAGATTGTAAGAGAGAGTTTATTAAGACTTAATATGGTATGTCGTATTAAATTTCGGATTCAAATGATCTACGTAGATTATTTATTTTAAAAGCGGATGAAAATAATCCACAAAAGATTTTTCTACAATTTATACCTGCAATCATTTTTTTGAGTTTTCATATTCTGTTCGCGGAAAAATCTCATAGTTGTGATTATCTTTCATGAAAATTGGAGATACAAACACTGCATATCTTTAACTGTTCAACCAAAAT